>NC_056054.1:263116582-264366582 GCF_016772045.2 Ovis aries | reverse complement strand
TGCCTGTTGCCCATTTTCTGTTGGGTTGTCTTTTTCTTTATGATTTGTTGTCTGTCATTCTGCTGTCTCCTGCTTCTGTGTCTATACACGGTCAGCGTTTGCGGGGCCAGCCAAGCCCCTGCTCCAGTTGCTGTGGCGTGGTGTGGCGCCTGGGGCTCTTCTCGCCTCTCTGTATCTGGCATGGAGCCCTCTGCCTCTTTGTCCTGATGGGTTCCTGTCCACCGCAGCGGGAGATGGGAGGACCGCCTGCAGAGACGTTTGCTTGCTTACTTGACAGCCTTCCTTCTGACTCCTGAGCACAGCGTGAGCAGCTGTCAGCATCGAGCCCTCTTGGGGTCCCTGAAGCAGGTCCCCCGCTTGGCTGTCTCCAGCTGCCTCCTGATATGCACACCGTCACCCTCGTCCTGCATCGCTGTTGAAGTCCAGCCCCGAGTGCTCTGAACTAGGACCTCTCATTCCGCAAGCACTTCCTTTGCTTTGTGACCTCTCCTCGACTTGACTGCATCTTGCCTTTTTCTTGAAGATTTTACTTTCCTTTCCACGTTTGTGATCAAAGGCTGCTCCTTTTCAGCAGCTTGGGTACCTCAGAGCCAGAGATGGGGATTAAAAAAAAATTATTTACAGCAAGTTTTTACTTTCACAACAAGATTGAGAGGAATATACACTTCCCCATAAACCTCTACCCCTGCTCCCCATGCACGGCTCTCCCAATTATCAACATGACTCACGAGAATTTTTTTTTTACCAAGGCTGAACCTGCTTTGATGCGTCGTAATTGCCCAGAGACCATAGCGTACGTGCAGCTGTGGTCCATGTGTGGATTTGGGCAGATATGTCATGACCCACGTTCGTTGTTATAACAGCGTGCAGAGGGTCCTGGACTTTGTCCTCGTGCGCATTGTCAGCCTACGAGGTGGGCAGCTCCGTCTCGGTCCTCAGACACGTACTGCTGTCGCGTTCAGCTCCTTCCTCCTGTTGCCTCCAAACCTTGCCGAGACTCCTGCTCCACACTGCCTCTCTCCTCCAGTCACTCTGTTGGCCGCCTGGCTCACTTGGATCTGCTAGTGAGGCGTGTCAGGGTTTCCCTTGCTCTGTCAGCAGCCCCAGGCCCCTCCCCGCCATCTCCTGAGCACTGACCTTGGACCAGCTGTCACCTGCTCCCTTCCTGGTTGCCGTGGTGCTGGAGGAGAAGGTTTCCAGATGCAGTCATGCATCAGTTCACCCTCCCCTGGTCCTGAGCCCCGTGCAGCCCTCATCTGTCCTTTATTTCTCTGCAGCACAGGTGTGGGGGTCCCAGCAGGTGCTTTCCTGCCTGTTCCCCAGGGAAAACTGAGGGTCGTGGCCTATGCTTACCCCCCTCGCTGCCTCACTCTTTACCTGCCTCACCAGCAGTTCTCTCATGTGGCCTTGTGAGATTAGGGGGCTTTCACTAGCTGTCCTTTTGCTTAGTTGCTCTCTGGGACTTTGCTCAGTTAGTTGTCGTCTCTTGCTGTGGCATCTCCGAGTTCTCCCTCCCCACTGGCTCCTTCTCAGCCTGCGTTCTCCCAGCTGTGCTCTGACCACTGTCCATAGGACCCTGGGGTTTGTATTGGCCAGCTCTGCTAGGACCTGGGTGGCTTTGAATTTTCCATGACATGGCGCATCTTCCTGGGATGAAGGGCTGGTTCATGGCACTGTGTTCCTTTTGCTTCTCTTGAAGTCCCCATGGGCCCTGGGGGTCAGTGGCCATATAACAGACTTGACTCTCCCCAGGGCCCCCTCTTTGGTGACAAATGGGACGTTGTTGTGACTTGGCCTCCGTGAGTTCTTTCAATGTTATGTCCTCTCAGGCCATTTAATTTCTCACTAGCTCCAGTTTATCTGCCTTTATTTTTGGAAGACCCTTGTTAAACTCTCCAAGTCTAGA
The DNA here is from genome assembly GCF_016772045.2 of Ovis aries. NCBI lineage: Eukaryota > Metazoa > Chordata > Mammalia > Artiodactyla > Bovidae > Ovis > Ovis aries. Next base: position 264,364,676 of record NC_056054.1, on the reverse strand, counting down.
AACTTCTGACGACATCTGGTGGTTGGACACCAGTGGGCCCTGGGGCTTCTCCAGGTGCTCGTGCGGCAGGGTGGCGGGGTTGCTGTTGGCTGTATCGTTTAAGCCTCAGCATCTGTACCTCCAAGGGGATAACCTTTTTGCTACACCAACCAGGACTATGTTCTCTGTTGATAAGTTTTACATCCTCATCAGCCTCTTTGGCGTCTGCACCATGTGGCCACTTGATAGGACTGTGGGCAGCCCCAGGCCAGCCCGAGGCCAGACTCTGTCTGCTGAGGCTGGGGAAGTGAGTTCTGGCAGGTGGTGATGAGCCACTGGGTGGGAGACAGATCCTGCCCACCTCTTCCTCATGCAGCCGGCCCTCAGGGTGTGAAGTGCCTGGAATTTCCCCATCCTCACCAGCATCAGCCCTTACCCTTCCATCTCCAGCCATGGGGCATCAGCCTGGCACGCAGAGTGCCCAGCACAGGCAGAGTCTGGGCTATTGCGTTCAGGGTTGTGCCCTGGGCTTGGGATTGCTGAGGGCCCCCAGGCGTCATGCTGGCCCTGGGTCTGTCACGGTGGACAGACCCTCAGAGACTCCTGGTTGTGTCTTGTTTTCCCATTGGAGTCACGTGACCCTGGTGCTGGCATTCTCCTTGATGCTCAGTAAGAGCTGGAAAAACTCGTTTTGTGTTTCACATTGGAGATCTGGATTTTAGGAATTAGGGTTACTTCCAGCCTTTTAAACTCTTCCTGGAGTCTTATATACACAACTTTCTTATTACCCAAACTTTATTATGATTTTACCAGCCCTATTGACACAAGCCACAGGAAGCTTTCTGAGCTCTTGTTCTCTTTGCTTCTTAGGGTCAGTGTGGGAGCCAGACCTGCTGAGAGTGTCATTGAATGGGTTGGGTAAAGTCCCCGCTGGGGAGAGGGGGCCACTGGGGGATGAGCAGGAAGATGGAGAAAGGGAAGTCCTGGGGGGTGAGCTGGAGGACAGTGGCAGGGATGGGTTCTCCATAATTCAGCCACTGCTTAGTTCTCCATAAGGTATGCACACCCTCCCCCTCCACCACCGGACCTGGGGTTCAGCTCCATGAAGTAGGTTTACTCTGTAGCAGCATTGGTCACTGACACAGCGTGCTTCACCATGCAGGGGCCCCTGAGCGTACAGCATGTGAGGTCAGGAAGGGCGGCAGCTCTGCAGAGTGGGCTGTAGAGAAATTCCTCTGGGGGTGGGGTGCTTCCTCCCCCTGCTTGCAGTTACTGTTGGTGTATACCCCCAGCTGTGGGCTGCCCAGTTGTTACCAACAGTTTAGTGAGGGAGAAGCCCCACTTGGGACGTCTGTCAGGTCCTGTGGTGCAGAACCAGCTTGTGAGCGCTGCAGGAAGACCCATGCCCGCTGTGTGACCAGACCGGTCCTACTGCATGTCGAGTAGGGGCAGCTCCAAGTGGCTGTGCCAGCCCCGCAGATCGGAGCCTCAGCCAGTGAGGACTCACCATCAGGACCGACGGGCTGACTTTGCCTGTAGACGCCCAGCCTCCAAATGGGAAAGGACTGACCTGGGATAATCAGAATGCAGACTGTACTTCTTGGAAGGTGATTCTGGAGGCTTTTCCATAAAATGTCTTAAAACAGTAGAGATATTTTAGAACTGAGTTTAGGGCACTGAGCTTTAGTGAGGGAGCTCTGAGCACACACGTCAGGGTGTGTTCAGTGCTTTGTCGTCGTCTTCCGTTCACTGTAAGCTTCTGGACAGCACAGGCTGTGTGTCCTCAAGGCCTGGTACACAGAGGTGCTCAGTGAGTGTTGCTGAATGAGCAAATGAGAGGCAAATACTCACTTTCTGGGTTATGGTCATACTTGTTTATTGTTAGAAGTTATACAGTGTGTTACTGTGCATTCGGGTGGCCTGAAACCTCTTCACTTCGGAGTGGCTTGATGCCAACTGAAAAGAAATCTTCAAACATGATCAGGTTTCTAAATGGTTTTCTAGTCAAAACTTTAGTAATATGGGATGGTGGAAAAGTCATCATTAAGGACATTATAAATAATTTGTCATGATGTTGGTTAATAGTTAAATGTTTTGAAGAGGAAGGTATGTTTTAAAGACAAAACTTAAATATATTCAAACTCCTTAATTTAGAGTCATCAGCATTTCCAGATATTAACAAAGGTTAACCAACTTCTGAAAAGTTTATCTCCAACATTTCGGGTCTGGAACTAATATATATTATTTTCTAGGCAGCAGAGCTTTCAGCCATAAAATGTTTACTGTTTGTTGAGTACTACATTTGAGCCTGGTAACCAATGCTGGGTATAACCTCAGTTCTTTTGAAAGGCATTTTTAGGGTTTTAGCCTATCAAGTTTGATCACTCTGTGTATATTAAAGAAACAAGCAGGGCTTCCCTGGTGGCTCAGTGGTAAAGAATTTGCTTGCTCGTTCAGAAGACTTATGTTCTATCCCTGATCAGGGAAGATCCTGCATACCCCAAAGCAACTAAGCCCATGCTCCACAGCTGAGCCCGTGAGTGCCCAGGAGCCACCACTGCTGAGCCCGTGAGTGCCCAGGAGCCACCACTGCTGAGCCCGTGAGCTGCAGTTGCTGAGGGCTGTGCGCCCTAAGGCCTGTGCTCTGCAGCAGGAGAGGCCGCCACATTGAGAAGCCTGCGCACCGCAACTAGAGAGTAGCCTCCAGTCATTGCGACTAGAGAAGAGTCTATGCAGTAATGAAGACCCATCAGCGCCAAAAATAAATAGACAAACACTTACTAAAAAAGAAACAAGCCTGTATTTGGCTTTCTCAGTAAGAAAAAGGTAAATAACAGTGCACTTTGGGGTAGAATAGGTGGTCAGTCCCTCACAGAGGACGTGCTGAACTTCATGACCGTGGAGCAAATCCTTGACCTCAGCCCCAGAGCGAATCATAACCATGATGAGATGCCATTTCATTCCATCTCAGTGAAGGCAGCCTGAGTCTAGAATTCTGAGCTTTGGGGAGGACATGAGTCCTGTCTACTCTGTGGGTGGGAGGGAGATGAAACGGTGGGGCTGAACCTGTTAGCTGTATGAGCATGTGTCCGGGACGGATAATCCACTTCTGCATACCTACTCCAGCGAAAGTGCGGCCCATAAACCCCACGACAGCTGTGTAGAAACGTCACAGCACACAGTAGCAAAGTAATGAAACCTCTGTCAGCTAGAGAATAGATAAACAGATTGTGACAATATGCAGGGACACAGCCGTGAAAATTTATTTGAGACTTACAGACCAACCCAGCCAAACTTCTCATGGTGGTGGGGACCATCAAAGCAGTCGGCTGCTGCTGGTGCAGATGCAGAGAGCAGGATTGGTGGGGTCCACACGTATGTTGTCAAGGTCTGTGGAGATTCACACCTCGCTCCCACATCAGGTGAGGATAGTGGTCCCACCTCTCCGAAGTCCGAGTTCAAATGGAGTTCACTAAGGGGATTTGCTTTTTTAACCAGGGAGGTGGGTGTCGTTCTTTTTCTGTGGGTTCTGTGTTACATAGTTCAATTCAGTTCAGTCACTCAGTCATGTCTGACTCTTTGTGACCCCATGAACTGCAGCACACCAGGCTTCTCTGTCCATCACCAACTCCTGGAGTCCACCCAAATCCATTTCCATTGAGTTGGTGATGCCGTCCAACCCTCTCTCTTCCTGTCATCCCCTTCTCCTCCTGCCCTCAGATTTTCCCAGCATCAGGGTCTTTTCAAATGAGTCAGCTCTTTGCATCAGGTGGCCAAAGGATTGGAGTTTCAGCTTTGAAATCAGTCCCACCAACGAACACCTAGGACTGATCTCCTTTAGGATGGACTGGTTGGATCTCCTTGCAGTCCAAGGGACTCTCAAGAGTCTTCTCTAACACCACAGTTCAAAAGCATCAATTCTTTGGCGTTCAGCCTTCTTTATTGTCCAGCTCTCTCATGCATACATGACCACTAGAAAAGGCATAGCCTTGACTAGACAGACTTTTGTTGGCAAAGTAACATCTCTGCTTTTCAATATGCTATCTAGGTTGGTCATAACTTTCCTTCCAAGGAGTAAGCATCTTTTAATTTCATCGCCACAGTCACCATCTGCAGTGATGTTGGAGCCCAGAAAAATAAAGTCTACCACTGTTTCCCCATCTGTTTGCCATGAAGTGATGGGACCAGATGCCATGATCTTAGTTTTCTGAATGTTGAGCTTTAAGCCAACTTTCTCACTCTCCTTTTCACTTTCATCAAGAGGCTCTTTAGTTTTCCTTCACTTTCTGCCATAAGGGTGGTGTCATCTGCATATCTGAGATATTGATATTTCTCCTGGAAATCTTGATTCCAGGTTGTGCTTCTTCCAGCCCAGCGTTTCTCATGATATATTCTGCAGGTACTTGAGTAAAAATACCTAAAGGAAATCAACACTGAATATTCACTGGAAGGACTGATGCTGAAACTGAAGCTCCGATACTTTGGCTGCCTGATGGGAGGAGCTGACTCATTGGAAAAGACCCTGATGCTGAGAAAGATTGAGGGCAGGGGGAGAAGGGGGCGACAGAGGAAGAGGTGGTTGGATGGCATCATCAACTCAAAGGACATGAGTTTGAGCAAACTCTGGGAGATGGTGAAGGACAGGGAAGCCCAGTGTGCTGCAGACTATGGGGTCACAGAGTCAGACGTGACTGAGCTACTGAACAACAAAATTTTTAGGCTCAGCCTGACTGAAGTGGGGCACCAAGTCAAACCAGCGTGTCACTAATCAGTCACTATGTTCCTCTTTAAAAACCGATCGGCCTCCAACTATGAGTTTCTGTCTGTCATTCAGTCTGACTTCTTTCTCACATAACATATGCAGCCTTTTCTAAGAAGTTTATTGCTCTCTGATCCTTAGAATTATTTGATGGTGCTAATTTGGCTACTTTAGATTTTAGTCAGTTTTGGATGACTGATGTGTCATGCCTTCTGGTTTGTTTTTAAGGCTGGTTTGTTTGGAAATCCTGGGTGTGTGTGTTCTTTGTTGCTTCCAGGTTACAGGTTACCATTTCTTTTACAGTGAAGAATAAGGTAGTTCAGTTGCATCACCTTGACTTCTGGTGACTCAGCCTTGGACGGCAGACTGTCTGGAGGGCTCGCGGGCCTCTTCCTGGGACAGCCTGTGTAGCTCACTGGTGCGGGCCTGCTGCTTCAGCTGGAGAGAGGGCCTTTTCACTGGAGAAGAGTTGCTTTTGTAGTATGCAGGTTTACTCATCCTTTGTCTTAGCTTTACTTTCAGTCCTTTCACTATCAATGGAGGATGTGTCTCAATCTCAAGACTTTGGAGACAAGGAAATTTGTAACCTATCTTCTGCTTAGGTTCATGGCAGAAAACAGAATTTGCCTACTTTTTTTTGTCATTGAAAGAAAAATGACTCCCAGTATTGCAGTACTTTGGGAAACTACATTTCCTTTTAATACTGAAGTACCAGGAGAGTAAGATCGTCGCATCTCTTCATGACAAATAGATGGGGAAACAGTGGAAACAATGACAGACTTTATTTTCTGGGGCTCCAAAATCACTGTGGATAGTGACTGCAGCCATGAAATCAAAAGACACTTGCTCCTTGGAAGAAAAACTATGATAAACCTAGACAGTGTATTAAAAAAGCAGAGACATCACTTTGCTAATAAAAGTCTGTATAGTCAAAGCTATGGTTTTTCCAGTAGTCATGTATGGATGTGAGAGTTGGACCATAAAGAACGCTGAGCACTGGAGAACTGATGCTTTTGAACTGTGGTGTTGGAAAAGACTCTTGAGAGTCCCTTGGACTGCAAGGAGATCAAACTGGTCAATCTTAAAGGAAATCAACCTTGAATATTCATTGGAAGAACTGAAACTGAAGCTCCAATACTTTGGCCACCTGATGTGAAGAGCTGACTCATTGGAAAAGATTCTGATGCTGGGAAAGATTGAGGGCAGGAGGAGAAGGGGGTGACAGAGGACGAGATGGTTAGATGGTATCATCGACTCAGTAGACGTGAGTTTGAGCAAATTCCAGGAGATAGTGAAGGACAGGGAGGCCTGGTGTCCATGGGGTTGCAAAGAGTCAGACATGACTGAGCGACTGAACACCACCAACCAGAGAAGTGAATTGAAGGGAAAGTCTCTTTTGACCTGATGGTTGGAAATTTGATACATTATTTGCAGTACTTTTGGTTAGAGTAGAAAGGTTGGAACAGAAAGCATTTACATGAGAAGCAGTGAGTGGTTCAGGGTTTGTTGTTTACTAAGTGGTGCTGTGACCTGGGAGCGCTCTCAGGTCTTCAGTTGAGATGTCCTGACAGTAGCAGGAGGTCAAGTGGTGCTGTGGTGGTTACGTTTGCTCCATTCTAGCTTCTTTGGGATGGAGCTGATGATGACCAAGCGTGAAATTTTAGAGATAGTTGTCAGTTTGTGTTTTTGTCATTTTAAAGTTAAACGCAGTCAGTGGAAGAATTTCAACTAGACGTATTATCTGGGGTTTGCCCCACACTTCAGTCACCACCTAGATATTAACTTAGCCTTTTAAAATCTAGAGAAGAAAGACTGGCTTGTTTTCTTTTTAGGCTTTAAAGCAGGGCTTGGCAAGCTTTCCCCAATGGGCCAGATAGAAAAGTTTTAGGCCCTGTGGGCCATGGGATTGCCATTGCAGTGACTCAGCCGGCTGCTCTAGCCAGAAAGCAATGTAGGAAATACACTGGAGTCTGAGGAGTTCCAGCCGTCTGTGCTGGTGACCTGAACGTTTCTCTTCTTGAGATTCTGGATTAGAGAGCTCAGAAAATTCTAAATACTGTGTTGAATCAATCTTCCTCACGAGTACATTATTTGAACATCCCTTAATAACTCATTAAATGAGTTACCAGTGTATAGATTTTGGATATGTGTAAAAGTTGTCAGGAAAACTTGCAAAGATTTGTAATTTTGGCTCATTGTGTGGCTTGTGAGGTGGCAGAAGATGGTAATTTGAGAACTGGGCGCTGCTATTCTGAAGGAGGAGAGGACAGACTGTCTTGCATGCTGCCCTGCTGAGGCTCTCGATTGCATGGAGCTTGTTCAGTTTCCATATGGAACTTTGCGAGTGCTTGTCATGTCCCAGGAACCGTACCAGCCTGTGTATCTATAAAGACCCATCAGCCATGAAGCTTGCTTTCGACAAGCCAAGTTGAGTGGGGAAGCCAGCTATTTTAACAGGAAACTGTAATACACATTTCAATGGCATGCATGTATGCATATGCCATAATTTATGTAATTAGTCCCTTAATGGGCAGATCGCAATCCCTGATTCTTCTTTTGCCTCAGGCTCCATTAGGTCTTGGCACAGTACTGTCACTGATCTCATCTTGATTTAAAATTTTGATATATTGCTTACTATGGAATTTTTGCAGTAGTTTTAACTTTTAAAAGTTATATTACAATATATTTTAAAAACTTTGATTAGTAAGCTTTTTTGGCACCCCATAAATTTGCATCCAAAACACATGCCTCGCTCTCTTCGCCCGCTGGCCTGTGGGTTAAATGTTCAGTTGTACACACTCCAGACACTTCGGGAGGCAGGCTGTGGGCTCTGATTCCTTTTTTTGAAGAGAACTGATGTTTGTCCTAACTACCTAGTTAACTCCACCTGACTTCTCAACTCTGGCTCCCCAAAGGCAGTCAGCAGCTAGATCTGTGCCTCCATCTGTGGTTTTCTTCTTATTCTCCACCGGGCTCCTTACTGTCTGCCTTGTGCAGTGGGCGGTTCAGAGCTGGCTGCAGCCTGGGCAGAATCTGTACTTGAGCCTTAGTGTTCCCCTTGTCCTGGAACCTGCCTTTCTGGGCTTCCTCTTTCCCAACTTTGTTCTGTTTGCTGTCATTTCTTTAGCTTTCTTTTCTATTTAGTATTTTTCCTTTCCCATGTGTCAGTTACCCTTGAGTTTTACAGTTTGATTATTAAAGTTTTCTTTCTTCTATGTTTTGCTTGGTTCTCTTTTGAGCTGCCTTTGTTGTTTATAATCCCCAGTAACTCCTTGATCTCGTTTTAAATTTCTTTTTGAATTATTTAAACCTATTAAACACAGCTATTTTCTATTTGGCAATTGATACTTGTATCTGAGAATTTTTTTTTTTTAGTTATGGCTGTCACTGGTTCTTTGTACTGTTACTTTAAGGACTTATTATTGTTCACGTGTTTTGTGACTTTTATTAGGAACTTACAGTTGTTACACTGTGTTTGTGGGAATTCTTTGGTGACCCAGTCGAGGGCCCTTTGCTTTAAGAGGCTGAAACAGCTCCTCTCCCAGGTCTACTTTCTTATCAACCTGTGGATTTTCAGGCCACACAGAAAGTGTGCATTCAAGCCAAACTTGGCAGCTTACATTCTTCTGGCTTCATGAAGGGGCCTATGCTCTGAAGCCCTGTCTCATGTTGGTCAGAGGCTCTTCTTTCTGTCCCTCTGCACAAAGGCGCTGACACTGATGCCCCATGTCTCTGGAATCAGCTGTCTTTAGGCCTTACCTTCCTGAATTTGAGCTCTCACTCAGTTCCTGGTAAGAGATGGTCTCCCGTCATTTCTTGCAAGCCCATTCATTTTCAAGAGTTTGCAAAATATTTGTATAGCCTTTTCTGTTACTTTGCAATATGAAGTTTTGGGGTTCTCTTTATTCTGCAATATTGTCAGAAGTCAACCCTATAGCTTTTCAGTTTTTATCTGACTCTGTATTACTAGCTGTGGTCCTTTCCCAAGACCACTTGTAAAACCCTGTTTAACTCCAGGTCAGTAGGATTGTTGGTTGTTAGCGATGGTTGGATTGTGGTTTTCTGCATCCTTATATGGTAGATTAAACAGGGTTGAATGGCCTGACCTGGCCACCCAGACTTCATGGGTAACATTCATTGAAAGGTAGGATTAAATTTTAAACAGTGAATTGAACCTTTAGAGTAGAGTATACTTATGAATTGAGGGCTGCCTGTATGTAAATGCAGAATTGGTAATAAAAGGTAAATAAGGCTTTGAGGTTTCCTGTGCCCTCATTTGTGTCTCTTAATTATGTAAGTTCATAAAAGGTGGGATTACATGGCATTATTGTTCCCCCCTTTCAGGAAGCCTCACAGAGACAAGTATTATTTCGCATGCCTTCTACTTACTATGCCTGTCTTCCAGATTGAAGCATTGGATATCTCAAGTGTAGGGGCTCCCCTAAGTGTGTTAGGGTCCTGTGAACCAGGAGATTCATTTAGGGTGAAACTGTGGTGGGGGGGGCCAGCATTTCAACGCCATTCTCTTTTACGTTTCAGGTTAATGCTGATGTCCCTGTACAACGTGAGCATCAATCTGAAAGGCTTGAAGTACATTAGTGAGAGCCCAGGATTCATCCCTTTGCTGTGGTGGCTTCTGAGTGGTAAGGAGGGGTCCACCTGTAGGTTCCTCGTGCAGCTGGTGTACCTGTCCCTCTGTGGCTGGAGGGAGTGGTAAAGTATTAGACGTGAGAGTGGATTATCCCAAGGTGTTACCAGTTTTTTAAGAAACAGATTTTAGATTACAGAAATCTCCCTGGTGTGCTCAGTTATTTCTAGTTCTGTTTCTGAAGTATTGCTTTCAATTTAGTTGTGATTCTGTGATACAGAGAAAAATTACCTAATAAAACAGCTAGTAAGTGGCAGTAACCTGTTGCTTTCTTTGTGAAGGATACAGCACCATGTGTGTTGTCTGTGGCTCTGAACACCAGGTATAGAGAAATCCCGTCATGAAGCAGTGGTGCGGGGGTAAAGTCTGAGAGACTGCAGTGCTGGAGGTCCATGTACACACACACACACACCCACACACACACACACCCCTATATATACACGTATGTATATACACATGCATATCAATATATATATACACATGTATATATACACACATACATATCAATATGTATGTGTGTATATATAATGTTTTTTATTTTCTTCGGAATAAAAAATTTATTTACTCTTTCTCCTCTTCTCCCTTACCTCCAATTGAACCTAAAATTTTGCCCCCATCTGTTCAGCATAATTTTTAATATATTTTTAGTAGAAACATACTTCATTCAAGTGTTCAAAATAGTTAACTTCCCTTTTTTTTTGTAATTCAGATCAGTCTCTATTTTTGAGCTTCAGTTGGTAGTAAATGCTTATTTTTTGGTAACACTTTTTGAGGTATAATTGACATGCAATAGACTATACCTGTTTAAGGCAAACGGTAAGTTTTGACGTAAGTTATACATGGTGAAAGCATCATCACAATCAAGGTAACGAGCATCACTGTCACTCCTGAAAGGTACCCTTGCCCCTTGGAGCTCTCTTTCTCACCCCTGTGTTCCTCTTCCTAGAAAATCACTCACTTTCTCTCTGTGTTACAGGTTAGTTTTAATTTCTCCAGGTTTATATAAATGGAACCATGCATTTTGCGTTCTTTTTTGCCTCTTTTTCACTCAGCATAATTATTTTGAGAAATCCATCTATATTTTGTGTATTAGTAGTTGATTCCTTTTTATTGCTACATAGTAAGTATCCTGTTATGTGGATAAAGTGCAGTTGCTTTCTTTATTCAGCTGTGGGCTGTCCCCAGGTTGAGCTTATTATGAGCAAAGCTGCCGTGAGCACCTTGCATGTCTCTGCGTGGACATAGGCTTCCATTTCTCCCGGGCACATACCTAGAAGGACAGCGTCTGGCCTGTGTAGTAGGTGCACGCCCGTTTTAATGAAGTCGCCCAGCTGTCACTGCGCAGCGGCGGCGCTGTTCTGCACACGCTCCCCCCGCCCCTCCCCTGCCCCAGCAGAGGGCTAGCGCTGGCTGTGCGTCTTTGTCAGTGCTCTCTGTGCTCGTTCTGCTTAACTGTAGATGTTTTGGGGGTGGGGAAGTGGTGGGTGACAGACCTCACTCAGTCTCAGTTAAGTCGCTCAGTCGTGTCTGACTCTTTGCCACCCCATGGACTGCAGCACGCCAGGCTTCCCTGTCCATCACCAACTCCCAGAGCTTGCTCAACTCATGTCCATCGAGTTGGTGATGCCATCTAACCATCATCCTCTGTTGTTCCCTTCTCCTCCTGCCTTCAGTCTTCCCCAGCATCAGGGTCTTTTCCAAGGAGTCAGTTCTTCGCATCAGGTGGCCAAAATATTAGAGTTTCAGCTTCAGTATCAGTCCTTCCAATGAATATTCAGGACTGATTTTCTTTAGGATGGACTGATTTGATCTCCTTGCAGTCCAAGGGACTCTCAAGAGTCTTCTCCAACACCGCAGTTCAAAAGCATCAATTCTTCAGCACTCAGCCTTCTTTATTGTTCACCTCTCACATCCATATGTGACTACTGAAAAAAACCATAGCTTTGACTAGACAGACCTTTGTTGGCAAAGTAATGTCTCTGCTTTTTAATATGCTGACTAGGTTGGTCATAGCTTTTCTTCCAAGGAGCAAGCGTCTTTTAATTTCATGACTGTAGATCACTACATTTATGTTATTACTAATTTGTATTTAGTTATTACTAATTTGCATTTATGTTATGACTAATGATGTTGAGCATCTCTTCCTGTGTTTATTTGCCCATCCTGATATCTTCTCTGATTAAATGTCTGTTCACACTTTTTGCCCATTAAAAGAAAATCAGGTTGTTTCAATTGAGCACTGAGATTCTTTGCATATTCTGCATACAAATCCTTTGTCACATATCTAGTTTGCAGATAATTTCTCCCAGTCTGTTGCTTGCCTTTTCATGCTCTTAATAGCGTCTTTAAAAAACAGAAGTTATTAATTTTGGTGATGTTTAATTTATTGTTCTTTTTCTTCTATGAATCATGCTCTTGGTATAGAAATTTTTGCCTAACTGAAGGTCACATGGATTTTTAAAATGTTTTCTTCCATCTTTTTGCATTTTTCCATTTCACATTTAGGTCTGTGATAAATTTGAATTAATATGTATTGAGAGCTAGGACTCCAAGTTGTGTGTGTATTTTGCATGAAGCCACCACCTAGCTGATCTGTCTCCATTTGTCTGGAAGATTTTCCCTGCTCAGCAGGGCTGTGTTTGGACCTTTGCTGAAAATCTGATGACCTTCTATGAGAGGGTGTAGTTTCGGGCTCTATTATTCTGTTTTGTGGACCCATTTTTGTATCATGATGCCAATACCATACTTTAGAAGAAATCTGTAAGTCAGGTAATGTAACTCAGGTAATGTAACTCCTCCAACTTTCTTCTTATTTGTCAAAGTTGTCTTGACTGTTTCTAAAGTCCTTTGCATTTCCATACAAGTTTGAGGATCAGCTTGTCACTTTCTAAAAAAAAAAAAAAAAAATCTTGTTGGTATTTTTGTTAGGATTGTGTTGAATTGACAGCTCATCTTGGGGAGACTTGACATTTTAGCAATACCGAGTCTTGCAATCAGTGAAATAGTGTATACACATCCATCTATTTAGATACCTCTGGGAGAGTAGAGGATCTGACCTTTTTTCTGGCTGTATGTGCCGTGAGCACCATGAGGACGAAAGGAAGGGTGGGCTTGTTGACGCTCATGTGGGACGGGTCAGGCTTCCCTCTAGGGGGCACTCTGGCAGGGCTACTCCCCCTGTGAAAGATGTGGCTTCCCTGAGCGTGCAGCCCTTGGTGTGTGGCTGGCCCTGCGGAGCTGAGTCTCGCTGGACCGTGCTGACCCCCTGGATGTGGCTGTTGCTGTGGAGGAGCACTGTTCTTGGTCTTGGACACCAGTGTCTGTGTCTCCTACCAGCGTCTGGTAGACTGCAGTGTGCTGCTTCGTAAACTGCCAGTCAGGTGAAGCCCCACACCTTCCAGAGCTGGAAGGAGGTGGCCGGGGGAGGGGGCCATGTTTATAGTGCAGGATGACTCTTGCCCACGAGGACTAGAAACCTCACCAAACAGCTTCTTTTCTCTTGAGAATATGAACCAAGGAACCCATAGACTCAGAGGTTGGCCTTGGACTTGGAGGGGAAGGGGTGTCACTGTTGAGGCTGGTTAGTGTGGGCCACATGCAGGCAGAGGGTCCCAGCTGGAGGTGGGGTGGGAAAAGGGCAAGGATAATTAGATAAGTTCCTTGTGCCCTTTGAGTGCCAGTCACTGCTTAAGTGCTTTATGTGTGTTCACAGATCTAGTTCTCTCAGTACTCTTATTAGGTAAATATGATCATTTATGTTTTGTATATAGGGAAAGTGAAGCATGCAGGGGTGAAGTGACTTCCTCAAGGTCATACCTGGGTGGGAGTCTGGGCAGCTGAGCTCCAGGCCCTGTCTCTCAGCCACTCTGCTGACCTCTGCCCTGCAGGAAGTACCTCTAAGATGGACATTAGTTCCAAGTGACCTGTCACCTTCCCTTGTCTCCAGATGTGGCGTGGCTCAGCCTGAGAGATGATGTCCCAAAACCACAAACCCTCTCTATTTAAGCTCGCTTGCAGCTAGTGATCTTCCAGCACCTTCTGCCAATTGTTCTATAGAAAGAAGATCTTTTCTACCTGTGGTGCACCAGAAATGTTCCAGGGCCAAGTGAAGGTCCTTCTGAGTTTTGTTTTCATTTAGGCTACTCTAAGAGGTAGCAATATTGCATAGGAACCTGGAATGTCAGGTCCATGAATCAAGGCAAATTGGAAGTGGTCAACAAGAGATGGCAAGAGTGAACGTCGACATTCTAGGAATCAGCGAATTAAAATGGACTGGAATGGGTAAATTTAACTCAGATGACCATTATATCTACTACTGTGGGCAGGAATCCTTTAGAAGAAATGGAGTAGCCATCATGGTCAACAAAAGAGTCCGAAATGCAGTAATTGGACGCAATCTCAAAAACGACAGAATGTTTCCAAGGCAAACCATTCAGTATCACAGTAATCCAAGGCTATGCCCCAACCAGTAAGGCTGAAGAAGCTGAAGTTGAGCGGTTCTATGAAGACCTACAAGACCTTTTAGAACTAACACCCAAAAAAGATGTCCTTTTCATTATAGGGGACTGGAATGCAAAAGTAAGAAGTCAAGAAACACCTGGAGTAACAGGCAAATTTGGCCTTGGAATGCGGAATGAAGCAGGGCAAAGACTAATAGAGTTTTGCCAAGAACATGCACTGGTCATAGCAAACACCCTCTTCCAACAAAGAGAAGACTCTACACATGGACATCACCAGATGGTCAACACCGAAATCAGATTGATTATATTGTTTGCAGCCAAAGATGGAGAAGCTCTATACAGTCAGCAAAAACAAGACCAGGAGCTGACTGTGGCTCAGATCATGAACTCCTTATTACCAAATTCAGACTTAAATTGAAGAAAGTAGGGAAAACTGCTAGACCATTCAGGTATGACCTAAATCAAATCCCTTATGATTATACAGTGGAAGTGAGAAATAGATTTAAGGGCCTAGATCTGATAGATAGAGTGCCTGATGAACTATGGAATGAGGTTTGTGACATTGTATAGGAGACAGGGATCAAGACCATCCCCATGGAAAAGAAAGGCAAAAAAGCAAAATGGCTGTCTGGGGAGGCCTTACAAATAGCTATGAAAAGAAGAGAAGCAAAAAACAAAGGAGGAAAGGAAAGATATAAGCATCTGAATGCAGAGTTCCAAAGAATAGCAAGAAGAGATAAGAAAGCCTTCCTCAGCAATCAATGCAAAGAGATAGAGGAAAAGAACAGAATGGGAAAGACTAGAGATCTCTTCAAGAAAATTAGAGATACCAAGGGAACATTTCATGCAAATATGGGCTTGATAAAGGACAGAGATGGTCTGGACCTAACAGAAGCAGAAGATGTTAAGAAGAGGTGGCAAGAATACCTGGAAGAACTGTACAAAAAAGATCTTCATGACCCAGATAGTCATGATGATGTGATCAGTCATCTAGAGCCAGACATCCTGGAATGTGAAGTCAAGTGGGCCTTAGAAAGCATCACTATGAACAAAGCTAGTGGAGGTGATGGAATTCCAGTTGAGCTATTTCAAATCCTGAAAGATGATGCTGTGAAAGTGCTGCACTCAATATGCCAGCAAATTTGGAAAACTCAGCAGTGGCCACAGGACTGGAAAAGGTCAGTTTTCATTCCAATCCCAAAGAAAGGCAATGCCAAAGAATGTTCAAACTACTGCACAATTGCACTCATCTCACATGTTAGTAAAGTAATGCTCAAAATTCTCCAATCCAGGCTTCAGTAATGCATGAACTGTGAACTTCCAGATGTTCAAGCTGGTTTTAGAAAAGGCAGAGGAACCAGAGATCAAATTGCCAACATCCGCTGGATCATGGAAAAAGCAAGAGAGTTCCAGAAAAACATCTATTTCTGCTTTATTGACTATGCCAAAGCCTTTGACTGTATGGATGACAATAAACTGTGGAAAATTCTCAAAGAGGTGGAAATACCAGACCATCTGACCTGCCTCTTGAGAAATCTGTATGCAGGTCAGGAAGCAACAGTTAGAACTGGACATAGAACAACAGACTGGTTCCAAATAGGAAAAAGGAGCACGTCAAGGCTGTATATTGTCACCCTGCTTATTTAACTTATATGCAGAGTGCATCATGAGAAACGCTGAACTGGAAGAAACACAAGCTGGAATCAAGATTGTTGGGAGAAATATCAATAACCTCAGATATGAAGATGACACCACCCTTATGGCAGAAAGTGAAGAGAAACTAAAAGGCCTCTTGATGAAAGTGAAAGAGGAGAGCGAAAAGTTGGCTTGAAGCTCAACATTCAGAAAATGAAGATCATGGCATCTGGTCCCATCACTTCATGGGAAACAGATAGGGAAACAGTGGAAACAGTATCAGACTTTATTTTTGGGGGCTCCAAAATCACTGCAGATGGTGATTGCAGTCATGAAATTAAAAGATGCTTACTCCTTGGAAGAAAAGTTATGAGCAACCTAGATAGCATATTCAAAAGCAGAGACATTGCTTGCCGATGTCTCAGTCTGTCTCAGTCAAGGCTGTGGTTTTTCCTGTGGTCATGTATGGATGTGAGGGTTGGACTGTGAAGAAAGCTGAGTGCCGAAGAATTGATGTTTTTGATCTGTGGTGTTGGAGAAGACTCTTGAGAGTCCATTGGACTGCAAGAAGATCCAACCAGTCCATTATGAAGGAGATCAGCCCTGGGATTTCTTTGGAAGGAATGATGCAAAGGCTGAAACTCCAGTACTTTGGCCACCTCGTGCGAAGAGTTGGCTCATTGGAAAAGACTCTGATGCTGGGAGGGATTGGGGGCAGGAGGAGAAGGGGACGACAGAGGATGAGATGGCTGGATGGCATCACTGACTCAATGGACGTGAGTCTGAGTGAACTCCAGGAGTTGGTGATGGACAGGGAGGCCTGGCGTGCTGCGATTCATGGGGTCGCAAAGAGTCGGACACGACTGAGCGACTGAAGTGAAAGAGGTAGCCAACAACCCAACAGTGTCTGTCAGTTCCAGACACTCACCAGAGGTGGCGTTTTTTGACCAGGGTGGCTTGTTCCTGCTTGAACTGCGGGTCCCATGCAGTGGGGGGTGGGGCGAAGATGCCTTAATGTCTCTTGTCTCCGCTGGCAAGGTTCCTTGTTCATGATAACAGTAATGGTACTTTTGACACAGTGAGTACAGCCCAAGCCTAATCAGTCTTCTGAAAGGTCATCTTCTTGATGTCCTTAGAGGTATTTGTTACCGCAGGCAGATTGAAAACAAGGTCTGTCAAGCCCAGGATGTTTGTCCCCTGAATTATGTTGAAAATTGCTTCAACTTAAAAGTTGAAATTTGTTACAGAATTTGGTGTGTATTTTAGGAAGATGAATATATATTTTATTACAGAATGAGAAAACAGAAATATCGTCTGAGAAGCAGTATGTCCTCAGTGTTGGTTGTAGTGGTGTGGCTGTTTTCATAACTCTAGACTGTCATAACTGCTCAGGACTAAGAATTTTAAAACTGTCTTTTTCTGCCCCTTTGCTTTTAGGTAGATCTGCTGTATGATATTGTACTAGAAAATAAGAATCTCTCCTAATTTGTAAAAGAAAAAGATTTAATTATTTCTTCCAGTAAATAGTTCCTACATTTATCAGTTTTCATGTTAGAAAATTTGATATGTTTTAAGGAACATGGATTTTAGGATTCCTTAAACCTGGGGGAAATGACAGCTCTTCTACTTGGGAACTTACCTTTTAGGATCTCCCTTTTCTGATCTGCCTCAAGGGTCTCAGTGTGTATTAAAACACAGTAGTGCCCGAGCCAACACCTGATACAGTAGGTATTTAAATAGGTGTTAAATAGGTATTTCCCTTTTTACTTTTAATCTAAATCTTTTATGCCGTGGTGAAAGCACACTGCCTTTCGGTTTGTTTGACCTAAAGGTAGCAAGTTGCTTTCAAGTTTCCGGACTTCTTTGATCCAGGGTACAAGACAGTTGCTATTTATCATCCCTGACTAAATAATCTCATTTCCTTTAACCTTTGCTGGGTTGCACTTTCCTTCCCTTTATTCAGCTATGTGGCTGGCTTTTTCCCAGGCTTTCTGCAGATTCTTCACATTCCTCTTAAGCCGCAGAGCTGGCTCGGACTCTAGCACTTAGCTGATGGGCCAGAGCGAGTGGGGTTGATGAGCGTAGGATCTGTAACCGTAATGTGCACTGGCGTGAAGGCCTCACTTTTAGCTTTCCATGCTGCTTTTTTCTGCTCTTCTTGACAGTGTTGAATAAGCATGTAGGACTCCTGTCCTGCACATATTTGGTTTATCTAAGTGATAGTAAACATTGATAGTTCTGCCCAGTTTGTATCTTTAGTCCAGACTCTCTCCCTGACGCCAGGCTCACTTATCTAACTGTTTATTTGACATCTCCACTCAGCTAACTAAGTTCCCAACCTTTCCCCACCAACCTCTACCATGGCCTTCCGGCTTCAGTTGATGACTGTTTCTAGTTTCTCCAGCCTGTAAAGACGTGGAGTAGTTTTTGTCTCCTTTTTCTCTGACACCCACGTGCAATCTGTTAGGAAATCCTGATGGCCCTACTTTCAGAATACATCCATAGTCTGACCACAGTCCACCACTTCCACGTGGTTTTGAGCCTCCACTGTCTTTTGTTTAGAGGCCTTCAGTCACCTCCCGCAGATCTCCCTGTAGTCCATCCTCGCAGGCCATGGATTAGGAGGCAGGGGGGTGATGGAATAGGTCCTGGACAACTCTCCTCACTGAAAACAGTCAAAATGTTGGGTGAGGTGTTAAAACAAAACAAAAACATTTTAAACTCCTCCTCTGAGCTAGAAAAATAGTAATTATACCCAGAGCACAAAAGCTGAATGAAAGCTGATGGTGGAGAGGCTACTGGGGACCCAAGCTAACTCTGAGGGCATCTATCCAGATGACCTTTAGTTCCTGTGTCCTCCCGGGGCCTGGGGACAGGAAGCAGAGCCCATTCCCACCGTCAGTGAGGAGCCTGGCGGGGCTCCCAGAGGTACTCATGAGAAGGGATTCACAAACCCACGATCAGGGGGGTTTTATCCCACTCC
The DNA here is from genome assembly GCF_016772045.2 of Ovis aries. Lineage (NCBI taxonomy): Eukaryota > Metazoa > Chordata > Mammalia > Artiodactyla > Bovidae > Ovis > Ovis aries. Next base: position 264,346,212 of record NC_056054.1, on the reverse strand, counting down.
ACTCCATGCTTGATAGCTAGAAAAGCACAAACACCCAGTAAGGATGTGAATGGTTTGAAAAGCACAGTCAGTCTGCCCCCTCCCCCGCCCCAAATGCGTAGAAGATTCCAGCTGTTGGCTTGTTTCAGACACATGTGGGAAATTTATGAAAGTGATCATTTTCTGGGTTTTGAAGCAGATCTCAATTTCATGTGATCAGAACCGTATGGAATATCTTCTTGGACCGTAGTTCAGTGAAGCTCATGGCATGCTCGGGCTAGGAGCACTAGCCTTGACTCAGTTTCTGTAGGGCTGTTGCTTGGGTCTGCTCAGCATGTTCTTCCTGCCTTCTTCCCTGGAGCGGGCCTTTTACCTGGACCCCTGGTTAGTGTCAGTTGGTAAAGAATCTGCCTGCAATGCAGGAGACCCTGGTTCAGTTCCTGGGTTGGGAAGATCTGCTGGAGAAGGGATAGGCTACCCACTCCAGTATTCTTGGACTTCTCTTGTGGCTCAGCTGGTAAAGAATCTGCCTGCAATGTGGGAGACCTGGGTTCAATCCCTGGGTTGGGAAGATCCCCTGGAGAAGGGAAGGGCTACCCACTCCAGTATTCTGGCCTGGAAAATTCCATGGGGTTGCAAAGAGTTAGACCTGACTGGGTGACTTTTACTCTCACTTTCTGGTTAGTGTAGGGCCTAGCAGTGCCTCAGTGATGATTGTAGTGATGGGCATACGACCTGAACCAGACCAGAGTCATCTGCTAGGTATGGTCTAGCTGAAGCTGCTGAAAAAGAGTATTTTTCCCAGTCTGGGCCCTGGATCTATGAGGTGTGACCAGGGCTGCCCTGTGGCTACCTGCCTGGCCGCCTAGGGCAGTATATCTGTGCTGTTGGTCGTGGCAGCCAGCTCAGAGTGCTGACACAGGGATGCAGAAAGGAGTCCTCCAGTTTGCAGTCAACTTCACTCTGCCCTTCCCAAGGCTTGGCTCTTTACCTTGTTCTCAAATTTTGAGTTACTCCAACATCTTCTTTGAGGAGCATCTCTTGTTTTCTGGAGTTAGTATAAGCATCGTTTTCCCTTCAGTGAGAGCAGTGTACCTTTGTTCTGCCTGTCTCCTCACTGTGGTTTCATGTTCTCCTTTTCTGAGCACCAGCCACCTTCTGATATTCTTTGTAGTCCCCTGGTTGGTCTGCTTGTTGTTGACTGTCTGCCACACGGGAATGAGAGCTCTAAGAGGTCAGCAGTCCTGTTTGGCTCACTGATAACCCCAGGCACCTGTAATCCACAGGACGTGCTCAAAGATACATCTCCAGCCAATGAAGGAGGCCTTTCAGCTAGCATGCAGTGGTCCATCTTCTCACAAAGATGCAAAGCTATGTCTGTAATTTGGTTATATCACAGAGAATACTTGGCATTTGGGAATATATATTTGGGTTATATGCACAGAGAAAGGCTGAGAGTTTGGGTGCTGGTGAAAGTTAAGTTACATATTTTCAACATTCCTATCAGCCCAATAGATGGCCTTGCAAGAGTCATGATCCTAGTAAGCTACATCTTTATTACATGAACTGTGATGATAACATGTGATCAAAAAGCAAAATATTTAAGGTCTTTATTTACAAATATTTTCTATATAAATGCTTTATTATGTTGGTTAAATATTTCTCCTAATGCTTTGCATTAACACAGTGTTTAAACTGTTAGTGCAGTGGATGTGGTATTTATCTTAAAAAAAAAAAAGCAGTAAAAATCTCTCAAACATTATTGACTTGACACTTGGCCTTCAGAAGGTCCAATAGGACGAATAAGTCAACCTTCCCACAGGAGATCAGGGAGTCCGTTCTCTTTGATTAATCAGACCTTACACAACGATTTTAATAGGAAACATAGTTTAAATGTTTGATTTTCAGTTGTTGATGGAATTGAGTGATCAGATGACTACTTTATATCTTGAAGGATGTCAGAAAACATTTGGCTTACCTGGGTCAAATCCAACAAGCTGCGAACAGTTGAAAATTACTGTAGTCTGTGATCAAAGTGTAAGTATAATTAATTCATGATCACAATTTAGACAGGGGAGATAGTTGATATAGAAAGATTAGCTTTGGGGACTTTCCTGGTGGCTCAGTGGTCAAGAATCCACCTGCCAATGCAGGAGATGTGGATTCGATCCCTGATCTGGGAAGATCCCACATGCCACGAAGCAGCTAATCCCATGCACTGCATTTGAACCTGTGCTCTAAGACCCCAGCAGCTGCAGCTACGGAAGCTGCATGCCCTAGAGCCCATGCGGTGCGACACGAGAAGCCACTGCAGTGAGAAGCCTGCACAGCACAGCTAGAGAAGAGCCCTCTGCTTGCCGAAATCAGGGAAGGCCTGTGCAGCAACAGAGACCAGCACGCCAAAACTAAACAAATAAAATTATGTATATATATGTGTGTGTGAGTTTGGTGTGGGGTATGCTCAGTTTGAAGTAACAGTAAAACTACAGTCTGAAGGAACCTATTCAAGAGGTCATTGGAGATGAAAAACTTGGGGCTCACGTAATGGGCCAGAGGCATAGGTGTGGGAGTCGTTCTTAGAGGAGTGATGAAGCAGAGGCCTGGGGTGTGGAGACTGTCACATAGTAGAGCTGGCTCTCCGGGCTGGGGGAAGGCCTGAGAACCGGGAGCCACCATGACTGCAACTCAGGGGCAGCGTGGAAGGCACGGCTCCTCAGCTGGCTAGCCTGGGGAGGTGCCCGCAGAGCTCTGGTTCTGCTGCATGAGGGACACAGGATTCTTCAGAGCCATTCTTCCAGCTGGGTCAGGTCACAGCCCTTGAAGATGGTCACCCCTGGTTTATAGGACATGCGACTGTGCTCCCCACAATGCTGAGGCGGCTCAGTTGCTGAGCTGCAGCTGCTGAGTTAGGAGCCACCTGCCTCTCTCTCGTGATGATTCTGGTCATGTCTTTGCATGCTGGACACTGTGCACGACTTAGGCAGCACCTTAGGTCGTGTCCCTTCCGTGGACCATGTGACGTTGGGAAAGAGATCTAAACTCCAGCAGGGGCTTTTGTGGGGAAGAAAAGAACTCCAGATGTTCAAGCTGGATTTAGAAAAGGCAGAGAAACCAGAGATCAAATTGCCAACATCCGTTGGATCATAGAAGAAGCAGGAGAATTCCAGAAAAACGTCTATTTTTGCTTTATTGACTACGCCAAAGCCTTTGACCGTGTGGATCACAGCAAACTGGAAAATTCTTCAAGAAATGGGAATACCAGACCGCCTTACCTGCCTCCTGAGAAATATGTATGCAGGTCAAGAAGTAACAGTTAGAACTGGACATGAAACAACAGACTGATTCCAAATCAGGAAAGGAGTACGTCAGGTTGTATATTATTTAACTTATATGTAGAATATATCATGTGAAATGTCAGGCTGGATGAAGCACAAGCTGGAATCAAGACTGCCGGAAGAAATATACTTCATGTTTATTTCATGAAGTATAACTTCATGGCAGAAAGCAAAGAAGAACTAAAGAGCCTCTTGATGAAAGTGAAAGAGGAGAGTGAAAAAGTTGGCTTAAAACTCGACATTCAGAAAACTAAGATCATGTCGTCTGGTCCCATCCCTTCATGGCAAATAGATGGGGAAACAATGGGAACAGTGACAGACTTTATTTTCTTGGGCTCCAACTGCTGATAGTGACTGCAGCCATGAAATTAAAAGACTCTTGCTCCTTGGAAGAATAGCTGTGACCAACCCACTCAGCATATTAAAAAGCAGAGACATTACTTGGCTAACAAAGGTCCATCTAGTCAAGGCTATGGTTTTTCCGTAGTCATGTATGGATGTGAGAGTTGGACTATAAAGAAAGCTGAGCACTGAAGAATTGATGCTTTTGAGCAGTGGTGTTGGAGAAGACTCTTGAGAGTCCCTTGGACTGCAAGGAGATCAAACCAGTCAATCCTAAAGGAAATCAGTCCTTAATATTCATTGGAAGGACTGATACTGAAGCTGAAACTCTTACTTTGGCCACCTGATGCAAAGAACTGACTCCTTGGAAGAGACCCTAATGCTGGGAAAGATTGAAGGCAGGAGGAGAAGGGGATGACAAAGGATGAGATGGTTGGATGGCATCACCGACTCGATGGACATGAGTTTGAGCAAGCTCCAGGAGTTGGTGATGGACAGAGAAACCAGGCATGCTGCAGTCTGTGGGGTCGCAAAGTCGGACACAACTGAGCACCTGAACTACTAACTAAAGAGAACACAGACACACATCCACCTCACACATCTATGCATGACCACTGAAAAAACCTCAGCTTTGACTAGATGGACCTTTGTTGACAAAGTAATGTCTCTGCTCTTTAATATGCTGTCGTTGGTCATAGCTATTCTTCCAAGGAGCAAACGTCGTTTAATTTCAGTGTACCCTACCTGTCGCTGCTGGTCAGCTTTGGGCCCCTATCTGTGGAAGCTGTGATGTAACTGGTTGGGAGTGGGCCTGGGTGTCGAGAGTTCACACCTTCCGGGTGACTGTACTGTGTAGGACAGGGTTGGGATTAGTGGTCTGAGGCAGTCATGGCAGTCCTGGCCTGTGTCAGTGATAGGTTTTGGATTCAGGGCTTGTCCACTAAGTGCACGGCCCTCAGTCACTGGTTTGGAAGTGGACGCATGAGCTAATGAGGCCAGGCTAGACCCATGGAGGGTGGAGAGGCTTTCCCCTTGTTGGATGTGAGCAAGGAAGCGTGGAGCCTTGAAGCATGAGCAGAGTGCATTTGCTGTACAGTGAGGCAGTGGAGGGCAGGGTGGGGGGAAGAGCGGACTGAGGTCTTTGACAATGTACCTGAGCCAGTGAATCCAGCTCTAGTCTGGACTTGATAAGATGTCGTAAGTGTGATTAGTTGCTTAAGCCAGTTTGAGTAGTAGTATTGTATTTTTAGCTGAAGTGTTCTGACTCACCGTTTCTGTAGTGAATACAATAACATTTCCTAAATCAGTTCCAAGTTTCTGGACGTGCAGAATGAAGGCATATAAAGAAGGTGTGATGGTGGGAGGTGACATCTGCACTGGCTTGAAAGTGTATCCTGCCAGCATCAATGTGCCTGCTTTTCTCTTCTTTATAAAATGTGAAGATTTAGCAGAGCCCCCTGTGTATGGTGGAGAAGTACAGTAGTAGATTAGGGGTGCAAATCCTACTTGTTAGCTGTTGACCCCGAGTGAGTTTGTTGACCAGCCTGTGTGTCCGCTCTTGGTCTGTAAAATGGTGACACTGACTGTTGCTTCGGAGTGACTGCAAGGCTTCAGTTAGTCCGTCCATGGACACAGAGCACCCAACACAGTGCCTGGGCCTGGGGGTGAACTGGGTCACATGGCTGAAATCTGTCCATTTTGGACGTATAGAAAGAGCAATTTCAAATGGTTCTGCTGAACACGTTTTCCATAATGGTCAGTCAGTTTCGTTCACTCACTCAGTCGTGTCCGACTCTTTGCGACCCCATGGACTGCAGCACGCCAGGCTTCCCTGTCCATCACCAACTCCTGGAGCCTGCTCAAACCCATGTAATAATGGTAGCTGTTATTATCAAGAATAAGTGAAACTGGGAACTGAACATGTCATCAGGATGTGTTATTTTGGCTTCAGATAGTGTTCAGGGAAAGTTGTGTGTGTGTTTCATGGAGTTAGCTGTGTTTTACTTCACATGATTTAAAACCTCGGCCAAAGAAGTAACTTACACGTTTAATTTTCAAGGCCATGCAGAGGGCTTAAATCTCAGGAAGACAGACCTTAGTGATTTCATTCTTTAAAGGTTCAGCATCGCCAAGGCAGGGTTTTCATCTGTGAGACATGGAAGTGGAGGATTGCCTTCTGTGTACTATTTTGTCGAATATATGTGACTGGCTTATTTTTAATCTGTTAGCCCACACTCACGGTGCTTCCATGGTGAACAGAGTGGGGAGCACACGTGAGTACAGCTTGTTCTCCGCACACTCACTGCGTAACAGCCCCTGGACTGAAGCCTGTGCTGACTGTGCTGTGTGTATTCTTCACAGAGGGACATTTTATATACAAAGGTGCTGAGGCTCGTGGAAGCCTGGGGTGCTCTGAGGCTGCACAGCTAGGGCTGTAGTGTTTTTGCGAAATTGATTCCATGCGAGGCGTAGAAAAGCTTCCCTATTTCTCCACTTAGAAATTTAAGCTGCTGAGCTCTGGGCCTAGGAGGGCAGGGGCTCTTTCTGAGGTTGGTCTCCTCACACAATTTCATGTGGAACTCTGGAGGGGGCTTTTGAGTTAGGATTTGAACACCCTCTGACTTTCACTGGGGTTGGCCCCTGTCTTCAGATGGCCCTCATCTCGGCCACTCTCCTGCCTCCAGGAGGAGGAAAGCTCCTTGGGGAGTTCTCTTCCTCTGCAGCGGGATTCTCACAGCCCACTCCTCTGCTGAGCCGGGGAAGAAGCACCCCTTCCCTCTTCAGCAGGTTGTGTGTGCGTGCTCGTGTGCGTGTGCTCACTCAGTCATGTCCAACTCTTTGTGACCCCATGGACTGTAGCCTGCCAGGGTCCTCTGTCCATGAGATTCTCCAGGCAAGAATACTGGAGCTCCTTGCCATTTCCTCCTCCAGGGCATCTTCCTGATCCAGGGATGGAACCTGAGTCTCCTGTGTCTCCTGCATTGGCAGGCAGATTCTTTACCTCTGAGTCACCAGGTTGCTTGACAGCAGAGTGTTGGTTCCCCTTTGGCCTAAGGAGATTTTCCTTAAAGTAAAAAAGGCAGTAATGTGTGTCAAGACACTTTGTATGTGGTGAATTGCTCGTCAGATGTGAGTTGTTTTTATCATGATCCCTTCTGGAAAGAGTCAGACCTGCAGTAGGTGGTCAGTTCTACACGTAGTCCCATGGCAGCTAGATTTCTGTTCCTCCCATCTCACGACTGGAGAGATCAACGTTTTCTTGACTCCTGAAGCTGGTCTGAGAGCCCAGGTGAAAGATGGCATTCTCGCAGCAGGTCGTGGCTTCTCTGTGGAAATGCAGACTCTGAAAGAAGCTGCTCTGATTCTCAGTGTACAGGGAGGGTTCCACAACTCTGAATGACGAGGTCCTCATGGGTCTGAGAAAGCGCTGTGTTTTCATATGCTCTGACCTCTGTCAGTAGCTGACCGCCTACTACCAGGACTGTGACAGAAACACTGTAGCATTTGAAAACTGCTAAACCCCAGAGGTCCAAACATTTTGAGTCTGATTCTTAAGTCAGAAAGAAAATAACAGGCTGTTCTAAAAGCACGGTGAGAACTTCACTAGAAGTGAGGAAGGGGCGGGAAGCCTTCCTGTGGCTCCTGCGCTTGGACCGCCCGGTACACAGGGCTCCTCAGTCCTAGAAGAGTGGTGGAGCGGGACGCCCAGACCCTGTATGTCTCTTGCTGGTCCTCCCAGACCCTTACTGTGTTTTTCAGTTGCTCAGTTATATCGGACTCTTTGTGACCCCATGGACTGCAGCACACCAGACTTCCCTGTCCTTTACCATCTCCTGGAGTTTGCTGAAATTCATATTCATTGAGTCAGTGCTGCCATCCAGCCATCTCATCCTCTGTTGTCCCCTTTTCCTCCTGCCCTCAGTCTTTCCCAGAATCAGAGTCTTTTCTAATTAGTCAGCTCTTCTCATCAGGTGGCCAAAGTATTGGCGCTTCAGCTTCAGCATTAGTCCTTCCAATGAATATTCAGATTTGATTTCCTTTAGGATTGATTGGTTTGATCTCCTTACAGTCCAAGGGGCTCTCAGGAGTCTTCTCCAACACCACAGTTCAAAAGCATCAATTCTTCGGCATTCAGCGTTCTTTATGGTCCAACTCACATGCATACATGACTGCTGGGAAAACAATAGCTTTGACTGTAAGGGCCTTTGCCGTCAAAGTAATGTCTCTGTTTTTTAATATGCTGTCTAGGTTTGTCATAGCTATTCTTCCAAGGAGCAAGCGTCTTTTAATTTCATGGCTGCAGTCACCATCTGCAGTGATTTTGGAGCCCAAGAAAATGAAATCTGACAGTTTGCACATTTTTCCTGTCTATTTGCCATGAAGTGATGGGACTAGATACCATAATCTTAGTTTTCTGAATGTTGAGTTTTAAGCCAGCTTTTTCACTCTCCTCTTTCACCTTCATCAGGAGGCTCTTTAGTTCCTCTTCGCTTTCTGCCGTAAGGGTGGCGTCATCTGTGCATCTGAGGTTATTATTTCTCTCGGCAGTCTTGATTCCAGCTTGTGCTTCATCCAACCTGGCTTTTGTACTCTGCAGTTGTACTCACATGATGTACTCTGCATATACGTTAAATAAGCAGAGTGACAATATATAGTCTTGACGGAGTCCTTTCCTACTTTGGAACCAGTCTGTTGTTCCATGTCTGGTTATGACTGTTGCTTCTTGATCTGCAAACTGATTTTTCAGGAGGCATGTAAGGGGTCTGGTATTCCCATCTCTTGAAGAATTTTCCACAGTTTGTTTTGATCCATACAATCAAAGGCTCTAGTGTAGTCAATGAAGCAGAAGTAGATGTTTTTCTGGGATTCTCTTGCTTTTTCTATGATCTAAAAGATGTTGGCAATTTGATCTCTGGTTCCTCTACCTTTTCTAAATCCTACTTGTACAACTGAAAGTTCTTGGTTCATGTACTGCTGAAGCCTAGCTTGAAGGATTTTGAGCATTACCTTGCTAGCATGTGAGATAAGTGCAACTGTGCAGCAGTTTGAGCATTCTTTGGCATTGCCATTCTTTGGGATTGGAATAAAAACTTATCTTTTCCAGTCCTGTGGCCACTGCTGAGTTTTCCAAATTTTCTTGTATATGGAGTGCAGCACTTTAACAGCATCGTCTTTTAAGATTTGAAATAACTCCCCTGGAATTCCATCACCTCCACTAGTTTTGTCCATATTGACGCTTCCTAAGGCCCACTTGACTTCACATTCCAGGATGTCTGGCTCTAGGTGACCAATCCGGGTCATGAACGTCTTTTTTGTACAGTTCTGTGTATTCTTGCCACCTCTTCTTAATATCTTCTGCTTCTGTTAGGTCCATACTGCTTCTGTCCTTTATCATGCCCCTCTCTGAATGAAATGTTCCCTTGGTGTCTCTGATTTTCTTGAAGAGATCTCTAGTCCTTCTCATTCTATTGTTTTCCTCTAGTTCTTTACATTGTTCACTTAGGAAGGCTTTCCTGTCTCTCCTTGCTATTCTGTGTAACTCTGGATTCAGATGGGTGTATCTTTCCTTATCTCCTTTGCCTTTAGCCTCGGTTCTTTTCTCAGCTATTTGTAAGGCCTCCTGATACAACCATTTTGCCTCTTTGGATTTCTTTTACTTGGGGATGGTTTTGATCACTGCGTCCTGTATAATGTTATGAATTTTTGTCCATAGTTCTTTAGGCACTCTATCAGATCTAATCCCTTGACTCTGTTTGTCACTTCCACTGTATAATTGTAAGGTATTTGATTTAGGTCATACCTGAATGGGCTTCCCTAGTGGCTCAGACTGTAGAGAGTTTGTCTGCAATGTGGGAAGCCCAGGTTCGATCCCTGAGTCGGGAAGACTCCCTGGAAAAGAAAATGGCAACCCCACTCTAGTATTCTTGCCTGGAGAATTTCATGGACAGAGGAGCCTGGCAGGTTTCAGTCCCTGGGGTCACAAAGAGGTGGACACAACTGAGCAACTAATACACACACACACCCACACACACACCCACACCCCCCCACACCCCCGAATGGCCTAGTGGTTTTCCCTACTTTCTTCAACTTAAGTCTGAATTTTGCAATAAGGAGTTCATGTTCTGAGCCATAGTCAGCTTCCAGTCTTGTTTTTGGTGACTGTATAGAGCGTCTCCATCTTTGGCTGCCAAGAATATTTTGGTATTGACCGTCTGATGATATCCATGTGTAGAGTCATCTCTTGTGTTGTTGGAAGGTGTTTGCTATGACCAGTGCGTTCTCTTGGCAAAACTCGGTTTGCCTTTGCCCTGCTTCGTTTTGTACTCCAAGGCCAAACTTGCCTGTTATTCCAGGTATCTCATGACTTCCTGCTTTGCATTCCAGTCTCCTATAATGAAAAGATGTCTTTTGGGGGGTGTTAGTTGTAGAAGGTCTTGTAGATCTTCATAGAACCATTCAACTTCAGCTTCTTCAGTATAAGTGGTTGGGGCATAGACTTGGGTTACCATGATATTGAATGGTTTGCCTTGGAAATGAACAGAGATCATTCTGTCATTTTTGAGATTGTACCCAAGTACTGCATTTTGGACTCTTTGGCTGACTGTGAGAGCTACTCCATTTCTTCTAAGGGATTCTTGCCCACAGTAGTAGATATAATGGTCATCTGAATTAAATTCTCCCATTCATTTTAGTGAACTAAAATTTCATTCATTTTAGTTCACTGATCACTAAAATGTTGATGTTCACTGTTGCCATCTCTTGCTTGACCATGTCCAATTTACATTGATTCATGGACCTAACATTCCAGGTTCCTATGCAATATTGTTCTTTACAGCATTGGACTTTACTTTCACCACCAGACACATCCCCAGCTGCATGTTGTTTCCACTTTGGCTCAGCTGCTTCATTCTTTCTGGAGTTATTTCTCCACTCTTCTCCAGTAGTATATTGGGCACCTACCAACCTGGGCAGTTCATCTTTCAGTGTCATATCTTTTGCCTTTTCATACTGTTCATGGGGTCCTGCAGGCAAGAATGCTAAAGTGATTTGCCATTCCTTTCTCCAGTGGACCACATTTTTCAGAACTTTCCACCACGAATCTATCTTGGGTGGCCCTGCACAGCATGGCTCATAGTTTCATTGAGTTAGACAAGGCTGTGGAACAAGTGATCAGTTTGGTTAGTTTTCTGTGATTGTGGTTTTCATTCTGTTTGCCTTCTGATGGATGAGGATAAGAGGCTTGTGGAAGAGGCTAGCCCCTTAGCCGCTCCCTGAGAGAAGGGAGTCTGGGCAGCTCTGGTGTGGCCTGTTCCTGGCCTTCCCAAGGGGGCCTCTGTCTCCTAGCAGGGAAACCAGGATCCGTCCAGCAGATTGCCAGCTTCCTCCTGGAGGCAGAGGAGAGTCTCGCAACTCTGGGGTCTTCAAGGGTGTGTGTAGGGGGTGTGTGTGGGTGTGTGTGTATATGGTGGGGTGTTGTTGGGGGTGTGTGAGTGTGTGTGGGGTTGTGTGTGTGGGGGGGTGTTGGAAAGGATTAATTCACAGTTTCTATCACAGTTCAGAAGAAGGTTTCTTTAATTTTAAAAAAGATGATAAGGACTGTTGCTTCCAAGATAAACACCCAACTTGTCGATTTGCTGGTGTCTTGAGAAGAGTCAGGAGGTATGGGGCAGCCAACTGACTGATAAGAGGATATGTTAGTCGCTCAGTTGTGTCCAACTCTTTGTGACCCCATGGACTGTAGCCCACTAAGCTCTTCTGTCCATGGAATTCTCCAGGCAGGAACACCGGTGTGGGTTGCCATTTCCTTCTCCAGATAAGAGGATGGTGGACTGGTTTTTATCGAATTAAAGTGCTACATAGATTCGTCGGCTAAAGGGGCACAGTGAGGTGACTGTGATGTTTTCCAGGGCAGGCTGGCTGGAGGCAGTCTGCTCAGAGGCCAGCTGGGCCCAAGGAGCTTACAGAGCAGGGGCTTGGGGAGTACTTGACCTCAGGGCAGCCATCGTGGGATGCCTTTGTCTGCATCCAGAGCACCTTCTTCCTAATTGCTGAGTCCCTTGCAAGCCCAGCTGCCCACCTCAGAGCTGCTCTGAAACCGTGGGCATGAGAGCAGGGGAAGGATGTGTGGAGCGTAGAGGCAGGCGAGCCAGGAAGCCTGGGGTCACCCGTCCTTTAGTGGCGCTCTGCTCCCGTGTGGGTCCTGCGTCCTGTGTGAGGACCCTCCTTACCCTGCCTCTTTGCTGGAACCTGGCCAGCCCCTCTTTTCCCCCGCCAGTCTGCCAGGGTGCCTGCCATTACAGGCACATGGTCTGTGCCCCACGTGGTGCTCGGCCATCACCTGCAGTCTGACAAGAGCTCCGTCAGCTCTTGTCCAGCGCAGGAGGGACGTGGGTCTGGCCTCTGGAGGTCACTACAAGGTCCCTGGCTCTCTGTTCATGTTTTGACTGAGGTTCCTAGGCTGTCTATCCTCAGTGTGTGGGTTTCCCTCATTTCCCTCACTTGAGAGCAGAGCGTTATGGACCAGTCCTTGGGGAACCCGTGTCCTCTGGGCTATGTACCACATGGCCGGTTTACAGAGCCATGAGCCCACCGCACATGGGACTGACTCTCACAGCCATGTGTAGAGCGGGTTGTGTTTGCCCCATCTGTCACCTTGGGCATAAATGTGTCACAGAAACTGTTTTTTCTCTGGAGTCACTGCTCGCAAGTGGGGGAACCCCGGTCAGAACCTGCTTTGCTTCCCCATGCGGCGTGTGGCAGGCACCTGCTTGGAGAGCACATTCACCCCCTTAATCTCTCACCTGCAGATTCACTCATCTAGTCTCTAGACACGGTTGAGCACCTGCTGATTACCAGGCGGGCGGCTGGCCCGGGAGGTGAGGTGGGGAGCGCTGAGCCCTGACCTGTGCCTTCTCTGCTGGGCAGTGGCCAGGAGAGCTGCCCTAGAGGGGCAGGAGAGCTGTGCCAGCGGTCTTTCCAGACTCTGAGTAGGGCCGTTAGACCAGCATCCAGATGTCCTGGACTCCTTGGGAAGGCAGGCCTGGAGAGCTGTGGGACGAAGCTGTGCGGGAGGACTGGGGTGGAGGTGGAGGGTGCACCCCGGGAGCGGTGGGGTGGGGTGGGGTGGGGTGGGGTGGGAGGGGGAGCCCATGGAAGGGAGAGGCAGTGAAGGGAAGGGGTGTGGCCTGTGGGACCTCGTGGGCCTTCTGGGGTCTGCAGTGCTGTCTGGTGGCCTCTTGAGGACCCTGGGTAACCTACAGTGAAGAGAATGCTAAGGCACCTGTAGTTTTGAATATACACAGAAGTCTGTTAGGCCTGACTGGTAGAGCACAGGATGAGGTATAGCAGGTCAGGTGTGTCTGGCTCTGGGGGTTGTGTGACGCCACACGACTGACTGTTCAGTATGTTTGCTGTATGGTGCGTGTTCGAAGCTAAGTTGACATTTCCAAATATTTGGAGGTTTTTAGATGTGTTTCTGGTATAGATTTGCAATTTAATTCTACTGTGGTAAGAGAACGTACATGTCTGGTTCCAGTCCTTTTTTATTTATGGAGACTTGGCTTTTAGTGCCAGATGTGGTCTATCTTGTGAATGCTCCACCACACTTGATAAAGATTGCGTCTAGTATTGTTTTGGGGTGGTGTGTTCTATAAGCGTTAGTAACAACAGCAGCAGCTTTCAGGTTGGCTGATATGTTGTTTAGTCTTCTATATCCTTACTGATTTTTAACTTTTCTATCAGATATCAAGAGAAGAATGTTGAAATCTTTGACCATGACTGTGGATTTACTTTCTTTCCGTTCTGTCAGTTTTCACTTCATGTGTTTTGAAGCTCTCTTATTCAGTATGTAAACATTTATGTTGGTTATGTCCTGTTAATAGATAGAGTTTTCTTTTAATCATTTCAAAATGTCCTTCCTTATCCCTGGTAATAGTCCTTCCTCTGAATGCTACTTTACTTGAGGCTAGTATAGCCCCTGCGTCTTTCTTTTGATTAGTATTGACTAACTGAGAGTCGTTCAGTCGTATCCAACTCTTTGCGACCCCATGGTCTGTCTATGGAATTCTCCAAGCAAGAATACTGGAGTGGATTGCGATGCCCTTCTCCAGGGACTCTTCCCAACTCAGGGATCAAACCTGGGTCTCCTGCATTGCAGGTGGGTTCTTTACTGTCTGAGCCATCAGGGATTAGTATTAGTATATTTAAATACATATGCAAAACATACATGTATAAAATACACTTGTATGTATATAAAATGTTAAAAAAATGTATTTCCATTCTTTTACCTGCCTTTTTCTTTATATTTAATGTGGATTTCTTGTAAACAGCATATAGTTGGGCCTTGAATTTTTAAAATTAATTTAAAAAATCTCTGCTTTTTAATTGTAATGTTTAGATAATTTGTTTGATTTGATTATTAATTTCTTTGGGTCTTAAGTGTCATTTTACTATTTGTTTTCTACTTTTCACATCTGTTCTTTGTTCTTTTTCACCCTTCTTTTTTTTGGATGAATTTAGTAGTTTTGTTTGATTCCATTTTATCTCCATTACTGGTTCATTAGCTACTTCTCTTTCTAAAAAGTATTTCTTATAGTGGTTACTCTGGTGCATAAGATATACGCACTTAGCTTATCACAGTCCACCTTCCAGCCGCTCACGTGTAGTGTGAACAGTATACTTCGTTTCCCTCTTCTGTTCTCTTAAAATTGTTATATGTGTGTTGAAAACCTAGAAATAGATTTTTATTATTTTGATTTAATCAGCTCCCTTTTAAAGAGATTGAAAAGACAGGAAGAAAAGCGTGTGTGATTGCCCACTCCTGGCGCTCCCATGCCTTTGTGTGGATCTCAGTTTCCACCTGTAGCATTCTCCTGCCTAAAGGACTTTTACCATTTCTTGGGGCGCAGGCTTGCCTGGGGTAGAATTCTCTCCATTTCTGTTTGTCTTACAAAGCGTTTATTTGCCATGATTTTCAGAGGATACTTTGTTGGGTGTGGGCTTCCAAGTTTCATTACTTTGAAGACATTGCCCCTGCCCTCTGGCCCTCCTGTGTGCTCACCAGGAGTCTTCTTACCTTTCCTCCACCTCACGTGGTTTTTCCTCTTTTCCCTTCTGTGAGTCTCTCTTTATCACTGGGGTTCAAACATCTTGGTGCGTCAGACAAGCCAAGCCTTGTTGCAGCTCTCTAGGTTTGTGGTTTACCTCACATTTCGGTATTTGGGGCCGCTGTATCTTCACGGTGCATTCATGTCTTCCAACCCCTCTCCTTCCAGGACTCTAACAACCAGTTTGGTGTTATCCTATGGGTCACTGCTGCCCTTTGCTTTTTTTTTCTTTCAGCATTTTTCCTTCTTTGTGTGAGGGCACAATTTCAACAAAGCAAATGACAGCAGGAGTGAATTTGGTAGCTTTCTGCTTCCCCTGCGGGTGTGGTGCGGCTGCGCTCCTCCTCAGGAAGCACTTGGGAGCTGGCCATCTGTGCGTCCAGCCCCCAGCCTCATCTTCTCATCCCTGCTGCTGCTTCCCCCTACGCGGCATCATCTCCGGAAACGGAAACCGCTGCTGGCACAAACCTTCTTGCTTCAGATGGACTATCCATAAGCTAAACTTCCCAGAAAAATATCCCGAAAGGTAACCCTTGGAATCTCTTTTAGGTAAGATGCCTGAATCCTGACAGGCCATAGTTGTGTGATAATCGTCACAGCTGGAGGCAGCACGGCAGCCAGTCAGAGTCTAGCAGCCACGTTTATGGGGCTCCTGCTCCACCCAGCATGGGGTTATTATATGTATTATCTCACATGCCTCTCAAACCCTCTGAGATGGGCCTGTGTCCTGGGGCCGAGACTCAGAGAGAGTGAGAAGTCCTTCCTGGCCAAGGCCGGGCAGTTAGGAAGGTACCTTGTGTGCTGGTCACATCCTGGCCCTCTGACTTCATACTCCCCGCCTGAGCCTGTGCGAACGTTCTCTCCTGGGCCATGCTGTTGTTATTGTTTAAACCTTCATTTACTTTGAGATGTGAAAATTGTGTGTTACCTCCATTTAAGAGATGATACACCATTCTGAGAATTCTGTGTTTTCCGGCCGTACTTCTGTTATGGTTACTGACATCTGCGTATTTTAATGTGTTACGACGAGTGTTGAAGTGGGACTAATTTGGGTGTGAGTCAGGCTCTGCGTGTGTGTCAGAGCTGACCCATCTGCTGTGCAAGTGTGTTTTAGAAAAGGAGCAGGTTCCTAGCTGGGCCAGGTGACCTTTTCCCACTCCCCTCTGTGTGTGATCTGTTGTCTGAAGTATTGTGTTAAGGATATGGAGAAAGCTGAGAAGTGATTTGGAAAGAGGGCAGTGTGGAGTCTGTGCTGGAGGGCAATCCAGAAACAGGAGCTGATGGAAGGAGCCAAGATCCTCACATCCTGTAATTGGTAAAGGTTGACATTATAACATCTTTTTGGATTTTGGAAAGGAAAAAGGAGAAATAGAATAAATTATTAGATGCTTTATGTTCCCAGATCTTCAAAATCCAACTTGAAAGCATTCTCTAGGGAACCTTTCCAGATGTCCCACCCCCAAGACTGATCATTCCTTCCTTAGGGTATCATGACGAATATTACCAACAGACTTGTATTTGTACTTTCTCATCTGTTACTTGTTAATGGCCTGCAACTACTTTACTGAAAAAAAATCCCTAACTAGGTAAGAGAGTAGAGACTAGAGGCTGTATTTATTTTGTCTCCCATAAAGGACACTGCTGCGCTTGGCATCTCCTCTGCAGACTTCACTGAGGAGTTGGGAGGGCCTTCCTCTGCCCCCAGGGTGGCCGGCACCATGGGCAGGAGCGCTCAAGCAGCACCTGTCTTACAGGTGTCCCTGAGCGCCGGTCCTGCCTGGGAACTGGAGGTTCAGAAGTGACCAGGCCAAGCTCTTCCCTCGTGGAGCTTACATTCGGTTCGGGAGACCTGGCAACCAGCAGAGTGGTGGGAATCTTCTAGTACAGTGAAGACAGGGTAGTAAGAGGGCTCCCGGGGCCAAGTGGGACTGCTTTTTGGGCAGTGGAGACCCGAGTGAGGTGGAGGAAGAGCTGTCAGAGCTCTGTGATGAGGGGTGGTGCGGGAAGGCTGTGCAGTGGCCCTGGGCTGTGAGGACGTGGGGGCAAAGCAGCCAGTGTGGTAGAGAGGCGTGGGGGAGTGTCAGGAGAGGATGTCAGGGACCCGCTGGGCTGGAGCGGCCTCTGCAGGCAGAGCAGGGGTGGCCCTGGGCTGAGGGGCTGTCTCCAGGCTCCATCTGGCTGCTGCAAGGGGATCGGGGCAGGCGCGGGGTGTGGGTGAGAAGGTCGTGGTAGTCTGGGGACAGCAGGGATGGTAACAGTGATTGATGTGACTGGATTCAAGATCGATTTTGAAGGGAAGGGAATATGAGGGAGGGGAAGCCAGGTTGATGCTTAGGTTTGGGGCTGAGTAGTTGGTCCCTGGGCTTCCCTGGTGGCTCAGTGGTAAAGAATCCACCTGCAATGCAGGAAATGTAGGTTTGATCCCTGGGTCAGGAAGATTCCCTGGAGAAGGAAATGGCAACCCATTCCAGTATTCTTGCCTGGGAAATCCCATGGACAGAAGAGCCTGGCGAGCGACAATCCATGGGGTTGCAGAGTTGAACACAACAGTCCATGGGGTCACAAAGAGTCAGGCACGACTGAGTGACCGAACAATAAATTGTCCCTGGTGGTGCTGTTGGGGGGACTTGGGAGAAACAGTAATTCTTCTCATGTTAAATTCGGGAGGCCTGTTCCATGTTCAGAGGGAGATTGAAGGGCACAGTTGGATTTGTGAGCTGAGCCACGCAGAGGCCGGGGCTGGAGGCCACCCTGTGAGCCGTCATGGTGTAGGACGCCTGTGCGGCTGCAGCAGTGGACACCATCCAGGGAGTGAGAGGGTCTGAGGCTGGGCCTGGGCCGCACCAGCGTTTTCAATGCAAGAGGAAAAGGAGGAGGAGGAAGCAGGGAGAGAGAGGGACCATGATGAGGCAGGACGAAGGCGAGGAGGGAACCCGGAGAGCACGGTGTCCTCCAGCTCCTGTGAAGACCGTGTAGCCAGACACTGTAAGCTGAGCAGCAGTCGGAGAACCTGCCGGCCGGGAGAGGAGAGGACCTGGCTGAGGGGCTTGCAGGGGAGCCTGCGGCTGGGTGGTCAGCAGCCCGACTCAGTACACGCCAGGTGTTAGGATCCTGAAGTGTCTCAGGCAGTGACCCTGGTGTTTGGGAATGGCTCCCAGACTGGCTCTGAAGGCAGCTGCAGGAGGCGTTCTGGACACTTCTGAGCAATGGTGGCGTGTCTGCTGGCGTGGTGGCCCTCACAGGTGACCACTCGGTAGAGGGCAGGCTCTGGTGTGAGAGCTCTGGAGCTCGGCAGAACGGCTCCTCTCCTGTTCTGCGTGCTCTGGAGACGCTCTGGGCTGGCTGTGTGGCCAGGCCTGTCCTGGAGGGAGACCCGGCAGTTCCCTCCAACAGCTGCTGGCCCTGCCCTCTCCTGCTGCGTGCAACCACACTGATGGAGGCACCGGTTTCCTTCTGTTGGTTTTGTTTCATTCAGTAGATTAGAGTGTCATGGAGAGCGATTAAAAATCCAGTTGTATTTCAACTATTCTTGTGATTTAACAAGATTCTGTGGTCAGACCTTTTGTTGCTGCTGCTGCCAAGTCACTTCAGTCGTGTCTGACTCTTTGCAACCACATGAACGGTAGCCTACCAGGCTCCTCTCATGGAATTCTCCAAGCAGGAATACTGGAGAGGATAGCCATTCTTTTCTCCAGGGGAATCGTCTCAACCCAGGGGTTGAACCTGGGTCTCCTGCATTGCAGGCAGATTCTTTACTGTCTGAGCCACCAGAGAAGCCCATATTCCCTTATTATTTCTTAAATATCTGTGTCTGTAGTGAAGTCTCTTTCATTCCCAACGCCTGTAATCTGTGTCTGTCTTTTCTTCTCCCCTCCTTTCCTTGTTTGGCCTGGCTAGAATTTTTTCAGTTTCGTAGATTTCTTTTTAGCAGGGTCAGCTTTGGGGTTAACTTTTTTCCCCCTAGTTTTTTGTTTGTCCTCATTTGTCTTGATTTCTATTCTTTATTTTTACTTTCCCTTGGCTTGTTTTTGGTTTGATTTTTTTACTTTTATATTTAAAAATATACTTATTTTTGGCTGCGCTGGGTCTTTGTTGGTGTGCATGGGCTTTCTCTAGTTGCAGTGAGCAGGGAGTGCGCTTTCTTGCGGTTCATGGGCTTCACTGTGTGGCTTCTCTTGTTGGGGAGCATGGGCTCTAGAGCTTGGGCTGTTAGTTGGCAGCCTGTGGGCTCAGTAGTTGCAGTGCACAGGCTTAGTTGCCCCGTGGCATATGGATTCTTCCCAGAGCAGGGACTGAACCTGGCTGTGTTCCCTGCACTGGCAGGCAGATTCTTAACCACAGGACCACCAGGGAAGTTCCCCCCCCACCCCCCGCCTATTTTTTTAAGGTGAAAGGTAAGGAAATTTATTTGAGACCTTTGTTCTTGTCCAACACAAGCATTCAGTGCTATAATTTCCCATGATAAGCAGTGATTTAACTCTGTCTACAAATTATGATAAAGTGTTTTATTTTCATTTCAATCACAATAATTCCTAGTTTTCCTTATGACTTCTTCTTGATCCACAGATTATTTAGAAAAAATTCTGAATAATATTTGGAGTTTTTTTTCACATATTTTCTGTTACTTAGTATGTATTTCTGTATTTTTAACTTAATTCTTTGTGATCACAGAACGTACTTTGAATTCTTTTGAATGTGTATTTGGTCGAATTGGTTGATACTGTTGTTCAGGGATTCTGTATCTTCACTGATTTTCTTTCTTCCTTTTAAAAAATCAATAATGGAAATAAAAGTATTACATTTCCAACTCTAATTGTGAATTAATTTATAATTAGTTATCTGTCATATGTAATATGCCACTTTAATGGCAGAAAGGGAAGAGGAACTAAAGAGCTTCTTGATAAAGGTAAAAGAAAGTGAAAAAAATGGCTTAAAACTCAGCATTCAAAAAGCAAAGATCATGGCATCTTGTCCCATCACTTCGTGGCAAATAGATGGGGAAACAATGGAAACAGTGAGAGACTTATTTTCTTGGGCTCTGAAATCACTGCAGATGGTGATTGCAGCCATGACATTAAAAGGCGCTTGCTGTTTGGAAGAAAAGCTATGACAAACCTAGGCAGTGCATTCAAAAGCAGAGAGATCACTTGGCCAGCAAAGGTCCATATAGTCAAAGCTATGGTTTTTCCGGCAGTCATGTATGGATGTGAGAGTTGGACCATAGAGAAGGCTGAGCACCAAAGAACTGATGCTTTCAAACTATGGTGCTGGAGATGACTCATAAGAGTCCCTTGGACTGCAAGGAGATCAAACCAGTCAATCCTAAAGGAAATCAGTCCTGAATATTCATTGGAAGGACTGATGCTGAAGCTCCAATACTTTGGCCACCTGATGTGAAGAGCTGACTTATTAGAAAAGATCCTGATGCTGGGAAAGACTGAGGGCAGGAGGAGAAGGGGACGACAGAGGATGAGATGGTTGGATGGCATCACTGACTCAATGGACATGAGTTTGAGCAAACTCAGGGAGATGGTGAAGGACAGAGAGGCCTGGCGTGCAGTGGTTCATGGGGTGGCAAAGAGTCAGGTACAACTTGGCACCTGAATAACAGCAGCAGCATCTATCATATATTGCTTTGTTTCTTTTGAAACTCTGTTGTTAGATACATACCTAGTTAAGTCGGCTATGTCTTTTTGATCCACTGACCTCTTTATAATTATACAATGACCTTCCTAAGCACGTGGTAATATTTTTTGTTCTGAAGTCTACATTGTCTGATAATACAGGCTTTGCAGGCTTCTTTTAATTAGTGTTTGCATGGCGTGTTTTTTTATATGCTTTCATTTTTTACCTGTGTCTTTATTTTAGGTGCCTTGTAGATAATGTATAATTGAGTCTTGATGTTTTATGCATTCTATATCTTTTAAAACTTTTTTATTGGAGTACAGTTGCTTTACACTGTTTAGTTTCTGCTGTGCAGCGTAGTAAATCATTTATTCATCTGCATATATCCACCTTTTTTAGACTTCCTTTCCATTTAGGTCTACAGAGCACTGAGTAGAGTTCCCTGTGCTATAGATTCTCATTAGTTATCTGTTTTATACGGAGTCAGACATGATTGAGCGACTGAACAACAACAAAATATGTCAGTCCCAATCTCCTGATTCATCCTGTGTATCTCTATCTTTTAATCAATGTGTTTATACAGTTTTCAGCTAATTTATACAGAAATACATAAATACTTCTAGTTGTTTCTTTTCCCTCTTTTTGTCTGCTGTTGGATTGGGTATTTACTATTCTATCTGCACTGTTCTCTTATCATTTACATTTTAAAGTTTTGGGTTTTTTTTTTAGGATTTGCCCTAGGGTTTATAATATGCTCTTTAATTGAGATTACATCATATGAAATGCCAGGCTTGATGAAGCACAAGCTGGAATCAAGATTGCTGGGAGAAATATCAATAACTTCAGATAATGCAGATGATACTACCCTTATGGCAGAAAGCAAAGAGGAAGTAAAGATCCTCTTGATGGAAGTGAAAGAGGAGAGTGAAAAAGCTGACTTAAAACTCAACATTCAAAAAACGAAGATCATGGCATTGGTCCTGTCACTTCATGGCAAATAGATGGGGAAACAGTGAGACTTTATTTTCTTGGGCTCCAGAACCACTGCACATGGTGACTGCAGCCATGAAATTAAAAGATGCTTATTCCTTGGACGAAAAGCTATGACCAACCTAGCAGAGGCATTACTTTGCTGACAAAGGTCTGTATAGTCAAAGCTATGGTTTTTCCAGTAGTCATGTCATGAATATGAGAGTTGAAACAGGCTGAACGGCAAAGAACTGCTGCTTTTGAACTGTGGTGTTGGAGAATACTCTTGAGAGTTCCTTGGACTGCAAGGAGATCAAACCAGTCAATCCTAAAGGAAATCAGTCTTGAATATTTATTGGAAGGACCGATGCTGAAACTGAAGCTCCAGTACTTTGGCCACCTGATGGGAAGAACTGACTCATTGGAAAAGACCCTGATGCTGGGAAAGGAAAGACTGAGGGCAGGAGGAGAAGGGGACAACAGAGGATGAGATGGTTGGATGGCATCACCGATTCAATGGACGTGAGTTTGAGCAAGTTCCAGGAGTTGGTGATAGACAGGGAAGTCTGGCATGCTGCAGTCCATGGCGTTCCAAAGAGTCAAACATGACTGAGTGACTGAACTAAATTGAACTGAATTATTATTAACTGTATTAGTTAATCAGAGTTGATTTTAAATTAAAACATTAAAAATCTTTGCATAATAATGTACTGCTTCAAGTATGTTGCAAGAGTCCTAAAACAGTGTTTTCCCATCTATTGATCATATTTATTTCAAATTCCTTTTCTAGTTGTTTCTACATCTAGGTTATCTCTGAGTCTGGTTCTGTTGATTATTACTTCAGTGGAGTTTTATTCCCCTTGCTTTGTCACTATAATTTCTGAATGAATGGTGGGCCTTGTGTGTAGGGCAGTAGAGTGGAGGTCAGTAGGCTTTTCCTGTAGTGAGCTAGCTGGTAACTATTTTGAACTTTGAGAATCACGTGTGGTTTCTGTTGTATATTATTCTTCTGTTTGTTTTCTTTTAAAATAACCCTTTAAAAAGGTAACAGACACCCTTAACTCACAGCCTGTGTGGAAACATGGGCTGACTCTGGCCTGCATGCCAGCCTCTGCAGGAGAGAATGAGGTAAATTTACAGGTCCTGTTCTGCTGGGGTGGTGGTGTCGGGGCTGGGCTGGGCTTGGGGTTCATTGCTGTGGTTGCCTCTGCACTGCTGCTTTCAGAACGTCTCCTTCCTGTGCTGACGGTGCGGAGTGAGTGGCCAGAGCAGTCTCCAGCCTCAGCTGAGGGCCTTCCCTTTGGTCTGTGTCCCAGAGGGGTCCCCTTCCGTGCTTTTGCTCCCTGCCGTAGACTGCTCTCCTTGGCTGCTGGGTGTTTGCTGGGCCACTGCAGGTCGTGGGGTGAGTGGGGGGAGCTCCCTCTTACGCCTCCATCCGAGTGGGCGCCTTCACAGAGATCCTGTCCTCCTTCCCGTGGCAGCCGCTCTGCTGTGTCTTTGGTTGTTTTTGTGCCAGAGAGTTTCCTTCCCGTCCCCCCAGACAGAAGGATTTCACGGTCTGGACCCAGGGAGGTTTCTGCCTCCCAGCACAGCAGTCTTAATGTGTCTCGATGCTTTTGTTCAGTACAGAAGGGCTCGGGGCAGGGCGATGGGGAGGGAGGTATGGGGTGTGTGTGTGTGTCTGTGTCTGTGTCTGTGTCTGTGTGTGTGTGCGTTCCATGGCAGTACCCACTGAGCGCTTGTTTAGTCTACTCTCTTCAATCCACTTACAGCTTAAAGGTTTTTAAAGTGTAGTGCTAGGAAAGAGGTACAGATTTTGAGTCTGGTTCCTATTACAGAGTCTAATGAAGAAATAACTGCGTGGCATGTTTAACGTTCCCATTGGAGAGCCACGGTGAGAAGGGGATCCGTGGTGTCCGGGTTACAGCTTGCTTGGGGCTCTTGTTCCTGTCCGGCTGCTTCCACTTGCCTGCTGTGGTCCATGGCTGCCGGCTCTGTAACTCCAGGGAGCCTCCCATGGAAAACGGAAGGCAGCTTGAGTGTTGTAGCCATGACTTCGCAGAGCTCAGTGGCCTGAGGGATGCCTCGTCAGTATGTGGTCTCTCGGTTGGCTGAACTTGGAGTGAAAGTGAAGTAAATGAAAGTGAGTGCTTTAAAGCACTCATATAAGTGAACAGAATTACAGCAGACTACATGAAAAGCCCTCATATTTTTTAGTTCAGCATTTTAAAATTACATACTTGTGAGTAATAGTTGAAGGTGGAACATTAATAAGTAGAAGATACTGTTTTCATGTGCCTTTCGTGAGCTCAGTTTTTACGTCAAGAAGTGACACCATTTTGGGTCAGTTCGTAGTTCAGTAAACTGTCCAATCCATCGTTCCAAAAGACCAGGAGGCCCTGAGGGTGGCTTCTGCCCAGGGTCCCCTTGGAAGGTTTTATTCTAACCGGAGCATTACCTCTTCCCCAGATCCCGACGCAGAGGTGTGTCTCCACGTGCTGCGCCTCGTCCAGTCTGTGGTGCTGGAGCCAGAAGTCTTCTCCAGGTCAGCCGCTGAGTTCCGGAGCTCCTTGCCCCTGCAGCGCATCCTGGCTATGGCCAAGAGCCGCAATCCCCACCTGCAGACCGTGGCCCAGGAGCTCCTGGAGGACCTGCGTGCTCTGGAGCGTGATGTGTAGGGGCGCTCATGCACCATCTTCTCCCCGGGTCCCCACTTTGTCCTCCAGAGTCACCAGCCATGTGCCACGTTACACATGCAGATGTGATGACTAGCGATGGGTGTGAATTGATATGTATCTACAGGACTTCCTCTTGGAAGTAAAAATTCTTGTGGGTGGTTGTTTAACCTTGCCAAAAGGGGAGCCTGAGGAAGGATCTGTCCTTCCAGAAAGGCCCATGTCAGCTGCAGCCAAAGAGGGCCTTCTCAGAGCGGCTCCTGCTGCCTAGGAGACTCTGAGACCTGTTGGCTCCCTCTAAAAGCGGGAGGTTAAATAACCACCTACCCCATTGGTCAGCATTTTCCTGAGATACATGTTTTGAAAAACAATTCATTCTCATGATTATAATTAATCCCCCCAGTTCACGTTTACCTTCCAACCTTTGGTGAACCTATTATTTCAAATGACATTGGACATTTTAGTTCTGTATTTTTTTTGCCTCTTTTGTTTTTGAATAAATAAAGCCAGAAGAATCATTGATGTGCTATAACCATTGTTTTCTGAAGTATTATAAACTTGGTATTAGGAAGTTGCATATTACAGTGCATATACGTGGCTGGAGAAAAAACTCTCCTTGCGTTGTTCTGGGCCCTTTGGCTATAAACTCAGGGATCCAGTTTTTCATATAACATTATCATGGAACAGGCCTTCACACAGTCGCTTGAAGTTCTTTAAATGATGTGCACAGGTGTGTGTCCTTCTCAGCTGCATCTGGTCCTGTGACAGAGAACAGAGGAGGACACTCTCTGTTTCTCGTGGGTGCTGCTATATGTGAGCAGAGTCCCCTCTGTCGCTCCTTAGAGTCACGGCAGCGTGTGCTGTGTCCCTCAGGATGATGCCGCAGGCCCGTGGGCTCTGGGAGTTCTGCAGTTGCATAAACACAGACTAGCGTCCTTTCCTGCGGCAGCCCCGAGCACATGTGTATGCTGTTTCTGTGTGCGTGGCAGTTTGGAATAACTTCATTTTCCTTTTAAGCAGATTTTAGAGGCTTTGTGCAGTTTATGGCTGAGTCTGAATGAAGGAGCTTATATATATACACAGTTGCTTGAATTTCACAAGCTGACATATTGTGGAACCTGGCTCATCAAAAGCAGAGAAAAGTTGTAAAAGGCAATTTAAAATTCACGGAGGCAGACATTGGTCCATCTGTGCTGTGTGGTGCTGTGGGCCCTGATGACTGGCAAATAAAATTGAGGATGATGTGTTTTTGTTCTTTTTCTAGCATAGTATCATTTTCATTTTGGTTATTTGCTTGATAAGGTAATGGGAGATAAACTAGTTGTAATTAGTTGTGCTGTCTCTAGAAATGCAAGGTCTTTTTCCTGCCAAAAATGGGATTGGTGGCATATAGAGAAAAATGGAACTGGGCCAAGCCCGTGACTGTCATGTAGTTTTGCTAATTAGTAGATGAATGTGATTAAGAAGGATACTTTTTTTTTTCCTCCAAATTTTAAAGTGCTAAAGATAGCAAGGGTTCTTATGAAAACTCCTTCAGAAAGAAACATGTCAAATACATATTTTGAGTGTATATCACAGGAAAAGTGATAAGGCCAATTTTCAGGAGTGACTAGCCTTTCTAATATTTCTACTTTTCTTACGAAGTTCAAGGGGAAAACATGGAATCTTCTTTTTTTTTTTTTTTAATATCTAAAGATCTAAAGAAAACTCATTTTATTTTTTAGAAAACTCATTTTAAAAAGTATTCATTGAAGTATATACGTGGCAGTGTCTGAGGTTGCTTGTGAATTTTAAAGTCAGAAACAACAGCAGTAGAATGGTATCTGTTTTTTTAAATTAAAGCTTTAAATAATTCCCTGTCTATTTATTACGTCAAGGAACTTCTTCTCCTTGGTGCTGTCAGTTTGTTTGTAAAGGCGTGAAAGCTGCCAGGCCCACAGCAGACCTCACCGCCTCTCTAGTCTCCCTCCAACCGCCAGCCGGTGATCAGGGAAGGCCTCTTGCCACCCAGACTGCTCTGCGTTCTCAGAGGTTTGAGAGGAGCCCATCCTGTTAGGGTGCGGGTCAGTGTGTCTGTGTGGGGCATGAATTGGGATGAGCATAATGGTGTATTGAGTTAGTCTCATCTCGGATCCTTTTACAGCCCCATGTCTTTCACTTATTCCAGAGGCCTTTAAAATTAATTAGAGTATTAAGCATAGCATCACAAGTCTGGGGCTTGAAGGAAATCAGCCAAGGCCTGTAGTCAGACCACAAGCAAGGAGGGTTTTTAATGAAAGTTGTAAATGTGGCCATTACACTGTAGCTGTACTGCCATGATATTAATACAAGTGGAAAGGCTGATCAGTACTTTTGTAGGCGTACTGATTTTCTGAGAAGTTCTGAAGTTGAAGTTTGCACTGTTTTGCTCTTCTTTCAGGAAGTAGATGCTTAGACAGCTAACAAACGTAGGTTCTCTGACCTAGACCCTGGTACAGTGTTTGACACGGGATAGGATGCAGCATTCTGTGGGGACAGGGCAGCCTCAGAAGGTGCGATGAATGACCCACTGAAAAGTCTCTGGATACTTCTTAAGTCCAGACTTAGGTGAGGAAGGAAAGGTCTGTCCTTATGGCCCACAGCGCTCTCTCTGCTCTGAGAAGGTGCACACTCAAGTCTGTGTCCAGATGTCGAACGACTGTGCTAGTGCGTGTCACACAGTGAAGACTCTTGCTGTGTTCTTTGTTGTTATTTGTAGTCCTTCAAGTTTTTTTTGAATTGTTGTAAAATTCACCACAGAAATGTAGATGGTGCACATAAAATTTACCATTTAACCCATTTCTAAGTGTAGAATTCAGTGGTAGTAAATATATTCACGGTGTTATGTAACCATCTCCACTGAACATTGCCAGAACTTTTTATTGACCCAGACAGGAACTCTGTACCCACTGAATAGTAACGCATCATCTTCCATCTCCCCTGCTCCCAGCCCCAGTATCTATCCTCTGTTCTACTTCTGTCTCTCTGAGTTTGACTTCTCAAGTACCTCGTATAAATGGAGTCAAATATTTGTCCTTCT
The DNA here is from genome assembly GCF_016772045.2 of Ovis aries. NCBI lineage: Eukaryota > Metazoa > Chordata > Mammalia > Artiodactyla > Bovidae > Ovis > Ovis aries. The sequence continues at coordinate 264,319,124 of NC_056054.1, read as the reverse complement.
GGGTCTGGCTTATCTCACTTAGCAATGCAGCGTCCGTCCATGTTCTAGCCTGTGTCAGGACTGCATTCCTTTCCGTCATGCCTAATACTCCGTTACGTCTTGGTCACACGTTTTGTTTACCCATTTGTCTGTTGATGGACACTTGCTTTAACCTTTGGCTGTAGTGAGTGATGCAGTGAATGTTGGTGTGCATGTATCTGTTTGAGTTCCCGCTGTCAAATCTTTTGGGTCTGTACTTAAATTGAAGTCGTTGTATCATATGGTCTAGGGTTTTCTCTGTATATAAAATCATGTTGTCTGCAAATAATGATAGTTTTATTTTTTCCTTTCCAATTTGGATGCCTTTTCTTTCTTTTTCCACCTGATTGCTCTGGCTAGGACTTTCAATACTCTGTTGAATAACAGTGGCAAGAGTGGGAGCCTTCTTCCTAATATTAAGGGGAAAGGTTTTAATTTTTTTGCTGTCAAGTATGATGGTAACTGGCCTTGTGGCCTTTGTAGTGTTGAAGTACCCTGTGGCTCAGAGGTGAAGAATCCGCCTTCAACATAGGAGATGTGGGTTTGATCCCTGGGTCGGGAAGATCTCTAGAGAAAGAAAAGGTAACCCATTTCTGTATTCTTGCCTGCGAAATCCCATGGACAGAGGAGAGAAGCTTGGCAGGCTATAGTTTATGGTGTTGCGAAATAGTCAAACCATGACTTAAGGACTAAACAACAACAAATGTTCTGACCATGCCCACTTTGTTGAGAGTTTTTATGATAAATGTTGGATTGTTTTCAGATACTTTTTATGCACCTATCAAGATGGTCATATGATTTCTATTCTTCCATTTGATAATGTGGTATATCACATTGACTGATTCATGGATTTTGAACTGTCCTTGGCATATTAGAATAAATCCCACTTGATCATGGTGCATGATCTTTTTATTCTTGTTGAATTTGGTGTGCTGATGTTTTGTTGAGGGTTTTTGCATCTGTGTTCAGGGATTGTTGTTCAGTTGCTAAGTTGCGTCTGGCTCTTTGTGACCCCATGGACTGTAGCACTCCAGGCTCCTCTGTCTTCCACTATCTCTCAGAGTTTGCTCAAATGTATGTCCATTGAGGAGATGCTATCTAATCATCTCATTCTCTGCCACCCCGCCTTCAATCTTTCCCAGCATCAGGATCTTCTTTTCCAATGAGTTGGCTTTTCGCATCAGGTGGCCAAAGTGTTGGAGCCTCAGCCTTAGCATCAGTCCTTCCAATGAATATTCAGGGATTCATTTCCTTTGGGATTGACTGGTTTGATTTCCTTGCTGTCCAAGGAACTCTCAAAAATCTTCTCCAGCACTACAGTTCAGAAGCATCAATTGTTTGGCCCTCAGCCTTCTTTATGGTCCAACTCTCACATCTGTACATGACTACTGGAAAACCATAGCTTTGACTGTATGGATCTTTGTTGGCAGAGTGATGTCTCTGCATTTTAATACACTCTCTAGGATTTTCATAGCTTTCCTTCCAAGGAGCAAGTGTCTTTTAATTTCATGGCTGCTGGATGTTGTTGTTACTCAGTTGCTAAGTGATATCTGACTCTTTGCATCCCCATGGACTACAGCATGCCAAGCTTCCTTGTCCTCTACTATCTCCTGGAGTTTGTTCAGATTCACGTTCATTGAGTTGGTGATGCCATCTAACCATCTCAGTATATTGGCCTGTAATTTCTTTTTGTTGTTGTTCTCTTGTCTGGTTTTGATACCAGGGTAATACTTACCTTGTAAAATAAGTTTGAGAACATTCCCCAATTTCAGTTTTTTGGAAGAGTTTGAGAAGGATTGGTATCAGATTTTCTTTGAGTGTTTGGCATAATTCACCAGTGAAGTTGTCTGGTACCGGACTTTTGTTCATTGGGAGTTTTTTTGATTACTGTTCAGTGTCCGTACTAGGAATCAGTCTATTCAGGTTTTCTGTTTCTTTATAATTCTGTCTTGGAAGATTGTATGTTTCTAGGAATTTATCCATTTCTTTTAAATTGGGCCAATCCTAACGTCTAATTTGTTGGCATATAATCATCAGTAGTCTTATGATCCTTTGTATTTCTTTGGTATCAGTTGCAATTTCTCTCTTTTCATATCTGAATTTATTTGGGCCTTCTCTCTTTTTTGCTTAGTGAGCTTACCTAAAGGTTTGTCAATTTTATCTTTTCACAGAAACAGCTCTTAGTTTCTCTGTTTTAGTCTTTATTTCATTTATTTCCACTCTGATCTTTACAGTTTCCTTCCTTCTATTAACTCTGGGTTTTGTTTGTTCTTGTTCTGGTTCGTTCAGGTGTGAAGTTAGATTGCTTGAGGTATTTATTGTATCTTGAGGTTGGGCTGTATCACAATGAACTTACTTCTTAGAACTGCTTTTAGCATATTCCAGAGATTTTGGTAGGTTGTGTTTCCATTTTCATTTGTCTCAGGGTATTTCTTTTTTATTTCTCCTTTGATTTATTTGTTGACTCATTGGTTGTCCATTATGTTTAATCACCATATATTTGTAATTTTTCCAGTTTTCGTCGTGTAATTGATTTCTATCTTCATACCATTGTGGTCAGAAAAGACGCTTGATATGTCTTCAGTCTCCTTAAATTTACCAAGGCTTTTTGGTGGCCTAGCATGTGATATATCCTGGAGAATGTTCGCTGTGTGCTTGAGAAGAATGTGCTGCTGCTTTTGAATGGAAAGTTCTGTATATACTAAGTCCATCATATGGTGTAATGTGTCATTTAAGGCCAAAATTTGCTTATAAGTGTTCTGTCTGGATGATCTTCGCATGAGGTGGCCAAAGTACTAGAGTTTCAGCTTTAGCATCATTCCTTCCAAAGAAATCCCAGCACTGATCTCCTTCAGAATGGATTGGTTGGATCTCCTTGCAGTCCAAGGGACTCTCAAGAGTCTTCTCCAACACCACAGTTGAAAAGCATCAATTCTTCGGCGCTCAGCTTTCTTCACAGTCCAACTCTCAAGACTCTGATGCTGGGAGGGATTGGGGGCAGGAGGAGAAGGGGACGACAGAGGATGAGATGGCTAGATGGCATCACTGGCTCGATGGACGTGAGCCTGAGTGAACTCCAGGAGTTGGTAATGGACAGGGTGGCCTGGCGTGCTGCAATTCATGGGGTCGCAAAGAGTAGGACACGACTGAGCTACTGAACTGAACTGGACTGGACTGGACTGGATGATCAGTCTGCTGATGTAATTGAGTTGCTAAAGTTCTACTATTTTTGTATTGCTATTAGTTTCTCCCTTTGGGTCTGTTAAGTACCTATGTTCGGTGCATGAATGTTTACAAATGTTACATCTTCTTGGTTAGATCAACCTCTTTATCATTATTTAATGCTCAATTTTGTCTTTCATTAGTCTTTGCTTTAAAGTCCATTTTGTCTGATGGAGTTAGCTATCCCAACTTTCTTTTGGTTTCCATCTGCATGAAAAATCTTTTTCCATCCCTTCACTTTCAGTCTTGTGTGTGTTTTTATGTCTGAGGTGAGTCTCTTATATGCAGCATATAGATATGAGTGGTTTTTTATCCATTCAGCCCCTCTGTCTTACAATTGAAGCATCTAGTCCGTTTACATTTAATGTAATTATTCATAGATACGTACTTATTGCCATTGTGTTCACTGTTTTCAACTGTCTTGCAGTTTCTCTGCAATTTTTTCTTTACTTGCTTTCTTCCCTTATGATTTAAAGACTTTCTGTAGTGTTATGCTTAGATTTCTTTCCCATTGTTTTTGATGTGTCTACTATAAGACTGGGAGCTGACCGTGGTTCAGAACATGAACTCCTTATTGCCAAATTCAGACTTAAATTGAAGAAAGTGGGGAAAACCACTAGATGGCTAGGTCATCAGGTATGACCTAAATCAAATCCCTTATTTAATGGAAGTGAGAAATAGATTTAAGGGACTAGACCTGATAGACAGAGTGCCTGATGAACTATGGATGGAGGTTTGTGACATTTACAGGAGACAGGGAAAAAGAAATGCAAAAAAGCAAAATGGCTGTCTGGGGAGGCCTTACAAATAGCTGTGAAAAGAAGAGAAGTGAAAAGCAAAGCAGAAAAGAAAAGATATACAGAATACAGAACTCTGTATTCCCATTTGAATGCAGAGTTCCAAAGAATAGCAAGGAGAGATAAGAAAGCCTTCCTCAGTGATCAATGCAAAGAAATAGAGGAAGACAATAGAATGGGAAAGACTAGAGATCTCTTCAAGAAAATTAGAGATACCAAGGGAACTTTTCATGCAAAGATGGGCTCAATAAAGGACAGAAATGGTATGGACCTAACAGAAGCAGAAGATATTAAGAAGAGGTGGCAAGAATACACAGAAGAACTGTACAAAAAAAGATCTTCATGACTCAGATGATCACGATGGTGTCACCTAGAGCCAGACATCCTGGAATGAAGTCAAGTGGGCCTTAGGAAGCATCATTACGAACAAAGCTAGTGGAGGTGATGGAATTTCAGTTGAGCTATTTCAGATCCTAAAAGATGATGCTGTGAAGGTGCTGCACTTAATATGTCAGCCAATTTGGAAAACTCAGCAGTGGCCACAGGACTGGAAAAGTCAGTTTTTATTCCGATCCCAAAGAAAGGCAATGCCAAAGAATGCTCAAACTACCGCACAATTGCACTCATCTCACACGCTAGTAAAGTAATGCTCAAAATTCTTCAAGCCAGGCTTTAGCAATACCTGAACCGTGAACTTCCAGATGTTCAAGCTGGTTTTAGAAAAGGCAGAGGAACCAGAGATCAAATTGCCAACATCCACTGGATCCTCAAAAAAGCAAGAGAGTCCCAGAAAAACATCTCTTTCTGCTTTATTGACCATGCCAAAGCCTTTGACTGTGTTGGTCAGAATAAACTGGGAAATTCTGAAAGAGATGGGAATACCAGACCACCTGACCTGCCTCTTGAGAAACCTATATGCAGGTCAGGAAGCAACAGTTAGAACTGGACATGGAACAACAGACTGGTTCCAAATAGGAAAAGGAGTACGTCAAGGCTGTATATTGTCACCCTGTTTGTTTAACTTACACGCAGAGTACCTCATATGAAATCCTGGCCTGGAGGAAGCACAAGCTGGAATCAAGATTGCTGGGAGAAATATCAATCACCTCAGATATGCAGATGATACCACCCTTATGGCAGAAAGTGAAGAAGAACTGAAGAGCCTCTTGATGAAAGTGAAAGAGGAGAGTGAGAAAGTTGGCTTAAAGCTCAACATCCAGAAAACGAAGATCATGGCATCTGGTCCCAGCACTTCATAGGAAATAGGTGGGGGAACAGTAGAAACAGTGTCAGACTTTATTTTTGGGGGCCTCCAAAATCACTGCAGATGGTGACTGAAGCCATGAAATTAAAAGACGCTTACACCTTGGAAGGAAAGTTACGACCAATCTAGACAGCATATTGAAAAGCAGAGACATTACTTTGCCAACAAAGGCCCATCTAGTCAAGGCTATGGTTTTTCCAGTAACAATATATGTATGTGAGAGTTGGACTATAAAGAAAGCTGAGCACCGAAGAATTGATGCTTTTGAACTGTGGTGTTGGAGAAGACTCTTGAGAGTCCCTTGGACTGCAAGGAAGTACAACCAGTCCACCCTAAAGGAGATCAGTCCTGGGTTCCTTTAGGGTGGATTGGAAGGACTGATGTTGAAGCTGAAACTCCAATACTTTGGCCACCTGATGGGAAGAACTGAGTCATTGGAAAAGACCCTGATGCTGGCAAAGATTGAGGGCCTGAGGAGAAGGGGACGACAGAGGATGAGATGGTTGGATGGCATCACCAACTCAATGGACATGAGTTTGGGTAAACTCTAGGAGTTGGTAACAGACAGGGAGGCCTGGCGTGCTGCAGTTCATGGGATCACAAAGAGTTGGACATGGCTGAGCGACTAAACTGAACTATAGGTTTTGCCTTGTGGTTACGTGAGGCTCACATGTAACAGCTTATGTGTGTATATATATATATATAAAACAGCTTATATATAATATATATAACAGCTATATATTTATATATATAAATATATATATATTTTAAGTTAATCTATTTTAAGTTGATAACAAGTTAAGTCTGAACACATTCTAAAACTCTGGGGACTTCCCTGGTGGTCCAGTGACTAAGACTCCATGCTCCCAGTGCAGGGGGCCCAGGTTCTATCCCTAGTTGGGGAACCAGATCCCACATGCCACAGCTAAGAGTTTTCATGCTGCAACTAAAGATCCTGCATGCTGCAACAAAGACTGAAGAAGAATCTGGTACAGCCAAATAAGTAAATATTTTAAAAATTTAAAAGTAAAATTCTGTGTTTTCACTCTCCAGCACATGCTTTAAATTTTTGATGTCACATTTTACACCTTTGTATTTTGTGTACCCCTTAATTAAATGTAGTTATAGGTTTTTTTTAAAACAACTTTTGCCTTTTACCCTTTATACTAGATTTATAAGTGATAATCTGCTTTATTATATACTTAACCTTTTCGTTGTTTGGTTGCTAAGTCATATCTGACTCTTTGCAACCCCACAGACTATAGCATGCTAGGCTCCCCTCTCTTTCACTGTCTCTCAGAGTTTGCTCAGATTTATGTCTGTTGAGTCGATGATGCTAACTGATCATCTCATTCTCTGCTGCCCCCTTCTCCTTTTGCCTTCAGTCTTTACCAGCTTCGGGGTCTTTTCCAGTGAGCTGGCTCTTTGCATCAGGTGGCCAAAGCATTGGAGCTTCAGCATCAGTCCTTCCAGTGAATATTCAGGACTGATTTCCTTTATGATTGACTGGTATAATATCCTTGCTGTCCAAGGGATTTTCAAGAGTCTTCCCCAGCACCTGTTAACCTTTCCCAATAAGATTTTTACTTTTGTATGTTTTCTGCTACTAATTGGTGCCCTTTCTTTTCACCTTGAAGAAATCCATTTGATTTTTCTTGTAGGGCCAGTTTAGTGATGATTAAATTTTTTTAGCTTTTGCTTGTCTGGGAAATGCTTCTTCTTTGATTCTGAATGATAATCTTGGTGGGTAGTGTTCTTGGATGGAAGTGTTTTGTTTCTTTTTTTTTATTTTAGTCCCTCTGGTCTGCAGTGTTTCTGCTAGGAAATCATCTCAAAGTCTTGTGGTGGCTCCCTTATAACATCTTATGGAAAAACCCCTTTTTTTTTTTTTTTTTTTTTTTTTGCCAAACCATTATGAAACAGCTTTCCAGGTGGCTCAGTGGCAAAGAATCTGCCTGCCAATGCAGGGGATGTGGGTTTGATCCCTGGGTTGGGAAGATCCCCTGGAGGAGGAAATGGCAACCCACTCTAGTATTCTTGCCTGGGGAATCCTATGGACAGAGAAGTCTGGTGGACTACAGTCCATGGGTCACAAGAGTCAGACATGACTTTGTGACCTAAACAACAACAATAATATACAGCAAGTTGTTTTTCTCTTGCTGTTCTTGAGATTGTCTAACTTTTGACATTTTAATTACACTGTGTCTTGGTGTGGGTCTCTTTGGGTTCATCTTGTTTGGGTCTTTCTGGGATTCCTGAGTCTGATGTCTGCTTTATTTCCCAGGTTGGGGAATCTTACAGCCAGTATTTCTTCAAATAAGATTTCTGCCCCTTCCTCTCTCTTTCCCTTCCTTCTTGGACCCTTATAACATGACTGTTATTCTACTTGAGGTTGTCCCGTGGGTCCCTTAAGTTATCTTCACTTTTAGAAGTTCTTTTGTCTTTTTTGCTGCTGTGTTTTTATGAGTTCCTCTGCCCTAACTAACCACTGATCTCTCTTCTGTTCATCTAGCCTGCTGTTGAGTCCCTCTAGTATATTTTTCATTTCAGTTACTGCACTCTTCAACTTTGAGACTTCTGTTGGCTACTTTCTTATAGTTTTCTGTTTGTCCAAGTTCTCTGTAGTCATCCACTCTTTTGTGTTAAGTGAGCATTTTTATTAACATTACTTTGAATTCTTTATCAGGTAAATCAACTTATCTGTGTCTTAGAACATACAAAGTAATTGTTCAAAAAATTACTCTCAGCCTTAGTTTGTTGTTTTTAAATTGAAGGCATATATGCAGCCCAGCTTTTCAGAATAAATTACTTAATGCAGACTGTTACTCTTGAATATCTATAAGGAGAGTCCAGGTGGCAGGATACTTGTTTCGGGACTGGTTGAGGACAGCATTGAGACACTTCCTGGTGATCCAGTGGTTAAGTATTCACCCTTCTAATGCAGGGGACACGGGTTCCATCCCTGGTTGGGGACCTAAGGTCCCGCATGCCACGGGGCAACTAAACCCATGCACTGCAACTATTGCACGCATGTGCTCTAGAGCCCATGCTCTGCAGCAATAGAAGCCCCCATTAACTGCAGCTAGAGCAAGCCCATGTGCTGCGAAGAAGAGCCTGCAACGCAGTGAAGACCCAGTGCAGCAAAAAAAAAAGAGCAGTGCAGGCCGGATGACGTCAGGGTTTGCCTTGTGTGATGGCAGATTGCTGGGGACCTGGGAGCAGGAGCAACATCTGATTTTCATTGAAAATGTAAAAAAGATCCATTCCATTTTTGAGAGCATTTGGTTTCTTGATGGCCATCATGGCCTGTGTCTGTACTAGCCCGGTGCTCACAGCCACTTTCTGCAGGTGAGGGGACAAGCCCAGAGAGGCTGCGCTGCCTGCCCACGTGGTCCAGCCACGGTTCAAGCCTGCCTCCCTCTTCAGTAGCCCTTAATCACAGTGCAGTCACTTCCCCTCCCAGGGTGTGTGTCCACCCTTGTCTGGTCACTTGTGCTCCAGATCAGAGTCTTGTCCTGCTCTCCGGCCTTCACAGTTCTGGCAACCAGCATTTTTGGTCCCTCTGGCATCCTGTTTGGCCACCATGCTCTGGGTGCCACCAGCAGGCCCACAGGGTGGTTGAGGGAGGGAAAGAAGGGAGGCAGGGGACAGTGGCCAGACGCCCACCAGTCACCCCTCTGCCCACCCCCAGGTGATGTTCAGACAGCACATGCTGGCCTGCCACAGGCTCCTATGGCTGCCTGATCACATGGTACCGTTTAGAAAGATAGGGAGAGATGCAGATGAATCATCAGTATTAAAAGTGTTGATTTTTAAAAGATTCTATTCAGTGTTTGCAGGTCGATTTGCAGGATTAACGTTCTTGTCTTTAACATTCTTTGAGATCCATAGAGCTAAAGGCAGGGGAGGCCAGGAGCAGACAGAACCTCCTACCTGCTCTCGGCCAGAAAGCCAGCTCCAGATGCCCCAAGACAAGATCATTAGCTACCTGCCTCCTGCCCTAGGGACAAGGCCGCAGGCCCAGGGAGAGGTGACCCCTGGCAGGAAGCACTGGTGCTTTTTCTTTTTGTTCTTTAATCAAATGCCAACAGAGGAGAAATAAAGAGCAGCTGACGCTTGGAAGATCACATAAGGGTCAGGGAGCAAGCCCCTTGGGCTGGCACAAAATACATGACAAGCGCATTTTTTGTGGCCCTGGAGCTCACCTGTTCAGCAGCAATGCTGTTTTTCGAGGTGACCCATCACCCTGACATTCTTACATAAACAACACATCCCAAACCTGCTGCCTTTGGGCATGGTACCTGGCACATTAACTCTTCTTGATGGATCAAGACCCTCTCCAGCCAGGGAGCAAGTTTGGAATCTTGGTTCTACACTTGCCACGTGGGCCCAGAACTGTGGGCTTCTCCCTTCAGGCCCCCTGGTCTGCAGGAAGGTGCCCTGGGGAGCAGCAGAGCCCCTGCCTGCACTGCCGACATCCAGGCCGCGCCTGACGCCCCTGCACTGCGCCCCCCCAACTGGCTGGGCCAGCAGCCTCTGCTTTTCTGCCATCTTGGTTCTCACCCGGCTCCCCAGGAGGGGAGAAATAGCTAGCCCTTTGAAGGCCTCTGTGGCGAGGCCTGGGCTGCAGATGTCCTCTTGCCCTGGACCTTATCCTCCTCTGGGGCACAGGTGCACTGAATGGTGGGGTGCTGCAGCTGAAGCTGTGATGCCCGATTTTCTGTGGCCTCTACTCTTGCTGCCGAGCTGCTTTGCTCCCCCGGCCCGCTCCCCCGACGTGCATACCAGTGTGGAGTCTCCTCTCACCCCTGCCCCCCCGGCACTTCCTGCCTGGACCACATGTGGACACAGGTCAAGTTCAGTAATGATGTCCCTGGCGTGACCATGAGTGGTTGCAGCCACAGTTCTTGTCTGGGAGTGTGTGTCTGTGTGCGTGTGGATCCAGGTGTGCGATCTATACATGTGTCTGCACACGTGCATGTGTGTATCTGTGTGGGGTTTGTCATTCCTCTCTGCGATGATGAGCAGGTGGCCTGGCCCTGACTACCCTGTTATACCTGGTCTCCAAGCCCATGAAATCTGGCAGGAATTTGGCCACAAATTAAGAAAACCCAAGCCTCAAGGTGTAGATTTCTTTCCAGGAGTGGAAGGGATGCATGTAAAAGGGTGAAAATCCAGAAGCAGCAGTGTCCTTGGAGATTGTCCTCCAGGGAATGGCCTCAGCCTCAAGTCAGTGGCACAGACTGGTTAGGGACTGCTCACGGGGCTGACCATCACCCGTGTTTTGTCTGCATGGGCCTGTCACTGAGGGATTGTTGTTAGTTTCTGTCTGACGTTGCAGTCAGGAGCTTCCAGCGCAGAGCCCAGGAAACTCATCGTGAGCCAGGGCCTCCACCGAAGGGGCTGGACTAGGGTTCAGGTTGGACACTTGTTCTCCTGCCCCCTTGCTCTGTGTCCCCAGGGTGGGTGGGGCCTAGGGTTTGTGTGTGTGTATGGGAGGGCTGTGGCTGCAGGTCTCCGGGCAAGTGAAGACCACCTGTGTCTCTGGGGCTGTATACCTGGTTCACTGTTTCTGGCTGTGGACCAAGTGTACTGTGCTCTGACCCTGGGCCAGGCTTCAGGGGGTGGCGATGGTGACAGATGACAGGCCCCTGAGCCTGCAGGTCAGAAACTCTGCGGTCAGGTGTGCACTTCCCCTTGAACCCAGCAGGGCGATCAGTATGCAGGGCTGGAGGGCAGCCTGAGGCAGAAGCCCGTCTACTCCTTGCTCTGCTCCCCTCAGTCCTGAGACCTCAAGCCCCTTCTTAATCTGGTCTTCCCACCTGTGCTGGAAAAATCCCGCTCCTGGAAGTTGCCCGGAGAAAAGCCCTGACGTGTTGTCAGGTAGTGGGAGTGACAGGGAAATGAGCAGACCAGGTCCCGCCGCTGGAGGCGGAGACGCACGCTCTGGGGCGAGGGTCTGCCTTGAGGCCCAGCTGCCTGCCCGCCGGCCCCTCCTGCCTGGGGTCGGATGCCGCCTTCACCCTACTGAGTGCTGGCGTCACAGCTTGAGAGACTCAGCGCCCAGGAACACAGGGCCCCTGAGGCTGTGGCCACGCAGGGAGCGCTGGCCGGGCTCTGGCAGGTGGAGCGCCTTCCTGTTTATCCCGCAATTAGTCACAGCAACTGTGACCAGGACGCGCCGTCTCGGCCTGTTGATCCCCGGGGCCCTGCCTTGGGCTTGCACAATCGGCTCTTGAGGGCAGGATAGCTTCTGCTTTCCCCGGAACCTGCCACCCTTGCCCCACTGGGCACGCACTTCCTCTTCCAAGCCCTCCCGGAACATTTTGGCCCGGGACACGCTCTGCCCTGTTTGGGAGGGGCAGCCTTCATCGCGGCGGACAGAGCCACTGCTCCCATGTCGCCGGCCAGAGGGGCTGGGCTTGGGGGGCTGGGGGGCAGCCTGAGCCCCTGGCAGGTGAAGGGACTCGCCCCGCTCCGGGTTCCTGGGGCTTGACAAGTGTGCTCAACAGGAAGGCAAACGTTCCATTGGGTTCTGCTCTTTTGTGAGGGCGTGGAGTCCCATGAGGCCGTGGAGTCCCATGAGGCCATGGAATCCCCTGAGGCCGTGGCTCTGAAAGAGAGCTGGATGATGCCCTCGGGTGGTTCACATGGCTCTCGCCCACAGCAGCCAGGCTCCCAGTGGGTGGCCAGCCCTCCTAGGGCCCAGACGCAGACAAGAGGGGAGAGGGGGACTGGGGTTGGGGGAAGTGTGTGTGGGAGGAGAGCGTGCCTCCCACAGGACTCTGCTTCCGACTCCACCCCCTGGTCTCCGCCCACTAGGCCAGGGAAGTACAAACGTGACCTCAGGTGACAGTTTTTCATTCTTAGAAAATCACTCAAATGGGGCCATTTATCAGAAAGGGGCTTTTTCACACGGTCCATGGGGTTTTCCATGGGGATTGAAAGCAAAAGGAGAAGGGGGTGGCAGAGGATGAAATGGTTGGATGGCATCACCGACTCAATGGGCATGAACTTAAGCAAGCTCTGGGAGATGGTGAAGGACAGGGAAGCCTGGTGTGCTGCAGGCCATGGGTTCGCAGAGAGTTGGACAGGACTGTGACAGCAGAAAGGGGTGGGGCCCTGGAGCCAAGCTGCCGCTTCGGGTCGCATCCAAGTCAGCTTTCACTTTTGCATTTGGAACGTGTGTGTTTTTTGGTCTAGTTTTCATTTCTCCCCAGTGCATTTTGTCTGGGCTCCTGCTGCAGCCTGTCTGCATTTCTCTAGAACGCCCCAAGCACACGAGCGGTCAGAGGCAGCCGATGCTGCCTGCAGGGCGAGCCTGCCATCAGGCAGTGACCCCGAGGACACTGGACAGACGCCCTGACCCCACAGCCTGACCAGCAGGGTGGCCCACCCACGCCCCTGCCACGTTGCTGGCTGCCGGCCTGTGCCCAGCCATGTGGAGAGTCTTGTCTGAGATTCACTTGACTCCTCACCGCTGCCCAGCCTCAGAGGCCCACCCGTCCGATGTCTCTGCTGTCGGCCCTGTCTCCCAATCGAACAGACTCCTGGGGGTCTGGCGATTTCCAGCTTGGCATCCGAGCTTCTCAGAGCAGGGATTTCCTCCGCGTTGCCCTGAGCAGCTCTGTCTGTCGTGGGGTGAGGCTCTGAGCCTTGGGCCCCGGCTCATCTTCACTCCCTCCACTGCTGTCCACAGGTGTGGCTGGCAGTGCCCCCTTGCCTGGCCCTTCACCCTCTCCCAAGGCTCCTTGACAGGCCCCTGGGGCTTCCTGGCCAGCACTTAAGGGTCGAGTGCGCCCTGCCTGCTGCCAGCCTGGGTGGTTGACAGTGCTGGGTTGCGTTCTCCCCAGCTCCTTGGGGGCCCTAGAGCTTTAGTCGCTGCTATGGTCTGAATGTTTGGGTCCCCCTGAATTCACATGTTGACCCCCAAAATAATGGCATCAGGAGGTGGGACCTTTGCCTTGTGACGGGACAGTGTCCTTGGAGAGAGAGATGACCTCTTTCTCCCGGGTGAGAACACAGCAAGAAGGAAGCGGCCATTTCTGGGCCAGGACAAGGTCCTCACCAGACCCCACATCTCGGATGTACAGCGTCCCAGGCTATGAGGAGTGAGTGTCATGTGGGCCGCCCGCCATGGGAACCAGTCACAGCAGCTGGTAGAGATGACCCACGGGGACCCCCGGTGTGGCTGCTGCCCTCTGGTCCCCGGCCCCCCTCCTCAGCCTTCTTCAGAAACATCCCAGGTGTGCTCGTGAGCCCTGTTTGTCCTGGGGCAGAGGGAGTCCAGGAGACGCCCTTGTCCTGCCCGCTGGGGCTGGAGTGTGCCTGAACCCTTGAGCGCTCACACTTGGAGTGAGGGGCGGCAGGAGATGCACAGATAGGCAGGCCATCTGAGACCTGATCTCGGCATCCCCTCCTCCCCGGGGACTCCCCCAAAACTCTGGGCATCCTCTACACCAGGCCTCTGCTCTGGCCCTGGGCTAACCGTGCTGCCCTGCTGGTCAGACCCAGGCAGACGCACTCCCTGAGCTCAGCACATCCCCCGCCGCGTCTGGGCCCTGGCCGCCTCCCCCAGACCTTCCAGGCAATGACTAAACTGTCAGTTATTCTTTCACAGGCAAGGAAACAGGTTTTGGGAGGTTAGATGTTGCATCCAAGGTCATGTTTCTAGGAAGAGTGGGTGGGACTTGAATCGGGCAGTTAGATGGTAGAGCCTTGGTGTATGCGATCGGAGGAACTAGGGGTCAGAAGGAACACAGGTTCTGCAGGGTGCTCAAGGCTCTGCCAAGAGCTCGGAGGACGGGGTGCCTCTTGGAGGGACGTGAGTGTCCCCAGGCCTGGATGGCCTTCAGGGCCAGCTTGGCCTCTCAGCTCGTGTGTCTCGACTTCCCACCAGGGTGTCTCCTTGGGTCCCTGTGTCTGGCAAATGGTGCTGCATTCAAGTGAGGGCCACTTATCCTGGAAGGATGGTTCTGGGGGGAGCCCATCCCGGGGGCGTCGGCACACGAGGGCATGCACTCTGGGCTTGTGTTCGGAATGTCTGAGACGGTTGTGTAATGGATGGCCTGCAGCTGCTCTGTTGAGGCTCGGCTGTAGGGATAATGACCTGGCCTGAAGGGACACACCGTGGAATGACACACACACAGAAGAATGGCTGAGTCGTTCCTGGGGGGGTGGGGGGGTGGGGGGAGGGGGCGGGGAGGCCAGGAAGGGAGGTCACCTGCCAGAGCTTTCTCCAGAAATCACAGGCTGCCTGGAAGCCTTGGGCCACACACTCTGACCGGGTCAGCGTTGCAGGGTGATGGGAACAGGCCCACAGGAGTGTTCTTTCTTGACAGAAATCTTCTTGGCATGAACACCTTTCCTGTCCCTATGACCGGTGAGAAGGGACCCGCTGTGCACCCCTGGCCCTGTGTGGGAGGCTGGCAGGGGTGGACACAGGCCTTTCAGGGCCAGCAGGCAGTAAGGGCTGGCATGGAGGGCAGTGTCCTAGAAGGAGGGGGACCCATCTGAGTGTGGGTGCCGAGGGCAGGAGGGGGCAGACCTGCTCCCTGGTGGGGAAAGCTTCCAACATCGCACCACCCTGGACCCGCTTCTCTGGGCTCTGCCTTTTGTGAACACTGGCCCCCACCGCTCCCGGAGACAGACGTCAGCAAGGCCTGCACTTCCTAGAAAGCTGGTTAGCAGATCTTTCCTGCAAGCCATCCATTCTTAGGAAACACGAGGAGGGCAGAGTGTGGACGCTATCCTGTCCTGGCGTCTGGCGTCATATCTGAGTTGGCAACGAAGGGCTATTGCAACACTCCTGGGCCCGTGTCCCAGCCCCTCTCCTCCCTGTCCCTGGTTCAGATCTGCAGGCAGGGGAGGAGGGTGGTGGACAGCAGAGCCCTGCACTCTCGAGGGCCCTGGTCCCCAGAGTGTCTGGTTCTGGGTCTGGGTGGAACATGTGGTGCTGAGCAGGGCTGGGGGTTGTGTGTGCCTGCATGTATGTGAGCACGTGTGTGGGCGTGTGTGTAGACATGTATGTGTGGACTGAATCCAGCTTGATGGAGCCTTTCTCTCCTAGCCCTCTGCAAATGTGGCTCCAGCCGTCCAGTGGAATGGGCAGGGGTGGGGGCGTGGGGAGCAGGGGCTGCCTCCCTTGGACTGTTCCCCCCTAGACTGCTGTCACATCAGCCTCCCTAGCTTATGTAGGGTTTCTGTCCAAACTCCCAACTGAACTCTCCTCCAGGGGTCTCCCCGGAGCACACAGGGAGATGGGTGTTGGTGGGGTTGGAAAGGGGGTGGCTCTGCTGGGACATGAGGCAGGCGCCACCCTGAGAGGTTTCCTAGCGCTGGAGCAGGGCCCACGCCTGCCAACCTGGACTGTGAAAGCCGCCTGCGCAGGGTTCCACCTGGTGCACAGCGGGGCGGGGAGTCAGTGGGCAGAAGAGGGCATGGAGGGGGTGCGGGTGGGAAAGAAGAAAGGCTTGAACAGGCCTCCGCCCCACTCTCGTGGGTCCCCCACCCTCTGCCTGCACATATGGCTGGCTGTGCACTCCCCCCACGTGGGAGGCAGGACAGGGCAGTGGATTAAACCCTGGTTGCCTCCAGTCCGGCAGAGGGCCAGGGTGTTTGATCACTGAGTCCCTCCGGACTTCCTGTGTGAAGTGTGTCTCATGCATCCCGTGTAATAGGAGCTGTGCATGTTGACACTCGTGTGAATGTGTACACACGCAGCTTGTGCAGGTGGGTGAGCGGCTGTGGAATCCGCCTGCCTGGGTCCTCACACCGTCTCACTTGGGGAGCCAGGCAGCGGGTGGCAGGAGAGGAGAGGCCAGGGCTCTTTGCGGGGAGGGGGTGGCACACCTCCCCTGTTATCTAAGAACTCTCTCCAGCCTCCCCGCTTCCCAGGGAGATGCCTGATGCATGCCACCCTCCTCCTTTCAGGGAGGCCATCCTCGGCTCCATCTTTGTCAGTGAAGAAGCCAGGGCAGCGAGGTGCTTGAGCGGGTCACCCCACAGTGTGACTTTGACCCCATCTCCTTGGATGTACACTGGCCCCCAAGCCGCGGATGCTAATCTGTCCCTGCTGATCAGACATCAGACGCATAGGAAGGAGTCCCCTTTGACAGTGTCACTTCCATGGGGACCAGTGGCTCCAGGCTGTGAGGGGTGGCACCTGGCTGGATGCTGGGGAGGAGACAGTGGTCATCAAGTGCCTGCGGAGAGAGAGGCTGGTGGCCTCCAGGGGGATTCCTCCCCACCGAAGCAGTAGGAACAGGACACTGCCAAGGGGGATGTCTCGGGGGGCCTGCCTGCCTCAAAGCAAGGAGCCACGCGTGGGCTGGGGTTTCCACACTGCCGGTCGGCCTCACAGGTGAGTGTGTGCATGTGCCCAGGTCTCAGCTGGCTGAGGCTGCTGTGACAAACACCACCAACGGGACAGTCAGCCACAGACACTGTCTCCAAGCTGGACGCTGGAGTCCGAAGTCAGGTACGGGCGGGCTGTTCCTCCCGAGGCCTCTCTCCTGGGCATATAGATGGTTGTCCGCGCTGTGTCCTCACGGGGTCCTCCTGTGCCTGCCAGTGTCCTGGTCTCCCCCTCCTCTTAATCAGGCACCAGTTCTATGGGATCAGGACACCACCCCCGCGGCCACCGTGACGTCATTCTCCCTCCATCACCTCTGTAAAGACCGCATCTCCAAACGGGCCCGAGGTATGGGGTCCAGGGCTCCAACATACACATCGAGGGGACACACAGAGCCCCTCCCATTTTCCAGGAGCTGTGGGCACTGCTTCACCTGTGATACTGTACTTGTTTCCATCTCCCGTTTTTCTCTCTCATGTTTCTTGGAGGTGCAGCTATATCAGCTGGATTTCCAGGTGGGGAGGCTGAAGCTCAGAGACGGGAAGAGACATGTCCACAGACCACATGGGTCCACCAGAGAGGAGGGTGTGGACGCTGGGCCACAACACGACGTGACGAATGCTGAAAAAATGGCTCGTATGGAGGACCACAGTGGGGACAGGGAAGGGCCGGGTATCCTGGAGGCACGTTCCTTCGGGACTCGCAGATGCCCCGATAGTGTGCTTTGTGAGTGTAGGGTCTCTGCTAACCCTGGACCCTGGGAAGTGAGCACTGCTGGAGCACAGGCACGGTCAAGTGCCACGTGGTCACCCCCTCCAGACGGTATGGCTGTCTGTGTGCTGGTCCACAGCTTCTGGCACCTTCTGTTCATGCTCCAGGTTTGTGTGGAGGGTCCAGCCATGCTCTGCTGTTGGTAGCCCCTCCGAACCCTCCTTACCGGCATCCTGTGCTGTTGGGACATACGTGACTCTGAACGGAGCTGCGACGTGGTCGCTCTGCTTCTCGTCATCCCTGACGCCTTTCCATCTCGAGCCGAGGCTGCAGGCCCGAGTCCCTCTGCTGAGCCATGCTGCCCCCGCTGGACGCCGGGAGCAGGTCTCAGAGCTGTGCTGGCTCGGGCCTGCCGGGGCTGGCTAGGCTCCTGGGCCCCCTCCGTGGCCTGTTCTCTCCCACACTGGGGCTGTGTGCTCCTGCTGGCCACACACCTGCACGGACAGAGTGGAGCTGTCCTGCCTCTGCACAGCTGGCCTTTGTGGCCAGTGCAGGGCCTCCGTCCTCGTGGGCTGCGCCCGTGTCTCACGGACCATACAGCCAGAGACTCCGTTGGCCAGCCTGGCCTGGAAGGCCCTCTAGCTGGGTCAGCTCTGACCCCACCCTCTGCCCCCTCTGCCCTGTAGACCCCCGGGCTCAGTGCACACTGCTCCCCACTCCTGGGTCTCCACCCAGCTCAGCCAGGAGGAAACTCTGGTGGACTGGAGCTGACGTTAGTCTGATTTGTTTGTTTGGGGGTATCCCTCGAGGCCCATCCTCCTTTGTGAGGCGCCCCGAGCAGCTGTCCTTTCCTGGGTCTGGTTGTTACCAGGCAGGAAGGTCCCTTAGAGCTCGAGGGGGCAGGGACCCTCATCTGCTCTGGAGCAGTTTCTACCTGAAGGCAGAGTTGCTGCGCCAGCAGAAGCAGACGAGCGTGTCGCCTCATGGAGAAGGTGCAGACCTGGAGCAGAGGGATTCCTCCACAGGCCCAGAGAGTTCTGACCACGGGGCAGGGGATGGGTAGTCCCAACAGCAAGTTTATCCATTAAGAACATATGTTTGTCTAGTACAGAGACTCCTTAAAAAACTAAAAATAGAGATACCATGTGACCTTTCAATCCCACTCCCGGGCATATGCCTGGAGAAACACATAATTTGAAGGTGAATATGCACTCCTGTGTTCACTGCGGCACTATTCAAAACAGCCGACCTAAATGTCCGGCAACAGGAATGGATAAAGATGCGGTACGTATGTGGTGGAATGTTACTCAGCCATGAAAAAGAATGAAATATCACCACTTGCAGCAAAATGGGTGGACCTAGGGATTATTATGCCAAGTGAAGTAAATCAGAGAAAGAGCAATGTTGTATTATATCACTTACATGTGGAATCTAAAGTATGATGTAAATGAATGTATTTACAAAACAGAAACAGACTCACAGTCCTCAAAAACAAATTTATGGTTACCAAAGGGGAAAAATGGGGGAAGGGATAAATTCAGTCAGTCAGTTCAGTCACTCAGACTCTTTGCGACCCCATCAACTGCAGCACACCAGGCTTCCCTGTCCGTCACCAACTCCCGGAGCTTGCTCAAACTCACGTCCATCAAATCAGTGATGCCATCCAACCATCTCATTCTCTGTCATCCCCTTCTCCTCCTGCCTTCAATCTTTCCCAGCTCAGGGTCTTTTCCAATGAGTCTGTTCTTCTCATCAGGTGGCCAAAGTATTGGAGTTTCAGCTTCAGCATCAGTCCTTCCAATGAAGGTTCAGGACTGATTTCCTTTAGGATTGACTGGTTGGATCTCCTTGCAGTCCAAGGAACTCTCAAGAGTCTTCTCTAATACCACAGTTCAAAAGCATCCATTCTTTGGTGCTCAGCTTTCTTTATGGTTCATCTCTCGCATCCATACATGACTACTGGAAAAACTATAGCTTTAACTATACGGACCTTTGTCAGCAAAGTCATGTTAATTAGTTTGGGATTAATGTATACACACTTGTTCAGTTGCTAACTCGTGTCTGACTCTTTGTGATCCCATGAACTGTAGCACACCAATCTTCCCTGTCCTTCACTATCTCCCTGACTTTGCTCAAACTCATGTCCATTGAGTCAGTGAGACCATCTAACCATCTCGTCCTCTGTCACTCCCTTCTCCTCCTGCCCTCAATCTTTCCCAGCATCAGGATCTTTTCCAATGAGTCGACTCTTCACATCAGGTGGCCAAAGTATTGGAGTTTCAGCTTCAGCATCAGTCCTTCCAATGAAGGTTCAGGACTGATTTCCTTTAGGATTGACTGGTTGGATCTCCTTGCAGTCCAAGGAACTCTCAAGAGTCTTCTCTAATACCACAGTTCAAAAGCATCCATTCTTTGGTGCTCAGCTTTCTTTATGGTTCATCTCTCGCATCCATACATGACTACTGGAAAAACTATAGCTTTAACTATACGGACCTTTGTCAGCAAAGTCATGTTAATTAGTTTGGGATTAATGTATACACACTTGTTCAGTTGCTAACTCGTGTCTGACTCTTTGTGATCCCATGAACTGTAGCACACCAATCTTCCTGTCCTTCACTATCTCCCTGACTTTGCTCAAACTCATGTCCATTGAGTCAGTGAGACCATCTAACCATCTCGTCCTCTGTCACTCCCTTCTCCTCCTGCCCTCAATCTTTCCCAGCATCAGGATCTTTTCCAATGAGTCGACTCTTCTCATCAGGTGGCCAAAGTATTGGAGTTTCAGCTTCAGCATCAGTCCTTCCAATGAAGGTTCAGGACTGATTTCCTTTAGGATTGACTGGTTGGATCTCCTTGCAGTCCAAGGAACTCTCAAGAGTCTTCTCTAATACCACAGTTCAAAAGCATCCATTCTTTGGTGCTCAGCTTTCTTTATGGTTCATCTCTCGCATCCATACATGACTACTGGAAAAACTATAGCTTTAACCATACGGACCTTTGTCAGCAAAGTCATGTTAATTAGTTTGGGATTAATGTATACACACTTGTTCAGTTGCTAACTCGTGTCTGACTCTTTGTGATCCCATGAACTGTAGCACACCAATCTTCCCTGTCCTTCACTATCTCCCTGACTTTGCTCAAACTCATGTCCATTGAGTCAGTGAGACCATCTAACCATCTCGTCCTCTGTCACTCCCTTCTCCTCCTGCCCTCAATCTTTCCCAGCATCAGGATCTTTTCCAATGAGTCGACTCTTCACATCAGGTGGCCAAAGTATTGGAGCTTCAACATCAGTCCCTCCAATGAATACTGAGGGTTTATTTCCTTTAGGATTGACCAGTTTGATATCCTTGCAGTCCAAGGGACTTGCAAGAGTCTTCTCCAGCACCACAGGTTCATTACTATATATAAAGTAGAGAACCAACAAGTACCTGCTGTATAGCACAGAGAATTCTGCTCCATACTGTGTGATAACCAACAAGGAAAGATGCCGCAAAAGAATAGCTATAGGTTTATGTGTAACTGAGTCACCTTGTAAACCAACTATACCTCAATATAAAAAACAAGTTTAAAAAGAGCATATGTTTATCAAACAACTTTAGGAAAATGTCTAGGAGGGCGGCATGTGGGGGAGGGGAGAGGTGTTTGTAGCATGTGCAGTTGACAAGGCCGCTGTGTAAAGATGAAGACCCAGGAACCAGCGAGAAAAGATCAAGAACCTGATGGAAAAACAGGTGCCAGACACAAGCCGGCATCTCACAGGCATCTGTCAGTAAATGTGGGAGCGGAGGGTCTCCTTCACGTGTGGAGACCCTGTCCCAGCTCCAGGTCAGCAGGTAAGACCCTTGGGCCCTCCATCAGCACCGCTGGAGGAGCAGCTGGTGGGACATGGTGAGCATGAGGGATGCCAGCTCCACAGCCATACGCTCAGGGTGAGGGGACAGGGCTCATGTCCGAGGCCCTGCAGAGGGTGGGGCTCTTCCAAGGCTGCAGAAATGAGACAGACAGGTAGACTGCTGGGCATCAGTGTGGGTGTGGTGAGAATGTTGCTGCGTGGGGTGGGTGAGGTGGGGTGAGGGGGGGTTCTCAGCTTTGGGTCCTGGTCCTCTCAGTGGTGTTCGGGGTAGGAGGGAGGCTCACAGTGCTCTGCGCCTGTGAAATCAGTGAAAAGCCGGGCTTGGGCTCCATGGGGTAGACGGTGGGGGTTGGGGGGTGGGTAGCCCACCCCTAAACCGCAGCCTCCATGGGCCCCTTCCTCTCTCACAACACCCCCCTGCCCTCGTGGGCACCAGGCACCCTGCAGACGCCAGCATCCACCCCTTCCCTTCCTACTGAGTGCTCAGCAGACGCCTGGCTCTGGCCCGAGCTTTCCTGCGGGGACCACGAGGTGGGGCAGTAGCTGGGTGTCCAGAGCATCTTCAGAAGCCAGGCGGATGGAGGCCTTCGAGGGCTGCCCTCCATCCTTGCCATGAGTCGGTGTGGACCCTGTCCCCTTGCCTGCGGCACACATGGGGACCTGGGAAAGCCGGGAGCATCAGTGCTGACGCAGCCCCGTCCCCAAAGGCCGCTCTTCCCCTGGCTCAACCCTGAGACGGGAGGGGGCGCTAGTGTGGGGTCCCAGTCCTTTGTGAGGCACACCGCCCGCCCCCCTGCCCGGTGAAGGCCCACCGCCTTCTTTGCTCCCTGCTGGTTCTGGGAACACAGGAGGTGGGGGTGCAGGCTGTGCTTCCTGAGGAAGCTTCTTCAGGAAATGCACGGGCCCCGGGGAGCCCAGATCTGATGCTGGACACAAGCCTGGGGGCCGGGCTACAGCCTGCAGGGCAAGGGGGCTGGGTAGCAGGGAACAGGCCAGCCCAGCCCTCACCTCCCAGGAGCCCAGCCCAGAGCCAGCCTCCCTCTACACTCCAGGCCAGGATGGCCTGAGCTTCAGGGACCAGACTTCCTGGAACCAGCCCAGCATGGGGTTCTGGCCAGGGCCTCGGGCAGGCCAGAGCTTGAGCGCCTTCAGCCCAACTGTCCCCCAGGACAGAAGCCTGGCCTTCCAGAAGATGCCGGCTCTTGAACTCTGTGCTGATCTGTTGGTTTCAAAAGGGAAGGATCAGATTCAGGCTCTGACCTGGCCTCAGATCAATAGTCCTCTCTCAGGAAGGGCTGGGAGGGGTCAAAACAGGGACCCTGGCTGGGATCCGGGGCAGGACTGCAGCCCGGCAGGCCTCTGTCGCCTGTGGTGAGATGAGGCCAAGCCCCGTCCCGAGACTCTGGCTCCAGGGGCCCCGGAGCAGCAAGGCTGTGGGTTTGTAGGGGCTGCCCCCCAAGGCTTCCCCCAAGAGAGGCCGTGTAGGGGCTGACAGCCCCAAGTGCTGCACCCAGTGGAGCCAGGTGGTGATTGAGACTTCGTGGTCCTGCCCACTGTCTGGGGGATCCTCAGGGCAGGGCGAGGGCCTCTGGCCGCGGCCGGGTTTCCCCGGCCCGAGGCCTCATAGAAGAGAGCTAACCTCAAGTGAAAGTTGGAGGCCTGAGTACACGGGGCAGTTTGTGCAGGAGGGGAGGCAGAAGTGGGGAGCCCCACTTGGCTCTGTGGACAGACTAGGGCTGCTACTGACCCTATGGGGGTGCCTCCCACAGGGTGGCTGCGCCAGGAATCCTGATGCCTTGTCTCCAGGAGCCACGGAAGCCTCACTTCCCAGACCCTCTGCCCCTGCCGTCTCCCTCTCACCCACTCAGCGTCTTACTGCTGGGCACCCTGGTGGACCCCAGGGGCTAGGCGGGACACAGCAGAATCAAAGTGGGCAGAGACAGCAAGTGGATGAATCCCTAGATAATACCCTGCCATGTGGGGAGGGCACCAGTGCAACAAGTGGGCAAAATGAGGGCAGAGGCCTCAAAGCAGGAGAGAGCCGGATGCCTGGGGACAGACCCGGAAGCCAGTGGGGCTGGAGGGGCCCGGAGAGGCGCAGGGTCGGAGCACGGCTGCCCTGGGCCCCAAGTAAGCAGATGGTCAGTAACCTCTCCAGTGACCAGTGACCTCCCCTCAGGGGGTGACCAGAGGCCAGTGACCTCACCCTGGGGACCCGGTCGGCA
Source organism: Ovis aries (assembly GCF_016772045.2). Classification (NCBI taxonomy): domain Eukaryota; kingdom Metazoa; phylum Chordata; class Mammalia; order Artiodactyla; family Bovidae; genus Ovis; species Ovis aries. The sequence goes on along the minus strand of NC_056054.1, from coordinate 264,295,678 downwards.
GCGGTGACCGAGCAGTGTGGTCACTGGCCAGTGCGGTTGGTTTTTTTTTCCGGGAAACCAGTCCAGGAACACATGGATCTGCCCTCCTCCCCCCAGACTCCCAGGAATGGGAGGGTGGGGCAGGCTCTCCACTCCCTGCCTTGGGGGTGGGGGTGGGACCGGGAGTTATAAATGGAAGGAGAGGCTGTTGCCATGGTGACCAGGGCGCCTGCTTCTGGAGCAATCCCTGTTGGCGCCAAGACGCCCCCCTGGCCCCTGCCCGCCCTCCTGGGAACCGGCGGCTGGACGCCCCGGCCTTTTAAGGGCATCTCTGGATTGCTGAAATGCTATCTGCTGCTCTCAGGAGGAAGGAAGTTCTTCAGCTGAGCAGGCCCCCACAGGCCCCCTCAGTTTGGATGAGGGGGGCGCAGGAGAAGCCAGCTTCTGGGGGGTAGCAGGGGTCAGGGCCCCGTGATCTTGTCAGATGCGGGGAGTCCCAGCTCCCCTCTCCCAGCCTGGATTCGGGCTACTTTTCACAGGCAGCAGGAGGCCCTCAGCAGGAGGGAGAGTTTGGGGGTACCCACAGCCAAACCACTCAGGGTCTCATGTCACGTTTGTGGGTGGGGGCTGGGCAGGGGAGAATGGCTGCGGTCTCAGGCAACCTGGGAAGCAGCCTTGCAGTGTTCGGAGGTCCCCCTAGCTCCCCAGCCAGGCCCCACCAGCGTCATGGCAGAAGAGGCCCCTGGCCGTGGCAGAGGGGCCACCTGGGCTCTGGAGCACTGGGCTCCAGGGAACACTTCGGGGGTCAGCCCCTGAGCCACTGGGGCAGGCAGGCGAGGCCTGGGCGGTTCCTCGGACTCCTCCTCGCGCTGCTGGTGAGGTGCCCCGGCTCGCTCCCCACCCACAGCGGTTCCCCTCACTGGTCAGTGCTGTGGCCCCTCTGAGCAGGCCTGGGCTCTGCAGCCCGTGACGTGTCCTCCTCTGTGAGGTGGGTGAGGGCGGCCCCACGCTCTGTGGCCCACACGTTGCTGGGGAAAGCGGACAGGCCACGGGTTTGCCTATCCAGACAGGGGGAGGGGAAGCCGCATTCCTGCCATAAAGAGCTTGGACTCTAGTCCCCTCCTCCTGCACTGTGTGCCTTGGGGAGCAGGGGCTAGAGAGGGACCTGCCCGAGGCTGAAGAGCTCACCCAGAGAGGGCCCAGCTGCAGCGTCCACATGGTGACTGCAGTGGGTGGGATGGGCACTGTGGCTGAGCAGCCACCTGGTGAGACACGCTGCCGGGTGCGGATTGGAAGTGAGAGTGCTGGTCGCTCAGTCGTGCGACGCTTTGTGACCCCATGGGCTGCATCCCGCCAGGCTCCTAGGTCCATGGATTTCTTCAGGCAAGAATACTGGAGTGGGTTGCCATTTCCTCCTCCAGTTCTTCCCGACCCAGGGATCGAACCCGTGTCTCTTATGTGTCCTGCATTGGCAGGTGGGTTCTTTAGCACTAGAACCACCTGGGCAGCAAGGTTAATACACAACTATTGTGCAGAAATATATTGTATCCTACTTACAGGCAACAAACGATTCAGAATTGAAAGGAGAAGTAACATCAAAATATGAAATATTTAGGGAGAGAGCTTACTAAAGAAATGGGCAAACCGTGACTGAACATTACAAAATAGTGCTGGAGGAAATTGAGATGAATTTGATAAATGGAGATATGGATTGTGTTTGCAGATGAGATGATACAGTATGGTTAAAACATCAGGTCTCTCCAGATCGACTTGGTCCTCCGGAGCAACCCGCAGCCTAAATCCGATCAGGGTTTCGCAGAAGCTGATTCTCAAGTTCACAGGGAAACGTGAAGTGAGCACAGTTAGCACAAATCCGGTGACAAAGGATGAATACGGAGGGCGTACCTAGCCTGATCTCAAGATTTGCTACAAAGTGACCGCAATTAGGACAGTGTGGTGTTGGCGTTGGGAGTGGACAAGCACATGAATGGAAAAGAATGGATGGTCTGCACACAGGTCCACACAAATGTGGATGATTTTCCACAAAGTGCAAACGCAGTTCAACCGAGAAAAGATCGTCTTTTCAACAAGTGCTGTGAAGACAGTGGGTGTTCAAGTGGTGTGAGGACACAGATGGAACTTGGATCCCAACCTCTCACTGTGTACTGACATTAACTCGAAATCATAGACCTGCGTGTATGATCTAAAACTAAGATTTCTAGTAGGGAACATAAGGAGAGTATCCTTGTAACCCTGAGTTAGGAAAAGATTTCTTAGATAAAACTCCGACAGGAGCCATAAAAGAAAATGGATAAATTGGACTTTATGAGATGAGGAGCTTTGCTCTTCCAAGTTGGGAAGACCAGCAGCAGCCTGGGAGAGAACTTTGCACAGCTGAGAACTGCCTGAAATACCCCCCCAGTAGGAAAACAGCCCAATTTAAAAAACAGGCACACATTTCACCAAGAAGACACACGATGGCAAATAAGTTCAGCATTAGTCATCAGGGAAATGCAAATTAAAACCACAACCAGATACCACTGTGCCCTAATTAGAAAATTGAGAATTTAAAAGACTGACCATCCCCAGGGCCCCAGAGATGGGAATGAGCAGGAACTCTCAGTCCTTGCTGGTGAGAGTATGAACAGGTGCCCCCACTTTAGAAAACAGACTGGAAGTTTCTTTAAAAGTTAAACGTACGGTCACCCATACGACCCAGCCATTCCACTCCTAGAGAAAGAGCCTTCATCCACGCAAGGACGTGCACACGAGTGGTCATTGCAGCTTTGTTTGTAATGGCCCCAAACTGGAAACAGAACCCCTGTCCACCGGGAGGTGGGCAGAGACACACCTGGGGGCACCCATCTCGTGAAGGATGATGCTGCGGTGTGAGTGGCTCTCAAGGCAGTAAGTGACATGCGGCAGAACTGAGCCTGTACTCTGCAGTTCCACGGTACCTTCCAGAAAATGCAGACGCATCATAGTGACAGCAGTGGGTCTGTGGTTGCCTGGAGCTGGTGGGGGTGGGGGCGCCGAGATGCTCATTCTCTCAATTGTGAGAGGTTCGCGATGTGCCCTCGTTCAGACTGCACACTCTGAATACGTGCAAGTCCCTGTGTGTCAATCAGACCTCAATAAAGCTGTTTAGGATGTGGTGGTGAAGTGCTAAGTCGCTTCAGTCGTTATCTGACTCTTCACGACCCCATGGACTGTGCACCCCGCTAGGCTGCTGTGTCCATGGGATTCTCCAGGCAAGAATACTGGAGTGGGTTGCCATCCCCTTCTCCGGGGCATCTTAACAAACATCAAAACCCCTAACAAGTAAGACGAATCCACTGAGTGTTCTCAGAATATCCACCGAACTTCCAGAAATGTGTACAGTGCTGTTTCAAAGGGACACAGCGTCCCTGTCTACAGAGGGGCCCCAGGGGTGCAGGCGCTCCTGCTCAGGCCTCTTAGCCGCCGGTCACCTGGCCCGGCTACACACCTTCAGCAGCAGCTGTGAGGGCTGAGGTATCAGCTCAGGGTTGCGGGACCAGAAAGTGGATTTAAAGCCTCTTCTGGCTCAAGCTGAAGCTGGTCCCTGGTCCCTTGGTCCTGGCTTCTCCTTGGTGTCGTTTGTTTGCTAAGTCGTGTCCGATTCTTTGTGACCCTGTGGACTGCAGCACGCTGGGCTTCTCTGTCCTTCGCTATCTCCCAGAGTTTGCTCAAACTCATGTCCATCAAGTCAGTGATGCCATCCCACCATCTGTCGCCGCCTTCTCCTGCCTTCAATCTTTCCCAGCATCAGGGTCTTTTCCAATGAGTCGGCTCTTCGCCTATCCTGGTTTAAAAGGCTGCAGGCTGGCTGGGAGGGATCATGTCCCCTTCCAGACCCTCACGCCTCCCTTGGCCCCTCAGAGCACATTTCCTTCAGTGGGTAGTGGGTATGGGGCCTCAGGCTGGCAGCATCCTTTGGGAATCATGCCCCTGGCCCACAGGTCAGTTCTTCAAAAGATGTGGTGGCAGGTCTCCTGGAGCAGCTCCAGGGACAGGGCGGGAGGGGGGGGGGCAGTTGCTGGACACAGCCACACACGACCTGCGGTCAGGCAGGGCCCGTGGCCAGGAGGACACATTCGAGCCTGAATCCTGGAGCCAGGCCCTCTGCAGTAGCTCCGTGTGTGTGCAGTGTCCGAAGCCTGGTAGCGGGGGCTATGGCACTGACTGGTCAGAGGGACCAAGGGGCCTTCTCAGGTGGCAGGGGAAGCAATCAGGATGGCCACCTCGGCCTCGATGCTGCGGTCTTGCTCGAGTGCTCTGAGTACAGATGAAATGCACCAAATATCTCTTCATGGGGGGACAATGGGCTCAGTGTCACGGCCCCGGTCCCGTACCCTCTCTGGTCAGCCTGGCGTCCAGTGTTCATGCTCCCCAGTCCCCCCGTGAGACCCCAAAGCAGGGAGAACAGCCAGGGTGGGCTGCAGACAACGCAGATGAGTAGCAGATAACAGTGTCCTCATCACAGTGCGTGGCTAATATTTTGAAACATTATCAGGTTGCTTTGGGGATTCCATATTTTTCTCCAAAGCACTCTTTGCAACTTGAAGTTACATATATATTGAGATTTATTGTTTGTTACAGGTTGAATTGTGTCCCCAAAGAAGGCTGAAGTCCTGACCCCCAGCAGCAGTGTCCATGAGCTGATGTGGAGAGGGCCTTTACAGATGATCAAGGTTAAGATGAAGTCATTGGACAGATCTTAGTCCATTATGACCGTGTCCTTATAAAGAGGAGAAAGTTGAGCACAGATAAGGCACACGGGAAGACAGGATGCAAAAATGAAGGCAGAGATTGGTGTGATCCTTCTACAAGCCAAAGGACCCCAAAGGTTGTCAGCAAAGCCCCAGAAGTCGGGGGGAGCCCGGGATAGAACCTGCCTTGGGCTCAGGAGGAACCAGTCCTGCCCACACCCTGACCTCGGACTCCAGGCCTCCAGACAGAGAGAGAATGACTCTGCTGTCCAAGCCGTCCAGGCTGTGGTCTTCTGCAGGGCCGCCCCAGGCTCCTGATCACTCCTGTCCCCTCTGGACTGCACACGGTCAGCACCTGCCTCCATCCACAGAGAACCTGACCCCAGCCTGGTTGCTGGACCCTCCTGGACCCGGGGACCTGCCATGACAGGTTGCAGACAATGCACAAAAGACCCCTGGTGGATTAGAGGCTCTCTCGGTGACCCCTCTGCCTCTCTAGGCCTCCTGAGTATGGGGCTGCTCCCACTGTCTGGGGTGCTGATGGGGAGGGGTCAGGCCCAGGGGAACCCGCCGCCCCCGCCCCCGCGCCAGGGCTTCTGTGGATGACATCTGTGAGACACGGGTGTCCTTCTTCACTCCTGGGAGCTGGCGCAGGGTCCGCACGGCCACAGCCTTTGAGGGGCCCCAGTCCTACCCTTTGGGGAGGGAGGCCCACCTGTCGTGTATGCACGAGTGTGCAGGCCTGTGCTGGGGGGTGGGTGGGACTCACATCTCGGTGCCCCCTGTGTGCCATCCAGCAATGGCCCAGCCTGTTGTCCAGAGCAAGGCTGGATTCCCACCCCAAGCTCCTTGTCATCCCCACGGAGCACAGTCCTGCCGGGCCAAGAGACGCATGCTGGGAGTTGAGGGGGGCTTCAGAGGCCCCAGCAGCCACTGAGGTGCAGGGAGGTTCCCCCACTCAGGCCGGTGTCCGTAAGGAAGGACAGGCACCCCAAGCCTGCTTGTGAGGCCCCGGTTTACCACGTCTGGCCACCACTGTCCATGCCACTGATTTCAAACCGCACCAGTGAGAACACGGCTGTTTCCCAAAGATGAGGCGGCCAGCCCCCAACCAGCCTCCCGATGGCCATGAGTCCTTCATCGGAATGCACGCCCCCACTCCAGGGGAGAAGCTGCTGTGATGGGAGCTGGTCTCCCCACACCACCCTCCCCTGGCCCCCATCCTCTGGTTGGGTCCCTGAGTCCTGTCCTCGGCAGCATCCTTGAGGTTTAGCCAGACTCTTACAAAACAGCCACTTAGGGGGAGGTCTAGCTGTGAAATGGGGTTGAAACCCTGCACGCGGCCCCCGGCACTCTGGGGGGTTTGGCCAACACATGGGAAAGTTTGGCAGCTTCGGGCAAGAGGCATTTAAGCCACATGACCTGCTGGGTCTGGAGACCTGGCCTGATGGTCAAGGCCAGCCACAGGCAAGATGCAGGTAGGGGCTGCAAGGTCACTGCCACTCAGTGCCCAGAGTCACTGACTCCTGTCCGCTGGAGGCCTTGGGGTCAGGGGCCACCGTCCAGGTGTGAGAACAGAGGTCCAATTCTCAGACCTCATGAGACCCAAAGGAGCCAGATGGGGTGCCCAGCACTTGGGCAGCTCTGGGTCCCTTTGAAGATCCAGACAAGTGGGGCCTGTGGCCGGGCACCAGGCTCTGGAAACAGGAGGAAAGCCCCACCCTGGCCGAGGCTTTCCTGCTCTTTGAAAGGATCTTGGCACCAGGGTCCCGCTCACAGAAGATTCCGGAATCAGCCTATTTCCCCCTCTCCTGTCCCAGGAATATCCCAGGGGGTGGGGGACGTGAGCGAGCTGGTTGGGTGATGGGACACCCATAGCCCACACCGGCCGCCCCTCGTGTTCCACGAGCAGCACTTGGGCCCTGAGCCTCCTACCCCCGCACCCACAGAGCCCTCCTCCCAACTCCCACAGAACCAGACCCCACGGACAAAATGAGCCTGGGAGGGAGGGGCTGGAACTTGGACTCTGCCAGTGGGGGTGCAGCTCTGGCTGTGGGGGACCAGGGGGCCCTGAGTGTCCTGCCCTGGCCACCTGTACGTGCGTGGCCCATGTCACAGGCAGCTCCAGGCAGGCCCTGCTGCAGCTGGGGGTGAGGGGAGGTTGGGGTGTCGGGGGAGGGGGGAGATGGGGCGGGGAAGGAGGAAGATGAGGGTGGTGGGGGAAAGGGGAGACAGCCCTTACAGGCTGCTCCAGGGACCCCACCCCGGGTGCCTCACCCCACAACATTGGACATCTGTGTCCGCTATGCCACCCTCAGCCCCGTGCAGCCCACCTCCAGGGGCATGTAGAGAGCCAGGCATGTCCACAGCTGCCCTCAGGGTGGCCTCACTGTAAGGAGCACGCAGCCACTGACTGTTCACAAGGCCTCCTCCTCTGGCCTCTTGGCCCGTGCTTCCAGGCCCTCAGTGGGCGGCTGGCCACCTGTCCCAAGTCCCTCCCTGGGTCTGTTTTGAGATGAGATCAGGCATGTTCAGGGTGGTATGGCTGTAGACCCTGGGTATGTTTGGAGGAAGGGCCTTCTGTCCTGCCCACTTCCCCAGCTTGAGCTGGCAATTCTAGGGCTGTACCGGACTCCCACCCTGCCTCTCTGAGGGACTTGCCTTCCAGCCCACAAGCTGCGAAATTCTTTTGATCATCCATATAAGACGTCAGCACACCTCAATGATTTGTTTTCTCTTTAAATTACCTCTGCTGCTACTGCTGCTGCTGCTAAGTCACTTCAGTCGTGTCCGACTCTGTGCGACCCCATAGACGGCAGCCCACCAGGCTCCTCCATCCATGGGATTTTCCAGGAAAGAGTACTGGAGTGGGGTGCCATTGCCTTCTCCATAAATTACCTCTATGTGTGGTAATTTACCACATAAACTGGTGGTCCAGTGGTAAAGAATCCGCCTTCCAATTCAGGGAATGCATGTTCAATCCCTGGTAGAGGAACTAAGATCCCACATGCTGTGGAGCAACTAAGCTCATTCACCAAAAATAGAGTCTGTGTGCCACACTGAAAATACCCCTTACGATGCAACCAAGATACCTCGTGCCGCAGGTAAGACCCAGCACAGCCAACAAATAAATAAATACCATCTATGCTGTGTTCTCGTGAGCTACTATCTCAGAGCACAGCGAACACTCTCGGTGATAGCAGGTGTAAATCTACCCCATAGAAGCCTAGAAGCCAATTGCCTGGAAGGTTATTCCCACCCGGCTCTCAAGTTCCAGTCTGGGAGCTGGGTGATGACCCAGCAGCAGCCACTCCTGGGATGTCGAAGTTGGGGCTGCACCCTGGGGAGCAGAGGGGTGTCCCGGCTGGGGCCTCTGCTGGCTTTCCTCTGCCAGGGACCCAGGGATTGCTAGAAGCTGGGCTGCTCCTAGGGGCCCAGCCTGCAGGTGGGCATGTCCCGCTGCCCGGTCCTGGAGCCTTTGCCCTCATCTGAGAACCCAGGGCTGATGGGGCCTGTGGCTGGACATCCGACAGGGACAGGACCTCTGGCGCCTGGGGAGTGTTGCCCTCAGGCTCGGGGCCGGGGAAGAGCTTGACTATGCTTTATTTTCTGGTGTTTCTCTGTGAGACCCCAAAGTTGGGTTGCAGCACTGAGAATAAATAAAAGCTGAAGTACCTAGAGGCCTGGCCCGAAAGTGACTTCGAGGGCAGCATTAGCCTGGACCACCAGTCTGTGGTCTAGGTGACAGGTGACAGGGACTCCTGCCCCAGGTCACCCCGCATCCTGCTCTGCATGCTTCCTCACATCGGCGGACAGCTGAGGCCACCCACCTCCCAGGGACAGCCCAGGATCCAGGTACTGCCCCCTGACATCCCACCTGGGGCTGGGGCCACAGAGCTGGGAGGGGCCTGCTCACTACCGCCTCCCCTGGCGACACGTGGGGACACAGCTCTGTTGGTTTGGGACATCTGGGGAAAGACAGCAGGAGCACGGACTGAGATCTAAGCATCCTCCCCGACCCCAAGAGGAACACCCTGACCGTGGTGCTGAGGCTTCTCTGCCTGTGGAAGCCCCGCCTTCCCACGTTTCCACTCTGACGCCCAGAGCGGTCAGAACCGCCATTTGTTTTAAATAGACTTTGCATTTTAGATTTACAGGAAATCTGTGAAGATAGCGTAGAGGTTCCCGTCTGCCCTGTGCCCGGTTTTCCCTATTGTTATTGTTGCCGTTCAGTCGCCAAGTCATGTCTGACTCTTCAGACGCCATGGACTGCAGCACACCAGACTTCCCTGTCCATCACCAACTCCCAGAGCTTGCTCAAACTCATGTCCATCGAGTCAGTGATGCCATCCAACCATCTCACCCTCTGTCATCCCCTTCTTCTCCTGCCTTCAGTCTTTTCCAGCATCAGGATCTTTTCCAATGCCTCAGCTCTTTGCATCAGGTGGCCAAAGTATTGAAGCTTCAGCTTCAGTATCAGTCCTTCCAATGAATATTCAGGACTGATTTCCCTCAGGATTGACTGGTTTGATGTCCTGGCCGTCCAAGGGATTCTCAAGGGATTCTCAGCATGAGCCTACACCACAGTTCAAAAGCATCAGTTTTTCAGCGCTCTGCCTTCTTTATGGTCCAGCTCAAAACCATACGTGACTACTGGAAAGACCATAGCCTTGACTATACAGACATTTATGTACAAATGCAGAGTGATGTCTTTGCTTTTTAATGCACTGTCTAGGATTGTTATAGCTTTTCTGCCAAGTAGCAATCGTTTTCTAATTTCATGACTGCACTCACCATCTGCAGTGATTTTAGAGCCCAAGAAGAGGAAATCTGTCACTGCTTCCACCCTTTCCCCTTTCTATTTGCCATGAAGTGATGGGACTGGATGCCATGATCTTAGTTTTTAAGCCAGCTTTTTCACTCTCCTTGTTCACCCTCATCGAGATTCTTTAGTTCCTCTTCACTTTCTGCTATTAGAGTAGTATCATCTGCATATCTGAGGTTGTTAACATTTTTCCTGCTAATCTTGATTCCAGCTTGGAACTCATCCAGCCTGGCATTTCTCACAATGTGCTCTACATATAAATTAAATAAACAGGGTGACAATAAAGAGCCTGGTTGTACTCCCTTCTCAGTCCTGAGCCAGTTCCCTGTTCTTACCTGTTGTTAAGGTCATGCATCAGTGTGGTCCGTTTGTGACAGTAATGAGCCGATACTGATACCCTGATCAGTGTGGGATTTTGTTGTTTGTTTTCAGCATGTTGCTTCTTTCTGGCACCACAAATGCTCCAGGCTCATCTTGTTTATCTCCTGCCATTTCTCCAGGACGAGCCTTGGTTCCTTTCACTGGAGACTCATTTGAGAAGCTTACTCACTGCTGCAGAGGTCATTGCTTCTAGGCCCTCTGAGCTGACTGAGCAAGGAAACACTGACCCGTGTGCAGACACGTATCTGTGAACATTTCTCTGTGTAACCACCTGCATCTTCATGAGCCACATCTGAGTTTACATCCTGTGTCTGACCTAATCCACACTCTATGGGTCACTGCGGCCTCCCCCGTTGCTTACAGGAAATCAGTCCTGAATATTCATTGGAAGGACTGATGCTGAAGCTAAAACTCAATACTTTGGCCACCTGATGTGAAGAACTGACTCATTAGAAAAGACCCTGATGCTGGGAAAGATTGAAGGCAGGAGGAGAAGGGGACAACAGAGGATAAGATGGTTGGATGACATCATCGACTTGATGGACATGAGTTTGAACAAGTTCTGGGAGTTGGTGATGGACAGGGAAGCCTGGTGTGCTGCAGTCCATGGGGTCACAAAGAGTCGGACACGACTGAGCGACTGAACTGAACTGAACTGAACTGAAAGTCCACCAGTCACTCCGGCTTCTCCCCTCGCTTACCTGTAAACTCTACCCCACCTTAGAATAATATAAAGCAGGTCAGGGTGACCCAGAGCCTTCTGGTGCCTTATAGCACACTCAAAGCACCACCTGAGGGATGTCCTGATTGCATTCACCCTGGCCCTGAAGGATCCGAGCCCCGCAGCAGCCAAGCATGGAGCACGCAGGTCCACTCCAGGCAGGTGACATGCATGGAATGTCAAGCCTTAGCATGTGACAGGCAGGTGTAGACAGAGGCATGGATCACTGGTCAGTGTTGACAATGGCCGTGAGTGTGATGGGCGTTGGGATGTGTATTATGCTCTTCTGTCAACGTGGATAAATATTTGACAATTTCCTAACAAAAAGTCAAAAATTGGGACTTCCCTGGTCATCCAGTGGCTAAGACTCCGAGATCCCAATGCAAGGGCGCCTGGGTTTGATCCCTGGTCAGGGAACTGAGATCCCACATGCCACAACTAAAAGATCCCACAGGCCTCAATGAAGATTGATCCCAAGTGCAGCAATGAAGACCCCGCACAGCCAAAGAAATAGATATATAAATAAATAAATATTTTTTGAAATTTAAAAATCAACCAATGGGTGGGTGGTTCATCCCAGGATCACAATATTGATTGAGCAGGTAATGCTTTCCCTTTGGGTCTTGGAGGACTTCCACAACCCCAGAACATGCCAATCTAACGTTACTCACATTCCAGGAAGACTTTACAACAAGCAGAGGTCTAAGTTAGGGTTTAAAAACAAGTCTGGAAATAAATACAAAAATGAAAGTGAACAGGATGGATTTGAAGCTATTTCTGTGCAACTGTAGCCATAATTTTGGTGATAATTATACTTGGGTGTGTTTTGTCTGCTTTGCTGTGCAAGAAGTTTAAAGTGTTAGAAGAATCATTCACACAAAATCAGTAATTGCAGTTTTAACAGTCTGAGAGAATTTCCTTACACTTAGAATCAAGCCTTAAATGGCTAAAAAAAATTGCTTTTCAAAGTTCCTCTTATTTTTATATAAAGTTGGATAAATAACATTAAGAAGATAGAAGGATGCTGCTCAAGCTCTTGCTTCATGATTCTTTCTTCCTTGTGCTTTTGGGACCAGTCATCACCCTCTCCATCCTCCCGTGTGTTGGGGCGTTGGCCCCTGGGGTGGTTGCCCCTGGTCGGGGCTGGGTGATGGGTGGTGGTGGTGGTGGGGAGTGACTGGCAGGCAGAGGTCCAGCCTTGAGGAGGGGTTGGGATGGGGGCTACCTCCTTGGTGCTTCCTACACTGGGTGGGCTGGGGTTGGGCAGGAGAGCTTTGCAGGCCTTGGCGGAGGTGGCACAGGGAGGCTGCAGGATGCAGCCGGGCTGCTCTCCCTTCTCTGCAGACAAGCCCCTGGGGTCACAGCCCATCCAGGGTGCCTGCAGGGCAGATGCCAGCTGTGAGTGTGGCTGTCACGCCGCCTCCCTGCACGAACAGAGAGCCACGGGGGCTCCAGACAGAATGTTCCCCGGACCCCGTGTGGGGCTCCCTCTAGGCTGCCTTTTGTTGTTTAAGTTCTTCTTGTTTGAGTTACAGAAATGACAGCAAGGAAGGCATGAGGCCACATCCCAGGTGGCAGTGGGAAGCCGATGACCTAGCAGCTGCCTTCGAGCACAGGGGCGTGATCGTGGCCCCGAGGGCTCCCCACTAGGCCCCACTGCCCCCTCCCTCTGCCACCCCAGGGAGCAGGTGGGCGCCCACAGTGGCTTTACCACCTGAATTAAAATTCACCTGTGTTTAAAAAAAAAGAAAAAACTAACTAGAAAAGACACAGACACCCCAGTGTTCATAGCAGTGCTATTCACAATAGCCAAGATGTGGAAGCAACCTAAGTGTCCATTGACAAATAAATGGATAAAGACGCTGGGATGCATGTATACAATGGAATACGACTCAGCCGTTAAAAGTAATGAGTCGCTGCCATTCACAGGACCATGGGTGGCCTTGGAGGGCATTATGCTAAGTAAAATAAGTCAGAAAGACCAACGCTTTACGATGACACTTGTATGTGGATTCTAAAAAAATATCGCAAACTAGTGACTATAACAGAAAAGAAGCAGTCTCACAGATACAAAGAACAAGCCAGTGGTTACCATGGGGACAGGGCAGGGGGAGGGGCAACAGACGGATAGGGGAGTAAGAGGTACAAACTATTAGGTCTGCAATAAGCTACCAGGCTCTCTTGTACAACACGGGGAATATAGCAAATATTTTATAATAACTATATATGGAGTAAAACCTTTACAAATTGTGACTCACAGGCTCCCCTGGTGGCTCAGGGGTTAAAAAAAAAAAAAACCCACCTGCCAATGCAGGAGGCATGGGTTCCATTCCTGATCTGGGAAGACGCCACATGCCACGGGGCAACTAAGCCCGTGAGCCACAGCTGCTGAGCCCACGAGCTGCAGCTACTGAAACCTGTGCACCCTAGGGCCTGTGCCCTGCGACAAGAGAAGCCGCTGCAACGAGAAGGCCCGGCACCACGCCTAGAGAGTAGCCCCTCTCACTGCAACTAGAGGAAAGCCCGTGCAGCAAGAGAACCCAGCACAGCCAAAAGCAAAATAAATAAAATTATAAAAAATTGTGAATCACTATTGCACACTTGTAAGTATATAATATTGTACATCACTAATACCTCAATTAAAAAAAACATAAAAATTCACCTGTTTGAAATGTATTTGATTGGTGATTTTTAGTAAATTTACCGAATTATATAGCCATCAGTGGGCTCCCCTGGTGGCTCAGACAGTAAAGAATCCGCCTGCAGTATAGGAGACCTGGGTTTGATCCCTGGGTTGGGAAGATCCCCTGGAGAAAGGCATGTTTACCCACTTCAGTATTCTTGACTGGAGAATTCCAAGGACAGAGGAGTCCTCCATGGGGCTGCAAAGAGTTGGATACAACTGAGCAACTAACACTTTCACAGCCATCTGGGTAACCCACTTTTAGAATATGTCTATCACCTCAAAATATCCCTTTTGCCCCTTTTAGCTAATTCTTGTTCCCACTCAGCTCTGAGCGACCACGAATCAGCTTCCTGTCTGTGGGCTTGTCACCTGGACGTTTACTGTAACGGAGACCATCCAGTGTGTGTGTCGGTCACCTAGCACATTTCCAGTGTCATCCAGGGCAGCAGGCAGCGCTTCACTTCTCAAGGTGGAGTGCTTCTCCATCGTGTGAGTGGACACATATTGGCCCCTCTCACCTGCTGATGGCATTTGGGTCACTTCTGCCTCCTGGCTGTTGGCAGTCAAGCTGCTGACCATTTGCGAACAGTTGTGTCAGGTCTTTCGCTGGACCTTCGTTTTCATCTCTCTTGGGCAGACATTGCAGGAGTCTCTGTTATTGAAGCTGTGCTTTTGGAGTTGGTCAGATGTGCCCAGGACACAGGGTTCGCAAGGAACAGAAGGAATAGACGGAAAGGTGGGCAGTGAAGTTGATACCCTGCGAACTCCCGAGGCTGTCACCGTCACTGCAGGCATGGGAGCTCCATGCCTGTCAATTTTTTTTTTTTTAATATTTTTGTTTTGTATTGGCATATAGCCCATTAACCATGTTGTGATAGTTTCAGATGAACAGCAAAGGGACTCAGACCAACATGCATATGTATCTGTTCTCCCCCCAGTTCCTTTCCCATCCAGGCCGTTCAACTATTTTATGAGATGTGTCTTAACTGGGGGTTCCCCGAAAGCAGAGCTGGAGGCAGACGTGGGTGCAGCGGGGTCGCTTGGTGGGACCCCCGGGAGGTGGCCCCGGGGGTGTGAGAGGGCAGGTGAGGGAAGGCCACGTGCAGGAGCTCATCAGGGTGTCGGGGCTCAGTCCTGCCTGGCACTCAGAGCACAGCCCCTCCAAGGAAGAAGGGCGGGAGGTTGGGTCTTTTCTTTGAGGACTCCGACCCCCTGGCTGAGGGCTGACCCTGGGGAGCGCCAGCTGCATTCCCTGCTGCCTCTAGGTGTAGACGTCGTGCACAGGGGGAGGGGTCTGCTCCCTGCTCCGAGCTGGTCTTCGCTCATCGCTGTCTCTCTTAGCAATATCCCTCCTTTGCAGACCTAACCACTGAAGCTCCGTACGGTGAAGCATTGACCCCAGACTCCTTCATGGAGACGATCTGGCAGCCAAATGTTTAGTTTCCAGTCTAAAAACAAAAGGTTTCTTCTTGACAGAAATTGAGCCAAGTATCTAGACAGAATGAGGACAGCTAGTTGGCTGTTACTGCCTCAGAGTCTGGAGAAAGAAATGGCAACCCACTCCGGTGTTCTTGCCTGGAAAATCCCAGGGACGGGGGAGACTGGTGGGCTGCCGTCTATGGGGTCGCACAGAGGCGAACACAACTGAAGCGACTTAGCAGCAGCAGCAGCCTCAGAGTCAGGCCCTCTGCACTTTGGTGTTTGGCCCCTTCTCCCCCACCCCCACCCTTCACCAAAGATTCATAACCAGCTCCTCTCCCATCCCGTTTAAGCAACATCTGCGCATGGACGAGGTCTGCTCATACACGTAGCTCCCAGTGAGACTTTGTTGCCTGATTTCAAAAGATGAGCGGGAGAGTTTCATTGCAGAAGCTGAGGCTTGCCTTAGTATGCATCGGCACTGGCAGCCTCAGAGGCTTGTACCCGAGTCTTGCCCCAGCTGTGGCCAGTGGAGCCCTGGGCTGGGGCAGGAGCCGCAACATCTTGGGCTGTGCAGACAAACAGAACTCAGCCATTAAGCAAAACATGGGAACACACTTTATATGAATTAGAATGAACACCTCAGGAGGCAATAACAGATAGCTTAGAAACTGGTTTCACCTCAAGCCTACACAGTGAATTGATGTGCCCAGTTTGTTTGGATATGTTGAAGAACACCACACAAAAGACTGTTTATATCAGTGTTTTCTTTGCAGATTGCATTGTCACAGCCCTCAGAGGTGGCAATAAAGAATGCTCTACCTGTCAGAAAGTAGGCTGAGCACTGAAGAATTCATTCTTTTGAATTGTGGTATTGGAGAAGACTTTTCAGAGTCCCCTGGACTGCAAGGAGATCAAACCAGTCAATCCTAGAGGGAATCAATCCTGAATATTCATCGGAAGGACTGATGCTGAAGCAGAAGCTCCAATGCTTTGGCCAACTGTTGCGAAGAACCGAATCATTAGAAAAGACCCCGATGCTGGGAAAGACTGAAGGCAAGGGGAGAAGGGGATAACAGAGGATGAGATGGTTCGATGGCATCACTGATTCAATGGACATGAGTTTGGGCAAGCTCTGGGAGTTGGTGATGGACGGGGAAGCCTGGCGTGCACAAGTCCATGGGTCACAAAGAGTTGGACACGACTGAGTGACTGAACAACAACCACCTGTTGGGAAAAGCTAGTTTCCAAAAGATCACTAAGATCAGACCTAAACTTTGATGCACTCATCAGCAAAATTGAACCAAGCTGTGGTGAGTATGAAGCTTATCAAGAAAAAAAGCATTAGCTAGAATCAACAAGCATAACCCTCAGCAAGCACTTGGCCACAGCATTGAGGCCACAGCATTTAGGCTCACAGATACAGGCTGTGAGCAGACTACAGTGAGGTGGGAAACAGATAGAAAGTTATAGTGGAGCAGAAGTCAGTGGAGACAGCTCTCACTGCAGTAAAACATCCATGTACAGCAATTGGAAGCAGCACCTATTAACAAACAGACCAAAACATCTGATGATTCTGGGCTTGACTTGATAACAGCAATGTGAAAGTGACATCTGACCCCATAATGGACCACGCTAGTGACACTGAATTAGTGCTGAGGCTTCATCCCACGTTTATGGAAAAAGATGAGACACAGACAAGATTCATGAAGAGTTCAGGTAATGCCACTGTTGATCATTTATCCAAGCATCTGGCTGTGAGGTTAGCTTTAGAAGAACTTTGAAGCAAAGGAGAATCAAGCCAGATGAACCTAGATACAGCCAGTAAGAAGCAGTATGCCATTTACATAGCCACAGCCAGGGGCCAGTTCAGCGTGTTAAATGGCTCTTTCTCTTCGGAATTGGTCAGTGAGAAACATTGGAAGGTGAACAAGCCCATGGAACTTCGTTATGCACCCACAAAGGAGCACAAATGAGGTTTTACTAAAACCAATTCTGAGAATGAACTTTTTTATAGCCTATTTCCTTAATATTAAAGATGTACCGTCATTGCTTTTATGGACAGGAAAAAAAAAAAAGAAAAGATGAACGGGAAACAAAGGGAGTATTAGACACAGGAGGAAAGGCTGGAACATTAAGGAGAAATCACAAGATTAATGGAACAAGCAGAGCTAATGCAGGGAACTAAAGGAGGTTTTAAATAAAAGTCCAAGTAGTATTCACAGAGAAGTTTGAGAATGAACCGAATCTGTAAAACAAGAAAAAGAAGGTAGAAAAGATCAGAACAAAGAATACAGTTGAGCTCTTTGCAAAAAAGCTTTTTAATGTAAACCTTTGTATATTGTTTTGGTTTTCTGAACCTCATGGAAGTATCACTTATTTGAAATAAATGAGTTTAATTTTTTAAAACTGATGAGCTCTTGAAAATAAACAGATATGATTAGCAAAGCAAAAAAAAAAAAAAACCAAAAAACTGGCACAGTATTCCATATCCAGATACCCCTCCCCCATAGACAGACTTTTAGACTTTGATTTTCTCTCTTAAAGAACATTGCCAAGACTCACCGTGAAGTGCATCAAAGGAAGATGAGTAAGGAGGACTGGTGGATGGACACTGGCCAGGTGTGTAAAGTTTGAGCACCATGCCTGGAGGACTTGCAACGCAGATGGTTAACTCTGCCGTGTGTCTAATGTCGGGAGATGCAGGGACCAGCCTTGGGCCTGCATCTGCTTGGCAGAACCCCAAGTGCCACCTTGGGCCAAGGCTCTCCAGGCATCTGAGAGCTACTGCAGGGCAGACATGCCCCAGCCCCTCCGCCAGCAGCGAGGAGGCAGCTCAGGCCTCTCTCCATGTCTAAAGCCCCAAGATGGGGACATGGAGAGGCCTGGGGACTGTGCAGCGTGGGTCCATTGGTTTGGCTTCCTCCCAGACAGATGAGAACCGAGGGAAGTGCAGCCTGGGGACCTTGAAACAGAAAAAGGGCCCATGGGAAGGTGGTCTCTGTGTAGGGCCCACCTGCCCGGGGCGGCACAGGGAAGGGGCAGGCACCGGCTGACCAGGCAGAGGCAACCCCCCGTCCAGTTCCAGCAGGCACCCTGGGCTCCTGGAGCCTGAGTGCTGAGCACTGGCGTGCTGTCTGGGCACAGGACTTGCCAGGGCTTCCTCCTGAAGGCTCTCATCCCCCAATCTTAGGCCCTGTGCAGCTCTGCTGGGCTCTGGTCCCAGGACTCAGGGCCAAATCCTCATGTCCACTTCCACAGGACCACGCAGGGACCGCCTCCTTGTGCCAGGCATGGCTCACCCATGTTAGGGGCTCCCATCTTCTCCCAGTGGGTGTAGATGGGCCACCTGCCCCCTCTCTTGGCCTACCTCCTGCCCTAGGGCCTCCTCTGGGCTGGGGAAGAGGAGGCCCCTGCTCACTCACTGTGTGACTCTCTTAGCACCTCTTGGGCTATAGGAAGTGAGTAGCATTTGTGATAGCCTGGGCCGAATCTGTGAGGCAAGGGGGGCTTTCAGGCCAGCAGGGCTAGGAGAGAGGAGGTGGAAGGTGGTGCTGAGTTCTGGGGGCACCTGGTGTGGGTTTGCTTCACCTGTTGTGACACTGGCTTCAGGGAAGGGGCAGCTGAGCTGGGCACCCCAAGGTTGGAGACAGAAGGGCCGTCAGCAGAAGTGGGAATGCCCACGGGTGTGTGTGAGGTGCGGGAGACGTAGAAACAGAAGGTGGAACTGGCAGCTGGGGTTGTCCGGTGGCCACTGGTGGCACTCTTGCCACTGGCTGTGAATGAATGAATTCTGATGAACTGCACCAACTGGTCTGTGGAGTCCAAAGTCTGAGCTGGACTTTGGAACTGAGCTCTTCTTCCAGGATCCGAATGCCTTCCCATCCCCACAGTGGCTGGGGTGCCTGAGGATGATCAGGTAGAGCAAGGAGGGCCAGCTCTGGGGATCCAATCAAGAGGAGATGGGAGGTTCACGCTGGAGCTCAGAGAGACTTTGGAACAGACCATCAGCCCTGCGGAGGCACACGGGCTGATGACACTCCAGGATGCGCTGATGGAGATGCCAGTGAACAGCAGAATAATGACGAGGTCAAAATCAGAGACGCCGTTGAGAGGCTGGGCTCCAGTGACTTGGCCACACTTGTGACCAGCTCAAGGGTGCCCAGTGGGGCTAATCAAGCCTCAGGAAAGGTGGGTGCCCTGTGGGTTGTGAGTTCACCCAGTGACTGGCTTGCACAGTGAAGACCCTGAGACCTTGACTCCAGCATCATGTGTCTCCAGCGGGAATGTGCACTGTCAGGGGAACCCCAGCCCAGAGGAGGCCTCAGGGGAAGACGTTGGTCTGTGGGCATCCGGGGGCAGGAGAGTCCCGGAGGAATAAGGGCCCCACCCTCTTTGGGTTCATCTCTGTGTTTATCAGACTAGATCCTAGGAGGGCCTGGATGAGCTTTGGGAGGGTGGATGTGGCTGAGGGTGGACCGGACAGTTTGGTGACATGGATGGGGCTCGAAATGAAACAGAGGCTGCCACAGAGAATCTGCCAAGAGAGAGGAAGGTGGGAGGGAAAGAGCAGGGAGGGAAGGAAGATGCAAGGTAGACAGGGCCTGCTGGACTGGGGCCAGGAGGGAGTGGTGGCTGGCTAGTGACAGGCGGCTAGCACATCCCCTGTGTCTCCACACAGCAGGGGGAGAAGCCGGGAAGGAGAGACCTGCCTCTGTGGGCTTCCAGAAGCCCCTCTACTTGCCCCTTTTCCAAGGCTAGGCAGGGGAGTGTCTGCAGAGGTCGTTTCCTCCTGGAATGCAGGCCCTGATGCATTGAGGGGCTCTCTTGTGAATGAAGCCAAAAGTGGCCCTGAGTGTCTGATGGCAGAGGCAGAGGGGGAGCCTGGTGCACGGTGACCTTGCAGACACTTATTGGGCTCTAGGGTCCCTTGAATCCTTGCTGCTGAAACTGTTTACCACAGATTGGGACTTGAACCCATGTGCTGGGACTCGAACTCAGGCTAAACCCAGTTTGGGACTTGAACCCACATGGCTGGGACTCAAACCCAGTCAAAACCTTGCTTAGGACTCAAACCCAGCCAAAACTCTGATTGGGACTTGAACACATGTGGCTGGGACTCAAACCAAGCCAAAACCTTGCATGGGACTCAAATCTAGCCAAAACCTCACTTGGAACGTGAACCCACATGGCTGGGACTCAGTTCAGTTCACTTCAGTCACTCAGTCATATCCGACTCTTTGCGACCCCATGAACTGCAGCATGCCAGGCCTCTGTCCATCACCAACTCCCGGAGTCCACCCAAACCCATGTCTATTGAGTCGGTGATGCCATCCAACCATCTCATCCTCTGTCGTCCCCTTTTCCTCCTGCTCTCAATCTTTCCCAGCATCAGGGTCTTTTCAAATGAGTCAGCTCTTCACATCAGGTGGCCAAAGTATTGGAGTTTCAGCTTCAACATCAGTCCTTCCAGTGAACAGCCAGGACTGATCTTTCAGATTGAGCGGTTGCATCTCCTTGCAGTCCAAGGGACTCTCAAGAGTCTTCTACAACACCACAGCTCAAAAGCATCAATTCTTTGGTGCTCAGCTTTCTTTGTAGTCCAACTCTCACATCCATACATAACCACTGGAAAAACCACAGCTCCACCGGAAAAACTGAGACTCAAACACAGCCACAACCCACAGTTCCTGGTTTCAGGACCTGATGAAGCTGAGGTTCTTGATGTCTCCTCACAGAAAGAATTCAGTGAGAGACTAAGTGATAGGTAAGAAGTGGATTTATTCAGATTCAGAGAGAAGCACATTCCACTAACAGAGTGTGGGCCGTTGCAAAGGGCGAGTGTGGCCAGGAAATGTGGTGTGGTTAGTTTCTATAGGCTGGGTAATTTCATATGCTAATAAGTGGGAAGATTATTCCAACTATTTTGGGGAAGGGGTGGAGATTTCCAGGATTCCAGCCACTGCCCACTCCTCGGTGGAGTGCCTTGGAATTGTCAGGGCACCTCTGGGTGTGTCATTTCACTTGCTGATTGAGGATCAAGTTCTAGTCTTGTCTGCCGTCTTGGTCCCATTTGATTCTAATTGGTTTATGTTGTGTCCTTGGGCTATTTTGGGGGCTCCAAAATCACTGCAGATGGTGACTGCAGCCATGAAATTAAAAGACGCTTACTCCTTGGAAGAAAAGTTATGGCCAACCTAGATAGCATACTGAAAAGCAGAGACATTACTTTGCCAACAAAGGTCCGTCTAGTCAAGGCTATGGTTTTTCCAGTAGTCATGTATGGATGTGAGAGTTGGACTGTGAAGAAAGCTGAGTGCCGAAGAATTGATGCTTTTGAACTGTGGTGTTGGAGAAGACTCTTGAGAGTCCCTTGGACTGCAAGGAGATCCAACCAGTCCATTCTGAAGGAGATCAGCCCTGGGATTTCTTTGGAAGGAATAATGCTAAAGCTGAAGCTCCAGTACTTTGGCCACCTCATGCGAAGAGTTGACTCATTGGAAAAGACTCTGATGCTGGGAGGGATTGGGGGCAGGAGGAGAAGGGGACGACAGAGGATGAGATGGCTGGATGGCATCACTGACTTGATGGATGTGAGTCTGAGTGAACTCCGGAGTTGGTGATGGACAGGGAGGCCTGGCGTGCTGCAGTTCATGGGGTTGCAAAGAGTCAGACACGACTGAGTGACTGAACTGAACTGACTGGGCTACGTCATTCTTTCAAAAGTTGTACCCTGCCCCTTTCGCTCCTGCTACACTACCACCCAGGTGGGGAAAGCAAGGGCCAGCCTGAGGTTGTAGCGGCAGTGGCTCTGCCGCACTCCCGACTTCTCCCCTCTGCTTGTCTTCAGAACCAGATCCATTCGTGGCAACCCACCTGCCCAGTGCCAGATGGACCCCATGGTCTATTTGTGAAGAACCCAGGGTGCAGGGACAGGGGAGCCTGGTGGGCTGCACTCTATGGGGTCTCACAGAGTCGGATATGACTGAAGCGACTTAGCAGCAGCGGCAGCAGCAGGGCATCGCCAAAAGTTTCTCCTTCCGGTGGCCATGTTTGCCAGCATGCATTGGTCCAGCTTCACCGACTGTCTTTTCTTCTGAACGTGCACTTGACCCTGGCTAAGGTATCTGGCCAGAATTTTCTGCCCCCACTCCTACCCCTGCTGGCCGGCAGTGGTGGCCGGCTGCCCAGACTGGGTTTAAAATATCTGTCTGAAGTTTTGGTAAATGGCTCATTTAGAGACTTGACTTTCAGAAAACTGGTCAATTAAGGTCACTTTGTTAATTGACTTTTAGAGAATTGATTTCCAATACCCTGATCCAGACTCTTTCCCAGGATGCCCTGAGGTACCCTAGTGGGTCTGTGGGGAGGCCAGAGAAAAGTGATGTCTGTGGAGCATCCCATCAGTGGTCCCAACAGGCGTCCACAGAGACCCCATGGGCTTCCTGGCCATGTTCAGGGACAGCTCGTTCCCTGGTCCAGGGATGCGGAGTCACAGGCACATCCATCACCTGGTGGGGAGGCTTGTCTGGAGGGTGGCTGGTCCCAGCTAGCTCACCACTCAAGCCTGGGGTTCCCAGCTCTCTTCCAGGGCCCCTGAGGCTGGCGGAGTGTGCTCCCACCCCCAGCGTCTCTCTTCTGACCTCTTTGTTGTTGTTCAGTTGCTAAGTTGTGTCCGACACTTTGCCACCCCATGGACTACAGCATGCCAGGCTTCCCTGTCCATCACTATATCCCGGAGCTTACTCAAACTCATGTCCATCAAGCTAGTGATCTCATCCAACCATCTCATCCTCTCTTTCTCCTCTTGCCTTCAATCTTTCTCAGTTTCAGGGTCTTTCCCAATGAGTCAGCTCTTCACCTCAGGGGCCAAAGTACTGAAGCTCCAGCTTCAGTATCAGTCCTTCCAATGAACATTCAGGGTGATTTCCTTTAGGACTGACTGGTTTGATCTCCACTGATCTCCAGTAGCATATTGGGCACCTAATGACCTGGGGAGTTCCTCTTCTGGTATCCTATCATTTTGCCTTTTCATGCTGTTCATGGGGTTCTCAAGGTAAGAATACTGAAGTGGCTTGCCATTCCCTTCTCCAGTGGACCACATTCTGTCAGGCCTCTCCACCATGACCCGCCTGTCTTGGGTTGCCCCGCAGGCATGGCTTGGTTTCACTGAGTTAGACAAGGCTGTGGTCCTAGTGTGATTAGATTGACTAGTTTTCTGTGAGTATGGTTTCAGTTTGTCTGCCCTCTTGCAACACCTACCATCTTACTTGTGTTTCTCTTACCTTGGCGTGGGGTATCTCTTCACGGCTGCTCCAGCAAAGCACAGCCGTTACTCCTTACCTTGGACGAGGGATATCTCCTCACCGCCGCCTTTCCTGACCTTCAACGTGGGATAGCTCCTCTAGGCCCTCCTGCGCCTGCGCAGCCACCGCTCCTGGGTTGCTCCTCCCGGCCGCCGGCCCTGGCCTCCGGCGTGGGTGGCTCCTCAGGGTCACTGACCCTGGCCTCGGGCGAGAGGTGGCTTCTCCCGGCCGCCCCTGACCTCGGACGCAGGGTAGCTCCTCTCGGCCGCCACTGACCTTGGACGCAGGGTAGCTCCTCTCGGCCGTTCCTGCGCCGTAGCAGCCTGGCACTCTAGGCCGCTGCCCCTGACCTCGGACGTGGGGTAGCTCCTCTCGGCCGCGCTCAGTGCACCGGCCGGCCCTCACAGCCACCTGCAGCAGAAAGTGAAGAGGAGCTAAAAAGCCTCTTGATGAAAGTGAAAGAGGAGAGTGAAAAAGTTGGCTTAAAGCTCAACATTCAGAAAACGAAGATCATGGCATCCGGTCCCATCACTTCATGGGAAATAGATGGGGAAACAGTGGAAACAGTGTCAGACTTTTTTTTTTTGGGCTCCAAAAATCACCGCAGATGGTGACTGCAGCCATGAAATTAAAAGACGCTTACTCCTTGGAAGAAAAGTTATGACCAACCTAGATAGCATATTCAAAAGCAGGGACATTACTTTGCCGACTAAGGTCCGTCTAGTCAAGGCTATGGTTTTTCCTGTGGTCATGTATGGATGTGAGAGTTGGACTGTGAAGGAGGCTGAGCGCCGAAGAATTGATGCTTTTGAACTGTGGTGTTGGAGAAGACGCTTGAGAGTCCCTTGGACTGCAAGGAGATCCAACCAATCCATTCTGAAGGAGATCAACCCTGGGATTTCTTTGGAAGGAATGATGCTAAAGCTGAAACTCCAGTACTTTGGCCACCTCATGCGAAGAGTTGACTCATTGGAAAAGACTCTGGTGCTGGGAGGGATTGGGGGCGGTAGGAGAAAGGGACGACAGAGGATGAGATGGCTGGATGGCATCACGGACTCGATGGACATGAGTCTGAGTGAACTCCGGGAGATGGTGATGAACAGGGAGGCCTGGCATGCTGCGATTCATGGGGTCGCAAAGAGTCGGACACGACTGAACGGAGCGACTGAACTGAACTGAACTGAACTGAACTGGTTTGATCTCCTTGCTTTCCAAGGGACTCTCAAGAGTCTTCTCCAGTGCTACAATTTGAAAGCATCAATTCTTTAACACTTAGCCTTCTTTATGGTCTAACTGAGAGGGCTAATTCTTAGGTAGGTTAATAAGGAGTCCAGGGCCCTCAAAGAGGAGAAAAGAACAAACATTTTTTCTAGACTGCTTTGTCTTAGTCACAGAAGACATTATTTTCTTTAAGCCCACAGCTAATGATACACAACAAAACTCATCTTGCTCAAGGATATGTTTTTCCTTAAGCTCTGTACTAATGATTATATAACAACAATGTATCTTGCTCAAGGATATGTTTCTCCTTCTTAACAAGAACCTTCTGACTAATCGTGTTATCTTAAGCTGTATGTTGTGGGGGTGGGTCTGGTAATAGTATATAAGGCCTTGCTAAGACTAGCAGGGGGGCACTCTCTGTCCCCTTCCATTGTCGATGTCAGAAGGTTCCTCTGTCCTTTTTCACTGTAGTAAAACTTACGCCATACAAGAGCCCTGAGTGATCAAGCCTGGATCCCTGATCCCGAAGCTAAATCTTTGGAGATCATGAGTCTGACATCATTCACTGTAAGCCATCATAACTCTCACAACCACACATGACTACTGGGAAAACCATGCCTTTGACTCTGCAGACCTTTGTCGGCAAAGTAATGTCTCTGCCCTCCCTGGCTCCTGCTTTTAAGCAGATACAATAACCCTTCCTTTTGGTCAGATGCTGAGTCTCTTCTCCTGGGATGCTGGCTTGTGAGTCCTTCCTCTGACGTCTGCTGGGGATTCACTGGGTCAAGGCAGAAGGTCTGCCTAGGACTGCGCTGCTGCTTGAAATCCCCGAGACACACTAGAGGCCCCTCCTCCTTCAGGACAGTCCTGCTGCCCAATGCCCAAATTGGAGGGGTTTGCTTCTCCCAGAAATAAAAAGGCAAGGAAGCAGGCTCCAGTGAGACAAGTGTCTGTGAGCTCACACTTGTTGCTCCACATGGGGTCGCTGGCCTGGCCTGGCTGGTGAGCTTAGCCCTGCCCTGCCCCAGACAGGAGCCTCTCTGAGCCCTCACCTGGATGCTGCAGTGCCCTCCCCGAGCCCCAAGGCCTTCGTCCTCTCTCCAGCTGCCTCGTCCCCTGCTCCTCCTTCACTCACTCACCTGTGGAAGCTCCACCTGGGATGGTGGCCCCGACCAAGCTCTGTCACCTCCCCGTGCCCACTGCTCCGACTCAGGGAGCTGCTGGCTCTCCTCTGTCCTCCCCCGACAGTGGAGTCTCAGGGGAGTCAGTGGGCCGCATTCAGGCCTACTCCCCACTGACCGCTGTGTGGCCCTGGACAGGCTGTGGACTCCCTGAGCCAGGCTGCTCAAGCGGGCAGCTGCTGTTCCCCCGGGCATTCCTGGGAGAGGCGGTGGCAGTGGAGCCAGGGCGGTGGAGGGGGCTCTGGTTTTGTCCTTTCTAAGGCAGGGTTGGGGTCAATTACCCGCATCTCCGGAGTTCAGCTTCCTGCCTGCATCACAAGACCATTGTGGGCAATGACAGGCGATGCTTGAGATCCTGCCGGCCTGGTACCCGAGGGACTCCAGAGCCGCTGGCCCTGGCGCCATGCTCCCTGCCGGCCCCACCCCAGCCCCATCACTCATTCCTGCCACCCCCATACCCCCGTCTTTGAGCTGCCCCTCCTCTATGAAGACCCCAGGAGCCGAGAGGGGGCTTGTGGCCAGAGGCTTCTGGGCGGCACAGACAGCATTTGCTCCTGTTGGCCCTTTTAGAAACAGGGGAGGGAGGAGATGGGGTGGGGAGGGGGTGGAGGAGGAGAAATGGTCCTCGAGCTTGGACACTGCCTGGGTTTGGTCCAGCAGCTGGATGACTGTGTCCCCCTAGCACATGTGTGTTTCCTATACAACCACGTGACTCTGTCCCAGAGCTGTGCCTATGCCCATTGCTGCTGTCCCAAGGGCCAAGTGAGGTCCTTGGATGCTGGAGGGAAGGGCCTGATGTGGGTGATGCCAGGACCCACAGCGCTGGGTTTGCAGGCTCCAGGTTAGAAAGTGGAACCCAGGGAGGCGGGCTGCAGAAATAGTAACAAAAGCAACAGGCAGTGCTGTTGTGTGTGGACAAGCCAGCCTGGCTCTCTGACGGTGGGGACCCTTCCCTCCCCAATCAGACCCTCGGGGACACCCAGGGCCACTCCTGCACAGGGACTCATGATTCAGAGGGAGGCACAGTGGCCATGGTCTCGGAGTCACGGTGCTGCCTGCAGGGCCTCTCAGAATGTAGACGGATGTTAATATTCTCTTAGTCTCAACCCAGCACTGAGAAGCTATCAGATCTAATGCCTTAGGGCAAATGGAAGGATTCCATGTTTTGATGAATGAAGATAATGCAACTATGCATGTGCTGAAAACTTTTCATTTTAGGACACTTTCCCTAGCATGGAGCTTTCCTGATGGCTCAGAGAGTTAAGAATCTTCCTGGAATGCAGGAGACCGGGGTCCAATCCCTGAGTTGGAAAGATACCCTGGACAAGGGAATGGCTACCTACTCCAATATTCTTGCCCAGGAAATTCCATGGACAGAGGAGCCTGGAGGGATAGAGTCCACGGGGCCGCAGAGTCAGACACGACTGAGCAACTAACACTTTCCCCATCATGGAAACATTAGGTTGAACTGTAGTATTTTTAAGCAGGAATATTTGGGGGGGAGGTTTCTGTTTTTGTTCAGGGGCCGGGAGGACAGGCCCCTGCAGAGAGGGGTGCCCAGTTTGGACTCTCCCCGCTCTGGTCCCCACAATGCTCTGTCCCTTTTGGCTGCCAGGAAGAGGCTGGATGCCTTTCTCTGGTTTCTTATCAGCTCACCATCCATTTCTTGGCAAAACTCTGTTAGCCTTTGCCCTGCTTCATTTTGAACTCCAAGGCCAAATTTGGCAGTTACACCAAGTATCTCTTGACTTCCTACTTTTGCATTCCAGTCCCCTATAATGAAAAGTACATCATTTTTGGGTATTCGTTCTAGAAAGTCTTGTAGGTCTTCAAGAGTTTTGCCAAGAGAACACATAGGTCATAGCAAACACCCTCTTCCAACAACACAAGAGAAGAGTCTACACATGGACACCACCAGATGGTCAACACTGAAATCAGATTGATTATATTCTTTGTAGCCGAAGATGGAGAAGCTCTTTACAGTCAGCAAAAACAAGACCGGGAGCTGACTGTGGCTCGGATCATGAACACCTTATTGCCAAATTCAGACTTAAATTAAAAAAGTAGGAAAAACCACTAGACCATTCTGGTATGATCTAAATCAAATCCCTTATGATTATACAGTGGAAGTGACAAATAGATTCAACGGATTAGATTTGATAGACAGAGTGACCGAAAAACTAAGGACAGAGGTTCCTGACATTGTACAGGAGGCAATGACCAAGACCATCCCCAGGAAAAAGAAATGCAAAAAGGCAAAACGGTTGTCTGAGGAGGCCTTACAAATAGCTGAGAAAAGAAGAGAAACTACAGGCAAAGGAGAAAAGGGAAGATATACCCATCTGGATGCAGAGTTCCAAAGAATAGCAAGGAGAGATAAGAAAGCCTTCCTCAGTATCAATGCAAAGAAATAGAGGAAAACAGTAGAATGGGAAAGACTGGAGATCTCTTTAAGAAAATTAGAGATACCAAGGGAACATTTCATGCAAAGATGGGCCCAATAAAGGACAGAAATGGTATGGACCTAACAGGGGCAGAAGATATTAAGAAGAGGTGGCAAGAATACACAGAAGAACTGTTCATGACCCAGATAACCACAATGGTGTGAACCCTCACCTAGAGCCAGACATCCTGGAATGTGAAGTCAAGTGAGCCTTAGGAAGCATCACTATGAACAAAGCTAGTGGAGGTGAAGGAATTCCAGTTGAGCTATTTTAAATCCTAAAAGATGATGCTGTGAAAGTGCTGCACTCAACAAGCCAGCAGATTTGGAAAACTCGTCAGTGACCACAGGACTGGAAAAGGTCAGTTTTCATTCCAATCCCAAAGAAAGGCAATGCCAAAGAATGTTCAAACTACCGCACAATTGCACCTATCCCACACAACAGCAAAGTAATGCTCAAAATTCTCCAAGCCAGGCTTTAACAGTATGTGAAAGAAGAACTTCCAGATGTTCAAGCTGAATTTAGAAAAAGGCAGAGGAACCAGAGGTCAAATTGTCAACATCTGTTGGATCATCGAAAAAGGAAGAGAGTTCCAGAAAAATAACTACTTCTGCTTTATTGACTAGGCCAAAGCCTTTGACTGTGTGGATCACAACTAACTGTGGAAAATCCTTAAAATGATGGGGATACCAGACAACCTGACCTGCCTCTTGAGAAATCTGTATGCAGGTCAAGAAGAAACAGTTAGAACTGGACATGGAACAACATGGTTTTCCCATGGTTCCAAATAGGAAAAGGAGTACATCAAGGCTGTGTATTGTCATCCTGATTATTTAACTTCCATGCAGAGTACATCCTATGTATGCTGGGCTGGAGGAAGCACAAGCTGGAATCAAGATTGCCACAAGAAATATCAGTAACCTCTGATATGCAGATGACACCATCCTTTGGCAGAAAGTGAAGAAGAACTAAAGAACCTCTTGATGAAAGTGAAAGAGGAGAGTGAAAAAGCTGGCTTAAAACTCAACATTCAGAAAACTGAGATCATGGTCTCTGATCCCATCAATTTATGGCAAATAGATACAGAAACAATAGAAACAATGACAGACTTTATTTTTGGGGTCTTCAAAATCCCTGCAGAATGTGACTGCAGACATGAAATTAAAAGACGTTTGCTCCTTGGGAAAAAAGCTATGACCGTGCTAGATAGCTTATTAAAAAGCAGAGACATTACTTTGCCAGCAAAGGTCTGTCTAGCCAAAGCTATGGTTTTTCCGGTAGTCATGTATGGATGTGAAAGTTGGACTATAAAGAAAGCTGAGTGCCAAAGAATTGATACTTTTGAACCTCGGTATTGGAGAAGACTCTTGAGAGTCCCTTGGACTGCAGGGAGATCCAACCAGTCAATCGTAAAGGAGATTAGTCCTGAATATTCATTGGAAGGACTGATGCTGAAGCTGAAACTCCAATCCTTTGGCCACCTGATGGGAAGAACTTCGTCACTGGAAAAGACCCTGATGCTGGGAAAGATGGAAGGCAGGATGAGAAGGGGATGACAGAGGATGAGATGGTTGGGTGGTATCACTGACTCGATGGACATGAGTTTGAATAAGCTCTGGGAGTTGGTGATGGACAGGGAAGACCCCATAGACTGGTGTGCAGCAGTCCATGGGGTCGCAAAGAGTCGGACATGAATGAGCGATTGAACTGAACGTTGTCCATTTGGGTGATGACCTTCTTGCCAGTATATCCCTGCAGAGTGAAGTCAGCTCCCCACATACTGACCAGAGGGTTGCAGAGTCTTCCTACTTGGGAATGGAAAGGAGCTCGGCCTCTGAGTGTTCAGACAGTGCAGAGCCCCGGCTTCTGGAATGGCCAGCAAGAAGCAAACCGGACACACCTCAGAAGGCAGCAGAGGGCATATGGGCCAGCGCAGCTTCACCAGGTTGGATACAGGGCCTCCCACCCGCAGAGGCCCATACCAATCAGAAACCGGGACCCCACCATCTCAGACAGGCTTAAGTTCTCTCATCTCTGCAGGGTCCATGGGGGGCTCACCTGCTGGGGCCTTGACCACAGTCTCCGTTCTGACAGCTCCCATCCTAGCCTCTTGGGGCCCGGGAGACGCTGGGCCTGAGCGCCTTCAGATCCCTCAGTGAGCTCGGCTCTCGGAGCAGACCTGACCCCCGAGGATGGGGGTCCTGGGTTTCACTGCCTTGCCATCCTGTGTGGCTGGTGTCACTCTGCTGGGAGCCCCGAGGTGGAGGTGGGGACGTTAGGGTGTCTTTCTGTCGCCGCCTCTAGCTGCATGGTGCTCTGGCAATCTGCGCAGTGTGACCTGGCCTCCCTTGATCGCACCCTCTCTTCCTATTCCTCCCGTGTCAAGGTGGCCCCCTCCCAGGAACAGGGTGGCTCCCTTCCTTCCCTGCTTGTCTCCTGGCTTGTTGGTGTCACCTCCCATGTGAACTGTCCTGGAACCCTGTCTACACGTCTGCTTCTGGGGGACCTGCCCTAGCCAGCCCCCTGCTTTTGCCTTAACATCCCATCTGGCCTCATATTATCTCTCTTTTGGGGTCCCTGAAGCCTCATTGCCCAGGCAGAAGGTGGAGTGGGCCTGCCTTTGGCCAAGCACTGCTTGCTCTCTGCTTATAAGAGGAAGGAGGAAGGTGGAGGCCAGAGTAGGGGTGCATTGGGGTACGAGCAGGCTGGGTGCCCACTGCATGGACCCATCCGATGTTAGGGACTTGAGCCAGTATCCTTGAGAGTTGGTGTGGCCCCCAGACCTGGGACAGTAGAGCCCCATGGTTACATAAAGTGCTCCTTACATAACGGGCATGAAGAGACATGAAGAGCCCCAGGCAAGTCAGAACCACTGCCAGTGGGTGGGGCCTCGAGAGACAAATGCCAGGGAAGTGGTGAGTAAGGGCTGGAAAGCCCCCGCCCCACAGGAAGGGGAGTCTGGGCCGGTGGCCCTGCCAGAGAAAGTGGTGGACAGACAGACTGGCACGGAGGCCGCTGCCCACTCCCAGGCTGGGGGCCCACGCCATGCAGGTGGCATCCGAATTCCGAGCCTCCAGCCCCTGGCCTCCGTGACATCACTGTCACCCATGACAGGCCTGCATGTGTCCTGGGTCTTGCCGCAGGCCTGGCACCTGCCCTCATGACGGGGCCCCCAGGGAGACCCTTCTTGTCTGTGCCAGCCCCTTCCTTCTTGCCTGGATTTAGAGTCCACTCTAGTCACCCAGGACAATCCTACCCTGGGGTCTTAGCTCAGTCACACCTGCACAGACCCTACTTCCACGTAAGGTGATGTGCTCCGGTTCCAAGTGGCAGGACACAGACATGTTTGGGGGACCCCCTTCTACCCACTCCAGTTGACATCGGAAGGTCCCCTGACTCCTGACTCTGCTGGGAACACAGGGAGGGGTCCTGGGGACACAGTCCAGGGCAGAGCTGGCAGCCCAGGGCCCATCTCTGTGAGCATCTCTGCTGCCCTCTGAACCCCAAACACAACGGTGACCCCTCTCTGAGCTGAGTCACTCAGCTCACCTGGGCCACTTATCTCAGGAGAGCCCCAGGTGGTTCCCTCCCTGGGATGCAGAGCTTCACCCAGACTCCCGACTGGTCCCCCAGCTGCTCTGTACAAGCCTGGGAGGGATGGGAGGGCAGGGTGCCCAGACCTGTTCTCAGGCTTGGAGGCACTGAGGATGGAGTGGAGGGGACAAGAAGAGGGAGAAGGAGATGAAGAGGGGACCAAGGTGCCCCCAGAACCCTAAGGCCTTATTCCAGGGTGTCCCCATCCCCAGCATTAGCTCCCCAGCACCACCAGGCCCCTTTCAGGCAGCACACTGCCCACCACACCCAGGCCTCTGACACAAAAGCCTTCCTGCCCATCTCTTCCATCACTGGCTCCCTGGGGCCTACAGGCTGTGTCTGATGGGGGGCGGGGGTGTGAGGAGGCTGTTTTGCTCTCAGTTCCTCTGCTGGGAGCGGGGCCCGCCCTGGCCTTTGCCCTCCCGCCTTAACCTGAGCTGTGGTCCCGGGCCCTCCCCTCTGCGGCTGTCCCTGGAGGGCAGATACATAAAAATAGCTCAGTCTTACTAAGCCACAGGCCTCTTTTTTGGGATGCCGGGCCTGTCTTTCGGCTTCATGGGACAAGCTCCAGACGACACAGAGAGGGGTGGCTGGTCCACATGGGCCCAGCTGTCCCTGCCGGTCGGCCTCACCCACCCTCAACTGCCACCTGTCCTGTGGGGCTGTGTCCCTTCCTGCCCTCTCAAGGGACCCTGTGGGCATGGAGAGCCTGCCCTGCTGGTCTCACGCTGTCCCTTTTTAGAGCAGGGAGGGGCCCCTAGGAGGTCACCCAGCTGCCACTCTGCCTGCGGCCCCAGCGCAGCACCTGGGGGTGGGGGGAGCCCAGGCCTGGTCTCGGGCACACAGTCCAGCCGATGGGCAGGGACGCCGTCCACAGCCACAGACAGGAGCCTGCAGCCCTTCTTCCTTTCAGGCTGGAAAGCAGTCTGTATGTTTTCTTCCCAGGAAGTAGCCACCCAAGGAACGTACTCAGAGGACCCTAGGATGGGGAGTGGGGATACTCACGGGAGCTCTGGGGCTGCTCAGCTCACCAGGCCACCTGGGATTTCCAGCTGTGTGGGTGAGAACCCACTCCTGTCCCCCCGCAGTGGAGGGACGTGGGGCCCCACGAGGCTGCCTCCACAGGGAATGACGGAACCCGCCTGGGATTGTGGAGCACCCCAGGGCAGCGTGGTCAGCAGACCCGCTGGCCTCTGAACAGAAGCTCCACCAGTCTTCAAGGTCCTGGAAGCCCGTGGTGGTCCTAGTCCCGGGGCCGAGGCTCAGTCGTCACGCGTGGTCCCTGGTTAAGCCCAGGGTCAGCGCTGGTCCCGGATCAGGGACTCGCCTGCCTTTAGCCCTGCTCCTCCCTCCTTGCCTTGCTGGGTGATTGCCGACTCACCGTGGAATGGTGTTTAGTAAACGCTGGCTGTGATCCTGAGCCTTGGGTTGGGAGTTCAGACGGTTGACTTTGACCGTGGCCATCAATCGACTGGGTTTTGTCTCCATTTCACTGTTTGCTTTGTTTGTCCCCCTGGCCTCTGTCCCTCTGTTCCCTTCTCTGCTTTCTTACTTCAGTGTTTCTCCATGTTCACTTAAATTTGTCCTTTGGCTTTTCAAATATTGAGGGCAGGAGAAGAAAGGGGCAACAGAGGATGAGATGGTTGGATGGCATCACTGAGGCAATGGTCATGAGTTTGAGCCAATTCCAGGAGATAGTGAAGGACATGGAAGCCTGGCGCGCTGCAGTTCACAGGGTCGCAGACTCAGATATGACTGAGCAACTAAATAACAACGTGTTAGAATCACACGTCGTGGAGGCTTTTCAGGGTGACTTCTTACACTTAGCAATATGTATTCAGGCTTCCTCCATGTCTTTCTGCGGCCTCTGCTTTTCTATGAGAAATCAACCACCACCTGAATTGCTGTTTCCCTACGCATCAAGGGCTTCCCTGATAGCTCAGTTGGTAAAGAATCTGCCTGCAATGCAGGAGACTCTGGTTCAATTCCTGGGTCGGGAAGATCCCCTGGAGAAGGGACAGGCTACCCACTCCAGTATTCTTGGACTTCCCTGGTGGCTCAGCTGGTAGAGAATCTGCCTGCAATGCGGGAGACCTGGGTTTGATCCCTGGGTTGGGAAGATTCTCTACAGTAAGGGAAAGGCTACCCACTGCAGTATTCTGGCCTGGAGAATTCCATGGACACATAGTCCATGGGGTCGGAAAGAGTCGGACATGGCTGAGCAACTAAATAAGACAAAGTGTTAGAATCACAGATGGTGTGGTCTTTCACACACTACGCATCATGTATCATTTCTCCTTCAGCTGAAGACTTTTTCTTTATCCTTTTCTTTTTAAAAAAATCAGTTTACTTGTGATGTGTCTGGTGCAGTGTTCTTTGACTTCAGCCTCTTTGGGACTTGCTGAGCTGGTGGAAACTGCACTTACGTCTTTCCCCAAATTCGGGACGTTTCATGCTATTATTACTTCAGATGTTTTTCCGTACCATTTTTCCCTCCTCTCCTCTGGGACTCAAATGACACAGATGTTAGATACTGTCTCACGGGTCCCAGAGGCTCTGCTCATTTCCCTTTTCAGTCTTATTTCCCTCTCTGCTGTTTAGGTTGGAACTCTTCTGTTCTGTCTACAGGTTCACAGGCTTCCCTGGCATTGCCATTTTGCTATTAAGTTGTTGATGAAAACAATCAATACACAATCAATAATAAGACAGAAAAGAGTTTTATTTGAGCCAAACGGGGATCTAACCCAAAGCCCACTTCCCAGATTATTCTGAGAAGCTGCTTCACAGAAGCAGAGTTTTCAGCACAGGTTTGCGTCTTCTCTGAACAAAGAACATTAACAAGTCAGGGATACTTTCCTTCATGGTTTCAAAAACCAGACCAGCATTCGCACAGTGAGTTAGCACGGCCTTGGCACCTGGTAAGGAGGCTTACCATCAAAGAATCAGCACTGGTGTTCCAGGAAGGGGGCATTTAATCTTTTATTTTTACCATGGACAGTCTTTTTTCTGGACAGTGTGCCTTTTTCTTTACTAATTAAAGCAGATGTACAGCGTATGTTTGAGAGACCACAAGCAGGCTGTTCTAGTTAGCACCAGGTTCAAGCTAACTCACAGATAAGCCAAAACCACCTCCCTGCATCTCCATATATGAACATTTCCTTTTATCAAAGTCCATCCAATGATTTTTTGAAGTTTCAGATAGTTAACCTTTCAGCTCGACAGTTTCTACTTCAGTCCTTTTTGGCTGTTTCTATTTCTCTAACGAGAATTTCTGTCTTTCCATTCATCTCAAGTGTATTTTCCTTTATCACATGGAGCAGTGTTACAACAGGTGCTTGAAGTCTTTGTCAGAGAATTCCAGCCTCTGGGTCATCTTGGGGGCATCTAACGATTGTCTTTCTCTTGAGAATTTTGTGGTTCTTCATATGTCACTTTATTTTGGGTTGCCTCCTGGACATTCTCAACATTGCATTGTGTAGACTCTGGGTCTTATTAAAATTCTCTGGAAAATGTTGGGTGTTTTTTTCTTTTTTTTAATGCAAGCAGTGAGTCCAGTTGGGTAAGACCACAGGCTCCATGTCACCTCCTATGGGCTGAGGTCTCCGTTTCAGTTCAGCTGTCAAGGTCTTTGCTATGCGGCCATGAGTCATCTCCAAGCAGGGCTCAGCAGGGAGCCCAGGACGGGGCCAGCTTCGTACATAGAATTAGGAAGCCTCTTCTCCAGCTCTTTCCTCTCCAGACTTTCTCCTGCAGTCTTCAGCCCACAGGGGCCCCATTTCTGCTTCTTCCATCTAGAAGGATGGCATTCTTCCCAGAGCTGCGGCTGCTGCCGCCTCCACTGTCGTGAGTAGCAGGCTTTCCCTTCACCAGGAGCAGAGCCCACACTTGATGGTACAAACTCATTTTGACCGGTGTAAGCAGTGCAATATTTTCAGACCACTGGATTCAGGTGTGAAAACTTGTGTCTGTATCCTTCAGAGAATTGGTTTAACCTGTATTTGAAAACCTCCATTCCTACTGATGGCAAGAAATACATTAATCAAATCAAAGGAAACCATGTCTTTTGTACTTTATTGTTTTATTTTTCTAAAGTGGTTTAGTCTTTCTTTTTTTAAAACATTCTTTATTTATTTGTCTGTGCAGAGTCTTTGCTGCACCACGTGGAATCTTTAGTTACAGCGTGAGAACTCTTAGCTGTGGTATTTGGGATCTAGTTCCCTGACCAGCGATGGAACTCGAGGCCCCTGCATTGAGAGTGTGGAGTCTTAGCCACTGGACCACCAGGGAGGTCTCCTGTCTTTTGTACTTTGAATTATCACACCTAGAGTTTTCTTTCCCCTGTCCGCTGGTAAACAGCAATAGAGAGATTGGTCAGTGGGTGATTGGTGAGTTTCTGGGCTGCCTGCAGACAGCTGTGGCAGGATGCCCATAACCAGCTCTGGAGGCAGCTCCGAGGGGCTTGACTTCAGTTGCAAAGCTGCCCTGGTGACTATAGTCTGGGGTCTCTCTATTCCTCTGAGAGCACCACAGAGGATGGAGAGCAGCAGGGTGGCCAGCTGCAGCTCCTGGAGATGACCACGTGCATCCACCTGGCCCTGCATGCCCCTCATGGTCTGGGAGCTCCGGGGCTGCAACTGTCCTTCCTGCCGACCTCCTGCTGTGGGTTCCATCCTGCTCCGTTGGAAGGTCGTGGGATTTGGCCAAGCCCATCATTTGCTTCAAACTGGGGTGGGTGGGGGGCAGTGCCACGCCTGGTGGCCATCCCGGTGAGCTAGCTGCCTGTTCCGGTTGTCCTAGATCATGTGTTTTGTTGTTGTTGTTATTGTTCTGTCTTGATGTCACGGTTACTTTTTGCAACCCCGTGGGCTGCAGCACACCAGGCTCCTCTGTCCTCCACTATCTCCCCAGGTTTGCTCAGATTCATATTCACTGAGTCGGCGATGCTATCTAACCATCTCCTCCTACTGCCCCAGAGGGATGTGTTACTTTGAATCACCTTGCGGATAAATAATTACACAGCAACAGTCCATTCCTACCTGAGTCTTCCCATATGAGGGGAGCTTCAGGAAGATGAGTCATGTCCACGTGGCTTAGTGTACTGCCTGGCACGTTGTGGTCCAGAGGGGGCTCCCCTGAGACCCAGGCCCCTGAGAGTCATACTCCAGACAGCTCTTCTCTCAGGAACACTGAGGATGTTGCTGTCATTGTGGAGACTAAACAGATGTCGGGGGAGGTGATGGGGCTTCAGAAACTGAGCTCCTATAGGCTAAGAGGCAGACTCTGGGTTGTAACTCAGAAACACCCAGACCTACAGAGCTAGCATTCTGAGTGGGAGGGGGAGGTGGACAGAGAAACGCTGTGAAGCCCTGGGACAGACCAGCCAGCGCCTGACACCATGTGCAGGGAGGTGGGCAGTTAACAGCAGGTGCGGGTGGGGGGCTGCAGAAGAGGGTCCTGCAGTTCAGCCTCTGGAGGAGAGGCCAGATGGGTCTGTGGAGGAGGGAGACCAGGCGTGTCCATGACCCAGTGGATGTCACTGCAGGACCAAGTTGCTGCTCCAGAAGTTGGCACAGTCCTGGCAAGACCACCCGGGTCCTCCCCTGACCAGCAGGCACGTTCTCCAGATGCTGGCGAGGATGTAGTGTCCATGAGAAACCTCTGAGGCTGTGGAGCCTTGATCTGGGGCACAGCTCGAACTTTCCTCTTGGCAGAGCCAGACTCGGAGGAACACCGACTCACAATGGGAGGAAACCCTGTTTCCTTTACTTTCTTAGGGAAAAAACTAAAGTTCAGAAGAAACACGTGGCAAGGGAGCGCTTGGTTCTGACTCCCGGAATCCACAGGTGCCTGGTGTCATCGGGCGGGCGGAACTGGGCAGGCTCGAGCTGGGTCTCAGCCCAGCTTTGCTGGGAAGCACCCACGTGACTGTGATCGTGGCACCCGCCTCCCTGCCTCAGTTCCCATCTGCAGGGCTGGATGAGAGCAGAGCTGGTGCTGCTCTGGCTCCTGACATGCTGGTTGCCAGGGTTTTAAACACTTAGCAATGAGTGTAACTCACCAGGCTCCTCCGTTCCTGGCATTTTCCAGGCAAGGATACTGAAGTGGGTTGCCATTTCCTCTTCCAGGGGATCTTCCCAACCCAGGGATCAGACTCACGTCTCCTGCATTGCAGGTGGATTCTTTAGCATCTGAGTCACCAGGAAAGCCCTGCAAATGAATTCCTTATGTTTAAAAAGAGGGACTGTCACCTAAACATCCAGCTTTCCTGGAAGCCAGTCTGCACGGGGCCACCGCCCTTGAGGCTCCAGGGTGGACAGGACTCCGGCTCCAGTTCCCCGCTGTCCCCACCTGCTCTACCCCTTCTCCTGTCCCTTCCTGCCTGGCCTTTGCAGCCACTGAGTTCTCGTACTTTGTGCTGGTGTTTGCAAATGCCCGACAAGCTGTGCCACTTGGGTGGACGATGACCGTGGCCACAGACCTGAGACCACACTGAGAACTGGAAAACTCGCCGTGCCGCGTGGTCCTCAGAGCGCACACCTATCCCTCGGCCTTGGGCACGTGCCATCCACTCTGGTCCGGGTGCGAGCACTGAGGGGTGGAGGCTGCTGTGTGCCAAGTGTGTGCCCAGAGCAGGTACGCAAGCCCAGTGGCCACCCTGGTTGCCCTCTCCCTTGGAGTCCAGGGGTTTTCAAATAATGTCCACTCACTGACCGGCCTGGCCACCCAGCAGGGTCCCCAGAGAGCTTGACCAGGACGGATTCCCTACCGATCTCCTCTGATTCACAGGCCTCAGTCTTCACAGCCCCCAGGGTGATTTGACCTTGGTGATAGATGAACAAGTTAGACCAAGTCCCAGGTAGCTCCTGGGCGCCCGTCTGAAGGTGCTTCTGTTGTGTCAAGGCCTCTGACAGCCACGGCCTCGAAGGTGAGGAGCACAGAGTGACAGTAACGGAGTCCACTTGCACGTAAGTAAAGCTGGCTTCAATAAGCTGAGGCTCGCTTGGGATGGGAGTCCTCAGACAGGGGACGCCGCCTCCAGTCCCAGAGCGGAGGGGCTGTCTCAGGGGAACCGGCTCAGGTGATGGCGGTGGATGCTCCTGGTAGGCGCTCCTCAGCACCCCCTTCCATTCAGACCAGTGCAAACCACGCCTCTAAAGGCCCCTGGGCCCGTCGGGCTTTCCGTGCAGCATCAGGAGGGCCTGCCGTCCTGGTGGAGCTGGGCTCCATGGAGGGCTCAGGTCTCATGGGCTCTGGGCAGGCGGGAGGGCTTGGTGGAGGTGCGGGAGAAATTGTTGTGGCCTTCCTGAATGGACAGGCCTGTCCAGCTCTCCCCAAAGCAGTGGCCATGCTTGTTCACAGTCTGGGAACCTGAGCCCATGAGTTCTCTTTTGTCTAGGCCCCTTGGAGTCGAGTTTCTCCCTCTGTGAGTGAAAGAGTCCCACCATCAGAGCATCCCTGCCTGACCCCACCTGTCTGCTGGACACCTCAACCCATAAGCCTGCAACACCCATCCCACCCCGACCCGTGGCGCCCCACCAGCCCTTCTGTCTTCCATACCCCACCTCCTGGATTCTCTCGTCCATCCTCATTGGCTGATTCACTCCTTAACTCCACTTATCTCTGCGGCCCGTGAACTCCAGACAGTGGCTTTAATGGAATCAAAGAAGGGGGCACCCCTGAAGAGCATGGGTCTGGGGGAGACAGACGTGAAGAAAAACGAGGGCTCACAGAGGCAGTGGAAGCTGGGGGTGGGGGGAGCGGTGGGGCGGGGGGAGGGCCGTGGGAGGGAGTGGGGACCAGGCTCTGCCTGCTAGCCCCACCGTGTCCCTGTGCCCTCGGGTCCCCTGTCCCTGGAGAGGTGCTCCCTCTGTCCCTCTCTCCTGTTTCCTTTGCTGATGGGCTGTGCTCCAGGTGGGCCCTCCTACCTTGTCCTGCCCAGCATCTTCTGGGTGCTGCTCCTCCTCCAAGCCCCCTCTCCAGCTGGGAACCAGGCAGCAGGGGTCAGAGGAGCTGACACTCAGGAGCAAGCACCTGGGGCAGCGTGGGATGACCCCACCACAGAGGACTGTCACTGCTCAGTGAACAAGCAGAGGCCCCAGGGGGACTTGGGCCTCAGCAGCAGCCCCCTCATTGTCTCCAGCCTAAGCTCTTTCTCCATGGTCTCATCGCTGCTGGAGGCCTCCCACCTACTCTTCCCCACACCTGGGGCTGCCAGGCCTGCGGGGCGGCCCTGCTCTCCTGGGGAGTGGTCTGTCCCCCCTAATGCAGGCAGCCCGCCTCATGTGGCTGATCGTCCCCTGGGAAACCCCTGCGTCCTTTCAGGCTGAGGCCCTGGCCTCACTGTGCTCCTGCCAGTTTCAGCTGGTAATGAACTAGACCCGCGTGTGGTCAGCAGCCCACCTCTTGCTCTCCTAGGGTGGCTGTCATCCAGGGAGGCTGGACGGCCAGGCAACACTGGATTAGGGAGGAGGGACCAGACTGCTCACTTTGCTCCTGCACCCCCAAGCGCCACACGCCGCACAAGGCACGTGTGCACACACGCCTGGCACGCACACATACACACACATGCATGCATACACAAACACCTATGCACACACACACACTCCAGCCCTTTCTCGTGCCCCCTGCACTGTGTCTTCTAGGGTTCTGTGCACCTCCAAGGCCTTTCTGACGCATCTCTGTTGGGAAAGGTGGGGTTGAGGACACACCAGGAAGGACTGGTGGAAAGATGGTCAGATCCACGGAAGGGGTGACCCAAGTTCTAGATGGCTCGGGTTGGCCACAGGGACAGAAGCAGGTGCAGAGGAGGGGTGAGTGGGTCCCTGGGATCTGTGGGGAGTCTCAGGGAGGTGGTATGGTCTGCAGAGATGTGCGTTAGCACTTGGGTTTGTGAAGATGAAGGGACTGTGGTCTGGTGCAGTGATGAGGAGCCAAAAAGCCCCCAGCCCTGGTCCCAGTGAAAGGGAGAGAGGGAGGGGAGACCCCAAGGTAGGAGCAGAGGCAGGGAGCCAGGCAGTTATAGCAGGAGATACAGGGACCCCAGGAACCAAGGGAGGCTCTGCCAGTTGGGGATACCCAACTGTCTCAGAAGGAGCAGGGAAGGTGAGGGGTTGGGGTGGGTGGGAGGTGGGATTGCCTGCAGACCATCTGAACTGAGGGTCATGCCCTGGGAGCTGGTGGTGGGCACAGGGATTCAGGCTTCTGGAGATGGGGCTGCGGGCGTCGGGCAGGCTGGGGGAGACTAGGGTGTGAGTGAGCGAGTGTGTGCACGTGTGAGTGGGTGTGTGTGATGTGTGTGCATCAGTGGTGTGCATGCATGAGATATATGAGTCATATGTGTGAGCAGATCCCGGGGTGGGGGCGCCCCGGAGTTCAGCCCCTCCCTTCTCCTGCTGATGGAGGTACAGACGTCAACCTACTCACTCTGCTGCCAAGTTCAGGCAAGGGGATTCCCCAGGCCTGAACGCCTGGATTTCAGCCCCAAAGTAAGTGTTTTGAGAACTAAGAGGCCAGGCACTGGAACTCTTAATTTTTTTTTAATGCAAAAGATTTAGAGAAAAAATGCTAGCCATTTCAAGGGGCCATCCTGAGGGTCAACATGGCTGTGGCCCTGAGCAGTGAAACCAGAGCTCTGGTATGTTCTGGACCCTATAGAGTCGACTTGGCCTTCTGTTTCCTCCCTAGGCCAGGGAGCGCAACAAGCAGATTTACAGATGATTTCAACCGGGGTTGAAAGAAAAGGGCTGTGGTTCCTCCTCTAAGGGCAGCGCTCCTTCACTCAGCTGGCTTGATGTCGCCTTGAAGGCTCTCGCAGGCCCTGTAAGGTGAGGTCCTGAGTGTTTGCTATGGTTCTAGGATCCCAGCAAGATGGGTTTCCCTGGGTTTATCTAACTTGCTTCCTTGGGCTCTTGCCTAGAATGAGGTGAATGAAACAAAATCTCGACCCTGGAACGTGATGGAAGTTGGATGCCAGGCATCGCCATGCTGGGTGGGGGGCACACCCAGGCGGCCTGCAGTGAATAGACACGGCAGCATCCCTCATCCCTCAGCTCGGCCGCACCCAGAGCCGGGTGCCGACGGTTTATGGAACCGAGGCCGCACTCGGGTTAAACGGCCCATCAGGGTTCCTCGAGCGTTTGCACATTTCCAAAGACTAAACAGGCACAGACTTCATGATTTGTGGCCAGAAATGACAGGAAAGTGCCCATTGAGTGGAATTTGCAGTTGATTCCTGGCATTCCTAACATATTTTGGTGTTCAGTGCTGGAGAAGTGACAGTCGGGCCCCTCCCCAGGTCTCTGTGTTAGCAGAAGCCCGCATTGCAAGAGGTCCAAGTGGGGGGCTCTGTCTGTGGCTGGAGCCAGTAGGGTGTGGGCGGATCACACTG
Source organism: Ovis aries (assembly GCF_016772045.2). Lineage (NCBI taxonomy): Eukaryota > Metazoa > Chordata > Mammalia > Artiodactyla > Bovidae > Ovis > Ovis aries. Next base: position 264,253,804 of record NC_056054.1, on the reverse strand, counting down.
TTGGAGACACTCCATCTCCCCGAGGCCTCCCTCGGCGGCTTGTCTGGGGGGTGTGTTGGGGGCTTTGGTCCCCAGCTCTCTGCTGGCAGGTGATTTCTAAGGAACATAACTGGAAATGCAACCCTGGCATCTCTGCCCTGTTGGGGACACAGCACCCGACTCCAGGGGCACCAGCAGCTCCCGGAGAGACTATGACTTGGGGAAAAACATCAGAGTGATGGCGGTGGGCAGAGGGTCAGAGCTGGCTGAGGACCAAGGACTCAACCCGGCCTCTCAGCTGTGTCAGGCTGCGGCGGGATTGAGCTGGCCTGGGGCTCAGATGGCCTTGGGGCAGCGCAGATGGTGCCCATGGTTCTGCTCTGCTGTGAGTTCTTTAGCACAGCAGCCTCCAAGTTCTTGTCATCAGTATGGACTGAATGTTTGTGACTCCCAGGTCTTATGTTGAAACCCTAATCCCCAATGTGATGGTGTCAGGAGGCAGGATGTTTGGGAGGGGATGAGGTCATGGGGCAGAGCCCCCGTGAAGGGGATCATTGCCCTTGTAGGAAGGGGCTCCAGAGAGAGCTTACTTCTCTCTCCACCAGGTGAGGACACAAGAGGACAGCCATCCGCAAGCCGGGATGTAGGCCTCATGGACGCCAGCTCTGCCAGGGCCCTGGGGTGGACCCCTAGCCTCCAGAGCCGAGAGACATAAATGTATTGTTTAACCCCCTGGTCTGCAGCGTTTTTATCACAGCGGCCAGAGCTAAGACACTGGTATCTCATTTTTTAACAATAAGGAGTATTTGAGCAAACACTCCCAATATATGCAGATGCATTTATTTCGCGTGTCACGTGGACCAGCATTCTAAAATATAGGTGTTATAAACTGCGGCTTCCCGGGTGGCTCAGTAAAGAGGCGGCCTGCCAGTGCAGGAGATATGGGTTCAATCTGTGGGTCAGGAAGATCCCCTAGAGAAGGAAATAGCAACCCACTCCACTGTTCTTGCCTGCAGAATCCCATGGACAGAGGAGCCTGGTGGGCTACAGACCAGGGGGTCACAGAGTTGGATGTGACTGAGCGGCTGAGCATTATAAAATATAGGCATCTTAAACGCTGCAGGAAGATGAGGCACAGAGCCATGGGATGTCGGTGTCACCAGGGTCTCCTCGTACGTGCCTGGGGTGCGTGCATCTCCCTGGGGGGTTTTGACCCTGGTTTAGAGCTCAGTGCTGTAGAGGGTTTAGCCTCCAGGAAGGATAGGATTGCGTTTTTGCCCTTGTTAACGTCTTGTACTTTTTAAACTATGATGAATCTTTTCAAACAGCATTAGAGTGAAGAGAGTCACGGCCAATTTTATGTGACCTGTATCCCCTCCCCTGATCGGCTCACTCCTTTCTCTCCCTGGATCCTTTTAAAGCAACACCTGGACCTCATTTCATCAGAGAATGACTTCAGTAGGTATCCCTACAGAATACCCATCTTCCAGAGTTGGTCCACAGCTTGACAGGATTCTGGCGTGTGTGCATGTCTCAATCCCTCAGTCATGTCTGACTCTGCGACCCCATGGACTGTAGCCCACCAGGCTCCTCTGTCCATGGGATTCTCCAGGCAAGAATACTGGAGTGGGTTGCCATTGCCTTCTCCAGGAGACCTTCCCAACCCAGGAATCGAACCTCTGTCTGCTGCTTGGCAGGTGGATTCTTCACCACTGAGCCACCTGGAAAGCCCTCGAGTTTTTTCTTTCCCCTCCTGCTGTGTTTCCTTCCCTTCCCCACCCCTTCCTCCCCCTGGATCATCACTCTCTGATTGAAGATGCCTGCTCATTTGTGCAGTAGAGTCTTCTGAGCTTGGGATGTCCTGGCTGCTCCCCTGCGGTGGCACTGCCCTGGCCCCTTGGTCCCCGAGTCTCCTGTAAACCAGAGGGATTAGGCCCCTTCATTACCGGAAGCTGCAGACACTTGGTCCCCCTGAGGGTGGCCGGTGACACAGACCCCCTTGGCCAGGTGCTGCCCTCGCCAGCAGGACCGCGGTCATGTTCCTCACCTCCTTGGGCCTCAGGCTTCCTGTGTGTGGAGGCTGGGCTTGTTCCAGCGTGTCCAAGCACACCACGGACCTGGTAATAGAGAAGTGTTGATGTCCTTCCCCTGGGGATCCAGGAGGGAGCCGGACGATACCCTGAGCCCCCGAGTCACTCTGTTCCCCCCATCATGAAAGGTGCCGGCTCCCCACCACCCTGGGTGCAGGGAAAACACAACCTCTCAGAGCACATGTTGTAAGCCCTCTGTTCCCTGGAGTCCCAGCTGCAAAAAGCTGGCCAGGGGCACGCTTGAGTGAGAAATATTCAGGAGTGTGGGAGTGTGTGCTTGGAAAAATTTATCCAGCAAGAGGGGCCTCAGGCAAGAAATAAGAAGTAGTCCTACTGGGTCCCTGTTGTCAAGAGCAGAGTTTTGCCCTAAGGGCTGCTGTGGGCCAGATGGTGCTGGCTATGGTGGGCACAGTCTTGGACTCAGCCCTGCCCCAGGCTGGCCACGGACAGCTGGCTCCAGGGGGCAAGCTGAGCGGTCCTTGTCGCCTACTGATGACCTTGAGGGCGGTTCCCTAAGGATGCCCTGAATGCTGTGCTCCTGCGGGCCCCACTCTAGGAGTCTCCATCACCTGTTCTCTTGTGAATCATGCACTTGGCACCGCAAAGCTAAGTGGTGATCTGTCAGAGCAAACTAGAACCCCAGCCCTGGCCTGGCAGCTGCCCCAGCCCGGCCCGCAGGCTCCAGACGCCTGCCTGCCCAGGCTCCCAGGCTGGTCCCTAGGGCGAGCTGAGCCCTAATGACATAGGGATCATGGAGAAGCACAGCGGAGCAGGACCACCCCTGTACCCGCGCCCACCCCCTTCCCGGGTTCTGAGGCATCTTCCTGCACTCTTTGGAGACCAGTGGTGGGTTCCTGCCTCAGGCAGGCCCCAGGCTGCTCCTGCCCCCTCCACCACCCCGCTGAGCCCAAGGCCCTGTGGCTTCAGCCAGGGCTGCAGAGACACTGTGGGCACAGCTGGTGGGGGAGATAGGCTGCTGCTGAGGTGGGGAGAGCGGAGAGCTGGCCTCTCTTCTCTGGTGTCTCTCTCTGTCATTCAAATAGATCAGAAGCCAAAGAGCCCCTGCGGTCCTGGTTTTAAAGGAAGGAGAGGCCAGAACTCTTTACCTCAGGACTTCCCTGGTGCCTCAGATGGTAAAGAATCCACCTGCAAAGGAGGTTTGATTCCTGGGTTGGGAAGATCCCCTGGAGGAGGGCATGGCAATCCACTGCAGTATTCTAGCCTGGAGAATCCCATGGACAGAGGAGTCTGGTGGGCTTCAGTCCATGGGGTTGCAAAGAGTCGAACACAACTAACAGGCCAGAACTATAGGGGCCTCCTGTTGAGCTCTAAGCAACCCCAGGCTCACTCTGGGTCACTGATGGGTGGCCAAGCGGCCTTGAAATTCCTCCCTCCTTCCCTCCTTCCTCTTCCCACCCTCGCCTCTAGCTCCTTCCTCCCTCTCTGCTCCCCTTCCTCCCCTCCTTCTTCATTCAGATCTTCATGGGAGGCCCCCTTAGGGCTTGGCTCTGGGCCAGGTTCACTGAGCGCTGGATGAATGGAGCTAGTCCTTGCTGTGAAGCCTTTCAAATTGAATTGAGACCCGTTTTGAACAAGCAAATGAACACTGGGCACTTCTACGTGCCAGGCTTCTCTTGCAGAGCTGAGGGTTGTGTGATGGTGATAATAATGGTGACGGTGGAGATGGTGGTGGTGATGCTGAGATGTTGGTGAGGTGCTGATGGTGGTAGCAGTGCTGACAAGATGTTTAGGGACTCGCTCTCCCCAGTCCAGGGGACTCAGGGTGTCCTGCTGTGGACTCAACCTGTGGAGCAGCCGGGTGTTGGGGAAGGGCTACAGCGGCAAGAGCCAGACTCCGCCCCCCAGCACTGCCTGTGAGCACCCCTCCCCCAGCACTGCTGGTCAGCATCCCCTCTTGGAAGCAGAGGGCCAAGAAAATCTAGGGGATTTGGTTGCAGCGCCCTGAGGACGCAGTCAGGTCCTGAAGTCCCCGGAGAGAGGGGAAAGATACACAGCAAATGTCACTAATCATCGGGCCCAAGCTCTGGACGTCCAGGCGCCGTGGACAGCGGGACTAGTGGGGGGTCGGCGGCCCGTGTCTAAATGCTGCTTAGTTGCTTCACAGGTTGTGTCCCCAGTGGGGAATCGGCGATGCCCTGGGTCTCGGCTCCCCATCTGTCTGCGTGAGGGATCGTGGCCCAGCCCCCTTGGGAGTGAGACAGCTGTGTGATGCTCCGAGCAAGGCTGGCTCCCCACGCAGGTGGACGGCGAAGCCCACTCGCCCTCCCAGCACTGGGGAGGTGCACTGTGCCCCATAGACAGTCAGGCACCCTCAGAATGGACGGTGTGCCCAGCTGTGGTCAGGCACCCCGTCCTCCTCGCACTGTTCCTCTGGCAGGACCTGAATTCCTGCTAGGACGCCAGATGCATCTATCTGCCCATCCACTACTTTCTCAGGCAGCCACTTGGCTACACATTTTCACAGCTGCTTCTCCAACCAGCCACTGGGCTGGCTTTCCTCTGCCCATTTTGCAGATGAGAACACAGAGGCAAGGTGACTTGTTGTAGGCCACACAGCTAGGACACGATTTAGCGAGTAAATAACAACAGCAACACAGAGAGGCAGAATTGTGCAGGGTAATTTCTGAAAGGTCATGGGGTTCTGCAGCCCCCCGGCTCACCCATGATCATGAGGGGCAATGCCAGGACCCAAGTGGGAATCCGGCAGAGCCCCCAGTGCCCTTGCATGCAGGAAGTCTCCTAGCCCCAGAGACTGGGGTCATTGGGCTGCCCCTCACAGAGAAAAGCCATGGAAATTCACACCCCCTCCCATGGGAACATAGGGATCCTGGCAGTCGTGTGACCCTGGAAGAGTGCAGAGAATCCTTCCTGTTCTCAACCAGTGAGAGGATGCATGGGCTGGCTGGAGTGTGGCCAGGTCATCGTGGATGCGTCCCTGCCATGGAACTTGGCCCTGTCACCAGAGGAGCCCAGAATCACGTGGGGCAGCTCCAGGCTGGGGGAGGGGAGGCGGATGGCAGAGTCAGGGCCGAGGGAGGTGTCTTTGGTGCCCATACACAGATGGTGTCAGCCCAAGGCCATGGGTTGGCTGGACACCTCCTCTCAAGGCTCAGGGCCCCGGGATAGACAGCCCAGTGCCTGGGAAGGGGTATGGGGCACCCCGCAAGTAGGCACCAGGAGCCCAGAGGGAAGGTTTGGGGAAAGCCACTCTCTGTGAGATGTGGAAGGCAAGTAGACGCGAGGAGGCTGGACGTTGGAGGTGGTGATGCGGGCCGAGTGCCCCTGGACTCCGAGCTGACAGAAGGAGAGGTCTCAGAACACCAATCACTGGGCTGTCCCTCTGGGTCAAAGACTGTCCAGCTGCAATGCGCCCAGCTGTCCAGGACACTAGGTGCTGTGAGCCTGGGAGTGATGGGCCCCAGGCTCCAGGGAGCCCTCCAGGCTTGGCCTCGACAGTGACCGTGACTGCGGTGTGGCCAGCGGACTGAGGACACGCTCCTCTCGGGCTCTTGAAGCCCCCCAGCTGGTGGCTGGGCCTCGTGTCCTTGGCCGTGATGTGTCACAGCACGTGGCAGAGACGTGGCCCTGTGGCAGCTCACACCCCCTGCACAGATGGACAGGGGTGGGCTCTGCAGGCCTCCTGCCCATCCCCCAGGGCTGTCACCCTGGGGGACTTGCTAGAACACCCTCGGAGAGAGAAGGTGCTGACAATGCCCCCGGATGAGTGGGGGCACAGGACCCTCCCCTCCATGATCCCATGAAGGAGGGTCGCTTCTGTCCTGAAAGCATGAGGCCTGTGGCAGGAGGGGTGCCCGGAGGTCCAAAGGGAACCTCCTCCCTCCCCGTTCACGGGGCTCGCACAGCTGGCCCCACGCCTCCTACTGCACTTCAGGAGGCCTGGGCTCCCCCAGGCCACCAAGGCAGCATGGCGGTGACGGACTCCTGGGGTCTCATTGTCCGGTCCCACCTGTGCACACCAGGACTGCTGGCCCATCGCCTGGGGCACGCTAGTGCCTCCTCCCTACCCCTGGCCCCCAGAGCCGCCCTGCAGCTGAGGAGATAGAGACGAAGGTGCAGCCCTGGAACACAAACATCGATAATTCAGCTTTTCAGACTTCAGTGATCTTTAAAATGTTCCTTTTCCTCTTTTGATTCAGGGGCTTGACGGGAGCCCAGGCATTCCAAAGATTGTTTAATATTTAAACAGTGGCCTTCACGAAGGTCGTTGCAGAGCATGAGGGTGTGAGGATGGCCACGGAGCGGGGGCAAGGCAGGGCCAGGGCCACAGTGGAGGGTGACAGGGGGAGGGGTGTAGGAGGTGGAGGTAGAGGGGTGTGGGAGGGGAAGGGGTGTGTGGGAGCGGGTGTGTGGGAAGGTAGGAGGGGTGTAGGAGGGGAGGGGGAGGGGGTGGGAGGTGGATGAGGAAGGAGTCCCCCCTCAACACTCTGCCCCTACACTGGTTAAGTGACCTGGGGTCCAACAAGAGCCTGGTCTGTACCTCAGTGTCCCCATCTGAGAAATGGGTCCATGAATGCCTTCTATGACCCAGGGAAGGAAGGAAACCACATACCAGACAGAGGATGTGAGAGGGGCCAGGAGGGGCTGGGCACAGGTAAGCTGGCCACTGAAGGCAGCGCTTGCTTGCAAAGGAAAGCGCAGAGGCCTTGTGAGCTGGTGGTCAGGTATAAAGACCCACGAGGAGGGTAGAGGCTGCATGCTGACCCTCTTTCCCTGCCCCCTGCCAGTGCCCATCCACCATGACCCTGAAGCCCTCAGGCCCCTGTGTCCTGAGCATCTTGGTCCTCGTCGGCCCATCACTGCCCTGTATGCTCAGGGGCTCACAGGAAACTGTGCCTTTTAGAATCAGAAAAATCATTTGCTGTTTCCATTTAAAAATCTTGTAAATATAAAAATAATCCTCAAAAGCTTGTACTTTTTTTTTTTTTTTTTACTTTGAGAAAGGACTTTTGGGATTTTCCCTTTTAAGACACACTCAGAAGATTTAGAGTTCTGGCCTGCTCTGGGACAGAGGTATTCCAGTGGGAGGAAGTGCTGGGGTCAGGCACTGGTGAGCCAAGATTCGGCCAAGGCTGCCCACGGCAGGTGGGGGACTGGCCTCAGCTTTTCGGGGGACACGGCCCAGGATGTTCTTGATGCTTCCTGGGCTCACTGTATCTTACAGGCACTTCCCAAGTCCCCTTTGTGGTCCAGCTCCAGGCAGATGGACAAGACATCTTACAGGTGCTTTGGTTCAAAAGGATAAAAAGAAACCCAAACTAAAATAAGACGCCCAAATAGACTTCTTAGGGCTCCCTGGGGTGGGTGGCACCCTCCCTGGAGGTCTCACCATCAGTTCCTGGGGGTCAGGCCTTCCTGGCAGCTGCCTTGTCCATGGAGGATGAACAGAAGGCCGGGGGGAAGATCCCTCCACCCCAGACAGCCCACGTCAGTGACTCTGGACAGCCCTGCCTCCGTCTCTCCCATGCTGCCCTGACAGTGGTCACTGAACCAATCCCAACTCTGCTTCTGTCCATTTGGCATCTTCTAGAAGCAGCAGCAGAAAAACACAGCTCAGAAACCTGTGCTCACATGACCTGCTCATCTTCTGTGGCCCAGACAGTGTCCTCATCCTCTGTTTGTCCCTCGCGGCCCCCTCTAGACTTTTTTTCTTTCTTTTGTTGGACAAGGAGGCCTGGCGTGCTGCAATTCACGGGGTCGCAAAGAGTCGGACACAACTGAGCGACTGAACTGAACTGAACAGCTCCCTGATCAGGGACTGAACTTGACCCTTGGCAGTGAGAGCACTGAGTCCTAACCACTGGTGTTGCTCAGTCACTAAGTCATGTACAACTCTTTGCGACCCCATGGACTGCTGCTGCTGCTGCTGCTTCTGCTGCTAAGTCGCTTCAGTCATGTCCGACTCTGTGCGACCCCATAGACAGCAGCCCACCAGGCTTCCCTGTCCCTGGGATTCTCCAGGCAAGAACACTGGAGTGGGTTGCCATTTCCTTCTCCAGTGCATGAAAGTGAAAAGTGAAGTCGTTCAGTCATGTCCGACTCTTCACGACCCCATGGACTGCAGCCTCCCAGGCTCCTCCATCCATGGGATTTTCCAGGCAAGAGTACTGGAGTGGGGTGCTATTGCCTTCTCTGCCATGCACTGCAGCACATATGTTAAATAAGCAGGGTGACAATATATAGCCTTGACATACTCCTTTTGCAATTTTGAGCCAATCTGTTATTCCACGTCCAGTTCTAACTGTTCCTTCTTGTCCTGAATACAGCTTTCTCAGGAGGCAGGTAATGTGATCTGATAGTACCATCTCATTAAGAATATTCCAGTTTGTTATGATCTACATGGTCAAAAGCTTTAACATAGTCAATGAAGGAGAAGTAGATTTTTAAAATTCCTTTGCTTTTTATATGATCCAGTATATGTTGGCAATTTGATCTCTGGTTCCTCTAAATCCAGGTTGTACATCAGGAAGTTCTCAGTTTATATACTACTGAAGCCTAGCTTGAAGGATTTTGAGCATAATCTTGCTTACATGTGAAATGAGTGCAGTTGTAAGGTAATTTGAACATTCTTTGACATTGCTTTTCTTTGGGATTGGAATGAAAACTGACCTTTTCCAGTCCTGTGGCCACTGCTGCGTTTTCCAAATTTGCTGGCATAATGAGTGCAGCACTTTAACAGCATCAACTATTAGGATTTGAAACAGCTCAGCTGGAATTCCATCACCTCCACTAGCCTTGTTCATAGTAATGCTTCCAAAGGCCCATTTGACTTCACACTCCAGGATGTCTGGCTCTAGGTGACTGACCACACCCTCGTGGTTGTCTGGGTCATTAGGAGCTGTTTGGTATAGTTCTTCTGTATATTCTTGCCACCTTTTAAAAATCTCTTCTGCTTCTGTTAGGTCCTTGCTATTTTTGTCCTTTATTGTGCCTATTTTTGCATGAAATAATCCTGTGGTATCTCCAATTTTCTTAAAGAGATCTCTAGTCTTTCCCACTCTGTTGTTTTCCTGCTTCTTTGCATTGTTCACTTAATAAGGCTTTCTTATTTCTCCTTGCTACTCTCTGGAACTCTGCATTCTGTTGGGTATATATAACCACTGGACCACCAGGGAATTCCTGGGAAGACTCTTGAGAGTCCCTTGGACACAGGAATTCAAACCAATCAATCCTAAAGGAAATCAACCCTGAATATTCATTGGAAGAGGGCTTCCCTGGTGGCTCAGATGATAAAGAGTCTGCCTGCAATGCGGGAGACCAGGTTCAGTCTCTGGGTTGCAAAGATCCTCTGAAGAAGGAAATAGCAACCCACTCCAGTACTCTTGCCTGGAGAATCCCATGGACAGAGGAGCCTGGCAGGCTACACTGACCCCAGTTCATGGGGTCACAGAGCTGGACACAACTGAGCAACTAACACACATTCATTGGAAGGACTGATTGTGAAGCTCCAATACCTTGGCCAACTGATGTGAAGAGCTGACTCACTGGAAAAGACCCTAATGCTGGGAAAGATTGAGGGCAAAAGGAGAAGGGGGTGATAGAGGACGAGATGGTTCGATGGCATCACTGACTCAATGGACATGAGTCTGAGCAAACTGGGAGATGGTGAAGGACGGGGAAGCCTGGCCTGCTGCAGTCCAGGGGGTCACAAAGAGTCGGACATGACTTAGCAGCTGAACAACAACTAGATTTCTGAGTGATTCTGACTCCAGCGACCAGGATGAGGGCGAGAGTTCCAGGCCGCGGTCCCGCGGGCTGACTGGCCGTGACTTTCCTTGGGCCCTGTCCTTCCTGGTCACTGTAGTCCCCTGCCCCTCGCCTGGCTTGGAGGCCCACGTCTCGTCCTCAAGCTCTGTTTTGTTGGCTGCAAAGCTGGGGCTCCATGGTCACTGAGGTGGGTCTCAGGGCATGTGGGGGTCCTGCCCTGGCCAGGCAGCATCTTGTGGAACCCCTGAGCCCCCCAAGCTCCCCTCTTCTCAGGGCCTAGCTGAGACCCCCCCAAAACCAAGGAACCTAGGTGGTTAGCTGGCACTGGAGGCTGGAGAGAGCACTCCCAGGGCAGGTTCTCCATCATATCCCCATGTAGCCAGCCTGGCCAGCCATGACCTCAGACTCTGGCCTCTAGACTGAGAGACAATGAGGGTGTCTTGTGTAAGCTCCCGGGTCCGGGCGTTTTGTCGTGGTGGCCCCATGCCTGTCCCCAGCCTCCTTTTCTGGGATCCTGCCCAGTTCCCACAGCCAGATGGGTGTCCTCAGGGCCCCACACTCAGGCTCTGGACTCTCGGTGGGAATCTGCCCCCTGGAGTCTCAGCCCCACAGACGTGCCTCTGTACTTCTCCCATGGAACCTGAAGGAGCTTCCATGTGGGCTAGTGGTCAGTGGACCCTGGGCTCAAGGGATGACCCCTAGGAGCTGTGCATTCTCCCACTCTTGGAAAGCCCTGGGGAGAAACAGCTGCTGATGGGTGAGCTTACAGAGGAGAAGGTTGCCTCCATTTCCCTTCAGCCCCTGGACACCCAGGGTGTCCTTGCCACATGTGGACCTCCCTGCTGGGGTGGAGGTCCCTGATGGCCAGTCCTGGCCAGGGGGCTGTCCCGGCATCACTTCCTGCCAGGAGGACCTACTTGCAGCCTTTCTCACCCCCAGCTCACGGAGGGCAGCACCGTCAATCAGGTTCTGTGTTATATCACGCAAACTGGAACTCCTGAGAGAGGAGGGGGGCGAGGACCTCAGGACCACCAGCGCCTGAAAGTAGGGGTGCCCGCTGTTCCCTGGGCCTCACCCCTCCCGGCAGACCTGGCCCCATCCCTGCCCTGCAATCCCTGCTGCCGTGGGGGACTCTCAGGATTCGCCCCTCAGGCTGGTGACACTTGAGTCTGCCCTGCTTGGCACACTGAGATTCACCACTTGCCTTTTCCAGCTAGAATCTCCTTTGATTTTAGAAATGCTTACGTTGACCAGGGAGTGGAGGTGAATTTCAAGTGGATAGAGGTGTTGGGTGAATGGCTGAAGCTGACAAGGGCTGTCCAGTCCACCAGTGCTGAGGTGTGTCTGGGAGCCAAGTGCAGCCCTGGCTGGCCAAGCTCTAAGTGCTCAGAGGGGCAGCTTCCCCTGGCTCCTTGGGATGCGCAGATTGGGCGTGTGTGCTGACTCAAGTGTGTGCCTGCGGGTTGGGTAGGGATGACCCTCCCCACCGCAGATGGCTCCAGAGGGAACGTGGTCTGTGGCAGGTGGCTTAATCCAGAGCTGAGCACAAGGCTAGTGTAACCAGGCCTCACTGATCATTCAAGGAGCCCCGGGCTGTCTGCAAAGCCCTGATTTAGAAAGGCATCCAACCTGCAGGGAAAATGATATAAAAGTGAGATTGTAGGATAAGATATTGGAGGCTGGGCTTCCCTCCTAGCTCAGTTGGTAAAGAATCTGCCTGTGTTGTAGGAGAGTCAGGTTTGATCCCTGGGTTGGGAAGATCCCCTGGAGAAGGGAATGGCAACCCACTCTAGTATTCTTGCCTGGAGAATCCCATGGACAGAGGAGCCTGGCAGGTTACAGTCCATGGGCTCATAAGAGTCAGATGTGACTTAGCGACTAAATCACCATGTAAGAGAAGATGAAACAGGCTGCCAGTCTTCCTACAAGGAAGGTGCTCAGCACACAGTGTAGCCCCAGCTCTGGGTGGGCGTGGCCTGTGATCTGGACATAGATGCTGGGGCTGTTCATACAGAGCCGGCCTCAGGTGGTCCTGCTGAGGATGAGCTCCGCCTGCCCAGGAAGGGGGCGGGTGAGTCTCGTTTCATTCATGACACCCCCTTGCCGTCATCACCTCCAATTCAGTTCTCTTGGTCGTGAACTTCAACAAACATCATCCACCTGTTGGTAAAAGAAGGTCACTGCTGACCCTCTGCACCATAGAAATGCTTGGCATGTTCCTAGCATTTAATTTTCACCACAACTTGGAGGCAGGCACCCCTCTTTCTCCAGTTTTGCCTTTGATGACACTGAGTCTCAGATGCGAGAACCTGTGCGGGGTCCTGGGTGGTGGGGGCACAGCAGAGCTTCTGGTGCAGTTGTGCCCCCATGGGAAGGGGTGTGTGGGAGGGGGTACTTCACACCCAGTACGCCTCCCCCACAGTCCCTCGAGCATCCAGGACTTTCCTGCCTCTGGTCATCTCACGAGGGCCTCACCCTCAGAAGAACCCGCTCCCCACATCCCTCCACTGCTCTGCCCTGGGAACTCTCCCCTGACCCTGAGAACTTCCTCATTCTCCAGCCCAGACACAGGGTCGCCAGGGCTCTGGGAGCCTCCCATGGTCCTGAGTCCACCTCCTTGGCTGACTGGGGGCTCTGGGCACCCTAAAGCACAGCCGGCTGGTCCAGTGCCTGGGGCCTTGAGCCGCCAGCACCCCTGGCACACCACACATAGAGCTGACCCTTGCCACATGGACAGACCTGCTCTGCCCCTGCTTCTGCAGAGCCGAGGTGGGGGGCTCAGAAATGAGGCTGCCAGGACTCTCTCCCCTCGCCCCTGCCAGCTTGCTCACTTGAGCCCCACAGAGAGAACCCCGAGGTAAGACCAGTGAGTTCCCTGGGGGGCCCTGGAGACTCTGCTCCCCAGCTCCACCCCAGTGTAGGTTGTGACTAGCTAAAAAACAACTTTTTAAAAGCATTTTGAAATCAAGATGTAACTTACCATAAGACACAAATCCTGAGGGTTCCGCCTGCGCATTTTCACGTGTCTACACCCACGTAACCGCTATCATGTAAAGGGGTCACATTGAGAGTGGCACCCATCGAGGGCCCCTGGTAACCCCCCCGGTCCCCTTCCAGTCACCACTCCGAAGGATATCCACTCTCCTGACCTCTGACCTCCATCAGAGCCTGTCCTCACGTTGACCTTCACACACTCCATCCCTTCACATACCACCTCCACTCATGCCCTCCGTGCGGCCCCAGGCAGCAGTGGTCGGGTCTTTCCCCACAGGGCTGTGTTGCCAGTGATCAGACTGCCAGGCATTTCTCCCTCTGTTGTTGGGGGACATTCAGGTGGTCCCAGGTTTTGAGTAAGCCTGGAGGTCCAAGACTACCCAGAAGGGTCCTGATCACATTGTCCGGGACATCACTCTCGTTTCTACTGGGTGTATAATCTGCTTCGGGATCACTGGGTCTTGGGGGGGCCTATTCCCACTGGCATCACTTCAGGGCAAATAGAAGGGGAAAAAGTGGAAACAATGACAGGCTTTATTTTCTTGGGCTCCAAAATCGCCACGGACGGTGACCTCAGCCAAGGAATTTTCCTTCCTTGCTCCTTGGAAGGAAAGCTATGACAAACCTAGACAGCATATTAAAAAGCAGAGACCTCACTTTGCCAACAAAGGTCCATGTAGTTAAAACTACATTTTTTTCCAGTAGTCATGTACAGATAGATGTGAGAGTTGGAGCCTAAAGATGGCTAAGCATCGAAGAACTGATGCTTTTGAACTGCCATGCTTAAGAGTCCCTGGGACAGCAAGGAGATCAAATCAGTCAGTCCTAAAGGAAATCAGTCCTGAATATTCATTGGAAGGACTGATGCTAAAGCTGAAGCTCCAATACTTTGGCCATCTGATGCGAAGAGCTGACTCAGGTGGAAAAGACCCTGATGCTGGGAAAGATTGAAGACAGGAGGAGAAGAGGAGAACAGAGGATGAGATGGTTGGATGGCATCATCAACGGACATGAGTTTGAGCAAACTCTGAGAGCTGGTGATAGACAAGGAAGCCTGGCGTGCTGCAGTCCAGGGGTCACAAAGAGTCGGACGCAACTTAGCAACTGAACAACAACAAATTCCAAGTTGGATGTCTGTTCACCTCCACCCCAGCAGGCCGAAGAAATCCCAGTAACACCACTTGGTATCATCAGCCTTTCAAATGTCAGCCTGCCTGGCGGGTACACAGAAATGTCGTTTCTTTGGCAAGCATAGAACACCCATCCTCGTCATAAAAGGACTTAGGTGGTGAGTTTTCCAGCGTTCCCTTTGGTGCTGGCGGCTGGCCTGGGGGTGACGTTCCTAGAAGGCCAGAGCAGTGAGGAGCCCAACCTGGTGCAGCCCCTCTCCCTTCCCCTCAGGGATCACCCTCGGGCGTGAGGAGGCGGCAGGCCTGGGCCAGTGCCCTGCAAGCAGTAGTTCTCGAGTGGCCGGGTGCTGAGGCGGGGACTTTGAGGACAAGCTGCCCCAGTAAGGTGGCAGCTGCCTGCTGTCAGCTCCAGTGAGAGGCGGCCTTGTGTGAAGAGGGCCTCAGACAAACTTGGGAGATGCAGAACCCGCTGCAGATGGGATCCTCGCCGACAGCTGAGGGTTCCTGTGTGAGTCTCCAGAAGCCACTGAACAAAGGTCACAAACCAGACACTTAAAACAAGAGACACTTAAAACTCTCCCAGTTCTGGGGGCCAGATTCCTAAATCTAGGTGTAGGCAGGGCCATGCCGTCTCCAAAGCCCTAAAGGGAGGGTCCGTCCTGCCTCCGCCAGCTTCCAGCATTGCTGGTGATCCCCTGGGTTCGTCGGCTCCCGTTCCACTTGCACGATCACGAGGCTTCTCCTCTGGGCCCAGATTCCGCTCTTCCTGTGAGAACAGTCACTGAAGAAGGGCCCCCTACTTGAGTGTGACCTTGTCTCAGCTTGGCGGCACCTGCAAAGATGTCATTTCCACATAAGGCCAGCCACATTCTGAGATTCTGAGCTGATATGAATTTGAGGCGCCCAGTGTTCAACTCACTATAGTACGTGATTTAAAAAACTCACAGACTTCCCCGGTGGTCCACTGGTTAAGAATCCGCCTGTCAATGCAGGGGACACAGGTTTGATTCCTGGTCCTGGAAGATCCCACATACTGCTGAGCAACTAAGCCCGTGTGTCCCAGCCACTGAGCCCTACCCCCTAGAGCGCATGTGCGGCAACGAGAGAAGCCACCACAATGAGAAACCCACGCACCGCGACACAGAGCAGCCCCTGCTCGCTGTAACTAGAGAAAACCCTGCACAAAAATGAAAACTCAGTGCGGCCAGAAATACATAAATGTTTGAAAAATCAAGTTCTCAAAACCAGTGCCCCAAACAGCATACCATCTGTGGTCTGGATAGAGCCCCCAAAGCTAGTTTCTGATGTCCAGGATATATGGGTGTCGGGCACCAGGCCCCTCTCCTCACACCCTCCCCAGCTCTCCACTTCCAAGGAACCGCAGCGCACACACTGGTGTAGAAACCCATGGAGTTCTGGAAGCCAGAGCCGGTGCTGGCTTGCTCCCTTCCTCACAGGTGAGGCTGGGCCCTGAGCAGTGGAAGCCTAGCTGCACCCGGGCTGCATAGCGCTGCAAAGGCGGCCACCGAGGCCGCCTGAGAAGTACTTGTCACTGCCCAGGGGTGGGATACCCACACGGAGGGCACTCTCAGCTGCTGACAGCTACCCCACGAGTGGCTCCAGGGCTTTGAACACAGCAGTAAGGACACTAGCCTTGTGGTTTGCATACCATGGTTTCTTTATTTCAATTTTCTAGGCATTCCTTTTGACTGATTTTTGCAAAAGCTGATATGTTCTACCTGGAGGGGCCCCCTTGTCTTGAGAATGCAGCTGCAATGATCCAGAAACTGATAAATAACCTGGAGAAACGTACACACATTGATGTGGACACCTGCTGTCACCAGGGATGCTACGCCAGCCCCTGCACTCCATTCTTTGTTCATGGCCCCTGCTGTGCCCAGTTGGCCGAATAATAGAAGAGAGAGAGAAGGGTCCTGAGTTGGGTACATAGCCACGCATGTACCAGGACACACATGTAAGAATGTTACAGGTGCTCTGCTTATCACAGGTGATATGGGGTTGTGCTATAAAATAGTATGAGATGATTAGATGGCGTAACCGACTCGATGGACGTGAGTTTAAGCAAGCTCCAGGAGATGGTGAAAGTTGGACTGTGAAGAAGGCTGAGCGCCGAAGAATGGATGCTTCTGAACTGTGGTGTTGGAGAAGACTCTTGAGAGTCCCTTGGACTGCAAGGAGATCCAACCAGTCCATTCTGAAGATCAGCCCTGGGATTTCTTTGGAAGGAATGATGCTAAAGCTGAAACTCCAGTGTTTTGGCCACTTCATGCGAAGAGTTGACTCATTGGAAAAGACTCTGATGCTGGGAGGGATTGGGGGCAGGAGGAGAAGGGGGCGCCAGAGGATGAAATGGCTAGATGACATCACGGACTCGATGGATGTGAGTCTGAGTGAACTCCGGGAGTTGGTGATGAATAGGGAGGCCTGGCATGCTGCGATTCATAGGGTCGAAAAGAGTCGGACACGACTGAGAGACTGAACTGAGCTGAGGAGATGGTAATGGACGGGGAAGCCTAGTGTGCTGTAGTCCATGGGGTCGCAAAGAGTCGGACATGACTGAGTGACTGAACTGATAGAACAGTACACAGCACTCAAAAAGAATGGCCCGTGGTTACATGCAGCAGCACACGTCATCCTAGAAACACAACACAACAAATCTTCTATTGCTTTCTTGTGCTTTGTAGATACTGTTTTTTACAAAGGAAGTTTTGTGGAAACGCTGAGTTGAGCAATCTACTAGCACCATTTTTCCAACAGCATTTACATATCTGGGTCACATTTTGGTAATTCTCACAGTATTTCAAACTTTTCCACTATTACTATATTTGTTATAATGATCTGTGATGAGCAACCTTGATAGTATTATTACAAAAAGATTACAATTCACTGAAGGTTCAGATAATGGTTACCTTTTTTTTTAGTGATAAGACATTTTTAATTAAGGTATGCACTTTTTAAAAAGACATAATGCTATTTCACACTTAATCAACTACAATATAGACGTAACACAAAACAAATTCGTGTGACTGGCTTTATTGTGATTGAAAGCGAAAGTGTTAGTCACTCAGTCGTGTCCGACTCTTTGTGACTCAATGGACTGTAACTCGCCAGGCTTCTCTGCCCATGGGATTTTCCAGGCAAGAACACTGGAGTGGGTTGCCATTTCCTTCTCCAGGGGATCTTTCTGACCCAGGGATGGAACCTGAGTCTCCTGCATCTCAGGCAGATTCTCTACCATCTGAGCCACCAGGGAAGCCCTTTGTTGTGGTTATCTGGAAACAAGCCCTCAATATCTCCAGGTCGGTTTGTATTGACTGAAAAGAAATGAATTGCAGGGGACTCAAAAAGCTCGAAGTCTGGGGAATGAGGATGAGAATGCAGGCAGGGCACACTCTCCCAGTAAATGGCAGGAGGGGCCTGGCGGCACGACCCCCCAAGCTGGCTGCCCAAGGGGGCCAGCATCAAAAGTTAAACCTGGAGCCGGCCAATCCACCTGACGGGCCCTGCCCAGAGCCCCCCATGTCTGTAGAGGTCCAGTCTCGAGGAAGGGCATTAGCAGCCCTCCCTCCCGCCTGGCTATCTTGGGCCGCAGAACAGGTGCCTGGCAGAGGTCCAGGAGGCTGGCTTGTGGCTCTCGCCTGGGATCATCTGCTTCCCAACTCTGCCGGAGCCTGGGCTTCTGGTCCTGGGGACTCCGACCAGACAGGGAGCTGCCACCCTCTTGAGGTCAGACCTACTGATGGAAACCTAACCCACCAGACATTCCCTGAGGAGCCCAGGGAGGCGAGTCCTGCCAGGACCTCGGGGGAGGCATCAGCCGGGCAGAGTATGGTCCGTGTCAGCCCGTTTCCAGCACGGCTCCTTCTGATGTCAAGCATCACCCGAGCCCTGGTTGGAGTGGGATCACCTCTCCTCTGCTGGGGTCAGGCATTCAGCGCAGATGCTGTCGTGACCCATCGTGACTCTTGCTAAGAATCTTGACCCCCTCCTGCTTGAGCCCTCCACTCCACAGCAGGACCATCTTTGTTCCTGAGGACTTTGGAAAACACTTAGAAAGGGACATCCCAGGTCTGCTTTTCTGGAAAGCAGACACCCCATCCTTGCCCAGCCCCAAGGAGACCTGAGCTGAGGGCTGACACTGCTTCCCCCAGGGGCAGCCTCACTCAGGCGAGTGGAGGCCTGGGTTCCCTGTCCCTGGCCAGGCAGCAAGGACCCTGGAGGTCAGGGTGGAGGGAAGCAGCTGGCAGGTGGAGGAAGTTACAGCAACTCGGAATCTTAAGATGCGGCGGCTGGATTCCAGCACCAGCAGAGCACCAAGCGGCTCCTGGGGGACAGAGCTGGGGGATTAGTGGTGCTGAGTCACTGGCTGCTGGGGGTGGAGGGGGCAGGAGGCTGACAGGTGGGGATGCTCAGGCTTGGCAGGCCCGCATGGTCCAGGGGCGGCGTATTCCGAAGGGAACGCGGAGGGATTACAGGATCACGGACAACGGAAGCGTTGGCTGTGGCTTCGGCAGTCGCTCTGGCAGAATGTGCTGGAATAGAAGCAGAGGTGGAGTGTGAACCCTGGGAAGAGGGTGGAAATGAAGAGGCACCAGTGCCCCAACCTAGAATGAGGTTCTGACCGCGAGCATGAAGGAGGGGCTGGCACAAGCGATGCTGCCCAAGTCTTGCTGGCCCAGGGGTCTCAGTCCAGGGGCCAGTCCTGGGGCTCCCCTTTCCTCTGCAGTATCTGGGGTGCTCAGGCAGTGGCTCCAGGGATGTGTGCAGACCCAAGGGGTGTCAAAGAAACAGCTCTCCCCATGGCCAGCTCCTCTCTGGACTCCCCGAGCAGCTCCTTGACAGCCCTGGCTTTGCTCAGCCGCTGCACAGTGGCTGAGCCTCCCTGCCAGTGAGATGGGAGGTGCACAGTAGGGCCTGGGGGCAGGGAGCCAGCAAGATACCAGATCCCCACCGTTAGAGGGCCTTTGGGGTCACTCAGCTCACACCTCTGTCCATTGGGGTCAAGGGGGAAGGCCACCCCTGGCCTAGCAAGTCTCCAGGCCTGTGCAGGGGATGTTTTTGTATGATGGCTTCATTATTCTCTGAAACAGTGAGGTTAGCCCCTGACTGCTAGGCGATTGATGAGGAAACTGTGCAAACCCCTGAGTTTGCACATCACGCTGCTGGGAAAGAACTTTTAGGATCAGCAGCAAGTGTGTCCTCCCCGTGTTGCCTGAGACCCTCTACATGGGAGTTGATGCTCCTCCTCACCTCTATGCAGACAGAGCCGGCTTCGGGGAGCAAGCTGGAGTCTGGAGGGGGCTGGGACCCTCAGGTCTGTCTCTGGGGGCCACCCTTCACCTGCCCGGACTCCCGCCAGGCCGGACCACCCCAGCCCTGACCCCCCTGCAGTCTTCCATGGACTTATCCCTTAGACTTTCCAAGAGCAGAAAGAACATCTTTTAGAATTGACATGGAGCCTGGGAACTGAGGGGGGCTTGCCTTGGCATGGACACACCCAGGCGCCTCCCTGTCACTCAACAGTGAGGCTTCGGAGGGAACGCAGGTAGAGGAAGGCCCATGGCTGACAGGAACCACCTCCAGGGCCCAAGAACCACGTCACATCCCCACCACACTCTGGGGGATCAGAGAGCCACGCTGGATCCCCACCACACTCCAGGGGTCAGGGAGCCACCCTGGGTCCCCACCACACTCTAGGGGTCAGAGAGCCACGCTGGGTCCCACCACACTCTCGGGACCCAGGAACTGGCACTGACTGGAGTTTTCCTTTTCAGAGGGATGATCTGAGTAGAAGGGGATGAAGGGGCACCCGAACAGGTGCAGCTGGGTGGTTAGAGGTGGCGTCTATATTTGTCTCTGATTTGGAGAACTGGCTCTGCTCCGGCTGCGAACGGCCAGGCAGGGCCTGTGTCAGCACCGTTTGTGCCGAGGGATGTGGCTTTGCAGGAACCAGAGCAGGCCTTTCAGAGAGAGACCAGTTGTCCCCTGTGGAGGCCTGAGGGGCCTGGGCACAGGCTCCATGCTCCCCTCTGCAAGTGCTGTGAACACGGACCTACAGCTACAGGTCGGGGGCAGGGTGTGCTCCCCCCGCATGGATTAGATCCAGGGGCGGGGGCACTGAGCCCCCTGACATTTCCCTGATGCTCACTGTAGCCTTGGCCCCGAGAAGCCAGGCTGTGTCTCTCCCTTCACTTAAAACAAGACACAATACTTTCAAGCCGACGGAAGAGTCCATCTTTGCAACTGCCCTGTTGAAGCCTCCCTGCCTGTCTGTCGTGGGCTACATGTGTGTAGTGTGTTCAGCTGCTGAGTTGTGCCCACTCTTTGCAATGCCATGGATGCAACACGCCAGGCTTTCCTGTCCTTCACCATCTACTAGAGTCTACTCCGAGCAGCCGACCCACAAACTGGAGAACAATTAAGTCAGAGAAGTTCTGACACAGTTGCAAAAGTTCTAGGGCCCACAACAGATTCCCAGACCTGGGGATCCAGCAAAGGGACTGAGAACCCCTGGGGAATCTGACTGTGAAGGCCAGTGGGATTTGATTACAGAACTCCCACAGTACTGGGGAAACAGAATCTTGTAGTTCAGTTCAGTCACTCAGTTGCATCCAACTCTTAGCAACCCCATGGACTGCAGCACATCAGGCTTCTCTGTCCATCATCAACTCCCAGAGCTTGCTCAAACTCATGACCATCGAGTCAGTGATGCCATCCAACCATCTCATCCTTTGTTGTCTCCTTCTCCCACCTTCAATCCTTCCCAGCATCAGAGACTTTTCCAATAACTCAGTTCTACGCATCAAGTGGCCAAAGTATTGGAGTTTCAGCTTCAGCATGAGTCCTTCCAATGAATATTCAGAACTGATTTCCTTTAGGATTGACTGGTTTGATCTCCTTGCAGTCCAAGGGACTCTCAAGAGTCTTCTCCAACACCACAGTTCAAAGGCATGCAGTCTTTGGCGCTCAGCTTTCCTTATAGTCCAACTCTCACATCCATACATGACTACTGAAAAGATCATAGCTTTGACTAGATGGACATTACTTTTTAAAATATGCTGTCTAGGTTGGTCATGGGGCTTCCCTGGTGGCTCAGACAGTAAAGAATCTGCCTGCAATGTAGGAGACCTGGGTTTTATCCCTGGGTTGGGAAGACCCCCTGGAGAAGGAAATGGCAACCCACTCCAGTATTCTGGCCTGGAGAATCCTGTGGAGAGACGAGTCTGGAGGGCTACAGTCCATGGGGTCGCACAGTGGGGCTGCACTGATACTTTCTTTCTAGGGGAGTCATAGCTTTTCTTCCAAGGAGCAAGCATCGTTTAATTTCATGGCTGCAGTCACCATCTGCAGTGATTTTGGAGCCCCCCAAAAAAGTCTCTCACTGTTTCCATTGTTTCCCCATCTATTTGTCATGAAGTGATGAAACCAGATGCCATGATCTTCGTTTTCTTAATGTTGAGCTTTAAGCCAACTTTCTCACTCTCTTCTTTCACTTTCATCAACAGGCTCTTTAGTTCTTCTTCACTTTCTGCCATAAGGGTGGTATCATCTGCATATCTGAGGTTATTGATATTTCTCCTGTCAATCTTGATTCCAGCTTGTGGTTCCTCCAGCCCAGCGTTTCTCATGATGTATTCTGCATAGAAGTTAAATAAGTAGGGTGACAATATACAGCCTTGACATACTCCTTTTCCTATTTGGACCCAGTCTGTTGTTCCAAGTCCAGTTCTAACTGTTGCTTCCTGACCTGCATACAGATTTCTCAGGAGGCAGTTCAGGTGGTCTGGTATTCCCACCTCTTTAAGAATTTTCCACAGTTTGTTATGATCCACAGTCAAAGGCTTTAGCATAGTCAATGAAGCAGATGTTTTTCTGGAACGCCCTTGCTTTTTCAATGATCCAATGGATATGGGCAATTTGATCTCTGGTTCCTCTGCCTTTTTAAAATCCAGCTTGAACATCAGGGAGTTCACGGCTCACGTATTGCTGAAGCCTGGCTTGGAGAATTTTGAGCATTAGTTTGCTAGCGTGTGAGATGAGTGTAATTGTGCAGTAGTTGAGCATTCTTTGGCATCGCCTTTCTTTGGGATTGGAATGAAAATTGACTTTTCCAGTCCTGTGGCCACCGCTGAGTTTTCCAAATCTGCTGGCATATTGAGTGCAGCACTTTCATAGCATCTTCTCTTAGGATTTGAAAGAGCTCAGCTGGAATTCCATCACTTCCACTAGCTTTGTTCGTAGTGATGCTTCCTAAGGCCCACTTGACTTCACATTCCAAGATATCTGGCTCTAGGTGAGTGATCACACCATGGTTATCTGGGTCGTGAAGATCTTTTTGGTATAGTTCTTCTGTGTATTCTTGCCACCTCTTCTTAATATCTTCTGCTTCTGTTAGGTCCATACCACTTCTGTCCTTTATTGTGCCCATCTTTGCATGAAATATTCCCATAGTATTTCTAATTTTCTTGAAGAGATCTCTAGTCTTTCCCATTCTATTGTTTTCTTCTATTTCTTTGCACTGATCACTGAGGAAGTCCTTCTTACCTCTCCTTGCTATTCTTTGGAACTCTGCATTCAGATGGGTATATCTTTCCTTTCCTCTCTTGCCTGTAGCGTCTCTTCTTTTCTCAACTATTTGTAAGGCCTCCTCAGACAACCATTTTGCCTTTTTGCATTAATTTTTCTTGGGGATGGTTTTGATCACATGATCCTGTACAATGTTATGAACCTTGTCCATAGTTCTTCAGGAACTCTATCAGATCTAATCCCTTTCATCTATCCATCACTTCCACTGTGGAATTGTAAGGGATTTGATATAGGTCATACTTGAATGGTCTAGTGGTTTTCCTTACTTTCTTAAGTCTGAATTTGGCAATAAAGAGTTCATGATCTGAGCCACAGTCAGCTCCCGGTCTTGTTTTTGCTGACTTCTCCATAGAGCTTCTCCATCTTTAGCTGCAAAAAATATTATCAATCTAATTTCAGTATTGACCATCTGGTGATTTCCATGTGTAGAGTCTTCTATTGTGTTATTGGAAGAGAGTGATGGCTATGACCAGTGGATTCTCTTGGCAAAACTCTGTTAGCCTTTGACCTGTTTTGTTTTGTAATTCAAGGCCAAATTTTCCTGTTACTCCAGGTATCTCTTGACTTTCTACTTGTGCATTCCAGGGATCAAACAAAACCTTGTGTGCACCAGGACCCAGAAGAAAGGAGCAGTGACACCACAAGAGACTGAGCCAGATTTGCTTGTGAGTATCCAGGCGTCTCCGTGGAGGTATGGGTCAACAGTGGCCTGCTGTGAGGTCAAGGGCACTGAACACAAGAGTCCTGGGAGCCGCGGGGTATGCTGGCCTGAGTCCCTTGGAAGGAGGTCACCATTACCACCATCACCCTAAACTACAGGATGGGAACTCAGCCACACTCATCAACAGAAAATTTGATTAAAGATTTACTGAGCATGACCCTGCCTATGAGAACAAGACCCAGATTCCCCCACAGCCAGTCCCTCCCATCAGAAAGCTTCCACAAGCTTCTTACCCTTATCCATCAGAGGACAGACAGAATGAAAACCACTTACAAAAAACTAACTAAACTGATCACTTGGATCACAGCTTCAATGAAACTATGAGCCATGCCATGTAGGGCCACCCAAGAAGGATGGGTCATGGTGGAGAGTTTTGACAAAATGTGGTCCACTGGAGAAGGGTATAGCAAACCACTTCAGTATTCTTGCCTTGAGAACCCCAAGAACAGAATGAAAAGGCAAAAGATATGACACTGAAAGATGAACTCCCCAGGTCAGGACCTGCCCTATATGCTACTGGAGAAGAGTGGAGAAAGAGCTCCAGAAAGAATGAAGAGGCGGAGCCAAAGCGAAAGCAGCAGCCAGTTGTGGATGTGACTGGTGATGGAAGTAAAGTCCAGGGCTGTAAAGAGCAATATTGTTTGGGAACCTGGAATGTTAGGCCCATGAATCAAGGTAAATTGGAAGTGGTCAAACAGGAGATTGCAGACGTGAAATTAAAAGACGCTTGCTCCTTGGAAGAAAAGTTATGACCAACCTAGACAGCATATTAAAAAGCAGAGACATTACCTTATCAACAAAGGTCTGTCTAGTCAAGGCTATGGCTTTTCCAGTAGACATGTATGGAATGTGAGACTTGGACTATAATGAAAGCTAAGTGCTGAAGAATTAATTTTTTTGAACTGTGACTGTGTTGTTGGAGAAGACTCTTGAGAGTCCCTTGGACTGCAAGAAGATCCAACCAGTCCATCCTAAAGGACACTAGTCCTGGGTGTTCATTGGAAGGACTGATGTTGAAGTTGAAACTCCAATCCTCTGGCCACCTGATGTGAAGAGCTAACTCATTTGAAAAGAACCTGATGCTGGGAAAGATTGAGAGAAGGAAGAGAAGGGGACAACAGAGGATGAGATGGTTGGATGGCATCACCGACTCAATGGACATGAGTTTGGTAAACTCTGGGAGTTGGTGATGTACAGGGAGGCCTGGCATGCTGCGGTTCATGGGGTCGCAAAGAGTTGGACACGACTGAGTGAGTGAACTGAACTGAAACAGGAGATGGCAAGAGTGAACATTGACGTTTTGGGAATCAGCAAACAAAAATGGACCAGAATGGGTGAATTTAATTCAGATGACTACTACCTCTACTACTGTGGGCAAGAATTCCTTAGCAGAAAAGGAGTAGCCCTCATAGTCAACCAAAGATTCTGAAATGCAGTACTTGAGTGCTATCTCAAAAGCAACAGAATGATCTCTGTTCATTTCCAAGGCCAAGCATTCAATATCACAGCAATCCAAGGCTATGCCCCAACCATTAATGCCAAAGAAGCTGAAGTTGAACAGTTCTATGAAGAACTATAAGACCTGGAACTAACACACACACACAAAAGATGTCCTTTTCATCATATGGGACTGGAATGCAAAAAGTAGGAAATCAAGAGATACCTGGAGTAACAGACAAGTTTGACCTTGGAGTACAAAATGAACCAAGGCAAAGGCTAAAGAGTTTTCCCAAGAGAACCCACTGGTCATAGCAAACACCCTTTTCCAATAACACATGAGAAGACTCTACACATGGGCATCACCAGGTGGTCAATACTGAAATCAGATGGATTATATTCTTTGCAGCTGAAGGTGGGGAAGCTCTATAGCTGCTGCTGCTGCTAAGTCGCTTCAGTCGTGTCCGACTCTGTGCGACCCCATAAATGGCAGCCTACCAGGCTCCCCCGTCCCTGGGATTCTCCAGGCAAGAACACTGGAGTGGGTTGCCATTTCCTTCTCCAGTGCATGAAAGCGAAAAGTGAAAGTGAAGTCATTTAGTCGTGTCCGACTCTCAGCGACCTACCAGGCTCCTCCATCCATGGGATTTTCCAGGCAAGAGTACTGGATTGGGTTGCCATTGCCTTCTCCAGAAGCTCTATAGAGAAGTAAGCAAAAACAAGGTGTGGAGCTGACTGTGGCTCAGATCATGAACTCCTTATTGCCAAATTCAGACTTTAATCAAGAAAGTAGGGAAAACCACTAGACCATTCAGGTGTGACCTAAATCAAATCCCTTATGATTATACAGTAGAAGCGAAAAACAGATTCAAGTGATTAGATATGATAAAATGACCGAAGAACTATAGACAGAGATTCAGGATATTGTACAGGATTCAGTGATCCAGACCATCATCAAGAAAAATAAATGCAAAAAGGCAAAATGGTTGCCTGAGGAGGCCTTACAAATAGCTGAGAAAAGAAGAGAAGCTACAGGCAAAGGAGAAAAGGAAAGATATATCCATTTGAATGCAGAGTTCCAAAGAACAGCAAGAAGAGATAAGAAAGCCTTCCTCAGTGATCAGTGCAAAGAAATAGAGGAAAACAATAGAATGGGAAAGACTAGAAATCTCTTCAAGAAAATTAGAAATACTATGGGAATATTTCATGCAAAGATGGGCACAATAAAGGACAGAAATGGTATGGACCTAACAGAAGCAGCAGATATTAAGAAGAGGTGGCAAGAATACACAGAAAAACTGTACAAAAAAGATCTTCATGACCTAGATAATCACAGTGGTGTGATCACTCATCTAGAGCCAGACATCCTGGAATGTGAAGTCAAGTGGGCCTTAGGAAGCATCACTATGAACAAAGCTAGTGGAGGTGATGGAATTCCAGTTGAGCTATTTCAAATCCTAAAAGATGATGCTGTGAAGGTGCTGCACTCAATATGCCAGCAGATTTGGAAAATTCAGCAGTGGCTACAGGACTGGAAAAGTCAGTTTTCATTCCAATCCCAAAGAAAGGCAATGCCAAACAATGCTCAAACTACTGCACAATTGCACTCATCTCACATGCTAGTAAAGTAATGCTCAAAATTCTCCAAACCAGGCTTCAATATTACTTGAGCCGAGAACTTCCAGATGTTCAAGCTGGATTTAGAAAAGGCAGAGGAATCAGAGATCAAATTGCCAACATCCGCTGGATCACCAAAAAAGCAAGAGAGTTCCAGAAAAACATCTACTTCTGCTTCATTGACTATGCCAAAGCCTTTGACTGTGTGGATCATAAAAACTGTGGAAAATTCTAAAAATGATGGGAATACCAGACCATCTGATCTGCCTCTTGAGAAACCTGTATGCAGGTCAGGAAGCAACAGTTAGAACTGGACATGGAACAACAGACTGGTTCCAAATAGGAAAAGGAGTACGTCAAGGCTGTATATTGTCATCCTGCTTATTTAACTTCTATGCAGAGTACATCATGAGAAATGCTGGGCTGAAAGAAGCACAAGCTGGAATCAATATCAATAACCCCAGATATGCAGATAATACCACCCTTATGGCAGAAAGTGAAGAAGAACTAAAGAGTCTCTCGATGAAAGTGAAAGAGGAGAGTGAGAAAGTTGGCTTAAAGCTCAACATTCAGAAAACTAAGATCATGGCATCTGGTCCCATCAACTCATGGGAAATAGATGGGGAAACAATGGAAACAGTGTCAGACTTTATTTTGGGGGGCTCCAAAATCACTGCAGATGGTGATTGCAGCCATGAAATTAAAAGATGCTTACTCCTTTGGAAAGTTATGACCAACCTAGACAGCATATTAAAAAGCAAAGACATTACTTTGTCAACAAAAGTCCATCTAGTAAGGCTGTGGTTTTTCCAGTGGTCATATATGGATGTGAGAGTTGGACTATAAAGAAAGCTGAGCCCCGGGGAATTGATGCTTTTGAACTGTGGTGTTAGAGAAGACTTGAGAGTCCCTTGGACTGCAAGGAGATCCAACCAGTCCATCCTAAAGGAGATCAGTCCTGGGTGTTCTTTGGAAGGATGATGTTGAAGCTGAAATTCCAATACTTTGGCCACCTGATGTGACGAGCTGACTCATTTGAAAAGACTCTGCTGCTGGGAAAGATGGAGGGCTAGAGAAGGGGACGACAGAGAATAAGATGGTTGGATGGCATCCCCAACTCGATGGACATGGGTTTGGGTGGACTCCAGGAGTTTGTGATGGACAGGGAGGCCTGGCATGCTGCAGTTTATGGGGTCGCAGAGTCAGACATGACTTAGCAACTGAACTGAACTGAGAGACTGAACTGAACTTCACTGAGAATTTCCTCAAATTCTTGTGTATTGAGTTGGTGATGCTATCTAACCACATATTTCATTCTGTCACAAGCTTCTCCATCTGTCCTCAATCTTTCCCAGAATCAGCGTCTTTTCCAATGAGTTGGCTCTTCCCATCAGGTTTCCAAAGTATTGGAGCTTCAGCTTCAGCATCAGTCCTTTCAATAATATGTCCCCCCAAATTCGTGTGTTGGGGCCCTGCTCCCCAGCTCCACAGAACAGGCTGTACTTGGAGATACAGCCTTTAAAGAGGCGATTAAGGTTAAGTGAAGTCACTGAGTGACCTTAATCCAAACTGACAGGTGTCCTTTGGAGAGGGAAGATTAAGACATAGACACGCGTGGAAGGACAGCCACGTGGGGACACTGGGAGGAGCGGCATCCACCCCACTACCACTGACAGCTTCCAGGCATCGCTGTCCATCACCGAGAAACCCTTTGTCAGAGGGCATGGCGATGGTGGGGGGCCACTCTTCTCTGAACCCTGCTCCAGAGCTGAAACGCTGATGGCAGCATCAGAGAGACACTCAGACAAGACCTGCTGGCCATCGCTGTCCTTGGGCTGGCCGTCAAGGGTTTTGCCGAGGCGGTCCCACTGGGCTCTGGGCTAGTTGCCCCCTCGGTGACTGGTGGTGTGGCCCCATGCAGCACCTCCCCCCCAGCCACAGCCCAGCTTCCTGGTCTGCCACAGAATTCCCAGGCCCCTTACAGCCGTGGCCTCTCCAGTCCTGAGCTCTCCGAAGTCTCAGCCTAGGGAGGGACCAGCCCTGAGCACATCCTGGGCTTCTGTCCCCAAGATTGTGAGATGATACATTTCTCCTGGCCTGTGCTTCTTGTTCTGGTGGCCCCAGGAATCTGAGACATCTAGTGCGGTCACAACAATGTCTTTCCCTGAACATGGTCCCCCCGGCAGTCTGGTGAGGTGGGAGGTGATATGCCACGCCACCCACATTTTTAGTCGAGGACCACGGCAGGCAGGTTGGGCTCAGCCATGCTGCAGTCACAAACACATTAACATCCCACGGGTTAGGAATCCTTTTGGAAGCCACTACGCAAAGACAAGAATTCCTCAGTAACTTGCATCTTACTTCAATTTGGGTTCTAAAGACATTGGTTCCTGAAGGTGAGTCTCCGGGAAGCCTGATGGTCACGCTGATGGGATTTTCCCAATGGGCTCTGCTCACCCAGCGGAGTTTCAGGCAGGGACCCAGGGGCAGAGATGCCCTTGATGGAGCATGCACAAGGTCAAGAGCCACTCTCACCGGCAGGTGAGTAATTGTTACTGGGAGCGTTCTAACTGGTCCCACTGCTCTCCCCTGATTAAATCAGCCCTTACTTGCAGCTGAGGTTATTTCCAAGCTCAAATGAATACGGAGGGAGTCTCAGGCTCGCCTCCAAGAAAGGAAAGGAGCAAGTGCAGGGTGAGGTCCCAGGGCGTCAGGAGGCTCTGCTGTGACGCAGTGCTGCGT
Source organism: Ovis aries (assembly GCF_016772045.2). NCBI lineage: Eukaryota > Metazoa > Chordata > Mammalia > Artiodactyla > Bovidae > Ovis > Ovis aries. The sequence continues at coordinate 264,224,741 of NC_056054.1, read as the reverse complement.
CTGTGGATAAAGGGCTCCCGGTGCCTCAGCTCCCCCGCCCCCACCGGCCGGCTCTGCGTAAGCCTTCCTTGCTGTTTCCTCTCTGGCTGAGCCAACCAAGCGGAGAACCAGCCTACACCCCGCGAGCTGGCTCACTCACCCAGCGCCCCTGAGCTGCCTCAGGGCCTCGCCTTGGTCCAAACTCAAGTCCCCCAAAGGCAGACCTGGGTCAAGGATTTGGGTGAAGGTTGTTCATGAAGGCCAGTGAGGGGGTGGGGGCGGGAGTGGGGAGGGAAGAGGCTGCTGAGTGGTGGCCTCTGGGCATCTGGCACGCCTCTGGGCGAGAACACCAGTGTTTACCCACCAACTCCAGCCCTGTTGCTGGGACTTTGCTCTTGGGCTTTCAGAGGAGCTTGTCCACGCCCTGAGAATGCCCTAGGGCAGGGGCGGAAGGGTGCGGCCTCAAAGCCTAGGCAGGTGAGCCCTGGTCCACCACCCCTCCGCCAACCCGTCACCCTGGAGCCAGGGACTTGTTCTCCTGACTCAGGTTCAAGGCTGGCACCCCGGAGGGTGTGGTGAGCAACTTGAGACCTGGGAGAAGGTCAGAGACGGGCCAGTCCCTGTGTGAAGTGAGCACAAACTGCACGGGCCTGGGAGAAGCAGCCGCCGCAGCTCCCGGGAGGCTGAGTAGTGTCAGACGGAGTGAGATGTGAGGTGCGGTGCAAGCTGTAAGAACAGGTGGTCATTGGCTGGAGCCTGGACAACGGACCAAGGGGCTGGGGCCACCCAGCCTTCAGCCTAAGTGACTGCCCTGCACATGGGCATCCAGGGCAGGGGGTGCAACCCTGTCCTATTGCCTTCTGGGATGCTGGTTGTCTGCCTGCCCCTACATCCTCCCCTCACTCCACCTCCTCTCCTGGACCATCCTCTGAGTCACTAGCTCCTGTGTGGTCCTCTACACAAGAAAAATGCAGGTACACGTATGGTGGCTGCTCGGCCATTCCCTGATTTTAGGGTCAGTTTAAAAGAAGCCACGTCTGCTCTATAGCCACCATTTGTGCCGCAGACACACAGTTGGCCCAGTTGGTCCAGGGCGTTGGTCAGGTTGGGGCTCCGTGCGGGAGGCCCTTCTGGCCACCCCTTCTCCCCTGACTGTCTTCCTACTGGCTCCTCAGACCCCATTCCTCCTCCTACCTCCAGCCTGGGCCCCTCAGACCTGCCCCCTTGATCTGGTCTGACTGCTGAGGTCACCTACTGTCTCCCTCCTGGGCACTCGAGTCCATGTCTGGGCCTGGGCCTGCCTGCTCTTCTCCCCAAGGGCCCTTCTGGAACTTCAAGGCCAAAACCTTATCCTTCGAGGGGCCAGTCCCAGCCCGCTTTCTGCAGCCAGGGGACTGAGCAGGCCAAGCCAGCCAGCTGATGGCTGTACGCTGGCTGACCTTGCCCTGATGGGCCTCAGGTCCACGGCCTTCCTGGCAGGAAGCACCGTCCAGCAGGCCGGACAGGCAGCCTCCCCCATGAATTGCAGCAGGCGTGTTTACACGGGGTTCAGCTGCGTGTGCACTGGCATCATGTCTGTCCTCCGGGCCGGGAGGTGGCTGGCGGGGGAAGTGGGGCATGAGGCCGGGGCGGGGGCTGGGTGGTGTGTGCAGGAGATGGAGGGGTTTGCGCGAGCATCAGTGCAAGACAGCACGAGTGTGTGTTGAGGGGGAGGTGCTGAGTCTGTCTCTGCCAGATTGACCATGGAAGGTTGTGAGCATTTTTCTGATTTGTGAGGTTATTTGAAAAGTCTATAAAGGAAGAAAACTAAATCACATGTACTAAATACAATAGAATTAACGGAAGGTGGGATGGTCCCAGCTTCCACACATGAGGACCCCACACTGCTGCTCTGTGACACCCAGCCCCCTCCCTCCCCGGGGTGCAGGCCCAGGACAAGCCACATGGTGGGGGTGAGCTGCCCACTCCCTGTCCAGTGTGGACCCCACCAGAAATTGGTGACCCCCTGGAAGCAGCCCTGGAGGGGCAGTAGGAGGGGTCAGTATGTGTGTGGGCACAACCTTTGCATGGAAGGTCAGGAGGCCAGCAGCAGCAGGAGAGGCCAGGTTTCCCCTGGAGACAGAGGAAGGGGACTAGGCTCTTTGCCCCACACTGAGCCTGGAGGCCCCCCATCCTCTTGCCTCTGGCTCAGAGCAGGACCCAGAACATCAGGGTTTGCAGCTCCCAAGCCCTCACGCTCAGACAGCCCTCACCACCAGCTCTCCTGGGTCCCCAGCCTGCAGGTGGAAGCCGATTCCTCGTGGCAGATCTGTCTGTTCATCTGTCCATCCTTCTACATACTTATCAGTTCTGTTTCTCCCGAGAACCCTAATACAGTGTCTGCACGTCTGCAGGGGGGTGCTCTCATGCGTCTCCTGTGATTTCCCCCGCGTTGTTCACACCCTGTCACCCCCCACCCCCACGGCCCCTCCAAGCAGCCCCCTCTTGCTGCTCTGTCAGCCCCTGGGACACGGGGCTGTAGTCAGGATGGGCTCGGCTCCCTGCAGTACACAGAGCCTTGCCCGTGCCCTGAGCAGTGGCCCTGGGGGCCCGGCTCACTCTCCAGAGAGGCCTTCCCGACGGAAGGAGGACACAGGCACTCCCGTGACCTTCCCACAGCCCTCCTGCACCCCTGCCGCAGGCTTGGCCCCCCACAGGCTCCTTCCCACCAGCGGCATCCTCCCCAGACCCAGAGCTATGCAGCCCTTTCTTATCAGGAACCTCATGGTGCTGTCATCCTTGAGCTGAAAGATATTGAGGTGACCTGGGCCCCCAGTGGCCTCAGTGTTCTCCAGTGCTTTAGGGCCCGCCCCTTGGGAAGGAGAAAGGAGGGGGCGGGGAAAGGGGAGCAGGGCTGTGGTCTAGGGTGCCTATCTTGTTGGGAGGGGTCCCACATGGCCCGGGGCCCACCTGTGAGCTCCTCCTAGGCAGGCAGTGCAGCCTAGGGGGGACGGGGTCAGGGTACCTGGTCTGGCTGCCTGCAGTTCATAACCCCATTCCAGGTGAACAAGTTCAAAGTCACATTCCTTATTGCATTCTGAGGCTGGAAGCCCACACCCTCAGCAGGGCCCTGGTGCACTTTGTTACTGCACAGCCGCAGTCACCTTCCTGGGTGCAGCTGCCATTTCGCTATGTGCTGCCGCAGTCTCTGTGCTTACCTTCACCTGTGACGTCCGGGCCATGAAGATAAGCTCTCAGGTCATTTCCTGACGTACTAGCCACAGGCTTTTCTCTTCTGCTCAATGGCCTCATCACACCCAGAGAATGTGGCCTGACCACGCCCTCTGATCTGACTTTATTATATGACAATCTCGTATCACAAGGGTGCCATAGCAGGAACACAGCCCAGTGGCAGTCTTTGGCCTCCAAGGGGAAAAAAACCCACAAAGAACTCATAGCAACAATATGTGCATGAAAGATGTAAAGGACTAATATCCTCACTATGTAGAGTTCTCAGAGTAAATAAGAAAAGCATTCACCTTCCTGGGGGACATATTTTGACATTGCCTACCCAAAGGAGTCCTATGTTTATCCTATCTGACCACAGCTGCCAGGAACCAACCTGCTCCCACCCTTAGTCCCTGGGATTTGAGGTGACTGACCTCTACTTCACATCCAGGAGTGGAACTTGACACATACCTGGCCAGGGAAGGGTCTCCTTGGGTCTCAGTGCTAAAGAATCCACGACCAATGCAGGAGATGCAGGTTTGATCCCTGGGTTGGGAAGATCCCCTGGAGAAGAGAATGGCTACCCACTCTAGTATTCTTGCCTGGAAAATTCCATGGACAGAGGAACCTGGTGGGCTACAGTCCATGGGGCCACAAAGAGTCAGACACAACTTAGTAAGTGAACAACAGCAACAAGCCTTGGGTACATGTTGCCAAAATGCTAGGATACTCCTGACTTTAAGTTTTCCCACAGATTGTTAAGCTGGTAAGATGTTAGCCATTGCTGCTGCAAACTGGGATGAACTGCATGAGAACAAAGCCACAGGGGGTGGAGGGAAAGGGAGAGGTAGAGTTGGGATGCTGTTGTGCAGAGTATAGCAGAGAAACGCTGAATGAGGACAGGAGGCCAGCTCAGCCTGAGCCCTAACGAGCCCTGAAACCTTCAGTGACGTCAACCATCAACTTTCCACTTTTAGCTTTCAGCACTTTGAGTTGCATTTCTGTCATTCACAACCAAGCGAGTCTTGGCCGAGACCCACAAACAGAAACCAGAAGATCTGACAAGTGGAAGAAATCTGAAAGGCCAATAAACACGAAAACTAGAAGCAGTCTGAATAAGGACATTCAGATTACACGTTCGTTAAAACAAAGGTGCACTGTCGTAGTTTGTGTTGCGTGCCCTCTAAAAGCCCTAATCCCCAGCACCTAAGAACATCACCTTATTTGGAATCAGGGTCGTTACAGCCTGAATTAGCTGAGATGAGGTCATCCTGGAACGGGTAGGCCCCTGATGCAATCTGTGTCCTTGTAAGAAGAAGAGGCACATAGGAAAAGGGATGGAGTGATGGGTTCACATGCTAGGGAGATGATAAGCTTTACTGAGAGCCCATAGGATCTGGAAGGGGCGGGAAGGAGCCTCCCTGAGAGCCTAGGAGGGAGCCGCCCTGCCCATACCTTGCTGTCAGCCTTCTGGCCTTCAGATTGTGGGAGAATGAACTTTTGCTATTTGAAACCACATCGTTTGTGGTACTTAATATTAGCAACCCCAGGAAACTAAGACACGTACTATTTCCCCTTTTGCAATGAGCAACATGCTTTTTTTCTTTTTTACACAGGTTATCCTAACATTTATTGTTCATGCTTTATCTGATTTTTAAAAAATTATTTGAATTTTTATTTATTCAATTATTTAATTGAAGTAAAACTTGATTTGCAATGTATTAGTTTATAAATGAAAATTCTTAAATGTTAGGAAAGGTATTAAAGTCAGGAGTATCTTAGCAGTTTGGCAACATGTACCCAAGGCTTATGTACCCAAGTCTTACCTTACCTGCCTCCTGAGAAATCTGTATCCAGGTCAAGAAGCAACAGTTAGAACTGGACACGGAACAATGGACTGGTTCCAAATTGGGAAAGGAGCATGTCAAGGATACTTTGGATATCAAAGGATATATTGTCATCCTGCTTATTTAACTTGTATGCAGAGTACATCATTCGAAATGCCGGGCTGGATGAAGCCCAACCTGGAATCAAGACTGCCAGGAGAAATATCAATAACCTCAGATATGCAGATGATACCACCTTTATGGTAGAAAGCAAAGAAGAACTAAAGAGCCTATTGATGAATGTGAAAGAGGTGAGTGAGAAAGCTGGCTTAAAACTCAACATTCAAAAAACAAAGATCGTGGCATCTGGTTTCATCATTTCATGACAAATAGATGGGGAAACAATGGAAACAGTGACAGACTTTATTTTTGGGGGCTCCAAAATCACTGCAGATGGTGACTGCAGCCATGAAATTGAAAGATACTTGCTTCTCGGCAGAAAAGTTATAACAAACCTAGATAACATATTAAAATGCAGAGACATTACTTTACCAACAAAGGTCTGTCTAGTCAAAGCTATGGTTTTTCCAGGAGTCATGTATAGATGTGAGAGTTGGACCATAAAGAAAGCTGAGCACCGAAGAATTGATGCTTTTGAACTGTGGTGTTGGAGAAGACTCTTGAGAGTCCCTTGGACTGCAAGGAGATCCAACCAGTCCATCCTAAAGGAAATCAGTCCTGAATATTCATTGGAAGGACTGATGCTGAAGCTGAAACTCCAATCCTTTGGCTACCTGATGGGAAGAACTGACTTCTTGGAAAAGACCCTGATGCTGGGAAAGATTGAAGGTGGGAGGAGAAGGGGACGACAGAAGATGAGATGGTTGGATGGCATCACTGACTAGACAGACATGAGTTTGAGCAGGCTCTGGGAGTGGGTGGTAGATAGGGAAGCTTGGTGTGCAGTAGTCCATGAGGTTGCAAAGAGTCAGACACAACTGAGAGACTGAACTAAACTGACCCAAGGCTTATTGTTGTTTTGCAACCCCATAGACTGTATCCCACCAGGCTCTGCTGTCCATGGGTTTCTTCAGGCAAGAATACTGGAGTGAGTTGCCATTCCCTTCTCCAGGGGATCCTCCTGACCCACAGATTGAACCTGCATCTCCTGCATTGGCAGGCAGATTCTTCACCACTGAGCCTCCTACTAAGTCCCACTTAAACGTTATAGTCCCACTTCTCTAATTTGGTAATTCCATTTTTAAGGCTTTACCCTAAGAAAACATTTCACATAAACATCAAGAGATTTGGAAAAGATGTTCATAATAATGCTATTTGATGCTGTTCATTTGCTAAGTCATGTCTAACTCTTTTTGACCCCAAGAACTACAGCATGCCAGGCTTCTCTGTCCTTCACCATATCCCGGAGTTTGTTCAAACTCATGTCCATTGAGTCGGTGATGCCCTCCAACCATCTCATCTTCTGTCATTCCCTTCTTCTCCTCCCTTCAATCTTTCCTAGCAGCAGGGTCTTTTCCAGTGAGTTGGCTCTTCTCATCAGGTGGCCAAAGTATTGGAGCTTCAGCTTCAGAAACAGTTGTTCCAATGAATATTCAGGGTTGATGTTTATAATAATGTGTATAAACAATGCTTCTGAAAATAGGTGAAATATTAAATAAATGGAAATGTGAAATAAATATTAGACATAATGGAATATTGGATGTTAAAAATAATGTCTTTAAATAATATGACAACGACATTCCCTTTATGTAAATAGAAAAAATAAGATATAAAATTGTCAGAGCTGACAGAGCCCAGATCCCCCACTGCCCTGATGCCGTGATGCTGACTGGTCCTGGAGTCAGCTGCGCATGTTGCCATGGGCAACAAGGGAAGAGGGATCCTTCAGCCGGTGTTATGGAGTCAGCCCAAGCTCTGCATGTATCTGTGGGCCCAGGCAGAGGTAGGCTTGCCCTGAGAGTGCCAGGGAATCCCTCTGTCTGGGCAAAGACAGTGCTGAGCTGGGCTGGCAATACCCAGGCTTCTAGCCCTTCCTCTATTTTTTAGGATTCTACATGATCCCCACACATCACATCATCACAGAGCATCTTATGTCCTCTGTCAGATGGTGCCGAGGGTAACCAGAGGTGGCCCGTGGCGTCCCCATGTACCTGCATGCTTGTTCTGAGAAAACGGAAGCAAACCCAGCTGGTTTGAGGATTTGAGACTTTGGTGGTTCCAATGCCGGTTCCCAGCTCTCGAAACTGCACTTGCTGATTTCTGGTCTGTGGTTTATCTGTGAGAAACTTTGTTCGAGGCCTTGGGGTGACCCAGAGATTTCTGGGCCTGAGGCAGGGCTGGTTGGACCTTCTTCCTGCTCCTCAGAGGCTCTGCCTGATTTAAAACTCTCACCTGTTCTGAGGAGCTTGAGACTGACCTGTGTCATACATGCAAATTGTGCTTTTTTTCCCCACCAAACTTGTTTTCTGGTTTAGCAGGAACCGAGGAGTGTGAGCAAATGCCACGGGACTGCATCCCACCCTGTCTATGTCCTCTGCCCCCAGTCGGCTCATTCACTGGATGTCACGCTGTGCCTGTCAGGTGTCATTATGGGTGCTCAGTCTGGGGACGAGTTTATGATCATTCTTAGTTGACGCCAATGACATCTTTGCCTCTTCATGACGTAAGTCCATGTGTTTTCTTTTTAAACAAACAACACAACAATACCAATATCTATGGAAACCAGGCCAGAAAGAAAGCAAGCTGAAAAAGCCCGAAGCGGAGACCTGGAGGGAGCCATGTTTCCCCCTGGGCAATCAGAGCTTCCATATCACCTTGGCAACCGGGGGAGGAGGCCTCTTGATTCTCCATGGCCCCTGAGCCCCGCTGCAGTGGCCTGAGACTGAGGGTCCCCTGGCTCATCTGGAGCCCCTTGATTTCTGAGTCTGTTCCTGGCCTCCTAGGACCACCCTCCTCCCCAGGGCTGTTCCGTTCTGAGCAGGCTGGGCTAAGTATCCAGTCTGCACCCTGTATGTCTCTCTGACAGCCATGGCATCTCCAAGCAAGTCTCCCGGAGAATGCGAGAGGAAAGGCTGGTCAGGCGTGACCAAGAGGTCAGCCTTGGACAGGAGGACAAGGAGGGGTTAGGCAGGGAGTGGTCCAGCCTCCTCCATCATGGGATTCCAGGCATGGTTCTGTTGGTGGTCTAACGACTCAGCAAGTCGCTTCCTAGACAGGGCTGGGGAAGTGGGCAGGGTGTACATCACCTACGAGAAGAGCTTGACACTACTTTTATAAAAAGACTGGGTGGAAAAACTTCAAACTGTCAGCAGCTCTGCTGGTGCTTTTTGATGTCTTCATGTACTTCTATGTTTCCTAAATTTTTACTGAGTTTTTTATTTTTATATTTATAAAAAACAAACGGCTTTATTAGAAAAGACCAGTTGAAAAAAAAAAAGAAAGAGGAAAAAGAAAAGGCCAGTCTGCTCTCAGAGCATTTTCTTGTTCCCACTTGATGCAGCTGAAACCGACCAGGATCCTTCTAGAGGCCATGGGAGAGCCAGGGCCCTGGCCACTCTGTCCTTGCCTATCCCTCCTTCAGCTCACCCTGGGAACCTGCTCCTGGAATTGGGGGTCCTTTACTTCTCCCCCAAGGTCCAGAATGGGCAAACTGCTTAAATTCTCAGAGCCATCAGGACTTGTCAGCAGGGATTCCCCCCCCACTCCCACCCACCAGCTTCCTTCCTATCCTCATTCTCTCCTCCAGATCTTGGAAGCCACACTCCGGACTGCACCCACTGCTAGGCATCATCCCAACTCTTTCCCCCTCATCCTTACCTCTTTCCTCCTCATCATCCCTGCCTGGCAATACCCAACCCCAGTTAAGCCCAGAAACCCACTTATGCCACACCCACCCTCATCCAAGCAACTTCAGAGAAAAAACACACAACTGTTTGGGCGATCACTTCTGAATGGACCTTTGACGATGCCAGCATGTCCACTGTTTTACCTTTCCATCCTGGAGCTGGTCCAGATCTCCTCTGCCATCTCCTGCCCCCTCAGCTGGTCCTCTGTCCTCCCACCCTTGTGTCCACAGGCTCTGTCTTCTCTAAAGATGGAAACGGAAGGAGCCCCTGGAGCGCGGCCGCTTTCCGCACTCTGTCCCACTCTGTGCCGCCACTCTGACTCTTTCCCTCCTCCCAGCGGCTGTCTTCCGAAAGCACTGTATGCACCGTCCTCTCTTTCTTGTCCTCCTCCTGATCTGGCTGGCGGCCCTCAGGTGAAGGCATCTCATCTGTGCTCCTCCAACCGTGCTCACAGCCCCAGACAGTGTGAGGCCATCGGCAGGCGCTTCACAAGCCTGGGTGGACGCTGGAGGGTGACTCCTTTGGCCCTGGGATGCCGGGTCATCTCTTCTCTCTCTGACTTGGCCCTTCCCTTCCCACTGTCCCTACTGGTCTGTCACAGAGCTCACCCATGCTCGCCAGCCTAGCATGGTGCCTGCAGAGAGTAGAGTTCTTAGATTTGAGGAACCAGTGAAGAGTAACACAGGCCAGTACACCATGCTTGAATCCAGCGTGTGGCCCAGAGACAATGAGCTGAGAACCAGCCCTCAGAAGTCCAACATCTCTTGGATGGAATCAGGGAGCTCCATGTGGCCCATGCAGAAGACTGATACCCAGTCCCACTCTGGGCTCCTGGTTCTTTTCCCCCATGTGTCCCAGAGGCTTCCGCTCCGCAGCGTGGAGAAGTCAGAACTCCTCTCCCTGACTGCCTGCCACTTCCAGTCAAATGGTGGAGCCCCTGGCATTTCTGGAGGCCCTTTCCCTCCACTCGAGGAAAGCAGTTTATACACGAAGCTGCCAGGACAAGTGACCACCCCCCACCAGGAGTCTTGAGACTTTTCTTTCTTCTTAATCTTTATTTTGGCTGTGCTAGGTCTAACCAACAGTTAGAACTGGACATGGAACAATAGACTGGTTCCAAATAGGAAAAGGAGTACGTCAAGGCTGTATATTGTCACCCTGCTTATTTAACTTGTATGCAGAATACATCATGCGAAATGCCAGGCTGAATGAAGCACAAGCTGGAATCAAGATTACTATGAGAAATATCAATAACCTCAGATATGCAGATGATACCACCCTTATAGCAGAAAACAAAGAAAAACTAAAGAGCCTCTTGATGAAAGTGAAAGAGGAGACTGAAAAAGTTGGCATAAAGCTCAACATTAAGAAAACTAAGATCGTGGCATCCGGTTTCATCACTTCATGACAAATAGATGGGGAAACAATGGAAACAGTGACAGACTACTTTGTGGGGCTCCAAAATCACTGCAGATGGTGACTGTAGCCATGAAACTGAAAGATACTTGCTTCTTGGCAGAAAAGTTATGACAAACTTAGACAGCATATTAAAACACAGAGACATTACTTTACCAACAAAGGTCTGTCTAGTCAAAGCTATGGTTTTTCCAGGAGTCACGTACAGATGTGAGAGTTGGACTATAAAGAAAGCTGAGCACCGAAGAATTGATGCTTTTGAACTGTGGTGTTGGAGAAGACTCTTGAGAGTCCCTTGGACTGCAAGGAGATCCAACCAGTCCATCCTAAAGGAAATCAGTCCTGAATATTCATTGGAAGGGCTGATGCTGAAGCTAAAACTCCAATCCTTTGGCCACCTGATGGGAAGAACTGAGTCATTGGAAAAGACCCTGATGCTGGGAAAGATTGAAGGTGGGAGGAGAAGGGGACCACAAAGGATGAGATGGTTGGATGGCATCACCAACTAGATAGACATGGAGTCTGAGCAAGCTCTGGGAGTGGGTGATGGATAGGGAAGCCTAGCGTACTGCAGTCTGTGGGGTTACAAAGGGTCAGACACGACAGAGCGACTGAACTGAGGTCTTCCTTGCTGGTACTCACCCTTCTGTAGTTGTGGAGTGCGGGCTTATCTGCCCCATGGTATTGTGGGATTTAGTTCCCCGACCAGGGATTGAACCCACATCCTCTGCACTGGAAGGCCGATTCTTAACCACTGGGCCATCAGGGAAGTCCACTGATGTGGCTTTTCTTAACAAGACCCCAGTAAATGCGATGCCTCTATCCGGGCCTTTGCTGACTCACTGCTGCTCACCTCGCCCCTCTGCGGCCCCACCTCCAGTTTCCTTACGACAACCGTCTTCAGAACGCGGGTCAGGGAGATAGACACCCCCGGCCTGTCAATGTCACCACGGCCACCCCATTAGCTGTGCCCAGTGCTTCAGTGGTGATAGGAACAGAGATAGGAGGAGAAAGCCTAGAACTTGGGGTTGTGGGACCAACAGGAAGCTCCTGCCCGTGTGGGTATGAACCCGAGAGAGTTGGGAATCTGCTCTGCCCGTCCATGGCTGCCTTGCCAGAGCCCCAAGGACCCCCAGCCTGGGCCTGACATCCCCAGGCCGGATATCCCATCTCTCTCAGCCTGTGGAGGGCCTGCTCTGAGAAACGGGGCCATCACCACAGCAGTCATGGGACAAATGGGTCCCACCCGTAGGAGGGGAAGCCATGGACGGTTGGCCCACTTGGTGGTGCCGGCCGGCCGGTTCAGCCAAGCTCCTGAGTTAGCCTGTGAAGATCTGGGCTCTCCTCCTGTCTGCTGGATGCCAGGTCAGAGATTGTGATTCCAAGACAAAGTGCACGCACGGCTATTAGTGTGTCTGTGTCAAGCTCTGCAAGCACAGAAGGCAGCAGAAGGGACCAGGACTGCCCCCAAAGCCCAAGGATGCTGCTGGTGGCTGATCCTATTCTGAAATCACAGGGCTGGTGCCTTTGATAAACCACACGAAACCAGATGAAGCAAAGCCAGGAGCAGGCTTTGAGTCCCCAGGAGGAGGATGTCAAGAAAGAAAAGTGGGGTCTTCCCTGGTGGTCCAGGGGCTGAGGCTTTGCCTTCCAATGCAGGGGGTGCGGGTTCCAGCCCTGAGCAGGGAGCTGAGGTACCTGTGGCCAAAAAACCAAAACATAAAACAGAAGCAATACTGTAACAAATTCAATGAAGACTTTAAAAATTGGAAAAAAGAGAAAGCCTTGTCTTACTCAGGGTGACCAGGGGAAAGCCGTCTGGAGAGGGGTGTGGCTGTTCCCCTGCCTTTAGTCACAGAGGGGAGCAGGTTTAGGATGCCTTTCTGGGGCAGGCGGGGCACACCCTGCGGTGTGTAAATGCTGCCTCCAGGCCCAGCTCTCAGAGTGTATTGATTTATTTTGAGAATTTCACATCTGGCTCATGTTCAGCGCCTTGGGGTGCCTGGCCAGGAACGTGCAAATGCTAAAGAGACCCACTTCCTGTTACAGGGTCTGCAGGCTAAAGAGCAAGAAACAGGAAGACCAATTCCAGAAACACTGCCATTATAAGACAGGGTTCAGTTCAGTTCAGTTCACTTCAGTCACTCAGTTGTGTCCGACTGTCTGCAACCCCATGAATCGCAGCACGCCAGGTCTCCCTGTCCATCACCAACTCCCAGAGTTCACTCAGACTCACGTCCATCGAGTCAGTGATGCCATCCAGCCATCTCATCCTCTGTCGTCCCCTTCTCCTCCTGCCCCCAATCCCTCCCAGCATCAGAGTCTTTTCCAATGAGTCAACTCTTCGCATGAGGTGGCCAAAGTAAGAAACTCCAAATGGAAAAGAAATCTGTTTCCCCTGACTCTGCGACGACGTATCTACATCTCTTATCTATACCTGTATCTATGTCTATGCTTGTATTATCTATGTCTATCTATATGCAGGCATAGATACGGACATCTTGAGCTCCTCTCTTCCCAGGAGAATGAGATGCAGAGAGAAGACACCAGGGACGTGCAGACACTCACCTGCTGTCCCTCGTTCTGTCATGCAAGAGCATTCCTCGGGCTCGTCCCAGTGACATCCAGCGCACAAATGGCTCCTCTGCCTTCTCACCTACCCAGGCCCAGATCTGGCCAGAGTCTTTGGAAAGGTCACCGACATTAGCAAACACCTGGCTGTCGGGAAGCACTTTTGTCTGCACCGAAAGGAAACTGCAGCCAAAAGAGCTGAAAGCTGCTTCCCCAGAGAAGGTCCCTGGGCCCAGGCTCACCCGACCCCGCCCCTAGCCCTTCCTGAGGGTCCCACCATCTGACAGCCCAACATGGGGTGGCTATCCCTCAGCCCCCTGGGCAGCAAGCCTGCTCTCTGGACAATGCAGGCAGAGAAAGGTTGAGATCCTCCCGGCACCCTCTGCATCCAAGATCTAGAGCAGGGTGCCGGACCCCCGAGAAGGAGAGGAAACTACTTTGTAAATAACTCATGGTTGTAAACTACTCAGCTGGGAGGAAGAATATTCCTCCGAATTCTCTATGGATAAACCTGGGACGAGGGCATTTTGAAAGACTAAGGAAAACGCTGAGACTATTAATGGCCTTGAAAGGCCTTTCAAGACAAACTAAAGCCACAAACTGTGCCCAGGCAGAGGGGTGATGGCACATGTTAGCCCCAGCCTGTGATTGGGCACCAGAGAAGCACATCCGATTCCATGAGACACCCTCACCGGGTAGCTGGCCGGCACCGAAACCTCCTCAAAGGGCGTCCAAGCTCTGTATCCATTTCGCTTACCTCTTGCTCCCCACCCTCTCCTCTGAAGTCATACTTGAACACAAGGAAAATGATTGCAGGTTGGGTGCTATGCTGAGTCGCTCAGTCGTGTCCGACTCTTTGTGACTCCGTGGACTGTAGCCTGCCAGGCTCCTCTGTCCATAGGATCTCCCAGGCAAGAATACTGGAGTGGGTGGCCACGCCCTTCTCCAGGGGATCTTCCTGACCCAGGGATTGAACCCAGGTCTCCTGCATTGCAGGCAGAGTCTTCTGCCTTCCTAATATTTAATAAATAGTGTTTGCCCTATGCTGTGTCTTCCCTTAGTGTCTCCTCCGCAGAGGTGTAAAGGCACGTGCATTGAGCAGTGACGCCAACGGAAATTGTCACCTGCTGCCATTTTCATGCTCTGTCCCTCCTGCCTTGACCTCTGTCCTGAGGGCACAGGTCCCTGCCCGCTCCCCCACTGAAACTCAAGGAGACAGCATGGTGGACCTGGCAGCAGACAAAAGTAACCAAGGCCAAGGGACCTGCGGTGTCCAGCCTCGCCAGGGATGAAGTCCTTGCTCACTGTTGACCCTCCTGTAGGCCCCGTTGGAGGGGCTGTTCCTCCCACCCACACCCCTGCCCCCAAGGTACAGGGCCCTTTTGTCATCTGCATACAAAGCACCTGGTCTGAGTCAAAAGAAAGTGAAGTGTTACTCACTCCATCACGTCTGACTCTTCAGGACTCCATGCACTGCAGCCCGCCAGGCCCCTCTGTCCATGGAATTCTCCAGGCAAGAATACTAGAGTGGTTGCCATTCCCTTCTCCAGGGGGTCTTCCCTACCCAGGGATCAAACCCAGGTCTCCTGCATTGCAGGTGGATTCTTTACCATCTGAGCCACCAGGGAAACTGGCCTTATTTAAGGTGCTGCTAACTGGATTTCTCAATACCCTGGTCCTTCAGGAGTGGGGTCCATTCCCACCTAGACCCCAGGTCAGCCCAGAAATCAACTCACTGGGTGTTCCTCTTCTCTCCAGCCTGCTAGGTTTCTTCAGCCTAGCAAAGGGCTGCCTCCAGTCATCAGCTGGCTTCTGACCTCAGATGGAGGCGAATGGGCCCGGTGGGCTGAACCACTCCCCTGGGGGCTCACCGCACTCTGGCAGCCCTCAGGCCCCTGGTGTAGGTTACAGAGATGCTGGCCGGTTTCCAGTGTTGACATTTCAGTACAGAGCAAGAGCAGTCGAAGTGGGACGCCCATGTCTTCCATGTCCGTACCTGCCACGCTCAGAAGGGTCCCTGGTGGGTGGCGGCTCCTCCCTGGAGCCGGGTGACCAATTTGGGGGGTGAGACCTGGCCTGCTGTTAACCTGCACCTGGTATGGCCACATTCTGCGCGTCTGTGAGGTTTCCCGGGCCCCACCTGGTAGGGTGGCTCCAAGGCCGATCACTTCCGAAAGAAACTGGGGGACACATGAAACCCACACCCCGATAATGGGGACCCGGGAGTAGGGGTCTGCAGAGGACGCAGCCGCAACCGTGCTAAATTTAAGGAGTTTCAGAACAGCGCTAGAACCAAGCCTGCTGGGAGGAGGCGAGAAGAGGGGGACCAGCGCGAAGGCGGCTGTGTGCCCGTATGAGGAAGGGCAGTCTCTCCTCGGGGACGAAACGGTTAAGCCTCCCGCAGCGCCCTAGGCATCCGGTAGGGGTCGCGCGCCGGCGGGAGCGCCCGCGCTCGCGGGCGGGCCTCAGGCTGCCGGGGCCCCTGACGTCACCGACCCACGGTCGCCATGGCGACGGCCTCATCAGCGCGCGCGTCAGAGCCGCCAGTCTCTTGGCAACCGCCCGATCTCCCGCTCTCCCTCCGCCTGGCTCTCGGCCGCGCGTCGCTCTGGCGTCAAAAGGACGTCAATAGGGATGTATCAATCCGGCGGCGGCGGCGTGGGCGGGGCCGCCGTGGGCGGGGTCGGCGGCGTGGGGGCGTGACGGGGCGGGCCCGGGAGGCAGGGGCGGGCCCGGGGGCGGGGCGGACGGCGCGTGCGGCTGGAGAGCGCGGCTCCAGGCTCAGAGCTGACATGCGGCGCGGCCCGGGCGGCAGGCGGCGGAGCAGCTGGCGGCCGGGCAGAGCGAACGGCCGAGCGGGCGGCGGGGGCCCCGGGGCGAGCGGCGTCCCAGCCTCGGCGCTCCGAGGGCGGCGGAGGTGAGGCGCGGCCCGGTGGGCCGGTGGCCGCCGCCGGGCTCGGGGCTGCGGGCTCGGCGGCCCCGCAGGTGCGCGCGCGGGGTTTTCGGGCCGGGGCGCCGCCGCCGGCTTCCCCTTTGTTGTGCGGCAGACAGCGGGGGCCATGGGAGCGAGGGTCCAGGGTTCAGGACGGAGTCGGGCGCGGGCGGCGGTCCACGCGCCCCGCGGGGCTTGGGACCCGGAGCCCAAGCGGATCCGACTGCGGGCGGCGGGCATAGGAGCAGGGCGCACGGCTCCCGGATCGGGGCTCGCGGTGGAGCAAGTCGCCGGCGGGGGCGGTGGCCGCAGGTCCGCGCGTCCGGGGGTCGGGTCTGCAGCCGCCGAGCTGAGCGCGCCCCCCGCCCGCAGGTGCGGCCCGGAACCATGGTGATCATGGCCGAGTTGAGCGCGGCCCCCGCGGGCTCGGGCCAGGGCCAGCAGAAGCCTCTCCGGGTGGGCTTCTACGACATCGAGCGGACCCTCGGCAAGGGCAATTTCGCGGTGGTGAAGCTGGCCCGGCATCGAGTCACCAAAACGCAGGTGCGTGGGGGGGGGGGGGCGCGCGGAACCCCGGGGTGGACCCTCCGCGGCTGGATACCCCCTTTCCCTGGAGCCCGGGAAGCTGGTGAAATCCCTGCTTGTGGGGTCCATCGTCCCAAGGTCGAAACGTTGATAGTTTTTATCAGTTTGGTAAAGAAGAAAATGCGATATGTTATGATTATGCGTAATTTGTACAAATACTGGGGAGTAGCAAAGAGGATAATGACCAAATACCCAGGAGTACAGCTGGAGCCTGTAAAACGAGTCTGCAGAGACTTAAGACATTTATTAAACTTTGACTTTTTGGGCTACTTTTGTTATTTTCCTCCCTAAGTTTTTGTGACCTTTGGGGACATGAAGTGTTTTAGAAATTAACCTGCAAAAAACGAAGTGTGTAAATTAGCTTAAGGCAGAGAGTTTTATTTCAGCAAATATCCTTTATTAATGATTTGTAGGTTGCAATAAAAATAATCGACAAAGCACGATTAGATTCAAGCAATTTGGAGAAAATCTATCGAGAGGTTCAGATCATGAAGCTTCTGAATCATCCTCACATTATAAAGCTCTATCAGGTAAGGATTCAAGTGTGTGTCCCACTGTTACTTCTGGCAAGTGTATCATTTTTTAATTTTCAACAACTTAAGTCTACAGTTTCTGAAGGTTGTGTCACTGGGTGGGAGTCAGGGAGTTGATTGTAGAAGGTAAAGAGATTGATTTTTGTGAGCTGTGCACTTATTTTTTCTTGCTTTTGGATCATAATCCAGATTTGCTTCATTAAAGTTTTATTTGATATTGTTACTTGCTCCAGTTTTGGATGCGGAGGTCAATTGTTAAATTTATTATGAAAACAAACAAACAAAACACACGGATTTCTGTATTGCTGAGAGTCAGCCATTTAGTGTGAAAGGACAAATTTGAGTCTAGACACTTCCACCTCGGCAGATTTTTATTAAACGTTAAGACTAGCTGCTCTTACCAGTTTTTGTAAACTTACCTTTGCCAAGGCAGCAGTGAGCATTTGTCTCTTCTGCTTCAACCCTCCCATCAGACATGGAGACATAACACACCTGTGCCCAGGTGAGAGCAGGGGACCTGACATCTAATCCACATCAAGGACGCGCCTCACCCTGGCCGCCTGTTGGTTTGCTTTGTGACTTTATTTTTGTTCTCCTGTTAAGACTAATAAATTGTACCTTTGGAAATGAGGTGCTGATTTAAGTAGGACAGCAGAGCAATCTCTTTCTTAGCCAGCCACTTCCGTAGAATGAACTTAGATCCACTTCAGAAGGATGTGTTCTTTGCATTCACCCAGTTGTGGTGGGTAAGTTCCTTTTGAGGAGTCTCATGAAACCCTGTGGATCCGTGATGAATAGAGAGTGTGTGTGTGTGTGTGGGGGGGGGGGCGGTGTGTGCCGTTTGCAAGGCGGGGTGGAGAGAGGACTGTGATTGAAGTGACCCTGGGGAAGGCTGCTGCCCTCGGTTACAGTGAAGGATGAGGGAGTCACAGGGCTCGTGTTCCCCTAGTGACAGTTTACTCGGTGGCGTTAAGTGCACAGCCCACGTCATGTGCGCCCCGGTTCATGTTTTGTTTCTGTTGTCGTTTTTGCGTCGTGAGGCCAAGATAAGATGCTTCCTCCACGGCCACTGATGTCAGTGCCTGAGCAATGTGCCCGCCCCGTTTCCGCAGGAGTGGGCTAAAGCCTGCCTGCCTTTGACTTTGCCGGGAGGGGATGAGCCAGGGCCGTCCCCGTCTTCCTGTCCTCCACTGACCCCGGGCAGGAGGAGCCCGGGTAGCCAGACGCCCAGCCCCTGGGATCCACGTTGAGGTCTTTTCTGGGGATGAATTTGCTCACCGCTCCAGGAGCTGCTGTTGGGAGATGGGCTCAGCAGGCAGCAATGATTGTACAGCTCGCGTTTTGACACTAGTGTCTAATTTGCATCCAGCTGGCCCAGGCCCCAGAACCTTGGTGAGACACTTCAACTCTTTCCTCGAGGTTTTTTTTTTTTTTTTTTTTTTTGAACTTCAAACATGTTGACTCTTAAATCTTTCTGCCTCTCTTTTTTTAAACTGAGGAAAGGGATAAACTTACAAGTCCCTCCACCACACAGGTCCAGGGCAGTTACAATTGTAGCTAAACTGCGTTGTATTTGCTTTTCTCTTTAAGTTTATGGCTCAAAGTACCTTTTTAAAGGAATAATTACATTTTGAACCTCCAAGAGCTCTGTTTTAAATAAGGATAACTTCCTCTGAAATAGTCCGTGGTGGTCCAGTGGTTAACACTTGGCCTTCCAATGCAGGGGTTGTGGGTTTGATCCCCATAAAGGCAGCTAAGATCCACATACTTTGAGGCCAAAAAACAGAAACATGAAACAGAAGCAATATTGTAACATATTCAGTAAAGAGTTTAAAAAATGAAATATTTTAAAATACATATACATGAGTCTGTTTTATTCCTTTCAGTACCAAAGATTTGAATTTGACCTTGTTTTTTAGTTATGTTTTAAACTCTTAAAAAAATCTTTTTTTCAACATGAAATAAAATTCTTGGATCAGTAAACAAACCTTTAAGGTGTGTTTGACATTAGCTGTTGCTATTGACACACACGCTGAGCGGTTTGCTGTACAGAAAAGAGTCTTTCATAGCTTACCTGGCAAAGCCAGCCTCTCTCAGCCTAATGTATCAGGTCAGTAACGCAAGTAGGGAGGGGAACTTCTTATCTATTATTCAACTTGTGCCGGCCCTAGGCATGGATAATCTGTTGTCTGCTCAGCTTCTAATAGAAAGGCCTCACAGAACCCTCATCATCTATTTTACTTCTGGGGCCTGCAGAGCCTTCACTTTGGGTGAGGAAAGTGAGTTAAAAATATGGTAGAGGCAAGTTGCAGTCCGAGCAGATGTTTTTGGAAGCAGATGCATATTGAGGTGGACAGGTTAGTGAGGAGCTCACATCTGACTTTAAAAAACTTCCCCTAAGTAGGAAATCCCTTTGTCTCTTTATTGCGGAAGTTTTTCTTTTCTTTCCCTATTTTTTGAAATAACAAATATACTTATTCTGGAAAAGTTAAAAATTTACAGGCTTTCAAGTGGATTCTTTATACCATTGGTATGTTCCTTTTTCACATGATTAAATGTTGCTGCTGCTGCTGTTGCTAAGTCGCTTCAGTCGTGTCCGACTCTGTGCGACCCCATAGATGGCAGCCCACCAGGCTCCCCTGTCCCTGGGATTCTCCAGGCAAGAATACTGGAGTAGGTTGCCATTTCCTTCTCCAATGCATGAAAGTGAAAAGTGAAAGTCAAGTCACTCAGTCGTGTCCGACTCTTAGCGACCCCATGGACTGCAGCCCACCAGGCTCCTCCGTCCACGGGACTCTCCAAGCAAGAGTACTGGAGTGGGGTGCCACTGACTTCTCCGTGATTAAATGTTAGGTCTTTGTTTTTTTAGGTTATGGAAACAAAGGATATGCTGTATATTGTCACTGAATTTGCAAAAAATGGAGAAATGTTTGGTAAGCCATGCTGATTTTTGATATCTATTGGAAAGAAATGGTAGTAACTTGTTCCCACTCACCCCTCCAGTGGTGGGGGTCTCCCCAGCGTTCTTTCTCTGTGCCCCGAGCGACGACTGGACTTTTGGGTTTGGGGCTAGAGCTTCGTTTTGTCCCTCCTCAGATTACTTGACCTCCAACGGGCACCTGAGCGAGAGTGAAGCCCGGAAGAAGTTCTGGCAGATTCTGTCAGCCGTGGAGTACTGCCACAGCCACAACATCGTCCACCGGGACCTAAAGACCGAGAACCTGCTGCTGGATGACAACATGGACATCAAGCTGGCAGGTGAGGGCCAGGAACATGCCCAGTGGGAGGGGTGCCTGCGGGTGAGGGGCTGCGAGTGTGCTCTGCGTGAGGGGTGTACCTGCCTGCCAAGGGTCCGTGCTTTCTTGCACGAGCCTTTGAAACATTGACCTTGCTGTTTCCGCCACAACTTCATCGCCTGTTTCTTTGCCTCTCAGATTTTGGGTTTGGGAATTTCTACAACTCAGGAGAACCTCTGTCCACGTGGTGTGGAAGCCCCCCATACGCAGCCCCGGAGGTCTTCGAGGGGAAGGAGTACGAAGGCCCCCAGCTGGACATCTGGGTAGGAGCCTGGGTGGCACATGGGGCATGCGTGGGGCGGGGGGGCCTGGAGGGGATTCGGGTGCATGTAGTGGGGGGCTTGGAGCGGGCATGGGTGTGTGGGGGGTGGAGGGGGTCTGGAGGGGACGCAGGTGCGCAGGGTGGGGGGCTCGGAGGGGGCACGGGTGCCTGGGCACAGGTGCTGACCTGGTCCTCCTCCTGCAGAGCCTGGGTGTCGTGCTCTATGTCCTCGTGTGCGGGTCGCTGCCCTTCGATGGGCCCAACCTGCCGGCGCTGCGGCAGCGGGTGTTAGAAGGCCGCTTCCGCATCCCCTTCTTCATGTCCCGAGGTAGGTGAGGACCTGGCCTCCTCCGGGCACACGGGGCTGGCAGCCTGCTGACCACGCGTCGGGTAGCCTGGGATGAGAGTCTGAGGGGAGGAGGAGGGATTCATTTCCCGCAAGGCCTGCTTGGCCATCTTCTGAGTCTGCGTTGGGCCCGGCAGCCAGTCGCGTGTCGCCACGGGGTGTTTACCAGGCACCTACGAGGCTGCTTATGGGCCCTGCTAATGGGGCTGGCCTGTCCCTTTGCAGGCTGTTGGGAAGCTGGCTGGGGCCCAGTGCCGCAAGTCTCACCCACCCCACACTGGGCTTTTCTCTTCCACCCTGATCGCTGCTTAGCAACATACAGAATGGGGGTTCTGGGTGGTTCTCAGTCTAGTGGACTTGAGGGCCACGCCCTCCAGGGCCCGATCCCTCAGCCGGTGACTCTCCTTGCTCGTGTTTCTCTTGGCCTCTGTGTTCTCTGGGATGGTCACTGGTCTGCTTGCCATTTGCCAGGGAGCCATATGCCCTGCGGGAGCCCAGGCGGGAGGTGGGAACGCATGGGCGGGCGGCCCGTGCGCAGACTCAGTGCTCCGCTTCCACCTCCAGACTGCGAGACGCTAATCCGCCGCATGCTGGTGGTGGAGCCCGCCAAGCGCATCACCATCGCCCAGATCCGGCAGCACAGGTGGATGCAGGCTGAGCCGGCGCTGCTGCTGCCGGCCTGCGCAGCTTTCTCCCTGCTTGGCTACACCTCCAGCGTGGGCGACTATGATGAACAGGCCCTGGGCATTATGCAGACACTGGGCGTCGACCGAAAGAAGACCGTGGAGGTGAGCCACCTGCCTGCCTGCTGTGGTGGGTAAGGAGGGCACCTTCCCTGGGTGGCTGAATGGAGAAGCTGGCTCTTGCCAGCCAGGTTAGAATGGGAGCAGCATGGCTCATTTAAGGGCTGCTTGTCCGCTAGAAAGGATACTCTCGTCCGCCCCAGAATAACCCTGGAGTGGTCTCGTCAGGGACCGTCCCTTCTGCCAGCCCCTCTCTGACGCCCACTTCTCTGCCCCTAGTCACTGCAGAAGAGAAGCTACAACCACTTTGCAGCCATTTATTACCTCCTCGTGGAGCGGCTGAAGGAGTACCGGCTTGCCCAGCCAGCCCGCCCTGGCCCTGCCCGGCAGCAGAGGCCCCGGAGCACAGACCTCAGTGGTTTTGAGGTGAGGGGGCAGTGAGTGCCTTTGATTCCTCACCCCCCACCCGTGTCTCTGCCTTGGACTGTGTCCCCAGGTTAGGAGTCCCCCTCTCAGACACCCCTAGGAGGGGTTGCAGGCTGAGCCCCGAGGTCATGTCCCCTCACCCGTTAGGCACTGGATAGGGGTCTCATGTGAGCCGCTGGCAGGGGCATGATGGAGAGGGAGTGCCAGCCTCTCTACTGGGGTTCTGATCCTGCCCATCAGCCCCCTGTTCCTTCACTGCCCCTGGTGCCATCTCCCGGCTGCTCCTTCTGGTCTCCCTGCTCAGCGAGGCATTGGAGAAGGGGTGCGCATGTCCTGAGCCTGTCTGGTCACAGCTGATGCCCGTTAACTCAGAAGCCAGCCTGGTCTGTCAGGTGATGCCATGTTGCCGGCGGTCGTTCCCCGCCTCTGTGCCTCACGGCCTCTGTCTTCATCTGCCGGCCCACAGGTGCCTCAAGAAGGCCTCCCTGGAGACGCTCTCCGTTCCGCCCTGCTGTGCACGCAGCCCCAGACCTTGGGGCAGTCTGTCCTACAGGTCGAAATGGACTATGACCTCCACAGCTCCCTGCAGGTGTGTGAGCGCCTCGTGGGTGGCGTCCGGGGTGGATGTGCCTGGTCCCCAGCGGTGGGGGTGCTCCTGCGCCTGACCTTACGGTCTGTGTGTGTCCCTCGCAGCCCCTGCTGCTCCCCGTGGACACCAGCTGCAGTGGGGTGTGCCGGCATCGCTCCATCTCCCCCAGCAGCCTTCTGGACACGGCCATCAGCGAGGAGGCCAGGCCAGGCCCAGGCCTGGACGAGGAGCAGGAGGTGCAGGAGCCCCCGCCCGGCAGCACAGGCCGGAGGCACACGCTGGCCGAGGTCTCCACCTGCTTCTCCCCGGGCGCCCCTCCATGTAAGTGTCCCTGGCGGCCACGTGCACACCTGACAGGTGGGCTTGGGGGCGGGGCAGCCTCTTCTGATGACAGTGCTCTGGATTTGCCATTCCTGGAGCACCCGAGGCCTTATGGACCATACTTAGACCTCACAGGGAGCTCTCGAGCATCAGGGCTGGAGGGGAATTTAGCCGTCCTCAGAGGTTGGCAGGACAGCTCCTTGGCCCAGGCCTCTCTGTGTCCCGGGTCCAAGCTCCACTGTCAGCTGTGGAGCCCGAGGTGCTGGCTGGCAGGGCTCCCTGGTCTCTGGTCGCCTCTGCCTGTCGCAGACGTCCTATCCTCAGAGTTGCGGGTAAGGGTGGTGGGGGATACAGCTGTCTGCCCCATCAGAGGGCCGGGTTGGCAGGAGATGCTGCAGAGTGCAGAGCCCCGAGTGCTTAGACTCATGGTGACGCATTGAGCACTGGGGGTGGGTCTGGCCTCAGGTCACCAGGGCCTCAGCTGCACCCGCTTCCCTGCAGGTATTGTCGTCTCGCCCTCTGCGGCCAGTCCTTGTGAAGGCACCAGCTCAGACAGCTGCCTGACCTCTGCGGGTGATGGCCTAGCTGGGCTCAGTGGACACCTGGCTGCTCAGGGGCTGGTGGGCGCCTGCTCCCCATTCAGATTGGCCTCACCACTGCTGGGCACCCAGTCTGCCACGCCCATGCTGCAGGCGCAGGGGGCCCTGCGAGGAGCTGCCCTGCTGCCCGTCAGCTTCCAGGAGGGCCGGAGGGCGTCAGACACCTCGCTCACTCAAGGTGACTTTCCCTTTCATGCCCACTTCACCTACCCTGGGAGACCTGAATGTACCCACCACCCCCTGGGGCAGGGCATCACTTTGTCCCTCATGCAGGTGGCTATCCTCTCTCCAGGCAGTTCTGGCAGAGCAGCAGTGCCCCTCCAGGCAGGCCAAAGCTGCTGCCTGGGTTCTAGATGCCCTGGCTTCTAGGACAAACTCATGTGGTCTCTAGAAGGTGATCCTAAAAGCCCAAGAGATGCTTAGACACCAGGCAGCAGGTCCCGACCTGGAGGAGGGATGATTAGGGAGGCCCTCGCCATGAAGGCAGTCCACATCAGGCTCTTCCAACGCCCCCTCAAGGCTTGTGGGATGCTGGGGCCCCCTGTTCTGCTCACTCCTGCCTTACCCAAAGGATCCACTGTCTGCCCAGATGTGTGCTTCTTCAGGGCTGGAATTGCTGTCCCAAACCAAACCTTGAAAGGGGATGATGTCCCAACTGTAGGAGGGGGGCTGTCGTGAAGTGATGGGGTGATCAGAGGGCCACTGGACCCTGTAGGAAAGGGCTGACTTCCTCATCCCACCATGTCAGACCACGCGGCCCCCCTTTACTCCTCCCACTGCCTAGAAGCCCCAGCGAGCTGCAGGCCATTGGTGCTCGGCTAGGGGACAGGTCTGGACACGTGTTGGTTTTGCCTCCCCCAGGGCTAAAAGCCTTCCGGCAGCAGCTGAGGAAGAACGCGAGGACCAAGGGGTTCCTGGGGCTGAACAAGATCAAGGGGCTGGCGCGCCAGGTGTGCCAGCCCTCATCCTCCAGCCGGGCCTCCCGGGGCGGCCCGCATGCCTTCCAGCTGCCCGCACAGAGCCCAGGCCTGCACGGCAGTGGAGCCGGCAGCTGGGAGGGCAGGGGCATGCTGGAGGACGTGCTGCAGCAGCAGAGGTAGGCCCGTGGGCACCGGCTGAGACCTGGGCAGGGCTCACAGACCTTGGGGACTCCTGAGTAACGTTAGCCCTGAGCGCCTTCCCTGTGGCTGGGGGCAGGGGCGGGGTGCCTCGGCTGGTGGGGCAGGGAGGGGGCAGCGAGTGAGAATGTCATGTCTGGTTGGCATCTCTGAGCTGCTCTGAAAGCAGGAGGGGGAAGGAAATGTCAGGAATTGCTCAGGGATTAGTCACACAGAATGGCGTGTTCTGAGCAGCCCCAGCCCGCGGTTCCGCGGGGTAGGCCCTCTAGCTCTGGCAGGTGGAAACCCGATCGTGTGGCAGTCTGGCTGGGCGGCGGGGGGAGCCGCGGGCCGCCAGCCGGCCGGCACTGACCTGCTCCCCCTGTCCCTTGGTCTGGCCAGGTTGCTTCAGTTACAGCACCACACAACGGCCCCAGCCAGCTGCCAGCCAGCCCCCTTGGTCCTCGCCCCCTGCGATGGCACCCTCCATGTGTCAGGACTGCAGAAGGATCTGGGGCTGGGGCCCAGCCCTCTGCTGCCGCCCCATCTGCTCCAGGCTGGTGTCTCCCCCGTGGCCTCGGCTGCCCAGCTCCTGGATGCCCACCTGCGCATCAGTGGCTCCACGGCTCCCAGCCCTGCCGCAGCGGCCCCCCAGCCACGCTTTGCCATGCTGCCCGTGAGCCTGGAGCCCACAGGGCTGCCCCACGGGGACTGTGAGATGGAAGACCTGACCTCAGGCCCACTGGGCACCTTCGTCCTGGTGCAGTGAGGGCCCCAGCTGGGGCAGCTGACTTCTTGAAGCAATAATTTCAGAGTATGTGAAGATGGTTCCCGATGCAAAGCCAATAACTTTCCAGAAGAGAAACAAGCAATATGTTTGGTGTTTTGGATTTTTTAGTTTATTATTTTTTTTTCCTTGCACTGAGCAACTGTAACTCCGAGTAGAGACTGGAAACTTTTTGAAGAAAAATAATAATCCAGGGGCCTGTTGTTGGGACCGGTGGATGGGATGGGGAGGAGGGCAGTGGGTGGAGCCGGCAGTGGTATGGGCAGGGTCACAGGGGGGTGGCCAGTTGGCCCCAGGAAACCATGGTGTGAGCTGTGTGTCTCCATTGTGTGTGTATGCGCGTGTGTGCGTGTGGATTAGTGTTGTTGTTTTTTTTTTTTTCACAATTCTCCACTTCCTGAAACACTTACACTTCACTTGAAAACTGTGAACTTTCCACTTTACGTATCAGTTTTTGAAAAGCTCTAACCTCCAGTCCAAGAGAAGACATCTACGAGTTCTTGGAATTCTCTCCCCTGAAATCAGAACCCAGAGGGTAGCTTTTCTTATCTTTCAAGAGCATGTTGTATAAACAGCTCGGGAGTTAGTTTTCCAGGATTCTTCAGAGGGGCTGCAGAGAGGAACCTGAGTGAGGTGGAGTGAGCTGGAGGCTCCCCTTGGTCACTTGGGCGCCCTCAGGGGAGTCAGCCAGGGAGGTTTCTTCCTCCTGCACCTCTTATTTCCGCTGCTAATTAAGTTTTTATGCATTTCATTATCAGGGTCCAAAAAGAACAACTGACTGGGGGTGGGGAACGTGCAATATGGCGAGTCTGTGATGGGGGTGGCCGGCGTGGGGCTGCTTGTGGTGGGGGGACAGCCCACCCTGTCCGGGCCCTGCGCTCGGTGGGCTTTTGTTTTAGGAAAGTGAAATGAGAGGTCAGGTCATTGTTGTTCAAGCTTTGTTCCTTTTTTAAAGCAAATACTGTACATGTATATACATAGGAAACAAACATACACTACTTATTTTTTATACTTTTTACTACATTTTTGTGTTCCTGGTTTGAACGTCCCTCTCTGGTAACGTGATGACGTACCTGGTGCCAGGTCCAGGTGGAGGCGGGGCCAGCAGGCAGCAGACAGGTGCGCGCTCACCCGGCAGGGAAACTCAGGTGGTAGCCACTGGACTGAGCAGGAGAGCCACAGCTCCCACCCCTGCAGCCAGTCAGGGCCGTCCGTCCCCACCACCCTCCCCCACGACCCCTCAACCCAGGTGCCTTCAGCTCACGTCGGCTCTCGCCACCTGCAGTGTTAGGCCCGGGCGATGCTGGCCCGGGAAGGGGGCCCCTGTAGAAGCCAAAGATTGCTGAGGCCCAGGAGGCGGCCCAGCCTGCGTGTTCCCGGCTCCCAGCCCTGCTGCTGATGCTGCTGCTGCTGCTGCTGCTCCGGGGCTGCTTCAGGATCAGGACAAAGGACTCCGTGTGCCCGGCAGCTGCCAAGTCACCCAAGCCTCTTGTGACTCTCACCAGGAGACTACCGGAGGCCCTGGGGCTCCAGCTCAGCCCCCTCCAGAGGCACCATCAGCCCCCATGAGGCCACCCCACCCCAACCCCTCAACGCATCTGTTCGAATGCCATCGATCAAAGGCCTCAGAACTGTGACAAGCACTTTACTCTCACTGCGGTTTTCTCTCGTCGCTGTCAGGCGTGTCTCGTCTTGTGTCCGGCGTGTGCGACGCTCGTGCGGCAGGATTCTCGGTGGCGCTGTCCTGCAAACTGAACGCAGGGGCCTATCCTGGGCACCGTGCTATGTGATGAAGCTGTACATAGTTTGGGTTTTTTGTTTTTTGTTTTTTTAACCATAACAATTATTTTATTTCTTATGTTCACGTGAGAAACATATGCCAAATGATTAGTGGATGTATGTTTTTTAATTTAATATTTAAATAAAATGTTTGGGGAAAAAACCTTGACTTCTTCCTCCGGTTCTTTGTGGGCTCCCTCCTTCTAAGCCGCTCCCTCCAGGTTCGATGAGTCTCAGGTCTTAGAGGACAGGGCGAGGTGCCAGCTCCCATGCTTTGCTGAGCCTCAGACCCAGGTTCTTAGCTGCTAGGAGCAGAAGGTGCTTGGTGGTCCAGGCTGGGGGTGGCCTACTGGTTCTCAGGCCCCTTGAGCCCAGGTGGCAGTGCTGCCAATCAGCTGGAGGTCTTAACTGCCAGGTCTGTTTTCAGCCTGTTCTCTTCTAGAAGAGAACCATTCATACTTCCCTCTTCAGCTTTAATGTTCTCTGGATCCACCTATAAATCAAGGCTTTGGAAGAATCTCACAGCCAAACTATTTCCCAGTTTTTAAAGTTGGTGTTACCACTTTCTAGCAGTAAGGCAGTTATGGCTGCTAGACAAAGGGTACTCTTCACTTTGATGCCCGGCAACTCTTTTTTTGGTAAAAAAGAAATTCTTGAACCTTTTCACACCGATTAGGATGATCATTATAAAAAAAAAATAGTATTTGCAAAGATGCAGAAATTGGACCCCTTTTGCATTGCTTGTGGGGACATGCAATAGTGCAGCTGCTGTGGAAAACAGTACTGGAGTTCTTCAAATAAACAAGGATCATGTCATCCAGCAATCCCACTTCCGGGCATAGACCCAAAAGAACTGGATGTGGAGTCTCCGCTATCTCTACACCTGTGTTCATGGCAGCATATTCACAAGAACCAAAATGTCCAAGCAACCCAGTGTCCATCGGTGGATGGGTGGATTAATCGAATGTGGTCCATCCACACAATAGAATATCTGTGTGTGTGTCTGCACGCACACACTTGTGCTCAGCCGTGTCTGACTGTGATCCCATGGACCAGAGCCCTCCAGGCTCCTCTGTTCATGGGATTCTCCAGGCAAGAATACTGGAGTGGGTTGCCATGCCCTTCTCCAGGGGATCTTCCCGATCCAGAGATTGGACCGGCATGTCTTGTGTCTCCTGCATTGGCAGGTGGATTCTTTACCACTGCGCCACTTGAGAAGACTGGGATTCCCAGGTGGCCCAATGGTAAAGAATCCACCTACCAATTAGGAGATGTGGGTTCGATCCCTGGGTTGGGTAGATCCCCTGGAGAAGGAAATAGCAACACATGCTACTATTCTTGCCTGGAACATTTCCGTGGACAGAGAAGATTGGGGGCTACAGTCTGAGGGGTCGCAAGAGTTGGACAGGACTGAGTGACTAAACAGCAACAATGGAATATCTTTCAGCCTTAAAAAGGAGGGAGATTCTGATATCTGCTATGACACAGATAAACCTTGAGCTTGACGCTCAGTGACAGAGCCGGGCATAAGAGAACAGACCCTGTGTAATCTCTTTACCAGAGGCCCCTGGAGGAGCCAGACCCATAGAGACGGAAAGTAGGACGGCAGCGGCCAGGGGCTGGGCACGGATAGGGAGTGAGTGTTTCATGGGGACAGAGTCTCAGTCTGGAGATGCTGGAAACTCCGGAGATGGATGGTGGGGATTGTTGTACAATAATGTGAATGTACCCAGTGCCACTGAAATACACACTTAAGTAGTTAAGATTGTAAATTTTATGTGTATTTTACCAAGATGAGAGGAAGATTCTTTCAGGGGGAGATGGAGACCCGTGGGATGTCAGGACTCTATCCTGGGCTTACGGATGTGCTCACAAATCCTTTCCTGTCCCCAGAACAGGAGGCCAGTGGCCCCGGGACTTGTGAGGCTTGCGGCGTGTGAAGGGTGCTTTGGACCCACAACCTACGGCTTGTTCTCCCAGCGTTTCTGCACGTGGACAATCCCACCTCGGGCGTTCCACGAGATGTCAGTGCTGTGGAAGTATGCATTCCTGGGGGGGCCCGGGGTGTGGCGAGGCTGGACTAGGCTTTGGTACATCCTTTAGCGCATAATGGTACGTCTGGGCTTGGGCAGTGACCATGCTGTGGCTGGCTTCCTCATGTTCAGTGCAGTGCACCTCACAATGCCATCTTCCTCTTGAGATGTGAGCACTGACAACCACGAACCATGTGGCATAGCACCTGGCAAGTGGGGAGCTCCCAGGAACACACTGACCCTGAAGGAAGTGTCCTACAGGGTCACCACAGCCAGAGGACACATGTCCGCCAGGGAGGAAGGCCAGTGCAGTGAGTGGCCCAGGCCCCGCTCCATCTGCCTGCTTCTGTTGAAAATGCTGGTTCCTCCTGCAGCAGTGCCCTATCCGTGTGGTTTTACTGCCCAGAGCTCCAGGGGCCAGTGCTCCAGAGCCCACCCTGCTTTAGGAGAAAGCATTTTTGGGTGTTCAGAAACATGGTCAGTTTGAGTGAGACTGACTTCTTGGGGAGGGGACAGAGGGAAGGATTTGGAGTGGACAGAGTGATGGAAGTTCTGGACTAGAGCTGAGGGCTCATCACCCCCAGAGAACCTGACCTAAGAGGAACTGGCTTGCTTGCTCAGTTCAGCTGCTCAGTCATGTCCAACTCTTTGTAACGCCATGGACTGCAGCATGCCAGGCTTCCCTGTCCATTACCAACTGCTGGAGCTTGCTCAAACTCCTGTCCATTGAGTTGGTGATGCCAGCCAACCATCTCATCTTCTGTCATACCCTTCTCTTCTTGCCTTCAGCATCAGGGTCTTTTCCAATGAGTCAGATCTTTACATCAGGTGGTCAAATTATTGGAGTTTCAGCTTCAGTATCAGTCCTTCCAATGAATATTCAGGACGGATTTCCTTTAGGATTGACTGGTTTGATCTCCTTGCAGTCCAGGGGACTCTCAAGAGTCTTCTCCAACACCACAGTTCAAAAGCATCAGTTCTTTGGTGCTCAGCTTGCTTTATGGTCCAACTTTCACATCCATACATGACCACTGGGAAAACCATAGCTTTGACTAGGCGGACCTTTGCTGCCAAAGTAATGTCTCTGCTTTTTAATATGCTGTCTAGGTTGGTCATAGCTTTTCTTCCAAGGAGCAAGCATCTTTTAATTTCATGGCTGCAGTCACCATCTGCAGTGATTTTGGAGCCCAGAAAAATAAAGTCTCTCAATGTTTTCACTGTTTCCCCATCTATTTGCCATGAAGTGATGGGACCAGATGCCATGATCTTAGTTTTCTGAATTTGAGTTTTAAGCCAGCTTTTACGCTCTCCTCTTTCACTTTCATCAAGAGGCTCTTTAGTTCCTCTTCACTTTCTGCCATAAGGGTAGTGTCATCTGCATATCTGAGGTTATTGATATTTCTCCTGGCAGTCTTGATTCCAGCTTGGGCTTCCTCCAGCCCAGCGTTTTGCATGATGTACTCTGCATATACGTTAAATAAGCAGGGTGACGATATACAGCCTTGACGTTCCCGATACGGAACCAGTCTGTTGTTCCATGTCCAGTTCTGTTTCTTCTTGACCCGTGTGCAGATTTCTCAGGAGGCATGTAAGATAGTCTGGTATTCCCATCTCTTGAAGAATTTTCCACAGTTTGTTGTGGTCCACATGGTAAAATGCTTTGGCGTAGTCAATAAAGCAGAAATAGATGTTTTTCTGGAACTCTCTTGCTGTTTCGATGATCCAGCGGATGTTGGCAATTTGATCTCTGCTTCCTGTGCCTTTTCTAAATCCAGCTTGAATATCTGGAAGTTCACGGTTCACGTACTGTTCAAGCCTGGCTTGGAGAATTTTGAGCATTACTTTGCTAGAGTGTGAGATTAGAGCAATTGTGCAGTAGTTTGAACATTCTTTGGCATTGCCTTTCTTTGGGATTCAGATGAAAACTGACCTTTTCTAGTCATGTGGTCACTGCTGAGTTTTCCAGATTTGCTGGCATTCTGAAGTGCATCACTTTCACAGCATCATCTTTTAGGATTTGAAGTAGCTCAACTGGATTTCCATTACCTCCACTAGCTTTGTTCACAGTGATGCTTCCTAAGGCCCCCTTGACTTTGCATTCCAGGATGTCTGGCTCTAGGTGAGTGATCACATCATCATGGTTATCTGGGTCATGAAGATCTTTTTTGTATAATTCTTTTGTGTATTCTTGCCACCTCTTCTTAATATCTTCTGCTTCTGTTAGGTCCATACCATTTTTGTCCTTTATTGTCACCATCTTTGCATGAAATATTCTCTTGGCATCTCTAATTTTCTTGAAGAGATCTCTAGTCTTTTCCATTCTATTGTTTTCCTCTATTTCTTTGCATTGATCACTTTCTTATCTCTCCTTGCTATTCTTTGGAACTCTGCATTCAGATGGGTATATCTTTGCTTTTCTCCTTTGCCTTTCACTTTTCTTTTCTCATCTATTTGAAGTCCTCCTCAGACAACCATTTTGACTTTTTGCATTTCTATTTCTTAGGGATGGTCTTGATCACTGCCTCCTGTACAATGTCTGAACTGCCATCTAGTTCTCAGGCACTCTATGAGATCTAATCCCTTGAATCTGTCACTTCCACTGTATAATCATAAGGGATTAGATTTCATGGCATCTGGTCCCATCACTTCATGGGAAATAGATGGGGAAACAGTGGAAACAGTGGCAGACTTTGTTTTTTGGGACTCCAAAATCACTGCAGATGGTGATTGCAGCCATGAAATTAAAAGACGCTTACTCCTTGGAAGGAAAGTTATGACCAACCTAGGCAGTGTATTGAAAAGCAGAGACATTACTTTGCCAACAAAGGTCCATCTAGTCAAGGCTATGGTTTTTCCAGTGGTCATGTATGGATGTGAGAGTTGGACTGTTAAGAAAGCTGAGCGCCAAAGAAATGATGCTTTTGAACTGTGGTGTTGGAGAAGACTCTTAAGAATCCCTTGAACTGCAAGGAGATCCAACCAGTCCATTCTAAAGGAAATCAGTACTGGGTGTTCTTTGGAAGGGCTGATGCTGAAGCTGAAACTCCAATACTTTGGCCACCTGATGTGAAGAGTTGACTCATTGGAAAAGACTCTGATGCTGGGAGGGATTGGGGGCAGGAGGAGAAGGGGATGACAGAGGGTGAGATGGCTGGATGGCATCACTGACTCGATGGAGTGAGTTTGAGTGAACTCCGGGAGATGGTGATGGACAGGGAGGCCTGGCGTGCTGCAATTCATGGGGTCGCAAAGGGTTGGACACGGCTGAGCGACTGAACTGAACTGAATGGTCTAGTGGTTTTCCCTACTTTCTTCAATTTAAGTCTGAATTTTGCAATAAGAAGTTCATAGTCTGAGCTGCAGTCAGTTCCCAGTCTTGTTTTTGCTGAATGTATAGAGCTTCTCCATCTTTGGCTGCAAAGAATATAATCAATCTTATTTTGGTATTGACCATCTGGTGAGGTCCATGTGTAGAGTCTTCTCTTGTGTTGTTGGAAGAGGGTGTTTGCTATGAATAGTGTGTTCTCTTGGCAAAACTCTGTTACTCTTTGCCCTGCTTCATTCTGTACTCCAAGGCCAAACTTACCTGTTACTACAGATATCTCTTGACTTCCTACTTTTGCATTCCAGTCCCCTATAATGAAAAGGACATCGTTTTGGGGTGTTAGTTCTAGAAGGTCTTGTAGGTCTTCACAGAATCATTCAAGTTCAGCTTCTTCAGCATTACTGGTTGGGGCATAGACTTGGATTAATGTGATATTGAATGGCTTGCTTGGGGTGGAAGGAAAAATTGTTAGTCCATTTGTTTTCTAATTTTTAAATTTTATTTTGACGATACTGGATCTTCACTGTGGTGCACAGGCTTTCTCCAGTTGCCGTGTATGGGCTTAGTTGCCCCAAGGCATGTGGAATCTTAGTTCCCTGACCAGGGATCAAACCCATGTCCCCTGCATTAGAAGGTGGATTCTTAACCACTGGACCACTAGGGAGGTCCCCCATTAATTTTCCTTCCAGAGTAGTAGCAGGGAGTCTCAGATGCCCATGGGGAGCACAGCCAGCCTGCAGCATGGCCTTTGACTTTGGGAGGGGTCCTGAAGAGGTTATCTGGGATGGAGATGTCTTTAGGGGACCCACCTTGGGTTTTCCAGGTCTGGCTCTGTGGGCTACCATCCGTGGTGAGAGGAGGCAAAGGGAAACAGACGGGCCTGGAGGACAGTGGAGGGGTAACGGGGAGGGGAAGAGGGAGGGAAGGGAAGGAGGAGGGGAGGGGGAGGAGGAGTGTGGAGGGAGAAAAAGTGAGCCTGTTCAATCCCCCCTCCCTTAAGGGAACTCCCAAGTCTCAGTCTGACTCACTCTTTAATTATCATCATTTCATTTATTTGAAGGTGAGTTCTGTGAAAAATAGACATGTCACTCAAGAGGCCCGGGTGACAGAGCTCGGCCCCCACTGTCTTTGAGGAGCCATGTTCTAGGGTGAAGCCCGCGAGTGGGTTCCAGGCCAGCGCCGCTTCTCCAGCAGTCTCGGGGCGGGGGCGAGGGGGTTTGATTCAGCTGAAGGGCAAAGGAGGGCTTCCCTCCTTTGGTGAGTGTGTCTACCTCTAGCAGCAAAGGGTACATGAGAAGTCTGGGACTTCTGGTGCCCTGGATCGAGATTTGAAGGGGATGTGAGAACCCAGAAACGAGGTTTTCTGAGAGCCAGTCAGCTTTGCTTGACACACAGTGAAACCCACCTGCCATGTCATCAGTGAGTGTTGACCAGGCAAAGATGGTGTGATGACCACTAAAACCAATATACACGCTTAATCACCCGAAGTGGCCCAGGTCCTCTCCTGGCTCCAGGCAGCTGCTGGCCAGCTCTCATCTCTGTGCGTCAGTTTGCATTTCCTAGAATTTCCCACCAATGGGTCATACGGTGTGTGTTCTCCATTTGGTTGACTTTCAGTAGGCAGAATGGCGTGCAGACCCAGGCAGGTGTCATATAGCATCACTAGTTTGCCTTTCACAGCCAGGTAGAATTCCAGGGTGTGGCCAGGCCAGAGGAGAGGGTGTTCATCCATTCCAGTCAATGGTGGGTACTCGGGGTGTTCCCAGTTTGGGGCTATTATAAATGATGCTGCTATGAGTGTGTGAGTCTGTGTGGACAGGTTTTGTTTCTCTTGGGTAACAGGTAGAAGCTACACATATGGTATGATAGCTATTAGCTTTACGAGAAGATTTCAGACTATGACCCAAAGTGGCTACACCAGTTTATATTCCCTCCCATAATTCATGAGTGTTCTGGTTGCTCTGGATCATTGCCAGCACTTGGTAGCCTCAATCTTTATCATTTTAGCCATTCTGATAGATCTGCTATTCTCATTTCATCTTGCATTTTCCTGATGACTATT
Source organism: Ovis aries (assembly GCF_016772045.2). Lineage (NCBI taxonomy): Eukaryota > Metazoa > Chordata > Mammalia > Artiodactyla > Bovidae > Ovis > Ovis aries. Next base: position 264,190,161 of record NC_056054.1, on the reverse strand, counting down.
GAAGTTTAACATCTTTTTATGTGCTTATTGGCCATTTTATTTTTCAAGCTTATTTATGTCTCTGCCAGTTTTTAATTAGGTTGTTTTAATTCTTCTCATTAAGTTGCAGGAGTTCTTTACATATTCTGCATATAAAATTGGTCTTATGTCTTATTTGTGTATTGTCTTATGTCTTATTGTCTTATGTGTATACACACATGTAGACACATATACACACACATATATATGTATCTATGCATACACACATATATATACACACACATTCACACACAGAATATTTCTCCTGTCTATGGCCTACCTTCCATTTGAAGAGTAGAGTTGCAGGTTTTAAGTCCAACTTATCATTTTATTTTTTATGGTCAGCACTTTTTCATGTCCTAAGAGACCTCTGTCTATCCTCAGAGGCTTTATACTGTCAGCTTTTCTATCCATGTCTACAATCCACTCTGAGATGACTTTTCCTTATGGTTTGGGATAGCAGTTGAAGCATATTTTTCTGCTATGGATGTTCAATTGCTTCAGCACCATTTATTGAAAAGACTCTCCTTTGCCCCCATTGAGTTAATTGGCCACATTTATCACAAATATGAAGACCAACTTCTGGACTCTGTTCCACTGATCTACATCAATGTGTCTATCTGATGTCAATGCCATGTTGCCTTGATTATTGCTACTATTAATTACTGTTTTGGGCTGCTCTGTGTGGCATGCAAGTTCGTAGTTCCCCTGCCAGAAATTGAGTCAATGCCCCTTATGGCAGAAGAAGTCTGGTGTCCCAAACACTGGACACCAGAGAAGTCCCTATTGCTAATATTATAGCTGAAGTCTTGATAAAATCAGGCAATGTAAGTCTTCTAATTTTGTTCTTTCTCTAAATTACTACTGGTTCTCTAGATCCTTTGCATTTCCATATACATTTTTGAATCAGCTTGTCAGTTTCTGTAAGTTGTATCAAATCTTGTTATTTGTGTGAGATTGGTATTATTTCCTCCTTAAATGTTGATGGAATTCATTGGTGAAGGCATTTGGGGCTGGGGTTGCTTTGTGGGAAGGTTTTAAATTACAAGTTCAATTTCGTTGATAAGTTTAGAGATAGTCAGGTTTTCTATTTCATCTTTGAGTGAACTTTGGGAGTTTACATCTCTTAAAGCGTTTGTCCATTTAAAATGAGTTGTTGGCCTTATTTCTCAGAAGTTTGTAGTATCTCTTAGTATTCATTTATTATCTATAGGCTCTGCAGCCATGCTTTCCATCTCATTGAGTCTTGTTTTGTGGCCCAGCATGTGGTTTATCTTGGTGGATGCTCCATGTGCTGTTCAGAAGGGCTTGAGTCCTGCTCTTGCTAGTGTTGTGTAAACATCAGTCAAGGTGGGTGAATGCTGCTGTTGAATTCTCCTCCATTCTACTGATTTTTCTCTCTTCTTTCCTATTTGCACTAAGACAGGAGTGTTGAGATGTGGATTCCAGTGTGGCTATGTCTGATTCTTCCGTTCTCTCAGTTTTACAGTGATGCATGTGAAGCTCTCTCTTACTCCAGCCTGCATTCTCAGGACTGTTGTCTCTTGACTAACCGAGTCTTTTATCTTTAGGAGCTGTCCCTCTTTACCTTGCTAATCTTCCTTGTTCTGAGGTCTACTTCCATGTTGAGAGTCCAGCTTTCTTGGGTTTGTGGCTGCATGGTGCATCTTTTACCACGTTTACACTATTAGCCCACTTTTAAAGTGGGTTTCCTGTAGACAGCATGGAGTTGCATCCTGGACTTCTATCCAGCTTGACCATCTCTGCCTTTTAATTTGTGTAACATTGCTAGTGGAGGTGATGGAATTCCAATTGAGCTGTTTCAAATCCTGAAAGATGATGCTGTGAAAGTGCTGCACTCAATATGCCAGCAAATTTGGAAAACTCAGCAGTGGCCACAGGACTGGAAAAGGTCAGTTTTCATTCCAATCCCAAAGAAAGGCAATGCCAAACAATGCTCAAACTACCACACAGTTGCAGTCATCTCACATGCTAGTAAAGTAATGCTCAAAATTCTCCAAGCCAGGCTTCAACAATACGTGAACTGTGAACTCCCTGATGTTCAAGCTGGTTTTAGAAAAGGCAGAGGAACCAGAGATTAAATTGCCAACATCCGCTGGATCATGGAAAAAGCAAGAGAGTTCCAGAAAAACATCTATTTCTGCTTTATTGACTATACCAAAGACTTTGACTCTGTGGATCACAATAAACTGTGGAAAATTCTGAAAGAGATGGGAATACCAGACCACCCGACCTGCCTCTTGAGAAATTTGTATGCAGGTCAGGAAGCAACAGTTAGAACTGGACATGGAACAACAGACTGGTTCCAAATAGGAAAAGGAGTACGTCGAGGCTGTATATTGTCACCTTGCTTATTTAACTTCTATGCAGAGTACATCATGAGAAATGCTGGACTGGAAGAAGCACAAGCTGGAATCATGATTACCAGGAGAATTATCAATAACTTCAGATATGCAGATGACACCACCCTTATGGCAGAAAGTGAAGAAGAACTAAAAAGCTTCTTGACGAAAGTAAAAGAGGAGAGTGAAAAAGATGGCTTAAAGCTCAACATTCAGAAAACAAAGATCATGGCATCTGGTCCCGTCACTTCATGGGAAGTAGATGGGGAAACAGTGGAAAGAGTGTCAGACTTTATTTTTTTGGGCTCCAAAATCACTGCAGATGGTGACTGCAGCCATGAAATTAAAAGACACTTTCTCCTTGGAAGGAAAGTTATGAGCAACCTAGATAGCATATTCAAAAGCAGAGACATCACTTTGCCAACTAAGGTCCGTCTAGTCAAGGCTATGGTTTTTCCTGTGGTCATGTATGGATGTGAGAGTTGGACTGTGAAGAAAGCTGAGCACCGAAGAATTGATGCTTTTGTGTTTTTTTTTTTGTTGTTGTTAATTTCAGCTTTATTGAGGTATAATTGACATATAAAATAATAAAATATTTAAAGTGTACATCATGGTACATGTGCATACATTGTGAAAGGATTCCCTCAACTAGTTAATTAACACATATATCACCTCAAATATTCCCATGTATTTCTTTTTCTTTTCTTTTTTTTTTTTTTGGTGGAAACATTTCAGTTCTACTCCCTTTGTAAATTGCAATTATATAATTCAGTGTTATCAATTATTTTTTTTTTAATTTTAGTTTTTTATTTTTTAAATTTTAAAATCTTTAATTCTTACATGTGTTCCCAAACATGAACCCCCTCCCACCTCCCTCCCCATAACATCTTTCTGGGTCATCCCCATGCACCAGCCCCAAGCATGCTGCATCCTGCATCAGACATAGACTGGCGATTCAATTCACATGATAGTATACATGTTAGAATGTCATTCTCCCAAATCATCCCACCCTCTCCCTCTCCCTCTGAGTCCAAAAGTCCGTTATACACATCTGTGTCTCTTTCCCTGTCTTGCATACAGGGTCGTCATTGCTATCTTCCTAAATTCCATATATATGTGTTAGTATACTGTATTGGTGTTTTTCTTTCTGGCTTACTTCACTCTGTATAATCGGCTCCAGTTTCATCCATCTCATCAGAACTGATTCAAATGAATTCTTTTTAACGGCTGAGTAATACTCCATTGTGTATATGTACCACAGCTTTCTTATCCATTCATCTGCTGATGGACATCTAGGTTGTTTCCATGTCCTGGCTATTATAAACAGTGCTGCGATGAACATTGGGGTACATGTGTCTCTTTCAATTCTGGTTTCCTCGGTGTGTATGCCCAGAAGTGGGATTGCTGGGTCATAAGGTAGTTCTATTTGCAATTTTTTAAGGAATCTCCACACTGTTCTCCATAGTGGCTGTACTAGTTTGCATTCCCACCAACAGTGTAGGAGGGTTCCCTTTTCTCCACACCCTCTCCAGCATTTATTGCTTGCAGATTTTTGGATCGCAGCCATTCTGACTGGTGTGAAGTGGTACCTCATTGTGGTTTTGATTTGCATTTCTCTAATAATGAGTGATGTTGAGCATCTTTTCATGTGTTTGTTAGCCATCCGTATGTCTTCTTTGGAGAAATGTCTATTTAGTTCTTTGGCCCATTTTTTGATTGGGTCGTTTATTTTTCTGGAATTGAGCTGCATAAGTTGCTTGTATATTTTTGAGATTAGTTGTTTGTCAGTTGCTTCATTTGCTATTATTTTCTCCCATTAACTTGCCTGACTTCAGGCTCTACTACAAAGCCACAGTCATCAAGACAGTATGGTACTGGCACAAAGACAGACATATAGATCAATGGAACAAAATAGAAAGCCCAGAGATAAATCCACACACATATGGACACCTTATCTTTGACAAAGGAGGCAAGAATATACAATGGAGTAAAGACAATCTCTTTAACAAGTGGTGCTGGGAAAACTGGTCAACCACTTGTAAAAGAATGAAACTAGATCACTTTCTAACACCGCACACAAAAATAAACTCAAAATGGATTAAAGATCTAAATGTAAGATCAGAAACTATAAAACTCCTAGAGGAGAACATAGGCAAAACACTCTCAGACATAAATCACAGCAGGATCCTCTATGATCCACCTCCCAGAATTCTGGAAATAAAAGCAAAAATAAACAAATGGGATCTAATTAAAATTAAAAGCTTCTGCACAACAAAGGAAAATATAAGCAAGGTGAATTGATGCTTTTGAACTGTGGTGTTGGAGAAGACTCTTGAGAGTCCCTTGGACTGCAAGGAGATCCAACCAGTCCATTCTGAAGGAGATCAACCCTGGGATTTCTTTGGAAGGAATGATGTTAATGCTGAAACTCCAGTACTTTGGCCACCTCATGCGAAGAGTTGACTCATTGGAAAAGACTCTGATGCTGGGAGGGATTGGGGGCAGGAGGAGAAGGGGACGACAGAGGATGAGATGGCTGGATGGTATCACGAACTCGATGGACATGAGTCTGAGTGAACTCCGGGAGATGGTGATGAACAGGGAGGCCTGGCGTGCTGCGATTCATGGGGTCACAAAGAGTCGGACACGACTGAGCGACTGAACTGAACTGAGCAACACGAGTGTGTCTGCCTGCCACATGAACTTCACTCCAGTTTGTCTTCTCTCTTCTTGGCTCCTTGTCACGGCCTCTTTCTACATCTTCAGCAACAGCTGCATTTTACTTATGTCGCCTGTCTCCATGTGGAGAGGGGGTGCAGTGCACAGCTCCCCGGTCTATCTCCTGTTAGTTGAACTGTGGACATGTGGTCACATCACCACTTTTATCAGGTTTTAAAGAGCAGTGTTCATGTAAGATTTTCTCTTGTAGTGACAAACAACAATAGCGACAAAGGTTGGGACAACATGTGCCTCGGGAAACTGCTGAAGTTGGAGATAGAGACTTACTCAGACAAGTGGGTCCACTTTTCCATGAGCTCCAAGCATTATTCTACCTGTAGGACTTGACTGGTGCACATGGGCCTGTAGTGGGCAGAGGCGCCGACTCCCCAGCCAAGCAGCTGGGCTATATCCCTCTGGCCCCTTCTTCCTGAGCCCGGTTGCCCAAGGAGCAGGGAGGGCATGCATGGGCAATGTGAGCTGCTGCTGTGTATCACCAGGAAGCTTGTCCCTCACCTTCTCAGGCTACAACTATCAACTCCTATGGGCAGGAAAGGTGGGGCCTTAGACTTGGGGCTGGTGGTTCAGCCTGGGGCCAGCTGAGCCTGGCTCTCACCCTTATCCCTGGATGTACCTACTGTCCATCTCTTTTTATTGAACAATTAGAAGATCTTGAAGAACAAGTTGGAAAAATAGGGGAATGAGGGAGTGCTATGAGTTATCCTTGGCCTCAGGGGTGACAAGCCCCACTGGGCATGTGGGGTCCAGCCAGGTTCTTGAGTTAACCCCACCAACAGCCCCCCAGCAGCAAGCTGGTCCCTTAGCCTTGGCTTCCCAATGGGACTCTCTGGGCAATGATCACATTTCCTGCATCAGCGATGGATGGATGGCAGGGATAAGGGCCCGGGAGGAAGGGTCTGGAGCCCCCAAGCACCTAGGGCTCCTGGTGACTCTGCCCAGCCCATCCAGTACCCAGAGCTGCAGGCACGCTGTGCAGGGCATTCCAGGCCGATGAGTTTGAGACATTTAATGAGCGAGTTCCCTCTCCATATGGGGTATAATTAATTTTCCTGAAATAGGCATGACAGCCCCGACAGTCTTTGCCTGAGTCAGGCGGTGATTATTGCCTCTCACGGGTGCGGCGTGCCATCGGCCGCTGGGAATTCAACATGCCCGCAGCTACCCAGCCCCACGGCGGAGGTGCAGAGCGGGGTCAGGGTCGGCCAGAGGTTGGGGATGCTCTGCCCATCACAGCCATCCTGCCCAGAGCTTGGGGACCAAAGTGTTCATGGTCAAGAAGTATTTTCCTAATGAAATGATCCCTTCTTCTTGCCAAACACCAATGTTTCTGCCAGACACACACACAGTGCCGTGAGCAGGGGCATCTGTAGAGAACTCACCGTCTTACTGGGGTGGGTGAGGGTGGACAGAAAAACAGAGGGCACGGGACCCAGCCGCCCCTTCCTGCCAACCTCCCGCCCTCCTCCTGGGAGCACTGGCCTCTCAGCCTGCATCTCAGAGGGGAGTGAGCTTCCCGTCCGACAGTGCCGTGTGCTTTCCTGTGGGAAGGGGTCAGTTGTGCCAGGCTGGGTCCGGCTCAGACCCAAGCAGGGGACCCCAGACACTGCTTCCTGCTGGACCAAACAACACCGTCCCCTCCCTGAGTCACTGCTGAGTGAACAGAACTGGCTGCCTGGGAGGCCTGGGTTTTATCCAGGAAATGGCTCCGGGGCCTCCCCCTGTCCTCAGTGGTGACCTCTGGGCATCCTTAGTCCAAGGACCCTGGGCTTAAGGTTCAACTGAGCCACCAGCAGGGAGACCCAGGGCACGCAGGGGCTGAGCGAGGGCCACTCTTGCAGGGTAGGGGTTGCAGGTGGGCCCAGCACAGGGTCTGCCCACCCCAGCCATGGGAGGTGTGAACACTGTGACCAGTCGCTACACCAGGGCTGGAGAGGGGCTTGTGAGCAGGAGATTGTGGTGAGGGGCTCCGCCAGCACTCCCGCTGCCCATCCACAGAGAACCGGATCCCACCTCCCAGCCAGGGGGTTGGAAGGAGGGGGCAGCACAGGCTGCTGGGGACTCTCATCTTGGTCTTTGGGCTGGGGGCAAGACAGTGGGGACCCCATGGATGTGTGGGGGTGTCCTGGGGATGCTGAGGGGAGGGTGGCCCCCTGGTGGGGAGGCTGTGGGAGGGATGCTGCCAGCGGGGGTTGGGTGTGCACCCTGCTGTCTCCCTAGCCTGGCTCCAGGACTGTGGTGTACCCAGCAGCCCTGACTATGGCCCTCGCCTGGCCCTGAGTCCCGTCCCTGAGTCCTGCCCCCTCTGGGGCAGCTGGTGGCTTCCCTGATGTGTATTTGGGAAGGATGTCGAGTCCCCGAACTCCCTGCAGCCCTGAGGTGCGAGGCCTGCTCTGAGCCCCGTTCCCCAGGCCTAGAGCTGCAGCTGCTGCACTTGGTGAGGGGCCTGTCCTGGGCAGGGTGAGAAAATGGGCAGGAAACGGGGAAATGAAAGCGCAGAGGGAAGTGGTCTGCCCCAGGCGGGCCGAGTGAGCAAGGGGCAGAAAGTCACAACGTGGTGAAGAGGGCAGCAGGTGCTGGGCTGGTCTTGGTTCTAGAGCCTCAGCAGCCCCTAGGGAGGAGCCCTGGGCCCCCCATCTGCTCGCACCCAGAACCCCACACACATGGGGAAATACACTAGGTGTCTCTGGGCAGCACCTCTTAATCACCCATTTTCACTGCCCTTGGCTTCCAGGCTCCCGTTTGGGGTGGTGCCCCTCCAAGGCAGCCAGCTAAGGTCTGGGGGATGACAGTGCTTCCCGGGGGCCAGGGCTGCACCCCACTCCTCCCAGCACAGTTCACATGGGGTGGGACTCAGAGGGGGGAGCAGTGTGATGGACTGTGGGGCCCTGGTGCCTCAGAAGTCTGTCTGCTCCTCAGGACACAGTGGTCCCTCCATAGGGAGAGTCTTCCGGGAGCTCAGAAAGTCAGGAGATGCCCCAGGAAAGGCCTGCAGGGGTCCAGTGGGAAGCCAAGGCCAAGGGGGGTGCCGCAGCAGGACGCCCCAGGCAGGATTCTAGAGGATGGCACCTCCATCCCCACCTGTGGGTGACAAGCTCCATGCTGGGTCTGGTTGGAGGGCTTTGCAGTGTCTGGGCAAGCAGGGTGGGGCCCCGTGCAGGGCTGTTGTGCTGGCTGCCACTCACGGTCACTTGTGTCTCAAGCACCCAGATGAGGAAGCTGAAGCCAGGCTTAGCTGCAGAAAGCGGAAGAGAGGGCTGTGCCTGCACCCCTGGGGTTCACCCTTGCCCCTGGCCCCTCAATTCCTCCCATGGCACCCCAAGTGGGAGGCACACATTCAACCGCCTTTTCTGAGAAGAGCAAGGGACAGGATGGGTGGCGAGTGGGCCGCTCTGTGATGTGAGTTTGCACAAGCTGGCACGTGTGTGCCTGGACCTGGGTGCAGGCAGGCACAGAAACTGCTCTCCTACTTGTTCTGACTTGGTCGCCACAACAGACTCGAAAGCAAATGTTTGGGCCCTGGGCTGCTGAGGAGGAAGCTGAGGTTTGGGAGGTTGGGTGACTCAGAGGGAAGCCAGCTCATCCGCTGGTGCTGGTCGGTGTGACTCCAGGTCAGGTGGCTGAGAGCCGGGGACAGTGCTGCTGACCGTGTGGGCGGGGTGGGTGAGCTCCTGCAGGAGAAGAGCACCTCATGTCGGTGAGTGTGAGCGCAGGAGGAGAAGTGACCTCGGGGACGAAGTCACCATGCAGGAAGGTGACCTCAGGGAGAAGTGATCTCCAGAATGAAGTCACCACAAGGGGACAAGTGACCAGGGGAGAGGTAACTTGGGGAGAGAAGTGACCGGAGGGAAAGAGGTGACCACGGGGGAGAAATGACCATGGGGAGAGGTGATGTCAGGGGGAAATCAACATCGGGAGAGGCGATCTTGAGGACAGAGTGACCACAGGGGGACAAGTGACCACAGGGAGAGGTGACCGAGAGGTGACCTCAGGGAAAGTGACCACAGGGAGAGGTGACCACAGGGGGTAAGTGGCCACAGGGAGAGGTGACCATGGGGAGAGGTGACCTTGGGGAAGAGGTGACCACAGGGAGAGAAGTGACCACAGGGAGAGGTGACCACAGGGAGAGGTGGACCATGGGGAAGAGGTGATTGTCAGGGCAGAGGTTGTCAGGGGAGCAGCCGCCCTGCAGGTTGAGGAGAAGGGCCCATGGGAAAAGGGCATAGGAAGGGCGACGGTCAGCACACCCTGTTCCTCTGGACCTGTGGGCTGGCCATAGCAGGTACCGTAGCGTAGATGCCTCGGGGCCTCGGGAGTCCCCAGTCGCTGGGCCAGGGTCCCGCCCTCCGCAGGGGCACCTGCTCCCCCACTCCCCTCATGCACAATGGTTAGGACAGCTCATGAGAGCCCGAGCTGCTGATGTCACCCATGCCAGCTGCCAGCCAGGCGGTGCTGTGCTGAGAGTCACGCTTGCCCACAGTGTGGGAGTACACCACGTACGGAATGCTGCCTGCCTGGGCGTGTGCACCTGTGTGTGCATGTGTGTGTGTCTATTGTTATGGGGACAATGCAGCACGGTCACAAGAGTGAGAAGTGTCTTGGAGGGGCTGGAGGTTGAGCCAAGTGAGGATTTGCGTCACACGTGACCACTGAGGCCAGCACCTCCTTTGCTATAGAAAACAAATGCAAATCTCCCTTTCCTGGTCCAGTGGAGCCCTGAGAACTGGGCAGAAGCAAGTGGAAGTTTACGGCAAACTGGGCTCCTGGGAGTCTCAGTTTATTGTCAAATACCATTACAGAGACCTGGCTCCAAGAAGACCCTTGTGAGGAAGGCTAAGCCCAGCGCTGGTGGCCAGCAGTGCAGCTGGTATGAGGGGGGGACAGCCCCACCCAGTGAGGGCCTCCTAGGAATCTCCCCCTTCAACCAAGGGAGGGGTTTCAGCCACCTGTGCATGCCTCCCTGTCCTGCAGGGCTGCCTTTGGGCCCAGGGCACAGCTGAGTCACTTGCTGGGTGTGAGCTCAGCTGACTTTCTGCACATGTTACTCTAAACGTTGCATAAACATAGGTCCCCTTCAGGTGCCATTTCATCCTTGACTCTGAAACTTAGGTGACATTTTCTTTGCTTATTTTGGAGAACAGACTCAGAGCCGAATGTAGAGACCCCAGTAGCCTTGGCATTGGGTTCCCTTGGACAAGATCCTTCTGGGAGTTGGAGTCTGTGACCCTTCAGTCCCCAAGGCCCTGCCTATGAGGAAGCCCTTGCTGGGTCTTGACTTGGGGCCTGGCAAGTTGGTCTTGGTGCCCTGGGGCTGCTACGATGGAGGTGTCCCTCCCCACCCTGGTCCTAGCTCAGCAAAGGCCCTGCCCCACACTGGAGGCCTGGAGGCTTCCAGAGAGGCTCCTGCAGGTCTGACCCAGGTGCAGATGGATCAGGGCCAGGAGAGGGGTTCCCCCCGCCCTGAGTGAGTGCTCTCAGGGTGACTCATACAGGCACTAGAGCCCCTGAGAAGCTTCCTCCCTCGCTCTGACTGCACTCCGCTCGTGACCTTGGGCTGAGGACATCCAGTTGGCTTGTCCAGGCAAGGCCCACTCTCACAGCATCCACCCTAAACTGCGGGTGTGACAAGCTCCTGCCTGGCTCTAGGCTGACGGGAGCCCCTTTCAGCCTCCCTGTGGCTCAGAGGCTGGGTGTGGCTCCGTCCTCGAGCCCATATTCTGTGCACACAGGCTGCCCAGGTGAGGTCCAGGTTCAGATGCAAGGAGCATTGCTGGGGGGAGCAGGCATCCACCAGTGACACCACTTGTGAGACCCGGTGTAGGGTGGGTAACAAGGACTGAGGCCTCAGGCAGCAACAGCAGTGTGTGCCTGCGTGGGGTCCCGGGGGCCTGGGTCTGTGGGTTCCCAGGCTGGAGGCTGCGAGTCCTGCCAAAGCCCTCTGATGGGCCCCCTGATTCACGGTGGTGGGGGCAGACAGAGAGGGGGAAGGAGAGGGGAGGATAGATCCATGGTGGCTAAAGTGGCGGGTTGGCTGAGAAAGACTCAGCAGTGTCCTTTCTGCTGGGCAGGATCGGACGGAGGGATGCAGGAGTCTCTGGAAAAGATGCTGTGGTCCTGGACTTCAATCACACTGCTGGAAGAAAACGCAGGCCAGGAGTTCACCCACAGATTTTGTTTGAGTGCTGGTTGTGTGCAATCACCGCGCTGCTCCAGCATAGAAAGAGGAGGTGCAGTTCCGCAGAATGCTCACTTCACTGGTTTGCGGCTGCCCCCTTCCACCCCTGCCACCCCCTCAGCCCTGCCTACACCCAGCCCTTCACGGACATCTCGAATTGCTCATAGTCCCTGCCCCCATCCTCTCTGATTTCACATTGTTCCCTCACTGGGAAGTTCTGCATGCCTTTGCCTGGGTAGTTGCAAATGTCCTTCAAGACACAGCCCTGCCCTTTCACTTCTTTCCACTGTACCTCTACACATGGCAACCTGAGCTCCTAGTACATTAATGTGGTCTCTCTGTTTTAGGTAGAGCTCTTTTTGATGCAAAACCCCAATTCAAATTGTTGTTGTTCAGTTGATCAGTCGTGTTCGACTCTTTGTGATCCCGTGGACTGCAGCACATCAGGCTTCCTTGTCCTTCATTATCTCACAGAGTTTGGTCAAACTCATGTCCACTGAATTGGTGATGCCATCCAACCATCTCATTCTCTGTTCCCCTCTTTTCCCCCTGCCCTCAATCTTTACCAGCATCAGGGTCTTTTCCCATTTGAATGAATATAAGTAAAAAGAAAATTTATTGGCTTACATTAATCTATTACTAGATCACCCGGGAGCAGTTTCAGGCATGGAACTGTTTCAGGAACCCAGAAGATGGCCTCAAGGCTCTGCCTCTCTCTTCATGTATTGGTTCTGCCAGTTTATTTTTATAAATATAAATTTTAAAAACTCTTTTCTTCAATTATTTATTTGGCTGCACTGGGTCTTAGTTGTAGCATGTGAACTATGTGAACTCTTAGTTGTGGCATGCAGGATCTAGTTCCCTAACCAGGGATCAAACCTGGGCCCCTTGCATTGGAAGCATGGAATCTTAGCCACTGGACCACCAGGAAAGTCTGTGGTTCTGTTTGTTTTGACTAACTTCACTCAGAGTGTCAACTGCCTCCCCATGGGGTGTAGATGGCCTTTGGCAAGCACGAATTTGCCTCTTAGTGGATTAGCAGCCCCAGTGGGAACAGGCTGATGTTTTTTCTGATCACTCTGCAGAAAAGTCCCAAGGGTTCTTAATGATGTGACTTGGGTCACGTGAGCATCCCAGAACCAACCATTGTGGTTAGCGAATGGGCTATCTGCCTGTCTGTCTACTCGATAGGGTCAGCCCCATAGGAAAGAGAGGTTTGGTGCCTGGCAGAGGGGATGGAGGCTGAGCAGAGTCCACCCCCAGCAGAGTAGATGACACCCTGCTAGGAGGGTGTCTCTGAACTGCCTGCCCCTTGCACAATGCCTGGTGGCATTTGGGTGGGTCCAATCTGCACCGACTGGCTGCTTCTGCTCCTAGGGGCTCTGTGGTCAGAGACAGTGGGGCAGGGGGGCTCTGAGGAAGCTGAAGGGTTTACAAAGCCTCTGGGAAGCTTCTCAACCTCTGCACTGAATTAATGGCAGAACTGACCAATGGAGGGCGGGTGAGCAGGCCCTACCTGCCCTGAGGATAGGGGTGGACACAGCCTGCTCCTGTGCTGCCCCAGGACCTCGCCCATCCCTGCCCTGCTTCCTAAGGCCTGTGTACACTTTTTGCAAATTATCCCTTTCTTAAACACTCCTAAAATATTAGTTTGACTGTCACAGCTATTTGCTGCTGGGAAAGATTGAAAGCAGGAGGAAAAGTGGCTACAGAGGATGAGATGGTTGGATGGCATCATTGACTCAATGGACATGAGTCTGGGCACACTCCAGGGAAGTCTGGCATGCTGCAGTCCATGAGGGTGCAGAGTTGGACAGAACTGAGCGCCTGAAAAACAACAACAACAACAGCTTCCTGTCAGGCCCACACACGGAAGGAACCATCCCACCCTCCATAAAAACATGCTAACTGCTCCCAGAAGGGACTTTCCCAGGTCTTTCCCTGAGGGAGAAACCTGGAAGCAACTTTCACTTCACCCTCAGATCCATCCTCAATAGCACCCACGACTGGTAAGAACTGTTAATAAAAAGTGTTCAGACTCAAATGTATTCTTATCATCTTATTACTAGTGGTCAACCTCCATAGATAATTATTCACAGGGCAGTGTGTCAGAAAACGCTGTTCAGTTCAATGGTTGGTCACCCACTCGGCCTCCTCTCTGTGTGTGGGAAAACACTGTCCTGGGGCTCTAGAAGCCCCCGCACAGAGAGGTCTGAGGGCTCCAGGGATGCCCTGCCCAGTTCCCACCCTGTGGAGGATGGAGTCATCCGCCCACGCTCTGGGAAATTCCCGGGACCAGGGATTTCCTTGCCGCATCCCTGGAATATTGTTTTCCCTCCACAGGAAGCCAAGTCTCTTCCTGGCAGGGATTCCCCATCCGTCCCAGAAGCAGAGCCCCTGAACTTCCAGCTCGCACACTTGGGCTGGCCTCTGGAATCCAGGGCAGCAGCAGCTGGGGGCCCCTGTACCCTGGGCCAGGGCTGGAGCCTGCCTTTGTTTGAAAGTTTGAATGTTTTGTTCATCGTGAATGTCACAGTCATTTTGATTTTTAAAACTGTTGCCCTAAACCTTCCTACACAGTTGGTGAAGATGTAAATTGGTGCATTCACTACTGAAAACAGAATGGAGGTTTCTCAGAAAACTAAAAAGAGACCTACCATATGATCCAGCAATCCCATTCCCGGGCATATATCCAGACAAAACTCTAATCCAAAAAGATGCATGCACCCTGTGTTCACAGCAGCATGATTCGCAGCAGCCAAGACACGGAAGCTGCCTAAATGCCCACTGACAGAGGAATGGATAAGGAAGGTACATATATGCAATGGAATATTACTCAGTCTTGAAAAAGAAAGAAATGAGGCCATTTGCAGCAAGGAAATGATGAACCTAGAGATTATCATGCTGTGAGGTCAGTCAGAGAAAGACAAATGCGGTATGATATCACTTTCATGTGGAACCTAAAATATGGCATAAATGACCTATTTATGAAACAGAGACAGGCTCGCAGATATAGAGCACAGACTTGTGGTTGCCAAGTGGGAGGGGGTTGGGGAAGGAATGGAGTGGGAGGCTGGGGTTGGCAGATGGAAGCTCTTGTATATAGGGCGGATAAACAAGTCTGTATAGCATAGAGAACCATTTTAGCATCCAATAATACACCAAAATGAAAAAGAATATTTAAAAAGAATGTATATATACGTGTGTGTATGTATATAGTGGAATATATGTATGTGTACATATATATATATACACACGCACAACTGAATCACTATGCTTTACAGCAAAAATTAACACATGTTGTAAAATCAACTATACATCAATTTTTAAAAATGCCCTAGAAAGTACAACCTTGATCAGTGGGTTTTCGGCATCCCCCGCAAGGACTGGGCTGGGGTCCAGTCTCTGTCTTTGGGTGGTGGGACACACAGGCTGAGATGGGCCCTGCAAACAAGACTGGGGCCAGCAAGAGCGGGGGTCCCTTGGTCATTTGAATAAGGCCGTGTCCCACAGACACTTTGAACCCCTGAGGGTTTTGCTCCCCACTGGACCCTGTGCCAGTGCCTGAAAACAGTACTCTGCAGGGGCCTGACCAACAGGGCAGGAGGGCAGCCCCCAGGGACACAGAGCAGCCACGACATGCCAACTTGTCCCCTGCCAGCTACTGTCCTGGGTGGTGATGACGGGGGGCTTCTGAAGAAGGAAAATCCTGAGGGTGGGTGGGTCCTTCCAGAAGAGGGTCAGGGCCCCAGCACAGCCACAGCGACACTTCCTCCCAGATGGCTCTGCTCAGGGCCCAGACTCCTCCAGGGTCAGGACAGCCCGCCTGGTGCTGTGGCTTCCTCCCTGGCTCTCAGGGACGATGAGCACACATGTGCCCTGGTCCCTGGTGCCCGTGACTTCCTGAGCCACACTGTGGGTTTCCGTTGGAACACTATGTTTGGGAGCTGGCCTCTGAACAGAGCTGATCCCAGGTGTGCAGAGAGCAGGGGTCACTTTCTCCCCATCCCCCTGCGCGTTCTTCTAGCCCTGAGTCCTGGGATGGCCCAGGTGGCAGACGGAAAGGAAGTGCACGGGAAGGTGGGAAGTCTCCATGGGGACATAGCAGCCAACACACACCCTGGTGCTCATGGTGGCGGACTGAGCCTGCGGGACCCCCAGGGAGCCCCACTTCCTGGCTTCCTGCTGTCTGTCCTGCGAGGCTCACCTGGTTCAGGGTCGGCCAGAGAACACCTCTCACCTGGAGGGAAGGCAGACCGTGCATGGGGCCAGGGGCCAGGGACATGCTGTTAGGATACCAGGCCACTGGTCATCCTAAAGAGCCTGCTCTTTAATAAATGCAGTCTTATCAGCTGACTTATGCTTACAGATTGTGTGATTTATCTCTCCCTTGAAAAAAATTTCTCTCTCTTTGTGTCTTGATTCTTTTTTTAATTTTTCATTTATTAAAAAAAGTGTCTATTCACTTATTTGGCTGCACCAGGAATTCTAGCTGTGGCATGTGGGATCTAGTTCCCTGACCAGGGATTGAACCCTGGCCTCCTGCATTAGAAGTACAGAGTCTCAGCTACTGGACCACCAGGTGGGTCCCACATGTCCTAATATTTAAACTGTGTCCCTTGATAATAGCTTATGGTGGCGTCATGATTTTCTTATCCAGTCTGAGGAGCTCTGTCTTTCCAGGGGAACGTTTAGTCCATTTACATGCAATGTAATGACTTGACGTGGCTGGGTTTAAGTCTTAGTCCGCTGGGTTTAAGTCTTAGTCCGCTACTGTTTTTCCATTTGTCCCACCTCCTCTTTTATCCTTTCTTCTTCCTTTCTGGACTTGTCAGATGCTCTCTCTTCCTTTCTGCAGATCTGTGTTCACTCTCTGGTCACTTTCCTTCAGCCTGAAGAATTCCCTCTGGTCTTCCTCAGGTCTGCTGGTGTAGGTTTGCTGTTTTATTGGGTAGGTCTGCTGGTGATGAATCTTTCAGCTTTCGTTTGTCTGAAAATATCTTTGTTTTGTGTTTGTTATGGAAGGGTGTTGTCACTGGGTGTGGCGTCCTAGGTTAGAAGTTTCCTCTGTCAGCACTTGGACACTGGACTCATTGTCCCTGGGTTACACCATTCCTCATCAGAAGGCATCCATCATTCTAACTGTGGTTCCTCTGGAGGGAACATATCATTCTTCTCCGGCTGCTTCCAGGGTGTTCTCTGTATCTTTCCTTTTTAGCAGCTTCATTATGATGTTTCTGGGTTTCCCTGGTGGCTCAGATGGGAAAGAATCTGCCTGCAAGGCAAGAGACCTGAGTTCAATCCCTGGGTTGGGAAGATTCCCCTGGAGAAGGTCATGGCAACCCACTCCAGTATTCTTGCCTGGAGACTCCCATGGACAGAAGAGCTTGGTGAGCTATAGTCCATGAGGTCACAGAGAGTCCCACATGACTGAGCATCTGAGCGCGCACACACATACACACACACACACACACAATGTGACTGGGAACTCTCTAGGCTTCTTAAGTCCGTGGTGTGATATCTTTTATCCATTAAAAACATTCTCTTCAAATATGTATTCTGTCCCATCTTCACTCTCTTCTCTTGGTACTCAATTACAGGTAGGTATGGTAGACGATTTGTTATTTTCTCACATGTCTCTAAAATCTGTTCTTGTTTTTCCCCTTTCTTTTCTCTCTGTGCTTCACTCTGGGTGATTGCTATTGACCCATGTTTGCCCCAGATGTACGGTTTGGATTTGCATAAATCAAACATGCAGAGGCTGTGATGCCCCTGTGTTCCATCTTTTTCACTGAAGCAGCCCTCTGGTGTGCTTTTCTTTGTCTCATTGTCTTTTCTTCCACTCTGTATGCTCTGCTGTGAACCCTACACAACAAATCCTTCCATTCAAACCCTGAGCCCTCAGCTGCAGGATACCTACTTGTTCTCTTTCAGAGCTTCCACATCTCTGTTGAAATTCCCTATCTATTAATTTATTTCATGAAAAAAAGTGAAAGTGTTAGTCGCTCAGTCGTGTCCGACTCTTTGTGACCCCATGGACTGTAGCCCACTAGGCTCCTCTGTCCATGGGATTCTCCAGGCAAAGAATACTTGAGTGGGTTAACCATTCCCCTCTCCAGGGGATCTCTCCAACCCAGGGATTGAACCCGGGTCTCTTGCATTGTAGGCAGATTCTTTACTGTCTGGGCCACCAAGGAAGCCCAAAATATTTTATATGTTCCTTCAAATTCTGTAACATATTTTAAAAGCTATTTTAAAGTCTTTGTTCAATAACTCTCACTTCTGAGTGGTGTGTGCCTCTGTTCCTATCACCAAATTTCTCCTCCTGGTGGAGAGTCACATTTTTCTCCATCTTCTCATGTCTCATAATTTTTTATTATCTTCTGCACATTATGTTAAAAAGAGCTGCAGCCACTGGAATAAATGGTACTTCCCCCAGAAAGACCCACTCTCTTCTGTTAGGCAAATGAGGGGCTGATCACTTTGGTCAACCAGGGGAAGGCCGTCTTTATCCTGAAAAGAGCAGCGAATCAACATCAACCCACAAAACAGGAGAGGCCCAAAGCTCCACATCTCCTCTCCCGGTTTCCCTTCTCCTGCTTGGCTCCTCCTCCTCTGACTCTTTCTCTGACTCAAATCCTTGGTCTGACCTTGACCATGGAGTCTGGGTTCCTGACCCTCTGCTTGGTCACCCTCGTGGCCCCAGGCTCTCCTGCCCACATTCACATCCCACTCCTGCCTGCCCTCCGACACCACTATTCCAGGCCTCCAGCCTCTGTGAATGTTGCCCCTGACTCATCTCTGTTTTTGCCCAGTCACCTATTCTGGGTCCCACATGGCCATTCCCAAGTCCTCTTTTCTTTTTCCTCTAGCATTTATTTCTCCTCTAAGTCTACACATTATTCTGCCATTTCTCTCTCTCTTTAGTCGCTAAGTCATGTCCAACTCTAGTGACCCCAGGAACAGTAGCCTACCAGGCTCCTCTGTCCATGGGATTCTCCAAGCAAGAATACTGGAGTGAGTTGCCATTTCCTTCTCCAGGGGATCCTCCCAACCCAGTAATCGAACCTGGGTCTCCTGCATTGCAGGTAGATTCTTTACCAGCTGAACTATTAGGGAAGCCCTTATTCTGTCATAACATCTCTCAATTTGTCCCGTTTTGCTACTACAACCTGAATCCAGGCTCTCACCATCTCAGTTCTGGGATGATGGTGATGATGGTGACAATGATATATTTTATTATTGCAGCCATGGGAAACGAATACATGAGGAGAGAGAGTGAAAATGAAAACTCCCTTCATCCTCCCACCCCTGCCCCCTGTCACACGCACACACACACACACACATGTTTTCAAAGCGCTGGAGGAAAAGCAACGTGATGGAGTATTTGCTCTCCAGGAAATGAAGTAGACTGGGCAATCTGACTGGCTGTGTCTGGACTCACGATTCAGGTCCCCAGAGAGGCAGTGGGAAGGAAGAAGGCCCATCTGAAGGACGGGAGCTGTGGGACAGGGAAGGGGGTCTGAGTGGAGACCTGGAGAATGGAAGAGAGCATCTTCCAAAGGCTCTCTAGCTACAGGCTTCAGTCTTCAGGCAGCAGGTAGACAGCACTTCCCCTCCGTGTGGCCTGAGCAGTCTCTCCTTAAGCCATTTCGCCCCCTCTCTGCAGCTTCCATCTTCCCTTCCACTAAATGGGGAGAATGGGGTTAACACAGAAACACCCAGCATGGTCTGCCATGTGGAAGCCATCACGGACGCCTGCATGGACACCAAACCCTCCATGAGCAGTGTGAGCAGCAGCCTGAGATACGGTCAGAGGCACTTGAGGACGACAGTCCGGAAATTCACCCAGAACTCGGCTTGGGGGACCAGGGGAGCCAGAGAAGTGAGGTCACGTGGGCTTTACTCTCGCTCCCACCAAGGAGGCAATACACTGCCACAGGGGGCTGCCTGCCCTGAGTGCTCGCTGTGTCCCTCTCAGAGCTCCCATCACAGTGCATTCCGAGTACCTTATAATATGCTCTGTGCCCTAGAAGGCCTGTTGCTGCTGCTGCTGCTGCTGCTAAGTCGCTTCAGTCGTGTCCGACTCTGTGCGACCCCATAGACGGCAGCCCACCAGGCTCCCCCGTCCCTGGGATTCTCTAGGCAAGAACACTGGACTGGGTTGCCAATTTCTTCTCCAATGCATGAAAGCGAAAAGTGAAAGTGAAGGCACTCAGCCATGTCCGACTCTTCGCGACCCCATGGACTGCAGCCCACCAAGCTCCTCCGTCCGTGGGATTTTCCAGGCAAGAGCACTGGAGTGGGGTGCCATCACCTTCTCCACCTGTTGCTGCAAGTAGCAGAATATTGAGTCAGCCTGGTTCAGATGATCAGCCTTGGAGGCACCCAAGGAAATTGCCTGAGTGCTCTAAGTGGCCAGAGGCTGGGCTCTGCTGGGATTTTGGCATCTCAAGGGGCCCCAAACCTCTGCATCAGCTTCACTGTTTGTCACAGACCCCAGGCCCCTCCACCTGTGTGTGGAGCCCACCCAGGTCTCCGCATGGTGACCATCACCTGGGGACATGATCCCAGTCTGGGGATTTGGGACGGGTGGTCCCAGCCTGGCCCTGGGCTGTGGGGGCCCATGGGGTAAAAGGGCAGCTGCAGTGGCACTGTGAGGCCTGCCAGGGCTACGGTGGAAGATACTGGAGCCGGATCTGGTGGGGCAGGCTCAGCTGGCTTCCTGGAGGAGGAGACACCAGTGGTGTGTGTGGAGGAACAAGTAACGCTTGTCAGGTGAGGAAGGGGACAGGCGTGCTGGGCAAGAGAGGGTGTGTGAGCGAGGGGGCGGTTCTGGGTGGTGGTGAGGGGCTGGGAGGGGAGCTCCGGGAGCTGGGGTGAGGCAGGGAGCGGCTGCCTGGAGCCCTGCTCCCATACCTCAGGTGGACGTGAGGTGTGTGGAGTCACTGCCACACGAGGAAAAGCAACCGATTCCTAGCTCACCAGGTAAACAACCATTTTAAAGCTGACCTTAAACCCCAGTAAAGAGGTCCTCGGAATTGTTTTGTGCCCTGTGGCAGACCCAGTAAGAGGAGGATGGACACAGGGTGAGCCTGACCTTGGGGCACCCTCTGCTCTTGTTCCAGATGGACCCCTCTCCATGTGGCTGTCACGTTGGGGCCAGGAGTGAGCCCTCGGGACCTGTTCTTCTTCTTGGGTGACCATCACCTCCAGACCAGGGGGTCTACAGCTCAGACTGGCCTCCGTGGGATTGGGCCACCCAGAGCTTCACACCCCTTTCCCTGGACCCTACGCTAATTCAGGTCAGCCCTCCCAGCTGCCCTTCCATGGCACCTCCCAGGCTCTCTGTCCACGTAGGGCAGGAGTGGAGACCCTAACATCTGGCCCATGGAAGTGAGCTGGGTGCCATGAGACATGGCAGGGGTGGGGGTGGGGGCTCGGTGTGTAGCCTTTAAGGCCCCGTCCCCCCAACTCCAGGTCTTCCTTGTCTTCCTGCTGCAGTGACCACCTGTCCCGGGAGTGTCCACCGTGATGGGTGTGTCCTAGGAGCAAGAAATATATCTGGAGGCATTAAGCCTCGGAGACCTGGGGCTGTTAGCTACCTGGCATGGCCTCACATGTTGCGGCTGCTGAAGGCCCTGCCCCTTCCCCTTACCCCTGTTGTTCTGGAAGCAGGAGCCCACCCTGCCCCACCCCCTTCACCCCCCACCCTGCACAGTCACAGGGACAGAGCCCAGAGCCCTTCCTGCCCGGCCACCTGTCCCCAGTGCTACTGACGCCTGGCCAGGCCTCCCGGGCTCTCAATCCCACTGGCCATTAGCCTTCAGGAGGATGTGGGCAGAGCGCTGGTCATCTTCCCTTCTCTCACTCAGGAAGCCTGCTGTCCCAACCCAGACACTGTCTACAAGCAGGTGTGACAGCCCCATGAAGGCCAGCCGCACGGCCCCATGCAAAACCTGCTCACATCTTTCCCTGCAGCGGGGTGGGGGGCACTGCCTTCAAGCCTCTTAGGCTCTGCCTGGGCGACCGTCACCCTCATTCACGGGAGGCCAGAGGGTGGGCGAGCGGGGCTCAGGGCTGGCTGCTCTCACCACTGCCCGTGGACCAAAGCCTCCAGACACACCTACCACTTGCTACCCCCGGGCCAGAGCTGGGCTGCTCTTGAAGAGCCAGGAGCAAATTCCGCTGGAGGTTGAGGAGACTCACACCTTTGCCTTCTGGAGGCAGCTTCCTGCTGGCTCCTCCACATCCAGACAGCCCTCCTTGATCTGCAGGTGCTGTTTCTGGGTGATGCTGGGGAGCCAAGAGTCCCCAAATGAAGCCCAAGCCACCCAGAGGGTGAGGTCTCAGAGAGGGAAAGCGTGGGCCTTGGTCCCTCAGGGTTGGCCTGAATGTTGAAGGAGCGAGATGCTCCAGGACCATCAGTTATGGCCTCCCTCCTCCAGCCTGGAGCCATTCCCACCCCAGGTGTTTCCCCTTGGGGGCCTCACAGGAGGCCCAGGCATGAAGGGGCAGTGTGGAGGCCATACCCTGAGTGGGTGTAGTGGAATGTCTATGGGGATGGTCTGCTGGGCACCCTCAGTCATCATCCTTCCCTTGGCACCCGGCCCCAGCGGCCATAACACTCAGGGTCAGAGGTCAGGTCTGTCCGGTGGGTTCAGCATGTCCAGTGGGTTCAGATCCCAGAAGTATGTGCACAGCCCAGGAGAGACCAATCTCCAGAACATAGTCAGAGCTTGTCTACGGAATGTCCCTCCAAATCTGACCGTTCACAGAGAGCACCTCAGCAGAGGTTTTCCTAAATTTTATGATGTTAAAAAGATATTTGACATCATCAGTAAAGAAACTGTTCTATCAATAATTAGAAACAAATTCTGATCAACCACGTGAATATTTCCTATGAAGAGCCCTTTCACTCTCTTTATGGGAAATATTATAACACTGTTGTCACAGAAAGAGACAATCACAGCATCCAGTTAAAAACATAGGGGAAAAAAGAGAATTACACAGATCTGTTGATCAATTAATGAAAGTTTATGTCATATTTTTGGATTTTGCCTTGCATGTCACACGTAAAATATGTCCTTTGCTATGATTTCTTTTCTCATTCTCAGTAGTCACTTTTGCACCTTGTGGATATATCTTTTACATTTTGTGGCTAGGCACTGTATTCTTTTTCTTAAAGTTGTTCCTTAAAATGTGTAAGTGTCAAACCCAGGCAGCCTGGACCCGCCTTTACCAGGGCTGGGGTGGAGCAGAGTCAGAGAAGACTCTGGAAGGATGGACAGTGGGTGAGAGAAGGGAGTGCTGAGGGGTTTCCAGGAAGCTGAGCCTTGTGGAGCCAGTGGGGGCTCCTCTCAGCCTTGGAGGCCCCCCTCTTGTACTCTCCCTGGGGAATCTCTGGAGGTCGTGAGAATCAGGGAGAGACACCCGCCCACGTGATGTTCTTCATTGTCTCAAATGGAATGAGAACAAATCATGCAATCACTAGGGGGATGTTTGCAAAGAATTAAAAATCAGAATAAACATGCCTGCTTAGCTGTGTCTGACTCTTTGCGACCCCATGGACTGTAGCCTGCCAGTCTGCTCTGTCCATGGAATTTCCCTCAAGAGTATGGGAGTGGGTTGCCATTTCCTCCTCCAGGGGACCTTCCCGACCCAGGGATTGAACTCACGTCTCCTGTGACTTCTCCACTGCAGGCAGATTCTTTACCTGCTGAGACATCCAGGAAACCCAAAATAAACATACAGTGTTTTGTTAATGAAAGTACATTTGAATTTTGGGGAAAGATGAAGAACTTTCAGGTGTACACCTTAAAAAAAATTAGGCTTTATTTTTCAGAGTAGTTTTGGGCTCCCAGAAAATCTGAGAGGAAGGTACAGATTTCCCTGCCTCTGCATGCCCATGGCCTTGACCGCCATCAACATCCCCACCAGAGCGGTGCACTCGTCACAGCCGGGGGACTGACATGGACTCACCATCATCACACAGTCCTGAGCACCAAGCCGCACTCCTGGTGTGGTGCTAACACACTCGGTAGGTTTGGGCCTGCATCCACCACAGATCCTGAGTATCCCCTGGGCCCCACCTACCCATGCCTCCCTCCTCCAGCCCCTGTAAGTCACCGAGTATTCACTGTCTCCATAGTTTCAACTTTGTAGATCAGACAGCTGACTCGAGTCAATGAAAACAGCCAAGAAGGGGAAAAACAGAAACAAAATTCTGGAATACACCCTAGAGTGGTGGGTGGAGTTGAGGCATGCTACCAACGCTGGGCCACATCTGCAGGAGACCCAGCCTGGGGTCTAGTGGCTGGTGATGACCCCCACAACTCCCAGCACAAGGTTCCACTCGCAGGAAACATGACCAGTCTTCCCAGAATGAGGCTGGCCAGAGTCTCTGAGTGGGCCTCTGCTGGCTGTGTGCCGGGAGCCAAGTGCTTCTTTCTCAGGAGAGTCCAGAGCAGCCTTCACATCCCCACTTTCCATCAGTGGCATCCTGGCCGGTTGCCATGGAGATCCACTGGCGCAGCACTCTGTCCAGCCCCAGCCAGGTCAGACCAGGGGCCACTCTGACCCTCGGTGTCGTCCTCGAGACACTCTCTGCTCAGTCCCTCTCCTCCCCCTCCCCTTCCCCCTCCACCTCGGCTATTACTTGGCCTTCCCAGTTGGGTTGGTGGAGAGCCTGGTGCCAGGAGTCCTACGTGGTCATGAACTATTCCTGGGGCAAGAAGACTTTGCTCAGCTCCAGCCCCCAGCCCCCAAGGGACCTTTCAGGGGCTTTCCTCTGACTGCCTGGCCCTGGGGCCCGATGCCATTGAGCAGCTTTTCAGTTGTGCCAAGAAGTTGGTGCGGGGCTGCCACTCGGCCATGTGCTTCTTCAACCAGTAGTTGGGAGCAGGGCCTTGGATGCCAGTAGGATCTCTGGGGACAGGGTAGGTCATGGCTGAGGGCCCTGAGGTGCACCCAGCGGTGGGGGGTCCTCTTGGGGCCACCCACCCTCCCAGCGACACTGCTGTCACACGGATGGCCCCACCTCCCTGGCCTGAGCCGGGGGCCGTCCCGACCCGGAGGCCTGGCAGGGCTGATTTCAGACTGTTTGTGCATGGCCCAAGCTGGCAGCATTGGCACAGCTCCAGAAGGCTATAAGAACACAAGACAAAGAGGAATACATGGCAGAGCCCACACGCAGACCTCAAACCCTGACCCAAGCAATGAGTGGAATACCTGCCCCGATGAGCAGGGACCCAGGACCGCCCCACTGCGTCCATTCTTTCTCCCAAGGGCCTTCATCCACGGTGCTTCTCCCCATGGAGTCCAGGCCCGTCCATGCCTGTGCCTTCTCCTTGCAGTTCTGGAAAGGCCCACGCTGGCTCTGCAGCTGTGTGTGACCAGGGTCTGGTCATCGGGTCTGGTCATCTGGTCTGGAGCCCCATGGTGGGTGGGTTCTACCCATTGGTCTTCTTTCTCAGGGGTCTGGGGGGAGGTGGGGTGCTCACTGGGCAGAGGATGGGAGCGGGGGGCTGACACGGGTCTTCCTCAGCAGCAGCCCTGGCCCCAGGGTGCTGGGCAGCCTGACCCAGTGAAGGATGCGGCCGTGGTTGTGGCTCGCCGGGCACAGTGATGGGGCTGTGCCACAGGCCGGAAAGTCCAGTCCCCCACTGGGAGGGAGCAAGAGCCTGGTCCCTTTCATCTTACTGTGAAGGCTCGAAGCAGAGGATAAAATAGTTGGATGGCGTCATTGACTCAATGGACATGAGTTTGAGCAAATTCTTGGAGGTAGTGAAGGACTGGGAAGCCTGGTGTGCTGCAGTCCACGGGGTCACAAAGAGCTGGACAACAGAGTGACTGAAAACCAACAACAAATCTCTCCTGCACGAGAGACAAGAGCAGGGGAGACAGAGAGTGGGGCAGGCAGGCCCTGAGGGACGCATCTTAGCGGGCAGCGGTCACCACCCTGTGCCTGGGGCTGGGCCCTCTGCCCTCTCTGGGACCAGGACTTGACCTCGAGGATGAAGCCTAGGGAAGGGTCTCCCAGTTACAACCCCCACCCCTGTGCCCCAAGGAGTTTCCCGACCCACGAGTTGCAGTGGGCTTGTCCTTGACCCGACCACTCAATCTCCAAAGCCCACCAAGTCCATCTGTCCAGCTGCTCTACCTACCTTCAGTGGAGGGGGGGGCACAGCTTGCTTTCCAGGGTTCCCCTTTCCAGTGGGTCACAAGGGTGGCCCGTCAGGCTAGGGGAATTGACCTGGCCTGAGTCAGTCCCCAGTGACCGAGAGGTGGGAGGAAGCAGAGGAAGGGTATCACCCGTTCCTGCATGCCTTGCCTTCCTGGCTCACCTGTGACCGGCCTGCACGACACAGGCCAGGCCACCAGCCCACCCTGGGAGGCGCCTTCTCGGGTGTGACCACTGGAGGAGCCCAGACCCCTCTGAGGTCGACAGAATGCAGGACTTTTCCCCAGACCTGACATATCACCCGAGCCATGGAGCCCACAGCCCGTGCTGCCCCTGCCCACTGCAGGGGATACACATGGTGCGTTGTTTCTGCCTGATGGGAGAGGCTCAAGCCAAAGGAAACGAGGGTGGGCGGGCAGGGAAGGGAGATTTGGGTCAGTCATTTCACAGCCGTGTGCTTTCCTGGTCTGGCAGCAATGGAGAAGGAAAAACGCTCTTAGGGGACACCCTTGTGTCTCTCGCTGGAACCCAGGAGGTGATTCTAGAAAACAGTAGCAGAGACAGGCCCTCGGAGAGGCCCGCACCATCCTCTGTGCTCAGGGTGACCTTGGAGACCAGCTGGTGCGGGGCGGTGCTGCCACGGCCTGTGTCCAGCGTCCCTGTTCCGAGGTCCCCCTGGCCCTCAGGGCCCCCGCTGGGCGAACAACTCCAAGCCCATCGGTCACATTTGGTCCTGAATTTGATCCCCCACTCCCTACCCCGCACCCCCGCCCCCCACAGCCGCACCCCTCAAGAGACCTAGCAGGCAAAACCCGTCTTCCTACCAAGGACGTTAGGAAGGGATTATTCACTTTCCAAAGAACTCTTTTTTTTTTTTTCCCAGAAAAGAACACTCTGAATTTTCCAGAAGCTCCGACAGCCACTTCCCCGAGTGCATTCACTGTGTGATTCGTTTTTTTCACACTGAGACAGTGTTTCGGGAACACATCCAGTTCAGGGAAGGAAGAAGCCTTCTGGGCTGTGTGTGTGTGTGTGTGGAGGGGGGACTCTTGTGGGGGAGGTGCAGCCTGGCAGGCCTGAGGGGTCCGAGGCCCTGACTCCCAGGGTCCTGGAGCCGTGGCCTGGCGTCAGCAGCGCCCGGCTCCTCTGTGGGGTGTTTCCTGCCCTGGAAGCAAGGGGTGGGGTGGCCACCCCCCACCCCCACAGGCAGCATGTGATGTAGTGGAGGCTTGCTGAGCAGCTGACACAGTTGGGGAGCAAGCATGACACCATGTGTGATGGGGGAGGGGCCAGGTGGTGAAATGTGACGTGAGAGCAAAGGAGGGAGGTCATGAGAAAAGATTTGAGGAGGGAAAGCCCTGGACACTGCTCCCTGTGAGCACTGATTCAGGTGGTGCCCTGTGTCTCACGGGGCAAAGGGAGATACCCAGAGTCCTCTAGGTCCCCAACTCACTGCGGGGTCTCGGGTGGCAGGCCCATCCCCCCAAGGAAGACAGAGGGTCGTGGACCGGCTGGGGTGGGGGGGGTTGGGAGTGGGATCAAGGTCTCCTCTGCTCTGTGTATGAGGGCAGCAGGGAGCCCAGGTCCAGCTCCCTGCCCGGGGTGAGCCGTCTGGCTGGCTGGGCTTCAAACCTTTCATGGCACGTCAGACAAGACCTCAGTGCCTCCTGGCACAGTGATCCTCTTTGACCTCCCCTCCCCCACCCTACCCTATTCTTGTATAGAACTTGTTTCTAAGTATGTTGTCTCCCAAGGGCACAGGGGAGCAATCCCAGGCCATTTTCAACAGAGAGGCTGTAAGTCACTAGACCCCCTGGGCTGGGCAATGAACTCAGAGTGTTCATTTGGTGACCCCCCACCCCCACCCCAACCCCTGGCCTCGGGGCAGCTTTCCTAAACATGGGCCTTAACACTCAGGAGGCCCAGACCCTCCACCTTTCAATCCAGACAAACTGCACCGCAGCCCAAACCACTATGACCAAAAACATCCTACATTTTAGGTGGGAACTAAAAATAACCAGCAGTCTGGGCAGCCGGGCTGACTTGGGTGGCCGTACATGTGTGTGCTGCGTTCGCTTGCTGTGTTTGCTTACATGTAAGAAGTCTCTTTAAAGAGGCAACTCTATCTAGCGTTTTGTCTCTGTAAGTCGAGGTGGTCAGCAGATATTTCCCTCAGGATGGTGATGATACTGCTTCTGCTTTTGTTGTGATTTAAAAGGAAACGGTCTCTCCTTGTCCTTCTGCCCTGGGCGGGTCACAGCAATAGTGGAAAGCAGTCATCTATAAAATGATCAGGTCCTGGGGTGTTCCAAGCTCCCGTTCCGCTCTGTAATCTGAGATCTGGGGGAGGGGGACCCATCAGGAGAGGAAATGGACTTGAAGCCACAGCAGGCAAGTCGCTTATACGTCTTGGGCTCTGTCCCCATGTCTGTAAGGTGGGGAGGGCGGGGTAACGGTCCTGCCTCGGAAGTATCAGAGAACATGGTTACTCAAGGGGCTTGTAAACTGTAGGGCACTGTGCAAACACAAGATGTTAATTATAGCTCTGGTTTGTAATTAAATCACAGATGTGAACAACTCATAGAAATGCAGTCAGCTTTCCTTGCCGATCTTGGCCCCGCCAAGACCCCCATCAGTGAGGGACAGAGGATGGCCTTGTAGAGACCACCACCGTCACTGTCTCCAACAACACCTGAGCCCACTGCTCTGACCAGCTGTGGTGCTGAAGAGCAGTGGGGAGTGGTGGGTCAGAGGCCCCGGGAGTCGTGCATGGTGTGCTGGGAGGGGACAAGGACAGTGAGCAGTCACCAAGACCTCCCTGCTTGGGCCTGGGAGGGTCTGATTTAATCATCACGGCTGCTGGGCAGGCAGCACCCACCCTCTGGCTTCATGGATGAGAGACTGAGGCAGAGCGCTAAGCAAGCCTGCAATCTGTTTTATGTCCTCAGGGAAAGAGCTTAAAGCCTTTGTGAATGCCAGTGAGCTGACAGATACTGAAAAGGATGTCCAGGGGACACGGGGCAGCAGAGACCACGCCACCATCCAGAGTTTGGTCTCTGCTCCCCATGAAGTCTCCATTTGCGGTTTCACGCAGCTTCCACCCACCAGCAGCCTGCTCATTGTGGCTCTAATGTCCAGACGCCAATATCCTGCTCAGAGCAGTGAGCCGTCAACTTCCAAGAGCCAGGGCTGAGCTGCCAGCCAGAGCTGCCCCGCGTGGGGCAGTGGGCTTGTTGGTCCCCAACTCGATCCCATTTGCTGGGCAGTGGCCCCCACCCCAGCTGTGTGCTGTGCTTGGGGCTCACAGCTGCCGAGACTCTGGAAGAGGGTGCTCCCTGAGTGAGCTCACACCTGGAGCCCGTGGGACCAGGTTGAAGCTGTCCCCGTCGATGTCCTGGCTTAGCCATCTCCTGGGTCCTGTCCCCCACCACCCCCACTGTCCCTGCCCCCGCCCGCCCTTCTCTCTGTATTAGTTGGCCAGAGCTGCTGCCACCAACACCACTGGAGGGGCAGCTTAAGCAGCGTCTGTTCTCTCACCGTCTGGAGGCCAGACGTCTGCGATGGAGATGCGGGCAGGTTGGGTCGCTCCGAGGCCTCTCTCCTTGGCTTGCAGACTGCCGTCCGCTGCTGTGTCCCCTCGTGGTTGCTTTTCTGGGCCCCCTCGGCCCTGGATACCCCTCTGTGTGTCCTAACCCCTCTTCCTACAAGGACACCAGCCTCCCTGATGGCTTCGTTTTAACTGATTCGTCTCTGAAAAGAGCTTGTCTCCAAGTTCAGTCACATTCCAAGAGACTAGGGCTTTATCGTGTGAATTCAGGGGAATCTGATTCACACCGCAGTGCTTGGGACTGGGATCATTTCCCCAATAAATCACTTTCAAAGCAACCCCCGTCTCAGGCTTTGTTTCTGAGGCAGGACCCACCCAGCTTCCTGCTTCTCAGAACAGGGAGGGGACCGCCCTTGCTGTGAGTCCTGCTCAGAGGCAGCCTCCTGGGGACCCTGGATACAAGCTCCTGGCACTCCATGGGGAGAGGTCAGGCTGCAAGTTGGAAGAGGGGACGTGAACCCCAGGCCGGCCATTACTCATTCCTTGAGGATTTTTAGATGAAGCTTTGTTCAGAAACTGCCCCAATATGTCCATTTGTTAGTTGAAGTGTAAGATTTTTCTCACGTAACAATGTAAATATAAATAATTTGCCCTTTGATAGGCACAGCTTTTTATTCCTGGAAACTCAGAGGAACCAAGTCATTATAAATTATAAGAATGGAAAGAAATCACTGCAAATCTGACCCGGCTTCTTCCCCGGGGGGCATGGGAGCTGCCCGCAGGGGCGGGAACCTTCAGCTGTTTCCGGGCTCAGCCAGGGTCCGCCTGAGCCAGTCTCGTGGTTGCTCCCAGCCCCAAAGTTGACTCCACGTGGGACAACAAAAGATTTAATTAGCCTCTCTGCTTTTTCCATCTGGGAAGCAGAGCTCAGAATGCTTGCCACCAGAGGCCATGCAGACAGAGGCATCTGTTTTGGGAAAGCCTCTGTGCCTGGGATGGAAGGCATCCATGGTCAGCACGCAGGCCAAGCCAGAGAGGAGACCCCTCGGATCCAGGACAGGACCATGCAGCTCTCCTCACTCACAGGGCATTGTCCGTTGTGTCCAAGTATTAGAGAGCCTTGCTGACACCAGTTCCTTCCTGTTTAGATGCTGTGCGAGCCCTGCCCCCACCCCAGTGTGATGGCTTGTGGACTTCTGTGCTGGCAGGTTTTGATGGTCTGCTTCCTCAGGGCGGTCCTCCTCAAAGGCAGCAGGGGGTAAAGTGGGGATCCAGCTTCGGGTAGAAAACCAATCCATTGCTAATTTCTTTTTTTAAATTAAGAAATAGTTGACAATTAAAAGCTATATTCATTTAAAGTGCACAATTTAATCATTTGATATACACGTACATTATGAAATAAACAACATAATTAAGCTAATTAGCGTATCCATCACCTTAGGTAGGCTGGCTTTCTTCCTACCTTCTTCTTCCCTCCCTCCTTCTTTCTCTTCTTTCCTTTTTCCTTTCTTTCTTTCTCTCCCTTTCCTTCTCTTCACTCCCCTCTTCTTTCTTTCTGATGCTTGGAGTGAACACAAGATCTACCCTCTGGCCAGTTTCAAGTGTAAAGTATTGTTGACTATAGTTACATTGCTACACAGTAGATCTCCAGAACTTACCAGTCTTTTGTAACTGAAACTTTGTATCCCTTTACCAACAGCTCTCCATTTTCTCCTCCCCTTAGAAAATTAGAGATACCGAGGGAACATTGCATGCAAAGATGGGCTCGATAAAGGACAGAAGCAGAAGATATTAACAAGAGGTGGAAGGAATGCATAGAACTGTACAAAAAAGATCTTCACGACCAAGATAATCACGATGATGTGATCACTCACCTAGAGCCAGACATCCTGGAATGTGAAGTCAAGCGGGCCTTTGAAAGCATCACCACGAACAAAGCTAGTGGAGGTGATGGAATTCCAGTTGAGCTATTTCAAATCCTGAAAGATGATGCTATGAAAATGCTGCACTCAATATGTCAGCAAATTTGGAAAACTCAGCAGTGGCTGCAGGACTGGAAAAGGTCAGTTTTCATTCCAATCCCAAAGAAAGGCAATGCCAAAGAATGCTCAGACTACCGCACAGTTGCACTCATCTCACATGCTAATAAAGTCATGCTCAAAATTCTCCAAGCCAGGCTTCAGCAGTACGTGAACCATGAACTTCCAGATGTTCAAGCTGGTTTTAGAAAAGGCAGAGGAACCAGAGATCAAATTGCCAACATCCACTGGATCATGGAAAAAGCAAGAGAGTTCCAGAAAAACATCTATTTCTGCTTTATTGACTATGCCAAAGCCTTTGACTCTGTGGATCACAATAAACTGTGGAAACTTCTGAAAGAGATGGGAATACAGACCACCTGACCTGCCTCTTGAGAAACCTATATGCAGGTCAGGAAGCAACAGTTAGAACTGGACATGGAACAACAGACTGGTTCCAAATAGGAAAAGGAGTACTTCAAGGCTATATATTGTCACCTTGCATATTTAATTTATATGCAGAGTACATCATGAGAAACTTTGGGCTGGAAGAATCAAGATTTCTGGGAGAAACCTCAATAACCTGATATGCAGATGACACCACCCTTATGGCAGAAAGTGAAGAGAAACTAAAAGGCCTCTTAATGAAAGAAAAAGAGGAGAGTGAAAAACTTGGCTTAAAGCTCAACATTCAGAAAACAAAGATCATGGCATCTGGTCCCATCACTTCATGGGAAATAGATGGGGAAACAGT
Source organism: Ovis aries (assembly GCF_016772045.2). Taxonomy (NCBI): domain Eukaryota; kingdom Metazoa; phylum Chordata; class Mammalia; order Artiodactyla; family Bovidae; genus Ovis; species Ovis aries. The sequence goes on along the minus strand of NC_056054.1, from coordinate 264,158,368 downwards.
GGAAAGAGTGTCAGACTTTATTTTTTGGGCTCCAAAATCACTGCAGATGGTGACTGTAGCCATGAAATTAAAAGACGCTTACTCCTTGGAAGAAAAGTTATGACCAACCTAGATAGTATATTCAAAAGCAGAGACATTACTTTGCCAACAAAGGTCCGTCTAGTCAAGGCTGTGGTTTTTCCAGCGGTCATGTATGGATGTGAGAGTTGGACTGTGAAGAAGGCTGAGTGCCGAAGAATTGATGCTTTTGAACTGTGGTGTTGCAGAAGACTCTTGAGTGTCCCTTGTACTGCAAGGAGATCCAACCAGTCCATTCTGAAGGAGATCAGTCCTGGGTGTTCTCTGGAAGGAATGATGCTAAAGCTGAAACTCCAGTACTTTGGCCACCTCATGCGAGGAGTTGAATCATTGGAAAAGACTCTGATGCTGGGAGGGACTGGGGGCAGGAGGAGAAGGGGACAACCGAGGATGAGATGGCTGGATGGCATCACTGACTCGATGGACGTGAGTCTGAGTGAACTCTGGAAGTTGGTGATGGACAGGGAGGCCTGGCGTGCTACAATTCATGGGGTCGCAAAGAGTCGGACACGACTGAGTGACTGAACTGAACTGAACACCTGGCAACCTCTGCTCTACTCTCTGTTTCTATGAGTTCTGCTATTTTAGATTCTACATATAAGTGAGGTCATATAGTGTTTTTTTTTTAAGAGGCAAATTTAGTAATATACTATAGCATACTAAATCACTTCAGTTGTGTCTGACTCTTTGCAACCCCATGGACTATAACCCACCAGGCTCCTCTGTCCACGGGATTCTCCAGGCAAAAATACTAGAGTGGGTTGTCATTTCCTCCTCCAGGGGGTCTTCCCAGTCCAGGGATTGAACTTGAGTCTCCTGTGGCTCCTGCATTGCAGGCGGATTCTTTACTGCTGAGTATATATATCTCACAGTATCTTATCTGTTCATCCTTCAGTGGACATTGAGGCTGTTCCTATATCTTGGCTGCTGTGAATAAATGATGCAGTGAATATGAGAGTAAAGACATGTCTTTGAGATCTGATTTCATTTCCTTTCAATATATACCCAGAAGTGGGACTGCTGGATTATAAAATTGTTCTATTTTTTATTTTTTTGAGGAAACCCCATGCTGTTTTCCATAATGTATAACAATTCCCCACCAACAGTGTATATTCCCACCAACAATGTATAAACGTTCTTTTCTCTCCACATCTTTGCCAGCATTTGTTATCATTTGTCCTTCTGATAACAGTCGTTCTAATGAATGTGAACTGATATCTCACTGTGGCTTCAATTTGCTTTTCCCTGATGGCTAGTGACATTGAGCACCTGATCATGGATCTGTTGGTCATTTGTGTGTCTTCTTTAGAGAAATGCCTATTAAGGTCCTTTGTTCATTTTTAGATCAGCTTTTTTGTTGTTGTTGCTTTTTTGCTATTGAGGTATATGCTTTCCTTATACATTGGGATATTAACCCCTTGCTGCTGCTGCTACTGCTGCTAAGTCCAGATATATATTCAATAATTTGCAAATATTCTTTCTCATTCCTTAGGCTGCTTTCTCACACTGTTGTTTGTTTCTTTCACTGTGCCAAACAAAGCTCTTCAGTTTGAGTTAATTTCATTTTTCTACTTTTGTTTTTGTTGCTTATATTTTTGGCCTCATATTTTAAAAAAATCATTGGTCAGACTAATCTCAAGAACATTTCCCCCTGTGTTTCCTTATAGTAGCTTCACAGTTTCATGTCCTACATTTAAGTGGTTTATCCATTTTGAGTTGGCTTTTGTGTGTGATGTGAGATAGGGGTCCAATTTTATCCTTCATGTGTGTGGATGTCCCATTTTTCCAACACCATTTATTGAAGAGACTGTCCTTTCCCTACTTTGTCTTGGCACCCTTGTTTTTTTTTGTTGTTGTTGACTAAACAGCAACAGCTTGTTTAATACATTGCCTTGGTTGAAAATGAGAGTTAAAATAAATCACAACACTTGGAAAACCTGAATATAAATGTCCTCCCTCTAAGAGCCAGACAGCTGGCAGCCTTGTTGCATATCAGTTGATCAGATGTGCACAGATTTATTTCTGGGCTCTCTATTCTGTTCTGTGGGTCTATGGTCTGTTTTTAAGCCAGTACCATGCTGTTTTTATTACTATAGCTTTGTGATAAAATTTGAAATCAGAAAGTGCGGTGCTTCTTCTTGTTTAAGATTGCTTTGACTATGCAGGGTCTTCTGTGGCTCTATATGAATTTTCAGTGAGTTCAGTTCAGTACTCAGTCATGTCTGACTCTTTGTGACCCCATGGACTGCAATACACCAGCCTTCCCTGTCCATCACCCACTCTCGGAGCCTGCTCAAACTCATGTCCATCGAGTCGGTGATGCCATACAGCCATCTCATCCTCTGTCACCCTGTTCCTCTGCCCCCAATCTTTCCCAGAATCAGGGTCTTTTTCAATGAGTCAGGTCTTCGCATCAGGTGACCAAAGTATTGGAGTTTCAGCATCAGTCCTCGCAATGAATATTCAGGGTTGATTTTCTTTAGTATTGATTGATTTGATTTCCTTGCTGTCCAAGGAACTTTCAAGAGTCTTCTCCAGCACTACAGTTCAAAACCATCAATTCTTTGTGCTCAGCCTTCTTTATGGTCCAACTCTTGTATCCATACATGACTACTAGAAAAACCATAGTTTTGACTCTATGGACCTTTGTCAGCAGAGTGATGGATTTCTGCTTTTTAATACACTGTCTAGGTTTGTCATAGCTTTCCTTCCAAGGAGTAAGTGTCTTTTAATTTCATGGCTGCAGTCACCATCCACAGTGATTTTGGAGCCTAAGAAAAGAAAATCTGCCACAGTTTCCGTATCTATTTGCCATGAAGTGATAGGATGTTTTTCTGGAATTCCCTTGCTTTTTCTATGATCTAACAGGTATTGTCCATTTGATCCCTGGTTCCTTTGCCTTTTCTAAATCTAGCTTGTCCATCTGAAAATTCTTGGTTCATGCACTGCTGAAGCCTAGCTTGAAGGGTTTTGAGTGTTACCTTGCTAGGATGTGAAATGATGCGTCCATTAGTTCTTGGTTTTGTATCCCATAAATCTCATAGGCTTTCTTTGTTCTTTTCCATTTTTCCTCCTGACTGGATAATTTCAAATGGCCTGTCTTCGAGTTTGTGGGTTCTTTCTTCTGCCTGGTTGAGCCTGATATTGAAGCTCTCTACCGCACTTTTCATTCCAATCATCATATCCTTGAGCTCCAGAATTTCTTTTTGATTGTTTTTCGTGGTTCCTATCTCTTTGTTGAGCTTCTTGTTTTATGTAGTATTTTCTTGATTTCGTTGAGTTGTCTGAGTTCTTTGGTAGCTTGCAGAGCTTCCTTAAAACAATTGCTTTTATCTTTACCAGGCACTCTGTGGGTCTCCATTTCTTGGGGTTAGTTACTAGAAATGTATTATGCTCCTTTGGTGTTGTCATGCCTCTTTGATTTTTCCTATTTCTTATTGCCTGTGTTGATATCTATGTCTTTGAGGGAAAATCACTTCTTTTTGACTTCAGTGAGGAAAGACCTTCACCTACAGGTAGGTGTGAGGGCCGCAGCTGAGTATGTGTGACAGAATCCACTCTGAAGGATGAGTGTGCCTTGCAGTGATTCCAGCCTCACAGAGGGTGCAGCAGTGTTGCTGCATAAGCTGAGGTCAGTGTTCACTGTGGCTGTGGGCGTCCATGGTGGGTGGCAGCAAGGGCTGAGGGGACCTTAGCGGCAAGGCCTCTAGCATCCTCCTGTTTCCTCTGTCTTTGTGTGGGAAAGCTGTGGCCAAAGGGATCTCTCTTGGTGCTGGTCCAGCAGGTGGGTGAGCCTGAGGCAAGGGTGTGGGCAGAGCAGCTGTGGAGCAGGCTTCTGGGGTACACACCATCATGGGGGATGTGTTGACTCCAGTCCGGAGGTCTCAGGGTGCCACGGCGGCTCCTTTTCTGCAGTGGCCCAGCAGCAGCTCCTTCCCTCTCGGAGGCTGGGTTGGGGGTGAGTGGGAAGCGGCAGCATAGACTTCAGACACTTGTGTCAACTGGTTGAGCATAGCAAAGACTGGGGAGGGGGTGGTCCTTGGCAGTGAAAACTGCAGGTGTCTGCAGTGGTGTTGAGGGCTTCCAGGGTGTTGGGCTGTCCTTCCCCCATAGGGGAGGTCATGTCAAAGGGTCCCTCTCAGCACCCAGGTGTGCCAAACCAGGGGACAGTGTGATGCAGGTAAGACGCTTGCTGCGACTGTCCACACGGCCATTCTCAGTTTTGTGCGCCTCGGAGCTTCTGCAGCTTCTTTATCGTACTGTGGAGCTCTCTCAGAGCTATTTTCCTCTCTATATAGCTGTTTCTTCAATGCTTTTGTTGTTTCTGTGGGGGCATGAGCACTGGGACCTCCTAGGCTGCCATCTTCCTGACATCACCTAATTTCTTTTCAAGTGGGTTATTTTTAAAAGGAGTAAATTGTGTGTGTGCTTAATTAATAGTGACTGTTTAGTGTTGCAGCTCATTTACTTGGGGACAGACTCCAATTTGTGCCAGCAAACCAGTGTCTGCCACTGTATTATTCAGGCTGGGAAAGATACAAGTAACTGGTGAAATGGCTAGAAGACGAATCTTAGTGCTCGAGGCTCACTATGTCTTTTCACCATGTTTAAAGTACAGAATTCTGAGTTTGGCATCTTGGAGGCAAGCACTGCTGAGCTATAGCCAGAGAGCTCTAGACTGACTCCAAGACTGGTGAATTCCCAGGAGTGGCATCACCCCTGGCTGGCCCTTTGCAGGGTGTGCCCAGGGACCAGGGAGGGTCAGTGCAGGAGGTTGGGCCCCCTGCACCAGCAGTCCATCTGTCTGTCCCTGTGGAGGAGGTCATGTACGCACATGTCAAAGGGGACAGAGAAGAAAGGCCTTCTGCCCACAGGGCTGGCCATGAGGGACAGTAGCACTGGGCTGATGGGAGGGAGAGGAGAGGCCTCTGAGCAGAGCACACTCAAGTTGGGACCTACAGAGACAGGTTTCTGGAGGGGCTTTCGAGCCTTCCCATCACAAGCTTCAACCTAAGGTTTCAATAAAGAAACATTAAAACCAGATTCCAGTACATAACCCACTGTTCAGATACACATATGTTTGAAACAAAAATATGAAAAGTCATGCTTCTTGAATGCGTGGTGGTCAGTGATGGTCATGGACCTCAGCCCAGCCAAGCAGAGAAGTCAGCCTGCCCTTCCTCTCCTCGGGACCGACATTTGCTCAGGCCCCAGCCCCTCCATCCCTGCTGCTGGCCACTTCCTGTGGCAATCGGAGGTGTGGGGAGGCCAGCTTCCCAATGTAACCTGTTCCTGTGGGGCTGAGATGGGCATGTTTCCTTTGTGGGCTGGCCTCCCCGAGGGCACCACTCCCCACCCTGGGCTCCCCTGGCTGGTGGGGGTGGGGTGGCACGAACCCTGTGAGAACAGCAGTGCAGGTTGCTCTGCCCTTGCTGCCAGCGTGCTGCTTTGAAGTGGGTCCCAGGGCTTGGCTCTGCAGGGCAGCCCCATGGCCTGTCATTAGGCACGTCCGCTCCCGGCTGCAACTACTCATTACGGCCAGATCAGCAGGCACGCTCGCCAGCCCCCAGACAACCTTCCCCAGGCCTTGGGGCAGGGACAGCCTCCCTCAGCAGTGTCCCCAAGGCTGTGGGTCTGAGGATTCGGCAGCTGGAGGCACAGCTCATCCAGTTTACAAGGGTTTGCTGGTGGCCAGGGTTCCCCTGGGCCAGTGTATACTTCCAGGGCACTGCCGGCCTCTTGCAGTAGGATCTTTCCTAAAATAGTCATTTTAACAGAATTTAATTATCTGAACACACAGCACATTCTCACACGTGCTTTGTGTCGTGGCACAAACTCTAAAGTTCTGAAGGCACGACAGGGCCCATGCATAGCCAGATCTGCCTTCCTCTCATTCCCCCTCCCCAGGAACAAGAGTACGACCTGGGTGCCCATGTCCATGTCAACTAGCACACACACTCTCACCTCTTCCGACCAGAGATCGTGGCCCATGCTGTGAGCTCTGGGCTTTGGCTGACAGTATGTGTCGGGGCTCCTTCTCTACTGCAAAGCAGCTCCTAATAAGCCTGGATGTTTAGCTGGAATGCAGGAGTTTGGTACTGAAGATGACTCTGCACAGGGTCCTCTGCATGAACCATGCCTTGTGGGCACGTGGACCTGCAGGGCGAGGCCCAGAAGCAGCGATGCAGGTGTGTGTTGCTGCGGTTGCTCATGCCCTAAGGGCAGTGTGCTTGGCAGTCAGGGTCCCTCCAGGAAACCAGCTGGAGCTCCAACAGGGGGCCCTGGCTCCCTTGGTGCTGAGAGAGCAGGAGAGGGAGGGATGGGCTTGGAGAGGAGAAAGGCAGGTGGGCCTCTCCCAGGCCAGGAGCTACTCTTGACTCTACTGAGCCTGTGCTGACCTTGGGCCCTGCAGGGATTCCTGCCCTGATCCTAGTAAGCGCTGATGCCAACTTGAAGCAGGAAGAGCTGATCCTAGCTATCTCCCCACATCCTTGCTGGTTCTCCCAGGGGCAGAGCCAACTGAGCAGCTGGGGGCATGGGTGCTTAGGAGGTGGGTTTGCAGCCCCCAGCTCCCGACAGGGACAGGTGGACATGGGCGGAAAGCAGAGAGAAGGACGACACACAGTGCTGTGGGTGCATGGGGTGGAAAACACATCCCTGTCCTATAGCCGACCTCGGCGTGTGTGAGGCTGGTCCTAGTGGCTCCGACCCAGCAGGACAGAGGCACTGGGGGGCCTGAACAGCTTCATCCACATCCTACCATTCTCCATGTCCTCACCATCCTCATGCCTGCTGTCTGTGCTGGACTGGTAAGTCCTTATGGGGACCCTCATTCAATATCCAGCTGGTGGGCAGAAGCACTTCAGTCTTTGACTCTTTGCTAGTACTGGGCACTGGTTTCTGAGAACACCAGGGCCATCAAATGCTGGGGTGAGGACTGCATCAGGCATCTCCGCTCCAGTTATTGGGGTGACAAATACTGGGGGACCAAGGTAGGAGGGCTCGGGATGGAGGGATATTTATGTCATGTTGTCTGGACTCCTTTCAGAACAGCCTGAAGCTCGTCTCTAGGGGGACAGGGGCACAGGTAGCTCAGCTTGCTCTGTGAGATGAGACATGCAGGGCCAGCCCCAGGGAAACTCACCCACCAGGGTCCCAGGCAAGAGGTGATGGGAGGTGCCTTTCATCATCCACATGGGAGATCCAGAGACCATGTTGGCAAGCATTGCAGACAGGGGTTTAATCCATGGGTTTTCTTCCTGAGGCTGCCCGTAATACCACAAACAGAATGGTTTAAACAATGGAAATGTATTGTTTTGGCTCTGGAGGCTGGAAGTCCAGAATCAAGGTGTGAGCAGGGTTGGTTCCTCCTGAGTCTGTCAGGGAGAATTGGTCTCACACTCTCCCCCAGCTTCTGGGGGTTTGCAGATATTCCTGGGGGTCCTTGGCTTGGGCTACCTCACCTGATTTGCTTTCATCTTCATGTGACATGCCTGTGTCCAAATTTCCCCTTTTCGTAAGGACATCAGTCATTTTGGGTTAGGAGTCCACCATATCCAAGTGGCTCAGTGGTGAAGAATCCTCCTGCCAATGCAGGAGATAGGGGTTTGATCCCTGAGCTGGGAAGATCCCTGGAGGAGGAAATGGCAACTCACTCTAGTATTCTTGCCTGGGAAATGCCATGGACAGAGGAGCCTGGTGGTCTACAGTGTCTGTGATCTCAGTCAGACATGGCTGAGCATGCATGTGTAACTAATTATAACCGCAAGGACCCTGTTTCTTAAAAAGGTCACATTCTGAAATACCTGGGGTTTGGGCTTCAACATATGAATTAAGGGGAGACACTATTCAATCCGCGAGAATCCCCTTAATATGCAAAATAAAAAAGTCTCAGTGACCCCAATTTGAAAGACAGGCCAAGAACAGAACTTGGGAATTCTCCAGAAAGCAAATATCAATGACCACAATCTGCAAGGAGGACAGTCCAAACTTACCAGCCATCAGAGCAACGAGGGCCATGGCACCACGTGTCCCCTGTCAACTTGGCGGAATTTTGTGTCATTGATAATCCTGAGGCCTGGCTGTGTTTAGTGCAAAGGCAGGCAGACTCGAGAGGATTCAGCATGGATAACCCATCTGAACATGTCCCTTTGATCCAGCCCTCCTATTTCTGTTCATCTAACCCAAGGAAAACATCTGTTTCTGCTTCATTGACTACTCCAAAGCTTTTGACTGTGTGGATCACAACAAACTGTGGAAAATTCTTCAAGAAATGGGAATACCAGACCACCTTACTTGCCTTTTGAGAAATCTGTAAGCAGGTCAAGAAGCAACAGTTAGAACTGGACATGGAACAACAGACTGGTTCCAAATTGGGAAAGGAGTATGACAAGGCTGTATATTGTCACCCTGCCTGTTTAACTTATATGCAGAGTACATCATGTGAAATGCCAGACTGGATGAAGCACAAGCTGGAATCAAGATTGCCAGGATAAATATCAATATGTTAGAAAGTGAAGAGGAACTAAAGAGCCTCTTGATAAAAGTGAAAGAAAAGAGCCATCACTTCATGGCAAATAGTTGGGGAAACAGTGAGAGACTTTATTTTGGGGGGCTCCAAAGTCACTGCAGATGGTGACTGCAGCCATGAAATTAAAAGATGCTTGCTCCTTGGGGAAAAAAGCTATGACAAACCTAGACAGTGCATTAAAAAGCAGAGACACTGCTTTTCCAACAAAGGTCTGTATAGTCAAAGCTATGGTTTTTCCAGTAGTCATGTATGGATGTGAGAGTTGAACCATAAAGAAAGCTGAGCACCAAAGAATTGATGCTTTTGAACTGTGGTGTTGAGGGGCCCTTGGACTGCAGGGAGAAGACTCCAGTCAATCCTAGAGGAAATCAGTCCTGAATATTCATCGAGAGGACTGATGCTGAAGCTCCAAACCTTTGGCCACCTGATGTGAAGAACTGACTCACTGGAAAAGACCCTGATGCTGGGAAAGATTGAAGGCAGGAGGAGAAGGGGACGACAGAGGATGAGATGGTTGGATGGCTTCACCAACTCAATGGACATGAGTTTGAGCAAGCTCCGGGAGTGGGTGATGGACAGGGAAGCCTGATGTGCTGCAGCCCATGGGGTCGCAAAGAGTCAGACATGACTGAGCGATTGAAGTGAACTGAACTGAACCTAAGGAAGCAACTTCCAAGTGGCACTAGCGGTAAAGAACCCACCTGCCAAGAGACGCAGGTTCAATCCCAAAACATGGAAAAGTATTGATTCCTAAAATGTTTATCTCAGGGTAATTAAAAGTTAATAGAAACAAAGCAAAAATACAGCATTAAAAGGAGAGATTTTGGTATTAATACTCCAGAAGTTTTTACTGAGGACAGCTTTTTAAAAACTGTAATTTCTTCTAATTTAGGATTTTGCTTAAAAGGAAGAGAATATGCTTTCATTAATCATCCTTGCTGTGCCAAAAGAAAGTATTAAGACAGGTAAGAGAGTATCGTCATGATTGTAAGGTTGCTGAGGTAACATTCAGGATTTCACTGAACCTAAGGGCTTCCCTGGGCGGCTCAGTGGTAAAGAATCTGCCTGCCAATGTAGGAGACGTGGGAGATGCAGGAGATGAGGGTCCCATCCCTGGGCTGGGAAGACAATGGCAGCCCTCTCCATTATTCTTGCCTGGAGAATCCCACGGACAGAGGTGCCTGGTGGGCTACAGTCCATAGGGTCGCAAAGAGTCAGACACAATTTAGTGACTAACAACAAACACCAAAACCTAAGATCCCAAAATATGGGAAAGTATTGATTCCCAAAATGTTCATCTCAGGATAATTAAAAAGTTAGTAGAAACAAAGCAGTCATCATACAAAGGAGAAATTTTGCTATATCCAGAGGGGAAGATATTATTCACTCATTGCATTTACATTTGAAAGTAATATTAACGACCCTGGAAAATACCTATGTTGCCATGTTAGGGGACAAAAGTGATACACACACGATATTACAATCTGGGATTCCATTTACAGGGGATGACTGAGCTACAGAAAGGGAGCCTGTGTGCGTATTTAGTCACTCACTCACGACTGACTCTCTGCAGCCCTATGGACTGCAGCCCACCAGTCTCCTTCATCCGTGGGGTTCTCCAGGCAAGAATACTGGACTGAATTGCCATTTCCTTCTCCAGGGGATCTTCCCAGCCCAGGGATTGAACCCGTGTCTCTTTCGTCTCCTGAATTGGCAGGTGGATTCTTTACCACTGAGTCACTTGGGAAGCCCTACCACAAGGAAGGAAGTGAGAGTCACTCAGGTGTGTCCAACTCTTTGCAACCCCATGGACTAAACAGTCCATGGGATTCTCCAGGCCAGCATACTGGAGTGGGTTGCCGTTCCCTTCTCCAGGGGATCTTAACAGCCCAGGGACTGAACCCAGGTGTCCTGCACTGCAAGAGGATTCTTTACCAGCTGAGCCACCAGGGAAGACCTAGCACAATAAGGAGAGGCCAAAGGAGAGGCCAAATGCTTTTAACAGAAGCTTTTATACTACTTACCCAGCAAAGGGGACACACACGCCGTGCAGAGCCTCAGGGGGACACAGTAGGTTTGGATCAGGAGGCTAGAGCCAAGTGAGGGGAAGCCAAGGCCAGATTTTGATTGGGGTTCCTGCACGAGAGGCAGGGGCACAGTGCAGGACTGGCCGGATAAATCATCCTGTTGGGGTCTGAGCTACAGAGGGTGTCTCTTGTTCCTGGCACCTGGCCCTGGGGTGGTCTGGGGCGGGGACAGATTGGGCTTGGTGTGAGCGTTAGGTGAAGAGGATTGTGGCCATAGCCTGGGGTTGGTAAGCTTGTGAGTAAATGTACTCCAGTGAGCCAGCGTGTCACCAATGCTGGAGGCTCTGGGGAGGGGGGTGGGCAGGCAGGGAGGGGAGAATGTCCCTATTTTCAAGAATACAGAAAATAAGACCATGTAGGTAAAACCATTGGCCCTGTGACAAAAGGATGCTGAACAGACAAATCCAAAGTCTAAGAAAACACAAAACACCCACATAAAATATTTAACTCTGTTTTTAAAACGCACAGAAACAGGCAGTGCTGGAGGAAACATTCCAAAAATGTTGACTGTGTTCCCTCTGTGTGGTAGATGGCTGGTGCTTTTTCCCTTCTGGGTTTTTTTTTTTTTTTTAAGTTTTCTTCATTTTCAAATTCTCTATGAATGAATATGTATTATTTTTATAGTCACGATGAAAGAGTTTAAACCATGTCTGTAGCTGCCTGCATGATGGGGCTCTGAGCATGGGCCCTGAGCATCCCCGCCAGACTGCCCACCTGCTCAGTGGTCCTGGCGAGTCCTATAGGCACTTGACTGGGGTTCACTCTGTTGGGGTCACAGGTCCCAGGAGGAAAGGAGGTACAAGGACTGAACAGCAGAGATGCCAGCAAGAAAAGGGGACAAGGAACCCTCAGCTAGGTTGTTGGCAACTGGTCCTAGTGTTTAGTTGTTCAGTTGTATCTGACTCTTTGCAACCCCACGGACTAGAGCACTCTAGGCTCCTCTGTCCATGGGCTTCTCCAGGCAAGAATACTGGAGTGGGTTGCCATTCCCTCCTCCAGGGGAATCTTTCCAACCCAGGGATTGAACCTGAGTCTCTTGCATTGCAGACAGATTCTTTATGATCTGAGCTACAGGGAAGTTGGTGACTAATTATCAGCTAGTCTCTGTGTGTGACAGTGCTGTCCCCTCAGAACTAGCACAGAGAACCCAGGCTCAAAGCTCCCAGGGGCCAGGCAGCCCCAGACTTCCTCTCCTGAGCCTCAGACAGGAGAATCTGACCCACTCAGTCAAGAGACAGGGCCAGGAGGGATGCCACAGCCAGGAAAGCCAGAATCTGAGTCCAAGTTCCTTTGTCAGACGCCACACCAGAACAGCTCTCACCCACAGTTACGAGACCCAAGTCTGGTTGAATGGGATCCATAACCAGGCACCTGGGATTGAGGCAGCAAGAAGGGCCTGGCGCTGTTTGGGAAAGGGAGTGCGTGATGAGTGTGCGGCAGGAAGTGGCAGGGGAGTTGGAGAGAGAGAGGAAAAGGAGGGGAAGGAAGAGAGTAGGGGGAAGGGAGGGGAAGTAAATGTGGGGGAGAAGAGAGTCCCTCTAGGATGTACCCTGGTGCCATCTGCTTCCAGAACAGACCTCACCTCGGCCGTGGCTTTCAAGAGGTCAGTTAAGTTGCTGGAGGACTCAGATCTCTTAACATTTTTTTAGGTGTTTTAAACCACAGTCATTAAATGTGGAATGCTGTTTATAAATTATGGTGAAATGCACCTTTGCCAATCAATTTAATTCATGCTTGTATGCAGGGTCTACACGCATATTCCTATACTGTTGTTGTTCAGTTGCTGAATCATGTCTGACTGAGACCCCATGGGCTGCAGCATGCCGGGCTTCCCTGTCCTTCACTATCTCCCAGAGTTTGCTCAAACTCACGTCCGTTGAGTCAGTGATGCCATCCAACCATCTCATTCTCTGTCTCCGCCTTCTCCTCTTGACCTTAAATCTTTCCTAGCATCGGGGTCTTTTCTAATATCAGTACTGAACACTGCCATTGTGACAATTTTAATGGAGCATTGAGAGAAGCAAGTGTCTAAAGGACCCGCTTGGCTCCAAACCCCTCGGCATCTTGGAACCCCAGACCCATGGCTTCCTCCGCACTGAGGACTCTTCAGAACACTGTGCGAGTCAGGTGGGTATGTGGGAAGCCCAGGGGCTTCTGGGCCTGCACTGGCCAGCCCAACAACCTTCTGCTTGTCCAGCCTGCAGGTATCTGTCCTCTGTGAGGGTGTCCCCTGGAGTCTCTGTGCAGTAGCGCCGAGGCTGCCCTCCTGCCTTGGTTTCCCAGATAGGGCAGGGAGGCCCCCTCCTCCTCCTTCCTTTGCACACAAGCCCACCTTCACCAAGGCCACCAGGACTCCCGCACAGGAAAGGACAAGCCAGGTGCCCGCTCAGCCTGCCCATCCCACAGGAGTCCGGAACCCAGGTGTCCTGGTGGGTGGGGCCAGACCTCAGCTTCGACGGGTGACCTCAACCCCCACGTTGCTCTCAGCGAGGCTCAGAGGAGTCTGTGGTGTCCACACCTGGCCACTGACCTCCTCACTTAGGGCAGCCTCCCGCTCAGGTCCCACCCTCAGCCCCTCGCTGCCTCAGAGAAGGGCTGCTCTAATGTAGAACTGGTCTTTTGTTCATGTCTCCGCCCACTGCCGCTGACCAGAATGGCTAGCATCCCACCTGGCTTTTCAGGCCCTTGTGGGATCAGTGGTGGTCCCCGTGCAGGACACTGCACGTCTGTGCTGGAGAAGCTCAGATCTGAAGGGGCCATTGGCCAGGAAACGCGAAGGTTGAACTGGTTTCCTGGCCCTGGAACATTTGGGGATTTTTGCCACACGTCACAGTCTGACAGCCTCCTGGGCCCTTGAAATATTCCTGTGTGGCTGCCAGCTCCCAGGGCTCGTCTCCTTCTTGTGCAGCAACAGCTCACAGTGTGCCACTGGAACACCCGGAGGGGTCCGCGGAGCAGAGAGCCCCAGAGGGGCTCGGGGCAGGGGTGGGGCCGCGCCTGCCAGGCTGGTTCCAGGGTCTCCTGCGGCAGCTCTGAGGGGTCCCGCGGGGTGCTGGGTTTCTGTTGGCTCTGCTCAGGTCCCTCCCTGCAGCCCCCTCCCTGGCTCTCCGCCCCGCCTGGCCCTGCAGCTGCTCTACCAGGATCTCTGGCCCAGAGTCCTCCCTGTGATCCTCCTTCAGGAAGTGTCAAGGGCGCGCTCGAGATATGGAACTCCAGAAAACAAACTCCCAACTCAAAATATTGCACAACAGGAGTCTTGGGTGGGATGGGTCTATGGGCCTCAGGGGTGGGGCTGTCTCCCCCACCTCTCTGCTCTCTCCCACCCCAGTCCTCTCTTTCCCTGCAGAGGGGACTTCTCAGGAGTCTGGGGACAGGGATCCTGGCTGCAGCATCCTCAGACCTGCGTGGTGGTCCAGCTTAGAGACCCCAGAGGAGCATTAGCCCCTTCCTCCCGCACCCATAGAGGCCCTCGCAGTGCTGCTTGGCTAGTCTGCTCCCAGGGGTATGGAACTGGGGTGGTGTGGTGTTGGGGGTTGGCATTCAGGTCCCTGGGGTCCACAAAGGCTGGGTTCTGAGACCCGTGGCCTCCAGAGCCATCAGGCTCAGGCCTGTTCCCCAAAGGGACAGGGTGGTGCCCAGGTCAGAGGGTACAGGCCCACCACACACCAGGATGCCAGCAGTGGAAGCAATGAGTGTTGGTGAGTGTGGGGTTGGCCCTGGTCCAGGCTCTGCCACCGTGTGCCTGCAGAACTTCCCCAAGTCCTTTCCTTCCTGTCAGTGGGTCCCTCGCTTCACCAGTAAATGAGAGCATTGGACGGGATTCTCAGAGCTGGCTTGGTTGTAGCCAGCTCTCCTCTGGTGGAGAATGGGGTTAACAGACTTACAGGGCTGGATATCTCCTTACCGCTGCCATTCCTGACAAGGAGCTAAAAAGCCTCTTGATGAAAGTGAAAAGAGGAGAGTGAAAAAGTTGGTTTAAAGTTCAACATTCAGAAAACTAAGATCATGGCATCCGGTCCCATCACTTCATGGGAAATAGATGGGGAAACAGTGGAAAGAGTGTCAGACTTTATTTTTGGGGGCTCCAAAGTCACTGCAGGTGGTGACTGTAGCCATGAAATTAAAAGACACTTACTCCTTGGAGGAAAAGTTATGACCAACCTAGATAGTATATTCAAAAGCAGAGACATTACTTTGCCGACTAAGGTCCGTCTAGTCAAGGCTATGGTTTTTCCTGTGGTCACGTATGGATGTGAGAGTTGGACTGTGAAGAAGGCTGAGTGCCGAAGAATTGATGTGTTTGAACTGTGGTGTTAGAGAAGACTCTTGAAGGTCTCTTAGACTGCAAGGAGATCCAACCAGTCCATTCTGAAGGAGATCAACCCTGGGATTTCTTTGGAAGGAATGATGCTAAAGCTGAAACTCAGTACTTTGGCCACCTCATGTGAAGAGTTGACTCATTGGAAAAGACTCTGATGCTGGGAGGGATTAGGGGCAGGAGGAGAAGGGGACGACCAAGGATGAGATGGATGGCATCACAGACTTGATGGACGCAAGTCTGAGTGAACTCCGGGAGATGGTGATGAACAGGGAGGCCTGGCGTGCTGCAATTCATGGGGTCGCAAAGAGTCGGACACGACTGAGCGACTGAACTGAACTGAACTGAACTGAACAGGGCTGGAAGGAGGAGGAGGGGGAGGGAAGGAGAGTAGGGGGAGGGAAAAGGAGAAGGAAAAGGAGTGGGGAGGGGAGGCGGAGGGAAGGGGAAGAAGAGAAGAAGGAAAAGGAGGAGAGGTGATTTTACAACATGTGGGAATTGTACAAAATTCACATTTCAGGGCCTGTAAATAAAGTTTTATTGGCACACAGCCACAACCACTCATTTGCCTGTCATCCATGACAGCCCTCTCGACACAAGGGCAGAGCCGAGCAATTGTGAGTGACTGAGGGGCCGCAGAGCCTAAAATATTTCCTCCCTGGCCCTTTCCAGAAACAGCCTGCGAGCCGGAGCCAACTCCGTGCTGCCCACACTTCCGTCATTCACGGGCCGCAGCAAGGTCTCAGCAGGTCCAAGATGTGTTTTCATTTCCTGGTTTCCCTTCGGTCAACTCGGGGCTAACATCACCACTGACTCAGCCTTGCCCATAGGGACTGAAGCCCTGCAATCATGGTTTTCATGCTCTGCATTTTTGTTCCCCTAAAACACAAGAAAATCGCTCCATGACTTTCAAAGCAGACGCTGCATCCTGTGCCTCCTTCTGTCCCCAGAAGAGTGTCCCCGTGGCCCTGCTGACCTTGAGGCCTCCTCCTCCTGGCTCCAGGCTTCTCTGGCCCTGATGTCCCTCCCAGCCTGTGGCCATATCCATCGGTCACCTGCCTCGCAGGCAATCCGCTGAGTGGGGTCAGAGGCGGGGCCCGAGGACTGGGGAGGAATCTATCTGCTGTGTGTGGTTCTTGTCACTACCTTCCCTCTCTGAGCTAGCCCCGAGGGGCGAGTGTGGACTCCACCAAGCTCCCCAGAGGGAATCCGAGAAGAGCTGAGCTTTTCCCGAGCTCCTCAAGGAAAGAGACCGGCCTCACCCCATCCTGAGAGTCCTGGGTGACAGGACAGGAGTGGCGAGGTGTGTGTGTTAGGGGGTGGGCACAAGTCTGACGAGCCCCTAGTGCTTTGAGAACAATAGGGAGAAGTCTGGGGTGTTGGGGTCATGTTTTTATTGGTGGGGGACCATCACTGCCCCCTCCAGGTGGATCCTGGAGAGAGGGGTAGACCTGCAGTCCCAGCCATAAAGCCTGGTTGGGGGCTGCTGCCGGTTCTCCAGTGGGAAATGTCCAAGGGGGGCTACAAGCCACATGGAGGCAGTAGGGGTGGGACGTGGCCCTCAGTACCTGTGGGAACGTGTGGGCTCAGAGCATCCCACTCATCCAATGTGAGCTGCCCTCCAGCCCCAGAGAGCTTTGTGGACTCTGTTTCCACCTAAGGTAACTAGAGGGTCATTCTAGGACCACACTCCAAGGGGTATTACGACCTGGAGAGGGACAGCGTTCTGACCCACTCAATGTGGTCTGGGAGCCACTGGAAAGTGGGATGAGGGAGGATCATCTAGGAAACCTTTCATCTGTTTTCCATCTTAAACTAGTCCAGATGTCACACCATGGAGGACAGAACCAAGTGTCCCCAACCTCCCTGGCAGGAAGCTCCATCTGCAGTGAGCACGGGAGCACACCCCGACAGATGGCCTGTGTGAGGCAGATGCTGGCCACGCACGGCCCACCTGCAACTCTCTCTGGCTTGGGAGTTGGATTGCGAGTCACACATCCAGTGCTGTTGGACAGGCAGCCTCCGAGGCCCCAGGCAATGGCTGCTCACCCCCGCCCTGGTAGCCCCACCCAAAACACGCTGTCTCCCAGTCCCACAAGCTCCAAGGCAGGGCTGCATGGCTGGAACCTGTGTGGTCACAGAGGTAGGTCTGCCTTTCATGGGACGCCTGCCCTCGGAAGGCAACCAGTCAATCCTCAAGGAAATCAACCCTGAATATTCATTGGAAGGACTGATGCTGAAGCTGAAACTCCAATACTTGGGCCACTTGATGTGAAGAGCTGACTCACTGGAAAACACCCTGATGCTGGGAAAGATTGAAGGCAAGGGGAGAAGGGGACAACAGAGGATGAGATGGTTGGATGGCATCACCGACTCAAAGGACATGAGTTTGAGCAAACCCTGGGAGATGGTGAAGGACAGGGAAGCGTGGCCTGCTGCAGTCCACGAGGTCACAGAGTCAGACATGACTGAGTGGCTGAACAACTGCGCTTGAAGACCTTCCAGAATGTCAGTGCAGAGGGCACCTGGCAAGAAGCTACCGTGTCTTCAGGACAAGTGGAGAAGTGTCCTCCACTATCAGAGGATGGCAGAATGTCCAAGACCCTTTGAAGGGTCACCTGAAGGCTGGAGACCCAGGAGGAGCGAGAAGGACAAGGAGGCCAGCCAGATGGGCTCAGGACAGAGCAGCTTCCCGAGGGAGGGAGAACTTAGCCTGGAGGTCCTCCAGGTGAAGTCGCGCTTTCCAGGAGGATAAAGAGGATGGCCCCACACTGGGCATGTGATCACATCCGAGGGTTTCCTTATTAGAAGTCCCAGCTGCCTGCCCAACTATTCCTGTGGGGCACATCCCGGACCCCTGCCCCTACTCAGGTAGTCTGTTTCTTTGGTTCCTACTGCAGAAAAGAAAGAAACCCTTCTCCAGCCAGACCCAGGAAGCTCTGGGTGAGTCCAGGGAGAGTGGCAGGATCACACGGCCAGGATGGAGTGGAAGCTGTTCCCGCCTGAGCCCCTGCTGGGCAGCAGCTCGCTCCCCACGCACGATGCCCACATGGTTCTAGAGAGGAGAAGCGGGGAGCCTGGGTCAGAAGGTGACGCAAGGGCCTGAGTGAGATCACAGGGGTCCCCGCCCTCCTCCAAGGGGTTCCCTCAGCAGGGCCCCATCAGGGATTAGATCCTATAGAACGTCCTATAGAGGGGAGAGAGCAAGGGCCGGGCCTCAGACTGCACACACCCAAGTCCAGAGAGGTCTCAGGCTTCTCTGTAAATATGTAAAGAAGGCAGTGAGCACGCCAAGACAGTGTAGCCACACATGTGGGGGGAGGGCATGCTTAGGACTGCCCGGAGGCCACAGATGCAGGGCCCTCAGCATGTGTCCCCAAGGGTGGGCAGCCCACCATGCCTGCAGGAGAGCCTGCCCTCCAGGGAAGGGCTGCTGGGGATTAGAGAGTGTGGCCTAGGGGTTTATGTCACTGTTCGCTTGTTTCTTTGGGTGTTCCTTCAGATCCTTCAGAGAAGGCCTCCTATTGCTGGCATTTCATTTAAGATTTTTTTTTTTTTTGATGTGGACCTTTTTTTTTCAAGTATTTGTTGAATTTGTTATAATACTGAATACAATACTGAATACAATACAATATTGAATTTGTTACAATATTTTTTTTGGCCACAAGGCATGTGGGATCCCTGACCAAGGGTGGAATCCAGGCCGCCTGCATTGGAAGGTGAGTCTTCATCGCTGGACCACCAAGGACATTCCTCAGATACTCTTTCCAGCACTTGATTCGGCCCCAGGGTTGAGAGGTGAGAGGGCTTCAAAGGCCAGAGCCAGCAACGTGCTGGTAACTGGCTTGCAGACAAACCTCTGGAGTTTGCTAGCTCCCCGGTGTATAAATGATCCCAGCTTGGCCACCACAGGCCACTGAGCGCAGGGCTGCAGAGTGTCCACTGTGGGTTCTACACAGCCCGGCCCGGACCACCGGCTCCAGCTTCATCCACCAGGGAGGGGACTGTGGTACACAGAAGCTGGGATGCCAGCATTTCCCACAAAGAGAATTGGAGGAGCCTGGTTCCGGTGAGCCTCTGTCCACGTCGTGCCCCCAGTACAAGGCAGAGCTGAGATCCAGAGACACACCTTCAAGCCAAAGCACAGCTTCTCTCTCTCTCAAGGTCAGATGCTCTCCAGTGAGGTCCTGCAGAGACTTGGGGCCCGGAAGTGTTCATGCCCAGACAGAAGCCCACCCCCATGCTACCTGGGCCCCAGTGTGGTGCTGGCCTCACCGTGGAGCCTCTGCTGGGCGTGCGGGTTCGGCTGTGAGCTGCCGGGTCTGCCTCCTCCCACCTCAGTCTCAGGTGCCTGAGCTTCCAGAACATTCAGGCAGGTGGAGGCACTCCAGGGAGGGCAGGTCCACGCTCCCAGAGCCGCCCAGCCTGCCTCTGTCCTTCCACCTTCAGCAAGAGCAGCATTTGCTTTTTGAAGGGCACCCGTGTGTACACTCTATTTAAAGGATAACTTCTGATTATTTTCTTAATGGAAGAGCAAATATTTATGTCTTAGAAACCAAAGGGCAGGTTGGAATGTGTGGGAATACCGGCTTTGGGGCGCTGCCACTCCTGCTTGACAGGGAGTGGGCAGGACAGCCCAGACTCTTGGCCGCGGTCAGCCTCGCTCAGCTGGAGCACAGAAGCCCTCAAACTGGGCGCGAGTCTGGCGACCAAGGCTCTGTTTGCCTTGGAGGGTGGAGGGAGGGGTGGTTCAACCCTCCTGACTCCTTTCCCGTCGTGGGGAGGGAAGGGAAGGGAAGGGGGCGCTTCCACCTCTGGGAGCCTTCACTGTGCCTGGGGCGCCACTGCTGGGCTGCCCGACCAGGCCTCCTCCCCACAAGCACGTGACGGCCTCCAGCCCAGCCATGTGGACAGCGTGACCATCGGCTGAATGCCCATCAGCTGAGGTGGACTGTGCCAAGTGTTTAGGTTATTAGGACAGAAAAAAACAAAACGAAGAGCAGTCTGCACCCGAGAACAGAAAGCGGGAAGCGGAAGGGAGGCCACGGGAAGGGAACCGCTCTTCCCCAGGAGCCCCCGCCACCCCTGCCCAGGTGGGCCCAGGAGCCAGGCCAGCCGGGCCCTGAGAGGTTCTGCTGGGCTCCAGGGCCTGAGGATGCAGGGCTGTCCCCTGACCCCAGAGTGGGACGTCCAGTTCAGGGGGCCTCAGCCCACACTCCGGGAAGCCCCGCTAGTCTGGGGTCTCCTGCAAGACCCAGCCTGTCCTCTGCCTGCCGATCTGTCTGCTTCTCACCATGGTCGTTTTCCTTCCTAGTGTGTCTATTTGCACGGAAGAAGGTCCAGAGCCCCGGGTTGCTGGTGGAAGCACCCAGAACCGTGCAGCCGGGCAGCTGGTGGGGAAGGAGAGCAGCCGTGGCAACAGGCAGATGGGGGACTCGCCAGCCCTTGACCTCATGGGTGATCTGGTTCCGGGGCAGGGCTGAGGGCTGTGCAGCGGCCACAGGCCCAGGGTCCCGCGTGTCCCCATGGGGAAGTAATAGTGTCTCTGCCATTCGTTAAGGATGGGAAAGAGCCCCTGGATAAGAAGAGGGGAGGTCGGGCCCCACGCCTGCAGGCCCAGCTGGCCCACGTGGACAGCACCAGGTGACAGACACTTTGGGTCTCCAGGCGGCACCTCACAGCCCCCCAGCCACACAGCAGGTGCTCCACGGGGAAGGGTCCCACCCTCCGAGGACTGCCCGCTTGGTGAGTCAGCAGTAGCCTCTCTCCTTAAGCAGGGTGGCCCCAGGGGGGCTTGTCTCTGCATGCCACATGGCCACATCTGCCCGCCCCTGTAGCCATTAGCCTGAGAGGGGCTGAAGTGGTGGGAATGGGTTCTTGCCGCCCCGGCTGCCTGTGGAGGCAAAGGCGACACTGAGGTAGGACCTGGCATCACCGTCCTTGGCTCCTGTCTTGTCCTGCCCACCTGGACCTGCCGGTGGACCCCAAGTGGCTTCCCCATGGCCCCCTTTTCATGCAGCCACTTTGGCTCCTGGTCACTCTGTCCTTCTGAGTTCACTGAGTCCAGGGCAGACAGCCAGGTCCTGCCTGCACAGTGGCGGGAGCGAGGGGCACAGAAAGAGAGGGGAAGGGCCTGTATTGAGCAGGAACTTGTCAAAATCCTGGAAAGTACCCTGTTGGTGACAGCAAGCACTGACCTCAGAATGGAAGGCAGCCAGACAGCTGTGTGTGTGTGTGTGTGAGTGTGTGTGTGTGTGCATGCGCCACATGTGTGTCTCTCTGTGTGTGCATGTGTGTTGCATGTAGGTTTGTGTGTTGCATGTAGGTCTGTGTGCGTGTACACTGTGCAGTGTGGTACACATACATGTGTCCGTGTGTGTGCTTGCACTCCTGTCTATTTGAGAATGCATATGCTGTGTACACGTGTGTGCAGGCATCTGTGTGCGTGTACACTGTAAATGTGGCGCACATATGTGTGATCGTGTGTGCTCACACTCCTGCGTGTTTGTGAGCAGTTATGCTGCATGTACAAGTGTGGGTGTGTGTACACATATGAGTGTGTGTGCCGCATGTGGGTCTACATGTGCACTCGTGAGTGCATATGCACTGTGCGGTGTGGTACACAGGCCTGTGTTCACACGTGTGCTTGCACTCCTATGTGTTCGTGAGAACCTGCTGCATGTGTGCGTGTGTATGCACATGTGTGTATGTGTAAGCATGTGTTTGTAAGGCAGGACAGATGCTCCAGCAGGCAGGCTGAGGGGCCTCCTCCAGGGCCAACAGGACCCAGGACGGCACTCATGCAAGACAACAGGAAGTGGCTCTGGGTCCACATGACCGCGTGCCCACCCCTCCACGTCCCTCCAGGGAGCCCGGATGTGTCATCTGTGGGCCGCTCTGGCAAGGATTTGCTGAAAGGTGCGACTTCACAGAGGCCTGAGAGGCTAGTGGTGGCCTCATGGGAGCCTCTCTGGATGGCTGCTATTTACACCCCAGTATAAGGAGACTGGGAAAGTCAGTTTTCATTCCAATCCCAAAGAAAGGCAATGCCAAAGAATGCTCTAACTACCGCACAATTGCACTCATCTCACATGCTAGTAAAGTAATGCTCAAAATTCTCCAAGCCAGGCTTCAGCAATACGTGAACCATGAACTTCCTGATGTTCAAGCTGGTTTTAGAAAAGGCAGAGGAACCAGAGATCAAATTGCCAACATCCGCTGGATCATCAAAAAAGCAAGAGAGTTCCAGAAAAACATCTATTTCTGCTTTATTGACTATGCCAACGCCTTTGACTGTGTGGATCGCAATAAACTGTGGAAACTTCTGAAAGAGATGGGAATACCAGACTACCTGACCTGCCTCTTGAGAAATCTATATGCAGGTCAGGAAGCAACAGTTAGAACTGGACATGGAACAACAGACTGGTTCCAAATAGGAAAAGGAGTACATCAAGGCTGCATATTGTCATCCTGCTTATTTAACTTCTATGCAGAGTGCATCATGAGAAACGCTGGACTGGAAGAAGCACAAGCTGGAATCAAGACCGCCGGGAGAAATCTCAATAACCTCATATATGCAGATGACACCACCCTGATGGCAGAAAGTGAAGAGGAACTAAAAAGTCTCTTGATGAAAGTGAAAGAGGAGAGTGAAAAAGTTGGCTTAAAGCTCAACATTCAGAAAACGAAGATCATGGCATCCGGTCCCATCGCTTCATGGGAAATAGATGGGGAAACAGTGGAAAGAGTGTCAGACTTTATTTTTGGGGGCTCCAAAATCACTGCAGATGGTGACTGCAGCCATGAAATTAAAAGGCGCTCACTCCCTGGAGGAAAAGTTATGACTAACCTATATAGCATATTCAAAAGCAGAGACATTACTTTGCTGACTAAAGTCTGTCTAGTCAAAGCTATGGTTTTTCCAGTGGTCATGTATGGATGTGAGAGTTGGACTGTGAAGAAGGCTGAGTGCCAAAGAATTGATCGTTTGAACTGTGGTGTTGGGGAAGACTCTTGAGAGTCCCTTGGACTGCAAGGAGATCCAACCAATCCATTCTGAAGGAGATCAACCCTGGGGTTTCTTTGGAAGGAATGATGCTAAAGCTGAAACTCCAGTACTTTGTTTGGCTACCTCATGCGAAGAGTTGAATCATTGGAAAAGACCCTGATGCTGGGAGGGACTAGGGGCAGGAGGAGAAGGGGACGACCGAGGATGAGATGGCTGGATGGCATCACTGACTCGATGGACATGAGTCTGAGTGAACTCCGGGAGATGGTGATGGACAAGGAGGCCTGGCTTGCTGTGATTCATGAGGTCACAAAGAGTCGGACACGACTGAGCGACTGAACTGAACTGATGTGACTGGAGGAACCTGGGGCCCCACCCCTCCCTGCTCGACCCCAGGCAGAGGCTGCCCTGTCCCTGCCCCGGTCCATCCCTGGGGTGAGTCCACCAGAGCTGACTTCCTCCCTTGCTCCTAGTGCCCTTTGGGCCTGCAGCCACGTGCACAAGGACCCCAGGCACCCGCTGGACAGGGAGGTGGCGCGGCTGACCTCGCCTGCAGTTCTGCGAGAGGCTGACTCTCCTTGACCTCCAGGGAGCTCCACAGCCATGCCGGCAGCCCTTTAAAGAGCAGCTGATTATCTCAAATGCCAGGCCCCATGCTGGAGCCCTCCCTGCTGTGGACCGGAGGCTGCCGGCAGAGGACCGGGTAGCAGCTGCTCGGAGAGCTGGAAGCTTTTGATTTGCGTCAGTGCTGAACTGGCCGGGAGGGGCCTTCAGCTGGGAGCTTGACAGCTTCAGGGAAGCAAGGTGACATCACGGCTCCCGGGCTCTGGCCCTGCCTGCCCAGAGGCCCCCAGAGAGACGGGCTGCACGTCCACCATGTGCAGCCTGCTGAACCCACACTCCCAGCCCCCGTGAGCTAGACAGCTCGGGAAGTTTGGCTTCTGAAAGCGGTGTCCATGATGCCAGCACCCCGGGGTCAGGCCCCGAGAGGAGGAAGTGGAAGCCAGCTTGTCTGCCCACCGCAGGCTCGGGAGGGCTCCCAGGAACAGCAGCTTGCCATCCTGTGGCTATCGGAGGACTCCAGCTAACTGAGAGATTTGGCAGAGCTGGCCGTGATGGCAAACCTACAATTTCCCTGAGATAAGAGTCACCCTGAGGACCTGAATGAAAACCACAGCTGCTAGAGCATGTGGGAAGACACTGGCTTTGAGACCTTGTCCTCGGTGCTTGGGGGCCCCAGGTGTGAGCCAGCAGTCTCCTGGGAGCAGAGCGGCTCTGGGCCAGCGGTACTCCAAGCTCCAGCACGTGGTCCGTAGCCCTCCTCTTGTCACCAGCCCCTCCCACTCTGGGGCAGGAGCGAGCGGGTCACCTTGGAGACTACACACTTGATCCTTACAAAGGCCTTCGAGGAGGGGATCTCCCCCAACTCCCCTCAACCTGCTCTGAGCTGAAATGAGTAGGGTGTCCCTCTGACAGCCCTGCACCCAGAGTGCCCCTGACAACAGGGTACTCTCCACTCCTCTGGGCAGGGACCACCCTTGACAGCCTGAGCCCCGCCTCCCTCTGCACCTTGGCGACACCCCTGAATGTCAGTGGGGTCTCAGTTGACCTGCTCGGAGTGGCCCTCCGGAAGCAGCAAACGTGCTGGGGAGGAGTCACTGTCACGACTTGCTACAGTGCACGCCGTGCCCTCCGCCTGGGGGCTGCCATCTCCCCAGCCACGCTGGGCCCCTAGAGGCCCGAGCCCGCTTGCTGCCGCCCCCGCAGAGCTCGGGGCTGGGTGCCTGGTGCAGGGAAACCGGGGCCCGGGTTGTTTACATCTTTCTCCTAATGCTCACTTTCACTCAGGCCCACTTGCCCTTGTTCACAGGGGAGCCAGCTGCCCTCCCTTCCCCTTGGAGAATCAAAGAATCCAGTTGGAGGGGTTTTCAGGGGTCCTGCCCCACACCCGTCCCCACGGAGTGACAGTGCAGGCTCAGTGAGGGGACACTCCCCATGGAAACGCTCCGACTCAACCTTAGGCCCATCGACCTCGGGACCCCACCACTTGTGAGAGCCAGGCTTCTCAGGGGGCTGCCCACAGGGGCCAGCTGGGCTGATCACCCCAGGTCACAGGTACTGTGCCCTGTGAAGACAGGGGGAAGGAGACAGGAGGGCTGGAGCTGGTGTCAGCCATGGTGTAGAACAGCCCCGTGTCACCAACACTGCACAACACGGTGTGAGTGCGGCTGCCACAGTCTGTCTGAGGGCCTCCCTCCCCAGCCCTGACCCCCGGCCCCAATTCTGCCCAGAGTCCTGACAGGCTCTGGGTTGAGTCACCCATGTGTCCCTCATTCTGAATGTCCTGGGTGTAGCCGTTTCCGGGCGGGCTAAACCACAGAAATCCATTCTCTCACAGCCTTGGAGACTAGACGTCTGAAGTCAAGGTGTGGGGGGTGGCTGGCTCCTTCTGAGGCCGTGAGGCAGGGTCTGACCCAGGCCTGGCCAGCTCTTCTCGGTGCCCCTCACCCTGCAGACACATCCCCCCATCTCTGCCTCCATGTGTGCCTGTCTCTTCTCTGCCACTTGACTTAGAGTCACCTTGATCCAGGACACCCTCCTCTCTGTCCTTACCCTGATCATGCCTGCAGAGGCCACATTCCATACAAGATCCCATGCTTGGGTCTGGGCCACTGACTTTAATATGAGCTCAACCCACTCCAGTGTTCTTGCCTGGAGAATCCCAGGGACGGCAGAGCCTGGTGGGCTGCCGTCTATGGGGTCGCACAGAGTCGGACACGACTGAAGCGACTTAGCAGCTGCGGCATCTAATTGGCCTAACCTGGTGTCTCAGATCAGGAAACTGAGGCCAGAGGATGAAGGAAGGCCTCAGTTTGGGACGGGATGAGAGCAGGGGCTGCTGGGCTCGCTGTGACTGTGAGTCCGTCTTGGCCCCATAGGGTGACTCAGACCTCTGGAGGCCACCCGTCTGCCTGCCAGATTCCTATCTCTGCTGCCCCTTGCTGGCCCTGTGATCTCCGGATGGGTCCACCTCAGAGTGGTCTGGCTTGCTAAGGGCTAGCCGTGGTCCTGACTCCTCCTGGCCGGCGGGAGGCTGGGGCCGGCCACTCCTAAGCCTGGACCCTGACTTGTGAGCCACACCATGTGATGCACTGTCTCTGTGGCCTGCCTAGGCCCACAGAGCCGGCCGAGCAAGGCCTGGGAGCTGGTTGGCCTGGTGACAGCCACAGCCTGGGCTGCTCAGAGCAGGACAGGCCCTGCTCCAGGCCACCGGCTGGGGTGGCACCTCGCTTCTAAAGGGCGTGGCCTCCAAAGCTGGAGCAGGCCAGGCTGCTTCTGCCCGACCCCAGAGTGGACATGACTCATGGTGGAGGCCTCCCGGGGAAGGGCAGGGGTGGAGGGGACCAGGCTGAGAGGGGCAGGAAGAGTATCTGGCTACAAATCGTTGCACACGTGATACATTTCTAACCCCTGCCATGCAGTGGGTGGGGTGGGCCCTGGAGCTGGGCCCCTACTGTGGGAGCAGTGGGGACTCCTGGGCTGGGGGTGGGGCAGGCTGTGACGCCCCTCACCTGAGAGAGGCCAGGATGCCTCGGGGTGGGGCAGGGCATGCTTTGGTGCCATTGCCAGAGCAGGCAGCGTCGTCCCTGGGGCTCAGGGTAAGGGGAGAGATGGGCGCACTTCACCCTGAGCCTCGGCATCTAGGAAGTGTGCCTCAGCGGCAGGAGTCCCTGGGCACCCCAGGAAGAGGAAGGGACAGGGAGAAGTGGAACCCTGGCTCCAGAAATGAGAGAAGGGCAGATGGGCCCTCCAAGGGGACACAGGAGCCTTGGGGGCAGAGGTCGGAGGGCCTGTGGCCCTTCCCTTCAGCCACAGAGCCTGGCCCTTGTCTGGGCCCTGGGTGTTCACCTCACATTTCTGATGGCTGGCGAGCAGGAGCCGGGATGTGGCCCCCATGGCTGTGGTCTTTGGTCACTGGTTTTCCATGCAGGACAGCCCCAGGTGGCCCCTGGAGCAGTCCCAGCCCTCTCTGGGGTGCTCAACTCGGGGTTTCATGGGACAGAAGTGCCTCGGATGTGGCTCAGGGACACACGGGGCTGAGGGCCTAGGCAGTTTCCAAGGTAAGTTTTCTGTGCAATGAACCCCCAGGCCATGCCCCAGTCAGGAAACGTCAGGGCGGGCTTTTGCAGTCTACCCACCCATCCTCTAACTCCAGCTGGGGGTCTTCAGGGTTTAAGACTCTAGGCACACCCACCCTAGGTGGTTCTGTTTCAGTCTAAGCTTGGGGCCTCGTCTTAGGAGTGTTCAGTTCTGTCCCCATCCCCCGCTGGGACTCCGTCTCCAAGGACAGCTCTGTGTGACACCCCAGCTTGGAGGGTCGGGTTCCCATGATAGAATGGAGCAAAAGAGCCTAGACTGGGCTGAGTGGGGCTGCAGGGGTCAGGGCTACAGCTCAGCACATCCAGGCATCCACACGAGCAGATGAACCAGTACTCTGAGCGCGTGTCCTGGGGAGGAAGGGGTTGGCTGTGACCATGAGGAGCTGTTCTACCATGCATAGTGGCTACACTGAGGGCCTGGATGTGTTATCTCACTTAAAGATCTCGACCTTTAACAGAGGTGTGGTGAGCCTCAAGTTTTAGGAGGGAAGCCCCAGGCTGTAACAGCCTCCTGGCCCTGTGCTCCAGACAGCAGAACCAAGATGTCCACGTGGCTCATTGCTCAGTGCAAGGGTCCTGCCGCTGTAACAAGTGACCATACCTTGAGTGGCTTCAGATACAGGTTTATGTTGATACAGTTTCAGAGGTCTTACATAAACTGTACTGGGCTAAAGGCAAGGTGTGGGCAGGCCTGTTTCCCCTTGGAGGCTCCAGGGAGATCTATTTCCTGGCTTTTTCTGCTTCTGGGGTCCTGCTCTCCTAGGCTCAGAGCCCTCCTCTACTCACAGCCAGTGACGGGCATCAAATTGTTCTCACACTGCATCTCTCCAGCATCTCTCCCCTCCCCCATGTAAGGGACCCCTGCGAATCCCCTGGGCCCGCCCAGAGAATCTAAGGTCAACCTCTCACTTTAGGGCAGATTAGGGACCCAGTTCCCTTTGCTGTCTTCACAGGCCCCGGGATTAGAATGTGAACAGCCTTGGGGGCCGCTTTGCCACCCACCTCACTCAGGGGCCCCAGCGCTCTGCCCACCTCATCTCCACTGACCTCATGTGTGTATGTCTGGTCCTGCCAAGGACAAAGAGACGCCTCACCACTCCTCACTCTTCTCCACTGCTTGCCTCATCCAGGCGCCAGGCCCAGGTGGCCCTGGAGGATCTGGTGGCCAGGGCACAGGCTGCCCATTGTCATTCTCTGGGTGCATCACACAGAGCCTGGCAGGCCCACGGTGGGTATCCTCCCGCCCCAGTAAATAGGCCTTTGTTCCAGGGGCTGGGTCCCCACCCTGTGCTACAATGGCCAAGCCCAGGCTCTGAGTCTGGTTCCTTGCCTACCAGCCAGGCGATGACATTGTCATCTGGTCACCCGATCAGTGCCATGAGCTGTCACTGGCATCCGATGGACCGAGGTTCAGACGCAGACGTTCTGGGGAGGGGTGAGCAGAGCCCCCAGGGGGCACTCAGTGCAGAGCACCCACTGGCCTAGCGGAGATGGCAATGGGAGAAGGAGCTTTAAGTGAAAGTCTGAGATTCCAAAGACATGGTAGCTTTGTCGTGGGGGTGGGGACCCATTCCAGATCTCTGGGGTGGGGGTGCATTTCACAGCTTTCACGCTGAGTGTTCTCAAGGAAATGGTGGGCGTCCCACACCCCGTGACACTTACGGGCCTGCTGGCCAGAAAATGCTGGATGCGTCTTGATTTTTGTCACTATTGTCACCAAGGCCAAAAGAGAAAGGAGAGGGGTGCCCCCAAGGGAAGTAAGAGAGATGGCATCCACAGTCACATTGAGGTTCAGGTCTGAAGGAAATGAACCAGGGCCTGCAGGCAAAGGCCAGGATCCCAGAGGCACCCCACCGGTGTGACCTCTGCTCCAGAAGCATCCATTTCATTCCAAGGGAGACCGATTTCCATTCTGCCTGGGTCTGTGCCCCCTCTGGGAGCCGCTGATCCCACCTGGATGTGTTCTTCGACCTCAGGAGTTGCGGGAAGGAGCAGACCCAGAAACATATCCACATGCGGAAACGTGTCGCACTTCTGCAGACGCTCCGGATAAACCAGGCAAGCCCTTGGGGCTCCTATCCAGAGCCCAGGGGACAGAGAGGCTGTGGACCCAGATCGCAGCCTCTGCGCAGGGTCTGAACTGCTGACAGCAGTGTGGAACCCTAAAGTCTGAGTGCAGCTTCAGGGCCAGGGAGTCAGGGGAAGGAAGACTGCTCTTGTGAACACAGACCCGGAATGGGGTGGGCCTCATCAGCGCAACTGTGGGGCCTCGTGAAGGTGCGACAGTGGGGCCTCGTGCAGGTGTGACAGTGGGGCCTCGTGCAGGCATGGCAGTGGGGGCTTGTACAGGTGTGATGATGGAGGCTTGTACAGGTGTGATGATGGGGACTTGTACAGGTGTGATGATGGGGCCTTGTGCAGGTGTGATGATGGGGGCTTGTACAAGTGCAATGATGGGGCCTTGTACAGGTGTGATGATGGGGCCTTGTGCAGGTGTGATGATGGGGGCTTGTGCAAGTGCAATGATGGGGCCTTGTACAGGTGTGATGATGTGGTCTTGTGCAGGTGTGATGATGGGGCCTTGTTCAGGAGTGATGATGGGGCCTTGCGCAGGTGCTGCTGGTGCTCTCTGAGATGAGTGCAGCTTGCCTGGCACACCACATGACTGGCATCTTTCAGAATTGAGCGGTAAACAGATGGCCTACTCGGGGGGCAGTGGAAGAGATTTGTTAATAAAAAGAACATTTCAGAGGTATTGGCAGGGTTGAGGGAAACAACCAGGACCGCTGAGGCATCAAGGCCCCTGTGAGCATAGAAGCCCAGTTAGAAGGGGCACAGGAAAAAGAGCTGTCACCAGGATGAGGGCAGGAGCCTGGGAAAGACCACCTGGCAGGCCCCCTGGCTAGATGGGCACTGTGGGAAGAGCACAGTAAGGCCCCATTTGGTTCTTCCTTGCCCGTCCTGACCTGCCCCTGCCTCTAACCAGCTAGGCCACAGCTGGAAGCCAGAAGATGAAGGAGCCAGGTGGGCAAAGTCACCACATACTGGGCGGCTTCCTGAAGGTAGGACAGAGAGGGATGGAGGGAGTATGTGGGATGAAAGTATCCAGTCATTACCCCCAATTAGTAGTGACCAGACAGTGAAGAGGATGGTGGTGGTGAAGGTGATGGAAGTGATGGTGGTGATGGTGATGGTGGTGATGCTGGTTGTGATGATGCTGATGGTAGTGGTGGTGGTGATGGTGGTGAAGGTGATGGAGGTGATGGAGGTGATGGTGGTGGTAATGGTGATGATGGTGACAGTGAAGGTGATTGAGGTGGTGGAGGTGGTGGATGGTGATGATGCTGGTGATGGTGGTGGTGATGTTGATGGAGGTGATGGAGGTGGTGGTGGTGATGGTGATGGTGGTGATGCTGGTTGTGATGATGCTGATGGTAGTGGTGGTGGTAATGGTGGTGAAGGTGATGTAGGTGGTGGTGGTGATGGTGATGGTGGTGATGTTGGTTGTGATGATGCTGATGGAGGCGGTGGTGGTGATGGTGGTGAAGGTGATGGAGGTGATGGAGGTGATGGTGGTGGTAATGGTGATGATGGTGACAGTGAAGGTGATTGAGGTGGTGGAGGTCGTGGATGGTGATGATGCTGGTGATGGTGGTGGAGATGTTGATGGAGGTGATGGAGGTGGTGGTGGAGATGGTGACAGTGAGGTTGGTTGTCATGATATTGATGGCAGTGGTGGTGGTGATGGTGATGAAGCATTTCCAGCATTCCCCAATGCTGGACACGAGGTAAGCCCTTTGCTAGAGAGTCTGGAACCATTTCATGGAATCTCTCAACCCCAAACCCCAATTTTCTTTTGGAAACTACACAGATCATCCCCCTTCGGGCTGGCTGCCAGCATATGGAGGAGGCTACCTGGCCACAGGAAATTCTCTTTGACCAGAACAGTCCTGTTGGCCATGAACCCACCCTTCCGACCACTGTTCACTCTGATCATGAACACATCCTTGTCTCTCCCTGACCCACTGAGTGCAGGTCACGCTTCCTGTGGAGGCTCCAGTGCCCACAGCCAACCGTCTCCTATGTGGGTTATTTATTTGCCAAAGTCCTCACAGGACACCCACAGGAAGGGGCCTCTGGGGTAAGGGTGCACCCTCCCTTGGGGCCCTCCTGCCCCAGATGTCCCCCACCCACCACCTAGGCGGTGCTGACATCCTCCCCCTGCCTTCCACCTCTCAGGTCCCCCTTCTCAAGCTTCCTCTGTCCAGGGTGGAGCCTGTCCTCCCACTGCGGGGGACATGGGAATGTGAGTCCCAGAGAGGAATGTGCCAACCACCAGCCAAGTGCCCACACCCAGCCCCGAGGTGGCACGTGCTTCCCCCACCCCCCAGGACCTGGATGTGTTCATCCCAAGCCTAGCGGTACAGCCCTCCGACCCCAGATTCTTTCTGCATGAGTTCACTTGGTCAATTTTTAAGCCAGACTTGAGTACAAACATACTCAAACCACAAATGCACACATGCATACCTGCAACACTCACAGATTCTCACACAAGATGTCTCATGTGCACACACACACACTCAGCCCCCTCCTTTCTCCACCCTGAGGTCTAGGTGTGGCTCCACGGGGATGTGGTGGGAATGGGGAGGTCTCACCTTGTCATTTCTCACTGTGTTACAGGACCCCGGCCAGAGGAGCACTCCTTGCCCTGTGTGGCCATCGGGGCTCTCAGTGGGGATTTGAAGGACAGAATCCAGCCTATAGAGAGTCAGGTGACCCACTGCAGGCTAATTCTCACCCTCAGGAGGACTCAGAACCTGGTCTTGACCCTACACTGTGAGAACAGTTCTCTAGGGTCACAGCAGCTGCTGCTGCTAAATCGCTTCAGTCGTGTCCGACTCTGTGTGACCCCATAGATGGCAACCCATCAGGGTTACCCCCGTCCCTGGGATTCTCCAGGTAAGAACACTGGAGAGGGTCACCATTTCCTTCTGCAATGCATGAAAGTGAAAAGTGAAAGTGAAGTCACTCAGTTGTGTCCGACCCTTAGTGATCCCATGGACTGCAGCCTACCAGGCTCCTACGTCCATGGGATTTTCCAAGCAAGAGTACTGGAGTTGGGTGCCATTAGTCACAGCAAGGTGTTAGGTAAGTGTTTACGTGGCTTTGGCATGGATCTCAGAATTAAAGACATTTTTTACAGCAGTCAATGGTCACTGAGCCTCCTGAATGCCTCCCCTCTGAATGCTCATCCCTCTTCCCAGACTCCAAACTGGAGACATGCTTCCTCCACTTGGACGTCCGGTATCACGAGTGATGGCCCTCCCCTCCTGCCACCCACATCCTTCCAGTCATTCAGGCCAAATCGGAGTTCTCAGGAAATCCCACTGGCTTTGTCCTCAGAGCATGCTGGGATCTGTCCCCTTCACTTCCCCAGGACCACCCCCAGAGCACGCAGGAGTCTCCCACCGCTGTCCCACCTCTACTCTTGCTGCCTGCTGTCCTCCACACAGCAGCTGAGGGAGCCTAAAAACACACGCGGGAGGTGTTGCCACTCTGCCCCCAGCCCTGGGGCTGCCTCGCCCCGTGGCACAGGTGGAGGTGAGCCCAGCCTCTCCAGGCCGCCCGGCCCTGCCCGCCCGCTTTCAGGCGGCACTTGGCACGTCCGCCCCGCTCAGTTACTTGGTACTTGCTCTCTGCTCTTCTCTGTCTTCCTGCACTTGGCACAAGCCCCGCAGAGGCTCGGGTTTCTGCATTCTGCTCACTGACGCAAGATGAGGAGAAGGGTGCCTCGTGGGCCCCCAGGAGGTGCTTGGCAAATATTTGCAAATGAATGAATGCACGGAATGCACCTCTATCTCCAACCCAGCTGGGCCCCAGAAACCCAGAAACACAGACAGATCACAAAGGAGAAAGCCCTGGCTTTGAGCATTTGAAGTGCTGGCTGAGAAAGTTTCCTTCCTCCTCAGATCTCTCTGCAGCCTCCTGCAGGTTCCCTGGACACCAGGTCTCCTAAGCAACTGATCCGATGGGCTGGTTAGGGGAAGGGGCCCTGGGGCGGCCTGGCTCTACCGCTGCCTTATTTCCAAATGCCTGAAATTCTGGAACGGTTCCCATGCGGCCAGGCCAGGGCCAGCTGCAGGCGGCCCCCTTTAAGCTGGCCACTGGGAGGGCAGACTGCGGCACCCTCCTGAGAGTCAAGATCCAGGGTCCTGGCGCTGGAGCCCTGAGGCTGGCCTTGTGGGTGTGGCAGCCTGAGCTTGGCCCTCAAGGCCCTCCCTACAGAGAGCTGGCCCCCCTCGGTGTCACACGCTCCGGCCACTTCACGAGTCACAAGGCAGTTTTCCATTAGCGTCAAACACACGTAGATCTTGACCCGGAGCTGATGGGAGCAGAAGGGGAAGAACCCTGTTTCAAACAACTTGCATACCTGCGGGATCAGCAGGCCCAGACCCCCAAAGGGCACCATGTTCCAGCAGCAGGGGTGGGAATGGCCCCGTGCACACCCCTCTCTCCCTCTGCCCATCTGTCTGTCTGTCTCACACACATGGACCTGGATGGCACAAGACAAGGAGGCGGTGATGCACCTGCTTGCAGTGTCTACTGTGTGCTTCTTCACCCCAGACATGTAGTGAGCACCTACTGAGTTCCTAGCCCTCGTGAGCTCTATGGGACGCCCCTGGTATGAGGTGTAAAGGCCCCCAAAAGCAACAAGGTTCTCCTGGGATGACATCATGAATTATCCTTGGGGCTGTCAGGCACTGGGGGACTTCACCTTCTGAGACCAATTTCCTCTTCATCTGATAACAAATCCTCTCTGCCCTCCTTTAGGAAGACCTCCTTGCTGGCTGGCTCTTACTGAGCATGGCAGCTTTTGTTGTTTTTGCAGTCCCACTGTCCCCAAGATTATCACATGAGCTGGCTGAGGTCATATGACCCAAGGCCAGCCAGTGTAAGGACAGAGTTTCCCCACCCACAGAAACCAGCTCAGTGACAGCCATGTGACCCAAGTGCAAAAATCAAAGTCCTGCCCAGAATGGCCCTGATCCTCCAGGTTGGGAGTTCCAAGAAGCCCCTAAGACTAGCACTCCTGGGCTATCTTTGCCTGACAGTGAAGCCAACACAGATGAAATCAGTCTGAATAAGATGACACCCAGTGATGGCTTTTGAGCTCCTGGATCCAGCTGTGCCTGAAGGCCACTTCACCCTACACTTTCTAGTTAAGTCATTCAGCCAACTCTCTTCTTTTCTGAAATGAGCTTGGGTTGGGGTTCTACTGTGTGTGTTAGTCACTCAGTGGTGTCCAACTCTCTGCGACCCTATGGACTATAGCCCGCCTGGTTCCTCTGTCCATGGGATTCTCCAGGCAAGAATACTGGAGTGGGTTACTATTCCCTTCTCCAGGGGATATTCCTGACCCAGGGATCAAACCCAGGTCTCCTGCACTGCAGATAGATTCTTTACCATCTGAGTCACTAAGGAAGTCCCTGGGGTTTTATTATCTGCAACTAAAAAGAATCTTGGGAGTTTTATAGGGGAGCAAATTAACAGGAAGGTACTGGTAAGATAAAACCTTCCTGAATCTTTAAAGTGGGAATAGGGTCTCAGGTTTGGGCAGATACTCTTGTGGACCCACCTTGTCCCTGGGCTGCTCTTTAACGTGCCCTTGGAGGCTGGGCTTCTACTTCCTGGGAGCCCCCTGCTGACCACTTGGCACTGGGGCAGCTGTGCATCCAGTAAGTAGTCTGTTCTCTTTCTTTCCTCTACAATCCCACCTCCTCCATCACCGTAGACAATGCTGTGCTATCAGGCAGGGCTCAGACTGAGCCATCCAGGTTCCCCCACCCACTCCCAGCACATCTTCTACCCCTCCCAGAGGGTTAGCCCTGCAGAGTCCAGGCATGTGCAGTGCGTGCAGCAGAGAAGCAGTCCTGCCGCAGTCAGAAACCAGGCTTCGACTGCAGAGAGCGGAGCCACCGCCCACCTTGCCACCCCTCCCCCCATTTGGAGCCCACGCCCTGGAGACAGTGAAAGGACCTGAGCCCAGGCTGCTTCCACTGTGTCCACACAGAACCCAGGTTGACCGCATTGCAGGATAGCACCTGAGAGGCACACCTCCAACCCTTTGTCACCTTACAGTTTAGGGGAGGCAGACCTAAGCCCAGACCTGGGATGGCAGATTGCAAAAACGCCCTGAACGGAAAGATCTGGCTTCATGGCCAAGACAGAGAGGAGTCTGAACGTGGAGACGGTGCCAGCCAGAGACTCAGGGGAAATTTAGATCATAATGTGGTGATGAGCACTGTGCTGGTTGCCTAGTTGTGTCCGACTCTTTGTGACCCCACGGACTACAGCCCGCCAGGCTCTTCTGTCCATAGAATTTTCCAGGCAAGAATACTGGAGTGGGTAGCCATTCATTTCTCCAGAGGATCTTCTCAACTCAGGGACTGAACCTGCGTCTCCTGCACTGTGGGCTGATTCTTTACTATCTGAGACACCACGGAAGCCCTAAGAGGAGAGTGAAAAAGCTGGCTTAAAACTCAACATTCAGAAAACTAAGATCATGGAATCTGGTCCCATCACTTCATGACACGTAAAAGGGGGAAAAGTGGAAACAGAGACAGGTTTTATTTTCTTGGGCTCCAAAATCACTGCGGATGGCAACTATAGCCCATGAAATTAGAGGATGCTTATTCCTTGAAAGGAAATCTGTGACAAACCTAGACAGTATATTAAAAAGCAGAGACACCAGTTTGCCGAAAGGATCTGTATAATCAAAGTTATAGTTTTTCCAGTAGTCATGTATGGATGTGAGAGTTGGACCATAAAAGAAGGCTGAGCGCCGAAGGACTGATGCTTTCGAACTATTGTGCTGGAGAAGACCTTTGAGGGTCCCTTGGACTGCAAGGAAATCAAACCAATCAATCCTAAAGGAAATCAACCCTGAATATTCACTGAAAGGACTGATGCTGATGTTGAAGCTGAAGTTCCAATATTTTGGCCAGCTGATACGAAGAACTGACTCATTGGAAAAGACCCTAACGCTAGGAAAGATTGAGGGCAAGGAGAAGTAGGGGATGACAGTGAATGAGATGGTTGAATGGCACCATCGGCTCAATGGACATGAGTCTGAGCAAACTCTGGGAGACAGTGAAGGACAGGGGAGCCTGGTGTGCTGCAAAGAGTTGGACACGACTTAGCGGCTGATCAACGACAAATGGGTTCTGTCCCCTGAGTTGTCCTTTGAAGCCAGATCATGTGGGCGATGTCAAGGCTCTGACATTTTCTGGAACTCTCCAGGACTCTCAGGGAGCCCTGTGAAAACTGGAAAAGGCAACATGGCCTGACTTACAAAAAAGAGAGAGCGGCAAGAAGCTCCATCCCAGAGAACACGCCACCAGCAGAGCAGAGCACAGGGCGGCCACTGGGCAGGGCAGGGTCTGAACAGGGGACTGGCTCAGGAAGATAAGGCCTCAGCAAGGCGGGGGCCCCAAGGCCTGAGCAGCCTGGAGGGCCTGCCAGCGCCTGCTCCACACCCAGGGTCCCCTCACAGTCTGCTTCCCGCCAACCCAGCTGAGCTCTTTTCTGAAGAGTCTTTGCAAAGAACTGGAAAGGACGATTATCCAAGAAGTCAATACTGAAACTAACAGGAGCATGAACATCATGATTTCAAGCCATGGAAGCCTAGTCCCAAGAATTCCCACCAAGGTGGGGATGCCTGAGGTAGCCTGTGAGCCCCTTAGGTGGAGGGGCCTGTGAGTCCTCAGGCAACATCCTCAGGTTTATGAGGCTAGCCATGTGCCTCTGGGGACATCTGAATGGACCACAAGTGAGCAGACCCCATCTGCTCACAAAAACCAGCACAGGTGCCCCGCAGTGCCTGCCTGCTGGATTGGGGCATGGCGCACCAGCCCAGCTGATGGGAATGGGGCTGCTGGATGCCTGCACCCCAGGAAGCCCAGGAGAAGGGAGTGACAGTTACTACAGTGTTTTCTGACTCACCTTTAGCAGAGCAGTGCACGTGGGGTGGGGATCCTGTGGGCAGGAAAGGACAAGCTCTCCTCCCCTGTCTCTCTGCTTCTCCACCAATGCCCATTAGATGGGCGGCTGTCACTACCCTAATTCTGTGACTTCCATGAACAGCTGGCCACATACCAGGTGACCAGGTGACCAGGTGACCAGGTGTGGGCACATGCCCACAGGTCAGGGGCCTGGTGACCCAAGACAGCGTGTCAGCAGTGCTGATAAAGACCCCAGGCCACGCTCCCATGGAGGTGTTGGTAGGAGTCTGGCTTTGAACTTGCAGGGCCAGGTAGGGTGTCAAGGCTCTGAGAGTAAACACCAGACTAAGGATGTGCCTGGAGTCTGTGAGGAGCCAGGGGCTTGCAGGATGCGTCTGAGTCTGACGGACACTGAGCACGCTTCTGCCCTTTCTGTGGTTTCCAGGCTGGCCCCCTGGTCAAATTCTTTGAGTCGTTTCTGCAGTGTTTATGGAAATATAATTTTGCCCAGAAGAAACATGTGTAATTGAGAATCTTTTAATGTCTGTTCACAGCTGCCATTCTTGCTTGAGTGATTACAAGCATCGTGGGAGTTGATTGCAGCTGGGTGGTCTCCGTTGGCGCAGGGCTCCAGGCGCCTGCTTCCACTGTTTGCATGCCGCTTCATTTGGGATCATCCTCTGGGTCCAGAACAGAAAGGGACCTCAGAGATGAGTCCATCTCTACGGTGTCCTGGGGCCGCTGCAGCCAAGTGCCACCCCCTGTGCAGCTCAAACAACAGGATCTCCTCTCCCACAGTCTGGAGGCCAGAAGTCTAAGGTCAAAGAGTGGGCAGGGTTGTGGTCCATCTGACAGCTCTGGGGGAGGGTCCTTCCTTGTTCCTTCCAGTGTCTGGCTGAGACCAGCAATCCTTGGCCTCCGGTGGTTTGTGAGCATCAGCTCATCTCTGCCTCTGTCATCATGTGGCTTCTTCCTAGACACCTGCGTCCACTTCTTCTAAGCACACCCATCATTGGACTGCAGGCCCACCCAAATCCATCATGACCTCATCTTCAGTTGATTTTACCTGCAACCTATTTCCAAATAAGACCACGTTATGATATTCAGGGTGGACATGAAACATCAAGGAATCCTATTCAACACTCTATACCATCCTACAACCCCACATCAGGATGAGGAATCTGATCTACACCATGAGATTTACCTGACTAGTCAGTCTCAGAGCCTGGACCGTAACTCAGTGTCCACACTCTCACCTAATATTCCTTCCAGCATTTCAATAAACACTGAGTGCTGGGAAGTCCATGGTAATTCCACCAGGTCCTTAATACCGCTGCCCACTGCCTGCAGGAAGTACAGCAGACCCTGCTCTCACCTTGCTGGCTACAACCCAGGCCGTCCTGTTGTCCAGGATGAAAGGAGCAGTTTCCAGATACAGTGCTAATCGGATCAAGC
This sequence comes from Ovis aries, assembly GCF_016772045.2. Classification (NCBI taxonomy): domain Eukaryota; kingdom Metazoa; phylum Chordata; class Mammalia; order Artiodactyla; family Bovidae; genus Ovis; species Ovis aries. The sequence goes on along the minus strand of NC_056054.1, from coordinate 264,119,731 downwards.
AGGACATTGTGTTGTTCAGTTGCTGAGTTGTGTCCGACTCTTTGAGACCCCACGGACCGAAGGATACCAGGCTTCCCTGTCCTTCATCATCTCTCAGAGTTTGTGCAAACTCATGTCCATTGAGTTGGTGATGCAATCTAACCATCTCATCCTCTGTCGTCCCCTTCTCCTCCTGCCTTCAATCTTTCCCAGCATCAGGGTCTTTTCCAATGAATCAGCTCTTTGCATCAGGTGGCCAAAGTATTGGAGCTTCACCTTCAGCATCAGTACTTCCAGTGGGTTTTCAAAGTTGTTTTTTTTTTTTAGGATTGATTGGTTTGACCTCCTTACAATCCAAGGGACGCTCAAGAGTCTTCTCCAGCACGGCACGTTCATTTACATTTGCAAAAAAGAAAAGCTCTGGAAGGATAAATCAGAAACTGATAATGGCGCCTGAGTGGCAAGCAGTAGAGGGAAGCTTCTCTCGATACACTTTGCTACAGAGTTTGTTTTAGGAAAACCAGCCAATCCTTCTGTGTGCTGCCTTTGCTAATATACATCGCAGCACCTCTGACACTTCTGACATTAAATGTGGTTTTTCCCCCACACCAAGCACTTTTGTGACCCCAGCTGAGTGTCCAACAATTGGACTCATTTCTAACACTGCCTACCTGGAGACGGCATCAGACCCCACGGGCTAAGAACTCAGACCCACAAGACTGCACCCCTCATCCCACACATAGATGTTAATGGCATGGAGTTGATCCCCCAAGTGACCCACAACTTTTGTCCAACTTGGCTGCAAATCAGAGGTCCCCTCTCCTTGGGACCAGGGAATTTGTTACAGTGGCTCACGGACCTCAGGGAAACACATTTGCCAGTTTATCACATAATAAGGGGTAGGATAAAGGATACAGAGACTTTACTTTGCCAACAAAGGTCCAGTCTAGTCAGAGCTATGATTTTTCCAGTAGTCATGTATGGATGTGACAGTTGGACCGTAAATAAAGCTGAGTGTCAAAGAACTGATAGTTTTGAACTGTGATGTTGGAGAAGACTCTTAAGAGTTCCTTGGACTGCAAGATCAAACCAGTCCATCCTTAAGGAAATCAGTTCTGAATATTCACTGGAAGGACGGATGCTAAAACTAAAATTCCAATACTTTGGCCACCTGATATGAAAAACTGACTCATTGGAAAAGACTCTGATGTGGGAAAGATTGAAGGCAGGAGAAAGGGATAACAGAGGATAAGATGGCTGGCATCATTGACTCAATGGACATGAGTTTGAGCAAGCTCTGGGAGCTGGTGAAGGACAGGGAAGCCTGGTATGCTCCAGTCCATGGAGTCACAAAGAGTCAGACATATCTGAGCAACTGAACTGAACTAAAGGATACAGATAAACAGTCAGATGGGGAGACACAGGGCAAGGTGTGGGGGGATCCTGAGTGTAGCAGCTTCTGTCCCCATGGAGCTGGGGGGCATCACACTCCCAGTATATCGACTCGTGTCCCAACCTGCAAGTTCTCTGGGAACTTTGGGATTTTATGGAGGCTCCCCCATGTTGTCTGACCAACTACTAACCCCGTCTCCAGCCCCTCTCCCTTCTCTGCTGAAGTTGGGGTGGAGGGTTGGCCGTTCCAAGCTTCTAACCATGGCTTGTTATTTGTGGAGACCACTCCAGAGCCAACCCAGAGTCTTCTCACTGGACAAAAGATGTTCCTATCAGCCAGGAAACAACACAGTTTTCAGGGCTTCAGGGGCTCTGTGCCAGGAACAGAGGACAGAGACCAATATATAGTTTACTATTATCTCACAGTGTTTGACTTCCAAACTATGAAGATAATTTCCATATTCAGAAGATTAACTTGAATTGAGAAAGTATCCTTATAAGAAGAAACCAACAAAAACGTAAATTTATATAATGTTTATAACATAACTAAAGAGTCATTTCAAAGGATTTCAAAGCATAGTATTTTGATTATTTGCTTTCAATAGGACGTATTTTAAGGACAAAAAGAGCAACAAAAGAATCCTTAATATCGTTCAGTATGTCTTACTGCAAGTATTATGTCTGGCATTGTTATTTGAAAGCATGTTTGTATTTTCTAGGATAAAGCCAATTTGTAATTACCTGGATGCTGCAAGGAAGGAAAGTTATTAGCGTGAGAGGAAAATATACAAATAAACAGTCCCATAGGTTAAGTATAACATTTGAGCTTTGAATTTGAATTGAAAGTGTTAATGTAATCTCATAGTGTATTTTTTTTTAATTTACTTAAACTAAAACCGAGACTAAGTCACCCATTTCTCCCACCCACCTTCCCTGTACTTCTGGCAACCACCATTCTATTCTTTGTATCTATGAGCTTGGTTTTCTTTTTCAAGATTCATATATGAGAGAGAATATACCATATTTGTCTTTCTCTGTATGACTCACGTTACTCCACATCATGTCCTGGAGCTCCGCTCGTGTTGTGGGAAATGGCAGGATGTCTTTCTTTTTTATGGTCGAATAATCTCCCTCATGTACCCACCACGTGTTCTTTATCCATCACCCACCAGTGGACACTTGGGTTGATCCCATATCTTGTCTGTTATAAATTATGCTTCAGTGAACATGGGAGTCCAGATAGCTTTTCAAGTTAGTGTTTTCGTTTTCTTCACAAAAACTCCCGGAAGTGTGATCGCAACATGGTAGTTTTATTTTAATTTTTAAGGAACCGTCATACTGTCCTCCACAGTGGCTGTACCAATTTACATCCCTGCCAACAGCGGCATAGAGTTCCTTGTCTCCACATTCTTACCAACACTTGTTTCTTGCTCCTTTCCTAATAGCCATTCTGATAAGTGGGCTTCCTTCATAGCTCAGCTGGTAAAAAAAATCCGCCTGCAATATGGGAGACCCTGGTTTGATTCCTGGGTCAGGAAGATCTGCTGGAGAAGGGATAGGCTACCCACTCCAGTATTCTTCAGCTTCCCCTGTGGCTCAGCTGGTAAAGAATCCACCTGCAGTGTGGGAGACCTGAGTTCAATCCCTGGTTTGGGAAGATCCCCTGGAGAAGTGAACAGCTACCCGCTCTAATATTCTGGCCTGAAGAATTCCATGGACTCTACAGTCCATGGGGTCTAAAGAGTTGGACACAACTGAGCAACTTTCCCTTTCCCTTTCATTCTGACAGGTGTAAGATAGTATTGTGGTTTTGATTGCCTTTCCTTGGTGATGAATGATGTCGAGCATCTTTTCATACTGTTTCAAACCTTTTAGAATTGTTTCTTCTATTTCTGGGGAAAATGCTATTGGAATTTGTATAGGGATCACATTTAATCTATATATTGTTTTTCATAGTACGAACATTTTAACAATGCTAATTCTTCCAATCCATGAGCATGAATATCTTCCATTAATTTATATCTTCTTAAATTTATCTTCACCTCTTTGCCTAAATTTATTCCTAGATATGTTACTCTTTTTGATACAGTTATAAATGGGATTATTTTTTAAATTTCTCTGACAGTTTTATTATTAGTGTATAGAAATGCAACAGATTTTTGAATATTGATTTTGAATTCTGCGATTTTACTGAATTCATTTTATTAGTTCTAACAGTTTTTTGATGGAGGCTTTAGAGTTTTCTACATTTAAAATCATGTCCTCTATAAACCGTAACAGTTTTACTTCTTCCTTTCCAATGTGTATATCTTTTATTTTGTTTTCTTGCCCAGTTGCTCTGGCTAGGACATCTAATACTATGAAAATGGTGAGGGTGAGCATCCTTGCTTTGTTCCTGATGTGAGAGGAAAAGGTTTCAGCTTTACATTGTTGAGTATGATTTCAGCAGTGGGCTTGTCGTATGTGGCGTTTATTTTGTTGAGGTATGTTTCCTCTATACCTACTTTGTTGAGAGTTTTTATCATAAATGTATATAATGGATTTTGTCAAATGTTTTTTTTCTGCCTCTAAGATGATCATATGATTTTTTATCCTTCATTTTGTTAAGGTGGTGTATTACACTGACTGATTTAAAGATGTTGAGTCAGCCTTGCATCCTGGAATAATTCTCTCTTTATTTTGCAATATTTATCTCAAAAAAATTTTTTAATGTATTTTGTATTAATGCTAATGCTAAGTCGCTTCAGTCATGTCTGACCCTGTGTGACCCCATAGACAGCAGCCCACCAGGCTCCCCCATCCCTGGGATTCTCCAGGCAAGAACACTGGAGTGGGTTGCTATTTCCTTCTCCAATTTTGTATTAAGGTATAGCCAATTAACAATGTTATGATAGTTTCAGGGTAACAGCAAAGGGACTCAGCCACACACACACGTATCCATCTCCTCCAATTCCTGTCCATCCAGGCTGGCACATAACATTGAGCAAAGTGCCATGTGCTATACAGTAGGTTCTTGTTGGTGGAATGACCATCTTGATCATGCTGTCTGAGCCTATTAATGAACCATTTAATTCAGTTTGCTAATGTTTATTGAGTATGTTTTGTATCTATGATCATGAGGGATCAGTTCAGTTGCTCAGTCCTATCTGACTCTTTGCAACCCCATGGACTGCAGCACACCAGGCTTCCCTGTCCATCACCAACTCCCAGAGCTTGCTCAAACTCATGTCCATCGAGTCAGTGATGCCATCCAACCATCCCATCCTCTGTCATCCCATTCTCCTCCTGCCTTCAATCTTTCCCAGCATCAGGGTCTTTTCAAATGAGTCAGTTCTTCACATCAGATGGCCAAAGGATTGGAGTTTCATCTTCAGCATCAGTCCTTCCAATGAATGTTCAGGACTGATTTCCTTTAGGATGGACTGGTTGGATCTCCTTGCAGTCCAAGAAACTCTCAAGAATCTTCTCTAACACCGCAGTTCAAAACCATCAATTCTTCAGCACTCAGCTTTCTTTATAGTCCAACTCTTACATCCATACATGACTACTGGAAAAACCATAGCTTTGACTAGACAGACCTTTGTTGGCAAAGTAATGTCTCTGCTTTTGAATATGCTGTCAAGGTTGGTTGTAACTTTTCTTCCAAGGAGCAAGCATCTTTTAATTTCATGGCTGCAGTCATCATCTGCAGTGATTTTGGAGCTCCCCCAAAATAAAGTCTCTCACTGTTTCCTCATCTATTTGCCATGAAGTGATGGGATCAGATGCCATGATCTTACTTTTCTGAATGTTGAGTTTTAAGCCAACTTTGTCACTCTCCTCTTTCACTTTCATCAAGAGCCTCTTTAGTTCTTCACTTTCTGCCATAAGGATGATGTCATCTGCATATCTGAGGTTATTGATATTTCTCCTGGCAATCTGGATTCCAGCTTGTGCTTCTTCCAGTCCAGCATTTCTCATGATGTACTCTGCATATAAGTTAAATAAGCAGGGTGACAATATACAGCCTTGACGTACTTAGGTCATGCTAAAATGATACCAAGACCCATGGAGGGCCTTTCACTGGCCAACACCAGCCAAGTCATAAGAGAGACCAAAGACTGCATTTGACTGAAACATAGTTCAGGCATAAAAATCCATTTCTTCCTAATGACTCTAAAAAAAAGTAAGATGAAAGTTGTTTAATCACACATGTTACCATTGGCAGTAATTGTTGTACCAACTCTTTACTCAAAATTAATCATTAAAAGGAAAAGAATTGAGTATTTATCTCATCTTTCCTATACAACCTATGTTTTGGGGGTAACCAAATAACCCTAGTTGATGGAGTGAAAAGTTCTTCTTTACAAAAGAATTCCAGCTTTAATAAATCACAAATGAAAGTTGGAATATAGAAAATCAGCATTTTGCAAGCTCTCAACCTTGAATATTCATTGGAAGGACTGATGCTGAAGCTAAAGCTTCAATACTTTGACCACCTGATGGGTAGAGCTGACTTATTGGGGAAAAAAACAAAAACCCTAGTGCTGGGAAAGATTGAGGACAGGAGCAGAAGGGGATGAGAGAGGATGAGGCGGTTGAATAGCATCACTGACTGAACAGGAGTCTAAGCAAACTCTGGGAGATGGTGAAGAACAGAAAAGCCTGGCATGCTGTAGTCTATGGGGTCGCAGATTTGGACATGACTATGAGCAAAAACAATGACAAATGAAATAATGACCAAACCCTCACCGGCAGATTTTAAAGCTGTTAGGCAAAGGCCACAAGGAAGCTGGATACCATGGTGCCCACAGGCCCTTGCTGGTGGAAGGGGGAACCTGCAGCTGCATGGAGGAGGAACCAGGCTGCCCCCGCCCATATGCATCACTGCTTCGTCCTAGCATCCTGGCAGCCAAATAGCCAGATGCCTTCTGAGCTATGCCGCACACCTGGAAAGTTTTCCTGCCAAAAATAATGAGCTCAAGTCCAGTGAAGCCTTTGGATCTAGGTTCTCATTTACAAGAAATCTCAGGGAAAGGGAGATGAAAGACGGTTCAACGTCATCACAACAAGCAGAGACATCCTGAACAAGGGACTTCTGACCTGGTTTCTTCAGTAAGCCTTGGCATGAAAGAAAAAAAAAGGGAGGGACTGTTTACAGATTAAAAGAAATGTAAGAGACATAAAAGCAAGCGCAGGGTGGGGACTTCGTGTCATTATTCAAACTAACCAGCTGTGAAATAGAATTTGGAAGAACATGGACTGGCATTGGATGGTAGACGGGAAATGACCTGCCTCTGGTTAGCTGGAGTGATCGCTCAGAGTTTGAGTGAGGAGTCTCCTGTATCTGTCAAAGGTTTATATAAAATATTTAAGGCAAAATGCCAGGGTACATTTGATTTCCTTTAACATATTTCACATTTGTTGTTCAGTCGCTCAGTCGTGTCTGACCTTTGGCGACCCCATGGACTGCAGCACGCCAGGCTTCCCTGTCCTTCACCAACTCCTGAAGCTTGCTCAAACTCATGTCCATTGAATCGGTGATGCCATCTAACTATCTCATCCTCTGTCATCCCCTTCTCCTCCCGCCCTCAATCTTTCCCAGCATCAGAGTCTTTTCCAATGAGTTAGTTCTTCACATCAGGTGGCCAAATTATTGGAGCTTTAGCATCAGTTCTTCCAGTGAATATTCAGGGTTGATTTCCTTTAGGATTGACTGGTTTGATCTTGCAGTCCAAGGGACTCTTTAGAGTCTTCTCCAACACCACATTTCAGAAGCAACAATTCTTCAATGCTCAGTCTCCTTTATGGTCCAGTTCTCACATCTGTACCTGACTACTGGGAAAACCATAGCCTTGACTTTATGGACCTTTGCTGGCAAAGTAATGTCTCTGCTTTTAAATATACTGTCTAGGTTTGTCAAAGCTTTTCTTCCACGGAGCAAGCATCTTTTATCCTATTTCACTTACACACAGATAATAAGGCAATTGTGGCAGATGATTGATAATTGCTCATTTGTTGAGGAGATGGTGGCTATTATACTATTGTCCTATTTCTATATGCTTGAACATTTTTGCGATAAAAAGAACTTAACACTCTGGGGGAGGAGGGGCCCTGCCTTGGGCAGCACCTGAGTCATTTGGTCAAAGCACAAGGAAGCTGGGGCCCCAGGGATCTCCCTCAGTTTACGGACAGAGTCACTCATTCTCATCGGGATTTTTCCATCTGCCTCTCCTGCTGCTCAGAACCAGGGACGTGAAGGGTGCTTCTCAACCCCAGGATTATGTCCTGACCCGGAAGGACTCAGGTGAATCAAGGCTGCTGCTGCTGCTAAGTCGCTTCAGTCATGTCTGACTCTGTGCGACCCCATAGACAGCAGCCCACCAGGCTTCCCCATCCCTGGGATTCTCCAGGCAAGAACACTGGAGTGGGTTGCCAATGCCTTCTCCAATGCACGAAAGTGAAAAGTGAAAGGGAAGTCGCTCAGTCGTGTCTGACTCTCAGCGACCCCATGGACTGCAGCCTACCAGGCTCCTCCGTCCATGGGGTTTTCCAGGCAAGAGTACTGGAGTGGGGTGCCATCGCCTTCTCCATGAATCAGGGCAGAAGCAACCAAGTAAAGTTTACCAAGAGACGAGGCTAGGCTGGGGCTCTCAGGGTCCTCTGCGTGCACTGCGCCGTGAACATCCTCCTTTTTTAAAAGTCCTTTTGTTGGAGTACAGTTGGTTCACGACATTCTGTTAGTTTCTGCTGTACAGCAGCGTGAACCAGCTATGCGCACACACATGCCTCGTCTTTATAGCTATGGCTGATGCATGTTGATTTATGGCAGAAACCAACATATTCTAAAGCAATTATCCTCCGATTAAAACTACATAAAATTTAAAAACAGACTCTTTTCCCATATAGGTCCTTAGAGAGTACTGCGTAGAGTTCCCTGTGCTCTACAGTAGGTTCTTAGTTACCTGTTTTATACGTGCATGTGTGCTAAGTCACTAGGTCGTGTTTGACTCTTTGCGACCCTGTGGACTGAACTCACATCACCTGCATTGCAAACAGCTTCTTTACCACTGAGGGAAGCCCATTTTATACATAGCAGTGTGTATATGTCAATCCCAATCTCCCTGTTCATCCTGCTCTTCCTTTCCCACCTCAGTGACCACACATCTGTTCTCTACGTCTGTGTCTATATTTCTGCTTTGCACACAGATGAAGCCCTCCTTTCCCACTGTCTCAAGCTGTGCAGCCTGAGAGCACAGGACTGCCCCCAGGATCACCCACAGAGTCCCATAGTCAGTGCCGAAGACACAGGAGATCTAGGTTTGGAAGGAGGGGACGTGAAGGGTGCTTCTCAAGGGTACTCAGCCCTGATTCACCTGAGCCCTTCCGGGTCAGGACATAATCCTGGGGTTGAGAAGCACCCTTCATGTCCCTGGTTCTGAGCAGCAGGAGAGGCAGATGGAAAAATCCCGATGAGAATGAGTGACTCTGTCCGTAAACTGAGGGAGATCCCTGGGGCCCCAGCTTCCTTGTGCTTTGACCAAATGACTCAGGAGCTGCCCAAGGCAGGGCCCTTCCTGGGTCAGGAAGATCCTCTGGAGAAGGGAATGGCAACTGACTCCAGTATTCTTGCCTGGGGAATCCCATGGACAGAGGAGCTGGTAGGCTACAGTCCACGGGGTCACAAAGAGTCAAATGCAACTGAGCAAGAGCACATGGGTACTATTGAGATCTTGCCAATGAGGAAGCAGAAGCTCAAGAACATTGAGGCAATGTAGCTGGCCAGGGTCCCCATCCAAGACTAGAACCCAGAGCATAGGTAAACTGCAAATTCTGGGCCTTGTTAAAAATGCTGCTTCTGGGCCCCACCCAGCTTCCAAAGGAGTCTGTCTGGGCAGAACTGAGGAATCTGCATTGACCAGTTCCCGGGTAATGGGGTTCTGCTTACACCAAGGTCATGGTTGCAGGGATGTGGCTCATAGGAGCTGGGAAATCCAGGGCCTAACCTTCCCCTGCAGCCCCGCGCACACACAAACTCACTCTGCAGGTTGAGTGCCCCCTGGCCTTGGTGTCTTTGCACATGAACCTCCCTGGAGACGGCATTCACACCACAGTCTCCCTGACCCTCGCCAGCCTGTCTTACCCACAGGGAGGCTGGGGCCCAAGGTGGGGGTAGGCCCAGGAGGGGACAGGGTCTGAGCTCAGATCTGTCCACTCAAAGGCCTGTGAATTTCCCAGAGCAGTGGGACCAAGAGCACAGAGATCAAGGGAAGAGCAAGGTGGACAGTGTCAGACAAGCCAGGACTGGAGGAGTTAGGTTCTGGAAGGTTCCCTGGAGACCTGATCTTAGCTGAGCACTTGCACAGAGCCTGACTTTAAGTTGAAGGATGGGAGGGGTAGCTCCCTGCCTGGCTTGGCCTGACACCCCGCTTGAGTCCCTGGGGAGAGGGAGGGCCACGGTTAGTCTAGTCATTCTAGCTCTGTCCTTGTTGGGGGTGATTGTCTTAGCCAGACCAGAAAGTTCACTGCCTATCAAGGGAGGGCACGGAGGCTGTGCCATGACCCACCCCAAGAATTTCACTGGGCGAAGGGAACACTTTAGCCCTTCTTATTCAGAGCTGCAGCGTCCCCAGTGCCAGCAGACTCTCCGGACACCGGCTCCAGGCTTCCTGTCTGGAAGGCCGGGTTGACGTCAGGCTGTGTGCACACAGGGGCAGGTCCAGAACTGACAGTGCTGGGAGCCTGTGCCCCTCACCCGAGGGGGCGCCATGGACTCGGGACCACATGGGCACACCGCGGAGGGCCCCGGCCCACACCTGGTAGTGTCCCGGAGGTCCAAGGAGAGAAAGCTGCAACCAACAATCCTGGAGAAAGAGGCTCTTCCAGGCCCCGAAAGGGGAAGCCAGCTGAATAGGAAGGTGACGGCGCTGGGCTGGTGAGAGGGCGGCTTAGGCACAGCTGACAACCAGTCCCCAGAGGGCTGCTGCCCGCTCCAGCCCCTACCCCCACCCATTCTTACCTCCGGCTCCTCTTCAGCCTGCCTCCTCCTCTGCTCCTCTTCCTGGATTTTGAGCCCACTTGGGGTGAAAAGTCACAATAAGCCTAAAGAGTTGGACTATAAAGAAGGCTGAGCACCAAACAATTGATGTCTTCACATTGTGGTGCTGGAGAAGACTCTTGAGAGTCCCTTGGACTGCAAGGAGATCAAACCAGTCCATCCTAAAGAAAATCAGTCCTAAATATTCATTGGAAGGACTGATGCTGAAGCTGAAGCTCCAATATTTGGCCACCTGATGGGAAGAGCCGAGTCATTGGAAAACACCCTGATGCTGGGAATATTGAGGGCAGGAGGAGAAGGGGATGACAGAGGATGAGATGGCTGGATGGCATCACCGACTCAATGGACATGGGTTTGAAGGACAGAAAAGCCAGGTGCACTGCAGTTCATGGGGTCACACAGAGTCCGACATGACTGAGAGACTGAACAACCACAGCAACAAAGCCTGCTGCAGCCTGGAGGCAGCTGTGTCATACCCACTGCAGAGGGGAGCAGGGGATGCCCTCTCTACTCTGGAGTTTCCCTACCTCAGCCCCCTGGAGAGCCCTGCTGGAGACCCCAAAGGGATCCACCTGCCTTCTTCCTTCCAGGGGAGGGGCCAGCTCAGAGAGAAGCCAGGCTGGATTCCAGCAGCTCTCAGCCTAGGCTCCTTTGCAGGAACCTGGCCTGGGAGGAGGGAGATTTTGAGGGTGGGGCCTGCCCACCCACAGCGCGACAGGACCCTGCCCAAGGCTGCAGAGGCAAGCTAGTCATCACTTCCACGCTGGCTGCTGGCAGGTGATGGGATCCTCCAGGCAGCCCTGGGTCCAGCCCTGCCTCTCCAGGCCCCCTCAGAACAGATGCCCAAGATAGAGGAGCTGAGAGCGGGCTTGGAGGTCCTCTTCGCCAGGCTCCAGCAGCCCTGTGAACCATGAGATATCCAGCACCGCGTGTTGGGTGCAGGCACAAGGTGTGGGGACACTATGGGAGGCCTGGGGTCTCCTAACGCTTTTTAGAGTCCTGGCACATATATGTCCGAGTCATCCATCCTGAGCGATCCTCAGCGTGGACGGCAGGACCTATGTGAGTCTGGGAACCATCTTCGAGGAAGGCTGTGTGCCCCAATCAGCCAGCCAGGGGTGTGCGTGTGGGTGTGGGCATGTGTGTTTCTGCGGTGTGTGCCTAAGTGCATATGTGACATGTGTGTGGTTTGTATGAGAGGGGAGCATGAAGGTGGAGCATGTGTCTGGTATGCGTGTGTGTGTGCGTGTGTGAGTGTGCATGTGTGGTGTGTGAATGTCTGTGCATCTGTGTGTGTGCACCCTCCCTCTCGGGGCGGACGGGGAAGACTCTGGGGGCTTCGCAGCACTGCCCGGGCCGAGAGGGCAGGTCCAGGCAGAAACTGATACAGACACACACGCACACACATGCACACACAGGCACAAGCTTGTCGGAGCCTGTGGATGGTGGCAGTGACAATGACTCGAGGCCTTGAGGAGGGCAGAAATTCCCTGTCACTTCAGGTGGAATTCCTGGCCCCCACTGGAGGGCCATACGGTGTGTCCTCCCACATGGTGTGGAGCGGGAGAGCGCGGCACCCATGACTCAGCGCCCAGGAGGCTGCAGTCAGCCTGGGGATGTCAGAGGCCTGAAGATGCTTCCTGCAGGCAGGACCCTCAGTCTCAGGCTAGCCTCATCTCCACAGGGCTGCGGGGGAGGGTAGTCGCCAGGGGTCCTCCTCTGGGGGCAGGAGGGGCTGCTGGCCTGAGGCTGCCAGAGTCCCAGCGTCCTCACCCTCCAAATGTGGTCTGCGGGAACTGGGCCCTACATACATGTGGTCGCAGGAGACAGAAGGAGGTTGAGCAGCCTGCAGTCCAGTGACTGGATTGGAGGGGGAGCCCTGCAGCCCTGAGCTGGGGGTGGCTGGCGGCCCTCAGGAGCTGGAGGAGAGGGGTGGGTGGGCATCACCTTGCCGCCTTTTCAGTGGCTGCTCTTGGGATTTTCTGAGCTGCAGATGCAAACCAACTGCACCACCAGGAGCTGCTCCGTGGGGAGGTTTAGAGAACTAAGGAGCTCAGAGCAGGCCTGGAGGAAGTTCGTTCAGCGGGTGCTATGACCCAGAGGCAAAGTTTGCCTCTGCGCTAGACCATGAACTTACAGGGTCACCCCAGACCCGGGCCTGAAACTGCTGCCCTGAAGGAGGCTGTGGATGATGAAGGCCCTGATCTGCTGCTTCCCAGCCCTGCTGTGCGTCCCCCACTCCATCCCCACCCGCCTCTTCTGGGAGCCGCAGAAAACGACCCAGAAATGCAGCCCTCCAGCCCCTGCAGGGTCTCAGACCTGGGCCCCCAACTCTGTGTTAGCAGCTCCTGCCTGACTCCTGTGGACAGAACTGCCGCCCACCCCCAGGGGACCAGCAATTCAAGGTCCCTGGTCCAGAGCAAAGCCAGTGGGTGCAGAGGGCAGGCCTCACCACTGACCACGCAGGGACACGCCTATGCATCCCCTTGAAATTGCTGAAGAGCTACTGTGAGGCAAGGAAGGGAGCAAGCACTCCTCAAGTAGGCCAGAGCCCATCCTCGACCCTCCTTCTGTCCCACTCAGCTCCAACTGCGCCCTAAACATAACGGCACCAGTGGCTTCTCTTGAGCCTGCGGGACTCAGGCCCACCTGGGCAGTGGTGGTACAGTGGGCTTGCCTCTGCAGCTCGGAAAGTACCAAGAGAAGCCATTGAAAAGGCAACAAGATGATGCTCAACCTCCCTGTTGCCAGCATCCCCTTTCCCCTGGAAAGAGGGGCAGTGCTCATCTCAGGCTGGTCCCCCAGGGCAGTGGGAAGCTGTCCAGCCCCAGAGCTGACATGCGGCCACTTGGCAGCCAAGCTGGCTGGCTATGATGGCAAAGTCAAGCCAACAAAGCAGACCATTAAAAAGCAATCCCAAGGCACTTGCCCACACCCCAGGGCGGGCGTGCTGGAACGAGGCATGGCGCACACTTCTTGGCAGAACACCCAGACCTCCTGTCCTTGTTAGCCGGCTGCAGCCGGGACTGGACGCTTAGGGCCGGATGGGCGGGGAGCAGACGGGGCTGAGTCATGGCAGATGAGAGGAGGAAGTAGGTGACCTGCATTGTCCCCAGGTCCCCTCTGCTTGGTGAAAGGCTCCGAGGACCCTGCCCACACTCAGTCCCTCCCTTTTCCTTTATTGTCTCATTCATTCATTTGCCCATCCATCCATCCGTCAGGGAGCCAGGTGCTGTCCAGGGTTCTGGAGACACAGCAGAGAACCAACGTTGGTCCCTGCCCCTACGCAGCTGGCAATTCAGAGCAGAGTCTGGAAACCCGAACGGCCACAGAGCTGGCCCGTGATGCAAGGCAGCGATGGGGGGTGATGGTGTGCGGAAAACAACAGGGAGAGCAGAACGCACGCCTGGACCCAGGAAGGAAGGCAATGAGATGACGGGGGCTTGTAGAGAGGAACACACACAAGTGTCCATCCTCTACGTGTGTTAGTTACCCCAGGCCTCTGAACCACAACAGCCAGAGCTAGGACCAGGAACCTGGATTTGAAGGCCCTGCCCGAGGTTGTGATCTAAGCCTCCACCTCCAGGGAGCTAATGGGCCATGGGCCCCACAGCCACGCTGACACCCTGTGCCAAGACCACACTCCCTGAGGCTGCTGCCCAGTGTCCATGGGACACACATGGGGAAGCCAAGGTGGCCCACACCTGGGGTACCTGCACTCCAGCCAAGCATAGCCCGAAGCCTCCCTGGGGCCTGACCGAGCCTTCCCTCACCTCCCCCGCTCTGCCTGGCACTAGGGTCGGGCCAACTCTGCCATCTCAGGCTCTCTCAACTTTTCCCCCGTCCTGCTCACTTCCTGCCACATCGGTATTTCCCCTAACAAAGTCCCATCTTAGCATCTGCTCCTCTCATTGCCCAGACTAACATCCCCTCGGGCACCTTAGCCCTGGCCAGTCTCAGACCAGAGTCTGCTGGTCCTCTTGTGGGCCTTGCAGTGGGTGTAAAGGTCAGTGGCCGAGGCAAGAGAAGACCCAGGCTCTGGGCCCGTCCTTCCATCGGCCAGTGTCTTGTCTCTGGCCACGCTGGACCCGTCTCCAGGCCTTGTTTGCTGGTGGAAAGGGGGAAGAGGGACCAGATATTCGCAGGCACCTTCTGGCTCTCGGCATGGCATGGCCTGTGCCCTGGTTTCTGGCCTGGGACCCGGGCTCTGCCTGCAGCACTGAGCACACGTGGGGCCAAGGTCAGGAGCCGCTCTGAGGGGGTCCCCCACCCTCCCCACCCATCGGCCCTTCACTTTCAGCCCCAGCTTCTGTGGTCCTGCACTGTCTCCAATATCTAGAGGGCTTTCATGCGGCACCTGCTAGGGCAAGTGGTCCGCTACAGGCTGAGTAAGGCAAGAAGAATCTCCAAGGCAGTGACTTGGAGACCCAGCCCATCTGCCCTTATCTTGGAGACCTTGTTTGTATTTTTGATTCAGGAGGGTCATGAAGATAAGACTGACTCTGAATCTCCTCAAGTGGGGCCAATGGAATAGAGCCACCTCTTGTCTGGTGTGCTTTGCTGCAAGTTAGTGGTGGGGAGAAACATGGAATAGCTTAAACAAATAGGTTTCTTTAAAAAAAAAATCGCATTGTGAAAATTAGAGATAGACCATTGTTATGCGTAGTTCACAGCTCAGTGCCATTGTCGCTGAAGTCTACCGTATTCTTGACCTTTACCTCATTAATACTAGATGGCTGCAGTGGCACCAGCCATCCCATCTGCTTTCTGGAGACAGAATTAGGCAGGGTTGATGTGTGGGGGATGGAAGAAGGCCTGTATCAGGGAAACCACAGTTTGCCAAGACCTCCTGGTAGACTTTTCTTGGGTCTCACTGGCTAAAATGTATCAATGGGGGAGCATTGCGAATGAGGAGACCCTTGTGTTCACCCCTCTGACACACCAGGGCTCACCCCTCTTTCAGGGGAGCAACACTTATCCAGATCTCGTTTGAACACAAATTAAGTCTGTGAGACTGAGCTTCACAGAGCCCAGTGCTGACTCATCTCCTGCCCCATCACCACCCAGGACACGCACCAGTCTGGCCCTGGCCGTGGGTCTGGGGGCAGCAGTGGTGGGGGTCTACCCCAGCCCTTCCTGCTTGCCGTGTGACTTTGGGCAACTTTTAAGCTCCCCAAGCTTTGAGTTCTAACCGTCAGCTTGTGACACCTAGACCCACAAACAATCATCCTCTAGTCCCTTGGCTCCCAGACACCGTCCGTGTGGCCTGCACCGTCATGGCTAAACACACCTGTGTGGGAAACTGTGTGTCTGTTAGAGAGGACTCTCAGCTTCAGTGATGCAGGAACGTGAAGAGCAGCTGAAAATTCAGGAGAGAGGAAGCCCCAGCAGAGAGTACTGCCTGAGGGTGCCTGGTGCGCACGGAGGTGCCTGGTGCGCACAGAGGGCCGTGGGGCCCGGGTGTCTGTCCTGGTGTGGCCACCTGGGCTGGACCCCACTGCAGCTACTTCTTGCCTGGTGATCTCTGTGCCTCTGTTTAGAGGGGGAGGTTAACAGTGCCTCATGCCCAGCTGTGAGGACCAGTGGCCTGACACACGCCACTCACAGCCAGGCCCGCGTGTCCCCATTATCGCCATGTTCCGGTGAGTGCCCAGGGCTCCCCACCTGTTGGCCACTGGACCCTCACCTCGATCCTTCCAGGGAAGCCTGTCGTGGCCTACCTCAGAGACAAGAAACCTGGAAGAGTCCTTCCGGGTCTGGGGCCCTGCGTATTGCCCCTCTCTAGTGAGCCTTCTCCCCGGACCGCTGGGGGCCCTGTACTAGTGAGGTCAGCTGGTCCTGATCCTAAGGAGGATGGGACACCAAGGAAGCAACTGATTTAAGCGTGTATGTGTGTGCTAAGTCACCCAGTCATGTCAAGCCCTTTGTGACCCCATCGACCGTAGCCCGCCAGATCCTCTGTCCATTCGATTCTCCAGGCAAGAATACAGGAGTGGGTTGCTGTGCCCTTCTCCAGGGGATCTTCCCCACCCAGGGCAGATTATGTCTCTTGTGTCCCTCGTCTCATGTTTCCTGTATTGGCAGGCATATTCTTCACATCTTAGCCACTTGGGAAGCCCCTGATCAAAGTGCAGGAGTGTGAATTTAGCTGCCAAAGTGCCCCTGAAATCTAGGAGCCTTAGAGGATCCGAGGAACAGAGCTGGGACCATCCCCAGGCGGGGTCAGCCCCCCATGGTCTGTGCAAGAGCCGTCCTGGCCACACACACTGGGCCTGGTCCTTGGGGGTGCACTGCCCCACACCCCTGCTGCTTACCTTTCCCTGAGCCCTGGGTGACGGGCTGCCACCCTCCACCCTGTGAACTGGGACCCCTGCCAGGCAGCCAGACTCCAGTCCAAATGCCTGGTCAACACCCCCCAGACATCCACAGACATGACCAGCCCATCATGTCCTACAGGCTCCGAACCCACTCGACTCAGCCCAGGCCAGCTCTATTCCTCCGGGAGGTTGGCCCAAACCCTGAGGACCGCCTGCCTCCTTGACAGCCGCCCCCTGCAGGCGGCCCCACCTTCTTGCCCACAGGGCATCTGGCCGTTCGCCCCTCTGCCCTGCCCTGCTCTGAGCGGCTGTCACCTCTCCCTGGTTGTCACAGTGGCCTCCTGGCAGGTCCGCTGCACCAGCCTGGCGGCCTGATGGTCAGCTCACCTTCAGTCTCTCTCACCCCAACTCGCCCCCACCCCAACTCCCCAGGCTCTGAGGGCCAGGGGCCAGGAGTCTGCCTGTGCCCCTTCCTCCGTGGCTCATCCTCTCACCCGACCACCCCCAGCAGCGCCCCCTCACTAACGACTTAGCCTGGGAACCTTCTCCCTGATGTTTACCTTCCTGCTGCCACCAGCCCTGAGTCCCCATGGCCCCACTGCTCCTTTGGCCTCAGGGAGGGAGCCCAGCGAGGGGAGTGGACATTGTTTTTTCCTTCCTTAAGGTCACTTCGGAGCCTGAGTGTCTTTAGTCCATGCTGGCTTGTCCACTGTCCCTGAGCCCTGGGTCTCCACCCTGCAGAGGGGCCTTTGCTGGGGCCAGGACAGATGGACAGACAGACAGCTCCACTCCTAAACAGACCAGCTGTGATGACTGCCGGGCTTGGAGGGCATTTCTGGAACCTCCCAGCTGCTGGGAATGGGCTGTGGGGCTTCCTCAATGCCAAGGCTGACAATTGCCCAGATTCAGCGCCAGCCTAGGAGGCAGGTGGGGTGAAGGCCAACAACATATAACCTGGCATCATGGGATGGGGGGTGTGCTGTGCGAGCCACTGCCCTGCGGCCATGATGGGCACAGAGTGTCTGTGGACTTCTCCTGGAGAATCAGTAACTTTTATTTTTCCTGTTCAGTTCAGTTCAGTCACTCAATCATGCCCAACTCTTTGCAACCCCATGGACTGCAGCACGCCAGGCTTCCCTGTCTATCACCACATCCCGGAGCTTCCTCAAATTCAAGTCCATCGAGTTGCTGATGCCATCCAACCATCTCATTCTCTGTTATCCCCTTCTCCTCCTGCCCTCAATCTTTCCCATCTTCAGAGTCTTTTCCAATGAGTCAGTTCTTTGAATCAGGTGGCCAAAGGATTGGAGCTTCAGCTTCAGCATCAGTCCTTCCAATGAAATATTCAGGACTGATTTCCTTTAGGAATGACTAGTTGGATCTCCTTGCAGTCCAAAGGACTCTCAAGAGTCTTCTCTAGCACCACAGTTCAGAAGCATCAATTCTTCAGCACTCAACTTTCTTTATGGTTCAACTCTCACATCCATACACGACTACTGCAAAAACGCTAGCTTTGAATAGATGGACCTTTGTCACAAAGTAATGTCTCTGCTTTTTAATATGCTGTCTAGGTTTATCATAGCTTTTCTTCCAAGGAGCAAGCGTCTTTTAATTCCATGGCTGCAGTCACCGTCTGCAGTGATTTTGGAGACCAAGAAAATAAAGTCTCTCACTGTTTCCTCATCTATTTGCCATGAAGTGATGGGACCAGATGCCATGATCTTAGTTTTCTGAATGTTGAGTTTTAAGCCAGCTTTTTCACTCTCCTCTTTCACTTTCATCAAGAGGCTCTTTAGTTCCTCTTTGCTTTCTGCCATAAGGCTGCTGTCATCTGCATATCTGAGATTATTGATGGCAATCTTGACTCCAGCTTGTGTTTCATCCAGCCCAGCATTTTGCATGATGTACTCTGCACAGAAGTTAAATAAGCAGGGTGACAATACTCCTTTCCCAATTTGGAGCCAGTCCATTTTTCCATGCCCAGATCTGTTGTTTCTTGACCTACATGCAGATTTCTCAGGAGGCAGGTAAGGTGGTCTGGTATTCCCATCTCTTGAAGAACTTTCCACAGTTTGTTGTGATCCACACAGTCAAAGGCTCTGGCAGTCCATAAAGCAGAAATAGATGTTTTTTCTGTAACTCTATTGCTTTTCCTGTGACCCAACAGATGTTGGCAATTTGGTCTCTGGTTCCTCTGTCTTTTCTAAATCCAGCCTGAACATCTGGAAGTTCTCTGTTCACGTACTGTTGAAGCCTGGCTTGGAGAACTTTGAGCATCACTTTGCTAAGGGGTGTGGCGTTTGATTCTAAACGTGATCTCACTCCTCCTACTGTCTTGTTGGGGCTTCTCCTTTGCCCTTGGACTTGGGTTTTTTTGTTTTTGTTTTTGTTTTTGGTGGGATCCAGCATTCTCCTGTCAATGGTTGTTTAGCAATTAGTTGCAATTTTGGAGTTCTCAGAAGATGAGGAGGCGTCCTTTTAGATTCTGCCATCTCGCTAACCTCTCTATTTTTCCTGAAGCTTTTTAATTAGCATGCATGCGTGCCTGCATGCGTGCTAAGTTGCTTCAGTTGAGTCCGACTCTTTGTGACCCTGTGGACTGTGGTCCCTCAGGCTCCTCTGTCCGTGGATTCTCCGGGCAGGCACACTGGAGTGGGTTGTCTTGTCCCCCATAAGGAATGTCAGAACCGGCTCCTGTGGGAGAATGAACTCTGCTCAGGATACAGGGGTGGGCAACAGAGGTTCAGAGCTGGTGCCCATCATGCGCAGGGTGGCCAAGGAGTCCTGACCCCACCTGGTCCTGGATCCAGCTCGGGTCGGGGTGTCCCAGCAGCCGGTGCTCCCACCTCGGGGGGCTGCGGCCTGTCCCCACAGAGGCCAGAACGCCTGCCTGACAGATTGTGGGGCAGGGATCTGCGGCCAGAGTGCAGGCCAGGTTTGTTTCTCACCTGCTTGCCAGCCTGGGTAACTCCCCAAATGCCTCTGGTCAGACCAGGAGGCTGCTTGGGTCACAAGCCTCTGCCGCTCCCCTCTCGGGGGCCACTGTCACCACGAGCGTGGTGCCTGAGAAAACGAGCTCGGGCCAGTTCACACCACTGTCTTGACCTCTCTCATCTAGGGGGCCCCTGAGGATGGGGAAGGGAGTCCCGGCTGTGCCCTGGAATCAGAGCCAACAGAGGAAAGGTCACCGGAAGCCATAGGCCAGTGGGCCTGATCCTGACTTCACCTGGAAGGGCTCACTGGTTTCTCTGTGATGGGGGGCCCTGTCCATAGTGGGAAGGAGACGTTGAGAGGCTCAGCTGGTCAGAGGGTGCACGGACACCCCGGCCTCCCAGAGCTTACAACAGCCCCTCCTCTCACCACCTCCCACCCGGTGAGCCTCAGAATCAGTTCTTGACCTCTGGACCCTGCTGCATGATGCTGGCACCTGGCAGGTCCCGGGCCACATCCCACCATCAGTAGTGATACCCCCGTTCCTTCCCACCCACTTGGCTGTCTGCCCGCCCTGACCCCGCAGCCTCCAGGACCACACAGTCATGTGGTTCTGCCATGCGTTTCTCACCCAGGAAGTCCCAGGACCATCCTACCTTGGTGACGGCATGCACAGCTCCATGGTGGACTCTCCACGAACGCTGCCTAACCACCAGGCTGGACCTCCAAGGCCGCTGATCATCCTGTTAGCCTAGTGACCCTTTGTCCTGTATGGAGCCGCAAGCCTCAAAGCCTAAAGGTGGGCCTGCATATGGCTTGCAGAAAGCTGGCTCCTTGCCTGATGCCCAGAAGCATCTCTGGTCAGGACACCACACCCAGGGGACACTGCCCGGGGAGGAGGACCTGGGGGAGCTGGAATACACAGACAGCTACACCTTCAGGCTGGTCTCCAGGGCTGGCCCCTTGGAGGACAAAAGCCAGGTGTTGGATTGTCCCTAAGTGTGAAGACCCTGCCCTGGGCCTCTGTGTGGGGATACGGCCCTGGAAGCAGGGACGCAGGGGTAGGCCAGCCCCCAGACCCCTCTTGGCCTACTCAGCTCAGTTTCCCATCTAGGCCCTTACATTTTTGGGCACGTCTGTGCCCCATTCACTGGCCCCCAGAGGAGGAGCAGAACTGGGAGGTGCCCAGGTGGGCTGGCATGGGTGAAGGCCTTGAGGCAGAGTCCAGAATGTGGGGAAGAAGGGGCAGGGGTGGGAAAGGAGGGGCCTGGACCCCAGCCAGCATCCACCTGGCCCCCTGGGGAGGTGGGGGGCCTTGAGCTCGGACCAAGGCCTGGTCCCCATGAGCCAGTTCGAAGGGAAGGCAGCTGTGATGGTTCTCAGGGGCGGGAGGGGGCTGGGGTCCTCTGTCCTGCATCAGGGGATCACTGGGAAGGAGGATCTCATAGCACTGAAGGGTCTGGGCAGTTCTGCAGCTCCAGGAACTCGCTAAGGACCCTGAGGGGTTTACAAACGTGGTCCTAGAGCTCCAGTGAGACAGCTAGGAATCCTTAGGAGCCAGCTGCCCCCGAAGCTCAGAAAACAAGGCATCGGCTGGCGGTAGGGTGGGTGGGGAAAGGGGGCTCACCTGGGCTTGGAGTGCTGGGAGCTCCAGAGGACCCCAGGCTCCCAATCCTCAACTGGGGTCTCCAAGATGGCAATGCTGAGGGACAGAGTCTCTGCCTGGGGTCCCCTGGAGCCACAGGAGGAATGGCCTAACAGGGGTCGTGGGGCAGGGGGAACGATGGGGTTGGTGGTCGTAGCCCACGGTGATGGCCAGGAACCCTGGGCGCCCTCTGGGCCTGGGTGGGGAAGGGTCCTGGGATTGCCATTACAAGAGCAGCCCAAAGCACAGGCACATGTTATCACACAGTCTGGAGTCTGGACTCCAGGGTCAAGGTGGAGGCAGACCTGGAGCCTTCTGCCAGGCCTTTCCCGGTCTCTGGAAGCTCTGATGGCCCCCCTGAAGACAGCCGTCTCCTGTGTCTTCACAGCATCTTCCCTCTGTGTGTCTCTGTGTGTCCAAGTGACCCCTTTCCATGGGGACACCAGTCAGACCGGAGGAGGGTCCACCCTGATGACTTCATCTTCCCTTGATCACCTGCAGAGACCCTTTTCCACAGGTGCTGGGGGTGATGAATGTAGCATCTTTTGGACACACAATTCAATTCAACCTGTCACCTGGGGGAAGGCAAGGGAGGACGCAGGGCCATCTGTGGGGGGAGCGGGGAGTCCCGCACGCCTAGAAGAACTCAATTGTGCTGTAGCTACTTCCCTTCCCCTTCTCCCCACAGCCGCCGCACTCAAGCATAAACATGCCATCTAGCTGGAAATTTAACATCAAATCCTTTCTGCTACTTCAATTTCTACATTAGGACCTGGCAGGACGAGCACATTTTTCGCTGTGCTACGCTGGGCTGATTCGAGTGGGCACGTAGCCAGGGCATGCATTAACAGCGAGCCTCTCCTCCCCGCCCAGGAGACCCATCATCACTTGCATCCTCCTGGTCTGGCCCAGCACAGCCCCAAGTGTCCAGATGAGGAGCCGGGGGCACAGTCTCCTTGGTTTCCTCTGGAGGTGGAGCTTTCTGGAACTGCGTAGAGCAGACTGCAAACATCGCAGGGCCAGCACTCCCCTGACGTCTTTTATTGTTTTAATATATAAATTGGATCTTTTAAGAAGCAAGCCACAATTCTCATGGTGTGCCCCCTTTACGTGCATGAGCTCTAATTATTTGATATTCTGTAAGGTCTGAAAAATTATATTGTTAATTCCTCCCGAGGCCCGTCATGAAAGAGCTTATTATAAGTGCCAGGCCTTCCCCCAGGATTTAGGATTTCGTCACGAGGGTGATGACGTTGCTCAGAGCTCCTTGTAAGGATGGGCCTTGCAGCCTTCAGCATTTGCAGCTCAAGCATAAAGGGTCTGCTAAAGACATCTGTGGGCTTTCCTGGTGGCTCAGTAGTTTAAAAAAAAAAAAAAAATCTGCCTGCCAATGCAGGAGATACAGGTTCAATCTCTGAGTGGGGAAGATCCCCTGGAGGAGGAAATGGCAACCCACTCCAGTATTCTTGCCTGGAGAATCCCATGGACAGAGGAGCCTGGAGGGCTGCAGTCTGTAGGGTCACAAAAAGACACGACTGAGCGACTAAACAACAAGGATGTCTGTGTATTTGCAGGTCGTGGACGGCAAGAACCACCTCGCCACCCACAGTTTCATCATTGCAGGTTTGGGTCATACACCAGGCCCAGAGCAGATAAAGAACTGCCCCCGCTCCAGCTCTCACATGCAGAGGGGTGAGGGGTTTGGGGAGGAGCCCATACAGGAGGCTGAGCGTCTGGACCTGGCTGCAGAGGAATGGTTGCAGGCTGTGTCCCTCCTTGCTCCCATCACCTCCTAGGGCTGGGCGTCTGTCCTTTATGGCCTTCTCTCAACTCTGGACAGTTCTTGGCTGTTAAATGTCTCAAGAATGCCAGGGAGTGAATCTTGCCACTGGGCAAAACATTCCTTCCATCTGGGATTTGTTAGAAAGCATTCTGAAACCGGGTCATAAAACCTTGAAATTGGAGAAGACTCGGGGTTAGAGGAGACAGGGGTTAGAACAGGGTAGCAGGTTACCTTGAAGTCAGACAGCAGCCGCTGGCCCTTGCTTCCCGATTCCTCATCAGATAGAACTCAAGTTAAGCTCAGTAAACAAATGCTGGGCTAATGATTCCTATTGTTTGCTAGCTGGCAGCCCACATCTGCAAGGAATAGAAGTTGTGACTCATGCACTTGGGAAGCTTGTAGTGTAGACTTAGCAGGGTTGGATTCTGAGAAGGAGGCACTATTATACAGCAAGTTCTAGATAAGGTCCTTGAGACAACCAAGAAGGTGGGTGAGGAAACGGTTGCTAGCTACCCCCAACGTCCTTTCCATTCTTCTCCTTAGGTAACTAGAATCCCAAATTTTAGCTGGATACACCACATTCATAGAAAAGGCTATATTCTCCACACTACATTATGACTTAGTGAAGAATGTTCTCTTGATAGGAATTTAGAGGTGATGGCTGCCACTTAAGCAGCCATTTTGGACCATGAGGTTGCATGATCAGGATGAAAGAGCAGCATGTGGAAGAAGTCTGAATCGCAGCTCTTAATCTGAGCTCTTTGTAATATGGACCCTTCAGTTTAGTCGAGCATATTTCCCGTCTCTTTTGCAGCTAGATGTGACCATACACCTAAATTCCGGCCAATAATTTTAGACAGATGTGTTATATGCAACTTCCAGAAAACATCCTTATCAGGCAGAGCTGTGCTTTCTGCTATGAACTGAATTGTGTTCCCCGCAAAACGCATATGTCGAAGCCCTAACTACCAATGTATTTGGAGGTGGGACTTTGAGAGATGATTAGGTTTGGATGAAGTCGTGAGAGTGGGGCCCCCAAGTGTCCCACAATGGGATTAGTGTCTCTATAAGAAGAGGAAGAGATCCCAGAGCCCTCTCTGTGCCATGTGAGGACAGAGTATGATGGGATCTGCAAGCCAGGAAGAGACAACTCACCAGAATTCAACTCTGTGGGCACCCTGATCACAGACGCCCAGCCCCCGGAACTGGGAGAAATAAACATCTGTTGCTTAAGGCCCTGGTCTGTGGCATTGTGATAGGGCAGCCTGAGCACCCTGGGACAGCCTCCTTCGCTCCATCCCTGCTGGCTGGGATGCCCAAGCAGTCATGCTGGTCCACCAGGGAGCTTGCTGATGACAGAGCACCAGCATTATCATTAAAGAACCAGACGTTGTTCTGTGTGTGTCAGGTCACCGCCCCAGCCAGTTCCCTTTGATTTACAATATATTCTGCGACAGAATACATATTAAAACCTGAACATGAGGACGGCTTTTTCTTTGATTTTCCAATGAAAGAAAAACTAATTATTTGTCTGAAAATTCTCACCCCACAAATTAACACACATTTTCCTACTCTTATCTTCCCCAAATAGACAGCTGTCCCCTGAGGTTACCCCCGATAAATTATCATACATGTGCGTGGCTTAAAATAACAGAAATTTACTTTCTCACAGTCCTAGAACCCAAAAGTCTGAAACAAGGTCAAATCAAGGTGGCAGAGCTGCGCTCCCTCTGCAGGCTCTGTGAGAGGGTCCTTCCTGCCTCCTCCAGCGTCTGGGGCTCCAGGCATCTGGTGACTGCATCGCTCCTGTCTCTGCCTCCATCATTGAACAAGCCTCGTCTCTTTTCTCTGTCTCTCTCTGTGTGTCTTTTATAAGAACATTTGTCACTGGACTAGGGGCTTATCTGGATAATCCAGAATGGTCCTATGTTGAGATTTTTGTTTGTTTTTGGTTTTTAAGTTTTTTTTTTTTTTCTATTTTTATTTTTTTCAATTGGAGTACAACTGCTTTACAATGATGTGTTAGTTTCTGCTGTACAACAGCCTGGCAGCTGGGGAGCAGGCGTCCGAGCCAAAGAGAAATGAGGAGGACCCTGAGGGGTGAAGGGTCTTAGAGGGCAGCTTGGTTTGGCAGGCACGGCCACCTTCCTGGGCCACGAGCTGAGTGCAGGCAGAGGGGAGTTAGCTGACCTCACATCCCGGCACCAGAGTGGACCCAGGTGTTCTCTCCCAGGAGGATCCTCAGGGTAGGGGAAAACTCACACTCACAGGACACCATGGTTCCTCTGAGGGGCTTGTCTTCACAGGCTTCACAGCCCCTCCCCTGAAGTCTATAGAAGGAAAATCAAAAA
Organism: Ovis aries; assembly: GCF_016772045.2. NCBI lineage: Eukaryota > Metazoa > Chordata > Mammalia > Artiodactyla > Bovidae > Ovis > Ovis aries. The sequence continues at coordinate 264,094,296 of NC_056054.1, read as the reverse complement.
GGAGTCAGTGTTGCTCAGACAGCCCTTCAGAAAGAGCGTGGAGACCATTGAGGACGGGACTCACGCTCATCTCAACCCGGATGGAATCTGACCTGTGACCACAGCCCGTCCTGCCAAAGCATCCAGGACACTTGTCTGAAACTCAAGACGCCTGTGGGACCCTGATCCTGAAACAACGTGAGACAGCCACCCCTTGGGACACTCCTTCTGTGTCCAAGTTCAGCCTTGTGGCTCTTGCCTTTAAAAGCCCCCTGACTCTCTTCCTGGAAAGCTCTGTGCCTACCAAATTGCAATTTTTTTAAACCGAAGGATAATTGCTTTACAATGTTATGTTGGCTACTGCCAATATGAATCAGCCATAGGTATACACATGTCCCCTCCTTGCACCTCCCTCCCACCTCCTCCAACCCCATTCCACCCTTCTGCTGCTGCTGCTAAGTCGCTTCAATCATATCCGACTCTGTGCGACCCCATAGACGGCAGCCCACCAGGCTCCCCCATCCCTGGGATTCTCCAGGCAAGAACACTGGAGTGGGTTGCCATTTCCTTCTCCAATGCATGAAAGTGAAAAGTGAAAGTGAAGTCGCTCAGTCGTGTCCAACTCCTAACGACCCCATGGACTGCAGCCCACCAGGCTCCTCTGTCCATGGGATTTTCCAGGCAAGAGTACTGGAGTGGGGTTCCACCCTTCTAGGTTGTCACAAAGCACGGGGTTGATTGTCCTGTGTTACACAGCAACTTCCCATCAGCTGCCTATTTTACACATGGTACTGTGCTTGTTTCAATGTTACTCTCAATTCCTCTTGCCCTTTCTTTCCCCAGCTGTGTCCACAAATCTGTTCTCTACGTCTGAGTCTCTGTTTCTGCCCTGCAAATAGGTTCATCAGTATTATCTTCTAGATTTCATATATATGCATTAATATATGATATTTGTTTTTTTCTTTCTGACTTACTTCGCTCTGTATAACAGGCTCTAGGTTCATCCACCTCACCTGAATTGCAGCTCTTTGGACTCCCAAATAAAGCTCCAGGTGGCTCAGATGATAAAGAACCTGCCTGCTAATGCAGGAGACATAAGAGACAGAGGTTCAATCCCTAGGTCAGGAAGATGCCCTGGAAGAGGGCATGGCAACCCACTCCAGTATTCTTGCCTGGAGAATCCCATGGACAGAGGAGCCTGGCGGGCTACAGTCCACAGAGTTGCACAGTCAGACATGACTGAGCGACTGAGCATGCACTCACATGTTGTGATGTCTGCAGACACTGCCAAGTGCCCCGCAAGGAGAAGCTCTGACACAGAGGGTCCTGGCTGAGAAAGTATGTCTCCCAGGGCCTTCCCCTCCCTGAAGCTGTGGGTTCTGGGTCACAGAGAGGAGTCAGGAGGTGCTGGGTGAAGGTGGGCTAGGTCAGGCGGGAGCCGGATTTGTCCTCAGGGCAAGGGAAGCCCAGAGGAAGAGGGAAGGAAAGGGCTGCCTGGGGAACTCCCTTGGAAGGAGAAATGATTTGAATAATATTTGCATGGAACAGTTTGCATTTCAATGACCCAAGTTTGGGGACATGCAAATTGTGGTGTTCCAGGGGGTAAAAGAGATCCTTCGTGAGGTAAAATCCGGAGTGGGGCAGTTTGACCCAGACCAGGAAAGGACCAGGCTGTTCTTGGAGCCACATAGGGAGGAAGGAGGGTGCCCGCCTCACCTGTGCATCCTCGCAGTCCCACAGGGCAACATCAGTGTGTGTGTGTGTGCGTGTGTGTGTTGTTGTTGTTGCTTTGTGTATGTGTGTATGGTGTATGTGTGTTTGGAGCTGGATGTCACTAGAATAAGAGATGAGTAAGTTAATGTACTGAGAAGGCAATGGCACCGCATTCCAGTACTCTTGACCTGGAAAATCCCATGGATAGAGGAGCCTGGTGGGCTGCAGTCCATGGGGTCATTAGGAGTCGGACACAACTGAGCGACTTCACTTTCACTTTTCACTTTCATGCATTGGAGAAGGAAATGGCAACCCACTCCAGTATTCTTGCCTGGAGAATCCCAGGGACGGTGGAGCCTGGTGGGCTGCTGTCTATGGGGTCGCAGAGCATCGGACACAACTAAGGCAACTTAGCAGCAGCAAGTTAACGTAAGGGCTTCCCTGGTAGCTCAGCTGGTAAAGAATCCACCTGCAATGCAGGAGACCCTGTTTGATTCCTGAGTCAGGAAGATCTGCTGGAGAAAGGATAGGCTGCCCACTCCAGTATTCTTGGGCTTCCCTGGTGGCTCAGGAGGTAAAGAATCTGCCTGCAACGTGGGAGACCTGGGTTCGATCCTTGGGTTGGGAAGATCCCCTGGAGGAGGGCCAGGCAACTTAAATACGCATATTTGAAAAGAGATGGCTCTCTCACAGTGATGAGAGAGTAGGGCCCGGCAGAGGACATGGCTCAGTGGTCAGCTGTCCTTGGTCAGCTGTCACTCGCCTGTCCTGAGTTGCAGGGTGAGTCCTGCCCCTCTCCATTGGGAAAAGCCATGTGGTCTGGAGGGCTCCACTCAGACCTCCTCAGCACCAGAGACATTTTTAGCTGCTGATTTGATAAAAGGAAATTCTAAGACACAGCATGAGATCGCAAAGAGAACGCCTTCGTCTTTCCCCAGTTTCCAGCTGCGGAAGGTGGGATGGTGGCTCCCAGAACACAGGTCCACTCAGAACCTGTAAATGTGGCCTTCTGCGGAAAAGTCTTTGCAGATGACCTGGATGAGGTTGTCCTGGGTTAGGGTGGGCCTGAGTCCTGTAAAGCGTCCTTAGCAGAGAATAGAAGGGAGGAGACACACAGGGAGGAGCCCACGTGAAGACAGAGGCAGAGGCTAGAGGAATGTGGCCACAAGCGAAGGGAGTCTGGAGCCACCCAGGGCTGCAAAAGGCAAAAAAAGCACCTTTCCCCAGAGCCTGGGGAAGAGGGGTGGCCTTGCTGACACCTTGCTTTTGGGAATTCTGGCCTCCATAACTATGAAAGAATAAATGTCTCCTGTTTTAACCAGCCAGCTTGTGGTGCTTTGTTACAGAACACCATCACATCGACTCTCTGCAGAGATGCTGCTGCTGTGGGGTCGCACAAGCCCCAGGATCACATCACATGTCCCTTAGGGCTCTGTGTGTCCCCCGGGGCAGGCTGTACTCCTGTTGTGCTCTCCCTTTCGCATTTGGCAGGCAATGAAGGGACGCATTGGGCTTCCCAGGTGGAGTCAGTGATAAAGAACTCGTCTAACAATGCAGGGGACACAAGAGATGTGAGTGCAATCCCTGGGTAGGGAAGATCCCTTGGAGGAGGAAATAGCGACCCATTCCAGTATTCTTAGCTGGACAATCCCATGGACAGAAGAGCCTGGTGGGTGACTGTTCAGGGGTCGCACAGACTTGGACGTGGCTACAATGACTTCTCATGCATGCACACAAGGGAATGTATTGTCTACAGAGAATTTAAAAACAATAGGAAAACCAGCTGTTATTACCATGTGCGGTCAAGTCTGAATAGTCTGTGAAAGAATATACTTCCTCTTGGGAGGCTGAGAGGACTCCGTGTTGGCACACCGCCACTGGGTCATCCTGGCACATGCCCTCCTTGGGAAGTCAACACAACCCTGAGTCTCTCCCTGGGCCCAGGGCCTGGTCCTACAACTGGGTCTGTGTGCATTTACACCACCTTCAAACCATACAATACATCCCTCCAAAATGAGAAAATAGAGAACGAGAATTTTTGTCATATTAGTTGAGAGACATTATTATAAAAATATTGGGGAAATATGCGAAGAAATTCCATCAAATCATTAAGGATGGTAGTTTCTCACAAAAGTGAGCATAGAACTACCATGCACACACGCTGTCACTATAGCTGCGTCTGACTGCTTTCACCCCTATGAACCGTAGCCCACCAGGCTCTTCTCTCCATACTCTCCAGGCAAGAAGAAGGAAATGGCAACCCACTCCAGTATTCTTGCCTGGAGAATCCCAGGGACGGCGGAGCCTGGTGGGCTGCTGTCTATGGGGTCGCCGTGCCCTTCTCCAGGGGAACTTCCTGACACAGGCATTGAACCCCACATCTCTGGGGCTCCTGAGTTGCAGGCAGATTCTTTACCATCTGAGCCACTGAGGAAGTCCTATAGAACTACCATATTATCCAGATACTCCATTTATGGGTATAGACCCCAAAGAATTGAAAACAGGAACTCAAACCCTGTCTTTACATCCGGACTCATAGCAGCATTACTCAGAATAGCCAAGGGGAAGAAGCAGCTTGAGCACCCCATGAGGGTGAATGAATAAGCAAATTTCGGTGCATCCACACAGTGGACTATTGCTCAGCCTGGAAAAGGGAGACTGACAGCTGCTACGTGGATGAACCTTGAGGACTTGATGCCCCATGACATCAGCCAGACGCAACAAAGATAAACACTGTGAGCTTCCACTTACATGAAGTTCCTGGAGGAGTCAGATTCACAGAGACAGCAAGCAGGATGGCGGGGGCTGAGGCTGGGGCTGGGCAGAGGGGCAGCGGGGGGTAGAAAGTGAGTGTTTCATAGGGACAGAAAGGACAGAAACCAAAACCTCCAGTTTAGGAAGATGGGATGTTCTGGAGATGGATGGTGGGGATGGCTGCGCAACGATGTGAATAAATTTAAAGCCACTGAGTTGCGCACTTAAAAATGGTTAAGATCATAGATTTTATCACAATTAAACAGTTCTCTAACTTTTACAAAAGGAAGCAGAAAAGTTGTCAGAAACTAATTTTTAATTAAAAAAAGAGGTCAGAAGATGTCAGCAGGTCAGAGCTGTGGCTGTTGGGATCCGGTGCTGGAGCATCATGTCTGTGACGGGGACACGTGGACGCGTGGGGTCTGTGAGATGGACACCATCCCTGCTGGCCGCCCCGTCCCCCACACATGGTACACTGGCACCCAACAAGAGTATGTTCCCAGGAGCCTCCCAGCTTCCTGCTTCTGGTTCTGTGTGGCCCATAGTGTTTCCCGGCAAATCTTTCCTTCCATTGGCTGGACGCTGCACTGACCTCCTCTCTCTCAACCTGCCCACAAGTCTTATCAGAAGCTTCATCTTGGGTCTTTTCTCATAAATGCCTATGTTCTGGGGTTACTCTGCCCTGAGAAACCCCGAGAAGTGGGATGCTTTCTGCTTAGGGGGAAGATCCTCCTGAAGAAGAGGTGTGGTCATTCTCAAGAATGTCCTTCCAGGCTGGATGACACCTGGACAGTCCCTGGAAGGGTCCAGGGGCCATCAGGCAGCCCCTCTGGAGGCTGGAGCTCCCGCTCACAGCCACAGTTTGGCCTCATTCCCAAGAGGGGGGTGGATCTAGATAAACTGCACAGAGTCCCCATGTGCAACACACGGTCCTGCTCACATTTACGCACACGTGCCCTTCCCGCACACAGGGAGCAAGGGAGATCTTCACGGTGCAGACCACCCTTCACACACAGCTGTCTGAAAACTCAGACACTAGAAAAAGTAACGCCTCTGCTTCCCTGTCTAACCCACCTAACTTAGCCCTTCATTTCCTAAACAGAGTCCCTGAAACAGCGCTTCCCCAGTGCGGGGATGTGGGGAGGAGCCAGGCAGACATGAACATTTACAGAGCCTGTGCCATCACTCGGCGCCAACACATAGTGGAGGAGAACCTGCCATGTGAGATGTAAATGACCCGGTACGGGTAACTCCTTTACAGAATGCTCTTACATCTGGAAGGTAAGAGGGCCTGTGGAGCGATCATAATAGTGACAGCATCCTGTCTCACTGGGCTGAATTCCAGAGTGCATGTGAAGAGCGTCACTCAGACGCTGCACACAGTACGTGGGAGGTGGGAATGAAGGGGCGTGGGCGCTGCACAGTCTGCCTCTTGTTTGTCTCATCTCCTGATTCAACTCCGCGTATCACCATCACGGTGGCTCAGGTGATGCTAGGGGGCAGGGGGCAAGCTCTCAGAGGCATTGCTGGAGACTCTGCGGCAGATTCTGAACACACGTAACTGGTTTGTGGCTTTTTGTCCCCCCATGGGTCCATACATGGGTCCTATTGACACATGGACAGGTGATTGGTCCCTGGACCTGTGTTAATGACTGCTGAGCACCATCTGCTTATCAGCCTTCACTCACCAGCCAGCAGCAGGCAGAGCCCACTTCCCACCCCAGTAGTTGGCCCCCTATAAGGTCAAGCTCAGCATCCAGCCAAGGCTGGTCTATTCAAGGGAGGATTCCTATGCAAGCCTCTCCCCACAGCTGCCCTGCGGCCACTGTGAAACTCACACCTGAGCAGGGGCCCCTGGGTTTCCAGGTCCAGGGCCAGGGCTCCCCCACCTCCCAGTCCCTCCTGCTGCGGAAACACCAGGGGCCTCCACTTCCTGCAGTAAGCAAAGATCCTCCCATGGCTGGCTGCCCACTGCTTCCTCTGAAGGAAGCCCCATCTGTCCTGGGGTGCAGGGAGCGGATGGGGACCATGCTTCTTCTTTAGGAACATCTCCTTCCCCCATTGTCTTTGCCTCTCCTCCCCCAGGCCTGCCCCAGCTGCCTCAGGCCTCAGATCCCAGCACATCCACGTAGTGGGCGCCTTCTGCCACTGTGCCCACATGGGCCCTGCTGCAGTAGCTGGCATCGCCCTTCTACAGTCTGGCTTGTCCAACTCTGGGCATCATATTTGGGAGTGTAAACAGGTTCACTGTGGGGTCCCCCAGTTTGCCATGGCTGGATGGGTGAGAAAGACCCCAGGGCTGGTGGATGGAGCAGCTGTCATTAACTGGGGAAAGCCCCTCCCTACCCTTCTCCAAAAATAAGACAAAAAGCGCTGACTCTGAGGCAAGGGGACTTCCCATTCCAACTGTGTCAACACACGGGGGCTGCCAGCTCTAGGCTCTGGCTGCAGTGTGGCTGAACACTCCTCCTTTTCTCAGGCAGGGCCATTTGCATCCTTGGTACAGCTTCTTCAGTTTCTGTCCCACCCAGTCCTGAAGACTTCCAGAGGGTGTGGCAGCAAGGGCTGGGAGCCCCAGGGAAGTCACCTGCTCGGGAGAACATCAGGGCACCAGGTGGAGGGATCCACCCTCCAGGGCTCAGCGAACACCCAGTCCCTTCCTGGCTGGGTGTCAGTTTCCTGCACAGCCTCAGGAAATTCAGGGTCAGCTGGGGTGTGGCACGTGGTCCTGCAGCCACACGGTTTTAGCAATGATGGTCACGTGCATCTGCCAGGCTCCTCCCCTGCACCAGACAACCCACTAGCTGCCCCGTATGCATCTGCTCAAGTTCCAGCCATGCTGGGAATCTGGCTTCTTTGCGTCCTCCTTAAACATGAGGAAGCACTCTGCGTACCCCAGCCGGGGGCCTCTCACACCTGCCTTGGTTTTCCAGGGGAGCGTTTGCATGGAGATGCATAGAGATGTGCTCATTGGGTGGTGCAGCTGTCTCTGCACTGAGGTGTCTCTAGGACCCTGACTTCCTGGGACCTGAAGATGCTTCTAGAAGACCGAGCTGTTGGCAGTGGAGATGCAGCAGGAAGCTTGGGCACCCTGCCAAGCCTGCCTTCAGGTGGCTTCACAGTGGGGCTGGTGGGAAGAAGGAGGGAAGCCCCCTCAGACCTCCACCCCTGGCATCAGATGGTGCAGGGCCCCCTGCAGAGTGGGTTATACCCTTCCCTGCATCCATCAGGCTGTCCCTCAATGCTTGAGCTGAAGAAAATGTCTATGGGACATGCTGCCAGCTCCCTGCAGGGACCTGCCTCCAGCCTCACCCACTTGGGGCCAGAATGGGTCCCTCAGTGAACCCACAGTGCTGGCAGGCAGAGCCCCATGGCAGGCGGAGCCCCATGGCAACTGCACTGATCTGTCCAGGCTCGGGCCCGCAGAGCTTGTCCATCTGTCAGGGGAGGAATGCCAGGGCCTGGGCTATACCTGCCCTGTCTTCCCCTCCAGGGCCTCCCTTTCCTGTTCTGCAGGAAAAGTCCTAGCTTGGTCAGCTGGGTCTCTGAAGCCTGAAAGGCATCCCTGCATCTGACAGAAACCAGGTTTGTGCTGCTGATTTCTGATGGTTTCCGTGGACACTCCTTGTGGCCCCCAACTGCTGGACAGGAGACCAGACAGCTCTGGTCTTTCCAGACACCCCTAGCCAGGCTTGAATGTCATCCTCTTTCCCAAGGCTGCCTTACGTGGTCCCTTGGCTCAGCCTGCTCCTCTCAGGCCTGTGGAGCCTCAGGAAGCCTGTGCAGCATGGGGCCAGCAAGACTGTCCCCAGGGTGCTGGTGAAAGCAGCTGGTCCAAACCACACCTGGTGACCGGCAGCAAGGACCGAGACACAGGCCACCTTCCCGCAGCTCATCCTCTGTGCTTCCCCTAACTGGCTCTTTAAAGGGAGGGGATTGAGCTTCCATCTACTGTGGGTTGAAGTGTGTGCCCCCTCCAAAAGATATGTCCACGTCCTAACCTTTGTACTGTGACTGTAACCCTCTGAGAAAACAGTCTCTGCAGGTGGATTTAGTTAAGATGACGTCAGTTCAGTTCAGTTCAGTTGCTCAGTCATGTCTGACTCTTTGCAACCCTGTGGACTGCAGCACGCCAGGCTTCCCTGTCCATCACCAACTCCCAGAGCTTGCTCAAACTCATGTCCATTGAGTCAGTGATGCCATCCAATCATCTCATCCTCTGTCATCCCCTTCTCCTCCTGCCTTCAATCTTTTCCAGCATCAGGGTCTCTTCCAATGAGTCAGTTCTTCACATCAGGTGGCCAAAGGATTGGTGCTTCAGCTTCAGCATCAGCCTTCCAATGAATATTCAGGACTGATTTCCTTTAGGATGGACTGATTGGATCTCCTTGCAGTCCAAAGGACTCTCAAGAGTCTTCTCCAACACCACAGTTCAAAAGCATCAGTTCTTTGGTGTTCAGTTTTCTTTATGGTCCAATTCTCACATCTATACTACTGGAAAAGAGCTAGCTTTGACTAGATGGACCTTTACGGACAAAGTAATGTTTCTGTTTTTTATATGCTGTCTTTTTAATATGCTGTCTATGTTGGTCATAGCTCTTCTTCCAAGGAGCAAGTGTCTTAATTTCATGGCTGCAGTCACCATCTGCAGTGATTTTGGAGCCCCAAAAAATAAAATCTGTCACTGTTTCCACTGTTCCCCATCTATTTGCCATGAAGTGATGAGACCAGATGCCATGATCTTAGTTTTCTGAATGTTGAGTTTTAAGCCGGCTTTTCACTTTCATCAAGAGGCTCTTCAATTCCTCTTTGCTTTCTGCTGTAAGGGTGCTGTCACCTGTGTATCTGAGATTACTGATATTTCTCACAGCAATCTTGATTCCAGCTTGTGCTTCATGCAGTCCAGCATTTCTCATGATGCACTCTGCATGTAAGTTAAATAAGCAAGGTGACAATATACAGCCTTGACATACTCCTTTCCCAATTTGTAACCAGTCCATTGTTCCATGTCCAGTTCTAACTGTTGCTTCTTGACCTAAGTACAGATTTCTCAGAAGGCAGGAAAGGTGGTCTGGTATTCCCATCTCTTGAAGAACTTCCCACAGTTTGTTGTGATCCACACAGTCAAAGGTTTTGGCATAGTCAATAAAGCAGAAGTAGGTGTTTTTCTGTAACTCTCTTGCTTTTTTCGTGATCCAACAGATGTTGACATTTTGATCTCTGATTCCTCTGTCTCTTCTAAATCCAGCTTGAACATCTAGAAGTTCTCGGTTCAAGTACTGTTGAAGCCTAGCTTGGAGAATTTTGAGCATTACTTTACTAGTGTGTGAGATGAATGCAATTCTGCAGTAGTTCGAACATTCTTTGGCATTGCCTTTCTTTGAGACTGGAATGAAAACTGACCTTTTCCAGTCCTGTGGCCATTGCTGAGCTTTCCAAACTTGCTGGCATATTGAGTGCAGCACTTTCATAGCATAAGCTTTTTGGATTTGAAACAGCTCAACCTGAATTTCATCACCTCCACTAGCTTTGTTCATAGTGATGCTTCCTAAGGCCCCCTTGACTTCAGCCCCCAGGATGACATCAGGCAAGTCCTTGCAGGAGGAGAAAAGACAGACACACAGAAGACAGCCCTGCTGTGGCCAAGGCTGTGCTCCGCATGATGTGTCCACAAGCCAAGGAAGATAAGGGTTCCAGCAACGTCTGATCCTGAGGGACTTGGGACAGATCATCCCCTTGATATTCAAAATGGAGAGTGGCCCTCTTGACCCCTTGACTTTGGACTTCTGGCTTCCAGAACTGTGACAGAAAACGTCTCTGTCCATCCCATCTGTGGTCATTTCTTTCTGGGGCCACAGGACACAAAAGGGGTATCATTCACAGCCAGTGCTCCGGGGGCTCAGACGGTAAAGAATCCGTCTGCAGTGCAGAAGACTCAGGTTCAGTCCCTGGGTCAGGAGGATCCCCTGGAGGTGGGCATGGCAACCCACTCCAATATCTTTGCCTGGAGAATCCAGTGGACAGAGGAGCCTGGGGTGCTTCAGTCTATGAGGTCGCAGAGTCAGACAGAGTTGAGTGACAGAGCACACACACCCGTACTGACTCTGGAGGCCCTGGAGGGGGGGGGGTCTCAGGAAGGGACCCCTGTTCTCCCCACCAGACTCTCCCAACCTTCCCAAGGGGTCAGGTCCTCCGCCATCCATCATCTCACACGTCCCTTATTGAGCCCCTGCCCTCCTGGGGACACAGACCTGAACCCCACTCCCAGCCCGCCTCCTCCTGGAGCTCAAACTGCAAGAGGTAGATAAAGCCCGCAGAGTTTATAACAACAGGCTCCCCTGGAGGCCATGCTGGGCTTGGGAGGGCTGGACCTGGGCTCAGAGCAGCTCTGTCCTAAATGCGCCCCTCCTCCAATGAGTCTGCCAGGAGAGCTCACTACTGAGAACTTTTAGGGTCACTGCCCCGGCTGGACCTTTCCCCACTCTGCTCCTGGATGCTGATCCCTCTCTGGAGCCCCTGTTCTCACACCCAACCAGGTGTCCCGGGTGTCTTGGGGACCAGGAGTGACCGTGCGAGCCTGAGGCAGTCCAGGCAGGTATCGGAGGTGGTTGCCCACTTAGGGACATGGGGGAGGGCTGCCTCCCTGCCACCACCCCAGCTGGACTTTGTGTTGGGGAAACACCATCTTCCCATGGCCCCTAACCCGCTGTTTCTGTGATGAGCTGCTCTCTCAGCTCTGGGATCCCAGTTGAGGTCACAGCTGTCCACACGGTCACTTGGAACCCAGAGTAAAATCTTGCATCTCAAGGATGACAGAGGAAACACCCGGAGGCCCCGGTTCTCAGGAAGGACCGCAGCCCTGCAGATCCACGGAGGGGGCCAGGGCCAGCTGGTCAGGACAGCATGAGCTCCGGGGCTACCCAGATTCTTGCTGACATGGACGTTGGATTCCCGTCTTGCGGAGGGAGGTGCAGAGAGCTTTTGAGTCTTCCCCGCCCCCCTCCATGGCACAGAAAAGGGACAGGACTCCTTGAGAAGGAAAGGACATGGCGGGAGCTCTGCTGGGAGGATTCCTGGGAGCTGGGCAGTGGCCACGACTGAGAACGAGTGGAGCCTGGGCTGCCGGGGGCCCCATCAGCCTGTGTCACCACTGCAAGGGGCGGGGGAGCAGGGAGATTACCACACAGGCAGGGCGCGGAGCGCGGGGGGCCCGGGGAAGGCTAGCTCTTCTCTTGCCTGGGGATGGTTGCCTCCCGGAGGGGCTGGAGAAAGGTGGGGAAGGCACCGGGGTGAGGAAGGGGACTCCACAGGGACCTCCTTCCTGGGGCAGGCCCCTCCCCACACATAGGCCACGACCCCCACCCATCCTGCAGAGGCCACACAGGGTCTGCCCCCCATCACCCCCACTACCCCCACCTCTCAGTGCTGGCCTCTCCCCTTCACTAGCATGCCTGCAACTGCGCTGACTCAACTCATACCCAGCTGGGCAGCCCCCCTCTGCCCTCTGCCCAGAGGGGGCCCCAGAGCACTTCTTCATTCAGCCTTGCAGATGAGTCCCCATCCCTGACCACGTGGCAACAGTTCAGCCTCCTGACGCTGACACTCGCTGCCTCCACCTGCACACACTCTCCCCTCGTGACTTGACCTTTGCACATCTTCCTCATCAGGCTCTAAGCCCTGTGAGGTGGGAGGCAGTCGTGGTCCCTGGTGCAGCCCCAGGGCTGGCCTCCATCCAGATTCACTGACCAGACGGCCAGACAGATGCACGAGTGACTCAGCCTCTGTCTAGATGTCGCTGGTCCCAGGGAGCGCATCCAGGCAGGAGGCAGTGGCCGCGAAGCCTCGTCCCCGTGACCCCTCCTCTCCCTGCAGGCCCAGCCCTGTCTCAGAGCTCATGACCTGGCATCTCAGCACAGAACATGGTCTCTGACACCCCACAGGCCCCTCCAGGCCTGGAAAGGGTGGGAAGCTGACAGCTGTGGCCCAGTGTGAGGTCTCCCGGGAACACCCGTAGCTCCACTCCCGGGAAGTGCACCCAGCAGCAGAGGTGGGGCCGGGGGATCCAGCAGGGACTATAGCCCAGTGGCCCTGGGCAGCACCCTCTGCAAGTATGGCGAGGCTTGGCCAATGCTGATGGCCGTGGGGCCACCCAGACAGCTGAGAGAGGACTCCTCCTGGAAGAGGCCTGGACAAGGGGACATGCTCAGGGCAGCAGCCGAGTGGCACCGGGATGGATCCCTGAAGAGTTGCGTGAGGTTCTGAGGGTCACATACCTGTGATGGCTGCCACGCCCACCACCAGCAAACTAGAGCGGCCTGGAAGACCCCGCCCAGCGGAAAAATAACAAGATGCACACATTCCTGAGAGTGCGTTTTCAGCTCCCTGGAGACGGGCACTCCACTACAGCGAGCAGACAGTTACAGACTCGGCCCTGGTCCCTGGATGGGGCTTCGGGATAAAGCCTTGTCCAGCGTGGCCGTCCACACCCTGAGCCCTCCAGCCTGCTTTGTTTTTAGCACTCTGCAGTTCAGACTCTCACGAATTCTTTTTTTATCTCTCTCTCTTTTGATTTTATTATTTAGATTATGAATGTATGATAACACGTTACAGATCTGGAAAATACAGAAAAAAGTTACATATAGTTCCACTATATATTACAATTATTTTCTTAAGTTGGTAAATTAAAATTTTTATTTGGAGTTTGAAACTCTCAAAAATTAATAGAATGAATAGACAGAAAAGTAGAAGACTATAGTAGACTTGAAAAGTACCATGAAGCAATTCAACAGAATTAAGATTTACACAGTTTTCACACCACAGCCGGATACAAATTCTATTCAAGTTTCCACAGATTTCAAACTAGGAAACACTGGATCGTATCCAGGGACATAAAACAAGGCACAAAAGTTTCACGGTCTAAAGGTATTGAGCCAGGCTTGCCTGTGAGTGTCCAGGAGTCTCTGGTGGAGGCAAAGGTCGACAGCGGCCTGCTGTGGGGTCAGGGCACTGATTACAACAGCACAAGCATAAGTCCTTTTGAAGGAAGTTGCCATTACTGCCATTTCCCTACCATAGCTTGACCTCAGGCCGAACAAGAGGGAGGGAACACAACCCCCCACGCCAACATAAAATTGGATTAAAGATTTACTGAGCATGGCCCCATCCATCAGAACAAGACCCAGATTCCCCCACAGTCAGTCTCTCCCACCAGGAAGCTTCCACAAGCCTCTTGTCCTCATCCATCAGAGGGCAGACTGAATGAAAACCACAGGCACAGAAAACTAACCAAACTAACGCACGGACCACTGCCTTGTCCAACTCAGTGAAACTATGAGCCATGCTGTGCAGGGCCACCCAAGACGGACGGGTCATGGTGGAGACTTCTGACAAAACGTGGTCCACTGGAGAAGGAAATGGCAAACCACTTCAGTATTCTTGCCTTAGAAGCCCCCATGAACTATATGAACAGGCAAAAAGAAAGATAAGTCACTGAAAGATGAACTCCCCAGGTTGGTAGGTGTCCAATATGCTACTGGAGAAGACTAGAGGAATAGCTCCAGAAAGAATGAAGAGATGGAGCCAAAGCGAAAACAATGCCCAATTGTGGATGTGATTGGTGATGGAAGTAAAGTCCAAGCTGTAAAGAACAATATTGCATAGGAAACTGGAATGTTAGGTCCATGGATCAAGGTAAATTGAAAGTGGTCAAACAGGAGATGGCAAGAGTGCACATTAACATTTTAGGAATCAGTGAGCTAAAAAGGAATGGAATGGGCGAATTTAACTCAGATAACCATTATATCTACTACTGTGGGCAAGAATCCCTTAGAAGAAATGGAGTAATCCTCATAGTCAACAAAAGAGTCCAAAATGCAGTACTTGGGTACAGTCTCAAAAACAGCAGAATGATCTCTGTTTGTTTTCAAGGCAAGCCATTCAATATCACAGTAATCCAAGTCTGTGACCCAATCATTAATGCCAAAGAAGCTGAAGTTGAACAGTTTTATGATGACCTACAAGACCTTGAACTACCACCCAAAAAAAGATGTCCTTTTCATCATAGGGACCTGGAATGTAAAAGCAGGAAGTCAAGAAATACCTGGACTAGCAGGAAAGTTTGGCCTTGGAGTACAAAATGAAGCAGGGCAAAGGCTAATAGAGTTTTGCCAAGAGAATGTGCTGGTCATAGCAAATACCCTCTTCCAGCAACCCAAGAGAAGACTCTACACATGGACATCACCAGATAGTCAACACCGAAATCAGACTCATTATATTCTTTGCAGCCAAAGATGGAGAAGCTCTATGCAGTCAACAAATACAAGACGAGGAGCTGACTGTGGCTCATTCACGAAACCCTTATTGTAAGATCCAGACTTAAATTGAAGAAAGTAGGGAAAACCACTAGACCATTCTTGTATGATCTAAATCAAATCCCTTATGATTATATGGTGGAAGTGACAAACAGATTCAAGGGATTAGATCTGATAGAGTGCCTGAAGAACTATGGATGGAGGTTTGTGACATTGTACAGAAGGACATGATCAAAACCATCCCCAAGAAAAAAAAATGCAAAAAGGCAAAATGGTTGTCTGAGGAAGCCTTACAAATAGCTGAGAAGAGAAATGAAAGGCAAAGGAGAAAAGGAAAGATGTACTCATTTGAATGCAGATTTCCAAAGAATGGCAAGGAGAAATACAAAAACATTCCTCAGTGATCAGTGCAAAGAAATAGAGGAAAACAATAGACTGGGAAAGACTAGAGATCTCTTCAAGAAAATTAGAGATAGCAAGGGAACATTTCATGGAAAGATGGGCACAATAAAGGACAGAAATGGTATGGACCTAACAGAAGCAGAAGATATTAAGAAGACGTGACAAGAATACACAGAAGAACTATACAAAAAAGATCTTCAGGACCACGAAAACCACAGTTGTTTGATCACTCACCTAGAG
This sequence comes from Ovis aries, assembly GCF_016772045.2. Lineage (NCBI taxonomy): Eukaryota > Metazoa > Chordata > Mammalia > Artiodactyla > Bovidae > Ovis > Ovis aries. Next base: position 264,078,898 of record NC_056054.1, on the reverse strand, counting down.
TCAGACATCCTGGAATGCTACGTCAAACAGGCCTTAGGAAACATCACTACGAACAAAGCTAGGGGAGGTGATGGAATTCCAGTTGAGCTATTTCAAATCCTGAACGATGACACTGTGAAAATGCTGCACTCAATATGCCAACAAATTTGGAAAACTCAGTAGTGGCCACAGGACTGGAAAGGTCAGTTTCATTCCAATCCCAAAGAAAGGCAATGGCAAAGAATGCTCAAAGTACCACACAATTGCACTCATCTCACACGCTAGTAAAGTAATGCTCAGAATTCTCCAAGCCAGGCTTCAACAGTATGTGAACTGAAAACTTCCAGATGTTCAGACTGGATTTAGGAAAGACAGAGGAACCAGAGATCAAATTGCCAACATCTGTTGAATCACTGAAAAAGCAAGAGAGTTCCAGAAAACATCTACTCCTGCTTTAATGACTATGCCAAAGCCTTTGACTGTGTGGATCACAACAAACTGTGGGAAGTTCTTCAAGAGATAGGAATACCAGACCACCTTACCTGCTTTCTGAGAAATCTGTAATCAAGAAGCAACAGAACTGGATATGGAGCAATGGACTGGTTCCAAACTGAGAAAGGAATATGTCAAGGCTATATACTGTCACCCTGCTTATTTAACTTATATGCAGAGTACATCATGCAAAATGCTAGACTGGATGAAGCACAGGCTAGAATAGGATAGTTGGGAGAAATATCAATAACCTCAGAGATGCAGATGACACCACCCTTATGGCAGAAAGTGAAGAGGAACTAAAGAGCTTCTTGATGAAAGTGAAAGAGGAGAGTGAAAAAGTTGACTTAAAACTCAGCATTCAGAAAACTAAGATCATGGCATCTGGTCCCATCACTTCATGGCAAATAGATGGGGAAACAATGGAAATAGTGAGAGACTTTATTTTTCTGGGCTCCAAAATCCCTGCAGATGGTGACTGCAGCTATGAAATTAAAAGATGCTTGCTCCTTGACCAACCAGACCTATTAAAAAGCAGAGACATTACTTTGCCAACAAAGGTACGTCCAAAGTTATGGTTTTTCCAGTAGTCATGTATGGATATGAGAGTTGGACCATAAAGAAAAGTGAGTGCCAAAGAATTGATGGTTTTGAACTGTGGTGTTGGAGAAGATTCTTGAGAGTCCTTTGGACTACAAGGAAGTCAAACCAGTCAATCTTAAAGAAAATCAGTCCTGAATATTCATTGGAAGGACTAATGCTGAAGCTGAAGCTCCAATCCTTTGGCCACCTGATGGGAAGAACTGACTCATCGGAAAGGACCCTGACGCTGGGAAAGATTGAAGGCAGGAGGAGAAGGGGACAACAGAGGATGAGATAGTTGGATGGCATCACTGACTTGATGGATATGAGTTTGAACAAGCTCTGGGAGCTGGTGATGGATAGGAAGCCTGGCATGCTGCAGTCCATGGGGTTGCAAAGAGTCAGACATGACAGAGAGACTGAACTGAACTAAATCCATAAGTGTGGAATCTAGAAAAATAGTGTAGATGAACTCATTTGCAAAACAGAAATAGAGACACAGATATAGACAACAGACATATAGATACCAAGAGGGAAAGTGAAGCATGGGATGAAATGGGGGATTGGGATTGACGTATATACACTCTATGTATAATGCACATAACTGAGATCCTGCTGTGTAATACAAGGAAAGGACTTGAGTTTGAGCAAGCTCTGGGTGTTGGTGATGGACAGGGAAGTTTGGCTTTCTGCAGTCCATGGGGTTATAAAGAGTTGGACACGACTGAGCTACTGAGCAATAACAACAAACCAAAACTAGCAGTTTGAATTTAAGTTAGTTTAGTATGAAAGATGCTGCCCTAAGAAAACACAGTAAGGATTAAGACGTAAGTAAGCCCCAGACACTTGCGGCTCCTTGGAGGGAACAAGGGGAATCTGTTCATTGTCTGTGACCGATCCACACCCACAGGGAAACAGGGTCAGGCACTAAGCTGAACTGAAAGGTATTGAAATCACACAGCAGACTCTCACTTGTTCTAACCCACATTTCCTCGCAGGAGGCCACATCGATGGTGGTCACTCACCATCCGGCCCCTGACCCCGTGACCTGGCCCCTCTGCTGAAATTTATCCCAGAGACCTTGCTTTACATCACCCCTTAATTTTTCATTGCTCATCTCTCCCAGTTCTTCAGAAACCCTCCAGCAGGAACGTCATCCTATCAGAGATGGTTTAAGCACTTTCTCAGAGTCTTCAGCTTTAATTTGCTAAAAGGAGAGCTGTTCCTTTTGGCTTCTGGGCTTTTCCTTTGACCTCTTAGGGGCAGGTCAGGCCCTCATCTGTGCTTACCGCATGTGCGTATGACAGGGGAAAGGTAAGGCCCTGTGAGCAGGCGGGCCCGGGGACCAAAGCACCGTCCACTCTCCTCCCTCCTGTCCTCCCAGACAGCGGTGGGGCTACCAGCATGGAACAAGGAGCATGCTTACTCGGTGTGGCTCCACAGCTGCCCCCCGCCCCCAACCCTGCACTGCTCAGAGGAGACCACCGCTGCTCCACTCAGCAGCTGATGGAAGAAGCACACAGCTCTTCTGGGAGCCCCAGGCAGGGTAGCTAAGTGACCAAGCCACACAGACATCAAAGCCTCACAGAGAGGACTTCCCTGGGCATCCTAGTGGTTAAGTATGGCCTTTCAACCCAGAGGACGTGGCTTCAGTCCCTAGTTGGGGAGCTGAGACCCCTCATGGACCAAGTAGTCTGTAAGCCACAACGAGAGATGGCCACGTGCCACAACAAAGACTCAGTACGGCCTCCCGGATAGAGGCAAAAGCTCCTGTGTCAAAGCCTGAGTATGTGATCCTCTCAACACCCCCTGGGTAGGACACATCAGAACCCTGTTTACAGAGGATGAAACTGAGGCTGTGGGCCATGATGCATAAGCATCGGTCTGACAAAGGCTCTGTTTAGTAACCACTGCCCGGGACTCGACCCTCGCCTTCTCACTGACCCCTCCCTTTGCAACATTATTCCTGACAGATTTCCTGCTGGATGTGGACAGTGTTCAGACTCACCCCCAGGAGAGAAGGGAAGGACAGATGTTCTGATGCGATGTAAATGCTGGGCCTTCCCCAGCTTCTGATGCCCCAGTGCCGATGTGCCTGGCAGGCTGCCCAGTGCTCCCTTCTGGAGTCCCTGGCACAGCCCCGAGGGCTGCCAGTCTGGTGTCTCAGAACCCTGCTCTCCCCACAATAGGGTAGAGAGGAGCCTGCAGGAGTGGAGCTCTGTCTGGTTCAGGGGAGTGTGGGAGTCACGGATGACGGACAGTTGGCAAAATCATAAAGAACTTGAGCTCCTCAGAGTTTAGTCCCTCCCAGTGTTTCCCATGGACCACCCAGAGCGGTTCAGGAAATGGCAGATACACAGATCATAGTCGATGACCCAAAACTGTGATCTCGACAAAATACCGCTGCAGGAAATGATCACAGTCGGATTAAATACAATAACGTATTTTCGGGTAGGTAAAGGCAGAGGCACACACCTGCACACACACCCTGCCGCCCGGCCCTCAGACGCGGGGTGGGAGCATGAGGCACGGACACTGGACTGACTCTGTCATCACTGTGCAGAGTGGGTTCTCAGGGACCCCTCAGGTGGCAGGCCATGGGCATGTCCAAGGGGCACTGAAGAGAGGCTCCCAGCTGCCAGAGTGGGGCCCAGAGAGCCCAGTGTCCCCAGTGGGGCCAGCAGAGGCACTCTGGCAGGCGTGTGGGGAGAGGGGTACACTCCAGCCATACGGAGCCCACTGTGTCGCCAGCGTGACCGCGCCCTGGCAGGTGATGTGAAAGGGGAAACGATGACATCAAGGGGCATTCATGTCCACTGACCCGTGGGAGCAGCCAAGGGCGTGCCGCCCTCCCCAGCTCTGGGGCCAGGTGCCAGCTGGGCGCATGGGAAGGGTTCCAGGAGGCAGAGACTGCTGGGGAGAGGGAGGCCTGCGTGTGGTCAGAGCCCCAAGTCCATCATGCGGATGACTCAGTGCACCTGTGGCTCTGAGTCCAAACCAGAACCAGGTAAGAGGACTGCCCCAAATAGGCACCTGGAGGGAGGTTCTTCCTGCTGATGCCAGACCCGCCTGCCCTGAGTGAGTGTGGAGGCCGGCCTGACTGAGAACAGGGACTCAGCTCTGCCGCTGCCGCTGCCTGGGCACCTCCCAGGAGAGCCTGTGTCCACCATGCAGCGTTCCCCCGCCAACATCCCCCAGGAGGCCCCAAGTGGACCACGTGCGCTAGGGGCTCTGATGAACTCCAGCCCTCAGCCGTTTTCTCCCCACAGGCTGTCTCTGACTGGGGACCCCCCCATGTTATGCAGTGAGGCCCCCCAAGTCCCGTGGTTCCTGCTTGGTTTTCATTTCCCCACCGACAAGGCCAAATTCACTTCCTAATGAGTCCACTCAGGGAGGGAAATGGAGGCAAACGGCACCCTTGGCACTAATTTGCCTCGTGTCCTGAAGCTCCCAGCGTCCCCAGCTGTCAGGCCTGAAAATTAGCCGAGCAGCTGAGAATCTGACGGCAGAGTGACGGGGCTCCTGAAAGCAGCTCCTCCACCCGCCTCCCCCACCACCAGGACCCCAGGCTCCGGGGAGGGAGGCCTGCAGACGTCAGCACCCTCTGCCCCGGCGTCTCTCCCACGACGGCAGGGGGATGGCACGTTACTGCCGCTCCCAGCTCCTGCCACTCACAGGTTGTTGGGCTATAAAAAGCATCATTGTTCAGCCCCAACCAGGCAGGCGCTGCCGCGGCTCTGACGTCTCTGCCTGCTGGCTTCTTTCAGACGACAAGTCCGCACAACGTTGCTGCTGATCCCCGGGCACACGCCCACACACGGCCAGGCCTGTGCACACGCGGGCAGTCACGTACGAGAGAAGGCCTCCAAGCGCTTGTGCAAAGACAGCCTGCCTCGGAGACCCAGGGCAGCATCCCCGGGGGCCCCTGGAATGCCCGGGCCACTGGGCGATGACGGGGATCAGCTTCCTGTGGGACGCATGTGGCCAGCCTTGCTGGCTGGGGGACAGGCCTCTGAACTGGGATATAGAACTCACAGTGGAGGAGGGGAGTCTTGTGTTGAAACAGCTCTGCAGAAGCATATGCGGGGCCCTGGATACATTGGCGGAGAGGGGGGTGGTTCTCAGGGCCACAGGGGACCCACACCTCGGTGCCTCCTTCAGGGACAGGGTGCCCTCTGTGTCAGCCCCTGTCACCTGCCAGATATCGAACTCTCAAGACGTTTTCCCTTTCTCACCAGCCATGACTCCAAGGTGCTCAGGGCCTCAGTTTCTGCACCTGCAGAATGGGATGGTTCCACTGTCCTTCCGAGATGCCATGAACAGAAGTAAGGAATCCTCACAAAGCGGCAAGCAGGAAGTAGTGACCTATAAACACCTCTCTTAGGGCTTTATGTACAATCTACTCCTTGCCCTTGCACCAAACACTTTCTGTCTGCAGCCACCTGGAGGGAGTGAGGGAGGGGGAATGATGGGAGGAGAGGGGAGACATGCCTCCCAGGCCTTGAAATCTCCCCAGGACACTGCGCATTCACTCAGGTCTCAGGTGGACCAGAGAGCCCCAGGAGACTGGAGTGATCATCTGAAGGGTTCAAAGGGCAGATCCAGCCCTCGTTGTCTTCACGTGACCGCAGGCCTCGAATGAACAGGCCGAGAACCCAGGGCGCGTGGAACTGGCAAAGGAAAGAGGGCACCAGGTGAGGAGGGTTCTGTGGCGGCTGGCTCAAGCCACCTGGAGGCCCAGCTATGTGTGCCCAGACTTCTACTGGTTGGAGCCACAGAGCCATCTCACGGCGTCCGAGGGTGGGAGGACAAGACGCAGCCCCACGGCACTGAAGCCTGCACAAAGCCTGCACCAAGCTAGACAGGCCTGCTTCAGAGTGTCCTTCCTGTGGAAGAGCCATAACCTTCTGTCTCGTGTCCTTAAAAAGGTGCTTTTCTAGGCTGTGGGCTCTGAGTCACTTAATCTGAACATCTGTCCTCCACGTGCCCATGGCCCTACACTTGGTGGGCTTCACAGACATGGCTCAAAGGCTCTCCTCTGAGCAGATGGACCGGTATTGGGGCTCAGCCTCCTGACCACCCCTCTCGGGCGGTCATCACCCCGCGCACCCTGAGATGGGCGTGCCACAGCCCTCAGAGCTCCAGATCTCAGTTTCCACGTGAAGCCATCTCCACCAGAAGTGAGGCCAAAAGTAAATATATTTCAAGAGTTTAAATAAAACTCCTTCCAGTGCGGGAGAGCTGTTGGAAAGAAGTACTTTTTAAAATAATAATAAACAGAAGTCAAGTGGGTGAGTCAGGCAGGAGGAGAAAGGCCCCCGGATACTGACACGGGTTGGGGCAGGGGCTTCCTGGATGGACGTGCAAGACTTCTGGGGTAGTAGCCATCTGAGGGTCCGGCTATAGTCCACAGGGTGCCTGGGGCTGGGCAGGTGGGGGGCCCACTGTTTGCCTGAGGAGCCCCGACACCTGGAGCAGGCCAGGGCTGGAGCACAAGGCGAGGTTTCCAGCCACACCCCGGCAGCCCGAGCTTAGAGCCCAGAAGTTGGGAGCTGCAGGAGCCTGGAACGCTCCAGACGCCCCACCCTAACCTGTGCGGACGTGAGACCTCCCTCCCACCTCCTCCCGCCAGCTGCCAGCTGGCCTTGGCTCTCAGGGCACAGGAGGCCTTGGTGAAGCCGACGACAAGACAGGACCCGCACGCGCACCGACTGGTCGCCCTCCAGCCGGGAGCACCGGGCACCTGGCTCCTGCACGAGCCTCAGGTTGGAACGAAGGGCAAACCTCCTGAGAGGAGAAGCCCCTCTCCATCTGGCACTTCCGAGGGCTGTGCCCCCATGTCTGCATCACTCGCGCTCTGGCTGCAGCCCCAGCAGGGCTGGAGTGGGTCTGAAATGTGGGTGTGTGGGGGTGTGCGTGGTGCTTACGTGGCAGCGTCTGTGCGTGAGTGTGTGGCTCAGTATGCGGTGCCTGCATTGCTGGAGGGGCGTATGTCCGCCAGGCTTCTCCCCAGAGACAAGGCCATTCTGCAGCCCGCCTGGCCCTCTGGCTGCCTGGCTCCAGGGACAGCTGTGGGTGGCTAGGCCCCACTTCCTTTGAGGCCAAAGTCAAAGCCTCTCTGGGCATAGCCCCCTGGTGCCCACCGGCATCACAGAGCTGGCCATAAAATGAAAACTCTCCCACCTTCCTCTGCCAACAAGCTTTTCTTGGGCTTTTCTTAAAAGAATTGCCAGCTTTTTCAAAACTCCCACAGGGAGAATTTCCACCCCCTAATGGCCAGCTGGCCAGGTTCCTGGGAGCAGCGAGGCCAGTGCAGTCACTGGGAGGGGACCTAGGGCCTAGCACCGCTCCTGTGCCAGTCCCCACACAGACCCACTCCCATCAACTCTGACCACTGCTCACTGTCTACACTGAAGAGGACACCTTCAGTCCTTTCCACTCAGCCACAGGATCTAGAGCCAACCCGAGGGCTATCTGCCATCTGGGCAACAGGGGTCAGTGCCTGTGTAGGGACGGCAGCCCCAACCCATGCTTCTGCTGGGTACCTGAGCCCAGGTTGGCCATTGTCCCCATTGCCTGGGGGCCTCTCCCTCCTGGAAGCATGACCTGGGTCCAGAGGTCCAGGCAGATAAGGTGTGAGAGACACAACCCCCGGCGAAGGAGGCAGGGCCAGCCTGGAGTGAAGCTACGGTTGCTGCACAGCAGACCCCAGTGGGGAACAGCAGGGTGTCTGTGGCCACCAGCTGGGGCGGGGGATGCCTGTGAGCAGCTCCTCTCCCCCACGGGCACGGGGAGCAGACAAGCCGAAATCAAGTGAAGAGGAAGAACAGCTTAGGTTAATGAGGCTGGTTCCAGCCCATCATATCCCCACTCCCCATACCTAAGGGCCTGCTCAACGACTCACGCAGCCACCTCAGGGTAAGGAAGCACGGTCCATTGATGCCACTGATCCAGGGAAGGACACTGCCAGGACCAGGGTGGACGTCCCCGCCAGCAGGCCCCCACCCCTTGGCCGACAGTGTTCTCTGCCCTTGGGGCAGGGTTTGAGAGGGGGACACCTGAGCCTCTGAGGGAGGCAGAAAGGCTGAGAAGTTCCCATTAGCTGAGTCCAAGCATCCTTCAGAGCTGGGTGCTAATCGTGTCTGATGGTTTGTGCTAATGCGGCAACTCTGAGTGGGGCTGGTCACACGGGAAACGCCAACCATGGGCTTGGAATAGGGACTTACCAGTCGGAGCCCTGGAGAAGGGCAGTGTTATCAGCTGGACCTCTGGAAAGAGGAGGGGGCTGGAGATGGGTTCCACCACGTGGGTGATGATTGGATCAGTCTAATCCCAGGGCCAACGGGGCCTGATGCTCAGTGAACCTCCCTGATTGGCCACCCAGAGTCAGGCCTCACGTGGGTGTGCTGGGAGGGTCAGCCGCTCAGGACAGCGGATGGTGGGGGGGCGTTCCCCTTGGGAGACCCTCTCAGGCCATGCCTGATGCCAGGCTTCTTTTGGCTGACTCTGATGTGTCATAGCCTTTTGCCATGATAACTTCTTGCTGCTAGTGTAAGTGTTCAGCTCAATTCAGTTCAGTCGCTCAGTCACGTCTGGCTCTTTGCAACCCTATTGACTGCAGCACGCCAGGCTTCCCTGTCCACCACCAACTCCCAGAGCTTGCTCAAACTCACGTCCATTGAGTCAGTGATGCCATCCAACCATCTCATCCTGTCATCCCCTTTTCCTGCCTTCAATCTTTCCCAACATTAGGGTCTTTTCCAATGAGTCAGTTCTTCCCATCAGGTGGCCAAAGTATTGGAGTTTCAGCTTTAGCATCAGTCCTTCCAATGAACACCCAGGGCTGATCTCCTTTAGAACGGACTGGTTGGATCTCCTTGCAGTCCAAGGGACTCTCAAGAGTCTTCTCCAACACTACGTTCAAAAGCACCAATTCTTTGTTGCTCAGCCTTCTTTATGGACCAGCTCCCACATCCGTGTGGGATTTATAGTTATTATAGACTATTGGATTTCTCCCCGTACTGTATAGTATATTCTTGTGGCATGTTTCATGCCTACGAGTCTGTGCCTTTAATCCCCATGCCATCCCTCCCCTCCCCCTCCCCTCCCCCACGAGTAACCACTAGTTTGTTCTCTGTGTCTGTGACTCTGTTTCTGTTTTGTTATATCCACTGGTTTGTTTTATTTTTTAGATTCCACATATAAGTGATAACACAGTATTTTTGTCTTTGTCTGACTTATTTCACTAAGCATAAACCCTCCAACTGCCTTCATGTTTTTGCAAAATGTCATCTTTTGAGTAGTATTCCACTGTGGATAATATACCACATCTTCGTCCATTCGTCTGTTAATGGACACAGGTTTGATTACCCAGTTTTAAATAAATGAATGAATGATTTGAAAAGACACCTTTAAAGGTTACCCAGATAGCCAATAAATGTGAAAGGGTGTCAGCACCATCAGTCACCAGGGACAGGCCGGTTAAGACCAGAGTGAGGAGGCTCCATACCCCTTTCCTCACCTGAACGGCTGAACATCTCAGGCTGTGGAGACTTGCACTTCCTAACACTGCTGACGAGTAAGGTCTACAGTCGCTTTAGAAAACTGCTTGCCAGTGTGTATCGAAGCTAAATGCTCAAACATCCTCTGAGCCAGGGTGCCCCCCCTGGTGTACACCCAACAGAAGTGAGAGGCTGCATACACCAAGAACCTGTACGAGAATGTTCACAGCATTATTGTTCATAAAGGTCTAAATGGAATTGTCTGTCTGGAGTGGGATAGACAAACTGCCATACAACACAATACGGGACGGCAGCGCGAAAGAGCACGTGCTGCTGACTCCTTGGTGTGGGACAGTCTCTCAGGATACCAGGTGGCGCACGAGAGGCCAGACCCCAAAGCAGACACTGAGACATCCCTGTTTGTATTTGGGTAATAGTCGGGATTGGGCAGAGCAACTCTGTGTCATAGGGATCAGGACAACCATTATCTTTGGGGCTTGGCATGGACTGGGAGGGGCCCCTGGCGCCCCCAAGTCACTGGAAATATTTCACACCTTCATCTGGGGGCTGGTTCCACAAATGTGGCAGGTTATAGTGTACAAAGACAGCTCCATCCGTTTCTCCCTTCCCACGAGGTTAGATAGCATCACTGATTCAATGGACATGAATCTGAGCAAACTCTGGGAGGTAGTGAAGGACAGGGAAGCCTGGCGTGCTGCAGCCCATGGGGTTATAAAGAGTCAGACAAGACCGAGCGACTGAACAACAATGCTGAGATTTTCACACGTGGACTGGAGGCTCCTGTTCCGACCCGAGGGGGATGATCCCTCCCCAGGCCATGACCACACCTTTGTGATTCCTCCATCAATAGAGAAGCTTCCCTCATGGCTCAGCTGGTAAAGAATCTGCCTGCAATGTGGGAAACCTGGGTTTAATCCCTGGGTTGGGAAGAGCCCCTGGAGAAGGGAACAGGGAGGGAGCATGGTCTGGGGAGATGATCACTCCCCAGACCATGAGCAAACCTTTGAGGTTCCTCCATCAGTAGAGAGGACCAGGGAGCAGCTCTGTGTGCACTTCCGCCTGGCTCGCTTGGACTGTCTGAAGGGAACACAACCGCCACACAGTGAGGAAGCCCAAACCACCCCAAGGAGTGACCACATGGAGAGGAGGCCACATGGAGGGGAGGCCACATGGAGGGGAGGCTGTGTGGAGGGGTTCCAGTGGCGGCCCAGCTGAGACCCAACCAGCATCAGCCAAAACACGTGAGTACGGGTGGCGCAGCAGAGTGCATCCAAGCCTTTCTGCATCTCATCCTCCACTCCTCACAGACACCATGGAGCTGGGGCCAGCATCCCCGCACACACCCCCTGCCCAGGGCTCCTGACTTGTGGATCACACCATGAAGGGGCTTTGTCCCCTGTTTCCGGAGGCTTGAGGGGCAGCGCTGATGATGGGCCCAAGTGCACACACTTATAAAGATTAACTGAAATGTGCATTTGGAGTCTATGCACTTTGCTCTGTGTAAACTACTGCTTTAAAAGAAGAAGAAAAGGAAGGCAGTGGGGCCACCCCACCAGCTAAAAAGCTACTTGTGACACTATAGTGAAGGCTGAAGTACGGGAATTCCCTGGCAGCCCAGCAGCTCGGACTTCACACTTCCACTGCAGGGGCACGGTTCAATCCCTGGTCGAGGAACTAAGATTTTGCAAGTCACACACTGCCGCCAAAAAAGTGGGGGTGGAATGAAGCATGGTGTCAGCCCAGGAAGTGACAATCTGGGCAACTGAACAGGATATAGAATCAACAAGCACACCCAACTGTAGATAGATTTTGAGAAATGAGGGGCATGACATGAGGGATCCTAGGGGAAACTTATGCAATAAGGGAGGTGGGAAAACCCCAGGATGAAAACTTAGATGCTTTCTTTACTGTCAGAAAGTATCTCCAAGTGGATTAAGAAACAAAACATCAAAAGCAAAAGTTTAAAACTTTAGAAGAAAATACCAGTGAATATCTATGTGACCTTAGGACAGGAAAGCATTTCCTAAATAAGACACTCAAAAACCTTAGCCATATAAAAGAAAAGATTGATGCATTTGACTATATTAAAATTAAGGACTGGGATTTCCATAGTGGTCCAGTGGTTAAGAATCCAGCTTGCAGCGCAAGGAACTCAGGTTCGATCCCTGGTTGGGGAACTAAGATCCCACTTGCCATGGAGAAACTGAGCCTGCACACCTCAGCTAGAGAGTCTGTGTGCCACAGTGAACTATCCCACATGCCGCAACTAAGATCCGATGCAACCGATAAATAATCTTTTTTTAAAATTAAGGACTTTTACTCAATAAACTGTTAGTTGGTTAGTCGTGTCCAACTCTTTGCAACCCCATGGACTGTAGCTCACCAGGCTCCTCTGTCCATGGAATTCATCAGGCAAGAATACTGGAGTGGGTTGCCATTCCCTATTCTCCAGGGGATCTTCCCAATCCAGGGATCGAACCTGCGTGTCCCATATTGCAGGCAGATTCTTTACCATCCGAGCCACAATTTACTCAATAAAATGTACCTTAATGAAGGTGAAAAGACAAGCTACAAACTGGGAGGTGATATTCACCACACACAAAACCAACCAAAGACAAGTATCAGGCTCTGCAAAGAATTCCTAGGTGTCAGGAAGCAAAAGCAAGCAACCCAACAGGAAAATGGGCAAAAGGCAGGAGCAGGGGTTCCAAGGAGAGCAGAGAGGCCAGCAGACACGGAGAGAGGCCAGCCATGCCCACTGTCATCAAGGGATACGGCTCACAATGAGATGGCATTTTGTATACTTTTGATCCACCACACACAAAAAATTTGTTAATTCCAAATGTCAGAGAGGATGTGGGTCACCAGAACGCTTACACATTGCTGGTAGAGTGTGAACTGACGCAACCATTTTGCAAAGCAGCTAAGCACTGTCTTGCCAAATTAAAATTCTGTGTTCCCACGATCCAGATTCCGTTCTCGGCTCTCCTCCCAGGAGGGTCCCCCCGGGTGTGTACAGGAGGCCTATTCGTCAGCATGAACACTGGAGCAGCCCGAAGGCCCAACAACAAGAGAAGACAACAGACAATATGTGATGTACGCAGTGAGAAATTCTACAGTGGGGACATTTCAGTAGACAGCTGCTCACAGAATATAAACAAACCTCAGGAATGCAATGTCCAGTGGGGAAGATCAAGTCCCAGAAACGAACCAAAAAATGAACACGGAGTGCAGAATCGTGTTTACCTCCTGAGGAGGAGGAAGCAGTTGAGGTGGGAACAAGCAGGCGCAAACAGAGGTTACTGGCAGTTCCAGTTCCTGGCCCTGCCGGTGGGAGAGCGTGTTCATTATACTGTTGCTACCGTCTTAAAGTCAAAGAGCACTCAGCAGGGACCACTGCGGAGAGTGTGCCCTGAACCCCAGATCACAGTGCATCCAGTCTGTGCACGTGAGGTCTGCAATCTACTAAACAATTTGTTAGGAAGAAGGGCAACTGAGCAGGCAGAGTACAGAGAGTTTTTAGAGCAAGGACTGGTGCAGAAGCTCCGATATGTTGGCCACCTGATGTGAAGAGCCAGCTCACTGGAAAAGACCCTGATGCTGGGCAAGATTGAGGGCGGGAGGAGAAGGTGGTCGCAGAGGATGAGATGGTTAGATAGCATCACCGATTTAATGGACACGAATCTGAGCACACTCCAGGAGATAGTGAAGGATGGGGAAGCCTGACGTGCTGCAGTCCACGGGGTCACAAAGAGTCAGACACGACTGAGAGAATGAGCATCAACAACTCTGTATGATATCTTGATGAGTGACATACAACCGCCCAAACCCACAGAATGTACAACACCAAGAGTAACCTTAATAGAAACAACAGACTTTGACAATGATACATCAATGTAGGTTCTTCATTGCTGACAAACACACCACTCTTGCGGGATGTTGCTGTTGGGGGAAGTTTGCATGTGTGGGGGTGGTGGGTCTATGGGAAACCTCCATACCTTCCACTCAATTTTGTTGCGAATCTAAAACTACTCTTGAAAAGAGTCTACTAAACATTTTTAAGAGAGAGGGCCAGGGAGAGAATTGAGGAGGACGGAGAGTTGCTATAAACATTTTATATTGTTTTTGGCTTGACCAGCAGGCATATCCGTCACTGCAATCTTCTCTCTAAACCACAAGAGCTGTCTCTGTCAGAGGACCCACTGTATGGACGTGCACCTGCGAGGCACACCCAGCTGGCCCTTGGCACCAGGCGAGGGAGAAAGTGGACCTGCATGCTCTAAAAAGCCAGCCCTGAGCACACACTGCGTCATACTCACGGCACCCACAGAGCGGCTGTCATCATCCTATTCCTCAGCTGAACAGGGGAGCTGCCTCTGTACCTGCCCTCACACAAAGGGGAGACGCTTCAAGCTTGACCACTTCATTCTCAATGAGCCTGGGTCCTGGGGGGACAACTAGCACCTTGGTTTAATTCCCAGAGCAGCTGGCCTCCAGCTTTGCAATCAGGGCTTCTCTGGAAGTAGGTGCAGAGGGAAGGTCGCACTGAAGGCCTCTGCTCAGCACACTTCCCCTCTGGCCACAGGGGCCCTGGGGACATGCTGGGACAGGAGGCCCTGCTGGAACCCCCTGGGACTGTCTGGGTGTGGCTAAAAGATTCTGCCCAGGCTGGAGGCCATAGGCGACAAGGGCCAGCAAGGTAGCCCAGTGCCCAGAGCTGCCCCTGCAGCTGGCTGCACTTCGGCTGCTCCTGATGTGGAGCAAGGCAGACCGGAAACACTCGTGCAGCCTGGAATGCGGTTTCTCCAGAAAGTGCTCCCCGCACAGCTTTGTTCACCAGCACGTCACATACAGACTTTAGAAGGGCCAAGTGGGCAGTCATCATGCCCAGCCTCTGGAGGGGCCACTGCCCACCAGCCTGGCCATGTCTAGGTGGGGTCATGGGCAGGGGACATTCTGACGTGTGACGTTTGGGCAGGAGGTACCATGCCTCTGTCACTGTGCCCTCCTCACAGGCCTGGGGCCCCAAGACTGGCAGGTCCAGGAGATGCTGAGGATGGAGGGGTCCCCAAACTTACCAACACCAGGGCCTCAGGACCTTGTGAAGCCAGTTGGATTGAGAGCCCTGTGGAGGCTCCGAGGCCATATTCACACTCCTCCCAGGCCTCAGCCCTCTCTCTCCTTCTGTCCACATCCAGGAACAATGCCCTCCTGTGAGAACTGGAGGTGACACGGTGACACAAGGAAGCTGCCCAATCACTATCACAGGTGAATTTGTCCCCACCCCCGACAGAGGCCAGGTCTCAGTGGGCCCCTGGAGAATGCTGGCTGGATGTGCGCTGCTGGGGGCCTTTGGCCCCCTGGACACCAACACAGCCCCGAGGGGACACCCAGAGGCCCCAGTGCAGAGAAGGAGGCTTGCCCAGCTCACAGTGAGCCAGACCCTGGCCCACCCTAGTTCCCACAGTGACCACTGGACCTTGGTGCCACAGCCACCAGGGGGTAGGCAGCAGAAAAGGTCAGCCTTGGTGTCTATGGGACAAGCGTCAACATCCGGCAACTGCCCGCTGCACCCAGCCCTCAAATTTCCAGGCTGGAGCCGAGAGCAGCACAGCGCTGGGACCCAGGTCTGGCCTCCGGCGGCCCCACAGCCATCTTCCTGCCATGTGGGCATGAGCCACTGGCATTATGAAACGCCCCTGTGAAGTGGGAATGGCATCAGCCTTGGCTTCGGGGGGCCGTGGCTACGGTCAGGGGTCCAGGGGTGATTCTCGCAGAAGTGTGATCCACACGGCGGCCGCTCACTGGAGAGGGGCTGCTGTCACCGCCTGCTCCCATCACACCCCCAGGGGAGGCGCGAGGATGGGCGGGACAGCACAGATACACCGGGCCGAGGGGAGCCAGAGTCTGGTTCAGAGCGGACGGGGAGAGGGTTAAGCCAGAAGAATGCACCGTGGGACCAGCAAGCAGACGGATAGCAGATGGTCCTCTCTCTGCCCTCAAGGGTCAAAGGGACGTGCTCCTGGTCACTCTGTTGGGGTGGGCGGTGCTGAGGAAAGGAACCAGCTTTGAGAGGGTGGTCAACGGACAGGCAGGTCCACAATCGGGAAGCACCTTCTGAGGGAACCAGAGCCCCTCAGAGAGTTTGATGCCCAGAACTGAGAGATGAAAGTCTTTCTGTGAATGCCAGGGATCCCACCTGCTGTCCGCTCCACTGCAAGGTCAGTATGACATGTGGAAACTGCAGAGGCCGTGAAATGCCCCACCACCCAGGGCCAGCAAGGAAGGCCCAGCTCTGGGCCATTGCCAGAAGCGGGGTCGGTGTTCCCCAAGAAAGAGACCACGTCCGCAGCCTCGGGACTCAATACCAGGTGCCCACCCTCCACCTGCCTGAGGACTGAGATATGCCCAGGGGAGCCCGGAAACTTTATGCTCTGGGCTGAACATGGGTCAGAGAAGTTGGCCGCCCTACAGGGAGAGGCCCAGGACCTTTCCCAATGGGATTTCTATGAACGTGGCTCAGACTCCATGAGGAACCGCTGCTTTAAAAGCAAGAAGGGGGACTCGTCTCCTGATCTAGTGATTAAGACTCTGCCAGCCAATGCAGGGGACTCCGGTTTGATTCCTAGTCCAGGAAGACTCCGCCTGTCGAGGGGCGACTGAGCCTGCGTGCTGCAACTACTGAAGTCCCTGCACCCTAGAGCCCGTGCTCCACAACAGGAGACGCCACTGCAAAGAGCAGCCCGCACACCGCAACCAGAAAGGAGCCCCTGCTCACCACAGCTAGAGAAAGCCTGCACGCAGCAATGAAGACCCAGTGCAGCCAAAAATTTAAAAAGAAAACCTCCTCCAAAAACTAAATAAATGCAAGGAGGGTTAGACTGTCAGCACCCAAAGCTCAGATTCCAGTTGAATCATTTCTAGAACCTGGACTAATGCCCAGTATGATGATGAGTGAGTGACAGTCGCTCAGTCGTGTTCGACTCTTTGCCACCCCATGGACTATAGCCACCAGGCTCCTTTGTCCACGGAATTCTCCAGGCAAGAATACTGCAATGAGTTTCCCTTCCCTTCTCCAGGGGATCTTCCTGACCCAGGGATCAAACCCGGGTCTCCTGCATTGCAGGCAGATTCTTTACCATCTAAGTCGCCAGGGAAGCATAATGCCCAGTATATACTGGCCTAATGAGCAAAATTGGAAATCCTGCCCTACGCCACGTTTTTAAAGAGCCACATCAGCTTCTGTTTCATTTATCTAAGGAACGCTCCCAAAACTCAGCAACTTGGAATAAAAACTGATCATTTCTTCTCCTTCACAGTTCTGTCTGTTGATTTGAGTTCGCTCTCTCTGGAGCTGCTGGGGTTCAGAGGTGTTTGGAGGACCCCAAATGGCCTCACTTTCGTGGCTGCAGGTTGGGGCTGGCTGGGGGCCATGAGGTCAGTGGGGCTGAGGGCTGGGTCCCTGGTTCTCCTCTCTTGGCCTCTCTTATTGGCTAATTGGACTGCCTCCCAGTATGGCTGCCAGGCTCTAAGAAGTCCAGAAGTCAGGATGTCATTTCTATTGCATCCTTTAGGCCAGAGCCAGTCCTCAGGGCTGGAGAAATTCAAGGAGAGAGAAATTAGCTCCATCTCTTGATGCGGGGGTGGCGTGTGTGCAGAGAAGGGAGGGACTGTAGGGGTATTTCAAGGATCAGTTACAACACTCTTGTATCCGTGCAGAGTGACCCTTTTCACAGCCCAGTGCCAACTTGGCACTCCAAGGTGAGAGTATTGAGAGTCTTGTAGGCAATCCTGAGTGCATACCTGCCTCTCAGGTACCTGGGCTCTGGCAGGTGGGACAACACCCCCCAGGATTCTTTGGAGAACATAGCCCCTCTGTGCATCATCTCCAGCAGCTAGGGCCTGGGATCTGTAGAGTCCTGTCCTTATCAGTTATCAGTTCCTTCGAGAGCTCCCCTTTCCCACAGTGGGATGTTCTGCATGGGAGGCAGAGTGGAGGGGCTCAAGTTACCTCTGTCTCAGCCTCTTGGCCCAGGAATCCAGTCCCCAGCCCTCTTCACCCACCCCCTCAATGGGAACCCTCTCCTCCTTGCTCCTCCCTCCCTGCCCAGCACACAAACCACAGGCACTGGCCTCAGGCGGGGCTGCTTCCCTTTGAGCAGAATTAAATCTGGTGCTGTCCCTGAGAGCTGACCCACCCTCCACTTGCACAGTGGCCTCAGGAATTGGGGGCCCAACTCAGGAGACCAGGGAGTGGGCAGCTCCCAGTGTCTACTGAGATTCCAGTGGTACTACTGTGGTTCAAAGAGGGTCCCCCCAAGGCTGGAGTCTGGGAGGTAAATGAACAGCCGCTGGGGTGGAAACTGTATCTAGACCTCATAAATGCCAGTGGCAGTTAGCCACCAGCCACTTCACTCTCAGGGACTGAATCTAAGCAAAATGTCAGAGCTGTGTGCAAAGACCTCTGGTGTGCACAGATGTTCTGTGTGATCTTCTGGATTCTCTGAGCAGTACTGAACAGATGTGCCCTGCCTGGGGGACGGTGGCTCAGTGTGCCTCGAATAAGCTCATGATCAGAAATAAACATGGTCGAGATGGGACTGCAGCAGCCAGCCTTCCGACTGTCCTGGCTGACTGAGCTAGTACATTTTCTCTAGACCCCAGCCCAGACATCATTCCAGCAGGAGCCTCCCCTGAATCTAAGTCCTGGAGGACCCACCGTGCAGCCTCAGAGCCGCACACAGCTTGCTCACAGCACTCATCGGTTTGTGATGAGCATGTTCATCCGTGGATTTGCTTTTAGTCCTGGCCCCAACAACAGGCCTGTCACATGTTCCAACACATGACGCATGTCACAAGCAGCTGACATGCAGGGGGAGCTATCAAATGAACCCGTACTTAAGTAACAACCAGCTACGTATGACTGGTCACGTATGTGAATTACTGATCCACCTGCCGGAATATTCTTCAGCAATTTAAAGGAGTTGCAGGAAAATACAACACATGAGAGAAGGATGATAAGATCACATCAGGGGATATGAGGCCACTGTCAAACTGTATGTGCAATTCAATCCCAAGTAAGACAACAGTCATGTCCAAGCATTATGGAACAGACTCCCACACTGCCATGAGGATGCACAGTGATGCAGCTGAGACGGAGAAGGTTTCCAGTTCCTTAAAACACGTGTGGCATTTTTATCCCGGGAAACAAAAACTTGTGTCCACAGCCAAAGGCAGACACAAATGTTTATGACAGCTTTGTTTGTCATGCCCCCAAACAGGGAACCACCCAGAAATCCTTCAGTAGGTGAGCGGATGAATAAACCCATCTGTGGTTCCTAGAATCTGTGTAGCAAAAAGAGAAAAGATACACAATTCCCTGGGTAGACGAAACAAGAGTCTGCTTTCAGGACATCCTTGAAATGACAGACCAGGGGACAGAGACAGAGGAGGTGTGGTTGGGGTGGGAGCATCCCAGAGAGGGTGACTGTGAAGGGGGAGACTAGGAAAGACTGAGCTGACAGAGCCCCTCCGTAGCAGGACGGTGGTGGTGGTCACAGGTCCACACGTGATGAGATGCCTTAGAGCCGGCATTTCACCAACACCACTTTCCTGGTCTGGATATTTCACTAATGTGACCCCAGGTGGTGACCAAGAACAAGAGGTGCGAGTCTGAGTGGGCAAGGCTGGCACCAGATGGCCTGCAGTCCCTGGGGGGCAGCAGGTGGCTGGAGGGCCATGGGCAGTGTGCTGGGCTGGAGTGGATGGCAGAAGCCCCTTGGGGCTGACTCACTGTCTCTGGGCAGGAAGGAGCTCAGGGGATGCAGCCTGCTATCCTGGCAGATGTCGGGGTGAACACCTCGGTTTCCACCCAGAAGTAGGGGGACAATTGAGGGAGGGGCAGTCCCAGCTGTGCACCTCCCACGGATCCCCAGAACCGGTGCTTTTCCTTCACTCCTTTCTGGGTGATCTCTGGGAGAAGCGGGGCTTGATTTCCAGGGGGTCTAGACCTCCAGTTCCTGCAAACAGCATACCTGCTTGGACCACGAGCCCCCCCGACGCGGCCCCTGCCCTGGGGGCCCTTCACATGGCCTTGCCCTCTGCAGAACTCCCCGGTAAATGCAGGCTAGGGGCGGTCTGCCTCCCGTGCTGGCCGTGCCGCATCCTGGGAGGGCCTGAGTCTCCTGCTTGGGAGAAAGGGCAGATATCAGCAGGAGATGCGTGGCAGGAGTCAGGCCCAGGCCTGGCCTCCATGGTTGCTGTTGCCCACAGCTCAGGGACTTTTCAGAACTGCTTTCTTTTGTGGTTTTTTTGGCCATTGTTGAAGTGTAATTTGATGTGCAATGACACCACACTCACTTAAACTATATAAATCAGTGTGTTGGACAGACATCTTCACTCATGAAGTCACCTCCACAGTCAAAGCTCAGAACATTTCTGTCACCCCAAAGTTTCCCTGTGTACCCCCAAAGCCCTGTCTCAGGCACCCACTGAGCTGCTTATTTTTGGTATCCTGACTTTTTTACTTAATACCTTTGGGAGACTTTTCCTCTCAAGGGTGTACAAGTCTTTATTTTTTTCTCTTTCTTTTTTATTTTTTAATTATGAAAGTATAATAACACATTGACAGGAGACCTGGAAAATACAGAACAAAGTTACATATAGTTCCACTATATATTACAATTATTTTTAAGTGGATAAATTAAGAGTTTTACTTGGAGTTTCAATATCAAGCTCTCAAAAATTAATAGAATGGATATACAGAAAAGTAGAAGGGTATAATAGACCTGAAAAGCACCATGAACCAATTCAACGTAATTAAGGTTTATATAATTTTCATGCAACAGCAGGATTCAAATTCTGTTCACGTTCCCATATATTGTAAACTAAGAGACACTGGAACATACCCAGGAACATAAAACAAGATGCAAAATTTTCATGGTCTAAAGGTATTGAAATCATAGAGTCTGTTCTCTTATCACCGTGGAATTATGTTAGAGATCAATATGAAAATAAATTTGAAAATAACCCACATGTTTTCAAGTGCAGTGTGACATTTACCAAGAGAGATTTTTGACCTAGCCACTGAAAGCCTCAATAAAGTTAAAAGACTGAAAAAACACAGAAGGTGATTGCAGAGAAGAAAGCATTTAAATGAGAAATTAATAACAAAATGAGAAATTAATATCAAAGATACTTTAAAAATGCCATATATTTGGAAATTAAATGTCTGCTTTTAAATGAGAGGTGTATGTAAGAAGCCACAACAAGGAAAATTAGAAAATATTTGTAACAGAATAAAAATGAAAAGAGAATTTACGAGAGTTTGTTGCATGCCACTGAAGCTGCTCACTGCAACCAAATACAATACGCACTGAGCTGATTTTGCTGGTGGGGGTGTGCACCAGCATGAACTTCTTGGAGGCAGCGAGGCAATCGCTGTCGGAACCTTCTGTGACCACTTTCCTCTCCAGCCTCGCTAGCCTGCCCTCTGGAGACCCCAAGCACATCGCTGCCCCAGGGCCTTTGCACAGCTGCCCCCTCAGCCAGGATGGCTCACCCGCAGGTGGGTGCCCCCTCTGTGTCCACCTGTTACCTTGTCAGGAAACCCTTCCCTGTCCCATGTTAACTGGTCACCAAGACTCTGCACACCACGTATCCTGTGCCTCTGGCTCGTCTGCTTGCACACATTTGCTGAGCCTGGGCAGAGGGGGGTCTCTGTCTGTCGGGCTCACTGCTCTGAAGCAGCATTTCAGTTCCTGGCTGCATCACACAGTTGGGGGGCGGGGGGCAGTGTCAAAGCTTCAGGCAGCCAGTTGCATCTGATTCTCCCTGTCCACCACAGTCCCTTAAAACGAAAATCCCACAGAGGGAGCCGCACTCGCAGAGCTCCGTGTAGGAGAGGAAGTGGGCCAGGGAGTTGGGCTTTTCTGCTCTGGAACCCAGGGCACAGATGCGTCCCCCAACCCCCCACCCCCCAGGCTCACTGCTGTGCCTGGGTAAGGAGCGCTCGTCCACCAGGGGCAGGGCCAGACTCTGCAGCCAGACTGCCAGGGCTCAAATTCCAGCTCAATGCCACCCTGGGTGAAGTACTTTCTAGTGGCCACCTCACGGAGTTGTGCGAGGACCCAGTGGTCCCAGCTGTGAGGGTCAGACAGTGCCCAGATACACATCAGTTGTGGTTGGGGGAGGGGGTGCTCCTGACAATGCGAGAAGGGGCAGGGGGCTCAGAAGTCACCCAGCAGAGTGGCTGGGAGGCTGGAGCCCACAGACCCACCCCAGTGGCTGCCCACCCGTGTCAGTCTGGGTGCTGTCCATCTCCCCTCTCTGCACGCTGGACAGATGGATGGTGCACGGTGGGCTCCAGATCAGTAGGCAGATATCTGGGAGAGCAAAACCCAATTATCAGCAAAGTTAGCAAGGCTGTGACGGGGCCTCCAGATTGAGAACTCATCTCCTTCCCCGGAGAGGGTCACCAGGCATCTCACTGATTTACGCCACTAACCACCGTTCTCTGGCGGGAATGAAACAGCTGAACCGAGTTTTCTGAATGGTCCTGAAAGCCCAGTGAACTACAGCCCAGCTATCTCATAAGAAGCTTAAATAGTGATTTTCCTCCAACCCCTGAAACACATCCAGGCGTAAGTCTATTTTTACATGAGTTACGTAACCGTTGTCTCTCATTCATTCATGGTAAATACTTGTCTACGAACGGTACTTCTATCTAGGGCACAGTCGACTCCCATCCTTCTGGCTGAAGCCACAAGCTAAGGCTTTGGGTCCCCCAGCACGGAGACAGACAAACATGAAGCAGGCTCGGGCAGGAAGGATGACGTCCTGACTCTGGTGCTCCACGCCTGGGCTAGGGGCTCCCTCTCAGGACCACCAGCCACAGCGCCAAGGTCAGGAAGCACTGCCTGTATAGATATTATGTCTGCTGTTGCTATTTACTCTCTAAGCTGTGTCCAACTCTCTGCGACCTCACAGACTGTAGCTCACCAGGCTCCGCTATCCATAGGACTTCCCAAGCAAGAATACCAGAGTGAGTTGCCATTTCCTCCTTCATGGAATCTTCCCAAACCAGGGATGAAACCCACAGCTTGGGTTTGGCAGACAGATTCTTTACCACTGAGCCACTCAGGAAGCCCATGAATGCGAACATGAGGCTTCAGGATCAAGGCAAGAAATGGACGTTGATGTATTTCCAGGAAAGGCCTTCATCACTCCTTGCAAGTGCACTTGTGTCTGTGTGTGTGTGTGTGACTTCAGTTCTGTGCCACTACTCTGTCCCTCCACAAGGGTCCTCCTGCTGCCCAGGGTCCCTGCTGCACCTCCTCTCCCCACGACTTCAAACTCCTTGCAACCACTCACCTGTCTTAACCACTGGACCACTAGGGAAGTCCCAAGTCTAAGGACTCTTCACCTAAACTCAGCTTCTGAGAGATTTTAGGCTTTTCCTAAAAGTGCAATAGTCTATGTTTTACATTTCATCTGTGATCTGTTTGGATTTAATTTTTGCATTCGGCGCCACACTTGGGTCGAGTCCCCGTTTCAGCACCCGAGTTCCTCCCCGTTTCTCCCGCATCACTTGTTGACGAGGCCGTCTTCCCTCCGTCGACCTCTGACCGTTGTCAGCCATCAGCTGGGTGGCTTTGTCCATGCGGGTCCTTTGATCTGCGGGTCTGAGCCTCCTCCAGCACCACGTGGTCTTCCTCAATGCAGCTTTACAAGCAAGCCTCTGCAAGCTTGTGGAGCGCGCCTTCTGGATTTTGAACCCTGTGACTGTTACCCATTCCAATGTGAGAACGTTAATGCTTTTAATTAATAAAATTGGAATGTGGGACATATTCTCTTCTTATAGCTTTCATCTTTCCCGTGAACAGCTGCCAGCTGGGAGGATGTTCCCACGCAGAGCAGCCTTTGAGGACAATCCCAGCGCAATCGCACATGTGCTTCTTCTGTTTACCTCTGGGAAGGCCAGTTGCTGGGAATAGCAGGGAACTCATCAAGCGGGCCGGAGAAGGCAATGGCACCCCACTCCAGTACTCTTGCCTAGAAAATCCCATGGACGGAGGAGCCTGGTAGGCTGCAGTCCATGGGGTCACGAAGAGTCGGACACGACTGAGCGACTTCACTTTCACTCTTCACTTTCTTGCACTGGAGAAGGAAATGGCAACCCACTCCAGTGTTCTCGCCTGGAGAATCCCAGGGACAGGGGAGCCTGATGGGCTGCCGTCTATGGGGTTGCACAGAGTCAGACACGACTGAAGCGACTTAGCAGCAGTAACAGCATCAAGTGGGCTGTAGCCCAGGGCCCTGAAGCTGCTGGGGGACCCTGTCCCTTCTGAACAGCATTTTAGGAGAGATGTTCAGTGCTGCTGGCTTTTGTGTCAGGGTGGTACACAGGGCAGCTACTGTAACTTCAGAAGTGGGGTTTTAAAAAAAGTGGAAACAGTGACAGATTTTGTTTTCTTGGGCTCCAAAATCACTGCAGATGCTGACTGCAGCCATGAAATTAAAAGATACTTGCTCCTTGAAAGAAAAGCTATGACAAATCTAGGCAGCATATTAAAAAGCAGAGACATCACTTTACCAACAAAGGTCCATACAGTCAAAGCTATGGTTTTTCCAGTAGTCATGTGTGGATGTGAGAGTTGGACTGTGAAGAAAGCTGAGTGCCGAAGAATTGATGCTTTTGAACTGTGGTGTTGGAGAAGACTCTTGAGAGTCCCTTGAACTGCAAGGAGATCAAATCAGTCAATCCTAAAGGAAATCAACCCCAAATATTCATTGGAAGGACTGATGCTGAAGCTGAAGCTCCAATACTGTGACCACCTGATGAGAAGAACTGACTCACTGAACCTGATGCTGGGAAAGATTGAGGGTAGGAGGAGAAGGAGGCAACAGAGGATGAGATGGTTGGAAGGCATAACTGACTCAATGGACATGAGTTTGAGCAAACTCCGGGAGATAGTGGAGGACTGGGAAGCCTGGTGTGCTGCAGTCTGTAGGATCGCAACGAGTCAGACACGACCTAGAGACTAAACAGCAGCAACAGGTATGGTATCGAAGCACAGAGGCTGAGTCCAGGGTCCCGGGACTAACCAGCTGCCCCGGTTCACAGTCTGAGGGCTGAAGTAGGCAGGTTCCCAGAGTATGTCTGGGTTCCAGGGTGGACCATCTCCACTCTAATCAACATGAATGGCCAGCCAGCTGCTGACCTATGCTTGCTCCTGGCCCCAAACCATAACCCCGGGACCTCAGGCATTACTTGTCCTCCATTGTCAAGCAACCATGAAAATGAGAACCGGTCAACAAGTGCATTCCCTGGGCTTCTTTGGGTGGTTTCACTGCTTTTACACTTCAAAGACAGGGAAGAGTAGGGCCAGTCTTTGATACCTTTGAGTAAGGTGACTCAGCCATGTTTCAGAGAAGTCCAGAAAACTTAAAAGACAGATCCTGGCATCTGTTGAAAGCATTGTTCAATGTCTTCCTCTAGAAGCTCGCTGTCTGCCAAGCTACACACACTACTCAGCACTGGTGCCAAGGTAGGTCCACACTTCCGCCCTGAGCTAAAGGGCCACCCACTTCGGACACATTGATCCGCACTCAGCGGGACCAGCCTGGGTTTAGACCACCAAGTTAGGATGTGCAGGGAGCTTCCAGAACCCCAGGGCCCAGGCTGCACCCCAGACAAGGCAATCAGCCTTCCTGGGGGAGGGACCCAGGTGATAGCATTTGCCTGAGTCCCGGGGCTCCATATTCAGGTGGTCTGCGAGCCCCTCTGCTGGGATTTCCAGGAAGAGTGAGGTCACTGTGGGAGGCATGAGGATGCTCTCAGCTTAGCCTTAGAGAATAAGCTTGGCCTGGTGGGGCAATCAGGGAGAGCCCTGAGTATGAAAATGAGAATATACACATAAAATGAGAATACTTGTATTAGTTTCACAGAACTTCCGAAAAAATCGCTACAAACTTGAGGGCTCAAAACAATAGGAATTTTTTCTCCCATGGCTCTGGAGCCAGCAGTCTGATATTAAGGTGTCAGCGAGGCCATGCTAGTTCTCAAGACTCTGGGGGAGAATCCTTTCTGCCTCTCCCAGCTTCTCAGAGCTCCTGGTGTCCCTGGTTTGTGGTCCCATCTCTCTGCTCCATCTTCACATAGCCACCTCCCCCTGTGTCTATATGACCTCTCTCTGCTGCTTCCTTATAGGGACCCCTGTGATGGCATCAAGGACCCACTCGATAATCCTGGATAAATACCTCCTCTCAGGATCCTCGATCACATTTTTGCTACAGAAGGTCATGGTCTGGGCATTAGGACATGGATGTGTCTTTGTGGGCCACCGTCCAACCCACTATAACACTCAAACTGCCCCTTGGGGAACAAGAAAAGACCATCATGACTGACACAAGAGAGGCCCCTTGGTCCACTTGCTGTGAGCAGGACCATGAGCCCTTGGATTCCAAGGAGTCAGGACTATTGGTCAGCAATGGGAAGCCTGACGCCCAGACTCAAAGCCTGTCCAGGATGGGTGGGGTTCTGGGGGGGCCTGGGCCACACGTGTACCAAGGACTGAGGTTACAGAGCCTCAGAGCTCACCTTCCAGACTAAAGGCAGACGGGTCCCCTGACGCCTCTAAGCCTGACCCCATGAGCTGTATGCACCATGAAGTCATATTTTGAATAGCACAGTCATGTTACACTGATTTTTATGTGCTAAAAAGTTATTTTGTTAAATATAAACATTGCACGCCATAGTTTCTGAAGCCCCATTTTGGGTCTTTTTTCCCTTTAAATTGAAAAGTGAAGAAAGTGTTAGTTGCTCAGTCATGTCTGACTCTTTGTGACCCCCATGGACTGTAGCCCGCCAGCCTCCTCTTTCCATGGAATTTTCCAGGCAAGAATACTGGAGTGAGTTGCCATTCCCTTCTCCAGGGGGTCTTCTTGACCTACGGATTGGACCCAGGTCTCCTGCGTTGCAGGCGGATTCTTTATCATCTGAGCCTTGATTAGAGACTCATAAATGGATGCGTCCCCTCGAAGTGGCTCTGCCAGGTCCCATCCCAAAGGGTTTGTTTCAGTCACTGAAGGACGGAGAAGCCCCATGGGGGGTGGCCCCATCCACACCAGCATCCCGTTTCCTGGCAACCTGGGGGCTGCAACCTTCCCCTCCCCACCCCCACATCATAGCCCCAGGTGTCTTCCCACCTCGTGTTGGGATGTGATGGGACTTTGTAGACGCAGAATATTGATGAATATTGATGGAGAAGAGCAGAGAAAGCCATGCCCTCACTCTCGCCCACCGCCTCATGGGGGAGTGAACACAGCTTGTAAACTGTGGGCCCCAGTTTCCAGCTCGGCAGCGCGGCCTTCTCCGAGTGTGAATTCATCCCAAAGCTCGCTCTTCCGCCAGCTCCAGACTGCTTCCTTCTGAACTTACATTCTGCCTGATCTTCAGAACATGCTGGATTCACAACCACACTGCTGGAGCAGTGGGACCTTAGAACCCCTGCAGGAATATACAGAGAACCAGCTTCCAATAACTCCATCTCTCCCAAACGGCAAACCGACTTTTAGTTGAGAAAATGCAACCGTGAAGGCAAAGTCCTGTCAGGCCTTTGGATTTAGCAAGACGAGGAAACCAGTCAAATGCACTCCGGCTGGGCCTGGGGGACACACACCTTCCCGTCCCAGTGGTGCAACGAAAGGCCCATGTTTCTCAGGTGGAGCCCCAAAAGAGCCAGAAGAAGGGGCAGACCCTTGGCGACCCTTCACTCCAAAGACGTCCCCCAGTCATGGAGCGACCAACAGGACGACGCTGGGCACCCCTGCTGCAATGGACAGAGGGAGCCACCCAGGGGGCCAGGAGCTGAGTGTAGTGAGTCAGGGGCCAGCAGGAGGGTCTGCCATGCAGCCAGTCCAGAGAAGCCTCTAGAAAAACTGGACTAGATGCAAGAAACAAATTGAGGACTTCCCTGGTGGTCCAGTGGCTAAGAATCCATCTGCCAAGGCAGCAGACATGGGTTCCATCCCTGATACAGGGACATCCTGCATGCCGTGGAGCAGCTAAGTCTGGGCATCACAGCTACTGGCATCACTCAGAGCCTGAGCTCTGCAACAAGAGAAGACACTGCAATGAGGACTGGTGCACCGCAACCAGACAGTCGCTCCCGCTCGCCGCAGCTGTAGAAAGCCCAAGCACAGCAACGAAGACCTAGCACAGTCAACAGTAACATGAACAAATAGAATTTAAAAAAGAAAACACGGATGGCTAACAAACACATGAAAAGATGCTCAACATCACTCATTCTCAGAGAAATGCAAATCAAGACCACAATGAGATACCATTTCACACCAGTCAGAATGGCAGCGATCCAAAAGTCTACAAGCAATAAATGCTGGAGAGGGTGTGGAGAAAAGGGAACCCTCTTACACTGTTGGTGGGAATGCAAACTAGTACAGCCACTATGGAGAACAGTGTGGAGATTCCTTTAAAAACTACAAATAGAACTGCCTTATGACCCAGCAATCCCAGTGCTGGGCATACACACCGAGGAAACCAGAATTGAAAGAGACACGTGTACCCCAATGTTCATCGCAGCACTGTTTATAATAGCCAGGACATGGAAGCAACCTAGATGTCCATCAGCAGATGCATGGATAAGAAAGCTGTGCTACATATACACAATGGAGTATTACTTACCCATTAAAAAGAATATATTTGAATCAGTTCTAATGAGGTGGATGAAACTGGAGCCGATTATACAGAGTGAAGTAAGCCAGAAAGAAAAACACCAATACAGTATACTAACACATATGTATGGAATTCAGAAAGATGGTAATGATAACCCTGTATGTGAGACAGCAAAAGAGACACAGATGTAAAGAACAGACTTTTGGACTCTGGGAGAAGGTGAGGGTGGGATGATTTGGAAGAATGGCATTGAAACATGTATACTATCATGTAAGAAATGAATCGCTAGTCTAGGTTCGATACAGGATACAGGATGCTTGGGGCTGGTGCACTGGGATGACCCAGAGAGATGATATGGGGAGGGTGATGGGAGGGGGGTTCAGGGTTGGGAACTCATGTACACCCGTGGTGGATTCATGTCGATGTATGGCAAAACCAATACAGTATTGTACAGAAAAAAAAAATTAAAAAAATTTATATTAAAAAAATCAATAAATTAATTCACTAAAGAAAAAACAAATTGTGGGAGTAACCCTTTGGTGGCTGTTTTGGGTTTGGGGTCTTTGGGGCATTGGTCTGAGTGATGCTGCCTCAAGACACCCTCCTGCAGCCACTTTCATTCCTGTAGGGCACCCCACGGTCCCCAAGTGCCAAACCAGCAACGGATTAAGCTCCCTCCTAATCCCAGACAGACTCCCTGGAGTTGCGTGTTTACCCGTCCTCCAGTCTGTGCCCTTCTCGAAGTCTCCATCAGCCTGCTACAAGTTCCAAAGCTGCTGCGTGTCCCGTGGGTGGGTGGACTCCATCTGGGATCCTGGAATGTGGTGGCTGGGATCAGGGAGGGGATTCCCAGAAGCCAGGGGGTTGCAGCTGGCGGCTGAGCCAGGAGCACCCAAGGCACACCACACGGCCACCAATTTGGAGGTAATTACAAGGCTGTCTGCCTGAGAGAGAGGCTCGTCGGAGATTCCAGGAAAGCTTTGCACAGATAACACGCGCACAGAGACTGGGAGAAAAATCTCAGTCCTGACCACGCAGGCCCCACTCAGCTGATTCCCCCAAACAGATGGACAGGAAATGACTTTTCAGGCTGCTTCCCCATGGGCTGACTTCAAAGTGACCTGCAGACCTGGGTCCTGGAGACAAGCTCTGCCCCCGACCCCCCGGGGACTCCAAGTCCCGGTCCTCATCTGCCTGCATGCTGAGTGGGGATCCGTGGTAGGGATCGCCCAGCGCCCCCCGTCCTACACAGGGAGCCTGTCCTCAGCACACAGCCCTCTCTCCTCCCCTCAGTTGCATGCACCCCTCAGTTGCAGGGGCTGGGGACAGAGGAACTGGAACACAGCCTCCACCCCATGGGGGCCAAGTGAGTTCACACCTGGAGCTAATGCTAACCGGCTACCAGCGGGCTGAACTCTGCTCATACTGAGCCCAGAGCAACCCCTTGGAGAGCTTTGCTGGGATGGGAGGGTTTCTGATGCTGTCAAGCACTAGGGGAGGGGGCAGGGGATGGTCAGAGCCATGGGATCCTAGGCCTGAAGATGACCCTCATTCCTAAGCCAGCCACCCTGCTGTCCCCTGCTGGTCTCAGCCAGGGAAGATCCAGAGGCCCCAGGGTAGGGTAGCTCTCGTTATGACCTTGACCCAGACGGACCTGGAAGGGAGCGTGTGGGGAGCAGAGCGGCTCTTGGGTTCTATTCCTGGGGTCTGGCTGCGTATGACTCACGTCAACACTGTACCGCTCACAAAAAGGGACGTGACTCATCGAGACTCACCCGGCCCTCGGCTCATGGCTCCACCTGTTGGGTTCTCCCCAGGGCCCCACCCAGGCCCCACATGCAAGTCCTCCTGTGGCTCAGCGTCTTCTCTTCCACCCCCACCTGCTCTGCAGGGTTCAGCCTTCCCGCCTGGCTCAGCGTCTCCCCCAGCTCCCAAGGGGTCTTGTTGATGCAGACGAACTGGGAACAGCAGCCTCACTGCTGGCCCAGTAACCAGAACCTGGACTAGAATCCAGGGGCAGACAGGGCAGGAAGCCCAGGAGCGTAACATGACAAGACCACATCTGCTAGGGTGGGCAGTCAGAGCAGGCCTGCGAGGGCCCCTGCTTGCCAGCACTCCCAGAGAAGGGCAGACTGTTGCCCACTGCCAACTCCAGAGGCCCTTGGTCCCGCCTCCTAGAATCTGTCTCCCAGGCCCTGTCTCCCTCCAGGACTCAGAGACTGCCCGGGGCTCTTTCTCCAGCCCTCAGCTTTTCACTGACCTGAGGAAGCCAGAGACAACTGCCACTGACCTCAAGCGACCATCCGTAAGAATCAGTAGCCCCGCGTGTGTACTCTGGCAAAGGCTCAGCTGCCCTGACCACAGGGTCCATGCCCCTGTCCTCACCAAGACTGGGGGTAAAGGGAGGTGGGTGTGTGTGAGGTGACCGTCTGCAGCCCCAGAGCTCCTGAGACGTAGACCTTGCCCTGAACCCGACAGTCATGCGGGACCAGCTTCCCCCCTGGTTCCTGCTTCTTTGTGTCTGCAGACTCTAAACACACATGTGAGTGAGAAGTAACAGAGGTCCCTGGCCTGGTGCAGAGCATCTTCCTCCCTCCCTGTGGTCATCCCAACACTCAGGAGGCACAGAAGTGATGCAGATGGAGCACTGAAGAGAGAGATGGACAGACAGACAGGGGCAGACCCTCTAGGTCTGGGGCCCAAACAGTGCTCAACGCTGCCGAGCTGCATGAAGAGGGGGCCTTGGTGACTTGAGGCAGAGACCTCGCCTTCACCATCCATGTCTTTGGAGGAAGAAGGGGGTTGTCCGTGACATCACCCCCGCCATCACCAGCTGAAGTAATCCTGACCACTAAATTCTAGCTGGAATGTCAGCACTCCCACCTCTGAGTTAGGGAGACGGGAGCAAGAAACAAGTCTGATCTGTGGCCCTGATGTCTGCTCAGGACCTTGGGGTGCTCCCCCAAGGGGCCGAGGACCCAGCTGGCCCCCAGTGCGGAGCTTTCTATTTCCCAGGTGAAGGAGATACACAGCCTCTGGGACGTAGTCTGGGTGAGGACCAGCTGCTTTCCCCTGACGACGCCCTTGCCCAGGTGGGCTCCAGGAGGGTGCCCCGTCAGGATCTCGGTCTCCAGGGCCCCATGGGGGTAGCGCAGAATGCACCAGTTCCTGCCTTCATCTCTGCAGTTCTCCACAGCTCCAGCCCTTGCTCCCCCTTTCTCCAGGTTTGTCTAAGGGATCTGCTGCTGATTGGGGGCCAGCAGTGCTGACCAGGGCCTCCCAGGGGTTGCTGGTGGTAAAGAACCCTCCTGTCAATGCAGCGGACATAAGAGACTGCAAATTCGATCCCCAGGTCGGGAAGATCCCCTAGAGGAGGTCTCAGCAGCCCACTCCAGTATTCTTGCCCAGGGAATCCCATAGACAGAGGAGCCTTGTGGGCTACAGTCCAGGGATCACAGAGTCGAACACGCCTGAGTGTCTGAGCAGCAGCAGTGTCTGAGCAGCATAGCCTTGGGGCCCCTGGGATCTGGGGGGCCTGGGCAACTCTCACCCCTTGCCTCCCCACAGGGCTGGGCCCTGAGAGCATGAGACCCATTAAAGCTGGCCTTCTCCTCACCACTCCTCACCGCTGCCTCTCTGAAGCAGACTGAAAGGGACGGTCATGCCAACTGTATGCAAGCCGTCAGAACCCACAGGCCGCCTCCCAAGTCCCAGGGTCCAATAACAAGCCCTGAGAGACCCAGCTGCCCCCCCTAGGTCCGGGACCTGACCCAGGATGGAGCCGGCTGTGCCTGGAGCCCACCTGCTGCGCAGGAGTCTCAGCCACAAGACTCACCAGCCCTGGAGGTGTCTGCAGAGCTGCCCCACTTCCTTGCTCCTCGTTAGCACCTGGCTCAGATGATGGAGACGCCGAGGCCAGGAGATGCCAGGCACACTCTCAGCTGTGGGAAGGGGGTGTCCTGTCTGTGTAAACTGATTTCCAGTCGGCCACCAGAAACCTCACAGTGCTTACTGAACTGCTTGTCCTGAGAGGAAAGTGCAGGGTCTGCGATGGGGAAGGGGTGCCCACAAGTTGCGCGTGCATGCTATGTCACTTCAGTCGTGTCTGACTCTGTGACCCCAACAACTGTAGCCTGCCAGGCTCCTCTGTCCACGGGATTTCCCGGACAAGAATATTTTGCACTGGAATGGGTTGCCATTTCCTCCTTCAGGGGATCTTCCCGACCTAGGGATCGAACACACATCCCTGTGTCTCCTGCACTGGTAGTCGCTTTTTTTTTTTTTTTTTTTTTAACCACTAGCATCACCTGGAAAGCCCAAGTTGTACAGCTGATGAAACAGCGAGAAGTGTGCTGAAGGGGCAAGAGTCACTCACATGAAGGACGGGATGTGGCCAGTGCAGGGCGGCGGTGGGGAGGGGGGGTTTTCTTCCTCCTGCTGCCTCACTTGTTCCCGGAACCAGGTGCAAGGAGCCATCTAATGAGGCCCATGGTGAGGAGCATGAGTGTCTGCAGGGTGGGGACAGAGGTGGAAGGTGAGTTTATAGTCAGGAGTACTCACTGAACATAAAAGTGCCTTTGATTCAAGCGAGCCTGGATCAAAATGCTAAAACATAAAAGGAGACATAGCAGCCCCAAGACTGCTGATTTAAAAAAAACTAAAAAGTACACAGAATAAAATCAAAGCGATGACCCTTGGAATTTCTGGTTCATTCTCTGAATTCCAGCTCACACTAGTTTACTCAACAACGTGGGGCCCAAGGCCCCACAGCCTGAATTCCCATTGCTGCCTGGAGTGACCTTCCATGCACTCCACACCTTCCTCACTTCCCCTTGGTGAGGCTTCGACGTGGGGAGAAAGGAAGGAAGAGGGGAGGGGAGAAGAAACAAGAGGAATTGGGACCGGTCAGCTGCCTCAAGCTGAGCGCGGAGCTGGGAACCACTAGACCCTGATGTCAGCCCCTAGATCTCAAAAAGAGAAGCCAAGAAGCTGAGAAAGCAGAAAGGGCGGGAGGAAACTGATAACAAGGGAGGGCTTTTTTGAGAGGGGAGTGTTAGTGAGAGGGTAACAGGCAGGAAGGCCAGGGGTCTCCAAACGGAGGAAATAGGCTGCAAGCGTCAGACATTTTTTTCTTTTTTTCCTTCTCTACACAAATTTAAAAGGAGGTTTCCCTTAAAATACTGTGTTGCCATAATGACACCTGGTTTCACCTGAAGTTAACTATTCTCAAACCTTGAGTTAACCAATGCCTTTTTCTTAAGGAAATGTTTGTCTGAAGCTATGTTAATGTCCTATGCATTTACCCCAGACTCTGTCTTCAAGTGGCTTCTGTCTAATGGCTCAGAACCTACTTGACAAACCAGTATGTTATACTCAGATATTGCTCCCCTAATCTATGTAAACGAAACTATTTGTATGGTAATCTGCCCTTCTACAAGATTCAAGTCAATTGTTTTATGGCTGGGGATAAATCATCTGGTGCCAAGATTATCCTAAAATACATCTTATGGGTGAGGGGCCTGCTGCCATTCTGAATTTTAAGACATTCCTTTCTTTCATTAACAGACTGCTAGTGACTATATAACATCTAGCTGAAGACTAGCAGGGGGTACTCTTTCTGCCCCCTTCTGATGCCTATGTCAGAAGCTTTCTCCATCTCCTTTACACTTTAATAAAACTTTATTACACAAAAGCTCTGAGCAATCAAGCCTCATCTCTGGCCCCGGATTGAATTTTTCTCCTTCGGAGGCCAAGCATCCCAGCGTCTTTTCGTTCAGCAACAACCTTTCATTAGGAAACTTATATGTTATTTCTCACCAAGAGTCTAATAGTAAATTTCAAAAATAAAGTCAAGAGAGAATTTTCAAAGTAGCATTTGCCTTCAGGGGGAGGTCGGGGATCATGTGGCAAGAGGGGGACTCAGAGAAGGAACTCTGGATGAGCTGGGAATGAAGGTACAACTTGGGCTGCTATAACCAAGAGCCCTAAACACAGCAGCAGCAGCAGCAAGACAGAGACTTCTCCTCCATACCCACATGCACGTGGACCCAGACTCCCTCCACCACCTGTTTCTCTGCCCTCCTCACAATAGTCTCCACCTCACAGCCCAGTATGGCTACTCCAGCTCCTTCCTTCTCATTTCATTTCCAGGCACCTGGCAGGGTCTCAAGGAGAGGACTGCTGTTGTTTAGTCACTGGGTCACGTGGGTAGGCACAGCCTCTGTGTTTACCTGTGTGTTCTAGAAATGGTCTCTTTCCTCTATTCACAGCCCACACGTGGCTCCCCTGGCTCCCAGAGATGGTGGGAGGCAGAGTTGTTATCTGGTGGCTGAGTACCCAGAAGGGAAAGGAAGGGAAGGGAAGATGGGCACTGGGTCCGCTAGAAACCTTGGCCCTACTTGCCCAGAGAAAGCTGTTTCCCACACCACCACCTAACAGCTTCTCATGTTTGCTCACTGACCCCTCATTGAACTGTATTTACCATGAGGTGGTTAACTCTTTTCCTCTAGTTTCAGAGACAATCACTAACTGTCAGTCAGCTTCCATCTCTGTGAGATGGTGTCCCACCACAAAGATGACCAAAGTCCTCTAGAAGCAAAGAAACTTGATGTTCTGACTGACCCCAGAAGCTGGTTCCTGGGGAGTGGACACTTGGGCTTTTCTCAAGCCCCCCAGCTCCAGGGGATGTACCTCAGTGGCAGAGAGCATGCTTCCCATGTGTAAGGCCTCGGGTTCAGTCCCTGGCATTTCCACTTGGATCTTGGAGTTTGGGACTTCCCAGGTGGCTCAATGGAAAAGAATCTGCCTGCCAATACAGGAGACACAAGACACACGGGCTCGATCCCTGCGTGGGGAAGTCCCCCTGCAGAAGGGAATAGCTACCCACTCCAGTATTCTTGCCTGGAGAATCCCATGGACCAAGGAGCCCGGTAGGCCAAGAGTCGACACAGCAGAGCAACTGAGCACACACACACACACACACACACACACACACGGCTTCCAATGAGGCCCCCCAGGGAGCAGGGCCCATGGCCTAGGACGCCCTTCCTGTGCAGAGTGCCCCCGATTTTTAAGTGTGCGGTATAGTAACATTTTATTCTGGAATATAGCAGATAATAAATCAAATGAACATGGAGCAGGCATTTATCAAGTACCTACCGTGTGCTAAGCTTTGGATCACATATACGAAAACAAAACAAAACAACACAAAAGACACAGCCCTGCCTTTGTGGGCCACTCTGGGCACCTGCATGCCCGAGCCCTCCACCACTGCGACCCCTGGAGACGGGTAACGGCTGCCCGGGGAACCAGGGCAAGTTCCAGATGCACCCACAGCACCTCGTGGGCAACAGCTGCAGAGAAATCAATGGCCGTCTCTGAAAAGACTGCAGCCGAACTCCGCCTGGCGTGTGGCAGGAGCGTGTGACTTTCTAACTCATGAGTGGAAGCATTGATTCAGAAAATTGCAGCCAAGTAAGCGGAGTGGCTGAACAGTGCCTCCCCTCTGAGCTGCTTTCTCCATGTGGCCACGGGAGTCAGGCTCACAGCTCCCGCCCCCCACCCACTGCCCTTCTAATGCAGGACCCTCGCTGTGGCAAATGGAACCATCTGCAAAGAGCAGGCGAGCCTGGCAGTGGGGAACCTGCCTCTGGAGCTGCGGGGAAGGGCCGAACGCCTCTTCATCACAGGTTATATGGCTCCAGGGCTTCCTAGGTGGGTAGCTGTGACTTCCGAAGGCCAGGATGGCCTTGGATGCCCCCGAGCTGCTGTAGGATTCTGACACTGAGCAGTGAGGAGAGCAGGGCCCTGATCAAATGAGCAGCCCTGGAAGGGATGCCCCCAGGGATGGTGTGCAGGGGTCACGGGAGCACTTGGGTACCAATGGCCACCCAAAAGCAAGTCTGAGCCTCGGGTGGAGGCAGGAGCCCAGAACTGCAGTTGGGGGTCCCAGAGGGCTCTGCTTGGAGAAGACATGCCGGCACTCGTCCTGCCAGGGGACTGACCCCGGTGAGCATCCGGCAGGACATCCCAGTATTTCTCCCTGAGAATGACTCTGACAAGTCAGACCCTCCAGCACCTCTTCGTTGCCCCCGAGTTGAGCTCAAGGGCTTGTCACTGAGCAGATTTATGGCCATGGCTGCAGGGAATGATGAGATGGTGACAAGTAACAGGGACAAAATTCCAGAACCTTCCAAAGTCAACCAAAGTGGCCTGAAGCCCTGATTCTAGTCATTCAGGGAAGTGTATGGGGACACCCCTTTGTTGATTCTTTACCATCTGAGCCACCAGGCAACCGGGGGAAGCCGTGCCCCTGTAAGTTCTCCTGGGCATAGTCAACATCCCCAGGTGGGGTAAGATGCTGGTTTCCCAGTGAATCTTGATTTTCTGGTCATTCAGGGGCCTGGAGTGTGCTGAGTGGACAGTGACTCAATCTCCTCCTAAATGCAGTGTCCAGAAGGGCAGGCATCATCCCAAACAAAAGACCTGTGGACAAGGGTCTGAGGAGGGAACGCTCTTCGGGGAAATGTTGAGGTGGGTACGGTGGGGCATGTTTGCAAGGATTGGGAAGCGGTTGGAGGTGGCTCTGGCTCTGACTTTCTTCCAGGATGTCGACTCATTTTTTTCTGAAGACTCTGATGAGCACTCCGCCTTGCCTCCCCTCCCAGGTGTCTTTTGTGGGTACATTTGGTTTTTCTGGTCTCTTTCCTGTCTTCAAGAGGAGCTGTGTTTTCCCCTTGGCTGGGTGGCAGGAGCAGAGGTGGGTGAGGGAGAGTTAAGCCTCTGATCCAGGGCCCATCCCCTCACCCCAGAGGCAGATTAGCTTTGTGGAAGGAGGACTGACCTGCTACATTGCAGAGGTGTGGGGAAGGAGGCGGCGAGAGGCAAATCCTCCTCCCAGAGATTCAATAACCACCACCTAGCTTCTCCACATGCCAGGCCCAGAGTCAGGAGAAGACACACTTAGTCTTCCCGTGACCACACAACAGGGCCACCCCTTCCCCATGGTCGGAGTAAGACCAGCCACGGGAACACCGAGGCACGAGCCAGGCCACCAAGGTGGGCGACCAACTGTCACCTGAAGAACACCAAGGAGGAGCGAAAGCTTAGCCGAAGAGCCAGAGCTGAGAAAGTCTGGGCACCAGAGAGGACAGGCCAGAGGTGCCAGACAGGAAGACACTATCCTGCAGGGTCAGAGTTATGCCGAGATCAGGTGCCAGTTCATTTCAGCTCAGTCGCTCAGTCGGGTCCAGCTCTTTGAGACCCCATGGACTGCAGCATGCCGGGCTTCCCTGTCCATCACCAAATCCTGGAGCTTGCTCAAGCTCACGGCCATTGAGTCGGTGATGCCATCCAACTGTCTCATCCTCTGTCATCCCCTTCTCCTCCTGCCTTCAATCTTTCCCAACATCAGGGTCTTTTCCAATGAGTCAGTTCTTCCCATCAGGTGGCCAAAAATTGGAGTTTCATCTTCAGCATCAGTCCTTCCAATGAATGTTCAGGACTGATCTCCTTTAGGATGGACTCGTTGGATCTCCTTGCAGTCCAAGGGACTCTCAAGAGTCTTCTCCAACACCACAGTTCAAAAGCATCAATTCTTTGATGCTCAGCTTTCTTTATGGTCCAACTCTCACATCCATACATGACTACTGGAAAAACCATAGCTTTGACTCGACAGATCTTTGTGGGCAAAGTGATGTCTCTGCTTTTTAATATGCTGTCCAGGTTGCTCATAGCTTTTCTTCCAAGGAGCAAGCGTCTTTTAATTTCATGGCTGGAGTCACCATCTGCAGTGATTTTTGACCCCCCCAAAATAAAGTCTGTCACTGTTTCCATTGTTTCCCCATCTATTAGCCATGAAGTGATGGGATCAGATGCCATAATCTCAGCTTTCTGAATGTTGACTTTTAAGCCAGCTTTTTCACTCTCCTCTCTCACTTTCATCAAGAGGCTGTTTAGTTCTTCTTCACTTTCTGCCTTAAGAGTGGTGTCATCTGCATATCTGAGGTTATTGGTATTTCTGACAGCAATCTTGATTCCAGCTTGTGCTTCATCGAGGCCAGAATTTCATATGAGGTACTCTGCATATAAGTTAAATAAGCAGGGTGATAATATACAGCCGTGTCGTACTCCTTTCCCAATTTGAAACTAGTCTGTTGTTCCATGTCCAGTTCTAACTTTCTTCTTGACCTGCATACAAATTTCTCAGAAAGCTGGTAAGGTGGTCTGGTATTCCCATCTCTTGAAGAATTTTCCATGATTTGTTGTGATCCACACAGTCAAAGGCTTTGGCATAGTCAATAAAGCAGAAATAGATGTTTTTCTGGAACTCTTTTTCAATAGTTCAACAGATGTTGGCAATTTGATCTCTGGTTCCTCTGCCTTTTTAAATCCAGCTCGGACATCTGGAAGATCTTGGTTCATGTCTTGCTGAAGCCTGGCTTGGAGAATTTTGAGCATTTCCTGCTAGTGTGTGAGATGAGTGCAGTTGTGCAGTAGTTTGAGCATTCTTTGGCATTTCCCTTCTTTGGAATTGGAATGAACACTGACCTTTTCTAGTCCTGTGGCCACTGCTGAGTTCTCCAAATTTGCTGGCATATTGAGTGTGGCGCTTTCACAGCATCATCTTTTAAGATTTGAAATAGCTCAACTGGAATTCCATCACCTCCACTAGCTTTGTTTGTAGTGATGCTTTCTAAGGCCCACCTGACTTCGCATTCCAGGATGTCTGGCTCTAGGTGAGTGATCACACCACTGTGGTTATCTGGGTCCTGAAGATCTTTTTTGTATAGTTCTTCTGTGTATTCTTACCACCTCTTCTTAATATCTTTTGCTTCTGTTAGGTCCATACCATTTCTGTCCTTTATTGAGCCCATCTTTGCATGAAATGTTACCTTGGTATGTCTAATTTTCTTGAAGAGATCTCTAGTCTTTCCCATTCTATTGTTTTCCTCTATTTCTTTGCATTGATCGCTGAAGAAGGCTTTCTCATCTCTCCTTGCCATTCTTTGGAACTCTGCATTCAGATGCTTGTATCTTTTCTTTTCTCCTTTGCTTTTCACTTCTCTTCTTTTCTCAGCTATTAGGGTTTTTTTTTTCCTTTTTTTTTTAATTGGAGGCTAATTACTTTACAATATTGTGTTGGTTTTGCCATACATTCACATGAATCAGCCATGGGTGTACACGTGTTCCCCATCCTGACCCTGCTTCCCACCTCCCTCCCTATCCCATCTCTCAGGGTCATCCCAGTACACCAGCCCTGAGCACTCTGCCTCATGCATCAAACCTGGACTGGCGATCTGTTTCACATATGTTAATGTACATGTTTCAGTGCTATTCTCTCAAATCATCCCACCCTTCTCAGCTATTTGTAAGGCCTCCTCAGACAACCATTTTGCCTTTTTGTATTTCTTTTTCTTGGGGATGATTTTGATCCCTCCCTCCTGTACAATGTTATGAAACTCCATTCATAGTTCTTCAGGCACTCTATCAGATCTAATCCCTTGAACCTATTTCTCACTTCCACTGTAAATTCATAAGGGATTTGATTAAGGTCATACCTGAATGGTCTAGTGGCTTTCCCTATTTTCTTCAATTTAAGTCTGAATTTGGCAATAAGGAGTTCATGATCTGAGCCACAGTCAGCTCCTGGTCTTGTTTTTGCTGACTGTATAGAGCTTCTTCAACTCTGGCTGCAAGGAATACAATCAGTCTGATTTTGGTATTGACCATCTGGTGATATCCATGTGTAGAGTCGTCTCTTCTGTTGTTGGAAGAGGGTGTTTGCTATGACCAGTACATTCTCTTGGCAGACTCTGTTCAATCCCCAGTCCCAGAAGATTCTACATGCTGAGGGGCAACTAAACCTGAGTGCTGCAGCTAGTTAAGCCTGACCATCCTAGAGCTCATGCTCTGAAACCAGAGACACCACTGCAGTGAAAAGCCTGCCCACTGCAACAAGAGAGTTGCCCCCACTGGCCACAACTAAAGAAAGCCCTAGAACATCAGCAAAGATCCAGCACCATCAAAAAAAAAAAAAAAAAAAAAAGCTGAAGAAAGTAAGTTACTCCAGAGAAGATATCTCTAGGTGGTGACTTTTTGAGGCTCACTGATTAAGGGAAGGACTCCAGGCCTCATCTCTGGATCAGTCCCTGTGGTGTAGTGTGGGGTGCTCTGATTGGCCAGACTCTGACCAGATGTCCCTTTCTGTGGGTACTCTGATAGCCAAGGTATTCTGACCAGCAGCGTGCCCTGGTGTTTTTGGTGAAAGGTACTCAGTTGTGTCTGACTCTTTGTGACCCCATGGACTATGCATTCCATGGAATTTTCCAAGCCAGAATACTGGAGTGGGTAGCTGTTTCCTTCTCCAAGGGATCTTCCCAACCCAGGTATCAAACCCAGGTCTCCCACACTGCAAGCAGATTCTTTACCAGCTGAGCCACCAGGGAAGCCTGGAGTAATTGGTAGGAGGACAGAAAGGCAGGCAGCAACCGAGATAAAAGAAGAAGCAGACAGAAGCAACATTGGTCCAGTAAGAACATTATAGCGAGACTGGACCCCAAAGATTCAGGTATGTAAAAATAATAGATATATATTAGCAAGGGTCCTCCCAGGGAAAAGTCCAGCTTACTATCTAATGACTGTACACGTTTGGAACTGAAGAAATTAAAATTACAACAGCTTCTCATTTTATTACTCAATGCGGATGAGATTACATCACAGGAACCTGGCTCCCCAGGTGGTCTGAGGACCAGCAGCTTCAGCATTGATTTTTTTCCCCCTAAATGTCACCATATGTTTCTGCATCTTCCTGCACTGTACCAGAAATTTTTTAAAGACCTATTGGAGCAATATCTCCTGAAAATACAACATAAAATGGATAGCATTTGTATCAGGTGAGGTGTCCTTGATTTAGACGACATCGCTTCTTTTGAGGTTTAAGTCCTTGCGATGGCTCTAAGTAGACTTTTTCCTGGCCGATTGATCCCTACATGATCCTGATGTACTTTATCCATTGCCCCAAGTGTTCCCTGAGCTTTCTCACTGGTGTGATGGAGTTCACACATCGCTCTGCCTGGCCCAAGTTCAGAGAACTGTTCAGCTGCCAACTCACGTCATGGAATTTCCCTGACACGTGCGCAAACTCAGTTTGAGTCAAAGCTCAGTGGACCTGATGCAAATACTGACCTTCTTCTCTCAGACCTTCCTCCTCCCTGGCTCTCACTTCCGCCATCCCATATGCAGATGGCCACACGCGGCTCCCACCCTCCTCCCAGAGGGATCACTGCCCCCCAGGGAAGACAACAGTATGGAGTGAGCTAGGTGTCTGTTCCCTTTCTCAAGGGGATTGCAGTCCTGCACCGCCTGTGTCTGTCTGCTTCCGCCTTTATTCTGGTCGGTGCCTGCCTTTCTGTCCTCCTACTCCTAATTCAGAGTACCCTGGCTATCAGAGAATCCACAGGAAGGGACGTCTGTGGACTGAGGCCAATCATAGCACCCCACACCCCACCACAGGGCCTGATCCAGAGTCTTTCCCCTTAATCAACAAGCCTCGAAAAAATGACTACCTGGAGATATCTTCTCGGGAGTAACTTACTTTCTCCAAATCCAGTCGTTAATATTTTGTCCAACTTTTTAGCTCCTTAGGCAAAATGAAGAGACAGCACAAGTTGCCTACCAGTTATGCCTTTATGGCTGGCTGCAGAAATTTTGAAAACCATCTTCTGTGTTTTAAAACCGCTTCACTTCCTTGGGACCCCTTTGAAATAGAACATGAGAAGGTTCAAGTAGATGATTTAAAATGCCTGCACCAGACCCCTACTAACAACCTGCTGGTGCCAGATCCAGGAGGGCTGACTGTTCAAGAGTCCCTGAGCCCGGGAAGAGAAGCCACGTCAGGGTGAGGTCACTCAAGATCGCAGGCCAAGGGGCGTCAGAGCAGAACAAATGAGGAATTGGGGTAAAGTTCCTTCTAATTCTAGCAACTGGTTATCTTGGTCACTTAAGGGAATTGAGTTACTCCACTTTCAAAAATACAAAAGCAAAACGCAGAATTTGCAAACATGTTACTCTAGTTGAAGTGGGATGCTATGGGATTTCAAACTGATAGAACTCCTGGACAAACATCACTTCTGAGTAGAATGTCACCAACATCTGCTCCAGTGCTTTCTACTTCTAGGATGAAAGAGTTTTTTCCTGAGCCAGTAGATCCTCATAAAACCAACATTCTGACAAGCTGACATTTGCCTGGAGCCATGGCCTCCTGAAGGATGCTCTGCCCTCAAGCCCTGCCATGTAGACCACTACTTCAGCACTCTTGACCCTGGCCCTTCTCCTCCAATCACCTGGGCTAGAGTGGACCCCTGACCAGCATAGCTTGTCTTCATGCTTGCCAGTGGCCTGTGGACTGTCCTACCGGAGAAAAATCCTTTACTTAAAAATTACAAACTAATAAACCTCAAGCACATAGAATATTTAGTAGTGACAGCTGAAACTCGAAAGACACTAAAGAGATGAGCCTTGAGTTAAATTTGGGGCTTGCAGGGACAGAGATAGGACAGGCTGGTACTAGTTGAAGTTACAAGTAAGTGAGGAAAGTATGAAATAACATTTGAGTGGGAGGTGTCCAGGGAGAGCGCAAAACCATGGAGGCGGTGTCGGCCGTGTCAGCCTCACTGAGGACAGACCCTCTCTGCAAGGCAGAGCTCTACCTCGTGGAGGGACTTAACACAGTCAAGGCTTCTACCCTGGATTCCCGGAGGCTCTGCCACCTTCTTTTCTCTGTTATCCTTTAAATAAGCCCCCATTGCTGGAGCTAATTCACATCCAAGGATACTGAACACGTAACAAAATGGTCAACGTCATTTGCAGGGATGCTGAAACCGAGTACAATGGACTAGCAAAATGTGAATTAATTGTTGGCCACTTTGGCAAAGCAGAGAGCCAGGAAGATGCTGGCAGGAGTCTCAAACCGGTAGCCAGAGAGCTGATTCACAGACGTGGTGTACTGGCTTTGCACCGTATTTTTTGATATAAGCTAATAAATCCTGACCTAGGATCGCTCCAGTGCCTACCGTCTTTGCTGAGGCTTCTCTGCCCTTGGATGTGGGGCATCTCCCACAGGCACTGCTCCAGCGCACTGGGCAGCTGCAGCTCCCGCAGGGCATAGACTTGGATTACCGTGATATTGAATGGTTTGCCTTGGAAATGAACAGAGATCATCCTGTCGTTTTTGAGACTGCATCCAAGTACTGCGTTTTGGACTCTTCTGGTGACCATGATGGCTACTCCAGTTTTCCTAAGGGATTCTTGCCCACAGTCGTAGATATAACGGTCATCTGAATTAAATTCACCCATTCCAGTCCATTTTAGTTCACTGATTCATAAAATGTTGATGTTCACTCTTGCAATCTCCTGTTTGACCACTTCCAATCTGCCTTGATTCATGGACCTAACATTCCAGGTTCCTATGCAATATTGCTCTTTACAGCACCAGACTTTGCTTCCATCACCAATCACGTCCACAACTGGGTGTTGATTTTGCTTTGGCTCCATCTCTTCATTCTTTCTGGAGTTATTTCTCCACTGATCTCTAGTAGCATATTGGGCACCTACCGACCTAGGTAATTCTTCTTTCAATGTCCTATCTTGCCTTTTCTCAAGGCAAGAATACTGAAGTGGTGTGCAATTCTCTTCTCCAGTGGACTGTGTTTGAGCATTTGAAAGTTTGCTGCTGGAATGGCGGCTGCGCAGCACTGAAGCAACAAACAGTGAACTTCCAGATGTTAAAGCAGGATTTAGAAAAGACAGAGGAACCAGAGATCAAATTGCCAACATCTGTTGGATCATCGCAAAAGCAAGAGAGTTCCAGAAAAACAGCTACTTCTGCTTTATTGACTATGCCAAAGCCTTTGGATCACTACAAACTGTGGAAAATTCTTAAAGAGATGGGAATACCAGACTACCTGACCTGCCTCCTGAGAAATCTGTATGCAGGTCAGGGAGCAACAGTTAGAACTGGATGTGGAAAAACAGGCTGGCTCCAAATTAGGAAAGGAGTAGTAAAGGCTGTATATTGTCACCCTGCTTATTTAACTTTTATGCAGAGTACATCATGTGAAATGCCGGGCTGGGTGAATCACAAGCTGGAATCAAGAATGCTGGGAGAAATCTCAACAACCTCAGATATGCAGATGACACCATCCTTATAGCAGAAAGTGAAGAGGAACTAAAGAGCCTCTTGATGAAAGTGAAAGAGGAGGGTGGAAAATTTGGCTTAAAACTCAACATTCAGGAAACTAAGATCATGGCATCTGGTCCCATCACTTCATGGCAAATAGATGGGGAAACAGTGACAGACTTTATTTTGGGGGGTTCGAAAATCACTGCACATGGTGACTGCAGTCATGAAATTAAAAGACGCTTGCTCCTTGGAAGAAAAGCTATGAC
The DNA here is from genome assembly GCF_016772045.2 of Ovis aries. Lineage (NCBI taxonomy): Eukaryota > Metazoa > Chordata > Mammalia > Artiodactyla > Bovidae > Ovis > Ovis aries. Next base: position 264,034,183 of record NC_056054.1, on the reverse strand, counting down.
CAACCCGGACAGCCTATTAAACAGCAGAGACATCACTTTGCCCACAAAGATCTGTCTAGTCAAAGCTATGGTTTTCCCAGTAGTATGTATGGATGTGAGAGTGGGACCACAAAGAAAGCTGAGCATCAAAGAATTGATGCTTTTGAACCATGGTGTTATAGAAGACTCTTGAGAGTCCCTTGGACTGCAAGGAGATCCAACAAGTCAATCCTAAAGGAGAGCAGTCCTGAACATTCATTGGAAGGACTGATGCTGAAGATGAAACTCCAGTTTTTGGCCACCTGATGGGAAGAACTGACTCATTGGAAAACACCCTGATGCTGGGAAAGATTGAAGGTGAGAGGAGAAGGGGATGACAGACGATGATATGGTTGGATAGCACCGCTGACTCAGTGGGCATGAGTTTGAGTAAATTCTGGGAGTTGGTGATGGACAGGTAAGCCTAGTGTTCTGCAGTCCATGGGGTTGCAAAGAGTTGGATAAGACTGAGCGACTGAACTGAACTGAACTGAACTGAATAAATGAAGGTGCCATGAGTTTGGGCTTGCTGGACTGAAACTTGTATCCCCTGTGACCACAGCCACCCAGGGGGCTAAGAGTTAGTGTCCCCTTCCAGTGGGGCCGGGTCTTCACCTCACACCTGAACCCCCACCACCCACACAGTACTCCTATACATTCAGAGGCCCTTCAGGGCTGAATCATTGTTCCTAGAGGGACTGACGCTTACACAGTTCAGTTCAGTTCAGTCCACAGTTGTGTCCAACTCTTTGTGACCCCATGGACTGCAGCACCCCAGGCTTCCCTGTCCATCACCAACTCCCAGAGCTTACTCAAACTCATGTCCATTGAGTCAGTGATGGCCATTCAACCATCTCATCCTCTATCATCCCCTTCTCCTGCTTTCAATCTTTCCCAGAATCAAGGTCCCTTCCAATGAGTCAGTTCTTTGCGTCAGGTTGCCAAAGTATTGGAGTTTTAGCTTCAGCATCAGTCCAGCTTTTTGCCATAAGGGTAGTATCATCTGCATATCTGAGGTTACTGATATTTCTCCTGGCAAACTTGATTCCAGCTTGTGCTTCATCCAGCCTGACATTTCACATGATGTACTCTGCATATAAGTTAAATAAGCAGGGTGACAATATACAGCCGTGTCGTACTCCTTTCCCAATTTGGAACCAGTCTGTTGTTCCATGTCCAGTTCTAACTGTTGCTTCTTGACCTGCATACAGATTTCTCAGGAGGCAGGTCAGGTGGTCTGGTATTCCCATCTCTTTAAGAATTTTCCACAGTTTGTGGTGATCCAAAGGCTTTGGCATAATCAATAAAGCAGAAGTAGCTGTTTTTCTGGAACTATCTTTCTTTTGTGATGATCCAATGGATGTTGACAATTTGATCTCTGGTTTCACTGCCATTTCTAAATGCAGCTTGAACATCTGGTTCATGTACTTTGAAGCCTGGCTTGGGGAATTTTGAGATTACTTTGCTAGCAGGTGAGGTGAGTGGAATTGTGCAGTACTTTGAACATTCTTTGGCATTGCCTTTCTTTGGGATTGGAATGAAAACTGACCTTTTGGTAGCTTCCCTGGTGGCTCAGACAGTAAAGTGTCTGCCTGCAATGCGGGAGACCTGGGTTTGATTCCTGGGTCAGGAAGATCCCCTGGAGAAGGAAATGGCAATCCACTCCAGCACTCTTGCCTGGAAAATCCCATGGACAGAGGAGCCTGATAGGCTATAGTCCATGGGGTCGCAAAGAGTTGGACACGGCTGAGCCCCTTCACTTGATGGCCACTGCTGGGTTTTCCAGATTTGCTGGCATATTAAGTGCAGCACCTTCACAGCATCATATTTTAGGATTTGAAATAGCTCAACTGGAATTCCATCACCTTCACTAGCTTTGTTCGTAGTTATGCTTCCTAAGACCCACTTGACTTTGCATTCCAGGATGTCTGGCTCTCGGTGAGTGATCACACCATTGTGGTTATCTGGGTCATGAAGATCTTTTTTGTTTATTTCTTCTGTGTATTCTTGCCACCTCTTCTTAATATCTTCTGCTTCTGTTAGGACACTTACACAAGTCTGAGAAATTGAGCAAAACACAAGGAGCCTGGGAGATACTACTCTTCAGAGAGCCCAGCTCTGTGTCCCAAGATAAGACTCTAAAGGCAGCCAGATGACAAAGAAATGAAGTCCTGGGAGCCCCCCAAGGCAAGGCAAGTGCTGTTGGCTGAGTTGTATGCCCTGAAAGTCACTTCTTGAGGCCCTGCTCCCCAAGCCTACCATATGTGAATGCGGGGCATACAAGAGGCTGGTAAAAGGTGGACAGGGCCCTGATAGGATCCATCTGGGCCCCCACAAGGAGGCAGAGACCAGCTTGGCCTCAGCCTCAGGAGAAGGCAGCAGGCTGGAGCGGCCCCCGCCAGACACCCAGGGCACCTTAACCTCTGACCTCCACCCTGCTGTGAGCAGCCAACATCAGCTGTCCAAGCCGCCCAGTTGTGGTATCTGCTTAAGGAACCCCAAGTGACTGAGATAGCGGGGAGGGGCTTGGAGGGAGGGTCCCAGCTGGCGATGGCTCCTCTCGGGATCCTGCAGCCCCCTACACCATTCACTAAAGCCACTGCTCCCCAGAAGCCCCTGGGGGCATATTGAATACACAGTCTGGGCTCCCAGACCCACTGGTTGAGTGGACAGATTCCAGGGCTCCCCCAGGCCCAGTGCCCCCTTCCCAGTGGCAATGACTGGTGGAGATAGACCCCGGAAGACCAGCACAATACAGCAGTCACTCTAGCCACAAAGGCTGAAAGCTCAGCCCTGCCGTCTGTTTTTATTCATTTGCACAAAATTGAATTGGGTGGCATTTTATACAGTACAGAAATTAGCACTTCTTACATTAACATGGAACTAATTGCTGTTGGGAGCAAATTTACAGTTAATGACTCAAAGGTGTAAAAGAAAACACTGAAAGCACTGTTGCCTTTTCTGAAAAGCAGTTCGCTCCACCCCCATGGAACTCCGCCCAGGAAACGGGGGTCGCAGATGGTCCCTAAAACGGAACTGAGTCACCTCCCCTGGCACCGGGAGCCCTCTCCTTCCCCACCCCGGATCAGTACCCACGCATCTTCCTCCTGGGGGTCCAGAAACCCTCCCAGCACACAGAGTCCCCCGTGCTGACCGCCTCCTCCCTGCACCTGCCAATCCGGCTCCTTTCTGCTGTCCTCCCCCGCCAGGACTCTCCATGGACTTGACATCCGTGTTCCTGCCATAGCCCCTCCCCTATGCCTCATGAACTTTGTCTATCAAGCAGAATGACATGAGAAAATCCATGTTTCAGAGAAAATTTCTCCCATTTACCAACAGATCTGTGACAGGACATCTCAGACCACTGAGCTCCCGCATCTCGTTCCAAGTGTGGTTTGATTGACAGCAGCAGGGGAGTGCCTTTCCCCACCCCTTCGCATCTCTGAATCAAAGTCTCATGAACCGCCCCCCAGTGGGGTCCTGGGCAATAACAGGGTTGGAGGCCGTGGTTTACAGGTCCTACCTGTGTGGGTGCATTATGTGTTCACACACCCTTCCAGAGCGGACACTGGCAACACAAGCCCCATCCACAGGCAATCCACAGGTGCCAGCCCTCCTCTGATGGTGGGCACAGCAGACTGCGGTGGGCAGACCCCCTGGTAAGGAGGACCCTGGTGTGCAAGGAGTGACACCTGGGCTGGTCCTTGCTGCCCTGAGGGACAGATGACAGGTGGCCTGTGCAGGCTGAGCAGGTCTGAGCAGGGGAAGGACATCTCTACATGGCAATGAGCCTGGCCCCTCCCTCCACCATCAGGGGAGGAACCCAGCCCAAGGAAAACATTATGAGGAGGAACCCTGCCTTGGGGTGACCCAAGGTCAACCTCAGGCTTGGACACCTCCCAGGGAAGGGCTCGCTGAAGCCAGCCACTCACCCAGCAGCCACCCTGAGATATTCACGAGAAGAGCTGCAACCTGAGCACCCTAGGGGAATGGCACATGGACCTCTACCAGAGGAACCAAGTGTCCGCCTGGGGGACAGAACTGCCTCCCTTGAGAACAGTCAATATAAAGAACACTCAGAAGTCAGAAGGAAAGGCCAGAACCTGGGAGACACAGGGAGAGATTTGAAAAAGAGCCAGCAGAACAGGATACCAGCCTGTGAAAACACTTGACCTCCCCACAGTCGGGGACCTCCCTGCTGACCGTAGATGGACTGGATCTGAGATGCTGTTACCTGCGAGGCTGAGCTGGTGTGTCCTGAGTCAGAGCAATGCTGTTCCTGGGACCCAGGGACAGGGAGGGTCAGGCTCACAGCAGTGTTTTCTGCTACAGCCACAGATCAGAAGCCACCCACTGTCCATCCACAGCAGGATGTCCATCCATGGCGGGATGGAGAAATGGATGGGGTATTTATGGTCATGGGTGTGAACGCCAGTGAGCAACACCCACAAACATGACAGGCCGCCTCTCACAGGTGAGGCCAGCGAGGGGGCAGGACCATCAGGACAGGTACACAGGCTCATTGACCGGAGAGTCCCAAATCCACAAACCTGCACAGTATGTGGTTCAGGGATGTGATCAATCACACAGACACGGAAGGCAGCAAAGACCATCCCAAGGCTTTTTACCTGCAAGGCCACATCTGACTGTGGGACAGGGCTTTCACGTTCTGTTCACTGTGGATCCCAGATATGCAGAACAACACCTGCTACATGGCAAGGGCTCAGAGATGTGCTGGATGGATGGATGGACAGACAGATGGATGGACGGATGGATGGACGGATGGATGGATGGATGGATGGATGGATGGATGGATGGACGGATGGACGGATGGATGGACAGATGGATGGAGGGATGGATAGACACTGGATGGATGGATGGACGGTTGGAGGGATGGATGGACAGATGGAGGGATGGATGGATAATCAGATGTGACCACAGAGGGCACGCAGGCAGCTTCTCAGTTTCTGGTGAATATTCTGTTTCTTAATCTGAGAAGAGGCCACGTGGTCTTTAAAAGTCATGCATGTATTATACACACTTCTCCGTATGTACTATTTCACAGTAAAAATATAAAATTTTAAAATTTTTTAATTAATTAATTTATTTTAATTTAGGTTAATTACTTACAATATTGTAGTGGTTTTTGCCATACATTCACATGAATCAGCCATAGGTGTACATGTGTTCCCCACCCTGATCCCCCCTCCCACCTCCCTCCGCTCCCATCCCTCAGGGTCACCCCAGTGCACCAGCCCTGAGCACCCTGTCATTTGGAAACAACCACTGCTAGGAAAGAACATGTATTCATTGCTGTAAAATAACTAACTCTACTAATACTCCTATTGAAGTAGAATAACTAAAGCTCTGTGGTTTTCGTGCAGAAACAGACAAATATAACAGAAGAAACTCAGTACAGCAAGTTCAGGAGTGGAATATGGAACCCTTATTTTTTCTTTTCTGAGTTTCAGAAGAGCTCAAGAAACTGAGCTGGATTTTGCTACAGTTTTGACAAAAGTAGAAAAATGCCATGGCTTGCCAATGGAGACTGGCACCTGCCCTCTTTGAGATGCTCAATTTTCCCAGTCTTGGCAGGATGAGGAGAAAGTTCTGGTGTTGGAAGTCTCCCAATGCCAAGCTGCCCACCAGGTGAAAGTGGGTTTGCTAATTAGTGTCATTAGCAGAGAGGTTGGGAGGGGCCCTCTGGCTAAGGTTTCTGCAGGAAGGAGGGGAGAGAGGAGGGAAAGAGAGGCATGGTTAGAGCCTGGGAGCTTGGGTGTAGCCCTGAAATGAAAGGGTGATGAAGCAATACAATTTCCAGGACTTCCCTGGTGGTCCAGTGGCTAAGATTCAGAGCTCACAATGCAGGGGGCACTGGTTCGATCCCTGGTCAGGGGACTAGATACTGTGTGCTGCACCCAAGACCTGGCATGGTCAAATAAATAAATAAGCAATACCATTTCCACTCCGTCCTATCCTGTTCCTTTTATAAAGAATGCTGGTGTTGTTATCGTTCAGTCGCCAAGTCGTGTCCAACTTTTTGCAACTCTATGAACCATAGCACACCAGGCTTCCCTGCCCTTCGCTGTTTCCCAGAGTTTGCTCAAACTCATGTCCATTGTGTCGGTGATGCCATCCAACCATTTCATCCTCTGTCATCTCCTTCTCCTCCTGCCCTCAATCTTTCCCAGCATCAGGGTCTTTTCCAAAGAGTCAGCTCTTTGCATCTGGTGGCCAAAGTATTGGAGTTTCAGCTTCAGCATCAGTCCTTCCAATGAATATTCAGGATTGATTTCCTTTAGGATAGACTGGTTTGATCTCCTTGCTGTCCAAGTAATGCTCAGTTGTGGATGTGTCTGTTGGTGAAAGTGAAGTCTGATGCTGTAAAGAACAATATTGCATAGGAACCTGGAATGTTAAGTCCATGAATCAAGGTAAATTTTGGAAGTGGTCAAACAGGAGATGGCAAGAGTGAACACTGACGTTTTAGGAATCAGTGAACTAAAATGGACTGGAATAGGTGAATTTAATTCAGATGACCATTATATCTACTACTACTGTGGGCAAGAATCTCTTAGAAGAAATGAAGTAGCTCTCACAGTCAACAAAAGAGTCTGGAGTCAATGCAGTACTTGGGTGCAACCTCAAAAATGACAGGATGATCTTTGTTCATTTCCAAGGCAAACCATTCAGCATCACAGTAATCCAAGTCTATGCCCCAACCACTGATGCCAAAGAAGCTGAGTGCTGGTGGCGACCCACTGAATGAATTTCACAGCATGTGACCACCATGTGCAAATAGGTTTTCAACCTGGAATCCATGATGGGCTTCCCGGAGCCCATGGCCTCTGGAGTGCACGTGTGTGTGTATACTTGTGTGCATGTTGTGTGTGTGTGTTGTGTGTGCCTGTGTGTGCACATGTTCATGTGTGCATGTATGCAGGCATGCGTTCATGTGTGTGTGTATGTGTGTGCGTGTGTGTGAGTATATGCCTGTACACTTGTGGAAACTAGTCAGTGCTCTTCAATCACATTGTCAGAGGCACACTGACCCCAATGCACAGATCACAGATGAAGAAACAGAGGTTCAAGGAGGCCCAGAGCGAGTCCAAGTCCCACGCTGCCTCTGCCCTGGGCTGAGCCCTGTCCCTCCCGAGGTGTTCCTGAGTCACAGGTCACCCTGTGTTACCAGAAGGGAAGGCATCCTGTTGTGTCTGCCCCCAGAAACCTGTGTTCTGCCTGCACCGCCTGGAGGATCGGTTCTGAGCTGACCACACCGCTGTTCTGCACCTGCTAGGACCCCACGCAGCAGCGAGAGCAGAGGCCCAGCTGGACTGCAGGGCCAATCTTGTGGCAGAGCCGAGAAGTCAGCCCCGAGCCTGACACCATGTCACATTACCCTCACCAGGGGCCCAATGTGTAAGACCCGCAGTGACAGGCCCCCATCACCCGGCCCGGCGGGGGTCTAGGGTGGTGGGAAATGTTACCACAACTGATGTGCAAAGTCTAAACCAGTAAATAAGGCAGGAGGGCTCATGTGGACGAGAAGGAACATGCTCGGTGAGGCACGGGGGCCCCAGGAGAAGAACAACATGGAGGGGACTGTTTGCACGGGTCTTCCCAGAAGCAGTGCTGGCCCCCTGCTATGGCCACGGCTGACTGGAGATGCAGGCCCCAGAGGACAGGTCCTAGTTCTCCACTGGCTCCTGGCTGCAGAGTCAGAGGCTACACGTGGAAATCCAGCTCTGCCCTGGCCTGGTGGCCTTGGGTTCTGGGAGCAAATTTCACTGAGCGTAGATGGTGACAATGATGCCTACTGCGCAGCTTTGAGGTCTGGCCCAGCCAGCACTGGACCAGGGCATGCCAGGACCCTCCCCCCTTCCCCATGCCTCGTCCATGCCAAGCCCCTGAGCCCTGCAGCGGCACCATCGGGGCTCAGTACAGGGTCAAGCAGTGATGGGCCACATGGCTGATCCAGTTTTATTATTTTGTCACTGGGACTGGACTTCACAGTGGGCGATCCTCCATAAACCCAAGGTCAGACCCAACGTCACAAGCACTGAGTCATACCTGCCGTGGAGCGATGGGTAAAATTGCTGACTCACTTTCACATGGTGAGCCAGGTGGGGAGAGTCCGGCTCTGAGGAACAGAAAATCTACCCGGCAGGCTCACGCAGGATGGGGATGGGGGGGGGGGGGGCGCAGAAGGAGGCTCTGCCCCTCGGAGGCGCCCAGCTCTGCCCTCTTCTGTGTGGGGCACTTGTCCAGATGGCTGTAGCAGGTCCATAGTGATGATGTTGGGGGAGGAGGAAGCAAGGTCAGTCATCTCGAGATGCTCTCTTCCTAGGGCAGAGGTGCCCAGTGCACCTCTTCCTGCCACCCTGGGGTCTGCTAATGACCAGTCCTGCCCAAGGCAAGGACCCTTCCCTCAGATGCCCCAGGCACGGGGGAGGCGGGAAGGCATCTCTAACACACAACAGGGCCTCAAGGGAGGAAGGCATGGGTGTCCCGAGGGAACCTCAGCAAAGGTTCTCCCCCTGTGTGCGCCATCCTCCCATCTAGGAAGGCTTCCGTCTCTCTCTGTGCTAGGCGGTGAACCCACTAGGCCAGCAAGGCTTCCCCGCCTCCCATATCCTGCCTCAATATAATTAATAATCATTTTATTTCTGCACATACAAGATTTCACTCCATGTTTTGGTTTCTGGTGAAAAGCCTCAGGTGATTGCCATGTTTCTCTGACCTGGTGGGCGTGACCCCAAAACGGTCTTCCCAGCACCGGCTGGACGCTCTGCTCTGTCCACCATCTGGCAGGGGGCCTGGGTTCAATCCCTGATCAGGAAACTAGATCCCACACACTGCAACTAAAGACCCTGTGAGCTGCAACTAGGACTCAGTACAGCCAAATAAGTTTTTTTTTTTTTAATGATAGAGACTGTTCAGTGTATACTTGATATTTAGCTACATTAATTTGTATGTAATTTTTTCCTACCCTAAATTTCATCCCAGAAGAAAAAAAATCTCTAGAATTCAGCCCAACCTTCCACGAGCGAGATGGTTAACATGGCCGTCCCCCGCAGCTCTGCCCGTGGCAGGCACACGCAGATGCAGGGCAGCCACGGAGACCTCACTACCCAATGGCTCGTCTTCCTAGGGGTACCTGCTCTGGCGGCCCCTCCAGTCACACGTGTGCACCCCCTGGGACTCTGGGAAAGGCTGCCTGTCCGTTTCTCCAGAAACAAGAGTAAGCCTCTCGGCTTAGCTGAGTTCTGGGGTCGGGGGAAAAACAGTGATGCCTTCACAGGGACCCTGCCCATGGGACCGCCAGCCCTCCGGCTCCTGTGTCTCCGGTGAGGGGCAGGCATCCCGGACGACTTCCTGCTGCTCTCCACCATTCAGAGAGAGCAGCGGACGCCCCACCCGGGAAGCCACCCTGGAGGCACCAGGCCGGGCTCGTCCTCCCAGCAGGAGGGAAGGAGGGAAGTGGGGAGTCAAACCACAGGAAGACACAAAACCAAGTCCTTCACTCAGATGGGGAGGAAGGAAAACGCGCTGAACACAAAGGGGTCAGTGGTGGGATGGAGTACGGGGGGCATCCAGAGGAAGGGTGGGGTCACAGAGAGTGAGTGCTGTGTGAGGTGGCTCCTCTCCCTGCCCTCAATGACAACGCCACGTCCACTGTCTGAACTGGGCACACCAGGCATACCTTTGGCCTTGACCTGACACTAGGTTGTGATACCCGGGCAAGGAATTGGATGCCAACCACAGGCGGGCCCACTCCACACGAGGGCCTGGTGTCTTGTTGCCGCTGAACCTCTTTGCTGGCAGGGCCCCACCCCGTGCTCTCCCCCTGGGACTGCTAACACCTGAAGACCGTCTCCGTGCCACTGGGGTCTTATGACATCTTGGCTGTCACGGCACCACACACAAGTGGAGCTCAGCGGTTGCTTCCCGCCTACGGAAGACCATGGGTTCAGGGCTCTCACTGCTCCAGCTTCAGCAGGCGTAGCCAGAATAACCCACCCAGGAAAACATGCTGGGATTCTAGGTTCTGTGGTCACGGGCTGACCGAGGAAAGCCTCCTGACTTTCCTCCAGCATTAAGAAGTTTCCCTAACTTTACCCATCCAATGCCAGTGAAAGCCAGCAGGGGAACATCTTTCCTTGGCCTTTTTAGGCAACCTTGGAGGACTAGAAAATGTAGCTGAAATAATCCCCCCTTTAAAAACACACGCACAGAGAGCCCGCTGTCTTAATGCGACTGCCTGTGTAATTAGCAAACAGGGAGAGCGCTTCCCTTCCACGGCGAGCCTCACCCGCCCACCTGCACTCTAATTTGCCAGAAGGCTCCAACTGTATTTGCATGTTTTTCCATCTAATTTAGCCTGATCACAACTTAGAGCAGGTGCAGCTCCAGCAGATGACCTGAGCCGTCAGCCAGGTCCCTCCACAGGGCACTTAGAAATCCACTTAAAGGGCCCCTGCCTGTCACAGTCAGCACAGGTCACGCAGCCAGGCCATCCATGCACGAGACACTCATGCCAGGGTTGTCCCTACGGTCATCTCTGCTGTGCCCCGAGGATCCCTGAGGAACGTGAGTGTACCACAGACGCCCTCTTCTCTCCACGTCCCTGGATGACAATCACTTGCCATGAAGTCTTGGTTGGGTGTGTGCTGAGATGCCCCCGGGGCCCTGGGGCCCTGTTCTACCTGCAGAGTGGCTGGTGGGAGAGCCGCAGCCTGTGCTCAGGGCCACCCTGCATTTAACCCTCATGGCAGGCACCCTGCCATCAAAACCAGCTACACAGAACCTGTCTGCAGTGCCCCACCTACCACAGGGCCCCAGCACCCTCCTGCGCTCCATCTGCCAGGGCAGCCAACTCCCGACAGCCACCTTCCACTAAGGTACCCTGGAAGGAGTCCCCACCGCCTGCAGATCTGCATGTTGAAATGACCCGCAAAGGCAAAGCTGACTCCCCCAGGCTGCCGCAGAGATGGAGGCCAGCCCAGAGGGGACCGGCTGTTTCACCAAGATGTGAGGTCGACTCCTGGCTGCATCCTAGAAGGGTAGAGACCGTCATCTGCCCCAAAAACCTTCCCAGGTGGCCCCAGGAAGCTCAATATTTAGCTAACATTTGGGTTTAATGTTGAGGGTTCAAAAACGTGTTGATTTCCCTGCAAAGACCCAGTGCCTGGGTTCAGGAATCATGTCCACTTCCTAGTGTGCAGCCAGCTTATGGATGTGCAAACGCACACACGCACACACACACAGAGTCACATGCTTGTGGACACAAGCACACACATACAAACTCACATTCATACATACTTGCACATCAAGGCACACTCATACGCTCATGAATATGTCCACACATTAGTGGACACAAGGTTGCACAGGACCCTATTCTCACACACACACCTCCTAAGGTATACAGCTAGTCCTGACCTCCGTGTAGGGGAACTCAGGGCCTGGCTGGGTCAATGCACAGATGCACCCTCAGGCCATGCAGGTGGCTTGAGCTACGGGGAGGGGAACCTGCTGGAGGCTGGACAGCCACCTGAACAGAGCACAGAGCAGCGGCCCCCAGGGTCCAGCCCACGGAGACTGCCACCCGACTGCCTCTGCCACCTCCCAGGAGCTTGCCCCACCGAGCCCCCTGAGGATGCTGCCAGTAGCCACCCTTGCGCCTCGAGGACCCAGCGGCCCCGGCCTGGCCACGCCCCTCGGTGATCCGATGGCCCCACCCTCATCATAACCCCTCCCTCTTGGCCCTGTGGCTTAACCTGACCCCTGCCCCTGAGACACACATCACACACAGACACACACACACACAGACTCACATGTGAACATACCTCTATACACACTGCGTACACAGATACACACACAGGTACACACACAGTCTGTTTACTATTCACTCACTGAACTGAGAGCCTCATAACAAAGGATTCTTAATCCTCTTTCCCATCTCTTACTCCTCTGGGCAGTCCAGTGTCCCCCAACCCTCCTGACTGCCTCATCTCAAGGAGCCTGATTCTGATGGGCCTACCCAGCACACTGTGTCCAGTGCCTTAACTTTCAAAAGGTCCACCATGGATCCCTGCTCAGTGATGGGATTCAGAATCCACTCACATGCTAATCCTACCTTCCTCCTCTCACCAACCGCCCACCCTAAGATTCATCTGTGGACAGATTTTTCTGCAGCCTGTGGTCTACCCCCTCTCTCGCACTCCCCGTTTTGTACCCTGGCCTAGACTGCCAGATGAGTACTAAGCATTCTGGCAAACTGACCCAGCAATGATGGTGACGGTGGTGGTGGTGGTGGTGGGGATGATCAAGGGGATGATGGTGGTGATGGTGATGTGGTAATAGTGATGGTGATGATGATGGTGATGGTGGTGGTGATGGTGATGATCAAGGGGATGATGGTGGTGATGGGGGTGGTGATAATGATGGTGGTGACGATGGTGATGAAGGGGATGATGGTGGTGATGGTGATGTGGTAATAGTGATGGTGATGATGATGGTGATGGTGGTGGTGATGGTGATGATCAAGGGGATGATGGTGGTTATAGTGATGGTGGTGATGATGGTGATGAAGGGGATGATGGTGGTGATGGTGATGTGGTAATAGTGATGGTGATGATGGTGGTGATGGCGATGGGGGTGGTGATGGTGATGATGAAGGGGATGATGGTGGTTATAGTGATGGTGGTGACGATGGTGATGAAGGGGATGATGGTGGTGATGGGGATGTGGCAATAATGATGGTGATGATGGTGGTGATGGCGATGGGGGTGGTGATGGTAATGATGGTGATGGTGGTAATGATGGTGATGGTGATAATGATGGTGGTGACGATGGTGATGAAGGGGATGATGGTGGTGATGGTGATGTGGTAAGAGTGATGGTGATGATGGTGGTGGTGACGATGGTGATGAAGGGGATGATGGTGGTGATGGTGATGTGGTAAGAGTGATGGTGATGGTGACGGTGGTGGTGATGGCGATGGGGGTGGTGATGGTAATGATGGTGATGGTGGTAATGATGGTGGTGACGATGGTGATGAAGGGGATGATGGTGGTGATGGTGATGTGGTAAGAGTGATGGTGATGATGGTGGTGGTGACGATGGTGATGAAGGAGGTCACGATGGTGAAGCTCATGCTCTTTCGATTCAGTGAGGACTTACTCTAGGCTGAGTAAGTCTGCTAAATGTTTTATGTCTCCTTTTAATATTTAAAACAATTATCTGAGATAGTGCCACTTCACAGAAAAGGAGACCTAGAGAGCTTTGATAACCTGCCACAGCCCCATAGCTAGCAACAATGGCATCCAGGCCTGTGTGCCCCAAAGTGCATGTTCCTGCCGCTGGCCCCTACTCAGGTGGGTAGAAGGAAGCCAGAATATTTCCTTAGACTCCAAAGAGGAGGAGACAGGCGGGGCACCTGGGGAAACATGAGTGGTTGCAAGGCAGCCCCCTGTCATTCCTCCCACCCTGTCCTGGGGCTTCTAGACTTCTCTACAGGGAAACCCCTCCTTATCCTCTTCTGGTTCTTCATCTGCCAGTCCCCATGGAAATGCTTCATCCAGAGACCCCTCCAGACCACCCCAGTCCCATCCCCATTCCAAAGTGCACTCTGTTATCTTTATTTAAAATTAATTTATAATCATCATATGATAGTGTATAAGTTTAAGGTATACAATGTGTTGATTTGATATGTTTCGATGTAGCAACATCTCACACGCTAGTAAAGTAATGCTCAAAATTCTCCAAGCCAGACTTCAGCAATAGGTGAACTGTGAACTCCCTGATGTTCAAGCTGGTTTTAGAAAAGGCAGAGGAACCAGAGATCAAATTGCCAACATCTGCTGGATCATGGAAAAAGCAAGAGAGTTCCAGAAAAACATCTATTTCTGCTTTATTGACTATGCCAAAGCCTTTGACTGTGTGGATCACAATAAACTGTGGAAACTTCTGAAAGAGATGGGAATACCAGACCACCTGATCTGCCTCTTGAGAAACCTATATGCAGGTCAGGAAGCAACAGTTAGAACTGGACATGGAACAACAGACTGGGTCCAAATAGGAAAAGGAGTACATCAAGGCTGTATATTGTCACCCTGCTTATTTAACTTCTATGCAGAGTACACCATGAGAAACGCTGGGCTGGAAGCACAAGCTGGAATCAAGGTTGCCAGGAGAAATATCAGTAACCTCAGATATGCAGATGACACCACCCTTATGGCAGAAATTGAAGAGGAACTAAAAAGCCTCTTGATGAAAGTGAAAGAGGAGAATGAAAAACTTGGCTTAAAGCTCAACATTTAGAAAACTAAGATCATAGCATCTGGTCCCATCACTTTATGTGAAATAGATGGGGAAACAGTGGAAACAGCGTCAGATTTTATTTGGGGGGGCTCCAAAATCACTGCAGATGGTGACTGCAGCCTTGAAATTAAAAGACTCTTACTCCTTGGAAGAAAAGTTATGACCAACCTAGACAGCATATTGAAAAGCAGAGACATTATTTTGCCAACAAAGGTCTGTCTAGTCAAGGCTATGGTTTTTCCTGTGGTCATTTATGGATATGAGAGTTGGACTGTGAAGAAAGCTGAGCGCCGAAGAATTGATGCTTTTCAACTGTGGTGTTGGAGAAGACTCTGGAGAGTCCCTTGGACTGCAAGGAGATCCAACCAGTCCATTCTGAAGGAGATCAGCCCTGGGATTTCTTTGGAAGGAATGATGCTAAAGCTGAAACTCCAGTACTTTGGCCACCTCATGCAAAGAGTTGACTCATTGGAAAAGACTCTGATGCTGGGAGGGATTGGGGGCAGGAGGAGAAGGGCATGACCGAGGATGAGATGGTTGGATGGCATCACGGACTCGATGGAAGTGAGTCTGAGTGAACTCCGGGAGTTGGTGATGGACAGGGAGGCCTGGCGTGCTGCGATTCATGGGGTCGCAAAGAGTCGGACACGACTGAGCGACTGAACTGAACTGACTGAATGTAACAACATGATGTATTGGCTAACACCCCTGTCTCCTCACATAGTTTTTATCTTTTGTGTACGGTGAGAACAATTGAGATCCAATCTCTCAGCAACTTTAAAGTTCATAATGCAGTCCTGTTGACTATCATCACAGTGCTGTGGGTTAGATCTCCAGGCCTCATTTATATACTTGGAGTGAGTCTGTGCCCTTAGACAACACGTGCTCAGCTTTCAAAGGCTGCAGCTCGGGACTCGTATCCTCTGCTGGGCTGTTCAGCATCCTTGGAAACCAGGTTGAGCTTGGTGCTGCCAAGATGGAACAAACTGCTCCCACCTCCTCCCTCGCAGCTGGCTTCCTGCGACCCTGGTTTCCTCTTTTTCTTTGCCAGCTCTTTTCATCAGAAGAGGATAGGGAGGCTTCGGCGGCCCTGCCCTTCACGTTGCGGGGGTCAAAACGCAGGTGCAGAGCCCTCCACTCATCTTTCCCTGCAGGGGTCCTGACACCCGGAGAGCCACGCCCCTCCCCTCAGCCACCGTGGCCCTGTCGGCCCTGGGGGACCAGTTGGTTAGATGTGGAAGGGACAGCTCTGCACCGCCCTAACAGGAGCTGGACTGGGTGGTCTGTGTGAAGGGTGATGGGGGGCCTGTGAGACAGAAGCTCCCTCCAACCGTGACACAGATGCCCTCCTTCCCACAACCCATTTCATTAGCAAAGAGACCAGCAAGTTCCAGAAGCTGAGGATCCTGCCCCCTGCTGCCGCCAGTCCTAGCTCCCCAGGCCCCCACTGCCAGGCACCCAAGGGCTGTTCCCTGCTGGACATCTCACAGTGGGGTCTCCCAGAGCGGGGTAAGTGCAGATGTCTGAGCCAGTCCAGGAGTGGGGGTGTCAAATGCTGTCCAGTCAGCACTACGCCCCCACCCCTGCAGGGCTATACCTGGAGAGCAGGGACCAGGAGTGCCAAGGCTCCCTTCCTCCCCATTCACACTCAGTCCTGACAGGGAAGCGCCCAGAATGCGGTGGGCTTGGCCCAAGAACCACACCGTCCCTGGCAAACCTGCCTCCCAGGGGACTGCCTCGAGGATCCCAGAGCCCAAGGCCCCACGCAGGGAGTGGGGGTCAAGTTCAGGAAGATTCCATCCACACCAACGCTCCCCGCTCCTGCTCCTGTGGCCTGCTGTGCCCTCTCCGATCTCACCTGGCTGTGTCGCGAGCACAGACAGGTCCCTGCGGAGAGAACCCCTGCAGGCTCTTGGCCAACAGCGACAGAGCAGAGAAGAGACAGGCTGGGACCGGGCCACAGAGCCGGGCGGTGGCAGCGCCCTCCGCCCAGCCACACCCACCACCCACAGGTGACTCGAGAGGGAGAATCCACCCAGCACCTCCCAAACACAGGCCCCTTCTCTGTTGTAACAAGCACAGGGCAGCGGGAGGGGAGGGAGAGCCTGGAAAGTCCCAACAAGAGACTCAAAACTGAGTCACCGTGACCCTGGGGCAGGGAGACGCGCCATCCCTGGCTGGGGTCCGGGCTCAGCTGCAAAACCCAAGGCAGGGAGGGGGTAAGGGCCAACCGTCTGCACAGAGGTGTAAAGAGCCCTGGGGCGGGCAGACTGAGCCTCTCCCGGGCCTTCCTGCATCCTGCTTCTGCAGCAGGACCCTGTAGCTCCTCCACCAACCAGCCCCCGCCTTCCCCTT
This sequence comes from Ovis aries, assembly GCF_016772045.2. NCBI lineage: Eukaryota > Metazoa > Chordata > Mammalia > Artiodactyla > Bovidae > Ovis > Ovis aries. The sequence goes on along the minus strand of NC_056054.1, from coordinate 264,017,488 downwards.
GAACCTCACTGGCTGGCATGGCGCCAGACTTAGGCAGGAGACCATCAGCCGTGCTTCCCTCTTCTTCACTCACATCCCACCTCAGACCAGGGCAGAGTCTCCTCAGGAAGAGGCCCTGAAGATGGAATGATAATGCCACACTGTGAGGCCAGACAGCAGCATCCAGAACTAAGCCCTCGGCCCCTGGCCTCAGAGACAAGGCTCGAAGGCACTGAGCTTGGGGCGTACTTGTTACGCAACACAGGAAGTCTGTCCTGACTGCCGCAGGAATGGATGCCGGAGGCCATGTATCTCCCTCCACCCTAGGTCTGATTAAGGTGTCAGCTTCCTTGTATCTTTCCATTTATGCCCCATCTAACCCTTCCTCTCCCACCTCTTTCCCGTCCCCAGTAGAGTGTGTTCCAATGACAGGGACCTGCCTTCCTAACCAGGCCAGCCTAGAATGCAGCAAATGCTCAATAAACCACCGGTGAGCCGATGAATGGGTGAGTGAACGAATCTAGTCGTCTGCCTGGATTCACAGGGTGAACTGTGTCCAGTGACCAGTGCACACACCTACCCAGCTGACCAAGCTCTGTGTGGTCTGAGCACACGGCCTCCTGCACACAGGCACATTCAGAAACACGGGCGTGGCTTCAGGAGGACCCACAGGCCGTAAGTGACCCCTGTGAAAACTCGGGGTGCAGCCACTCTGAGCACAGCGTTCTGAAGGAGGGCTTGGTCACTGCCACGGAACAAGGGCATTTCTACCCAGGAGACACATGCACACACGTCTACACATCCATAGGCGTGTACACACGTGCACACACACGTGCACACATGCATGTACATGTGTGAAAGTGGTACCGAAATGCACATGGGCACACGGTACAGATACACACGTGCACACGCATACACACTCAGAGTCCCAGGCCACATGGCCCGCACCTGAGGGGACTTGAAGGTGTCTCACCGTCTCTCCCCAATGAATGTGGCAGGGTGGGTGGCTGAGTCTCCTCCAGCCTGTTTAGTTGAACCAAAGGCAGGGCTGTGACAACTCAGTCAAGTGACAATCAGCTTGGGTCTGGGCAGCCCGGGGCTCAGGTGGCGGTACCGATGACTTCACCCTTTGGTTTCCACACTCTTGTACGTGTGTATGTGGGCACGTGCACGCCTGTGTCTACAGGCTGAAGACCTCACCCGGGCTGGGCCCAGAGGAGGCCAAGCACAGGCTGAGGATAGGCATGAGTGAGCGACTGTGTTTTTAGGATGGGAAGGAGTGATGTCAGCCAGCCGCCAGCACTGTCTCCTGGGGTGTGGGTTCTGTGTGTCTACACTGCAGAGATGTGGGGTCCTGGGGACTACAGAAAGCTCAGGAATGGCCGTGGAACCTCATGGAGGCTCTGCCAGCTCTGCCCCTGTGCCCAAGAGAACCAAACCTGCCCCCCAGAAGTCTTCACCTGGTGTCCACACCCCGCTTTCCTGGCCCCAAGAAACCATCCCCCCTACCAGGCTAAGCCTTCTCCATAGGCCTGCAGGGCTCTGTCTGGTTCCTCAAACCCCATGCGTGCACTGGGATTCCCACTGATCAGGTGATGAGACTGAGGCCCAGAGAGGCCAGACAACTTGGCCAAAAGCAGGACAACCCACCAGGCGTGTGGAATAGGCCAAACCCCAACTCCATCCACCTAGAACACCCACCCTGCCACCCCAGAATACACGTCGATGGCTTTGCTGGGCAGCCTGGCCACACTGCTTCCTCTCCCAGCAGGCAGGAATCAGGAACCCCCAGCAGGCCGGGGCTCAGGACCCCCCTGTTCCCAGGCTCACCCATCCCTGCAGTTCAGCAGAGGGCCCCGCACTCAGGACACATGTGCCAGCTGCCAGGCTATTAATGCGAAGATAGAGAATATGCAAATTAAGAACATTTTACTGAATTTTAAAATGGGGGGAATGCATTAAACTCACTAGTTTTGATTTGTTGCTTTCAGACTCAGTTTACGGCTATTGCCCTTCCCCTGCGAGGAGCAGCTCCTACGCAGCCCACTCCTGCACAGGCTCCTCCCAGACTCCTCCTAGGTCTCAGCTTCAGCTGCTGTTGATGGTGACCGTGCAACCTGCTCAAGGCCAGCAGTTTGTAAAGTATGTGATCCGCAGACTGGGATGGGGTGTGGTTCATCCATTCCCAGGGGCCCCCCTGGGGAGATTTACCTGGACAGCAGGTGTGGTGTGACCAGGAAGGTCTGTGTGTCTCTGAACACCTGGGGACCACGGGCTATGGGGCCCCCATCTTCCCCTTCTATGCCAGGGTAATCCCATCTCTCGGGCAGAGTCCCAAGACCAGCAGGCAGTGTCACCCAGGTGCGTTGTTAGAACCCAGCCCTGCCCAGCAGTTTCGAGGCCGCCCCAGAGTCAGAAACTGCTGCGGGTGCAGGGATTCACCTGGACAACCGTGGCTGCAGGTCATCACCAAGGTCAAACCACAGGTGGGCAGGGCGTTGCAGACCGAGAATCCTAGGTGAGGAGTCCTGTGGTCCCAAGCGACGGTGGCAGGGATCCCGGCTGCTGCCCGGGCTCAGGTGGCTGCTTTGGACAACTTCACCCTTTGGTTTCCACACGCTTGCACAAGTGGGCACATGCATGCCTGTGTCTCCGGGCCAACAGACGTACCCGGGTTGGGCCCACAGGAGGCCGAGGACAGGCGTGGGTGAGGGACTGTGTCTGCATGATGAGCAGGAGTGGGCTCAGCCAGCCGCCAGCACTGTCTCCTGGGATGTGGGTTGTGTGCGTCTACACTGCAGAGACAAGGGGTCCTGGGGCTAGAGAAAGCTCAGGAACGGCCATGGAGGCTCTGCCAGCCCCGCCCCTGTGACAGAGCAGAGCGAGAAGCCAGCCAGGCCCCGCCATCAACCTGACTGTCGTCATGGGGTTGTTAGCCCCAGCCAGGAGCCCCCAGGGTCCCCACACTGGGCAGGAAAGTCTGCTCTGCCCGGGGGAGGGGCACCGTCCAGAGTGTGGTCCTGAGAAACACCAGGAAACCGGGAATCAGAAGCACCCTCCCTCCAGACTTCAGATGTTGCCTCTTTCCTCCTCACCTCCAAGCCCTCCTGCACCCAAACACGCCCCCCAAGGACTTTCCGTCCCAATGCTGCCTTCCCCTTGTCTCTCTCCCACCCAGAAAATGTCCCACTGCCTCACCTGCCTAACCCAGCGCAGTGCTGGGAAAAATCAGCAGCATTACCCCCGCCTCCGCCCCACTAATTCATACTCAAGAGTGAATGGCTGGACTTCCCTGGTGGTCCAGTGACTCACAGGGGACATGGGTTCCATCCCTGGTCCAGAAAGATCCCGCCTGCCTCAGGACAACTCAGCCCACGCACCATAACTACTGACGCCCACGCACCATAACTACTGACGCCCTCGCTCTGGGGCCTCAGAGCCGCAACAGGAGAAGCTGCCGCAATGAGAAGCCACGCACCATGAGGCTTCTCAGAGTAGAAGCCTTGGGTGCTAGAGAGCAGCCCCCACCTGCCACAACTAGCGAAAATCTGTGTGCAGCAATGAAGACCCAGCACAGTAAAAAAAAATTTTTTTGAGAGAGAATGTCTGATGAGACCTCCTAGAACTGCCAAGTCACTTAAATGTCCCTCTAACTGGTTGAGAGTTGAAATGAAGCCTAACCCGGGTCCTTGACCCCACCTACATGTAGAACCATCTGAGGGTTTTTACATACCTGTGGAGGCCCACCCGGAATATGTCCAAATGAGGAGGCAGAGGGTGGCCAGGATCAGTGGTTGTAAAAGCTCCCTGAGTACTGAGGACCAGCCAGGGTTGAGACCATGGAGCTGGGAGGAGGTTCCTGCACTGAGGGGAAGGGAGGCTGGCAGGGCTGTCCTTCCCTTGGGAGTTTCCAGGACTCGCTGGGCCTCTGACTCTATCCCCCTCCCCCTCTGACCATCACTGCATTCATTCTTCTGTTCCCAGCACTTACCGGGCACCTGCGTGGAGCAATCTGCCCGAAGCCCCAGAAATGCGGCAGTGAAGCAGATAGGCCCACCACTGTGCCCATGGAGCTCAGATCCTTTGAGGAGGGGAACTCTGAGCCATCAGAGTACGCGGCGCATGCGGGGTAGGAAAGGTGCTGCCTAGATGGGGTGCTCAGGGAAGGCCGTCTAGCCAAGGAGCTTGGGCTGGGAGGGAGGGAGCCATGCACAAGGGCCCCCCAGCCAGGGCCACAGAGCACACCAATGTGCTGAGGCAGGAGTCTGCAAGGGGCAGCGTGGCAGGCAGAGTGTGACCGGTCCAAGCCTGGGACAGGAAGGAAGTGGGGACCTTGCAGGTCCGAGGACAGGCTTTCTTCCTCCTCAGGGGACGCTGGGCCTCCCACGTCCAGCAGGATTCGATGGCTCCTCGAACAACAGTCTCCCTGTGGTTGCCTTATTCCAGGGACTCTTTGGAGAAGGCAATGGCACCCCACTCCAGTACTCTTGCCTGGAAAATCCCATGGATGGAGGAGCCTGGTGGGCTGCAGTCCACGGGGCCGCTAGGAGTCGGACGCGACGGAGCGACTTCACTTCACTTCACTTCCAGTATTCTTGCCGGGGAAATTCCATGGACGGAGGAGCCTGGTAGGCTGCAGTCCATGGGGTCGCTAGGAGTCGGACACAAATGAGCGACTTCACTTTCACTTTCACTTTCCAGGGCTTGGCTCTGTGCTCAGACCTCAATGCCTGTGTGGATCTGAGTTCCGACAGTGAGGGTGTGCAGGGCTGGTCTGGAGAGCAAGTGTCACCTCAGGGGCTACCTGGGTGCCAGGTGTGAGTCATGAGTTTCCAGCAAGCATTGTGAAGGAGCTTTCTCGGCTGGTGGGGTTTGCTCTAGCCACTGGGTGGCCACTGGGTGCTGGGCCGACCCACAGGGTCAGTGTCAGCGTTCCGTTTGACGGATTCAGAAACTAAGGCAAACAGCCCAAAGCTCCAGGCTCCACCCAGACCTGCTGGCCCCGAAGGCAGGGACTCAGCTCTCCCCCTACAAGGGCTAACAGCTCAGGCTGACCCAGCATCTAACCACCCACAGTCCCCTGATGGGCCTCTGTGTCAGCTGCTGGCTGAAGGGCCCTGCTTCCCCTCCCCCACTCTCCACCAACAAGCTACAGAGCCTCCCGGAGGGGCCCGGGGAGGAAGGGGAAGCCATAGTGGGCGGGGTGTCCAGGCAGGAAATGCGGGGGCTGCACTCCACAGGGGCCACAAGAACCCAATGTTTCCTGCAGCGGCTTCCCTCTGGGGACCCCCTCAGGGATGGGGGGTGTGGGCAGAGGAGTTTCTGGGTGAAATCCCCAGCTCTTTCTCAGTCGGGGCTTTCCCAGCTGGTAAGTTTGGGGGACCACTTCCCTCCCCGCAGTCAGTCCCCCTCCCGCCACCCACACTGGGAGGGGCCACGGGGATTTCTCTCCCAGTCCGGGGCTGCAGTCTTCCAGCTGTCCAGGTTCAGAGGGGAAAACAGCCAGCCTAAACGAGCTTGGCCACTCGGAGGGAGCAGGCCTCCCAGGGGCAGCAAGAGCCCACAAAGCCCTAACGAACCAGGGGGGTGGCCAGGAGCGGACCCATACATGTCCCTCATCCTCTTCTCTACTCTGGTCAGCATGCAGGCACTGGCCCACTGGGGGCTGGGGACCAGGGAGGACCACCTGCAGCCTTAACACCGCAGGCCAAACTCAGAGCCGCCTCGCTGCTCAAGTGCCGTCTACCGCGCTGGCGACCCTGGGGCACGTCGCAAGGGCAGCGCAGCACCCCGCCCACGGGGGTGCAGTGCAAACCCTCGTTCCTGGGGACAAGGCACAGTCACCCTGGCCAGGGCCTGCTCTAGAAAGCAGGGTCTGGATGGAGGATTGCTGTTGCTAAGTCGCATCAGTCGTGTCCAACTCTGTGCGACCCCATAGACGGCAGCCCACCAGGCTCTGCCGTCCCTGGGATTCTCCAGGCAAGAACACTGGAGTGGGTTGCCATTTCCTTCTGGATGGAGGATTAGGCAATTTAAATTCTAAAGGGCAAGCCCAGGGCGGCGAGGAGCCACGCAGCACAGATGCAGCGCCCTCAGTGGTGGTCGGCCCCAGGAACACAGGCTTTGCATGTGGCCTTCCCTGGGGGTGACCCCCAAATGGGGAGTGGGCAGATCTGCCCTCCACCCCGTCAAGGCTTGCCCTATGGGGCCTTTCGGTGTGGCCGCTGATCCGAGTCAGGCTCAAGCAGTGTGACACCAGGACAGAAGCAGAAAGCGGCCGGGGGACTGCATGGACACGGCTGCTGGATGCTGCCCCAGGCCACTCACCCCCACAGCTCGGTGCCCACAGCCCCTGTGCTGCAGGTGGAGGGCGGGGCTCAGGACAGGTGAGCCGGCCCGCAAGCCACCTGGGCCCGAGCTGCTCTCTCACCACCTTGGTGCCCAGCTCTCCCGTCCCCTCCCCTGGACTCCCTGGAGGAGAGGTCGGGTCCCTACTCCACTGTGGTGGGGGGAGGCCTGAGGGCAGTGGGGCTGCACCCTACCGGGTGGGGGCTCCTGTCCTTCAGTCCCACAGTCAGGCGTGTGGGCCGAGTTCCCACCACACCCGAGGACTGATGCCCACCTCGCTGCCGCCCACCAGCTGCAAGGAGGCTGGCTTTGGCTAAGGACTTGCATCTCCTTGTTTTCCGGATGAGAGATCCTCTCTCTGAGTTCAGGGGCCTGAGAGTATCCACTTGCCCTAAATCTCCTTTAGTTAGCCAGAGGAGAGGGGGTATGGAGATGCCCAGTGTGGGTGGAGGGGGGGCCATCCTAAAGCTCAGGGCATGAGGGGGTGTTCGGGGTGACCTCAGGAAGTGGATACTTAATGCCCAGTGGGGGCTCCCACGAGAAGGTAGGAGGGCTGTGACCTCGTGTCCCCGGCTCCCCCATGTTCAAAGTATAGGAGGGAAGTCACCAGTCACCCGTGGACTCACCTGGGGTCTCCCCCAGCTCCTCTCCCCCACCCCAACTGCATCACCCACTACACCCCAACTCAGGACTGGGGGCCAGTGCAGTCAGGGGGCCTGGAGCTGAGAGAGAGCTGCCCGACAGGGCAGGGGAAAGACAGGAGGCAGTCCCCATCCTCTCCCCAAAGGGGGGCTTTGGGCACCCCTCTTCCCATCCTTTCCACCCTGCTGCTCCCCCAAGGCCCCCTGTGTCCAGACAACACACCACAGGTCCCCTTGACTGTCCCGCCCAGCGAGGGCTCGTGGGGCCAGCTGAGGTGGCTAAGGAGCAAAGACAACACCTCCCCCCGTCCGTGAGGCCACGGCAGTGAGTCCTGCCCTCCCATGATGGGCCCCAGCTAGCTTCCTGAGACCCACACTTACCACCACCCCCCAGCAGATCCACCCCAAAACATGCCAACCCCGAAACACGTGAGTCCTCAGGACACAGGCAGGGGGGTGGTATCTGGGGCACTGAGTCTGTCTCCTGGACCCTACCCACCCCTTGACCTCAGGCCCCACGGACGCTCACGGAAACATAGAAGCCACACCCCGTGGCTCCCCTCCCCTTCGCTCTCACCACAAGGGGGCAGGGGGAACCCCCCACACCCGTGGCCCAACTCTCCTCTCTGGGGGACAGACAGGGTGGAGGTGATTCAGGAAGCCATCTGGGAGTGCCCCCCTGGGTGGTGGGAACCCAGGCCCCCTGGCCCGCCCCACCCCCAGGGCCCCTGGCCTGCTCTTGCCCACCCCCACCCCATGCACATGGCCCTGGGCACAGCTCCAGGACCGTCTTGCTGGCAGGGCGGGGACTTGATCCCATGTTCCCTGAGTGGCGCCAGCATCTCCTGGTTCCGGGAAGGAATGTTTGGGGCCCTGTGGGCGGCAGCGCCTGGGCCCAGGTCAGCTGCTGCCCCACGAGTCTGTTAATAGGTGAATCATTGACTCCAGTCTTCGGGTCATCCATGGGTGGGCAAAAGAGGGTTGCCATAGCAATGCCTAAACAGGAACCCAGGCCTCCAAGTGTTAGGATGCAGGCTGGGCTCTGGGGGCCCGGGGGGTGTGGTGAGGAACCTCAGACAGATGTATCCTAGCCCAGATCTTAAAGCAGTAGCAAGGCTGCTGTGAGAGGCTATGGGCGGCCTGGTCTGGGTGGGGCAGGGTGGGGGATGGTCATCAAACTCTTCACAGACCACTCACTGTCATTTACCATGAAGTCAAAGCATCACAGAATTTACTCACAAAGGGGCCTGAGGGACCTGCCGTTCACTTCATGGTTAAGAACATCAACTCGGGTTAACCTGGCCAGTGGTTGTGCTGGGCTCCCCCTGCCCCAGGCCTCCTGCCCTCTGGCTGTACATTTCTAGGCCTCAGTTTCCTCTTCTTTAAAATGGTATCTGTCCTGCTGACCTCAGAGGCTTCCTTCCAGGATGAGGAGGAGAGTCCCAACAGGTGAGGGAGGGCGTGTAACTCAGGCGGTCAGTCCTGGCCTGGGTGGAACAGGAGCCCCCAAAGTGTTGCCTCAGTTCTAAACCCAGGAACCTGCAAACGCAACCTTATTTGGAAAAACGGTCTTTTCAGCTGGAGTGAAGGTAATTCTGGAATTCACTGGTGGCCTAGTGGTCAGGATCCCAGACTTTCACTGCCGTGACCCAGGTTCAATCTGGATTACCTGAGTGGACTTCAAATCCAGTGACCAGTGTCATTTAAAGCAGAGCAGAGACACAGCAGGAAGGGGGCCCCCGAGACCGTGGAGGAGGCAGAGCCGGGGGCGGGAAGCAGATGCGGCCTCTGCCAGGGAGGCCGGCAGCACCAGGAGCCGGAAGAGCAGGAAGGAACCCCCTCGAGCCTCCACGGGACGGATGACCTGACCACTCTGGCCGCCAAACACATGTCCATTGCTTGAAGCTGTCTGGTTCACGGTCAGTTGCTTCGGCAGCCCCGGGAGACCTGGACAGCTGAGCAGGACACGAGCTGCCCTTCCTAGGAAACACGCTCTACAGCGGCTGAGGGAACTGGCGGTGAAGACAGTCAGGATGTGGCTTGGGAGGAGGTGGCTGGGACTCACCCCTCTCGGAGCCCACGCACCTTCAAACCCCTGGTTTAGCTCGGTTTTTCACAGGAGAAAAGCAAAAGCAGCTGCAACAGCCCCTGGTGAGTCCCCACAGGGAGCTGAGGGTGAGCTCTCAGCATAGACCGGCACAGGAGAATCCCACATCGCTGTTACCAGCCGCCAGGAGGAGACTGATTTCCAGCGCCTCCAGGAACTGCCCCTTTCACATCATGCCAGCGCCCCTGGGCCAGCACAGGGCCTCCAAGTTCCTGCAGACAGAGCGTGGGTGTCTCACCTCCGACTCAGCCCCCAGGTCTGATGGGTCTCCTTTGCTGGTGCCCAGAGCGCCACCCACTCCATACGCAGCAGTCTGCAAACCCATCCCCCAGCCTTACCTGCAGCAAGTCTCTGAAGACGCCTTGGAAAGCCACATTTTTGAGCCAGATCTTTTTTGTATTGATTTCTGGCTCTTGGTTGGGGGAGGGGGGGAAGGCTGTGCAGAAAAGCTGGGCTCTGGAGACCTGACAGTCCCAGGGAAGACAGAGCCACCCTGCTCCTCGCAGTCCATCCCCGTGACCTTGGGGTGCCCTTGAGCACACCGCCCCACCCTCTCTCGCTAGTCTAACAACAGTGAGTCATCAGGCCTCCAGCAACACAAAGAACACTGGGTCTCCCTAGAAGTGACGTGACGGCTCTGCTGACCCACACGCTCAGGAGGTTTCCCCTCGAGGTAGCGAAGCTGGCAGGAAACAACTTTGTGTGACTGTGTCTTCAAGTTCAAGTACAAATCAGACACAGAGGAAAGTCAATGAGAAGCAGAAAACAGAGCCTGCTCGAGGTTGTGGCGGGCGTGTGTGTGTGTTCTCCATGTGCATGGATGTGCAGGTGTGCACACGTGCATTTGTTGCTCCGTGTGTTGTATGGTGTGCACACATGTGCTTGCGTGCCTGTGTGTGTCTGCACGTGTATGTGACTTGCTCAGTGTGTGTGTGTGTGTGTGTGTGCACATGCGTATCTTCTACTTGGTTCTGTTTTTCTGACAGCAGCCTGCACACATAGGCATGGGGCTGCCCGCCTCCCCTGGCCCTGCAAATTCAACCCTTGGCCCGGGATCTTGGAGGAAACCCGCAGCAGAGCACCCTGCCCAGTGACGGCAGCAGCCAGGGAGCTGGCCCTGACGTGGGCCAAGTGGGGGCTGCAGCCTGCGTCCAGGCCACCACTCGGCTGCCTGCGGCCTGAGTGGGAATCCCCTTCCAGCACCGCTACTCCCCTCACTGTTGCGGCGGGTGTCTGCCCGTGGGGACGCAGGTCCAAGCATCAACCCTCTGATCCCAGGTCCCATTGCAGTTTTTCCGCTTTCAAATGTCTCTCTGACACGTGTGCATAAGCCTCTGGGTTTCAGCCCGCTGCGCAGTAGCCACACACAGCATCTGGTTGGAAAGACCTCTGAGCCCATGACCTGACCACTTGTGCCAGGCTCTGAGGCTGCCCATGGGGGCCGCATGCCCTCCTGGGACATGGCAGGACAGAAGCTGCTCTGTGAGTCTTCCCAGCAGTGGCTGTGGGGGCGGGGAGACAGGTGGCTGGGGCGGGCTGACATACCTCATCATTCTGTGTGGGAGGAGATCCCGCCAGGGCTGCGGGAACCCCCAGCACGGTGCTGGTCTGCCAAGGCAGTGATTTCCACTTTTTTCAAATGATTTTGCAAAATAAATAAATAAGGCAAAAACTGCTTATTACTGAGAAATACCCCTGGATCCCTATGGGGCTTTCTGTGTCTGTTTTGGAGTCCTCTGCAGGACACTGGCTCCCTGAGTCAGGATGGGGGTCTCTCAGAGCTCTCTACACAGCCAGCCCTGCCCACACAGCGAGGGCCTCTGCGGATGTGTCTTGCGGCTGCTTCCCGCGGTCTGGACCCATGAAGGTGACCTTTGTGACAAGCTCCCTGCTTCCTTCCGGCGTGGTCTCAGCAGCCAAGGCAAAGCCTCTGCTGCCATCTGGTGGTAAAATATGGAGTGGCAAGTGGTCATCTGGGAACTAGACACCCCAGGACCATCTTGTCTACCACCCTCATAAACTGGTGATACTCAGAGAGTTTGATAAACCTGTCTGTGGTCACAAAATGAGTTGCCTGCAGAACAACCAGGCTGACTTCCTCAGAGCCCCTGACTTACAGGTTAGGGGCGATGCTGTATAATAATACCCATCGAGTAGGGGTTCAGGGTCTTGCCCTTGAGGTCAAGCAGATGGGGTGGGTCCTGGCCAGGCCCTCACCAATGGAGAACGCCAGGCAAGGGACTCAGCCTTCAAGCCTGGGTTTCCCCGTAACAGTGGAGCCCATTACAGGTGGCTGGGCTGTCTGGGGGCTGCCAGCTGCCAGTGCGGTTGGCATGGTGCCTGGCACACAGTAGGTGCTCAATCAGTGCTCTTGCTGCCGCTTCTGCTGACTCCAGTGATAACATTATGACAATAATTATGATCTCACCACTCAGGTTGAATATGAGACCCTTCTAGGGAACAGGATTGTTCCTGCTCCAGAACCTCGTAACCACATTCAAGCTTGTGTTTGCCAGGTTGAGATGCTGTGCCCCTCCCCACAGAGATGTAGAATGAGGCCTGAGGGAGGAGGCAGATCCTCGTGGGACTGCCTTCCCCCACACTCACCCTGCCCAGGGACATGGTCACTCTTCCTGAGACATCCCCAGACTCACCTGGTCATAGGTACCACTGGAGTCATGAGGCACACAGACTCCCGACTCCAGCCCCACAGGCTCCAGTTCACTGGGTCTGGGCTGGGGCCCTGGCATCTGTATTTTTGCAGCACTCTGCTGGGTCCCACAGGCCGGCAGGTTTGCGGGATGCTGACCAATTCCACCTTCCAGTTGATTCCGACAGGAAGGTGGTTCCGGTCATGGGGACAGCCACGTGTCTTAGAGAGGGGAGGGCCAGGTTTGGTGGCCCAGGCCTGTCTGGGGAGTCCCCCCGCCAAGGAAAGAGGTGTCCCCTAGGAGAGATGTGGCCAGAGGTTCCCCAGGACAGGTGGGGGCCTGGCACCCACACAGATGATGCACTCCAGGCCTCTATCAGGTAGACGGACATGAACCTGAAGAAGGGAGCAGACAAATATCACAGACAGGGAGGCCTAAACAGCAGAAGTTCATCTTCTCACGGCCCTGGAGGCTGGAAACCTGAGCTCAAGGCTTGTGTCCTCTAGGGCCTCCCTCCTGGGCGTGTAGCCAGCCGGCACCTCCCTGTGTTCCCAGGTGCTTGTCCTTCTGCACGCGTGTCTGTATTCTAACCTCCTCTTCTTATAAGGACACTGGTCCCGTGGGGTTTGGAGTCACCCTTACAACCTCATTTAACTTCATCACCCTTTCAAAGACCCTCGTCTCCAAAACGGGCTCCCCAGGTGGCACTAATGGTAAAGAATCTGCCTACCAATGCAAGGGACATAAGAGACCCAGGTTCGATCCCTGGGTTGGGAAGATCCCCTGGAGGAGGAAACGGCAACCCACTCTAGTATTCTTGCCTGGAGAATCTCCATGGAGAGGACCCTGGCGGGCTACGGTCCATAGGGTGGCAAAGAGTCGGACACGACTGAGCAAGTGAACAAGGATGTCTCTAGAAGAGTCACCTTCTGAGATGCTGGCGTGAGGACTTCCGGATGGAGACTAGGGGCTCACAGCTCAGCCCGTGACCAGGCTGGGAAGGAACCACAGTGAACACAAGAGCAGCGGCCTTCAGTGACAGCTCTGTCCTGGCTGCAGCCAGACCCACAGACCCAGGCCCTGTAGACCCGAGCAGTAGAGGCCAGTGTGCACAGAGGCGCCTTCTGGGGGTATCCAAGAGGAGCAGGGAGCCTCAGAGACTCTGATTTTCCTAAATACCTGCCACCTCCAAAGATACTCTCCCCAGACCCCAGGGGCAGTGGCCATTTGCACCAGTTACACAGGGTTCCCCCTTCTCCACGGATGTGGGTGCAAAGGCAGGAGGGGGGCAGGGGGCTTCCTATTGGAAGGACGGGGCAGGTAGGGGTGGGAAGAGCCTGGAGGAACTCCCACAGAGGGAGGACCCTTCTGTAGACAGGGGCCAGACCTAGAGAAATGCCAGGCCACAAGGGCACGCGTGTGTGTGTGTGTGTGTTTCACTGCTTTCCACTGAAAACCCCCGAACAGCAGCTGTTTCCCTGTGTTGCTCAGGGTCACTTCTGGAAGTTCTCCCACATGTCCTCCCCTCTTGGTGTCATTTCTCCAGAAGGAAGAACATGGACACCACCCCAAGGACCATCCCACTGACCCCATCAGGCTGCCCAGGGCCCCCAACCTCTGCTCCCTAGACAGGGACACCTCCGACCCGGGCGTCTGCCTGCTTTCTGCTCCCAAAAGCCGCATCTAGCCCCACCGGTCTCTCCCTGGTCACCGTGCTGCTGGCAGGGCCCCTGGCTGAGCCCCCTGCCAGCTCCCCAGTGGAGGCTGCTGGCCTCCTAGTCTCTTCCTGTCTCAGGGGAGTCTGGGCAGACAGGCAGAAAGCCACCCCTCTGGGTGAGGGACACAGCCCTAGTCACCAGAAGCCCCCCGAGGGCCCCGTGACTGCTCCAGGAAGGGAGTGGCAGAGCGAAGGGGGCACCTCCCACACAGATGCCCAGGGCGTGGTGCCTAGGAGAACGGACACTTCTGACTGCCTGCCCTCCTCCCTTAGGGAGCGAAACCGCAAGGGAGCCTGGACGGGATGATGAGGCCTCACTTGGCAACCCAGTTTGCACGCAGGTTAGAGAGGGGACCTCAGGTGCTCTCCCTCCCATGTCCCCTGCCCCGCCTCCTTCCAACCCTGCATAGCTGAGGTCAAGGGGCGCACTGGTCTGGGAGCCGGGGATGAACTACCTGGTCACTCAGACCAGGGTTGAACAGAGACAGGTGGACCCAGCCTCCCCTCCCCCTCACCTCCCAACCCAACGACAAGCCCCGTCTCGCCTTCTCCACTGCTCCCCGACCCCCTCGACCCCGGACAGATGGCACCACTACCACATTGCAAGTTGCTTCTGTCACCTGCTCTTTATTGATTGCCACGGGCTGCCTTCCCATGGGTGACCAGGTGCCCCAAGAGCGGCACTACAGAGAGGAGGGTTGAGGGAAGGGGGTCTGAGAGGCCAGGCGCAGGGGAGCCCCCACCAGATGGACCTCATGAGAGCGCCTGCCACCCGGGGCCGCGACCACCCGGCTGGGCCTGAAGAGCAGAGGCCACCCAGAGATGGCTCGGAGAGGGGTGCTCTCTGACCTCCACGGCAGAAGCTGTGATGGCAACCACTTCCCCCGAGGGGCTGGTGCTGGGACCCGGGTCACTCTGAGGCCTCCACACCACAGGCTGGGGCCCTGGGCCCTCTCGGCTACTCTCTCAAACCCTCAAGCCCTCGGAGAAGAGGAAAAGGAACTGGAGAAGGGGGAAGCAGAGGGAGACGGATGCCCCACTTTCTAGGGTCCCCTAGATGGGTGGGTGCGGGGGCCGCAGAGGGTGGCAGCCAAGGCCGAGGCCGAGCTTAGGATGAGGGCGCAGAGCTGGGCTTCTCCTCCCGGGACACGGGGATGGCCCGCTCGCTGTGGCCGGCGTCCACGCCAGATGGGACCTTGGGGCCAGAGAAGGTCAGCATGCCGTCCGCGGACAGGGAGCAGGAGAGTGCGGACTGGTCCACGTTGGAAGGCAGGCGGTAGCGGCGGTGGAACTCGCGGGAGATGTAGCCATGGTCATCCTGGGGACGGGGAGGGCACGGTCAGAGGCCCTGCAGCCGCCGGCAGCCCCCGGCCCCCGTGGAGGAGGCCCAGGCTGCACAAGGTCAAACCCACAATGCTCTCCCGGGCGGTGGGCGGTGGGTGCTGGGCCGTGCCCAGAGCCCTGGACCTCCCTGCATGAGATCTGGGCCTGCCTGGGGCTCCTCTCACTAATTTCATTCCAACATCTCGTGAATGGTCCTGCCCTGGCTCTGCCCTCAAGTCCAACTTCCCCTTCACCTGGCCCCAAGACCATCTGGGCTCAGGTCCCTGCCGTCCGTCTAACTGGAAAGCCACACCTGGACACTCCCATCTCCTGGTGCCCTGGCCCAGCTCCCCTACCCTCCAGGTGTAGACTCAGAGCCCCAGGGGAGTGTCCCGGCTTGTCCCTAGGGCCCCAGGAGGGGAGGACAGCAGATGGGTGGGGTCTGTCCCCCAAGTCCAGATCCCCCACCACTAGAGAAGCCCTGGTCTCCGACCTGTCCTGGCTGGGGTCCACCCTGAGCCAGGCTGTGCCCCTGCCGCCGAGACAATGGGCACCAGGCACCTGGGCTCCAATGAGAGTCATTGGCTGCACCATCCCCCCAAGTGAGACTGGTGTGAAAGCCTGCCTGGCTAGGAGCTCACCCCTCGGTGCAGCGTCTCCTGGGGTCTTTCCTAATCCCACCCCGTCACCCAGGATTCTGGACACAGCCAGGGAAGCCAAGCAGTGCCCGAGTAGGGATCCTCTCAGGTTCCCCCGGCCATGCTGCCCTGGCCTGTGGAGGGCTCAGGAGCAGCCTCCCGGTCGCCGGGGTCGGCCAAGGTCTGGGGGCCGTGGTCCTGCCTCTCGGCCGAGGCTGCAGCAGGTCCCAGGCTCACCTGCCGCTCGTTGTGCTTGCCATGGATCTCCACGAAGTCCTCCTGCACCTTCACCGTCAGGTCTTCGGGAGAGAAGTGCTTCACATCCAGGAAGATGACAAACTTGTCCCGGTCGGATCGGACCTGAAACCAAGCACCGGTGTGGGTCCCGTGGAGCTGCGGCTCAGGGACAGGGGCTGGCTGGAGCGGCTGGAGCTGGGTGGCCGGGGCTTGGTCCCGGGTTATTGGAACAGAAAGTACCATCCAGGCTCTGACCGCTCCCTCTGAGTGCCCGAAGACAAGGGCACCCGGGACTCAGGAGCGAGTGGACACTCGGCCAACAGCCAGAACCTCAGAGGCCTGCTGTCTGCCTAACTGGTGAGGGGTTGAGTAGCCTGTTATAGATTGGTGGGTTATGGTTGTAGGGCTGGTTATGGCTTAGTTGCTGGCTTATTGGCAGGTTATGGGTTGGTTGACTAGCCGGTTATGGTTGTGGACTGGTTATGGTTTGTTCAGATGGCCAGTGAGACCGAGCATCTGGCCCCTGCCCGCCTCTCCATCAACAGCCTGGGGCCCTGTCTCTGCACGTGGACAGATGTTCCCAGTGCTCTGCACAGACCACCCAGCTCCTCACACACTCCCCCTTCACTCCTCGGAGTGGTCAGCCTTGTACCAGCTCTGGGCAGGCCTCTGTGTTTCAGGTAGTGGTGAGACCCGGCACCCCCAGAGAGCTGGACCCTGTGGAGGGAAGGCCCGTGGGCCTCCTTGTCTGCCCTCGGGGGGCTGGCCTTGGGTGGCTGGGCAAACTCTGCAGCTCTAGCCACAGACGGCTACAGACGGAAGGCCTCCGACCCGACCTCGGACAGCACAGCCCACCCCAGGTATCCAGCCGGAGAGCAAGCACAGCCTCGGAGCATGAAGCTTGGCCTTCCATCACCCGTGCCCCAGTGGCACTGTTCTTGGGGACCCTAGATGACGGTGGGGACATCACCAACCACATACAGGTCATAAGTGGAGGGCAGGAGGCATAAACTGGGTGGGCTCCTCTTCCCACCACCCCAGAGGCACAGAGTCTCTGTCGGGAGGACGGCCTGCCTGGCCTCTGCATCCAGGGGGAACGAGATGGGGCAAGAAGGGAAAGTGGCCCCACGGCCCTCACCACCTGCTTCACGAGACACGATGGGAGCACTTGGAGCAAGGGTGCCCCCGCCAGCCCTCAGAAGCCCCTGTCTCCTATCTGGCCCACCCCACGGCCTCAGCAGGGAACAGCGTGCCCGCAGTCTCACCTCAGAGATGCCGGAGTCCAGCACGGTGCGGAAGAGGGACTGGCGGTAATAGGGGCTGATGGTGGAGGACAGGAAGGGCAGCAGGTCGTACTCGAAGAGGCCCTCGCCGAAGAACTGGTCGAACAGCCGGCTGGGGTAGAAGGGGCCCAGGGTGCGTTTGAACCAGGGGTGCTGAATGGCGATATCCATGGTGGGCAGCGGCTCTGTGGGCACCCGGGGAGAGGAGATGGTCAGAGCAGGGCCTGTGGGCAGCGCACTGAGGAGCTGGGACGCGGGGCCTGCCTATATACGCCGGGGCAGAAAGGAGGCATTAGAGGGATTTGTCTGGAAAGCGCGAGCTCAGGAGGCAGGCCGCCCAGTCAGCAGAATCGTGGGCCGGCCAGGCTGAGCGCCCACCTCGCCCAGCCCTGGCTGCAGCGCCGACCAGCTGGAGCTCCCTACGCCAGGAGGATGGGGCCCCCAGGGAGTTTCTCTGTGGGCAGCTCTGTGTCCCCCATGCTTTCCCAGGTGTACAGGGAAGACTCTCCTCTCCCTTCCCCCAGGGAAGGGTCTGTGTGCTAGGGACAGTGCCCCTCTCTGCACACATGGTCCCCTGTGATCCCACGGCTGCCCCCCACGTGGGAGCTCGTACCGCTGCTTCACAGACAAGCAAACAGTTACCCAAGCAGTCTCCCAGCCCCACAGCCACCAGGTTTGGCTGCATTTCTTTAAGACAGAAATACCTCCCTTACATCTTGGTGATTTCAAATATGATGCATACTTGTAAAAACCTTGGGAAGGACAAAAAGTGCAGCTCAGAAGCTGGAAAGAGCCTGTGACTCCAGCACCAGGGAGGCCTGTCATGGCGTCTGTGTGCATCCAGGAGGGGAGGCAGGTTTGCTTTGACAAACAGAAACCGCGTGTGCAGGAGTCTCCTCTGGACACCATCCCTGCAAACCTCAAGGCCTGGGAATAAACAGAGACAGGGTCCTTCAAGCAGGTGCCCTGCCCCTGTGCAGGTGTGTGACTGGTCTACCCATCCAACTAAGGCACTCCAGGGAGACCCACCACAATCAGGTCACCCCTGGCTTTAAGGCTTTCATACTTCTTAGTAGCCTGGCCTCTGGGAGCCCTATACTAACGTACCACCCCCCTCTCCACCCACAGCACAATAGAGAGCCATTTCCACGCCCTACCCCAGCCAGCTTTCTCATGCATAGTCCAGGCGGCAAGACTTATTCACCCAGCACATCTTCGGGTCCTCACGCAGTTCCTTGTATACTTAGTCATTCAGTCACATCCAACTCTGTTGTGACCCTTTGGACTGCAGCCTGCCAGGCTCCTCTGTCCATGGGATTCTCCGGGCAAGAATACTGGAGTGGATCCTCCTCAAAGGGATCTTCCCGACTCAGGGACTGAACCCTCATCTCCCATGTCTCCTGCGTCACAGGCAGATTCTTCACCCGCTGAGCTATCAGGGATGGCTTCTTGCAGAGCCCTTGGGTACCATTCAAGGCCAAGATGACAGCACCATATTGGTTTCCAGCAGCTGCTATAACTACTAAAAAGGATTATTCCACAACAAAGGCTTTTTGGACAGTTGGAGTATGGTGACCTTGAAAAGACCACGAACTTGGTGGCTGAAACAGCATAAACGTACCACCATGTGGGTTGGAGACCAAAAGCCCACCTTTGTCTCTCTGGGCTCAGATCCATATCAGCAGGGCTGGTCCCTCCTGGGGATCATCCCCCCTCTTACAGTCTGCTGTTTAAGGAACCTAATTTCCCTGCTTGCCACATAGGGTGACACAGTCTCGGGTTCTGGAATCTCCCCGCTGCAGCGAGGGTTGGGGAGAGCTGGGAGCCTCCCTTGGGGCATCCATTGCAGGGACGCTTAGCTCAGAAAAGTCCTGCCAATCACAGCCAAGACAAGCTCCTGTCACTCAGAGACACCACCTGGTTCATGTTGACTCACATCTCAGGCCTGAACAACTTCCTCTCCGGTTTGCCAGCCTCACCTATTGGCCAAAACCGTGGGTCAGACGTGCTGCAGCAGGTGGCCCAGCCTGGCTGAGCAAAGTGGACCTGGGGATAGATGAAGGATGGTGGATGAAGGCAATGGGCACCAATGTTTCCAGCTCACCTGTGCAGCTTCTCCTGCTCACACTTGGCCTCTCACACACAGCCCCTCCCACCCTGGATTCTGGGTAAACAAGACCCTTTTTATCCAGGTCTGGGTTCCTCCTTGAATTCACAGCTGTGTGCTAAGGGGTGCGCTGTGTGTGTGTGCAGAGATTTATTAAAACAATAACAAACCACCTAAAATCTGTTCTGATTATGCAGGTGCAAAATACACCTCTTCTGTTAATCTACCTAATACTCTGGTTGGTTCTTGGGACTTCCCTGGTGGTCCCAGGTTTACGACTTCATCTCCCGATGCAGGGGGTACAGGTTTCTTCCCTAGTCAGGGAACTAAAGCGGCTTCCCAGGGGGCGCTAGAGGTAAAGAACCCACCTGCCAATGACGCAAGAGACGCGTGTTCGGTTCCTGGGTTGAGACGATCCCCTGGAAGAGGGCATGGCAATCCTCTCCAGTATTCTTGCCTGCAGAATCCTACGGACAGAGGCGCCCAGCAGGCTATGGTTCATGGGATCGCAGAGCTGGACACGACAACTAATTTAGCACACACGTGGGAAGCTAGGTAAGCTAGCACACAGGCAGGAAGCTAAGATCCCACATACCTCCGGGTCAAAAACCAAAACCTAAAACAGAAACAACATTGTAACAAATTCAGTAAAGACTTCAAAAATGGTCCTAGTCAAAATAAATCTTAAGAAAAAAAGATGTAGTTGGCCTATTTATTGGCGGTAGGAACACCTTTAAAGCTGCTGTGAAAGACGAATTAGCAACTAGTGAGCGGTGGCTCCCAGGGAAGCACAGGGTCAGGGTTCTTCCAGCCTCTGGCCACAACAGTTTTATCAGCCAATCAATACTTGAGCTTGTTTGGTGTGTGTTTCTAAGTAAAGACAGCTGATTTCATGCGTGTTGTTGATTCACTAACACTGAGCTCCCGCCTGCAGCCCCATAACTCAGTCCTGTAACCAAGCTCCTCTGTGACACCCTACTTTCTCTGGAGGTCACAGCCCAGCCTTCTGAACTTGGGACCCAAGACAGCATTCCCACTGTGCTTGGGCCATGAGAAAAGCAAAACCACCAGGAAAAAGCACAAACATGTGAAAAACCTGGCACTCAACTGGCCTGGAAAGGAGGCTGGTTTGCAGCACGAGCTGAAACAAGCAAGCAGAGTTGTCCCGTCGCCCTCGGCTGAGGACGTGTGTGTCCGGCCACTCAGATTCTCCACCTCGTCTGCTCTGCTCAGTGAGTGACTGTGAAAAGGGCCATGAGAATTGATTCGGGGTCAAAAATAAATGTCAGAGAGTAGATGATACAGACTGACTTGCATCCCCGCAAATTCCTGTGTTGAGGTCCCAACCCCCAGCACTTAGAACGTGAGCTTATTTACAGACAAAGCCTTTAAATAGGTGATCAAGCTAAGATAGATCAGCCTGTGAGGATGCGTCCTGGCCTGATACGCTGGTGTCCTCATGAAAAGAGGGACAAAGACACAGACACACCGGGGAGGACCTCATCCCCTAGGCTGGTGTCCTTACAAGGGGAAGACACCAGCGGTCCACAAGCACGTGAAATACCCTGTGAAGACACAGCAGGAGACAGCCTCTCCATGCCAGGCGGGGAGGCCTCAGGGGTCCCGCCCGTCTGCACCTCGCTGTGGCTGCCAGCGTCCAGACTGAGAAATCATTCCTGCCTTGTAACCACCCATGTGCGGCTCTGCATTGCGGAAGCCAGAGCACCTAACACAGGAGACCGGTCCTCAAACATGAAATCCACAAGTACACAGAGGGCCTGCATGTGTGTAAGTTTCACATCTGAAGAGTTCTTTTATCTTCAGTCAGTTCAGTTCCATCGCTCAGTCGTGCCCGACTCTTTGCGACCCCATGAATTGCAGCACTACAGGCCTCCCTGTCCATCACCAACTCCCGGAGTTCACTCAAACTCACGTCCATTGAGTCAGTGATGCCATCCAGCCATCTCATCCTCTGTCATCCCCTTCTCCTCCTTCCCTCAATCCTTCCCAGCATCAGAGTCTTTTCCAATGAGTCAACTCTAAACATTTGCTGGGACTTCCCAGGAGGTGCTCATGGTAAAGAACCCGTGTGCCAGGCAAGAGGCCTAAGAGATGCAGGTTAGATCCCTGGGTTGGGAAGATGCCCTGGAGGAGGGCATGGCAACCCACTCCAGTATCCTTGCCTGGAGAATCCCACGGACAGAGGAGACTGATGGGGCTGCAGTCCATGGAGTCACAAAGAGTCCGACACGACTGATCGACTGAGCATGCAAACGTTTGGAAGTGGTGATCACCCGGAGGACCCTCAGTGACATGGCTAGCCCAAAGCTGGCAGATTCCACTCCGTGTTTCTGTTCTGCAGCCAGTTTCCAAGGTCAGGAACCACTAAGGCTCCCAGGGCAGTTCTCACCTCTGGCCTCTATGATGTGACTTATTTCTGTGCTTAAACACAGGACTTTTAGATCGGCAGTGACAGCCCATGGAAAGCCTCAGAGTTACCCTCGTTCTGTCATTCTGTGCGACTTCTCAGCACTTTAGTTCCTATTGTTTAATCACTAAGTCATGTCCAACTGTCTTGCGACCCCAGGGACTATAGCCCGTCAGGCTCCTCTGTCCATAGATTTCCCAGGCAAGGATGCTGGAGTGGGTTGCCATTTCCTTCTCCAGGGAATCTTCCAGACCCAGGGATCAAACCTATGTCTCCTGCTTGGCAGGTGGGTTCTTTACCACTGAGCCACCGGGGAGTGCCTTGGCATTTTTGCTGCATGTTTAACAAGCTGTGAAATGGCACACAGACTGTTACACATGATGCTTCAGTGCAAACAGATTTGGACACTGATTTAAGATTGAAATATATTCTATTTTATGGTTAATTGTTTGTTTTAAAAAACAAATCAGGAAACTCATGCTTATCCATGATTATTCTCTGATTACACTGGAAATAACTGTGCTCTGTGGACAAGGGAGGGTTCCCAAAGTGGCCTCCGGGGTTAAATGCATAGGCACACCACTGGCCTGGGCTCCTCTGGGCACCCTACTGGCAACCCAGGGGCCTTCTGCAGCTTGCAAGAGTGGCATGGGCCCCACGGCTTTCCAGGGAAGACCTGAAGTCCACCCCACATGCGCCCCCTCAGGAGTTCTCAGAAAGGCCTTGAGTGGAGCCCTTTGGCCGGGACCCCGGCCCTGCCTCTGGGAGTCCCAAGCTGTAACCTGCCTGGTCACCAGCAGCCTTGGGAACCCTGGGGGGAGATGATGCTCTAAGCATCCACGCCAAGATGTTGCAAGCGTGAGGTGCCAGCCTCTGTGTGCCAAACAGTGACACGGCCCCTGGTAAACCCATCCAGGGCAGCGGCTCCTGCCCCTCAGCCCTTAGAGGTCAAGCTTGAGCTCTGAGGACCACACAGCCTCATGGACGACCCTGGGGGACGCAGCACCCCAACACTGTCCTTTTATTAC
Organism: Ovis aries; assembly: GCF_016772045.2. Classification (NCBI taxonomy): domain Eukaryota; kingdom Metazoa; phylum Chordata; class Mammalia; order Artiodactyla; family Bovidae; genus Ovis; species Ovis aries. The sequence goes on along the minus strand of NC_056054.1, from coordinate 263,995,001 downwards.
TCCCATGAACAAAAGCAGACCATTGACAGGAGGTGTTTTTCAAGAAGGTCTGTGTGAACTAAGCTTTTAGAAGAGGACCAATGAACCCTGTGATGTTCTTTCTATTTTAAATGGCATTTTTATTATAAAAGTGGTCCGTTGCCCTTGTTCAGAATTTGGACAAATCCAATAATCTAAAAGTTGGGGGAAAACCCGTCATCCTACCGAACTCTGAGTGTTTAGTCTTGGCTGCCTCAGAGGAAGGGTGAGTCTTCCCCATTCTATTCATTGGGCTGTTTATCGGGGTCCTGGGCACCGACCACAAACCGGTGCCCAAGAAAAGTGGAGCCGCAACACCCCAGCAATGTGCTCCTGAGACCAGCGGGGCCACCAGGCTGAGGACACACAGCGAGGAGGTGTCCTGGGGGCACAGCCACCTTGGTCTCTGTCACAAAAACACCCCCGCAGGCCTGTGCAGGGACCCCTGCCCTTGAGCTGAGCGTTCAGCCAGGCCATCCCAGCCAGGACCCTGATCTGTGCAAATCCCTAGCGACCAGACAGCTGTGTTCCCAGGCCCCTGGCCCTCCAGCCTGTCCTCAGATCCCAACAGAGGTCTTCCCACCCAGCCCAGCCATGGAGGCTGCAAGGCCGTAGAGCCAACCCCAAGGCCACCCCAGTTCCGACGAGGGAGCAGATGCATCACAGCTGTGCCTGTCTGCCTCCTGGGCCAGGGCTGGCCCTGGAGCCCCACCCGGAAAGGAAGGACCAGGCTCATGGAGGGCCAGGGCAGGGGCAGGCAGGAAGCCGTGGTCCTCAGGCTCCCGAGGGTATGCCTCTGTGTGTGTCTGCTGAGGGAGTGCATGTGTGTGCCTGTATGCGTGTGTGTGTCTGTGTGTATGGGGGAGTGCTTGTATGGTGTGTCTGTTTTCTATGTGTGTATGTGCATGTATGTCTGTGTGTGTGTCTATATGGGGGCGTGCACATGTAGGGTATGTGTGTCTGTGTGTCCATGCAAGTGCTTGTACATATGTCTTTTTGTATATGTGTTCGTGTGTACCTCTGTGTGTATGTATGTGTGTGTGTGTCTGTACAAGGGGGTGCCCATGTTAAGGGGTGTGTGTGTAGTGTGTGTGTTTAGGGGAGCATGAGCCACAGTCCCCAACATCATCTCTCTAACATCTGAGCAAATCGGGACCCGTCAGGAGTTTGGGGCCGGACCCTGGCAAAGCCCTGCGTCGGCAGGAAGTGGGGCCTTGAGGGTGATCCCAGGCATTGTTTCTGCAGCGCTTAAGCCTGCTCTCAGCAGTTTTGCATCCCGCTGCCCCAGCTGAATGTCAGCCCTTCCCACACAAAGGCTGGTATTTGCTTTATTCACAGCATTCCCGGACGTCAGCAGTCTGCAGGCGTGTTCACAAATCCCCGGGCACCCTGATTTTCCACTCCGGGGCCCAGCGGGGCTCACCCACAGATGTGCCCCGTGCAGGCCAACAGGCAGTGCTGGGGGTCAGTGGGCTCAGCCCTCACTCACCCTGACTCTCTGTGAGGCCGGTGGGCTGCAGAGGCAGCCCCCTGCCCACCCCTGCAGCCCAGGGAGGGAGGGCAAGTCTGACCATCCTGCACCAGCCCCTTGCAGGTCGTGCTTGGCCCTGGCAAGACGTACACTTTTGCCCACAACACTTTGCATTTTCAGTAATTTTTGTCATGTGAGTAAAGTGCTTTCGAATGTAGTTTTTTGTTGTTGTTGTTACAAATGTTTTCATATATCTAAAATGTCGAAAAAATGGTACAATGACCCCAGGTACTTATCAACCAGATTCAGCAATGATGGTGAGTGTGGTCCCACTTGATTCATCTTCTCTTTTCTTTCCTGAAGTATTTTCAAGCAAAGCCCGGACCGCCTGTCATTCCACCCTTACATGAGTCCCTACTTCTCTTTTTCTCTCTCTATTCCAATACATGGAATGTAGTTGCTTTACAGTGCCTGTTACTTTCTGCTGTACAGCAAAGTGAATCGGCTATGTGTATACATGTATCCCCCTCTTCCTAGAATCTCCTTCCTGTTTAGGTCACCACAGAACATTGAGTAGAATTCCTTGTGTTACACAGCAGGATCTCCTTAGTTATGTGCGTTATACATAGAGTGCATATACGTCAATCCCAGTCCCCCATTTCATCCCATGCTTCACCTTCCCTCTTGGTATCTATATGTCTGTTCTCTATATCTGTGTCTCTATTTCTGTTTTGCAGATAAGTTCATCTACACTATTTTTCCGTATGGACTTCCCTGGTGGCTCAGAGGTTAAAGCGTCTGCCTCCAATGCAGGAGACACGGGTTTGATCCCTGTGTTGGGAAGATGCCCTGGAGAAGGAAATGGTAACCCACTCCAGTATTCTTGCCTGGAGAATCCCATGGATGGAGAAGCCTGGTAGGCTACAGTCCACAGGGTAGCAAAGAGTCAGACACGACTGAGTGACTTCACTTCACTTCATACTATTTTTTCTAGATTCCATGGTCTTATGGAATTCAGTTCAGTTCAGTCACTCTGTCATGTCTGACTCTTTGCAACCCCATGGACTGCAGCACGCCAGGCTTCCCTGTCCATCACCAACTCCCAGAGCTTGTTCAAACTCATATCCATCGAGTCAGTGATGCCATCCAACTATCTCATCCTCTGTTGTCCCCTTCTCCTCCTGCCTTCAATCTTTCTCAGCATCAGGGTTTTTTCCAATGAGTCAGTTCTTTCCATCAGGTGGCCAAAGTATTCAAGCTCCAGCTTTAGCATCAGTCCTTCCAATGAATATTCAGGACTGATTTCCTTTAGGATGGACTGGTTGGATCTCCTTGCAGTCCAAGGGACTCTCAAGAGTCTTCTCCAGCACCACAGTTCAAAAGCATCAGTTCTTCAGTGCTCAGCTTTCTTTATGGTCCAACTCTTACATCTATACATGGCTACTGGAAAAACCATAGTTTTGACTAGACAGACCTTTGTGAGCAAAGTAATGTCTTTTTAATATGTTGTCTAGATTGGTCATAGCTTTTCTTCCAAGGAGCAAGCATCTTTAAATTTCATGGCTGTAGTCACCATCTGCAGTGATTTTAGAGCCCAAGAAAACAAAGTCTCTCACTGTTTCCACTGTTTCCCCATCTATTTGTCAAGAAGTGATGGGACCAGATGCCATGATCTTAGTTTTTTGAATGTTGAGTTTTAATCTAAGTTTTTCACTCTCCTCTTTCAATTTCATCAAGAAAGCTGTTTAGTTCCTCTTGGCTTTCGGCCATAACGGTGGTGTCATCTGCATATCTGAGGTTATTGATATTTCTCCTCTCAACCTTGATTTCAGCTTCTGAGTCATCCAGTCTGGCATCTCGAATGATGTACTCTACATAGAAATTAAATAAACAGGTTGACAATATACAGCCTTCACATACTCCTTTCCCAATTTGGAACCAGTCTGTTGTTCCATGTCCAGTACTAACTGTTGCTTGGAGAAGGGAATGGCAAACTACTTCACCATTCTTGCCTTGAGAACCCCATGAACAGTATGAAAAGGAAAAAGATACGACACTGAAAGATGAGCTCCCCAGGTTAGTAAGTGCCCAATTTGCTACTAGAGAAGTGTGGAGAAACAACTCCAGAAAGAATGAAGAGACGGAGTCAAAGCAAAAACAATGCACAGTTGTGTATGTGGCTGGTAATGGAAGTAAAGTCCAATGCTGTAAATAAAAATATCGCGTAGGAACCTGGAATGTTAGGTCCATGAACCATGGCAAATTAGAAGTGGTCAAACAGGAGATGGCAAGAGTGAGCATTGACATTTTAGGAATCACTAAACTAAAATGGGCTGGAATGCACAAATTTAATTCGGATAACCATTATATCTACACTGTGGGCAAGAATTCCTTAGAAGAAATGGAATAGCCCTTATAGTCAAAAAAAGAGTCTGAAATGCAGTACTTGGGTGCAATCTCAAAAGCGACAGAATGATCTCTGTTCATTTCCAAGGCAAACCATTCAGTAATCCAAGTTTATGTCCCAACCACTAATGTCAAAGAAGCTGAAGCTGAATGGTTCTAGGAGGACCTTTTAGAACTAACACCAACATATGTCATTGTCATCATAGGGGACTGGAATGCAAAAGTAGGAAGTCAAGAAACACCTGGAGTAACAGGCAATTTTGGTCTTGGAAAACAAAATGAAGCAGGGCAAAGGCTAAGAGTTTTGTCAAGAGAACACACTGGCTCTTTCAAACACCCTCTTCCAACCACACAAGAGATGACTCTACATATGGACATCATCAGATGGTCAATACCAAAATCAGACTGATTATATTCTTTGCAGCCAAAAGTGGAAAAACTCTATAGAGTCAGCAAAAACAAGACTGGGTGCTGACTGTGGCTCAGATCATCAAGTCTTTATAGCCAAATTCAGACTTAAACTGGAGAAAGTAGGGAAAACCACTAGACCATTCAGATATGACCTAAATCAAATTGCTTACAATTCTACAGTGGAAGTGAGAAATAGATTTAAGGGACTAGATCTGATAGAGTGCCTGAAGAACTATGGAGAGAGGTTCATAACATTGTACAGGAGGCGGGGATCAAAACCATCCCCAAGAAGCAGAAATGCAAAAAGGCAAAATGATTATCTGAGAAGGCCTTACAAATAGCTGAGCAAAGAAGAAAAGGGGAAGGCAAAGGAGAAAAGGAAAGATATACCCATCTGAATGCAGAGTTCCAAAGAATAGCAGGGAGAGATGAGAAAGCCTTCCTCAGTGATCAATGCAAAGAAATAAAGGAAAATAATAGAATGTGAAAGACTAGAGATCTCTTCAAGAAAATTAGACATACCAAGGGAAATTTTCATGCAAAGATGGGCTCAATAAAGGACAGAAATGGTATGGACCTAACAGAAGCAGAAGATATTAAGAAGAGGTGGCAAGAATACACAGAAGAACTATACAAAAAAGATCTTCATGACCCAGATAACCATGATGCTGTGACCACTCACCTAAAGCCAAACAACCTGGAGTCTGAAGTCAAGTGGGCCTTAGGAAGCATCACTACAAACAAAGCTAGTGGAGGTGATGGAATTCCAGTTGAGCTATTTCAAATCCTGAAAGATGATGCTATCAAAGTGCTGCACTCAATATGCCAGCAAATTTGGAGAACTCAGCAGTGGCCACAGGACTGGAAAAGGTCAGTTTTCATTCCAATCCCAAAGAATGCTCAAACTACTGCACAGTTGCACTCGTCTCACATGCTAGTAAAGTAATGCTCAAAATTCTCCAAGCCAGGCTTCAAAAGGACATGATCCGTGAACTTCCAGATGTTCAAGCTGGATTTGGAAAAGGCAGAGGAACCAGAGATCAAATTGCCAACATCCGTTGGATCATGGAAAAATCAAGAGAGTTCCAGAAAAATGTCTATTTCTGATTTATTGACTATACCAGAGCCTTTGACTGTGAGGATCACAACAAACTGTGGAAAATTCTTCAAGAGATGGGAATACCGGACCACCTTACCTGCCTCCTGAGAAATCTGTATGCAGGTCAGGAAGCAACAGTTAGAACTGGACATGGAACAACAGACTGGTTCCAAATTGGGTAAGAAATACATCAAGGCTGTATATTGCCACCCTGCTCATCTAACTTCTATGCATAATACATCATGTGAAATGTCAGGCTGGATGAAGCAGAAGCTGGAATCAAGATTGCCAGAAGAAATATCAGCAACCTTAGATTTGCAGATGATACACCCTAATGGCAGAAACTGAAGAGGAACTAAAGAGCCTCTTGAGGAAAGTGAAAAAACTGGCTGAAAACTCGACATTGAAAAAACTAAGGTCATGGCATCCAGTCCCATCACTTCATGGTAAATAGATGGGGAAACAATGGGAACAGTGAGAGGCTTTATTTTCTTGGGCTCCCAAAATCACTGCAGATGGTGACTGCTGTCATGAAATTTAAAGATGTTTGCTCCTTGGAAGAAAAGCTATGACCAGCCTAAACAGCATATTAAAAAGCAGAGACATCACTTTGCCTACAAAGGTTTGTCTAGTCAAAACTATGGTTTTTCCAGTAGTCATGTATGGATGTGAAAGCTGGATTATAAAGAAAGCTAAGCACTGAAGAATGGATGCTTTTGAACTGTGGTGCTGGAGAAGACTCTTGAGAGTCCCTTGGACTGCAAGGAGATCAAACCAGTCCATCCTAAAGGAAATCAGTCCTGAATAAATTGTTTGGAAGGACTGATGCTGAAGCTGAAGCTCCAATACTTTGGTCACCTGATGGGAAGAACTGATTCATTGGAAAAGACCCTGACGCTGTGGAAGATTGAAGGCAGGGTGAAAATGGGACGACAGAGGATGAGATAGTTGGATGGCATCAGCGACTCGATGAACATGAGTTTGAGCAAGCTACGGGAGATGGTGATGGACAGGGAAGCCTGGCATGCTGCAGTCCATGAGGTCGCAAAATGTCAGACAGGACTGAACGACTGAACTGCCTGACTGAACGACCACCGCAGGAGCACAGAACTGGGCGGAGCCTTCTCTCTGCCTAAACGCGGGAGAATAGCGCCCCCTCGTGTCCACTGCCTCTGGGAGCTGGGAGCCAGCTGGGAGTTTCCACTCCCTTCCCATCAAACGTGCAGCCCCAGCTGCAGCAAAAACCTGAATTTGACGTCTGTTCCTGACTCCTGACTGCTGCCTGGTAGATACACCCACAACCACTGACATACACACACTACTACATGTGAAATAGATGAGAAATAAGGACCTACTGCATAACCCAGGAAACTCTACTCAATACTCTATAAAGACCAAAATGGGAAAAGAATCTAAACACGAGTGAATGTGTGTGTACATGCATATGTACAGCTGATTCTCTTTGCTGTACACCTAAAACTAACACAACGCTATAAACCAACTATACTCCAATAAAAATATTTTAATAAAATAAAAACTGGTTTTCAGAATTTCCAGAAATTAGAAATAAATAAATACACCCACAACTTTCACACCATCACGCAAGATTTGACACATCTGAAACCAGCTTACAACAGCTGCCAGATGGAAAGAGCTCCAAGTTTACAGAACTACAGTCCTCCCGTCTGACGCAGCCATTGCACCTGCAGGAAGGTATCCCCCCGTCTGATGCAGCCGTTTCACCTGCAGGAAGGCATCCTACAATGTGTGTTTAATGGCTTCACAGACGTTGAGCAGCCTGGGCTGCAGGTTACCTGGTCCAGCTGTGTTTGTGACAACAGACGTGGTCGCTGGATAAAGGCACCCCACAGGAGGGTAGGTGCCCTGAGCTCCACTGTCCGGGACATTCTGAAACCACCCGAAAAATTAGGAAGTATGCACTCCCAAACCACCAGCAGCACATGCGCAAAGTGAAAAGTGGAGACAAGCCAAGTGTCCATAAGCGGGTGACAGATAAACAAAACGCAATCCATCCATCCAGTGGAAAGTTTCTCAGTCTCAAGAAGGACCGACAGATACATATATGACATGCATGGCTGAATCCCTTCGAGCTATTCACCTGAAAATATCACAACACTGTTACTCGGCTATACTCCGACACAAAATTAAAAGGTTTAAAAATTAATAAGTAAATATGCTACAAGGGGAAAAAATAAGCATGCGTGGCATATAACACAAGGAAGGACATTCTGACATCTGCTACAATGTGGATGAATCTTGAGGACATGATGGTCTGTGACACAAGCCCAACAGGAATGGACAGATACTGTATGACCCATTTACATGAGGTCCCTGGAGGAGTCAGATTTATAGAGACAGAAAGGGGCCGAGGGAGCGGAATGGCCATGAGTGTTTAATAGGGACAGAGTTTTCCTTGGGGATGATGGAAAATTCTGGAGATGGATGGTTGTACAGCAGTGTGAATGAGCAGGGTGCTGTGGGGCCTTCCGGGAACAAACACCCCACCCCACCCTCACTGTCCTCCTTGTCTGCAGAAAAACATTAGCCTCCTAGGCTTTCCCCAAGTTCTAAACAGTAAATTTAGTCAGAGGAGTGAGAATAGGCAGAAAGAAAGGAAAGTAGCTAAGCAAGACAAAATAATAATAGTTTGGCCTTTAAGCAAAGTCAAGGAAACTTTAGTTCCTCCCAAGGGCTAAAGATAATATTCTGAGCCATGTCCTTTGAGCTGCTTTGCCAATGCTGAAACCCTAACCAGGAAGAAGAGGTTAACTCTGTGCTGCCCACAAGTACTTGGACCCCAGACCAGTTAGAACTAGATGGTTGAAGATGCTGACTCCTGATTACCTCACCACCAGCCAATCAGAGGAGTGGCCATGAGCTGATCACACACCCCACAACCCCTCTCACTCATCCTGTCTTTAAAAACTTTTTCCCAAAAGCCTTTGGGAGTTCAGGCATTTTGAGCACAAGCTGCTTGGACTCCTTGCTTGGCATCTGCAATAAATGCTGCATTTTCCTCCACTGAAACTCAGTTGATGTCGGTAGATTGGCTTTACTGCTTGTAGGAGAGTAGACCCAAGTTTGGTGACAACCGTCTCATCTGTGCACTTAAAGGTAGCTAAGATGGTAAATTTTATGTAATGTGTGTGTGTGAATTGCTCAGTCCTGTCTGACTCTGTGAGACCATGGACTGTAGCCCACGACGCTCCTTCATCCACAGGATTTCCCAGGCAAGAATACTGCAGTGGGTTGCCATTCCCTTCTCCAGGGGGGTCTTCCCAATCCAGGGATCAAAAGTGAGTCTCCTGCATTGCAAGTGGATTCTTTACTGTCTTGAGCCACCAGGGAATATTTTACCGCAATAAAAAGTGAGAAAATCTTTTTATGTTGTGATATGGAAATATCGCCAAGTTATTACCCCCCAAATAAGGTAGAGAATACTGTGTACTGTGTCCTAACATTTAAGTCAAGACAGAGGAAGCACGCACGCAATCAGTGCTTAGATGGTCCCTCAGACCCACCGGCGCGTACAGCAGGGCTGCTCTTGGGGAAGGCTGTGCAAGGGTTCTCACTTCTGAATTTTGTACTGTGACAACAGTACCCACACATAAAGTCATGAATTAAAGTAAAAATATAATGAATGAAGATGTAGGGCATGCTACAGAAAGCCATGTTGGGGGGGCAGTTTGTGTGTGTGGTGTGTGTGTGTGATGGGGGGTATGGGGGGTGATAGGGGAGTGTGTGGTGGGGGTGTTGACCATCTTTACAACGCTGTGTTAGTTTCTGCTATATAGCAAAGTGACTATACCGCAAGGCTATATTGATACAGATGTATGTTCTTTTTCACATTCTTTTCCATTACGGTTTACCATAGGATGCAGAATATAACTCCCTATGCTCTACGGTAAGAATTTGTTGCTTATCCATCGTACATATAATATTAATAGTTTTCATCTGCTAATTCCAAACTCCCAATCCTTCCTTCCCCTGCTCTCCTCCCCCTTGGCAACCATCAGTCTGCTTTTATGTCTGAGTCTCCTTCTGTTTCGTAGATATGTTCATTTGTTGAATCTTTCAGATTTCACATATGTAACTGATATCACAGGGTATTTGTCTTTCTTTTTTTGATTTATTTCAGTTAATATGATACATGTCCATCCACGTAGCTATAAATGACATTATTTCATTCTTTTTTATAGCTGAATAATATTCCATTGTGTATATGTACCACAGTTTCTTTATCCACTCATCTGCTGAGGGACATTTAGATTGTCTCCATATCTTGGCTACTGTAAACAGAGCTGGCAGGTAATATTTTCCATTCACAGCAGGCAACGTTTTTTGTGCACATCACCTTTGTCTATTGTAGAATAACACTGCCGTGAGCATTTGGGTACAAGTTTGTGTGAGACTGTCGTTCTAAACTCGGTAGGTGTTGGGTGTTCCCTGGGAGAACGGTTAGGATTCAGTGTTGTCACTGCTGTGGGCCAGGTTTGATCCCTGGTCAGGAACTGGGATCCCACAAGCTGCACCTTGCAGCCAAAATACCTTAAAATCTTTAAAAAAAAAAAAAATACGCAGACGTCATTGGAGAGTTCGAATGATACACTCCACCTTTGAGACTTTTAAAACAGCAATCAGGTCTCAGTTCTTTCCTCCTTCAAATTCCCCAGTGGCATCTAGCAGTTTCTCAGTGACATCCACATGACCTGGCAGGAGCAATCCCCAAACTGTCAGCCTCGCCTTGCCCTCCTCTCCCTACCCCACTCCCAGGACCCTGGCCCGCCTGCAGTGCCCTCCCCTTGCCAGGCTCACTCCCCTCCCCTCCATCCCAATTCTCCATGCCAGTCAGGTCTCAGATCCAACGCTAGGACTTCCGTGGCCACCCTCATCCCAGGTCCACCCCTCCAATCGCTCATTCCTCGCAACTCCCTTCACAGCTCTTAGCAGGATCTGAAAGTAGCTCATGCATTTTCCTGTTTTCTCTCTTGCCCTAAATGGGGGTTCCTTTAAAAAAAAAAAAAGAAACAGTTCCCAAATGGAGCCATTTGTGTGCGCGCGCGTGCACACACACACACACGCACACACATACACACACACACACCAAGACTTAATTTCAGTGCCAACCCCTCACAGGAATGTGACCTTTAAACAGATAATCTGAAATTTCCGGATCAGCAAGAGGGAGGCAGGCTGACCGGCGCTGACCCTGCCAGCCCCTCCCCCAAGAAGGTGAGGGGCCTGAGAAAACCCTTCTCTCCCGTCAACACCTTCCTATCCGTCCTTCTTCTGCTTCTTACAACCCCCTCGGGCCCTTCTGTTTGCTGGTGGTTAGTGCTGTTTAGTCGCCTCTGTGCGTGGAATTTCCCCGGCAAGAATACTGGAAGTGAAGTGAAGTCGCTCAGTCGTGTCCGACTCCTAGCGACCCCATGGACTGCAGCCTACCAGGCTCCTCTATCCATGGGATTTTCCAGGCAAGAGTACTGGAGTGGGGTGCCATTGCCTTCTCCAGAGGATCTTCCTGACCCAGGGATGGAACCATGTCTTCTGCATTGGCGGGCAAATACCTGAGCCACCAGGAAAGCCTCTGTTTACTAGAGGAGATGTTATTGACTGATGGTTATGAATCACTGAATAAAGCCAATTAGCCTTTCAAATCTATGCAGACGAACGTCCTTTTTCAACACTGAGGACATGACCTGATATCGCACGCCTGGTGTCCCCATACTTCCAGCAGTGAATATCTGGTCTTGAAGGTGCCAGGAAAACAAGAGATGAATGAAGAAATAGAACGTGGAAGCCCCAGGAGCTCCCGCAGCCCTAGCCCCACGGGGCTCTTCTGAGCACTACCAAAGCCTGCTGTCCACTTCCTACCCTGCCCACTCTGTTTGTTAAAGTTCCTGTCTAGTGAACAGGAGATGCTGGGTTTGAACGCCGATACCTGGGACAGTTGACTGTATGTGTCCGCAGTTTTGCTTGTCTGCCGGTTGGTGGTTGTGATTCGAGGGTTTTCTCCTAGATCCTGAGAGCAGTCCATCCATCCACTGGTAAAGGTAAACTGTCCTCTGCCAGGCCTGTCAGACTTGTAATGAGGGAGGGCATGGGGGCCACCAGCACGCGCACCCAGCATTTTCTCCTTTAAACATAAAGCAAGAAAGAGCAGGCGCGTGGCTTTGGGGTGGGCATGACTGCCCAGCAGAAGCTGCAAAGGCACAAAGCAGCCTGTGGCTCCTGCCGGGAAGTCCTCCCCACCCAGGGGAGAGAATCGACCGGCGTCCCCAAGTCCCCCGTCCCCCTGGCATCTCGACACCAGTCCCCAGTCCGCCTGTATCGCATCACCTCCCGGTGTATCTGCTACCCTGGCCGACACACACTCTGGTCTCATCTCCTCAACAGTCACAGGGACAGTGGTCAAGTGGTCGGGTCAACCAGACACCAGTCCCCAGGTGGAACTACCATTACTTTGGGTTTAATTCCATTTGAAAGCCCACACATGGCCAAGAGCCTATATCAGCCATCTTCTGCCATAGCCGACGCTGCGTAACAAACCACCCCAAACCAACAGTGCTTTTATTAGTGCATGATTCTGGGGATCGACCACTGAAGCTGGTCCACTGGCAGCTGGGTGCCTCACACATCTGCCATCAGCTCAGGCTCAGGTGGACACAGCTGTCCCTGGCTCCAGGGCCAGGCTCCAGCAGGGTGGGCCGCCTGTTGGCAGTTCCTGGAGAATAAGTGTGAAATCCTATGGATGTCCAGGCTTGGAATAGCACCACAGCCTTTCCACCACATCTTGCCACGTACAGCCTCCCTCAAGGGGTGGGGACACAGCCGCCGGCTACCCATCTGAGGAGCTGTGGAGTTGCAGCTCCAAGCAGCAGAGTCTGGATGCAGCCTTGCAGAGTCAGAGCGCACAACCAGCCTGAGGCACCGTCCAAGGGCTGGAGCTGAACCCTGCAAACCCCTCTCCCCCACTCCTGACCCCGTGGGGTGAGGCCTGGGAAACTGCATGCTTAGCAAGTACCCAGGCTCTTCTGACACTAGGGGTCCATGATCACGTGTTAAAAGACACAGACCTGGGCTGATGGTTCTTAACCCAGATCCACAGACCTCAGGACATTCATGAACCCCCAGAAATGTATAAATTTTCACACTTAGGCCAGAGCCTTTGTTCAGAATCAAAAAGGACTCCATGGCCCGAGAAAGGTTAAAAGTTGCCCGTAATCCACAGGTACTCACTTTCTCCCTGGTCTTATTCCTCTTGCCCAAGCTGAGTGTGACAGCCCACCCCCTCCACCACACACGAAAGTGTGGACTGTTTGCCTGATTTCACATGCGGGGTTCTGTGGCCAAATGCCTCTGGTTTGGGGGGAGGAAGGGGAGAGGGGTTTCAGGGCATGTGATAGAGGGGGCTGCAGCTGGGGGCTGAGGAGCATCCCCTATGAACAGCTTACAGAACATGCTCACGTGGGTTTAAGTCTTTGTAGAGATAAAACGGTAAGGGAAAAAGAGGCCCGAGAATTTTGCTTCCTCCTCTAAAGTAGCCCAGGAGCCTGGGTTTCCTGCCCCCTCCCCACTACGGCCATGCGGTGGGGGCTGCTGGGGCACCTGTGTAGGTGGGACCATCATGAAAGGGGCGTCTTGCGTCCACTTCAGGGTGAGAACCAAGTAACCTCTCCAGCCAACCTCAGAAGCCGAGCAGGGATGTCCGAGTCCCTAAAAGAAAACTCTGTGTTACCAGATAGTGACCCTGTGACCTGAACAGGATGCCCCTGGTAAGATCAGGAAATCCCATCTGGGAGCTTCGGCGACAATGTGGACTCCCAGTGCTCTCGTCAGTCCAGATCTTTGAGTAGCCAACTTGATATGATCTCGGGTGGCCCCAGCCTGTAGCAGCTGGGAGTGGGGCTTCAGCTCCCAGCCAGAGATCAAGGCTGGATTGTGCTGGTGAAAGCTTCAAGTCCTAGCCACTAGACCAGTGATGAGTGACAAGGGCTCTGGCCCTTCGGCTTTGCAGAAAAGAATTCCTACAAAGATGGAAAGTAGTGAAGCAAGTCAAGTATTAACATAAGAGAAAAAGGAGTACAGTGAGTGTGGAGAGACACACGGACAGCTCAGAGGGAGAAAGAATAGCTGAGTGGCACCCCGGTGGTGGTTTGAACTACTTTTTATGGGGTATTCTTCCAGGTTTCCTTTGGCCAGTCATTTTTATTTCCCTGGTTCACAGTCCATATTCGGTATATCTCAGGATCCTTCCACATGTGCACACACATCTCTTAGCAAAGATGGCATGTGGCTAGAGCATCTCTTGACATCACTCCCCTTTGACCTCCAAGGAGCCTCCCTGCACAGAGAGGTTTCCTGTTTTCAGGAATGAGAAGTATGTGGTCTGGGCAGGGCCCAGCCTCCTCCCTTAACTGTCCTGCTATTCTGGTCTTAAAGTTTCCATCCACAGGGAACTGCTTTACCCTGGGGGCCCCGGGAGGGTAGAGGGGGTTTGGATGGCATCTACTTCCCTCCTCAAAAGGCAAGAGACCCAGCAGCTCCCAGGAGAGGCTAGAGATACAGATTCAGGACTTCCCTAGTGGTCCAGTGGTTATGAATCCAAGCTCCCACTGCAGGGGGTCCAGGTTCCAACCCAGGTCAGGCACCTAGGATCCTGGATGCAGCATGGTGCTGCCTGAAAAAAAAAAAAAAGAAGAAGAAGAAAGGCTCAGCACGTAAGGAATCTGCTTGCAATGCAGGAGACCCGAGTTTGATCCCTGGGTGGGGAAGATCCCCCTGGAGGAGGAAAGGGCAACCCACTCCAGTATTCTTGCCTGAGAAATCCCATGGACAGAGGAGCCCAGTGGGCTACAGTCCATGGGGTCACAAAGAGTCGGGCACAACTGAGCAACTAAGCACACAGATCCAGAGCCCCCAGAGTAGAGATGTCGACAGATGCTGAAGGACAACACAAGCTCCCCAGGGTCGCCAGTGGCCCTGAAATTCCCCCAACTCCACCTTACTGGAGTAAGTCCAGATCCCTGGGTCTCGGGGCCCCTTCCCGCCAGAGTGAGAGGCAGGGGTCTCCCCAGAGAAAGGCCAGGAGAGCCCAGAGAGGTTGGGGACCATCCCTGAGGGTAGCCCCAGAGGCCCTGGGCCCCCAGACTCCTCTACTGATGGAACCAGGCCTCTTCTCAAGACCTCTGGCTGACGAGGAAGCTGGGCAGTGGCTGCCCTTAGCCCTCTGGTCCCTCTCTCCTGTTGGAGACCTGCCGGGTGACAGTACTGGCTGGTGACAGGCTTTCAGGCTGTCAAAAGAAGGTCCCCTGGAGGCCCCATGTCCCCTGGTCTGATTACACCACTCTGGTTTGTTTTCTCCTCTGCCAGAAACTGTTGGGGAGGGGAAATTTCCCCCTTTGCCCTTCTTGGGTTCTCATGGCTGCACCAACAGTAAAATTAACACTGCTGCTGCTGCTGCTGCTGCTGCTAAGTCGCTGCAGTCGTGTCCGACTCTGTGCGACCCCATATACGGCAGCCCACAAGACTCCCCCGTCCCTGGGATTCTCCAGGCAAGAACACTGGAGTGGGCTAGACAGATGAATAGGAGAAAAGGAAACTAATTTTAATTCATGTGCATGGAAGTCTCATATAGATGGAACCTAAGAATGGGCAAAGCAGGCAGCTTTTATACTTCTAAGATGAAAAAAAAAAAGGTAAATTAGTGAGGAATGGATAGCACAAACAATCCTGGGTTTA
The DNA here is from genome assembly GCF_016772045.2 of Ovis aries. Classification (NCBI taxonomy): domain Eukaryota; kingdom Metazoa; phylum Chordata; class Mammalia; order Artiodactyla; family Bovidae; genus Ovis; species Ovis aries. Next base: position 263,979,834 of record NC_056054.1, on the reverse strand, counting down.
GGTGCCCTGTTAGTGAAGAATCTAAACAATCTGGGCTTTAGTCAAACGAAGTCATGGGGTCAATGAAAGTCTTCACAGGCCTCTCAGCCCCAAATACCTATCTCTGGTGATAAGGGTCCTTCTGCCCCCAGGTACAGGAGTGCACCTTTCACAGGAAGAGAGGAGAGAAGAGTCAGAGTGTCCCTCTCCCATTGGTCTTTTTATTTTTTTTTTTTTTAGGCTTGCCTTGAGGCTTGAAGGATCTTAGTTCCCCAACCAGGGACCGAACCCGGGCCCTCAGCAGTGAAAGCACTGAGTCCTAACCCCTGGACCACCAGGGAAGTCCCAAAATGGGCATTTCTTAAGCAACTGTAATTCAAAATAATCAACAGGCCATTGAGGCGCATTTGGGGGTTGCCTGCTCTGAGCCCCCACAAAACACCCACTGGAGCCTGAGCGTAAGAGCTGCCTCCAGTGACGCTCCGGGTGGAACATGGTGCCCCTGTGGACTCCCATCACAGCCAACTCCAAGCTCCCAAATGCTCTCCTGGGGAAGAATCTTGCATCAAGTTCTCTGCATCCCTTTACCTCCAGCCCCAGCCCCGGGCTGGCCCAGCTTCCCGCTCTAAACTGGGGAGACCTGGCTCCCCCGTGTTCCTTCAGCCAAGGGCTGGTCGGTGGTTATGATGACATTATGTGACCTCCACTTCTCAAGAGGCAGACAGTGATCTAAGGGACCCTGGAGAGGCCTTTGAGTGGCATTTGGTGTTTTCAGTCCTAATTCCATCATAAAGAATCAGGCCAGCTATCCAAACAGATCCCCTTCATGGATCACTGCCTTGTGGAGAAGGAGCTTGCCTTGTGAAGCTATGAGCTATGCCATGCAGGACCCCCCAAGACAGATGGGTCACAGTGGAGAGTTCTGACAAAACGTGGTCCCCTGGAAGAGCAAATGGGAAACCACTCCAGTATTCTTGCCTTGAAAACCCCATGAACAGTATGAAAAAAAGCAAAAAGATATGACACTGGAAGATGAGCCCCTGGGGTCAAAAGATTATGCTCAAAACCCTTCAAGCTAGGCTTCTGCAGTACATAAACCAAGAACTTCCAGATGGTTAGACAGCATCACTGACTCAATACACATGAATGTGAGCAAACTCTGGGAGACAGTGGAGGACAGAGGAGCCTGGCGTGTTATAGTCCATGGGGTTGCAAAGAGTCAGACACAGCTTAGCGACTCAAGAACATCAAAGCAGAGCTCCCATTCTGAAAGAGAAAGCAGTCTAGGTTCAGAGTGAAAGCAAGCCTAAAGATGCCTCACGCTTAGGCCAGCAAGGTACAATCAGAGACAGAAACCGCAGGGAGATTTGAATGGGAAGGTTTATCAGAAGAATTACAAAAGGGTATTGGAGTGACAGAGAATTGGATGTAACCAGCTCAGAGAGCTACAGGACACAGGCGGAGCAGGTGCAGGGGCAAGCCCTAAGGCTGACATGGGGCTCCCAAGGGAGACCCCCACCTCTGGCCTTGCTGGAGCAGGCATGGCGTGGCCCTGTGTGACCGGCAGCCTGGGGCAGGCACAGACCTTGCTGCCTGGCGGAGAAGTCTCAAAGGCCTCCCTAGTGGGGTTGTGGAGGCCTGCCCTCTGGGGTGTCAGGAGGGGCCCTCCCCCGGAGCTCTCTGCCAAGCCACACCGGGGGGATGTGGGAGAAGCTGCTCAGGGGATGTGCCAGGTCGGCCCTGTGCTGAGGCCCCAGGAGAAGGGCCACTGTGCACTGCGGGGCCTGAACACTGAAATCGGAAGGGAAACCCTCCTCTAGCGTCCCCTGGGGGCCTTGTATTGAACAGGCTCCACATGGCTCCAGCCGCAAAGCCCAGAGCAGGCAGAAAAGGGAGTGTCTGAAGCTGAGAGGCAACAGGCCACAAGCTGGCATGGCCCAGAGCCCGGCAGAGTCTGACCCTACAGTCGGCTGTTCCACAAATGGCTGCCGCACGTGTCCCGCGGCTGGCTGAACTAGGGGGCGTCTACAAGTCGCCAGACTTAGTACACACAAGTGCAGGATGAAGTTCAGATACAAGACAGACACTTTGTTAATATAAATCCCATGCAACACTTGGGATATACTAAGAAATGATTCATCCTTTATCTGAAACTCAGATGTAGCCGGGCATCCTGTGTTCTTTTAATTGAAGCATGGTTGATTTACGATGTCACGTTATCGTGTCATTGCAGAAGAGTGATTCAGTTAGCATGTTTTCCCTCAGATTCTTTTCCGTTATAGGGTATTACAAAATATTGAATATAAGCCCCTGTGCTGTACAGTAAATCCTTGTTGCTTATCTATTTTATTTATAGCAGCTTGTTAATCCCATATTCCCAATTTACCCCTCTCCCACCCACATCTTCCCTTTGGTAACCATAAGTCTGTTTTCTCTGTCTGTGAAAGTATTTCTTTTTTTTTTGTAATGGCTATGCTGGGTCTTCATTGCTGCTCATGGGCTTTCTCTAGTTGCAGTGAGCGGGAGTTACGCTAGGGTTGCAATCCGTGGCCTTTGGTTGTGGCCTTGCAGTGGCTTCTCTTGTGGAGCATGGGCTCTACGACGTGCAGGCTTCAGCAGTTACAGCATGCAGGCTCAGTAGTTGTAGCACAGAGGCTTAGTGGCTCAGTGGCTTGTGGAATCTTCCCAGACCGGGGATCAAACCTGTGTTCCCTGCATCGGCAGGCAGATTCTTAACCACTGGACCTCCAGGGAAGGCCAAGTCTATGTCTGTTTTGTAAATAAGTTCATTTGTACTATTCTCTGGATTCCACAGAAATGATGGCATATGATATTTGTCTTTGTCTACATATGTCACTTAGTATGACCATCTCTATGTCCATCCATGTTGCTGCAAATGAGAGTATTTCATTCTCTTTTACGGTTGAGTAGTATTCCATTGTATCAATATGTAAATATATATATATACATTTTCTGCATCTTCTTAAACTAATCATCTGTTGATGGACACAGATTACGTCCATGTCTTGGCTGCTGTAGATAATGCTGCTATGAACACTGGGGTGCATGTGTCTTTTTGAATTAGAGTTTTCATCTTTCCCGGATATATGGGCATCTGTGTTTCATCTGACACCTCGACCCCAGAACTTCCCTCAGGGACAGAGTTTGACAGACAAAGAAATGTTCCCTTGAGGCATTTACTCCAGCATCTGCTGTTCACAAGAGCATCAGTCAAGTACAGGGCTGGCTCAAGTGGCTTAATCCCTGTTCCCCTCTGCGCTCTTCCCCAGGGTCTGGCCTGGGTTTCTTCCAGTTGAGTGTCTATAACAACCCCTCCTTTGCTCACAAGCATTTCCTGGGACCCTTCTGCTGAGCTCCAGGCTGAGTCCTCTGGGCCAGCTGTGCTTTGGAGTTCAAAGCATTTGGAGCTAAAAATAATGACGATACGACATACTACACATTATATAACCTCCATCAGGGCTGGGGGCGGGACCCCAACACGAACACTTCTGCAGCCAAATCCATCCCGCTAAGGGGATAAATACCCCATCAACAGTATTGAAGCTTGCTTCCAGCTGATTTATACAGTAATAGAGTGGTTCATGAGATGCCAAGATAACTTGAGACAGTAAATTCTCTAGGACTTCTCACTCCCAAGGAAAATGTGATGCAGTTTCAAGTTTACACCAGCTCAAGCGAAGCTCAAGGCCTGGACATGCACGTGTAGTCGGTCATCTCCAGGCCGAGCAGCCATGGCTCTTGAGGAGGCCCAGACCCTCTGCGTGGCTCTGGTCACTAGGCTGGAGGTGGGCATTGGTGGATGGTCATCTCGCCACAATGCAGCCCTGTAAAGATGGGCCCTCTCAGCATATCTCCCCAAGAAATCCACTTGGAACTAAGCCATCTCTCTGTTTCAGTAATCGCCTGCTTGCTGATAAATGTTCTTAAAGTCAGGGATTGGCAGGTCACACCTCATGACCACACAGTCCCTGGCAGCCTCCCCAGCGTCCAACAGAGCCTTCACCACCTTCTCCCCTCCTTGTCCCTATCTGTATTTAATTCAGTCCAGCAATTTCTCCATCCCTCAAGGAAGGCATAAGACCTGCTCCATTTCCCTGTCCAGCTTTTCTTCTGTGGCCCTGTCCCCTGACTTATACTTCTGGTAGATCAACTTTTGGGATAAATAATAAAGATTGGATCACCTTTGCCTCCTCTGGGGAGGCTTCCTCTCCAGGTAGGTTCCAAGCGTTGCATTAGAACAGAGTCCATCTTTGTGTCAAGGAGCTCGGCCTACCGTCCAAGCACCAGTCGCTATGGAGATGGCAGTCTTGGGAGTGGACAATTCCAGAAGCCTGGTTTATGTCCACTTCAGGAAGCACTCACACCCCTTACCTCAAAAACGCATCTATATTCACTCTTTTTTTTTTTTTTTTTTTTGCCACAGCAGTCAACTTGTGGGATCTTATCAATAGCTTCCTGACCAAGGATTGAACCCAGGTCCACAGCAGCCCATGTCTTATCCACTGGACCCCCAGGGAAGTCTTGATATTCATTCTTCATGGAGTGTAAAACTCCTTTCATAAATTTTGGGGAAAAGGAATGTCAGAAATATTACTTCTCAAAAGACTTTCAAGAAGGTACGGTGTGCAGGAATAAGGCAATATTTATTTTCTCCCAGCCTGGCTTCTCTCAGTGAATTCATGCTGCTGATTGAAAAGGATTATCAAGCAGATGGAAAAACACTCACTGGGTTACCGGTATGTATTTGTTTGTGTAAGAGGGCATGGGGACACATTTGTCATGCACACCTGTGGCTTTTTCCAGTCACAGCCAGTGTTTTCATCCTGAAACCCTGCTTGCGCCCTCCTCAACCATTCTAACGCCCTTCTAGAAATGGAGCACGGGGCCCAGCTGCCTTGTCAGATCTGAAGACCGGTGCAGACAGGTTTCAACCTGAAACGATCTTAGCAAATTCATCCGTGTGATTTTCAGATGGTTCCTGAAGGGAAGATTTTCTACCGCAGACATTCAGATTGTTTTTCATGGAGACACCTCCTAAATTTCCACAACTAACCTTCTGAATATTCATGCTCACCTTTAAAGATCAGTTCTTCCTGCAACATCCAAGCTGTTTCATGAGCAGCAAACCGCCATTTGGCATATGCTGGCGTCCTCACTGCCAAACACACCACTCACTCCTGTTAGCATCCCCACCCACCCCATCACCACCCTCCCCACTCCCCCCACCCTGCCCCACCACCACCTTCCCGCCCACAGTGGTTTCCACTCCACGCTTCAGTAGGTTTTGGTTATCACCAATACTGCAAAGCTTTGACAGCCTGTCCTGTGATCTCGAAAGTCATCTCATGGTGGGTCCCAACATCTCTGGCTTCTTCCTATCAGCAAGGAGACTTTCTCCCACAGCAAACAATGGGGTGTTTTTCTCTTTTTCTGCATGAACAGTGCTGGGGCTGCTGCTAAGTCGTTTCAGTCGTGTCCAACCCTGTGTGACCCCATAGACGGCAGCCCACCAGGCTCCCCCATCCCTGGGATTCTCCAGGCAAGAACACTGGAGTGGGTTGCCATTTCCTTCTCCAATGCATGAAAGTGAAAAGTGAAAGTGAAGTTGCTCAGTCGTGTCCGACTCCTAGCGACCCCATGGACTGCAGCCTACCAGGCTCCTCCGTCCATGGGATTTTCCAGGCAAGAGTACTGGAGTGGGGTGCCATTGCCTTCTCCTGCATGAACAGTACAATTGAGCCCAAAGTCACAAAAGGGAAAATAAGCCTCAGCGACCAACAGAGATGCCTATATCCTTGGGAGTGCCGGAATACTACAGTCAAGTCAGGTCAGATTCTGCAGCAAAACGAGTCTTGGCACTAAGCTTAATGGGGAAAAAAAGTCTCAGTCTTAACTTTTTTCATTTTGGAATTGCAGGGACTGTGGGTCTGTCCTACCAGGGAATCAAGGAAAAGATAGAACCAGGGTCTTCAGTGAGCTCCCAGTCCAGCAAGAGAGCTGTCAGCCATCAGAGCATGGCTCGGCGGCAAAAGCAGTACTGTTCCACGATGTCAGGGAGGAATACCTCTCCTTCTGCCCTTCCAGGTTCTTCCAGCAGCTCTGAAAATTAAATTGACCTGGGACAGATTAGCAGGGGAATGTCAAACAAAAGTTCAATAACATGAAAGAGGCCTGGAAATGAGCATCTTACCAAAACATCCTTTTCACACTGTTCATGGGTTCTTGAAGCAAGAATACTGAAGTGGTTTGCCATTCCCTTCTCCAGTGGACCACATTCTGTCAGAACTCTCCATGAGGACCCATCCATCTTGGATGGTCCTGCATGGCAAGGCTCCTAGCTTCCTTGAGTTACACAAAGCTGTGATCCCTGTGATCATTTTGGTTAGCTTTCTATGACTGTGGTTCTCCTTCTGGAGGCTGTGGGCTTTATAGTTCTTGGTTCCTGATGGGAGGAATGGCTCTGGAGAAAGCTGTGTCTTGCTCTGGTGGGCAAAGCCATGCTCAGTTCAGTCCAGTCAGTCGTGTCCAACTCTTTGTGACCCCATGGACTGCAGCAAGCCAGGCTTCCCTGTCCATCACCAACTCCCAGAGTTTACTAAAACTCATGGCCATCCAGTCGGTGATGCCATCCAACTATCTCATCCTCTGTCCCCTTCTCCTCCTGCCTTCAATGTTTCCCAGCATCAGGGTCTTTTCCAATGAGTCACTTCTTTCCATCAGCTGGCCAAAGTATTCAAGCTTCAGCTTCAGCATCAGTCCTTCCAATGAATATTCAGGATTTCCTAAAGGAAATCAATTTCATCTCCTTGCAGTCCAAGGGACTCTCAAGAGTCTTCTCCAACACCACAGTTCAAAAGCATCAATTTTTCCGTGCTCAGCTTTCTTTATGGTCCAACTCTCACATCTATGCATGGCTACTGGAAAAACCATAGTTTTGACTAGACAGACTTTTGTCGGCAAAGCAATATCTCTGCTTTTTAACATGCTGTCTAGGTTGGTCATAGCTTTTCTTTCAAGGAGCAAGCGCCTTTTAATTTCATGGCTGCAGTCACCATCTGTAGTGATTTTTGAGCCAAAGAAAACAAAGTCTCTCACTGTTTCCATTATTTCCCCATCTATTTGCCATGAAGTGATGGGACCAGATGCCATGATCTTAATTTTTTTAATGTTGAGTTTTAAGCCAACTTTTTCACTCTCCTCTTTCACTTTCATCAAGAGGCCTTTCAGTTCCTCTTCGCTTTCTGCCATGAGGATGGTGTCATCTGCATATCTGAGATTATTGCTATTTCTACCAGCAATCTTGACTCCAGCTTGTGCTTTATCTAGCCTGGCGTTTCTCATGACGTACTCTGCATAGAAGTTAAATAAGCAGGATGACAATATACAGCCTTGTCATACTCCTTTCCCAATTTGGAACCAGTTTGTTGTTTCATGTCCAGTTCTGTTGCTTCTTGACCTGCATACAGATTTCTCAGGAGGCAGGTTAGGTGGTCTGGTATTCCCATCTCTTGAAGAATTTTCCACAGTTTGCTGTGATCCACACAGCCAAAAACTTTGGCACAGTCAATAAATCAGGAGTAGATGTTTTTCTGAAACTCTCATGCTTTTTCTATGATCTAACAGATGTTGGCAATTTAATCTCTGGTTCTTCTGCCTTTTCCAAATCCAGCTTGAACATCTGGAAGTTCATGGTTCACGTCCTGTTGAAGCCTGGCTTGGAGAATTTTGAGCATTACTTTGCTAGCATGTGAGATGAGTGCAATTGTGCGGTACTTTGAGCATTCTTTGGCATTGCCTTTCTTTGGAATTTGAATGAAAACTGAACTTTTCTAGTCCTGTGGCCACTGCTGAGTTCTCCAAATTTGCTGGCATACTGAGTGTAGCACTTTCACATCATCATCTTTTAGGACTTGAAATAATTCAACTGGAATTCCATCACCTCCACTAGCTTTGTTTGTAGTGATGCTTTTCAAGGCCCACTTGACTTCGCATTCCAAAATGTCTGGCTCTAGGTGAGTGATCACACCATCTGGGTAGTTATCTGGATCACAAAGATCTTTCTGGTATAGTTCTTCTGTGTATTCTTGCCACCCCTTCCTAATATCTTCTGCTTCTGATAGGTCCATACCATTTCTGTCCTTTATTGTGCCCATCTTTGCATGAAAAGTCCCCTTGGTATGTCTAATTTTCTTGAAGAGATGTCTCGTCTTTCCCATTCTATTGTTTTCCTCTATTTCTTTGCATTGATCACTGAGGAAAGCTTTCTTATTTCTCCTTGCTATTCTTTGGAACTCTACATTCAGATGGATATGTCTTTCCTTTTCTTCTTTGCCTTTCCCTTTTCTTCTTTTCTCAGCTATTTGTAAGGCCTCCTCAGGTAACCATTTTGCCTTTTTGCATTTCTTTTTCTGGGAATAGTCCTGATCCCTGCCTCCTGTACAATGTTATGAACCTCCATCCATAGTTCTTCAGGCACTCTATCAGATCTAATCCCTTGGATTTATTTATCATTTCCACTCTATAATCATAAGGGATTTGATTTAGGTCATATCTGAATGGTCTAGTAGTTTTCCCTACTTTCTTCAGTTAAGTCTGAATTTTGCAATAAGGAGTTCATGATCTGAGCCACAGTCAGCACCCAGTCTTGTTTTTGCTGACTGTATAGAGCTTTTCCATCTTTGGCTGCAAAGAATATAATCAATCTGATTTCGGTATTGACCATCCGGTGATGTTCATGTTTAGAGTTGTCTCTTGTGTTGTTGGAAAAGGGTGTTTGCTATGACCAGTGTGTTCTCTTGGCAAAACTTGTTAGCCTTTGCCCTGCTTCATTTTGTCCTCCAAGGCCAAGTTTTCCTTGGAGTTACTCCAGGTTTGTTACTCCAGGTATCTCTTGACTTCCTACTTTTGCTTTTCAGTCCCTTCTGATGAAAAGGACATCATTTGGGGTATTAGTTCTAGAAGGCCTTGTAGGTCCTCATAGAAGCTTTCAACTTCAGCTTCTTCAGCGTTATTGGTTGGGGCATAGACTTGGATTACTGTGATATCGAATGGCTGGCCGTGGAAATGAAGAGAGATCATTCTGTCGTTTTTGAGATTGCACCCAAGTACTGCATTTTGGACTCTCTAGTTGACTATGAGAGCTACTCCATTTCTTCTAAGGGATTCTTGCCCATAGTAGTAGATATAATGATTATCTGAATTAAATTTGCCCATTCTAATCCATTTTAGTCCACTGATTCCTAATATCTTGATGTTCACTCTTGCAATCTCCTGTTTGATCACTTCCAATTTACCTTGATTCACGGACCTAACATTCCAGTTTCCTATGCAATATTGTTCTTTATAGCATCAGACTTCCTTCCATCACATCACGTCCACAACTGGGCATTGTTTGTGCTTTGACTCCATCTCTTCATCCTTTCTGGAGTTATTCCTCCACTCTTTTCCAGTAGCATATTGCCCAATATGACCTACTGACCTGGGGAGTTCATCTTTCAGTGTCGTTTTCTTTTTGCCTTTTCATACTGTTCATGGGGTTCTCAAGGCAAGGATACTGAAGTGGTTTGCCATTCCCTTCTCCAATGGACCACATTTTGACAGAACTTCCACCATGACCTGTTATCCTTATCTGTCAGAGCGCAGACAGGATGAAATCCACAATCATAGATAGCATCACTGACTCAGGATACATGAGTTTGAGCGAACTCCAGGAGATAGTGAAGGAAAGGGAAACCTGGTGTGCTGCAGTTAGTTTGTGCAGTCGCAAAGAGCTGTACAGGACTCAGTGACTGAACAACAACCCCATAACGGCTGAAGCCCTCACCTTAAACACCATCTTCAGCTAAAGACAAAAGAGGATTTCAGGGCTAGTGGTCTGGGGCTTCAAAGGGGCAGAAGGCAACTCACAGGGGTGGAAAAGCAGGCGTTTGGTAAACAAGTGTTTGTGGGCCCTGCAGTGACAGTGGAACACAGCGTGGACTCTGATCCATAGGCGTCCCTACCATTCTGGCCCATGCTCTTTGTAGATAGCTCTGGTGTTGGTTCTATTCCAGGAACAGGCTCCTTATCTAAATTCTTTAGGCAGCTGAGGGAGAGGTAAAAAGACTTCCCAAGTCTTCTTTCTTAAAAAACCATCAGCCTAAATTAATCCTCAGGCCAGAAACACATTTTTGGGTGGCACATTTTACCTGTCACAGTGAGCATGAACTGTCAAGCTCGACGCAATGCTCCTAGGTAGGCATTACTGATCCCATGAACAAACAGAAACTCTTGAGTCCAAATAAGTTTATATTCAAGTGCTATAGGCTAAATACTCATGTCTTCCCACTCAATACATTTAAATTCTAACCCCCAAGAGGTGAGACTTTTGGGTCATGATCAGGCTATGATAGTAGAGTCCTGATGTACGGAATTGATGCCCTAATAATAGAGACCCCAGAGAGCTCTCCTTTCCCCTACACGAGGACTGTGGGGAACCAGTACAGGCCTTCTCAAAATATGCCTTAATGACATATTACTTTTTTCTTAATATACATATTTTATTAAAGTATAGTTGACTTACAATGTTTCAGGTGCACAGCAAGGTGATTCAGTTATACATATACACATATATTATTTAATTATTTTCCAATATAGGTTGTTATAAGATACTGACTATAGTTCCCTGTGCTATACAGTAAACCTTTGTTGCCTATCTTTTTTTTTTTTGCCTATCTATTTTTTAATTGGAAATATAGCATTATGCTAAGTCAAACAAGTTGAATCAAAATGTCATACATTTTTTAGTTAGGCAAAAATTCATAGCTTTTCTAAAACGTATACATTACACATATTATTTATATATATGTATACAAAAGATTTTCTACTACACTTGATAAAGGCTTGAGAAAGACCATCAGAAAAAAAAAGATGGAGGAATTGGAAAACATATACTAAATGAAGTGGGAGCACTGACTATGACATTTTAAAAGTGAAACAAAAGTAAAAGATCCTCATATAGTCCAGTTGTTTTTAAACACAGCTGCTCATCAGAAACATATCTGGAGCTCTGGAGAAAAAAAAAAAAAAACAACACCTAAGCATTTGTATTTTTCAAAAAATTCCAAGATAATTCTGATACGCATCTGGATTTTTAAAAGTGATTACAGGTTTTTCTACTACATCGTCATTTTGGTGATATAGAGTTCTATTACTTTTCTGTTGATAGGTCATGATACAATGGTATTAACTGAGTAATAGTCACATAATCACAATAGTCAAAGATGTTTATCAGTTTTCACAATCAATGGCCAGACAAAAAATAAAAGATAATTACAATTTAAAGCCATAATGGGAACATGGTCAACCTAACAAGATAATTCCATACAATTTGGGGGGTCAGACAGAGTGATGTGGCGAGTGAAGTGCGTACATAAATCCACCCAGTCAGTCTGTCTTTTGGTTGATGCACTTAATCCATTTACAGTTAAGGTGATTATTGATATGTATGATTCTATTACCATTTTAATTGGTTTGGGTTTATTTTTGGTAAGTCTTTTCCTTCTCTTGTGTTTCCTACCTAGAGAAGTTTCTTGAGCATTTGTTGTAAAGCTGGTTTGGTGGTGCTGAATTCTCTTAATTTTTGCTTGATTTCTGCAAAGCTTCTGATTTCTCCATCAACTTTGAAGGAGAATCTTCCTGGGTAGAGTATTCTGAGTTGTATAGTCCTCCCTTTCATCACTTTAAATGTATCATGCCATTCCCTTCTGGCTTGTAGAGTTTCTGTTGAGAAATCAGCTGATAGCCTGATGGGAGTTCCCTTATATGTTGTTATTTTTCCCCTTGTTAATTTTAATATTTTACCTTTGTCTTTAATTGTTATCAGTTTGATTAGTATGTGTCTTGGTGTGTTCCTCCTTGGGTTTATCCTGCCTAGGACTCTCTGTGCTTCCTGGACTTGGACTTACTTTCTTTCCCATGTTAGGGAAGTTTTCAGTTATTATCTCTTCAAATATTTTCTCAGGTCCTTTCTCTCTTTTCTCCTTCTTCTGGGACCCGTACAATGTGAATGTTGGTGCATTTAATGTTGTCCCCGAGGTCTCTTGTGCTGTCTTCATTTCTCTTCATTCTTTTTTATATATTCTGTTCTGCAGCAGTGATTTCTCCCTGTCTGTCCTCCAGGTCATTCGTCTGTTCTTCTGTCTCTATTATTCTGCTACTGATTCCTTCTAGTGTATTATTCTGGAGAAGGCAATGGCACCCCACTCCAGTACTCTTGCCTGGAAAATCCCAAGGATGGAGGAGCCTTGTAGGCTGCAGTCCATGGGGTCACAAAGAGTCGGACACGACTGAGTGACTTCACTTTAAATTTCCACTTTCATGCATTGGAGAGGGAAATGGCAACCCACTCCAGTGTTCTTGCCTGGAGAATCCCAGGGACGGGGGAGCCTGGTGGGCTGCTGTCCATGGGGTCGCACAGAGTTGGACACGACTGAAGTGACTTAGCAGCAGTGTATTATTCATCTCTGTTCTTTAGTTTTTGCAGGTCTTTGGTAAATGTATCTTGCATCTTCTCCATTGTTTTCCCAAGATCCTGGATCATCTTCACTACCATTATTCTGAATTCTTTTTCTGGAAGGTTACCTATCTCCACTTCATTTAGTTGTTTTTCTGAGGTTTTATCTTGTCCCTTCTTCTGTGACAATTTTCTGCTTTTTCATTGTGATAAACTTTCTGTAAAAAAAAAAAAAAAAAAGGTGGGGGGATGTTTTAGCCACAGTGGGACTGTGTTTCTTCTTGCTTCTTCTGTCTGCCCTCTGATGGATAAAGATAAGAGGCTTGTGCAAGCTTCCCAAGGACTGGCTTGGGGTAAAACTTGGTTTTGTTCTGGTGGACAGGGCCCTGCTCAGTAAAACTTAAATCCAATTATCTGCTGATGGGTGGGGTTGCACTTCCTCCTTGCTGGGGTCTATGATAGAGTTAATGGTGACCTCCAAGAGGGTTTATGCTGAAGGGGACCTTCCTGGCCTTCTGCTGCCAGTGTCCCTATCCTTGTGGTGAGGCCCTGCCAACCCACACCGCCACAGGAGACCTCCAACACTAGCAGGTAGTTCTGGTTCAGTCGCCTGTGGGGTCACTGCTCTTTTTCTTGGGGTCTTCAGTTCAGTTCAGTTGCTCAGTCATGTCCAACTCTTTGAGATCCCATGGACGGCATCACTCCAGGCTTCCCTGTCCTTCACCAACTCCCAGAGATTGCTCAAACTCATGTCCATTGAGTCGGTGATGCCATCAACATCTCATCCTCTGTCTTCCCCTTCTCCTCCTGCCTTCAAACTTTCTCTGTCTTGGTGTGCACAAGATTTTGTTTGTGCCCTCCAAGACTGCAGTCTCTCTTTCCCCCAGTCCTGAGGAAGTCCTATAATCAAATTCCACTGGACTTCAAGACCAGATTCCCAGGGGATTCCCAATCTCTCTGTCAGATCCCCAGGCTGGAAAGCCTGACATGGGGTTCAGAACGTTCACAATGAAATGGAAATCCAAGTTCTTGTTCTTGGAGCCAAAGAATGGAATCCATAAACCGGCAAACACTCACAGTAGCAAGAAAACAGGGTTTACCAAACAGGAAGGAAGCACAAAGTTCTCAGCACAGACACTGCAAGGGGGTAAAGGGTCCCTTAGAAGGTGGGGTTTACAGTTTTTTATCCTTACCAGTATTAATCTGTACGTTTTTGGTTGGCTCTGGCTCCTGTCCTTAAAATGCATCATTTTTAACCAATCAGTTTAAAGGTCAAGATGCTTAACATCTTTATGGCTTCTCTTTATCCTTCAGTTCAGTTCAGTCACTCAGTCATGTCTGACTCTTTGCCACCCCATGAATTACAGCATGCCAGGCCTCCCTGTCCATCACCAACTCCTGGAGTTCACCTAAACTCATGTGCATTGAGTTGGTGATGCCATCCAGCCATCTCATCCTCTGTCATCCCCTTCTCCTCCTGGCCCCAATCCCTCCCAGCATCATGGTCTTTTCCAGTGAGTCAAATCATGGCATGAGGTGGCCAAAGTATTGGAGTTTCAGCCCCAGCATCAGTCCTTCCAATGAATACCCAGGACTGGTCTCCTTTAGGATGGACTGGTTGGATCTCCTTGCAGTCCAAGGGACTCTCAAGAGTCTTCTCCAACACCACAGTTCAAAAGCATCAGTTCTTTGGCGCTCAGCTTTCTTCACAGTCCAACTCTTGCATCCATACATGACTACTGGAAAAACTATCGCCTTGACTATACAGACCTTTGTTGGCAAAGTAATGTCTCTGCTTTTCAATATGCTCTCTAGGTTGGTCAAAACTTTCCTTCCAAGGAGTAAGCATCTCTTAACTTCATGGCTGCAGTCACCATCTGCAGTGATTTTGGAGCTCAAAAAAATAAAGTCTGACACTGTTTCCACTGTTTCCCATCTATTTCCCATGAAGTGATGGGACCAGATGCCATGATCTTCGTTTTCTGACTGTTGAGCTTTAAGGCAACTTTTTCACCCTCCTCTTTCACTCTCATCAAGAGGCTTTTTAGTTCCTCTTCAATTTCTGCCATAAGGGTGGTGTCATCTGCATATCTGAGGTTACTGAGAATTCTCCCGGCAATCTTGATTCCAGCTTGTGTTTCTTCCAGTCCAGTGTTTCTCATGATGTACTCTGTATACAAGTTAAATAAGCAGGGTGACAATATACAGCCTTGACGTACTCCTTTTCCTATTTGGAACCAGTCTGTTGTTCCATGTCCAGTTCTAACTGTTGCTTCCTGACCTGCATATAGGTTTCTCAAGAGGCAGGTCAGGTGGTCTGGTATTCCCATCTCTTTCAGAATTTTCCACAGTTTATTGTGATCCACACAGTCAAAGGCTTTGGCATAGTCAATAAAGCAGAAATCGATGTTTTTCTGGAACTCTCTTGGTTTTTTCAATGATCCAGCGGATATTGGCAATTTGATCTCTGGTTCCTCTGCCTTTTCTAAAACCAGCTTGAACATCAGGGAGTTCACGGTTCACGTATTGCTGAAGCCTGGCTTGGAGAATTTTGAGCATTACTTTTCTAGCATGTGAGATGAGTGCAATTGTGCGGTAGTTTGAGCATTCTTTGGCATTGCCCTTCTTTGGGATTGGAATGAAAACGGACCTTTTCCAGTCCTGTGGTGACCGCTGAGATTTCCAAATTTTGAGAGCATATTGAGTGCAGCACTTTCACAGCATCATTTTCCAGGATTTGAAATAGCTCCACTGGAATTCCATCACCTCCACTAGCTTTGTTTGTAGGGATGCTTTCTAAGGCCCACTTGACTTCACATTCAAGAATGTCTGGCTCTAGGTGAGTGATCACACCATAGTGATTATCTGGGTCCTGAAGATCTTTTTTGTACAGTTCTCCTGTGTATTCTTGCCACCTCTTCTTAATATCTTCTGCTTCTGTTAGGTCCATACCATCTCTGTCCTTTATCGAGCCCATCTTTGCATGAAATGTTCCCTTGGTATCTCTAATTTTCTTGAAGAGATCTCTAGTCTTTCCGCATTCTGTTGTTTTCTCTATTTCTTTGCATTGATCGCTGTGCTATTCTCTGGAACTCTGCAATCGGAATAGTTTTGAGCTATTTTTTCTTTCAGACAGCCATTTTTTGCATTTCTTTCCATGATGGTCTTGATCCCTGTCTTGATGAGTTCATCGATCTAGGCTGTATAATCATAAGGGATTTGATTTAGGTCATACCTGAATGGTCTAGTGGTTTTCCCGACTTTGGCATCAATCTGATTTCAGTGTTGCTGGTGATGCAGTCTTTCCCCATCTGTATTCCAAGGCCAAATTTGCCTGTTATGGCATTCCAGACTTCATAGTCAGCACCTTGCTTGAAGAAAATTTCTGTCATTTTGAGATTGCATCCAAGTACTGCATTTCGGACTTAGATGGCGGTTCAGTTCAGTTCAGTTGCTCAGTCGTGTCTGACTCTTTGAGACCCCATGAATTGCTCCACGCCAGGCCTCCCTGTGCATCACCATCGCCCAGAGTTCACTCAGACTCATGTCCATCGAGTTGGTGATGCCATCCAGCCATCTCATCCTCTGTCGTCCCCTTCTTCTCCTGCCCCCAATCCCTCCAGCATCACAGTCTTTTCCAATGGTCACTTCTTCACATGAGGTGGCCAAAGTATTGGAGTTTCAGCCCCAGCATCAGTCCTTCCAAAGAACACCAAGGGCTGATCTCTGAATGGACTGGTTGGATCTCCTTGCAGTGCAAGGGACTCTCAAGAGTCTTCTCCAACACCACAGTTCAAAAGCATCAATTCTTCGGCGCTCAGCTTTCTTCACAGTCCAACTCTTGCATCCATACATGACTACTAGAAAAACTATTGCCTTGACTAGACGGACCTTTGTTGGCAAAGTAATGTCTCTGCTTTTCAACATGCTCTCTAGGTTGGTCATAACTTTTCTTCCAAGGAGTAAGCATCTTTTAATTTCATGGCTGCAGTCACCATCTGCAGTGATTTTGGAGCCAAAAAAACTAAAGTCTGACACTGTTTCCACTGTTTCCCAATCTATTTCCCATGAAGTGATAGGATCGGATGCCATGATCTTCGTTTTCTGACTGTTGAGCTTTAAGGCAACTTTTTCACTCTCATCTTTCACTTTCATCAGGAGGCTTTTAGCTCCTCTTCACTTTCTGCCATAAGGGTGGTGTCATCTGCATATCTGAGGTTATTGAGAATTCTCCCGGCAATCTTGATTCCAGCTTGTGTTTCTTCCAGTCCAGCGTTTCTCATGATGTACTCTGTATACAAGTTAAATAAGCAGGGTGACAATATACAGCCTTGACGTACTCCTTTTCCTATTTGGAACCAGTCTGTTGTTCCATGTCCAGTTCTAACTGTTGCTTCCTGACCTGCATATAGGTTTCTCAAGAGGCAGGTCAGGTGGTCTGTATTCCCATCTCTTTCAGAAGTTTCCACAGTTTATTGTGATCCACACAGTCAAAGGCTTTGGCATAGTCAATAAAGCAGAAATCGATGTTTTCTGGAACTCTCTTGCTTTTTCCATGATCCAGTGGATGTTGGCAATTTGATCTCTGGTTCCTCTGCCTTTTCTAAAACCAGCTTGAACATCAGGGAGTTCACGGTTCATGTATTGCTGAAGTCTGGCTTGGGGAATTTTGAGCATTACTTTACTAGCATGTGAGATGAGTGCAATTGTGCGGTAGTTTGAGCATTCTTTGGCATTGCCCTTCTTTGGGATTGGAATGAAAATGGACCTTTTCCAGTCCTGTGCCCACTGCTGAGTTTTCCAAACTTGCTGGCATATTAAGTGCAGCACTTTCACAGCATCATCTTTCAGGATTTGTAACAGCTCAACTGGAATTCCATCACCTCCACTAGCTTTGTTCGTAGTGATGCTTTCTAAGGCCCACTTGACTTCACATTCCAAGATGTCTGGCTCTAGATTAGTGATCACATCATCATGATTATCTGGGTCATGAAGATCTTTTTGTACAGTTCTTCCATGTATTCTTGCCACCTCTTCTTAATATCTTCTGCTTCTGTTAGGTCCATACCATCTCTGTCCTTTATCGAGCCCATCTTTGCATGAAATGTTCCCTTGGTATCTCTAATTTTCTTGAAGAGATCTCTAGTCTTTCCCATTCTGTTGTTTTCCTCTATTTCTTTGCATTGATCACTGAAGAAGGCTTTCTTATCTCTTCTTGCTATTCTTTGGAACTCTGCATTCAGATGCTTATATCTTTGCTTTTCTCCTTTGTTTTTCGCCTCTCTTCTTTTCACAACTATTTGTAAGGCCTCCCCAGACAGCCATTTTGCTTTTTGCATTTCTTTTCCATGGTGATGGTCTTGATCCCTGTCTCCTGTACAATGTCATGAACCTCATTCCATAGTTCATCAGGCACTCTATCTATCAGATCTAGACCCTTAAATCTATTTCTCACTTCCACTGTATAATCATAAGGGATTTGATTTAGGTCATACCTGAATGGTCTAGCGGTTTCCCCCACTTTCTGGAACAGCGGCTGTGCTTTGCTGGAGCAGCCGTGAAGAGATACCCCACGCCCAAGGTAAGAGAAACCCAAGTAAGATGGTAAGTGTTGCAACAGGGCATCAGAGGGCAGACACACTGAAACCATACTCACAGAAAACTAGTCAATCTAATCACACTAGGACCACAGCCTTGTCTAACTCAATGAAACCAAGCCATGCCTGCGGGGCAACCCAAGATGGGTGGGTCATGGTGGAGAGGCCTGACAGAATGTGGTCCACTGGAGAAGGGAATGGCAAACAACTTCAGTATTCTCTCCTTGAGAACCCCATGAACAGTAGGGAAAGGCAAAATGATAAGATACTGAAACAGGAACTCCCCAGGTCATTAGGAGCCCAATATGCTACTGGAGATCAGTGAAGAAATAACTCCAGAAAGAATGAAGGGATGGAGCCAAAGCAAAAACAATACCCAGTTGTGGATGTGACTGGTGATAGAAGCAAGATCTGATGCTGTAAAGAGCAATATTGCATAGGAACCTGGAATATCAGGTCCATGAATCAAGGCAAATTGGAAGTGGTCAAACAAGTGATGGCAAGAGTGAATGTCGACATTCTAGCAATCAGCGAACTAAAATGGACTGGAATGGGTGAATTTAACTCAGATGACCACTACATCTACTACTGCGGGCAGGAATCCCTCAGAAGAAATGGAGTAGCCATCATGGTCAACAAAAGAGTCAGAAATGCAGTACTTGGACGCAATCTCAAAAACAACAGAATAATCTCTGTTCGTCTCCAAGGCAAACCATTCAATATCACAGTAATCCAAGTCTATGCCCCAACCAGTAACGCTGAAGAAACTGAAGTTGAACGGTTTTATGAAGACCTACCAGATCTTTTAGAACACTCAAAAAAGATGTCCTTTTCATTCTAGGGGACTGGAATGCAAAAGTAGGAAGTCAAGAAACACCTGGAGTAACAGGCAAATTTGGCCTTGGAATGCGGAATGAAGCAGGGCAAAGACTAATAGAGTTTTGCCAAGTAAATGCACTGCTCATAGCAAACACCCTCTTCCAACAATACAAGAGAAGACTCTACACATGGACATCACCAGATGGTCAACATCGAAATCAGATTGATTATATTCTTTGCAGCCAAAGATGGAGAAGCTCTATACAGTCAACAAAAACAAGACCGGGAGCTGACTGTGGCTCAGATCATGAACTCCAACATATAGAACAGAAGTTAATTACTGTTCTTCCCTGGATCTAAGGGGCTTCCCTCATAGCTCAGTTGGTAAAGAATCTGCCTACAATGCAGGTGACCCAGGTTCAGTCCCTGGGTTTGGAAGATCCCCTGGAGAAGGGAATGGCAACCCACTGCAGTATTCTTGTCTGGAGAATTCCATGGAGAGAGAAGCCTGGTAGGCTACAGTCCATGTGGTTGCAGAATCAGACAGGACTAAGCAACTAACACTTTCACTCACTCAAGGTTACTTAAGAAACAATCAATACAAGAGACACACACTGTCTCCCTGAGAGTAGGAAATAAGTCTCCCCTGTAAAAGGTGCAACCCTGCACCTGGAGGCAGAAGGATTCTTATCACCAAAGATGGGGAATTTGGGCACATGAAGCTTATATAAGCAAACTTTTCTACTTCTTTAACTGGGCACCCCAATCTTAAGTCTGTCAATTCCTCACAAAGTCACAGCTTGTCTAAAAAGAATAAAAGCTGCCTGCTTTGCCCACTTCTTGCTGTGGTTACTTGCTTAGTCATGTGTGACTTTTGCAACCCCATGGACTGCAGCCTGCCAGACTCCTCTGTCCATGGAATTCTTTAGGCAAGAATACTGGAGTAGGTTGCCATTCCTTTCTCCAGGGGATCTTCCCATCCCAGGGATCAAACTCCAGTCTCCTGCACTGCAAGCAGATTCTTTATCCTCTGAGTCACCACGGAAGTCCTTGCCCACTTCTTAGGTCCCATTTCTATGGGGCCCCATGTGCATGAATTAGAGTTAAGTTTCTTCTTTTCCTGGTAATCTACCTTGAGTCAGTTTTACTATTAGTCCAGCCACCAGAACCCAAGAGGGTTGAGGGGTTATTTCACTTCCCCTAAAGTACAAATAGGATCCAAGCCCCTGCTATGACACCCACCAACCAAAAAAGCAGTTCTCAAACTGTGTTCAGAGGGAACCGAGTCCTCCTCGTACCTGCTTTGAGGGCTACACAAGCACCTGGTTGTTATTTTTACCCTCACTCTCAAATGTGCTCCATACCACATTTTAACACAGTAGACACTGCCAAAGCATTTCTGCCAGGATAAAACTCATTTTTGTGCAGGCTTCTTCCCAGGATAAAACTTTTTGTTGCGTTCTCTGTTTACGAATTTCTGAGACTGCAGACCTGGGTGGACAAATAAACCAGGTGTGCGTTTGCCCCAAATGCAAAACGATACCTGCAGGACACTTGCTGCAGGACTGTCAGTAGAGGCGAGACTGGCTCTTCCTTGGGCCCATCAACAGGGGACTGGTTAGCCACACAACGGAGCTCTGGGGAGCCATGAAAGTAGTCAGGACTGCGCCCACAGTCCTATGGAGCCATCTGTGGGAAGGGCCGCTGGGTGAAAGAAGGGAACGAGGAAGAAACAGTGGGTAAAAAGGAGTTGCCTCAAAAAAAAAAAAAAAAAAAAAAAAACCAGAATGAATTAGGAACACTGGAGGTGGGTAGCTCTGGGGAAAAGGACCCGGAGTCCACGCAGATCTGTGACTCTGCTCGGCCCCCTCGTCGCAGCGGCCCCTGCACTTTGGCTTCTTCGTGGTCTTCAGGGTTTCTGTGCCGAGCATTGCTGGACGTCCCTAAACCTGTCCCGAGCCCATAACTCCTCACTCTCTCGCACCGCTCTGTCTTGCGGGCCCGTGAGCTCGGCCCGAAGACGTGCGCTCCGCCTTCCCAGCATCGGAGCCTCTCCAAACCCGCCGGGCTTTTCCGGGGCCAGGCCCAGGCGGCACACCTCCGGACCGGGGAGCAGGGGAGCTCCGACTCTGCTCCCCGAAGACGAGGAAGCTGAAGAACGCGTCTTCCCGGAGGAAGGGTTCGGTGGGGAACCCCCAGGGAAAGTGCGGTGAGGGGGATCTCGCACCGCTTAGAGCCCGCGGAACCCCCAACGCGAGACAGGCGCGTTCAGGGCCCGGCCCCAGGGACTTCGTGGAAAAGCCCCTCGGCCGCTGCCTCCTCTGCAGCCGCTTGGCTTCTCTGCGCATTGGGGAACGCCGGTGGAGGTCGCCGGGCCCCAGGCCCGGGCGCGAGGAGCGCTGGCGCCAGCCCGAAGAACCTAACGAGAGCCGGTAGGTGGCGCTGGCAGGCGGCGCGCGGGCGCCGCGACCGCCAGGGCAGCGCCTCCCGCGCGCGCCAAGCCCCGCCCATGCGCAGGCAGCGCCTCTCCTGATTGGGCAGTGCCGCCACGCTGGTGAGGAGGAACGAGCGTCGTCGCGTCCGGGTGACGTCTCTGGCGGGCGTCGGGCGGGGTCGTCGGCGTCGGCAGCAGTGTCGGCGGCGGCGGCGGCGGGTGGGAAATGGCGGAGTACTTGGCCTCCATCTTCGGCACCGAGAAAGACAAGTAAGTGAGAACCGGCCGCAGAGGTTCCGAGCTGGAGAGACGGGTGGCTCGCGGAGGAGCTTGGCGGCGGGGCCCGGACGGCGGCGGGAGGCTCGGCGGGGGGAGGGGCGGGCTGCCCTTCCGGCCTCAGGAGCCGCGCTCCGCCGCGTGCGCCCGGGCAGGCGGGCGATGGGCCGGGCGGGCGCCGGGCTTCCTCTTGGGCAGAGCGGCCTCTCCCGCCGGGGGCTCCTTGGTGGCCCACCTACAGGCGACCCGTGCCCCCGGCTCTCGGAAGCCGACTCGAGTTGTGCTGAAGTTGTCAACGTTAACGATTCTCCCAAGTTTGATCTTTTAATGTCGAATCGGGCAGGCTGTAGTATAGACTCGCCCGCGTTAAATCGCTAGATAACTGAGGTTCCTGTTAGGGTTTTAGATGCTTAACAAGCCACTTGTGTGAGTTAAGCGATCATCGAACAGCTCATAAGGACATTTATTGTGAAACAGTATTTTGGAGATTACGAGTTAACTAACCGTGAAAGACAGTCTGCTTTTAAAATACTTTCAGGTGCAATTCCAATATAAGAATAAGATGGGTGATTTTTTTAGGTTGCATACCTTCCGTAGTTAGTTGTTAGGTTGAGAGTAAAAATAATATAATTTTGGGTTTGCCAGTTGTTAATTTTGGAGGACAGTTCTTTAAAAACCTTAAGATTGAGCTGGATGTATTCTTCGAATAAATGGTTAGCATCTTGGTGTTCTTCAGAGCTGTACAGGGTTTATGTGAATATGTTTTTAACAGTAAACTCGTAAGTTTGCCATAGCTAATGTTTTGACTTTATCAAAAACTTTTAATTGTTTCTGTTTTCCAGGATGCAGTGTACCTTGTAAAATGTCTTTTACATATTCTAGAATCTTGAGTTGTTTGGAAGAGGGGGTTATATTTTTTCCTAGCAAAACTCACGACAGTCATCAGTCATATTCAGTCCAGAAACACTTACTGAGTGTCAGCTCAAGGCCAGTGTCTGGGGACTCAGATATGGGTAGAATCTGGATCTTGTTCTCAAGGAGCAAGGGGGTGCTTGTCGTGCAAAGGATAACTGAATGAAAATGAATTGAAACGCATTAAGTGCTGTGGAAGAGAGGCCTGCCCTGAATGCTGTGGCCCCAGAGACAGCAGCTTGGGAAACAGGATCTTGAACGGATCAGCCAGCTCTGCTGGACAAAGAGGCTTCTCAAGTTTGCTGAAGAGCGTGCAGTGTCGATTTTACTCATGAGCTTATATCAGTGTGGGCTGTGGCTAATGTCTCCTTGAGTTTTTCTTTCCCTCGTTCTTGTAAAAAGCTGCATAAGGTGATGGTATCACTGTTGTTTTGTGAAGCTCTTACATTCCTGCCATAAATAACCCCATTTCATCTGTTAAGAGTTATATTATAAAAGTCACAGCTGTAATAGTTTAGGAAACTTGATTATTTAATCTAGGCTTCTTGTTTCAGGGAGGTTTGTGGAGTTTTAATTTCCAGGAAACAGCTCAAAATTTTCAGCTGAAAAATGATTCCTGCTAACTTTTTAAATTTAATTTGAACTGAAAGTAAAATGTACACCTAGCAATTAAAAATATTTAGCTAATTACACATTTGAGGTTTTAGACACTTTCTAAATCTAAGGATGGATTAGCCTTTCTGATATCTTCTCTCAAATAGTACACTGCATGTTTTAACATCTTTTCATTTTATTGCAGTAGTCCAGTGAGCCTACTAGAAAAGCTTTGACTAATAGATTCAATTCAGTGATTAACTGGTCATTGTGAAATGAGAGTCATTTCTGATAGTACAGCAGCAAGGATTGTTTCACTTATATATAATAGTTGGGTGTTAATGGTTGAGACAGGGGTTTTGTCCATTCTGAGACAGTCTTAAACTATTTTCAAGTGACTTTCTGAAGATGTAATGTGACATACTCAAGTGTATGTAGTAATCATTTTTCTCTCCTCATAAATTTAGACTTCTCCATTTTTATTGCTATCTGATAATAAATAAATGGCTAGTTGATTTCATGGGCCATCAAATTTCACTGAGGCCCTTTAATCTTAACTGTGAATGTGAAAGTCGCTCAGTCATGTCCGACAGTGGGTAGCCTTTCCCTTCTCCAGGCGATCTTCCCAGCCCAGGGATTGAACCCAAGTCTCCTGCGTTGGCAACTGTGAATGGCCCTTGCTAAAATAATTGACTCTACAGGGTAACTTTTCCACCTCTGCAAGTCTGAGTTTTAATGGGACACATCTAGGAAGGTTGCGTAACTCATCACAGATCTGCTCAGCCACCATGCGTTGCTGTCAGGCTGGCTGGATTGCTAGTTTTGATTTTGTCTGCATCGCCCAAGTATTGGAGCATATTGAGAGATGACCTTGTGTAGTTCTTACGAGCAGAGTGGGTGCCCCAATAGCTTATTCTCAGTGTATTGAAACTGGGGAGGATTGTTTACTTCAGACCTCTTTTGGAAATATTCTGTTGGTCTGCTGTCTTGGCTCAGGGAACCTGGACTTTGTATTTATTTAGATGATAGTGACTGCATGTGATGAGCACATAGTATACTTGATCCTGGTTCTTGGAACAGTGCCAGGGTTGGCATTTTCCTCAGTTTACAGAGACCCGGACAGGTGGGGGTGACTGGCCCAAACCCCAAGCAACTAGTAGCAGAGTCAAGATCCTGACCCCTCACCAGACTGCTGATGTCCTCAAGAGAGGAGTTCATCATGGAAGGAAAAGGAGCAGATAGGTTTTGAGTTAAATATAGTTTTAGACTAACTTACATTCAGTTTAAGAGAGAACAGTGGAGCAGAGAAGTATTGAATCTAATTGAACCTTTGAACCACATGGAGGTTGGGGTGCCAGCCCTCTGCACAGTCAGTAATCCAGTCCCAGTTCATTTACCCTCCAGTCAGCCCTTCATGTCTGCTGTTCTGAATCCTGCGATTCATCCAACTATGGGTCCCGTAGTCCTGCAGTATTTAATAACCGAAAAATCCGAATAGAAGTTGTTCAAGGACCAACCGTACTTGAAAGTGAAGGGGATTTCAATGAGGAGGAAATCAGGTTAGAATAGAGTGCCGTGTTTGAAGAGGGGCAAATTGAAGTTAAATAAACCAGGGCTTGCCAGGGTACAGAAGTGGTAAAGAATCTGCCTGCATGCAGGAGACGTGAGGTTTGTTCCCTGGGTCAGGAAGCTCTTCTGGAGGAGGGCATGGCAGCCCCCTCCAGCATTCTTGCCTGAAGAATCCCATGGACAGAAGTGTGGTGGGCTGCCATCCATGGGATCACAAAGAGGTGGACACAACTGATCAGGTGGGCTGCTGCTAAGTCGCTTCAGTCATGTCCGACTCTGTGCGACCCCATAGACGGCAGCCCACTAGGCTCCTCTGTCTCTGGGATTCTCCAGGCAAGAACACTGGAGTGGGTTGCCAGTTCCTTCTCCAATGCATGAAAGTGAAGAGTGAAAGTGAAGTCGCTCAGTCAGCCCGACTCTTAGCGACCCCATGGACTGCAGGCCACCAGGCTCCTCCGTCCATGGGGTTTTCCAGGCAAGAGCACTGGAGTGGGGTGCCATTGCCTTCAAAGTACCTGTTACCAAGAGAAACAATGTGCCTAGGTCTTCGTGAAGTAAAAGAAAAGTAGTGTGGTGGCATTTGTCGTGTTGATGACGTATTTCCATCTAGTTGGTGTCTTTCCAGCACAATAATCAGCTCTCGTTTTCCCTTACAGAGTCAACTGTTCATTTTATTTCAAAATTGGAGCATGTCGTCATGGAGACAGATGCTCTCGGTTGCACAATAAACCGACCTTTAGCCAGGTTTGTTTGTTTTTCCTTTTTTTTTTTCTGTTTTCATGTAAATTATCAAGACTTCATGTACTTGACAGAGGCAGTTAGTAATTTCCGTGTGTTACTAAGCAGGGTTTTTTTTTCCTCTAGTTTTATTTTTCTGTTTGTGTTCATAAATGTGTTTTGTTTAAATGCGAATGAGGCAGGTGAACCACCCCAGCAGAAGGTCTGAGAGCACCAGTCCCTGTTTTTACCATTGGAGAAACTTGTTGGCTATGACTGGTTTTTACTGCCTTACCACCCTCCCTGCCTCTAATAGACATGGGTCGGGAGAGCCAGCCAGGCCAGCGCTGACCTCGCCTCTTCTCCAGGCTGCTAGATGTAGAGGTGGGCGGGGCTGCCTTGAAGGAGATTGCCGTGCTCTGCCCCGGGGGCGGGCTCTCCAGTACTACTGGGCATGTCCCCTTAAGACCCCAGCCAAGGACACAGCTAGTTGTAGCATGTTATAGAAACATGAAAAGTGAAATTTAACCTTAGAAGGTGGGCGCTTCCCTTCTGGTTAATGGCCAGTCTGTTCAGTTAATTGAGAGATGGCGGTTGAGAGATGCCACTTATTTGAGAGATTGGGCTTAGCTCTGTTGGAAGTTTAGTCAAAAATTGTGATTTTTGATAGTTTCTTTTCGGCTAATTGAAAAGGCAAGGGTTTACACCCTTCAAGTGATCCGGTGAATTTAAGGGAGATGGCACCTCCGAGAGGAACAGAAACCTTCTGCCCATGTTCACCTGAACATTTGGAATTTGAAAAAGATCTAGACTTCAGTCTTTCTTGAGCTCCTTCAGATGGCCTGTGAAGTCTAAATGTGCAGCCTCAGCACCAGTGGATATAATGTTTACGAAAACCAGCCAGGTGGTGAAAGAAAAAGACAGTGTTTCTAATTTAATTGCTTTGAGCATGTCTCTCTTGAAATTCAGAATATTGGAGGATTTGCTTTACATTTTCTGTAATATTTTCTCTTTAAGTGCTTCCGTATGTGAACTAAGTCTCCCCGACTAGGCCAGTGGCCATAATTCCATAAAGTTTGGTGGGAGTCAGCTGTATGTGTTAACTTGAACATCTTGTTTTGATTCATTTAGTTGGTTTCAGGTAATCCTGACCTTCTCTGATTTTAATGGAACTGCATTACTCCCTTTAAGTATCGTTTTATTAAACGGTCACTGCCAGATGACCTGGGTGAGATCTAACAGGAATTTCCTGTTGGAGAGTTGGGCTCCGTATAGCTGTCCATCAGACTTGTCACGCTCAGGTGGTTTTAGTTAGAAACCTAATGTGGTTGGCTTTGGGAAACAGCCAAGGCCTGAGATAGGCTATCAGTGACGTGAGGGAGAGGCCAGGCCAGAGGACGAGGCAGTGCTGTGTGGCTGGTGGTCATCCTCCCAAGTGGGTTTCCCAGAGCAGACCTTTGGCTGGGGGGCTCTCTCATGACCACTCCCTTTGAACACTCAGCTACAAGTAGAACAGTCCAGTTTTATAAAACCAGTTAAAAAATTGCTTTGGATACGTGTTGAGACTGCATATTTATTTTCCTAAATTATGTGATTTATTGGTTCAGCTTGTAAATCTCTAACAATGTCAGTGTGGGTTTCTTTTTAAGCTTCTTACAGTGATATGGACATTAAGATTCATGTAATGTGCTAGCCTACTAACTTAAACATGGTTTGTTTTTTCAGACAACTTGATTTTAAGAAGAACGGTACAATGTAAGGTTTCAAGTCTACCTGATCCAGTTTAAAGCACAAGGGCTAAAAGGATTTTTTTCCCTTAAAAGAAGGATCGGAAAAGAGCAAATGTTTAAAGCTATTGTATTATGTAAACAGAGATCCCACCAAGAAAGTGTAAATGTGCTAGCTGCCTCTGAGAGTTAGGAAACCCATTCGTGTGCCTGTTTCCTACGAGATCAAGAGAGCTTGATGGACTGCATATGCTTGAGTTACACATTTGGTTTTAAAAACATAATTTCATGTGGGGAATATGATTATAACATGAATTTTTTGACATCATAGTGTCTGTTAGCTTGAAGCATAAAAAATGTTAGTGTTCTATTGCATTAAAACACTTCAATAACATGGGCCTACTCAAAATAACAGTTTCTTCTTGGTTGCTGGCTGACTTGACCTAAGTCACTTGACCTAAGTCACCGCTCAAACTCTGTTTTCATAATATGATGGTTTGGGTGTACTCTTCAGAAGACAAGTGTCTGATTTGCAGGAAGCAAACAAACAGCAGGCGTTGAGCCATTTGCAAACAAGTTGTCTCTTTGCAATTGTCTAATATATGCACAGCAGCCAGTAGAATTCCCCTTTTTATTTTTTTTTCCCCGCAGACCATCTTGATTCAAAACATCTATCGTAATCCCCAAAACAGTGCACAGACGGCTGACGGCTCACACTGTAAGTCCCACAGTTGGAGAAGTTTTTTTAAGACAATGGTGTTAAAGAGCCCACTCTTAATTGAGACAAACCATGTTGGCTTCTGAGCTGCTGACATAGAGCTGTTGCAAACAGGACACGGTGCCGGAGGTCCTTGGCATTCACAGTAAGAACTTGATACTTGGCCGAGGTCAGCAGGCTGGCTGAGGAGGTCGCTGGCCAGGCCTCTCCCGCCCTGAATGTTTGTTAGCGAGAGGGGTCCGGCCTTGTGACAGCCGAACGTCACCAGCCAGTTATTGGTCTTACCAGTGGCTGAACCCCTGGCAATTATTAAGTTCTTTCTGTGAAATCAAAAACCTTAGGAATATGTAGGAATCAATAAGGTAAGTTGCCCAGTAAGTGTGGGTTTTATTTCACCATTACGATTTTTCCTCTAGGGAGTGGAGATTTCATGATATGTAATTATTGTATTTCTCTAGTCCGTTTATACAGGCACGCTTCTTTCTCAGCTGTTCATTAAGTTTCCTGTTACAAGAGTGGTTTTGGTGGTAGCCTGCCGACTTGTCTGCCTTCTTAACTGGATTGGAACTTTGAAATGGTGAATTTTTCTAGTCTGTGACAGAAATACAATACTAGCATATCATGGGATCTCTGTTACACTGAAGTGTTAGGGCGCTCCAGGACAGCCATCAGCTGAGAGAAAACATCACTGCTTCAAAACAAAATAACTTGCTCTTTTTTCAGCACTGAGTCTTGACTGAAGCGATCGCCACAGGAAACCGGTTAAGTGTTTACATTTAATTTTCCATAATATAAAGTTGTTGCGTTTTGTATTTCAGACCATTGCCCTCTTGAACATTTACCGTAACCCTCAAAACTCTTCCCAGTCTGCTGACGGTTTGCGCTGTAAGTTCATACAAGTTCCTTCCCTGGTTCCCTGGGCTTGCGTGTCAGAGCTCAGTGTCGACTGCACCTGGTCTGCCGCTGTAGTGTCGAGGACCGCCTTCCACTGGAGGTGTCAGAGCTTGTGTCCCCCTGAGCCCGTGGAAACCTCTGCTGGACGTTTAACTTGTGCCCACTTAGGGAGGAGCGAGTGCCTAGAGAGGGGGCCCTTCCCAAGAGCGCAGAGCTGCTGCTCTTCTGGGACTGTGGCCGTCATCCGGGAGAACGTGTGTCAGCTTAAATGTGGGCTCACGTTTTTCCTGCTTACAGTGAAAGTCGTTCTAACTTAAAAAAAAAAAGTTCTGAAATAATTTTTTCAGATTTTATTTCTTTCTAGAGTTTTTTTCCCTTAAACTCCATTTGGAGATGATGCTTTTCACTGTGAGAGCATTGTCCTGAACATGACCCCAGTAGGACCCTCCCAGTTGCATTGACCTTCAACACCAGTCCTGTGCGGACTCTTGTTTTCATCAGATATTTTACGTAGGTGTCTCCTGCATTGGGGAAGTAAAGGATACTTGCCAGGGAATAGCTCTGGAGTGGGCAGTCAGTGGACATCACTCCTTTATGTACTGGGGAATGCTACAGTCAAGTCACGGATGTGGGATTGATGGGTAGTTTTTAGGGAACAATAGAAATAATAACTGTTGAACTCTAGAGTAAATGTAGTCATTTAAGGAACATCCTGGACTCATGTTAAAATCAGAGGGTCCAGACCAAAGGGTAGGTGCTTCTCATTCACCAGTTCATTTTAAAGCTGTTTTTTAAAAAAAAAAACAGATCACAGAATAACACCATGAAGTACCTTTGGTGGCCGCATGCCTGGATCAGACACACCCTTGGCCCAGAGCCCCTCAGTTTGTAGGGTGGCCTGTGGTGGGTGAAACAGCCCTGGCAGCCGCCACCTCCCTGAGCTGGTCCAGACTGGGAGGCCTCCTGGTCTGTGCTGTGGTGCGTGGCACCCGCGTGCAGGTGGACCGGACTGGTGCGCTCTTCCTGCCAAGACACTATATGTTTTTCGATGCTAATACTGACCTGAAAAGAGAATTTCTTTCCTTGAGTCTGGTGGCAGCAGGACTCGGTAGCCCTTGGTGTATTGTTTTTTTAAAGAAACAAGATCAGTGGGTGAAAGGAAGTGTTCCCGTCTGGATGGTTCAGTCATCTTGTGCCAGCTGTACCCTGGGGTAGCAGTGGATGAGGAGCGGAGGGCTGAGTGACGACAGCGGGTCGCTCTTTGCCCTGTCTGTTTTCGGGGGGCGCGCATGCTTATTGACAGAAGGATGTTGTATTAGTTCTCTGTGTGTATATTTGTAATTCGCAGGACTCTTGTTTTGCACATGCTACAAAATAAAAGTTTAGCTGTACTAAATGCTACAATTCTGGAGTCCAGATTGTATGAACACAGATTAAATGCAATTCTGATTCTACAGTTTAGCTACTAGGTTCATCACTACTGGCTTTGTAATATAACCTTGTATCTGCAGAAAAATAAGCCTTCTATGCTTGGATTAAATATGAATCCCAGTTTAAGAATGTTTCTTTAAGAAAACTGGGTACTTGCAAGTTGTATTTAAAATATATTGAGTCATGTTAATACTTTAGTTGAGTAGCTTTTTTAATCAGTCACTCACCTCTGCCTTTCAGATCATTTTGATCAACTCAAAAATTTTTAACCAGAGTATAGAAGATAAAATATGCCCACTAGGAAGCATTTTAAAACATGAACTTTATATAAGTTATTAAAGTACAATATTCTGTTTATGTAGTAACAGAATAGAGATACCAATCCCACCAATACAGCCAATAGTTTAATGGCCACCAAAAGGTGATTCTCCGCATTGCTAAGACTTCGACTGTGTGAATATTTTCTGTCTTCTCATTTTCCTAATGTGGAGAAGGAAATAAATTTTAAATATTAAAACCTGCCCTTTGGAATGGGCTTCTCTTGACTGGCTTTTCTGTTGTTCAGACTTTGGTTTCTACTCAGGGAAGGAGATACACTCATTGTAACTTTTAAATCAAGACGAGCTGTCCGGAGTGGCGTCACCACACGTGTTTACTGAGTTCTCTGTTGTAAAGCGAGCTGGGTTCCTGGAAGTACAGAACCAACTATGATGCAGGGACACCGCTCTCCCCCCACCCCCCCCCCCCAACAATGGCTGGAATGGGAACTTAAATCACTGCCAGAATCAAGATGGAAGCCAGTTTTAGAGGGAAACAGTTTTCAGAGAGCTCGGGCATTGTGGGCAGGGCCCATGGCCACAGCCTAGGGCCCTTGGTGGGAGCCCAGAGGAGGCTGCGAGTCCCGGAGGGTTCCTTTGGAAGGTGGCTATTAGCAACAGGCTGTTCCTGCCTCGAAGCTCCTGCCGGCCTGGCTGTTGGGAATATCAGCTTACTGACACTCCAGCTTTCTGCTTCCTCAAATTTAGATTCAGAGAGTGTCAGAGTTCGAATGGTAGCATGTAATGAGGATGGGATGTGAATTTTCTAAATCTGTCCACAGAATGGACAAGAGTTCACTTAGTGCATGTGAATTATGAAGAATAAAGATGAAAACAATTTGACACCTAAAATAATGCTTTCTTCAACAAAAACCTTTAACTTTCCCTTTATGCAAAAGGGCACTCAGATTACTGCGATTGAACTTGGTCATTGTCCTTCTCAGTCTTCACTTTCCGTCATTTGGGTTTTAATAGCATCAGAAAGAATTAGTAACATTCTGTGTAGCTGATAATTGGTAAAAGAAGCTAGTAGGGAGCATAGATTGTAATCATCTCCCCTGCCTGATTGCCACCTTTCATTTTAACCTAAGAAAGGAATGGGGAAAAGTCAGTGTGATTACTTGGCCTGTATCTTAAATCTGAAAAGGAGGAGAATTTTCAATTTGAAAATTTCTTTTGAGAGTCAACCTTTTCCTCATGCTTTCTGAAAATGTTGGCCCTTTGATGCTGATGAAAACTTGTCGTGATTTTAATATTTTAATAGCCAGAACTGAGGCGGTCATAAGGGGCTTTTAAAATCTCACCACACTTCAAACTTTAACAAGTGGCTGTGTGAGGCACTGTCTTCCGTCTCCAGCAGAGTGCAGCTCTGTTTTCTCTCTAGATAAGCTGATGTGTGTTACATAGCAGTTTTGAGTTTAAGCACAGAGCTCTGGCGGTCACAGTTCCCGGCTCTAACCAGCAAGCTCTCTGTTGTTCACAGGCGCTGTGAGCGATGTCGAGATGCAGGAACATTATGATGAGTTCTTTGAGGTGAGCTAGTGACTGAACCCTGTAGACCCATTCACCCCCTGTATGGGGATTGGGACTTGACTCCATTCATAAGAATACGTACTCATGAGTTCTGTTCCTTTTTCATCTTTATTGTGATCCTCTAACCCCCGTTCTCCCCTTAGGAGGTTTTCACAGAAATGGAGGAGAAGTACGGGGAGGTGGAGGAGATGAATGTCTGTGACAACCTCGGAGACCACCTCGTGGGGAACGTGTATGTCAAGGTAGGACTGAGGCAGCAGTTGGGGCTGAGGAGTGAGGGGTGCCTGCCTCACCGTAGCTAACAACCCTCAGAGAACAGCCCTGCTCAGACCAGGCCGGAGCCTTGGTGCCCTGGCCAGCCCTTGCTGGCTGTGGCTCCAGTCCGGCAGCTGGCATGTGGGTCCCAGGAGGATGGGTGTCTTAGGCTGTTGGTTAGTGGTTGTGGGACTGTGGAAAAGAAACTGAATTATATGTTTGGTTTCTTTTTCCTTTTTTTTTTAAACTTTTCTTGCCTGTGTAAATCACGACATTTGTGCTTTTAACCAGTTGAATTTGAAAACCAAGGCGGCATGCATAGCATGACCTTGGACTGTTGTAAAAATAAGTCATCGCTAATAAAGGATGGTCTGGTTTTTAAATTGCTCTCGCACTATGCCACCTGTGTGAGCACGTGATACATATTTGAATCAGTCATTGAAGATACTTGTTATTGAAGTGGGGCTGATCAGCAGTTCTGCTTTGTCTTTTCAGTTTCGCCGTGAAGAAGATGCAGAAAAGGCTGTGATTGACTTGAACAACCGCTGGTTTAACGGCCAGCCAATCCACGCCGAGCTCTCCCCTGTGACCGACTTCAGAGAAGCCTGCTGCCGCCAGTACGAGATGGGGTAGGTGCAGGCCGGCCCGGGGGAAGCAGGCAGGGGAGGAGGGGTTGTGTACCCAGCGTGGCCGTTCTGTTCTCCTGCAGGGAGTGCACGCGGGGTGGCTTCTGCAACTTCATGCACCTGAAGCCCATCTCCCGGGAGCTGCGACGGGAGCTGTACGGGCGCCGGCGCAAGAAGTGAGTACTGGGCAGGCTCAGCCCTGGGGCCTTCTCTTCAAAAGGCTCTTCTGGGAACGTAAAGAGTACTCCGGGGCCTGCTCTTCAGAAGGCTCTGCTGGGAACGTAGTGAGTGCTCCTGGGCAGGCTCGGTCCCGGGACCTCCTCTTCAAAAAGCTCTGCTGGGAATGTAGTGAGTATTCTTGGGCAGGCTCGGCCCCAGGGCCTCCTCTTCAAAAAGTTCTGCTGGGAATGTAGTGACTACTCCGGGGCCTTCTCTTCAGAAGGCTCTGCTGGGAATGTGCACACTGTGAGATATAAAAGGCACTCTGAGGGACATTCCACACGTCTTCCTGCTTGTCAGATAGAGACCAGACGTTGTTAACAGGGACCCATCAGCCGGGTGACCATTTAAAAGTAGATTTGTTTGCACAGGATCTTATTCTGTCCCCTCCGTGTCTGAACTTCATTTTTCCATTGGGGTTTCTTGGATTGGGCAGGTCTTTGGTGGGGGGAGCGGGGAGGGGGTACTGTCCTGTGAACCAGAGACAGTCAGGCACAGCCACATGGCCAGTCCTGGTGCTCAACTGCAGGTGGGTGCTTTTCTCATAAGCAGAGAAAAGGCCAGGGTATCAGTGTAACAGTCACTCTTCCAGCTCAGATTGTGTTCTGGCCCCCAGAGGGGTTCTCATCCCTCTCCTGTTAAACATATGTTTGGAAATCCATCATCGATGATCATTTTAGTGTCAGCAGAAAAGTGTAGGTGAGGAAGAACCTTGTTCTCCCTTCCCACAGTGGGCTGGTGGGCCCGTTGCTGAGTGATGACACAAGAGGCTTGGCTCAGGTGGGAGGGCGGGTGTGCCCCTTCCATTCTCGGCCACGGCTCCCCTGGCCGCTTGGGTTGGCTCCACAGAAGGGGGAAAAGGTGTCATGCCTCCTTGGTCCCCAGTTGCGCAGTTTTACCCCCGGACACTCTAGTGTCTGAAATCAGGCACGTGGTACACTGTCACCTGTGGCTCAGTCAGCAGCGTTTCTCCCTCTGTCCGTGTCACCAGGGTGCCGAGCCGCCGTGTTTAGGTGTCTCTGCCCTGCTAGGTTGCGTGCTGTGGTTTGGGTGCCACCATTGGTTTCTTGTCCTCTGTTGCAGGCATAGATCGCGGTCCCGCTCCCGGGAGCGTCGCTCTCGGTCTCGAGACCGCGGTCGCGGCGGCGGAGGTGGCGGTGGCGGAGGACGGGAGCGCGACAGGAGGCGGTCGAGAGACCGGGAACGGTCTGGGCGATTCTGAGCCATGCCATTTTTACCGTATGTCTGCTAGAAAGTGTTGTAGTTGATTGACCAAACCAGTTCATAATGGGAATTTTTTTTAAAAAACAACAAAAAAAAACAAAGATGGGTTTCTGAATAAAATTTGTAGTGATACAGTGTTCTTGTGTGACTGATTCCTTGTGCACAGTCTTCGTTTTAAATCTCTTCCTTCACATCATGAGTCCTTGATGTGATGGTGTTATACCGGTCACTCTGGGTATAAATGACAGATTTTTAAACTTAGGGAATGAAATATAACACCTCCCAGTTAAGGGGAAATTCTTAGCAGAAAAAGTCAGACCTGTTCCTTGTTACCTTCATGTTAACAAGTGGTCCAGTGTTTCTCTTCTGAAGCTGTTAGTAGGCTGGGTGGGGTAAAAGCTGCCAACGGTGCCGGCTCTTGGAGAAGATGCAGCCTGTGGCCCCTGCAGGGGTCGGCTCTCATACTGTGAACTTCTTGTGTTGCTCCCAGAGCCACCTTGTGTCCCTGAGACTTAGGGGCATGCTCAGCCCCTTGCATTCCTGTTTCACCCTGACAGTAGCAAGACCACCAGGATAACAGGAGCACAGCCCTGCCGTCACGTCCGCCTCTGCAGAGCCTTCGTGTCTGCTGTCCCCTCCCCAGACCTTCGTCGTTGATGACTCAGGGCAGTGTAACTCACTGTAGCCGTGGACTTGTTCCAGGTTCCTGCCGTGGCCACACCTTGGCTAGGGGCACAGAGTTTCTAAGAGAAAGTCAACCCAAAGACCAACCAAAACATGGCTCTGGGTAGTCATCTCAGGGCACCACACTGCGTCCCTGTGCTTGCCCATAGCAGTCCTCCAGACACCCTCATGCTGCTCAGTGACAGGAGTTCAGGAGTGTCCTCTCTGATCCCCTTAAATCCTGTTCATGGGGGTCTGCCAGGAAATACGCTGCTTCAGTCAGTTTGCTTCACGGACATCAATTTCTATTTGATTATAAAAAAGTGATTGTAGTGGGTAATAGTTTTGTTCAAGTTTGCTGTCTTGGAATTACTGTATTTTTTTTCACAACAGTAGAGGATTTGGGATAAATTAGTGGCACTTTGACTAGGTAGCTTCTCTCAGCCGCTTCATAGAACCGTTCAGCTTCTTCAGCGTTACTGCTTGGGGCATAGACTTGGATTACAGTGATATTAAATGGTTTGCCTTGGAAATGAACAGAGATCATTCTGTCATTTTTGAGATTGCATCCAAGTACTGCATTTTGGACTCTTGTTGACCATGATGGCTACTCCATTTCTTCTAAGGGATTCCTGCCCACAGTAGTAGATATAATGGTCATCTGAGTTAAATTCACCCATTCCAGTCCATTTTAGTTCACTGATTCCTAGCATGTCGACATTCACTCTTGCCATCTATTTGACTACTTCCAATTTGCCTTGATTCATGGACCTAACATTCCAGGTACCTATGCAATATTGCTCTTTACATCATTGGACCTTGTTTCCATCACCAGTCACATGCACAACTGAGTATGTGCAGTACTTGGATGCCGTCTCAAAAACAACAGAATGATCTCTTTCCAAGGCAAACCATTCAGTATCACAGTAATCCAAGTCTACGCCCCAACCAGTAACGCTGAAGAAGCTGAAGTTGAATTGTTCTATGAAGACCTACAAGACCTTTTAGAACTAACACCCAAAAAAGATGTCCTTTTCATTATAGGGAACTGGAATGCAAAAGTAGGAAGTCAAGAGACACCTGGGTAACAGGCAAATTTGGCCTTGGAATACAGAATGAAGCAGGACAAAGGCTAATAGAGTTTTGCCAAGACAATACAGTGGTCATAGCAAACACCCTCTTCCAACAACACAAGAGAAGACTCTATGCATGGACATCACCAGATGGTCAACACTGAAATCAGATTGATTATATTCTTTGCAGCCAAAGATGGAGAAGCTCTATATAGTCACCGGGAGCTGACTGTGGCTCAGATCATGAACTCCTTATTGCCAAATTCAGACTTAAATTAAAGGAAGTAGGGAAAACCACTAGACCATTCAGGTATGACCTAAATCAAATCCCTTATGATTATACAGTGGAAGTGAGAAATAGATTTAAGGGCCTAGATCTGATAGGTAGAGTGCCTGATGAACTATGGAATGAGGTTTGTGACATTGTACAAGAGACAGGGATCAAGACCTTCCCCATGGAAAAGAAATGCAAAAAGGCAAAATGGCTATCTGGGGAGGCCTTACAAATAGCTGTGAAGAGAAGCAAAAAGGAAAGATAAGCATCTGAATGCAGAGTTCCAAAGAATAGCAAGGAGAGATAAGAAAGCCTTCTCAGTGATCAGTGCAAAGAAATAGAGGAAAACAACAGAATGAAGACGAGATCTTATCAAGAAAATTAGAAATACCAAGGGAACATTTCATGCGAAGATGGGCTCGATAAAGGACAGAAATGGTATGGACCTAATAGAAGCAGAAGATATTAAGAAGAGGTGGCAAGAATACACAGAAAAACTACAAAAAAGATCTTCACGACCAAGATAATCACATTGGTGTGATCACTCACCTAGAGCCAGACATCCTTGAACGTGAAGTCAAGTGGGCCTTAGAAAGCATCACTACAAATAAAGCTAGTGGAGGTGATGGAATTCGGGTGAGCTATTTCAAATCCTGGAAGATGATGCTGTGAAAGTGCTGCACTCAATATGCCTGCAAATTTGGAAAACTCAGCAGTGGCCACAGGACTGGAAAAGGTCCACTCTCATTCCAATCCCAAAGAAAGGCAATACCAAAGAATGCTCAAACTACTGCACAATTGCACTCATCTCACACACTAGTAAAGTAATGCTCAAAATTCTCCAAGCCAGGCTTCAGCAATATGTGAACTGTGAAATTCCAGATGTTCAAGCTGGTTTTAGAAAAGGCAGAGGAACCAGAGATCAAATTGCCGACATCCGCTGGATCATGGAAAAAGCAAGAGAGTTCCAGACAAACATTTGCTTTATTGACTCGCCAAAGCCTTTGACTGTGGATCACAACAAACTGTGGAAAATTCTTCAAGAGATGGGAATACCAGACCATGTTACCTGCCTCCTGGAAAATCTGTATGCAGGTCAAGAAGCAGCAGTTAGAATGGGGCATGGAACAACAGACTGGTTCCAGATTGGGAAAGGAGTACAAGACTGTATATCATCACCCTGCTTATTTAACTTCTATGCAGAGTACATCATGCGAAATGCTGGGCTGGATGAAACACAAGATGGAATCAAGATTGCCAGGAGAAATAGCAATAACGTCAGACACGCAGATGACACCACCCTTATGGCAGAAAGCAAAGAGGAACTGAAGAACCTCTTGATGAAAGTGAAAGAGGAGAGTGAAAAAATTGGCTTAAAACTCAACATTCAGAAAACTAAGATCAT
The DNA here is from genome assembly GCF_016772045.2 of Ovis aries. NCBI lineage: Eukaryota > Metazoa > Chordata > Mammalia > Artiodactyla > Bovidae > Ovis > Ovis aries. Next base: position 263,942,064 of record NC_056054.1, on the reverse strand, counting down.
GGCATCCAGTCCTATCACTTCACGGCAAATAGATGGGGAAACAATGGAAACAGTGAGAGACTTTATTTTCTTGAGCTCCAAAATCACTGCAGATGGTAACTGTAGCCATGAAATTAAAAAGTGCTCCTTGGAAGAAAAGCTATGACCAACCTAGACAGCATATTAAAAAGCAGAGACATTACTTTGCTGACAAAGGTCCATCTAGTCAAAGCCGTGGTTTTTCCAGTAGTCATGTATGGATGTGAGAGTTGGACCATAAAGAAAGCTGAGCACAGAAGAATTGATGCTTTTGAACTGTGGTGTTGGAGAAGACTCTTGAGAGTCCCTTGGACTGCAAGGAGATGAAACTGATAAGGAAATCAGTCCTGAATATACATTGGAAGGACTGATGCTGAAGCTGAAGTTTGAATACGTTGGCCATCTAATGGGAAGAACTGACTCATTGGAAAAGACCCTGATGCTGGGAAAGATTGAAGGCAGAAGGAGAAGGGGACAACAGAGGATGAGATGGTTGGATGGCATCACCGACTCGATGGACGTGAATTTGAGCAAGCTCCGGGAGTTGGTGATGGGCAGGGAATCCTGGTGTGCTAAAGTCCATGGGCTTGCAAAGAGTCAGACATGACTGAGCAACTGAACTGAACTGCTCTGTTGATTAGAGAAAACTCACATCCTTTGAATGAGACAGCACTGGAGAAAGCGTTGCTGGTGGGGTCCCTGCAGTACCACTTCCTCCTTTCTTAGTTCAGGAGTTCTTACCAAAAGGGGGTGAAACAGCAAATGATTTCTTTTTTAAAAAAAGTCTATGCAAAACGCAGAAAACCGGTATGAGAAATGTACTTCTAAAGCCTTTATGATGGAAAGTCAGTGGGGTCTTGGCGGTCAGCGTCACGTGGGACTCAGTGTGGCTGACTCTGGTGAGGTTAGCTTTGTGTCCAACAGTTCTCAGACTTGGGGGTTTTTCACAGACCATGTAGATTTTCCTAATGAAAGCAGGATTGTGATCAACATAGGATTCTCAATTTCTGATTTTCTAAGTGGGACTTTTTAGATTGCTCTCATTAAAGTCCACCCATCATTTCATGAAAGAACATTTCAAGTTTTTATCATAAAGATTTTTAAACATACTCAAAAGTAGAGAAATTGTGGCAAAGCCTGATATACTTAAAACTTGTGTACATAATGTCCATATCCCTGACTTTTCCATGTTACATTCTCAGCAAAGCACAGCCCTCCAGTAAGCTTGGCCCCATGAACCACCCTTAAAGGTGCCCTGCCTGCCTTGCCTTTCATCTCCTTGGGCCAGGGTGTGGCAGCTGCATTCATCAGGGTATCTTGGTGTGTGTGTGGGTACGTGCGTTGCACATGCCCGCATGTATGCCAAAAGTGAGCAAGATGGAATAAATACGTTGTTGGCACCTGGCATTTCAGGGTCGAAATAGGCTCTACCCTGGAGAAAAGTATGGTCAACTAGAAGAGGTGGTTCAGACCAGGCACTCCGAGAACTCGTAGGTCCAGACAAGCAAGTTGGGAAGAGACGGTTCTGTCCAGGTGCACAGGGATTTAGACTCTGAGGGCTTTGGACAGGGCAGCATGAACTAGCCCTGGGGGCTGGATTCCTGTCCTTGCCAAGCCAGACACAGGCAACGCAGAGCATGTCGGGAAGAGGAGGCATCAGCTTCTTATCCCAGGTAATCCACATAACCTTTTAAGAAATAAGAGTAAACTGCTCAGAAACGTAAATAAATGGTAAGGTGCTTGCTCCCAGGGCGAGTAGCAGCAGATCCGGCCTTCCAACCACAACAATAACGGATGATGTAATGGCTGAGCTGACCCATTACGGACAGGCTGCTGGTTATTTCTCCAGCAAAGATGGGCTTATTTGGGATCTGCAGAGAAGGCAGCCTTGAGGAGCACCTGCAAGTCCCCATACAGCCAAAAAGATGACGAAAGCCTGGCTCCAGCTTTATTTCTCCACCAGCTCTAGTCCTAACCCTTAGGGGTTTGTGTCGCTTCAGGCCAATAACAAGCGGGCTGCAGCTTCTCCAGGCTTCACGCTGACAGAGGAAGGACACCTTCCCCCAAGACTCCCAGCATTTCAAAGCTCATTGACCCAAACTGGTGCTGCTTATTTTTCTAGTCAGAAAAAAGAGACATCCTTTTCATCACAGGGGACTGGAATGCAAAAACAGGAAGTCAAGAGATATCTGGAGTAACAGGCAAATTTGGCCTTTGAGGACAAAATGAAGCAGGGCAAAGGCTAACAGAGTTTTGCCAAGAGAACACACTGGTCATAGCAAACATCCTCTTCCAACAACACAAGAGATGATTCTACACATGGACGTCACCAGATGGTCAATACCAAAATCAGATTAATTATATTCTTTGCAGTCGATGATGAAGAAGCTCTATACAGTCAGCAGAAACAAGACCTGAAGCTGACTGTGGCTCAGATCATGAACACCTTATTGCCAAATTCAGACTTACATTGAAGAAAGTAGGGAAAACCACTAGATGATTCAGGTGTGACCTAAATCAAATCCCTTATGATTATACAGTGGAAATGATAAATAGATTCAAGGGATTAGATCTGATAGAGTGCCTGAAGAACTATGGATGGGGGTTCATGACACTGTACAAGAGGCAGTGATCAAGACCATCCCCAAGAAAAAGAAATGCAAAAAGGCAAAATGGTTGTCTGAGGAGGCTTTACAAATAGCTGAGAAAAGAAGAGAAGCTAAAGGCAAAGGAGAAAAGGAAAGGTATGCCCCTCTGAATGCAGAGTTCCAAAGAATAGCAAGGAGAAATAAGAAAGCCTTCCTCAGTGATCAATGCAAAGATAGAAGAAAACAATAGAATGGGAAGGACTAGAAATCTCTAAGAAAATTAGAGATACCACGAGAATATTTCATGCAAAGATGGGCTCAATAAAGTGTGGACCTAACAGAAGCAGAAGATATTAAGGAAGGGTGGCAAGAATACACAGAACTATACAAAAAATACCTTCATGACCCAAATAACCACGGTGGTGTGATCACTCACCTAGAACCAGACATCCTGGAGTCCAAAGTCAAATGGACCTTAGGAAGCGTAACTACAAACAAAGCTAATGGAGGTGATGGAATTTCAGCTGAGTTATTTCAAATCCTAAAAGATGATGCTGTTAAAGTGCTGCACTCAATATGCCTGCAAATTTGGAAAACTCAGCAGTGGCCAAAGGACTGGAAAAAGTCAGTTTTCATTTCAATCCCAAGAAAGGCAATCCAAAGAATGTTCGAACTACTACACAATTTCTCTCATCTCACATGCTAGCAAAGTAATGCTCAAAATTCTCCAAATAAGGCTTCTACAGTACACAAACAGAACTTCCAGATGTTCAAGCTAGTTTTAAAAAAGGCAGAGAAACCAGAGATCAAATTGCCAACATTGAGAAATCTGTATGCAGGTCAGGAAGCAACAGTTAGAACCAGAAATGGAAAAACAGACTGGTTCCAAAGGGGGAAAGGAGTTCATCAAGGCTGTATATTGTCACCCTGCTTATTTAACTTCTATGCATAGTACATCATGCGAAATGTGGGGCTGGATGAAGCACAAGATGGAATCAAGATTGCCAGGAGAAATAGCAATAACCTCAGATAGGGAGATGACACCACCCTTATGGCAGAAAGCAAAGAGGAAATAAAGAGCCTTTTGATGAAAGTGAAAGAGGAGAGTGAAAAAGCTGGCTTAAAATTCAACATTCAAACATTGAAGATAATGGCATATGGTCCCATCACTTCATGGCAAATAGATGGGGAAAAAATGGAAGCAGTGAGAGACTTTATTTTCTTGGGCTCGAAAACCACTACAGATGGTAACTGCAGCCATGAAATTAAAAGACGCTTGCTCCTTGGAAGAAAAGCTATGACCAACCTAGACAGCATATTAAAAAGCAGACACATTACTTTACCAACAAAGGTCCATCTAGTCAAAGCTATGTTTTCCCAGTAGTCACATATGCATGTAAGAGTTGGACTATAAAGAAAGCTGAGCACGGAAGAATTGATGCTTTTGAACTGTGGTGTTGGAGAAGACTCTTGAGAGTCCCTTGGCCTGCAAGGAGATCAAGCCAGTCCATCCTAAAGGAAATCAGTCCTGAATATTCATCGGAAGGACTGATGCTGAAGTTGAAACTCCAACCCTTTGGCCCCCTGATGGAAAGAACTGATTCATTGGAAAAGACCCTGATGCTGGGAAAGATTGAAGGCAGGAAGATAAAGGATCAACAGAGGATAAAATGGTTGGATGGCATCAGTGACTCAATGGACATGAGTTTGAGCAGTCCCTGCGATTGGTGATGGATAGAGAAACCTGACATTCTGCAGTCCACGGGGTTGCAAAGAGTCAGACACAACTGAGCAACCGAACTGAACTGAACTGAACTGAACTGATAGTCTTCCCAGTAGTCATGTACACTTGTGAGAGCTGGATTATTAAGAAGGCAGAGCGCCAAAGAATTGATGCCTTTGAACTGGGGTGCTGGAGAAGACTCCTGAGAGTCCCTTGGACAGCAAGGAGATCAAACCAGTTAATCTTAAGGGAAATCAACCCTGAATACTCACTGGAAGGACTGATGCTGAAGCCAAAGCTCCAGTATTCTGGTCACCTGATGCGAACTCATTGGTAAAGTCCCTAATGCTGAGAAGGATTGATGGCAGAAGGAGAAGAGAGCGTCAGAGGATAAGATTGCTGGATGGCATTACTGATGCAATGGACATGAACTTGGGCAAACTTCGGGAGATGGTGAGGGCCAAGGAGGCCTGGTGTGTTGCAGTCCGTGGAGTAGCAAAGAGTCAGACAAGACTGGGCAGCTGAACAACAACATATATATACATATCTATTTATCTATATAACTGAAGTGCTTTGCTGTATAACTAGGAACTTTCCTGGTGGTCCAGTGGTTAAGAATCCTCCTGCCAATTCAGGGAATGTGGATTTGATCCCTGGTCCTGGAAGATCCCACACATGGCAGAGCATAGCCTCGGTGCCCCGACCACTGAGCCCAGACTCTAGAGCCGGACAACCTCAACAAGAGAAGCCCCTGCAATGAGAAGCCTGTGCAGCGCAACCATAGAGTCGCCCTCCTGTGTCACAACTCAGAGAAGGCCCACGCAGCAACGAAGACCCAGGGCAGCCAAAAATAAATACACTCTTAAAATAATAATAAAAACAGAACTAAAAACCAATCTACATAGGTTTCACCGAACATTACAGTTTTGTCTGTTCTTAAATGCTATATAAATGGAATCATTCTGTATCCTCTTGCCTTGCTTTGGCTCAGCTTGTCTGAGGCATTCGGTATGTTTCTGAACTCAGTGAACTTGGAATTTGCAGCTTGAGGATTGAGTGAATAGCACTGAAACATGTATATTATCATATGTGAAACAGATCACCAGTCCAGGTTCGATGCATGAGACAGGGTGCTCAGGGCTGGTGCACTGGGATGACCCTGAGGGATAGGATGGGAAGGGAGGTGGGAGGGGGGTTCAGGATGGGGAACACATTTACCCCCATGGCTGTGTTGGGTGGCAAAAACCACCACAATATTGTAAAGCAATTAGCCTCCAATTAAAATAAATAAAAAATTTTTTAACGTGGTAAGAAAGGAATGGAGTAGTTCACACGTGTTTCTGGCACAACTACCTGGAGGAACAGGAGGAGGAGGAGGAGAGGTCAGTGGGGGCAAGTCCCCTGAAGCAGGTATGAGCTTGCACATGTGTGGATCAGGACAGGCTGGCACCAGCCCATACTTGGAAAGACATGGCCCATTCCCCTCTCACCCCACGTGTCCGCTGAGAGCCGGCCACCGTGCCTCCCACCACTGTCGCCTTCCCTCGGGATAGCTGGTGGGGCAGCCCTTGCCTGGATGGAGCCCTGCCAGTTGGCAGTGCAGAGAGAGGGGAAGCCCTTGCTGGTTCTTCAACTCTAATCAAGGCAATGGATGAACTTCCACATTTCATGGGTCAAAGCAAGTCACATGGCTTCTCAGGACTGTGGTCAGGGGGCGTCAGAGGGAGGGCAGGGGGTCCTGGGATGCTGGGTGGACAGCAGCGCCCTCCAGAATGCATTCAAGGCATAGCAGGAGGGAAAGAGGGCGACATCGCACAGGACCTCATGAGCCTGGGTAGGTAGCACTGGAGCTCCTCTGAGTCGTGGGGAGGACAAAATGTTCTGACTTTTATTTTGAAAGTGACGGCTCACTGCAGGCTGGAGAAGAGACTAAAGAGTGGGCGGTGGGGACCAACATGGACACTGCTGCTGTGGTCCAGGCAGGTGGGGAGGGCAGGTGGGGCTGTGGGACCAGGCATAGGGGGTGGGGGGAGGCTGGAAGACAGTCTCAGGCTCCTTTGTCTTCCAGCTCTTCCACTGGGACTGCAGTGACAGGTCCCTGGCATGTCCCAAAGGATGGATGAGGCTGGTGCCTTTTCACACCACCAGCCATTTGCATATCTCTGTGAAGCACCTGCCCAGTTCTCTGCCCATCTTAAAATCCAGTAGTTTATCTCTTTCCTGTGTATTTCTAATAGGCCTTTACCCAGTCTGAGTCCTTTGTTGACGTGCGTTGCAAACATCTATCCTAGTCTAGGGCTTCCTTTTCCCTCCCAATGGCATGTTTTGATGAACACACGTCTTCAAACGTAACTAGTCCTGTTCAGCAATATTTCTTCTAAGGACAATGCTTTCTGGGTTCTGTTTAAGACATCTTTGCTCCTGAGCCCCCACTGATACTCTGGCTTTGCCATAAGCTTATTATCTTCCCTGGGCATTTAGGGCTAGAATTCTTTTCTGATCGCTTTGTGTGTAGGGTGTAAGGTTGGTTGTTTTTCAACATGGAGAGCCCGTGGTTTCAGCATCTTTCAATGTGGAAATAGCCACAACCCTCCCCTGCCACACTGAGGGTGCCTCTGTAGATGAGATGGCCACACACATGGACGGGTGCATTTCCAGGGTCTCCTGTCCAGCCAGGGGAGGGGGACAGGAGAGCCAGTCCCCAAGGTTTGCCCCTCTTAAACTGACCAGTGTCCTGCAGTCAGGAGATACAGACAAGTTACAGTCATCCTGTGAGCAGACATGCCACTCTCCTTTCCTGAGAAAGAGGGGATTTGGGAGGAGAGGGGCGGGGTGGTGAGTGCTGCTGCTGAGCTAAAGGGTTGTCGCTGTCCACCCCTGGGTCCTCAGTGCTCTCTCCCGGCCCCCTGCACAGAGGCCAGGGGGGTCCAGAGTGGGCTGGAGGGGGACTGTCCCTCAAGACTACCCTCCCTCACGCACAGGCCATGTTCCCAATACCCCCTCCCCAACCTTCCTGTTGGACGGCTGACTCTGTCCCAAGAAAGTCTGAACAGGTAAGAACCGTGTGGTAATCAACTCAAGGGCTGCCCTGAGATCAAGGCTGAAACCTCACTCCCCGTCCATCGGTCTCCCCTGCGGCTCAGTGCTACTGTCCAGGGAGGCTCCCCAGCAGCTGGGCAGGAGACCACATGAGTTTCAGCAGTCTGAAACTGCTAGAACAGGGAAATGTAACCCTCCTCCCACATCAAAGCCTTAAGACAGGGCATGTCCAAAGCTGAATTCTCCTTCTCCTTTAAAGTTCAAAGACACTGAAGCTCCAGGTCTCTTCTTCCCCTGGCTCTTACATACTGGAGGCTTCTCAACCAAACAGTCCTGAGGCCACGAGGTGGCTGCCCTCCCTGCTCCTGTCACCGGTCCCAGGAGCCTCAGGACGGGCCTGGAAACACAGCCCTGCCAGTCCACATGGCAGGCCCTGCCCAGGGACGTCAGAGCTGCGCCCGACCCTGGTGGCAGGCTCCCAGAGGCCGGATGACTCATGCAGATGTAGAGCCTGGCTCTTGGAGGGGCCTACCTACCGCAACACATCTTTGGACTTAGAGTGAGCTCACCCCCAAAACGGCACCCCCATCTCAAGGCAGACTTCAGTCTTTTGCTCAGAAGGTTCCTCCAGATGAGCCTGGCCTTCTCAAAGCTGCTTCCTCTGGGGAGCATGTTCAAACCTTGCATAGCAGAGCCTTAAGCTCAGAAAATCCCCACCTGTACTGGTCAACAAACATTCCAGCACCTGCCTCAAATCCCAGGTCTTCTTTTAAAAAAAAAAAAAAAAGAAATCAAATCAAATGAAATTGCTGTGTTTTGTTAGGCTAAAAATGGTGGATTCCCTGGTGGTCCAGTGGTTAAGAATCTACCTGCCAATGCAGGGGACACAGGTTTGATCCCTGGGTCGGGGAAGATTCCAAAGGCTGTGGAGCAACTAAGCCCATGAGCCACAACTACTGAGCCTGTGCTCTGGAGCCCATGCTCTGAAACAAGAGAAGCCACCGCAATGAGAAGCTGGCAAGCCACAATGAAGAGTAACCCCCGCTCACTGCATTTAGAGAAAGCCCAAGTGTAGCAGTGAAGACCAGTGCAGCCAAAAATAGATAAATTATTGGTAAACATTTATTTATATACTATTTGGCTCCACTGGGTCTTCACTGGGGCACACCAGATCTCTACTTGCAGCATGTGAACTCTTAGTTACAGCATGTGGGATCCAGTTCCCTGACCACGGTTGGAACCCAGGGTCCCCCACAGTGGGAGCACAGAGTCTTAGCCACTGGGCCACCAGGGAAATCCCAATAAATTAATTTTAAAAAGTGGTCAAACATCAGCTGCTTCATGGGGTTCAACCACACATATCCCAACTGCCATTGCAAAACAGGCAAGGAAGTCAACGAAGAAAAGCAGAGATGCAGACGTCTGACAACCTGGGTGGAATTCTGGCTCTGCTCCCCATTCGTTGCAGACCTTGGGCAAGTCACTGGCCTCCTCTCCTAGGATAGTTATGAAGATTCCATTAGTTACTGTAGGCCAAGTTCCTACAACAGTGCCGGGCATGTGCTTAAGCTGGGTTAAGCTGTTGTTATTAGTGGAAACGGTATTAGTCACTGAGGGTGGACATGGTGGTGTGGGGAAGGGTGAACAGAGGAATAACCAGGAACCCTTATAGGCCTGCTTTACAAAGTAAGGACTGGACAGGTGCTGTAGGAAGTTACTGAGTACAGGCCCATATGGGCAAAGAATCTGGAAGAGTGGACATATGTATATGCATAACTGATTCACGTGGCTGTACACCTGAAACCAACACAGCATTGTAGATCAACTGTAATCCAATAAAACTTTTTTAAATGAAAATTTTTTTAAAGAACTTACTGAGTATAAAACTTACACTCTGAAATTGACAAAACATCATGGGGAAAAGTAAAGCAGACTTAAATAAATAGACATCCCATGTTCATGGACCAGAAGACTTAATTTTTTCCCCGGCTGGGCCAAACATTCCCACAATCAGATACATCGCTCCTCCTTACCTAGACCAGAGGAAGCAGTGGGGACGAGCTGGGGAATTCCTCCACACGCACACATGAGAGGGGAGGGAGACATCTGCCCCCAAGCCCACGTGCAGCGATTAATACCAACAGTTAAACCCACACTCCGCCACTCCCTCTCCTCTTCTCCATGGCAGCGTGTTTCAGAAGACTTGATGCTGACTCTCTAAATCCAAAAGAATAAAAGAATTAGGAAGAAACTTAATCAAGGAAATGTAAGACTTACTTGTACACTGAAAATTACCAAAAAATTGCAAAGAAACTAAACAAACAAACAAACAAAAAACCTAAATAAGTGGAAAGGCATCCTTTGTTCACAGATCTAGAAGGTTTGACATTGTTAAGATGGCAGTACTCCCCCAAACCAATCCAAAGGTCCAATCAGTCCCTCTATCATCCTAATAACCTCTTTGCAGGAGTGGAAAAGCTGATCCTAAAATTCTATGGAATTGCAAGGAACCCTGGGCTTTCCTAGTGGCTCAGATGGTAAAGAATCCACCTGCAATGCAGGAGATCTGGGTTGGATCCCTGTGTTGGGAAGATCCCCTGGAGGAGGGCATGGCAACCCACTCCAGGATTCTTGCCTGGAGAATCCCCATGGACAGAGGAGTCTGGCGGGCTATAGTCCATGGAGTCGAAAAGAGTTGGACATGACTGAAAGACTAAGCACACAAAAGGAACCCCAAATAGCCAAGACAATCTCAAACAAGAACAAAGTTGGAAGACTTGCACTTCCAGATTTCAAAACTGAGTACAAAGTTACAGTAGTAAAAGTGGTGTGGTCTTGGCATAAGGACAGATGTATGTTGTTGTTGTTCAGTCACTGAGTTGTGTATAACTCTTTGCAACCACATGGACTGAAGCACACCAGGCCTCCCTGTTCCTCACCATATCCTCACCGGGATAGATGTACAGATCAATGAAATAGAATTCAGTTCAGTTCAGTCGCTCAGTCGTGTGTGACTCTTTGCAAGCCCATGGACTGCAGCATGTGAGGCTTTCCTGTTCATCATTAACTCCCAGTGTTTGCTCAAATTCATGTCCATCAAGTTGGTGATGCCATCCAACCACTTCATCCTCTGTCGTCCCCTTCTCCCCCTGTCTTCAATCTTTCCCAGCATCAGGGTCTTTTCCAATGAGTCAGTTCTTCAAAACAAAATTACGGGTCCATAAGTAAACCCTAACATCTATAGTCAATTACTTTTGACAAGAGTATCAAGACCAGTCAATGGGGATAAAATGGTCTCTTTAACAAATGGTGCTGGGACAACTGGTTATACACATGCAAAAGAATGAAGCTGGATTTTCACCTCACACCATAAACAAAAAATTAACCCAAGGTAGGACTTCCCTGGTGGCTCAGTGGTAAAGAATCTGCCTGCCAATGCAGGAGACACGGCTTTGATCACTGATCAGGAAGATCCCACATGCCCCAGAGCAACCAAGCCTGGATGACTGTGCTCTAGAGCCTGGGCTCCGCAACAAGAGAAGCCACCGCAGTGAGAAGCCCACCCAGTGCCACTAGAGTAGCCGCTGCTTGCGGCAACCAGAGGAAAGCCTGCACAGCAACAAAGAACCAGCATATTTATAAATCAATAAATAATTTAAAAATTAACTCAAAGTAGATAAAAAGCTGAATATTATAATTAAACCCATGAAAGTCATCAAAGACAATGCAGTGGACCTTCATGACCTTGGATCAGGCAGTGGTTTCTTAGATGTGACAGCAAAAACGCAACGCACGAAAGAAGAAAAAGTAGGTAAACTGGAGTTCATCAAAACCGAACACTTTCGTGTGTCAAAAACCACTATCAATAAAATGAAAAGAAGCCTCACAGAATGGGATAAAATATTTGCAAATTACATGTCTGATACAAGGTCCAGTATCCAGAATATAAAAAGAACTATCATAACTCAACCACAAAACATCAAGCAACCCAATTAAAAACGGGCAAACGATCTGAATAGACATTTTCCCAAAGAAGATATACAAATGACCAAAGAGCACATGAAAAATGCTTCACATCACTTGTCATCAGGCAAATGCAAATCAAAACCGCAACCAGATACCACTTCACACGCCCTAGGTTGGCTGTGATCAAAACAAGGAATGATGAAGGGTGTTGGTGAGTGCATGAACAAACTGGAACCCTCCTACATTGCTGATGGGAGTGTAACGTGGTGCAGTTGTGTGGAAAACAGGCAGTTTCTCAAAGGTTAAACGTAGAGTTACCATATGACCAAGCAACTGTATTTTTAGCTGTCTATCCAAGAGAAATGAAAACATATGTCCACATGAAAAAGTGTCCATGAGTATTCATAGCAACATTAATCATACTAACCAAAAGGTGGAAACAATATAAATGTCCATCAACTGACAAAGGAATAAATAAAATAGGAGATAGCCACACAACAGCATTTCATTAGAAAATAAAAAGAAAAGTACTGATATGTACAACAACATGGATGTACCTTGAAAAAACACTAAGTGAAGGAAGTCAGTCACAAGAGAACACATGCTATATGATTCCATTTATATGAAATGTCCAGAATAGGCAAATCTAGAGAGACAGAAAGTAGATTAGAGTTTGCTAGGGGTTACTCTTGCCTGGGAAATCCCATGGATGGAGGAGCCTCGTAGGCTGCAGTCCATGGGGTCGCCAAGAGTCGCACACGACTGAGCGACTTCACTTTCACTTTTCACTTTCATGCATTGGAGAAGGAAATGGCAACCCACTCCAGTGTTCTTGCCTGGGGAATCCCAGGGACGGGGGAGCCTGGTGGGCTGCCGTCTATGGGGTCGCACAGAGTCGGACACGACTGAAGCGACTTAGCAGCAGGGGCTGAGGGGTATGGAAATGGTATGGAAAGTTTGGTGTGGGAGTGATAGCTAAGGGGTTAGGGTTTCTATAGTGATAAGAACATTCTAAATTGACTATGGTGATGGCTGAACTTTTCTGTCAATATACTAAAAGTCATTGAATTGTACACTTTAAATAGGTGAATTGTAGAGCATGTGAATTGTATCAATAAAACTGTTGGGATTCCCTGGTGGTCCAGTGGTTAAGACTCCAGGCTCCCAATACAGTAGGCCCTGGGTTCAACCCTGGTCAGGGAATTAGATCCCACATGCTGCAACTAAGATCCGGCACAGCCAAATCAATAAATTTTAAAAATAAAACTGTAGTAAATATAAAAAGTTGTCAGCATAAGAAAGAGCTTTTTTTTTTTAGCTGTGCTGGGTCTTCATTGCTGTGTGCAGGCTTTCTCTAGTTGCAATGTGCAGGCTTCTCATTGCGGTGGGAAAGAGCATTTATTTTTATTGTTAAAATAGGTATGGTCTAAAGCTCATAAATCAAGAAAAGAAATACAGGATGTTGTCTACATAATGGCAATGAATACCATTTGAAAATGTGTAAGAATCTAAGAGATATACATACAGAGAGAAATGTAAAGCAAATGTAATACAAATTTAACATTTGGAAAATCTGGATGAAAGGTGTCTGGAAATTCTTTGTACAATTTTGTCACTTTTCTGAGTCTAAAATTATGTTGAGGACTTCCATGATGGGCCAGTTGTTAGGACTCGGCACTTACCCTGTTGAGGGCTCAGGTTCAATCTCTGGGTTGGGAACTAAGATCCTACAAGCCGTGCAGTGTGACCAAATAAAATAAAATGATATCCAAAAACTTTTTTTTATTTTAACTCTTGCATTTTAAAACAACACAAACTTACTGTCTCTCGCAATCCTGGAGGCCTCACTCGCTCTGAGGGCTCTGGCAGAGGGTCCTCCCATCTCTTTCAGCTCCTGCTAGCTGCCCATGTTCTTGTCTCATGCCCAGATGACTCCAGCCTGTGCCTCTGTCTTCATGTGGCTGTCTCCTCTTCCTTGGTCTGTGGCCACATTTCCCTCTTATGAGGACATTAGTCTTATTGGATTTAGAACTCCCTTCTTTGTCCAGTACAACGTCATCTTGAGTTGATCACACCCTCAAAGACCCCATTTCCAGATGCCTTACACTCTCTTAGTAAAAGTTTAACATCTGGGAATCTGAGAATCTGGGAATTCTCACGCTATTCTTGCCACTTTTGTGGCGATCTGAAATTATGCCAAGAGAAAATAGTTTGAGCATAATCAAAAACTCCCCACCCGAAACCCTCTCAAGTGCCCCAGGTCATCGAGGCTGAAGTCAGAACCCAGGTCTGGACCCAGCCACCCCTCCCACCCTCTGGGCGCTCCTGTTCCTTCTCTGGCTGCACTGACCTTCTCTGGATTCCCTGCTTCTGGCCTTTGCACTGACCCACTTCAGCCAGGGACATCCTTCCCCGGAATAAGGTGTGGTTCTTAAGCTTCCTGCTCAAGGGTCACCTGTCCAGAGAGCCTGCTGACCACCGTATCTAGGACTCCCATTCCTGCCTCTCTCCATTTATCTGTCTCACTTTGTCATTCTTCGTCTCAGTCTCCTTAGTGGAAGTTTCTTACAAAATGTTGTCTGTCGAGCCTGCTCCCCTAGAACAGCAGCCGCGCAGGCGCAGAGGCCCTGTCTGCACTCCCTGTTTCCCCACGCAGGCCCGGGTGCAGCGCGCGCACATGGCCGGACACTGAACAGTCGGGGACTGGGCGCAGTAACCCCATCCTCTGCCCAAGCCTGGCGGCCCCGCCCCTCACTTAGTCACTACTGTGCAGGAGAAACCCAAGGGTCAGTGTTTCTCCATTCAGCTCAGGAACCTCAAGAGAAACGCAGGCTCTTTAAAAATCGAGAGCAACCAGTTTGGAATACTATTGTTGGCGGTGGCCTTCCCAACGGCCAGGGCCATCCTGGCGGTCAGCCATTGGCTCCCGGGGCTGGGGACAGCCTGCCAGCAGCCCAGTTCACAACGGCTTTGTGGCTTATGCCATATCCACGAGCGCTCAGCTTCCTCCCTGATGGGAGCGGTCACCCGGCTCGGCACACAGCGGGGCTCAGCCGGCGAAGCGCTGTATGTGCTGGACCCTTGGACCATGAGGGTCAGGACAAACCCGCGGTGATGGATCCGAAGCCCAGGTGCAGTGCGCCTACTGTCTGCGCACTGGGCCCCCAGCTTTCGGCCCCTTGGGGTCCCGCGACCAGAAAGAACCTTGTCGGGTGGTCGCGGGACTGGGGCCCGCGTGATACGTGCTGATGCTCATTCTCAAGTCCTTGGTCTCTCCAGACCGCAGGCCTGTATCTCAACAAAAAGTATTACATTCCCGCAGAGCAAGGAGTTACCCAAGTAAAACAGAATCGGGACACTGGGTACAGAGCCTTCGCGCCAGTTGGGGTCTCGGGGTAGAGAAGCGGGGGAAGGGCGGGGGTCCCGGGAGCGAGGGGAGAGGAGACATGGGCCACCGGCCCCTCGTGGCGTCTAACCAGAATTCGGTGTGGGGCAGTGGGGGTGAGGCAGTTGGGGAGGGAGGGGGGCTGTGCGCTGGGGGCGTGGCGAGGGGGCGGGTACGAGCGAGGTGTGTGTGGGGCCCTGGATCCGCAACTCGGGATTGGCCGGGTGCCGGCCCCCGCCCCTCTTCTCTCGGCCAATCGCCTTCCTCCCACTCGGGCCGCTGGGTTCCCGGTAGCCAACAGCAGTGGGGTAGCGTCTCCGCGTCGCAGCTTTCCCGGCCGCCGCACGCCGCTCGCCGCTCGCCGCTCCCGGACGCGCCCAGCCCTCCTCTCTCTTCGAGTCTCGGTCCAGGTGAGCACCTGTAGGACCGAGACTCGCCTCAACGCTAGGCGGAGGGATCTGGCTGGGTTCTCGGAAGGGGTCCCCGCCGCCCAACCCCGGGCCAGTGTTGCATCATCCGCATCTGCTCGCGGCGGAGCCGGGGCCGCTCCTGGGGCGTCCCAGACCCACTCCTAGCGCGAGTCCAGACTCTCCTGAAGCGGGGGTTTCTGCGCCCACGTGGCGTAGGGCCTCCGCTCTAGCTACCGAGACTGAGCAGGGGACGGCTGGGGGCGCGAGCCTGGGAGCGTGGGGCCGAGACCTGGGGAGGGAACTTTCGGAAGGTGCGCTCTAATGGCACATGCCATCATTGATTTTTTGCTGCTTTTTGGATGAAAAATGGTCGTTTCGCAAATTGCTCTTTAACGTCAATTCTATGAAGTGGGGGGTGTGTGTGTAAAATATTGATGTGGTTGCGCGCGCCGTACGAGCGCTGGCTGCCCGCGGGCGGGGGTAGCGTGGCGAGGGAGCGCAAGGCACGGAGGGCCCCGCCCGCGGCACAAACCAAGGGAATGGGGGAGGGTGCCATTCGACCCCATACTTTGAGCCCTAGGCGAGGTGGGTGGCTGAGCTGGACAGTAGGGAGGGGAAATGGAGGAGGAGGAGGGGCGGGAGCGCAAAACGTAGCCTCCCAGGGGTTACTTGGGGGTGTTTATCACACACGGTATCCCCAAATGCCCCTCCGATAGTCTGGGTGACCCGCGGTCTCCAGGTTCACTGGAGAGGCTCGATTTCCCGCCTGGAAAGTCTCACTGGGAAACAGGCGTTTACTACTTTCCGCGCCCTTGGCCCTGACTGGACCCCTGGACCGACTGGGGCGCGTGCGCAGGGTGCCGGGGGGGGGGGGGGGGTGCGGGTTCTATCGAGAGTCGTGACCCCAGGAGGGTCTTGCGGTGTGACGTGCGGCAGGAGCCGGCAGGGCGGCGCTAAGTGAGCCCGCCTGCCCCGGACGCACATGCGTCGGCGCGCTGGGCGCTTTTTCTGCGTGGAACTGAGCCCACCTGGAGCCTAGCCAGGCTGGGCGGGACCGAGTTCGCGGGTTCGGGACCCAGTCGCCCGGCGTGCGTCGCACCGAGTGCCTGTGGGTTCTGTAGAGACTGTCTGCTCCAGTCTGAGTTCCCATTAGCTCCTTACTTTTCCGGAGGTTGCTCGAGGCGAGGTAGGTCGCCACCTAGGAGGCGCGGGGCTGCCTGCGTCTGCGGGGTATTGTGGCAGCCTGGGGCTGCCGGCCTTTGGGCCTCTGATGGGGAGAGAGGTCTACGACAGGGGCGCTTCTGCGTGATGGAAGAACCGCCTCCCCCCGCCGGCGGGCGCCCCGAGGGGCTAAGGCAGTGTCCCGCTTACCGCACGGGCTTTTTGATAAGGAGCAAGAATGACGTAGGATATCCTTGCAGCGTTTCATGAGGGGACCTAAACCCCTGAAAAAATATTTGCTGATCCCAGGGTTTGAAGGAACCACTGCTCCAGGTAGGTTTCGGGCAGACGAGCTGGAAGGCTGATTTCTGCCCGGGAAAGCCGGGGGAGAATTTGAAAGGGCCTCGGGGATTTGAAATGGATGTGATTGCAAAGGGTTGGGGTCTCCGCCTCCTTAGGCTTCTGTCTGGGCATCTGGGGCGACCTGCTGGGCTCTGGTCTGCACCTGACCCCGCCCTGGGAGACAGGTAACCAGCTGGGGCTGCCTCTACTCTTGCTGATGGCAGCGGTACCCACAGGGCCTGCTCCGGAGGAGAGAGCCGGCCGGTCAGTTACCCTCCACGTGTACTTCCAAGTGTGGGACCCAGTTCTGCCTGGACTTCCCCACCTGTTCACAGCATAACTGCTTTCCTAAGCCTCCTGGGGAGCAGAGGCACAGGGCTGGGGGCTGGGGTCCCTCTAGCTCCCAGGAGGAGAGTGGGAGTGGGGCTGCACTCAGAGATCACCGGGAGCCACATCCCTACCTTGAGCTCCTCTCAGGGACCTTCCAAATCCACAGGGCTCCAGATAGGTTGGGGAAGGGGAACTTCAGATTTATGAAAAAGTTGGGAATAGAACAGAGTTCTCACAACCCAACCCCCCACCCCACCCCACACACAGGCACAGTTCCTCCTCTTATTACCATCTTAGGTTTTTTTTGCAACCAATGAACATTACTGTTGATTAAAGTTCGTGCTTACTCAGAGTTCCTTAGTTTCCCCTAGTACCCTTTTCTGTCCTGGGGTTCCCTTCTGGAGACCTCATTCCATTTAGTCTTCACTGCTCCTTATAGAGTTGGAGCCGTGATAAGTTTTCAGTCATCAGCCTGGTGAGTGATGGCTGTCCATTCCTGTTTCTTTCTTTCCTTTTTTTTTTTTTTTTGGTCATCTGTTTTAAGGTTCCATGAAATTTGAAAATTTGATAAAATACATGTAATATGTTGTTTATTTTAACCATTCATAACTGTACAATTTGGTAGCAATACTTTCGTTCACAGTGTTATGCAGCCATTACTATTATCTGTACCCCAAACTTTTTCATGGTAACTCTACCCATTAAACAGTGATTCCTTTCCCGAGCTCCTGGAAACCTCTGTTCTCACTGTCTCTGATTTTGTCTGTTCTGAGTGCCTCGTATATGTGGAGTCATGCAATGCTTCTTCTTTGTCTGATTTACTTGACTCAGCAGAATGTTTCCTTTTTTTAGGGTAAAAATATATTTATTACTATCTTCATCTTCCCCTAATTATTTCCATCATTCAGTGTAGTCTTTTTAACAACATTGTTGAGATATCTTTGATGTATAAAAGTTGTGTGTATATTTAAGGTATACAACTTGATGTTTTGATTTACATATACATTGTGAAAAGACACCACAATCAACCTATAAGATAAATAACATTCATTACCTCTACATAGCTGCTGTGTGTGTGTGTGTGTGTGTGTGTTCATATGTTGAGAATTAAAACTTCATTCCATTTTTGTGACCAAATACAATTCCACTGTGTGGATAAGATGCATTTTGTTATCTGTTCATCCACTGATGGACATTTGGTCTGTTTCCGTGTTTTTGCTGTTGTGAATAGTGCTGTTATGAATGCGGTGGACAGATACGTGTCTCCGTGTTTTGGGGTAGGTGTGTAGGAGCGGAATAGCTGGGGCACACAGTGGCTGTACGTTTAACCTTTTGGGAAAGTGCCCAGTTGTTTTGCACAGCGGCTGGTGCCTGCATAGTTATGCCCCTTCTTATCCAGCTTCTTGAGTGAGAGGAGCCCCACACCCAGAGGAGGCCGGGTGAGCAGGAGTCCCCAGATGAGAGCTGTAAAGCAGGCTCTTCTGCAGGAATCTGGAAACAGGCTGAACTGACAGCTTCTCCTCCCCTTCCCTTTGGCAGGTCCCACCATGCCTTCTGAGACACCCCCTGCAGACACCCTCTGCAGGTCTGCAGGGTGCCCCCACCTCTCAGGGACACACTTGGGGAGAGGGAGCCTGGAGAAGGAGCCTCTGGAGGACAAGGAAGCCAAGGAGCTGCTGTGGATCCGTCCCGACGCCCCAAGCAGGTGTTCCTGGCAACTAGGCAGGCCGGTCTCTGACTCCCCACATTGCCACGCTGCCTTGTGAGTCCTGCTAATGATCATAAGATGGTCCATCTGTTACCCTGTAGGGGAGGGTCTGTTTCCTGAAAGCCAGATGGTCATGTGGACCTGGGGTATGATCCCCCATCCCCCGCTCCATCCTTCGCAATCACTCTAGGTGGATGGTGAGTTGAGGTGGGAGGTATTTCATAGCTGAGTCCCCCAAGGCTCAGAGAGGCCAAGGCTTGTTTGTGCTGTAGCCCGGCACCTAGGTGGGGCTTCTCAGGTGATAAAGAATCCACTTGCAATGCTAAGGATGTCTCTGGGCTTCCCTGATGGCTCAGTGGTTAAAAAAAAAAAAAAAAAACACTGCCTGCCAATGCAGAAGACTCAGGTTCGACCCCTGGGTTAGGAAGATCCCCTGGAGGAGGAAATGGCAACCCACTCCAGTATTCTTGCCTGGGAATTCCATGAACAGAGGAGCCTGGCAGGCTACAGTCCATGGAGTTGCAAAGAGTCGGACATGGCTGAGTGGCTGAGTATGCACACACGATAGCCCAAGGTGGGTGCTCTCCCCCTGGCCCCCGGAGCAGATCCTCAATAAATAAAGGGATGAGCCCAAGTCACACACTCTGAGTGCCAGGAGGGAGTGAGGTTTCTAACCCAGATCCACCTGACCACACATTCCTGTAATTAGAACCATGTCTGCCTTCTCTACTTAACTCCAGGTCATGAAATAGTTTTCTATAGTGGGGTTTTTGTGGTTGGACTGAGACTGTTGGGTGAACAAACCATGAGTTTAAGCACTCTCAGGCATTCACTGTCGGCAGTGATCTCGGTTTGAAGAACTATGGTGGAAAATAGAGTTCATTGAAGAACTATGATGGAAAATAGAGTTCATTTACTGCACGCATCTTTATTAGGCACCTCCTATATCTGTGCCCTGTTCTAGGTGCAGGAGATAATCAGTGGGAAAGACAAAAAGGCAAAACTCCCTGACCTACCGTGAAACTCGGATCAAGTCCACTACATCTTAGGATTATCTTTATTTCCCTGGTGTAACCTCCCAACAGCAAAACAAAAGTATCATAAGAATGTACCTTTTAGGTGCTTGATTCTTATTCCTTATACACTACTATGCCCACACTGATGATTACTGACTTTAGATTCAGAACTGGGGATGTGCAGGGGGTGTGCTCCAAAGTGGGGTCAATGGACAGAAATGACATTTACAAACCCAGAAACTCCCAACATTAAACATGTCTCGATGCTGGGAGCTCAGGAGGCCAAGATGGCTGCTGGCCATACATCACGAGCCCTTGCTGCCAAAGCAAACCAGGGCAGGGGATGAAGGGCCCATGTGAGGCTGGGGTTGGGGGAGGCCCAGGTTCCTGACGGCTCCGTGAGCGTCTCACTCGGGCCTGGACACCGTTGTACCCAGGCTGTAACCTGGCATCACACCTGTGCTCCACACAGTGGCCTGACCCTCCTCTAGCGCCCTGGCAGGGTTGCTGTCCCCTGCAAACCGCTTGACACAGCTCAGGTTCACTGTTTATGAGGAGCTGGGCTCACCTACTGTGGGGCTCTAGACCTGGGTCCCTGGAGGAGACAGCCTGGGGGTCCTGGTGGGGAAAGCACAGGGCTGATGAGACTGTGATGTGGCCACTGGGTGGCGTGGCTGGGCAACTCGGGGAGACTTTGGAGGTGGTACCTGGATGGGCAGGAGATGCTAGCCGTGTGGGTATCTGGAGAAGGGGATTCCAGATGGTTCCCAGGTTGGGTGGACTTAGAGGAACAGAGCGGGAGCACCGGGCCGGGGGGAAGAGCTACAGAGGGAGAGGGGAGAGCAGGCCCCTCCCTGACGAGGGGTTTCAGGTTTGTTCCAGGGTGCCGTGGGCTCTACCGCAGGATGAAGTGTTAACAGTCTCCCCCCAGGCTCCTGCCCTGGTCACCTCAGGCCAACTTCTCCTGTGATTTTCTGGCCCCTAGGGCCCGGTACTGAGTCAGGAACCCTGAGTTCTCTGCTTGCCCATCAGCCCCTGCTGGGGGCAGGGGTTGGGGGTGGGGTTACAGGCAGGCCAGGCCTCCCGCTCCTTCTAGTCCGTCAGCCTCTGCTAGGGGTGGATGACTCAGCCACCCCTCCTGCCCTCCCCAGGTGTTTGTTTGGTTCTCCTGCCTTGGCTTTAACTAGTTAATGAGTCAACCCCAGGGTTGCCCCTAGGACTTGGTCTCCCTCCAAGGCTAGGGTCAGGAGCCCTTTGTCCCTGCCCAGGCTCTCTCCCCTCACCCCGATGCCTGCACCTCTATTGGCTGAGCCTGCTTCCGGGGCAGCCCAGGGCATCTGTTTTAGCTCCTCGCCACCTTGGAAGGTGCAAGGGTTCCAGCTGGGCCATGTCGCCGCCTGTCTGGGCTAGGGGTGGAAGGCAGCATTCCTGGGGACCTGACTCACCACCTTGGGGGCGGGCGAAGAATCCACATGGATAACGGGTTCCTGCCGTGGGGGCCGGGGAGCCTTCAGCTGTGGGAGCCGTGGTGCAGGAGAGATCCAGAGCGTAGGAAGCCTTTGTGTTTCTTGGAACTCGGCTCAGTTTTGCATATCTGGGCAAGAATATTTGGTGGCACCTCCTTGGCGTGGACGGGGCAAGAGTGTGGAACCTGAATCTGTCCTTGAGGGTGAAGGTGGAGGGTGCATTGTGGGGGCCACTTGGGAGATGCAGGTTCAAGGTGTGTACACAGCTGAGCAGCTGCTGGGCTGTCCCACACCCCCGGTCACCTATCACCAGCTTCTCAGCCGGAAGAACTGCTGTGGGGGGTGGTCACTCAACTTGAAGGCAGACCGTTGACCCAGGAGAAGCGAATCCGACTCTGAGCCTGGAGGCCAACCTGGGAGTCGTCTGACCCTGGCCCCAAGCACAGGGGTGACCAGCCTTTGTTCTTCGGCCTGCTAGTTGAGCTTCCCACCACCTGTGCCAGACACCCGAGTGACGCCTAGGTGGGCTCTGCAGTCACTGTCCCTGGCTGGTGCCCTCGGGTCCCCACCAGTTTTTCATCAGAGAGAAGGAAAGGAGATATTCCAGGAAGCAGGAGCTGTGAGAGGAGACAAATATCAAAAATCATAAAAGGACTGGGGCTTCCCTGGTGGTCCAGCGTGAGACCCCACACTCCCAGTACAGGGGCACAGGTTCCAGCCCTGGTTGAGGAACTAAGATCCTGCATACCATGTGGTGCAGCCAGAAAAATGAACAAACAGAACCCTGAAAAAGATAGACCAGGACACGCTGTTGTTTTGAAAAGTGAAAGTGTTAGTCACTCAGTCATGTCACTCTCTGCGACCCCTAGGACTGTAGCCTGCCAGGCTCTTCTGTCCATAGAATTCTCCAGGCAAGGATACTGGAGTGGGTTGCCATTCCCTTCTCCAGGGGATCTTCCTGACTCAGTGATCCAACCTGGGTCTCCCGCTTGGCAGACAGATTCTTTACAATCTGAGCCGCTGTTGTTTGAAGCCAGTGTTTATTAACTTTTTTATTTGGAAATAATTTAACACTCACAAGAAGTTGCAGAAATAGCACAGAGAGATCATGGGAACATTCACCCAGCTGCCCACTGGAACCATCTGTTACCACAGTGCATTTTCAAACCCTGGAGACGCTGGTGCAGCTGCTACTAAATCACATTAGTTTTCATGGGTTTTGAGGTGCACTTGCCCGTGTGTGTGTGTGTGTGTGTGTGTGTGTGTGTGTGTGTGCCTTTTACCAAGTATGTATTTGTATAATCACCATCCTGATGCTTGTGAAAGCCTATTCTTTGATGTATTTAAAAGAATGTGCTGGGCTGCCAAAGCTGGTTTTGTTTCTTTGAGTAATCACAGACTCCTCCTCTGTTTAAGGGTAAAATCTCCAAAAATCTTGCCGGATATCCTGAAGAAAATCGGGGATACCCCAATGGTGAGGATAAACAAGATCGGGAGGAACTTCGGCCTTAAGTGTGAGCTCTGTGAGTGCCAGCTTCCTCGCCCTGTTCGAGGCTTGTGGGCGGGGGGCGAGGGGGCCCCTCAGACCCTGGGCGGGTGTCCCTCCACATTGGGTAAGGTCAGAAGCATACACGACAGGGAGGGGTGCTAGGGGGTGACCAAGGCCGCTCCGGAGTCATCAGTGTCAGAGAGCCGAGACCTGAGTGTGGAGAGCAGCATGTCTAGGCAGACGTCGGGGGTGGGACCCGAGCGGGGACTGCAGGTGATGTAACCTGGCAGCTGCAGGAGGAGGAGGCCGGAGCCCAGGAACAGAGCGGGACCCTTCTGTCCTGGACCGTCCCAGGGAGGAGCAGACATGCCGTGGCTTGGACAGGCTGACGGGACAGTGGGGGCGACTATTGTGAGGAGGGTCTCAGCCATCAACCCGGCAGGAAGTGGCTCCCTTGGGATTTAGACAGACACTTGTGATTCATGAGACACAGTGGGAATTTGGGGGCTGTGTTTGCCTGGGCCCCATACACAAGGGGATCACCCTTGAGTCTCCTCCAAGTCCTGTGGGGAGGGGGCGTCTTTGCAGGAGGCTATCTCCAGGAACGCGGGAGGGTGAGGGGCTTTCTTCACCTCCACTCTTCTGGGCACGGAGCCCAGGTAGACGTCAGCCTTCACCCAGAGGAAGTGGCAGGTGCAGAGGTCCTGGTTGGGGGGAAAGGGGACCAGGCCCAGTGCTGGAGCAGAGAGCCGGAGAGTGTGGGAGTCTAGGGGCTTGGTGCCCCCTAGAGGGACTGAGGCCCTGTGGTCGATTCACCCCAGAGGCATCATCATTAGAGCTTTCCTGCCCCCATCCCTCCTCGGGCAGTGAAGAGTTTTCTCCCGAGCAGTGAGCTGAATGCACACCGGGTCGGGGGAGGGGTTTGCTGCTGGGGCTGTGCCATAGTGGGCTCCGTGCTCTCTCGTCAGATAAAAGAAGCCATTACTTAGTTCCCTGTAGGCATGGGCCTGCTGCTGCTGCTAAGTCGCTTCAGTCATGTCCGACTCTGTGCGACCCCATAGATGGCAGCCCACCAGGCTCCCCCGTCCCTGGGATTCTCCAGGCAAGAACACTGGAGTGGGTTGCCATTTCCTTCTCCAATGCATGAAAGTGAAAGTGAAGTTGCTCAGTCATGTCCAACTCTTCGAGACCCCATGAATTGCAGCCTACCAGGCTTCTCTGTCCATGGGATTTTCTAGGCAAGGGTACTGGCCTGCTGCACCTCAACTCGGCAAGAGCCCTTGAAACAGATTTTAGTGTGTCCATTTTACAGGTGGAAAAACTGAGGCTCAGGTTGGTTACGTTGCTTACCCATGGCTGATCAGCTGGAATCCCTGCCTTCATGCCAGCCTTTCCATGGGCTCATTAGAATTTTCTAACTAATTCAAGTGTGTGGCCGGCAAGAGTCCAGGGTGCAGGCCTCCTCAGCAGTCAGACACTTGAGAGCCCCTCGTTTACTGTCCCAGCAGGGCGTCTCTGAGTCCTGGGGGAGAAAACCTGTCTCTGGTTGTGGGATTTCAGAAGCCAGCACAGACCAGGATGAAATGTGATCTATGGGCACTCCAGGCTGGCCAGGGCCCTACCAATCACATTTGGAGCCACATCGCCCCCTTTTACTGACACGGCGTAGTTTTAAGAGGTGGGAGGGAGTGCCCCTATGGAAAGACAAGCAGAGGCTTGGGCATAGCAAGGGCGGTCCTGTCTGTAGGATGGGGAGGATGGCCGAGAGCCCTGCTGGGCCAAGAGGCCCAGGAGATTGGGGTGTGGAGGGTCTGCCGGTTGTGGTCTGGCCGTGTGATGGGGGGGCTGTTACTTTAGGATATGAGGTCATTTGGCAGGGCCACTGGGCCTGATTTAAGCCTGGGGCTCCAGTCACCACCCCCAGCATTCCTGGAGCTCCAGTCACCCCCCCGCCACCCCCCGCACATGCCCAGCATGTCTCTTTGGGCCTGTGCTGCCCCATGGGGCTGGCTCTGCTCCGTCCATCCACTGGGGACCCCTTGGCTCCTCTGTCTCATTCACCTGGAGTCGCCGCATGGTCCGCGGCGGGTAGGATGGACAGGTGAGAGAAGCCACAGTGGGCAAGCACCTACATCCAGGTCAGGTGTGGGAGGCACAGTGGAAGGTACTGATTTTCAGAACCCCTGAAGCCTGCCTGCAGCTGCATTCTGGGCCTATCGGGTGATGGGAAAGGGATGGCAGGCATCAGTTAGGGCTCAGGGCCTCTTCCTCTCCTGACGCGTCTCTGGCTCCCAGTGGCCAAGTGCGAGTTCTTCAACGCGGGCGGGAGTGTGAAAGACCGTATCAGCCTGCGGATGATTGAGGACGCCGAGCGTGAGGGGACCCTAAAGCCTGGGGACACAATCATTGAGCCGACATCGGGGAACACAGGTGGGCGCTGCTCCTCTGGGCCCGCGGTGGGGGTGGGAGCGGCAGTGCCCCACCCCAGCTGCATTCAGGGTCACTCTCCCCTCTGGTGCAGCAGCCCCTGGGTCCACAGTGAGCCCCATAAATGTCTGCTGCTGTTGGTTTTGGAAATATTTACGTGCTCATTTGGCTGTGCCGGGTCTTAACTTGTGACATGTGGGATCTAGTTTCCTGACCGAGAGTCAAACCCAGGCACCCTGCATTAGGAGCTTGGAGTCTTAGCCACTGTTATTATCACCTCCCTGGCTCCCAGTAAGAGCTGGAGGAATTGGGGTTCATGACTTGTACCCCATTTTCTCCTCTCATTTGAGGGCAGAAGGGGGTGATGGAGGGCCTTTTTCCAGTGCCCTCTCCCCTGGGCGTTTGGGGCTGGCAGTGGGGCCTGGAGGGTGTCATGGCCCCTCTCACCCCACATCCTGTCCCCAGGGATCGGGCTGGCCCTGGCCGCTGCCGTGAAGGGCTATCGCTGCATCATCGTGATGCCGGAGAAGATGAGCACGGAGAAGGTAGGCAGGTGCGCGGGGGATGGGGCGGCTCCCGGGCCTCTGTCCCCGTGCTGCAGGCCTGGCGGGGAGGTGAAGGCTGCCATGTGCCTCTGCAGGTGGATGTCCTGCGGGCCCTGGGGGCTGAGATCGTGAGGACCCCCACCAATGCCAGATTTGACTCCCCCGAGTCGCACGTAGGGGTGGCCTGGAGGCTAAGGAATGAGATCCCCAATTCTCACATCCTGGACCAGGTGAGGTTGGGGCCGAGGGGTGAGCATGCTCCCAGAGGTTTGGACCGAGTGGGGCCTTCCCTGGGGGATCTCTGTTGGGGGCTTGCAGGTGGTGTCGCCTCTGCCAGAGGAGGGGCGGGGTGCAGAGTGACCAACGCGCTGGCGTGCAGTTGCTGCCCTCTTCCGGCCCAGTGTGTGGCCGATGGGGTCGGCGAGCCTTTGGCTCTGCTGCCTGTGTGCCCGCTTCAGGGGCTCAGCTCAGCACACTGGGTTGGAATGCCCCTTGCAGAGGACCCTGGGAGCTCTCTAAGACATAAAATGCATGCAGACCTTTTAACTGGATGCTCTTCTTTGTCATTCATTCCACGTCTGGGTTAATTCAGAAATCTCATCTTCTGGAGAGCTGGTTTTGATGCTTGGTGTCTGTTGAGCCACAGGATCCCCTCTGGCTTGCACTGAGTCATTTGCCTGGCACCCTGTGGCTGCTGCCAGTTCTGTGCGTTGACCTCATCATGGCTCCTTTGCTCTTTCCTGGCAGTACCGCAACGCCAGCAACCCCCTAGCTCACTATGACATCACGGCCGAGGAGATCCTGCAGCAGTGCGATGGTGGGTACCTCTAACTCTGCTGTCCATCTTGACTGGGAGTGTACACTTACCTGCTCCTTGGTAAACTCCTATTCATCCTTCAAAACCCAGTTCAAATATCCCTTCTCTGTGAAATGCTGTCCTGAATATTTCCCAGGAGCAGTTTCCACCCTCCATTCTGCCCTCTTGGACTCTGCCCATGCCTTGCCTGCAACACCCAACTTATCATATCTGTTTACCTAGTAGTCTTTTCCTCCAAACCTATAGGCGCTCCTGAGTGCAGGGAACAAGCGTGTCCCAGGCTAGTGCTGGGCTCACAGTGGGGACTTCACATTGCTGAACGGCACTGACCCCAAACACCAGTGTGGGCACTGAATTCAGCGTTCAGGTTTTCTCGTGTGCAGACCTGGGGTGGTGGCTTGCAGCTTAGCTTCTTGGAAGCTCTCTGCACTTTTGGTGCCAAGGCCCATGGGGGTTGCAGTGTTCTCTAAGGGCTGATTCCTGAGAGAGTCCTGGGAGCAGCTGCCTTTGGCTTCCTGTTTGGAGCCTGGTGTTGGCTTAAGTGCCCTCATTCTGTGCCCAGGAGCCAGGCAGCATGGTCCAGGCATTTGCTCACCCAGGTTTTACATTTGAGAATCCTCTCACTTGGCAAAAACAGTGCATCTGCCTCAGCGCGGGTGCCTGCACTGACTTGCCTGCTGGGTGCCTGAGGAGGCCACCAGGTGCCGAGAGAGCCTAGACAGTGTCAGAGCTGAGCTGAGTGGTTAATTCTAGTTTCTTTGGTAATTCAGTTCACTTACCCACATCATCTGAAACCAGACAGCCCCCTGTGCCCCACCTCCTGCAGGAAGGTCCCCTGTTCACGGATTCACAACTCTCGTGGGGGTTATGGTGACTGGCTGCCATTTAGATTACACAGGGCTTCCTGGGTCCCCGTTACGGTGAATGCTTCTTCCAGGTGGAGGATGTGATGAAAAGTTTCAGCATGAGAGCAGCTCTGCTTTTGCCCTTTGGATGACCTGCCTTCGTCGTGTACAAGAGCATTCTTGATTCCTGTGAAGAGTTGGGGGGACACGGCCGCTCCTTCCTGGGGATGTCCTCCCTGACACACTTCTCCACCCCCAGGGAGGCTGGACATGCTGGTGGCGTCGGCGGGCACGGGTGGGACCATCACAGGCGTGGCCAGGAAGCTGAAGGAGAAGTGCCCTGGGTGCAAGGTGAGGGACTGCGAGGGGCATGGGCACCACCCCACCCTGCCCTGCCCGGAGATGGGGGCCTGGACGCAGGTATGTTTCCCACCTGTGGCCTGAACTGCAGCCGGAGGCTTAGCGATCAGTCTGCTTGGCCTTGGGCACCCAGAGTGGCCTCTGCTTTAGAGCTGAAAGTTCTAGCTCCCGACACTTCTGCCCCGATAGCCTTGTATCTTGTAGGGTGTATGTACCTGTCCCTGCTAGGTAATAAAGGACAGTAGTGCATGACCCAGGTGCCCAGATGGACTGGGGTGGGAGAGTCCAGTTGGGGGGCCTCCCAGGGTCGTCTCAGAGCTGTGAGCGCTCAGGCTCAGGTCCTGGGCTCTGAGATCAGGGAGGGGCACTTGGGCCTGGGGAGGGGCTCAGAAAGACCCCACTGGTGGTGCCTGCACATCCTCTCTCACTGCCTGTTTCTCTGATGTCCAGGAGAGGTCATCCCAGCACCGCCCCTCGCCCCAGGCTCCCACCGTCCATTGGCATCTCTCCAGGGCTGTCCCAGGTGCCCTGCATGGGAGGAGCTTCCCAGAAATCCACTTCCTCCAGCCTCGCACTGCCTCCACCCCGAGTGCCCCGAGCTGGACATTTAACGTGTGATCTCCCAGCGCCTGGGCCTGGCCTTCTGAGTTTTGAGTCTTGAGGCCTGGGAGCGGGGCTGCACCCTGATGCCAGCCAGGCACGTCCAGTCTCACCTAAGGACGCCCACTCTGCAGATTGTTGGCGTGGATCCCGAAGGCTCTATCCTCGCAGAGCCTGAGGAGCTGAACCAGACGGAGCAGACAGCCTACGAGGTGGAAGGGATTGGCTATGACTTCATCCCCACGGTGCTGGACCGCACGGTAGGCAGGGCAGCAGTGACAGGGCCAGCCTCAGCCTTGTCTGGCTGGGCACGGGTGGCCGGCCTAGTGGGAGCAGAGAAATGAGTTCCGCGCTGTGTAGATGGCGATAGATGAGGTGCCGTCCCAGGGATCCTCATGTGGTGACTCGCGGTACTGTGATAAGTGAGCTCCTGCCATAGACACAGAGGCCACGGGTGGGGGTGTGGCGCGTCCTGTCTGTGCACAAACCTCCCTGCAGAGCAAGGGAGCTGGGCGGCTGGGGCAGGTGAGCAGGCCAAGGATGGAGAGGTGAGGAGCACAGAGGAGGCTGCTTTTAAGGACCGTAAAGGAAGCTTTAGGCAGAGAGACCCAGGCTACAGTGTGGCCATGCCGCGGGGCTGGCAGGCGGTTTAGGCGCCATGGACACACTGTGCTGGACCCTTGGGCAGGGGGAGGGGGAATGATCTAGGTCTGCAGAGTGAGTGTTGGATCCCAGACAGAGGCTGGGCTGCATCCCCGGAGGTCACAGCCACCTGGACCACCGTCATCTGCAATATTGCAAACTGGGCTGTGGGCCCTACACCCACCACCCCCCCGCACCTGACTGCCGAGTACTGGGTGCTGCCCGGGCTGACCGCTGCCCTTGGCTTCCCGCAGGTGGTGGACAAGTGGTTCAAGAGCAACGACGAGGAGGCCTTTGCTTTCGCCCGCATGCTGATCGCTCAAGAGGGGCTGCTGTGTGGTGAGTGGACGCCACGCTCTGCCCTGCCAGCTTCCGTCCAGCGGGTGAGGGACACCCTCGCTCTGGCCACCCGGCCACCTGCCCCCAGGGTTCTGAGTTCCATGGGAGGCTTTGGTGGTGCAGTGCTGAGCAGATGGCAGACGGAGCAGGGTGTGGATGGACAGTGAAAAGTGGGGTCCCCCAGCACCCCACACCCAGCTCATCCACCAAGGATCTCTCCAGAGCAGGTGTGGGCATGCCCACACTTGGGTGCACATGCAGCTGCCCCCGCCACGTGTCTGACCCCTCCCGCCCTCTCGGCAGGTGGCAGCTCTGGCAGTGCCATGTCCGTGGCCGTGAAGGCCGCCCAGGAGCTGCAGGAAGGCCAGCGTTGTGTGGTGATCCTGCCGGACTCGGTGCGGAACTACATGTGAGGCCTCCGTCCTCCCCCGGCCTCCAGTGCCTGCGCTGCCTCTGGTCCCCGCCGTTCCCCCAGATCCTATAGCAGGGGCCAGGGAGCCTGGGGTCTGCGGCCCCGCTCTGTGTCCCTGGAGTTCATGTGTTCTCAGCTGGCTTGTCCCCGGCTTGGGTCTCCCAGATGCCTTTGGAAGTCTGTGCAGGTTCATCGTGGCAGCACTTGGGGGCCTGGCGGGACTCCCCAGGGAAGGGACCCCATGTGCCCCCTCACTCCCTCGAGCTCTCAGGGCCTCCTATTCAGCCATGGAGGATGAGGACAAGGATGTGGCCTCCCTGAGAGCAGCTTCCCACCCCCGCCCGCTGGATCCTTTGCTCACTCACAGTCTGGCCCTGACCTGGGGGGACCCAGGCTGGGGTCTGTGGCCCCTGAGACCCCTTCGAGTCCAGTGTTTCCGAGTGTCTGTGCACCTGGAGCTTGCTGGCTCCTCTAGGCTCATGGCCCTGCCTGGGTTCACTGGCCGAAAGAGCCAAGGTTGGAGTGTGGGCGGGAGGTCACAGGGGGCTGATGCCCTCCTCCATGGATGCATGTACCGTCTGGTGTCCTCCCTGACCCAAGAGTGACGGGTTACACACCTCGAGTGAGCTCAGCTTCCCTGGGGGGTGGAGCATTCCGTAACTGGGACTCCAGCTGGGTGTGAGTCACCTCCAGGTGTCCACTGCCAAGTTGCCCTGAGCCTGGCCACCCACCCTCGCTACATAGTGCATGAGAAAGGCCATCTCCCCATGTGCTTGGCTGGCCTGCTGTGTGGGTACCCATGTGTGCCTATGTGTGCGTGAGAGAGAGATGGCTGGAGTGAGTGAGTGATTGTGTCCTCAGGCACAGACATCTGGGGGGGGTCTCTCTGCCCCCACTTTGTTGGCCCTCATCTGCCTTTTGGGGCAGGTCCCTGGCAGCCCCTGAAGCCTGGCCTGGTATCCTCTGACCCCTGGTGGGATAGGCTTCCCCTGCCAGAAGCCCTGAGGGGCTGTGATGACATGAGATTCAGGACAGAACTGTTCCTGACCGGGGTCTTGGACCCTTTGATCAGTAGAAATGGATCCGAGGCCAGACAGGAAGTTCAGGCAGGGCTTTCCTGGGACTTGTGCTGCAGCGGTGGGAGCAAAAACAAATATTAATAACAGGTTCCCTGGCTTGCTCCCTGAGTGTGGGGAGTGGCGAGCTGGGTCCTTACATGGGGTGGGTCCAGGGGTCGGGCCGGAGGGTGGCCTGGGTGGCCTGCCCACCTCTGGGTGGTGGTGTGTGCAGGGGGCGTGAGCAAGACCCTGCCTTTGCTCCTGACACCTCGGAAGTGGCAGTCGGGTTTTGGGTCTTTTAGCATCTTGTCCACAGTTTATCCCATCCACACATGCACATAGTTACTTCTAGTCCCTTCTCGTTTCCTTGTATCTGTTGGAGGAGATGTTTGTCCAGGAGCAGGCATTGCAGCGAAGGGTCCCAGGTCCCAGGGTCCCAGCCTGTCACAGAACCTTCTGTGCTCTGGGTGTATTCAGTTCTGGTTGGCCAGATACCCACACCGACCACCATTCCCTAGGAGGTCTTTCTGGCATCCAGACTTCAGATCTCTTCGTGGAGCCTCCAGCCAGCCCCTTGGGGTCTCTGCTAGACTGTGGGGTCTGGGCCTTCTCCAAGGCCCTCTGCCCTCTTTGGGGGCAGGGGTGGTGTTGAGACCCTCCGCCCAGCCCTGTGGCTTCTAATGCTATAGGTCCAAGTTCCTGAGCGACAAGTGGATGCTGCAGAAGGGCTTCATGAAGGAGGAGGAGATCTCGGTGAAGAAGCCATGGTGAGGACACCTCTGGGCAGAGGCCACATGTGCGGGGCTCAGGACTCAAGTGCCTGGTCCCCAGCGGCACATGTGTGGTCCCTCACCTGGCTGGACGGCCCCCGTGGGCTCCCTGTTCTCACTCGCCTCTCGGTTCACAGACTCCCTGGCCTGCCCTCTTTCCTCAGGTGGTGGCACCTCCAGGTTCAGGAGCTAAGCCTCTCGGCCCCACTGACCGTGCTGCCCACCGTCACCTGTGAGCACACCATCGAGATCCTCCGGGAGAAGGGCTTCGACCAGGCACCCGTGGTGGACGAGTCGGGGTCAGTCTCAGCCTCCGTCCAGCGCTCTGCCCTGTGTGCCCCTCTGCTCCATGCCTGCACTGCTGGGCAGGGTGGCCCAGCCGACCCCACAGCTGGCCGGCTGGCCTCGGTCACTCTTCATCCAGATGCTCAGAGTGTTGGACAGCTGGTCCCTGAGCCCTGGCCAGGGTGGGGGTTGGTCATATTAACCCTTCCCACCCCCCTGCACGCAGTGTGTGCACAGGAGCATGTACCTGCCTGGAAGACCATGGCAGACGTGCAGTGGTGACGGCCCCCCATCAGGACCACCAGTTCTAGCACCCAAAGGCCCACATCCCAGGACCCTGGCCAGTTGGTGACCCTTGACGCCTGTCAGAATGGAGATGCCCAAAGGATTCACCCACTGGTTTGCTCTCTGCCCACACCGGGAAGTCAGCTCCAAGGGTGGGATGTCGGGTCACTGCTGTGCCACACAGAGACCCCGGGCAGTGTTAGTGTGTTGGCTGCTCAGTCACGTCCAACTCTTCGCATCCCCGTGGACTGCAGCCCGCCAGGCTTCTCTGTCCATGGGATTCTCCAGGCAAGAACACTGGAGTGGGTTGTCATTTCCTTCTCCAGGGGATCTTCCCGACCCAAGGATCGAACCCGGGTCTCCCACATTGCAGGCGGATTCTTTACCATCTGAGCCACCAGGGCAGATAGTGGTTGATTCCAAGAGGAGTCTGGGTTTGGCCCTGAGGGCGGCTGTGCTGAATTCTGCCATATGGTAGGGGAGGCACCAGCGCTGACCGCTGCCCTGTGTCCACTTCCCCAGGGTGATCCTAGGGATGGTGACCCTGGGGAACATGCTCTCGTCCCTGCTCGCAGGGAAGGTTCAGCCATCGGACCAGGTTTGCAAAGTCATCTACAAGCAGTTCAAACAGGTATGTGCCCCACGTGACCCAAGCAGGCAGTGCTGAGACCAGCTCTGTTCTGGAAGGCAGAGCGGGAAGTCCCTCTCTCTAGGGTGCCAGGTCCCTGATGCTCAGCTCATCAGATCCATAAATCAGAGGCTTGCCCTGGCTTCACAAAATGAGAAGCCCCGGGTGGGGAGAGGCCAGCATTGGCGAGGTCTCACCCACATCCACACCTGAAGGCTTCCTTTGCCCCTCCGCTCCCGGCCCGCTGGTGTGCACCCTGTCCTGCAGACGGTGCACGCTCCCCAGGCTCATGTGTGCACACAGCCCCACCGTGTGTGCCCTCCCCGGGCTCGTGTGCACACGCAGCCCAATGTGTATGCCCTTGTCTGGCTGCTCTGACACAGTAGAGTGTTTCAAGGTCCCTCCGAGGTGTGCACGCACACCGTCCACCCTTCCGTGCCTGCATCCAGTTCCATTGTGTCTCTGGCCTTTGCTGTTGATTCTTCGGTGTTTGTATGGCCCTCCCCTCCCTCGGGGAAGAGCCGAGCCTCTAAGTCCCCTCCTTTAGTGTCCCAGGCTGGCCTGCAGCCACACCCTTCCTCCAGTGGGTAGCCGAGTCCGGTCCCTTGGGCTCGAGTGCCACCCAGATCCTCGGGGGTCTCAGTACCTTGCCACTGAGGTGCGGGGTGGGTGCAGGCAGACTCAGGAGGTCCTTCACTGTGGCCCCACGCATCCCTATCCCTGTCCAGATAGTGTCCCAAGAAGAATGCAGCACTGTGGAATCCTGGGCGGGTCCCATCTCCTGGGCACACCTTCCCTGCCCAGGGCTGCCCCTTCTCACCGCCACCACCTCGGCGGGCTGGCTGCCGTCACTGAGCAGCATGAAGTGGTCCCCGGGGAGCTCTGGCTCCCCTGATGACTCGGTTCTGCCAGAGGGGAGGAGGAATCCTGACCTCCATGGTCTGACTACGGCCAGCGTCTGACCTCACGAAGACAAGCATTGGGGAAGTTGCTCCTGCAGCCCAGGAGGGCTGTGTTGTGTACCCCTCAGCATGCACGTGCACCCACAAGCAGGTGGGCACGACCCTCCTCACACAGCTGAAGGCACTGCTGATGTATTTCCTCCCACCCTGGAGCTTGCATCTTCTCCCAGGGAACCTGCCTCCATTACTGGAGTCAAACTAGAAATCGTATCCAGTGGGGTTTCCCGGGGGCTCACTGCTTTGGAGATCACCTTGGGGGTTGAAAAATGGACCCTAAGTGTGCCTCCTTCTTTCTCTTGGAAGCTCTCACCATGTGTCTGTCTAGCAGGTGGAACAGAGGGCCCCATGCTCCCTTCCCCTCCCTGTGCCCTGCAGCCCTACGTCTTGTCCTGATGTGGGATTCGTTCCAATGGATGGTGAATACTGCATTGGTCATAACTGAAGCCCCTGGTTCACTGAGGGTCCAGTCGTTGAGTTCTGCAGTTATGTTGTTCAGCTGCTCAGTCATGTCTGACTCTTTGTGACTATATGGACTACAGCACGCCAGGCTTCCCTGTCCATCACCAACTCCCGGAGCTTGCTCAAACTCATGTCCATTGATACCATCCAGCCATCTCATCCTGTCATCCCATTCTCCTCCTGCCTTGGGAAAGACTCTTGGGAAAGGGTCTTTTCTGATGAGTCAGTTCTTCATATCAGGTGGCCAAAGTATTAGAGCTTCAGTTTCAGCATCAGTCCCTCCAATGAATATTCAGGCTTGATTTTCTCTAGGATTGACTGGTTTGGTCTGGATTGATGGGTTTGATCTCCTTATTGTCAAGAGTATCCTCCAGCACCACAGTCCGAAAGCATCAATTCTTCCAGCTCATC
Organism: Ovis aries; assembly: GCF_016772045.2. Classification (NCBI taxonomy): domain Eukaryota; kingdom Metazoa; phylum Chordata; class Mammalia; order Artiodactyla; family Bovidae; genus Ovis; species Ovis aries. Next base: position 263,907,578 of record NC_056054.1, on the reverse strand, counting down.
CAGGTGTTCTTTTACGAGCATCGAGTCCCGTTCAGTCTCTCGGGTCAGCAGGAGGCTCCAGAAGAAGCCCCGTGGGGACGCCAGGCTCTCTGCCGCTCCTTTCCTTAGACTCTGGCTGGCGAGCGCTGACCACGGCTTCTCTTCCAGATCCGCCTGACGGACCCGCTGGGCAAGCTCTCGCACATCCTGGAGTTGGACCATTTCGCCCTGGTGGTCCATGAGCAGATCCAGTGTAAGCTGGGTCCCATGGGGCTGGGGGAGAGGGCAGGAGCAGGAGCTCTGTGAGGTGCTGGCTGCCGAGCCCCCGACCCCTGATCTTTCCTGCCCTGAGCTCCAGGGCATCTGGGAGCCAGAGGTACTGACCCCGGCCTTGGATGCAGATCCCGAAGCGACCCCGCTGTGGGCCAGGCCTGGGTGCTGGCTACCAGTGAGCTAGGGTGCTTTATAACCCAGGCCTCCTCGCTGCATCTCCAGAGGCCGGTGGTGTCCTTCAGGTCCTAGGCTACAATAAGGTTGTAGAAATCCCAAGAATTGGTGGTGGGCTCCAAGGCCCCCACCCGCTTTCCCACTGAGGGTTGGTCCAGGAGCCTGGGCGCCAACTCTAACCCCTCTCCCGTCCTTGGCTCCACAGCGCGGGACCTGGCCTTGTCGGGAGAGGTGGGGGGGCCGGCAGGTATGTACGCCCCGCCCACCCCTGGAGCTCGGAAGTGGCGGTGTGGTCAGTATCGCAGCCTCCGAGTGCAGGGAGGGCGTCTAGCCCTGGCCCTGAGCCCGGCTGGGAGGGTCCTCCCTGTGCTGACCGTATTCTCACGTTTGAACACCCGCACACCTTGACTGGGGATCCAGTTTCAGGGTCTGTGAGTAGCTTCCGTGGACACAGCCCTACCTGGAAGCACTGCCACAGATGCTTTTGTGCTGTGTTGGCAGAGCTGAGTGGTCGCAACAGACATCCAGCAGCCCTTTACAGAAAGTTGAAAGACCTGGTGTTGGACGGTGTCCCCAGGGGGCCTGGAGGCCCCTCCGACTGTCCTCCCCTGAGGGCGCAGTGCTCCTCTAAAGCTGCCCCTTTGCCTAAAGCCCCCGGTCTTTTCTGGGTCCCTGTGCTTTTTCTGAGGTGCTCCAAGCTGGTACCTCCGTGCCTCCCCACCCCCACCCTGTTGACCTCTGCCCTCAAGGTTGTCAGGGACAGACAGAGGCGGGAGCTGGTGGAATGGGATGCACCCTGGTCATTTCCCACCCACTGCTCAGCTCTGCCCCACCCTCTGTGGGCTTCTCCACAGCTGTCAGTCAGCATTCTCCCGAGAAAGAGAACCAGCAGGACATGTGCATGTAGAAATTCCCTGTAAGGCATCAGCCTACAGGCTGGCATGTCCCAGGAAGACCTGCAGGGCGAGTGGACAGACCTGAGACCCCAATATCCAATGTTCCCATATTCAAAGGCAGGACTCTTTCCTCTTGCTCGTGGAGGGTCAGCTCTTCTGTTCTACTTGGGGCCTTCAACTGATTGGACAAGGCCCACCCACACTGGGCAGGGCAATCTGCTTTACTAGGTCCATCCAGTCAAGAGTTTTTCACATCCAAAGACACCCAGAATGACGTTCGACCCAGTGTAGGGGCACTCCATGGCCCACTTGGGTTGAAATGTTGAATTAACCATCTCAGCCACCCTTTCTACCCTTGGACTGCAGGGCAGGAGGCCCAAGTTCATTCTAAGCCGGAGAGAAAGGCATGGGTTTGAGCACAAAATTGTAAGCCAGACATGCGAGCTGGTGGTGGTGGTGGGTGTGAGTGGGATTGGGATTTCAGGCCAAGACTCAGACCTTGGGCACCAGTTGCTCCCAATGAATTTGACTCTCAGGCATCCCCCCATGGGTGTGGCTCAGAGGGGTCAGGCCCTGCTCTCTGCAGCCTCACCTGTGTGGATACTCTTGAGAGAAGAGGGCACTTGTGGTCAGACACAGGTGCCCATGGACATGGGGCAGCCTCAGGGCTGGCCCACCTGCCCGTGCCTGGGGATGGGCTCAGTGGCCTCAGCTCTGCTCTGGGCAGAGGCCCCTCTGAACCTTTGGCCTTGTCCCTCCTCAGACCGCTGCCGTGGGGAGTCCAGTAAGAGGCAGATGGTGTTCGGGGTCGTCACTGCCATCGACTTGCTGAACTTCGTGGCCGCCCATGAGCGGAACCAGAGGACAAAGCCAGAAAGTGCTTTGAAGCTCGGAGGCGCGGGGGCTGAGGCCCAACTCTGACTCCTCAGCGCAAGCCTGCTTGGTGGTTCTCTTTTGCTTTTGTAAATACCAAGCAAACGGGTGATTTTTAGCCCCCTGGTGCTGGGTGTCACTCTGTCCAGACCAGTAGCAAGACTGCTTATAGCTTAGTCCATGGCTGGCAGAGATCTTATAGTTTCCTCATCTTTAACACTTGTCTCCCTAAATGAATCTATTTATGGTTTATTCCATTAGATGTGTTTTTCTTTAACTTTCTTTTAAAATGTTTCAGCAAGCAAATCTATCAAAAGAGAACCCAGCCAGGCAGATAGACCCCCGAATGACCAAGGTAGGGAGACCGAAGGTGGAGGTGAGAGGGCCTCGCCAAGGAGTGCAGAACGGAGAGCAGCAGAATGGGGCCCAGAAGTGTGGGTTGGGGCAACAGTCCACTTGGAGCTGGGTCAGTTGGAGTGGCTGGAGTGCTTGGGGTTTTTTAACTGAGGTGAAATTCCCTTAACCTAAAATGATTGATTTTTAGATGTGTAATTCAGTAGTGTTTATCAGAGATTGTCCAGCCACCACCTCTGTCAAATTCCAAAACCTTTCATCCGCCTCTCAAACTGCCCCTCCCGTTTCCCCACTTCGCCTGGCAGTTACCACTCTGATTTCTGTCCATGGATTTACCTGTTCTGGATATTTCATATAAAGAGAATCACACAGTCTATGACCTCTCATGTCTGGCTTATTTTATTTTACATTATGTTTGGGGTTCATTCACACTGTAGCGTGAATCAGCACTTCATTCCTTTTTGTGCATCGGTCACTCAGCTGTGTCCGACTGTTTGCGACCCCAGGGACTGTAACCCGCCAGCCTCCTCTGTGCACGGGATTCTCCAGGCAAGAATACTGGGATGGGTTGCCATTTCCTTCTCCAGGGGATCTTCCTGACCTGGGCATTGAACCTGGGTCTCCTGTGTTGCAGGCAGACTCTTTACCATCTGAGCCACCAGGGAAGATTTCTTTTCTTGTGGCTGAATGGTATTCCTTATATGGACAGACCACAGTTGGTAGGTGTTTGAGTTGTTTCCAATCTCGGGCTATTGTGACTAGTAGTGCAATGAATGTTCGTGGATAGGTTATTTGAACACCTCCTTTCAATTCTTTTGGTTATATGCCCAGGACTGGAATTGCTGGGCATGTGATCATTCTATATTTCAGGGTTTTTTGTTTTTTTTTTTTGAGGGACCACCAGATGGTGTTCCACAGCCACACCATTTTACATCCCCACCAGCACTGCAAATAGGCTCCAGGTGCTCCATGTCTTTGCCAACACTTTTATTTTCTGGCTTATTTATTTATTTATTTATTTATTGGCTCCACCAGGCTTTTATATATATATATATATATATTTGGCTGCACCGGGTCTCACCTGTGGCATGCAGGACCTTTTCATTGTGGCATCCATGATCTCCAGCCTGTGGGATCCAGTTCCCCAACCAGGGATCAAACCAATGGCCCCTATATGGGGAGCATGGAATTCCAGCCACGGGACCACCAGGGAAGTCCCTGGCTTTTGGTTTTTACAGCCACGGTAGTGGGTGTGATGTGTATGTCTGTCACTCAGTTGTGTCCAACTCTTTGTGACCCTATGGACTGTAGCCACAGTCTACAGAGGACTCTACAGGCTCCTCTGTCCATGGAATTCTCCAGGCAAGATTCCTGGAGTGGGTTGCCATTCCCGGCTCGTGGTAGCTCACCCTGGTTTTGATTTGCATTTCCTTAATGACTAACAGCTGCACTCAATATGCCAGCAAATTTGGAAAACTCAGCAGTGGCCACAGGACTGGAAAAGGTCAGTGTTCATTCCAATCCCAAAGAAAGGCAATGCCAAAGAATGCTCAAACTACCGCACAATTGCACTCATCTCACACGCTAGTGAAGTAATGCTCAAAATTCTCCAAGCCAGGCTTCAGCAATACGTGAACCGTGAACTTCCTGATGTTCAAGCTGGTTTTAGGAAAGGCAGAGGAACCAGAGATCAAATTGCCAAATTCTGCTGGATCATGGAAAAAGCAAGAGAATTCCAGAAAAACATCTATTTCTGCTTTATTGACTATGCCAAAGCCTTTGACTGTGTGGATCACAATCAACTGTGGAAAATTCTGAAAGAGATGGGAATACCAGACCACCTGACCTGCCTCTTGAGAAATCTGTATGTAGGTCAGGAAGCAACAGTTAGAACTGGACATGGAACAACAGACTGGTTCCAAATAGGGAAAGGAGTATGTGAAGGCTGTATATTGTCACCCTGCTTATTTAACTTCTATGCAGAGTACATCATGAGAAATGCTGGACTGGAAGAAGCACAAGCTGGAATCAAGATTGCTGGGAGAAATATCAATCACCTCAGATATGCAGATGACACCACCCTTATATGAAGAGGAACTAAAAAGCCTCCTGATGAAAGTAAAAGAGGAGAGTGAAAAACTTGGCTTAAAGCTCAACATTCAGAAAACGAAGATCATGGCATCCGGTCCCATCACTTCATTGGATAGATGGGGAAACAGTGGAAATAGTGTCAGACTTTATTTTGGGGGGCTCCAAAATCACTGCAAATGGTGATTGCAGCCATGAAATTAAAAGATACTTACTCCTTGGAAGAAAAGTTATGACCAACCTAGATAGCATATTCAAAAGCAGAGTTATTACTTTGCCCACTAAGGTCCGTCTAGTCAAGGCTATGGTTTTCCTGTGGTCATGTACGGATGTGAGACTTGGACTGTGAAGAAGGCTGAGCGCCAAAGAATTGATGCTTTTGAATTGTGGTGTTGGAGAAGACTCTTGAGAGTCCCTTGGACTGCAAGGAGATCCAACCAGTCCATTCTGAAGGAGATCAGCCCTGGGATTTCTTTTGGAAGGAATGATGCTAAAGCTGAAACTCCAGTACTTTGGCCACCTCATGCGAAGAGCTGACTCATTGGAAAAGACTCTGATGCTGGGATGGATTGGGGGCAGGAGGAGAAGGGGATGACAGAGGATGAGATGGCTGGATGGCATCACTGACTCGATGGATGCAAGTCTGAGTGAACTCCGGGAGCTGGTGATGAACAGGGAGGCCTGGTGTGCTGCTATTCGTGGGGTCGCAAAGAGTCGGACACGACTGAGCTGAACTGAACTGGATGACTGACGGATGCTGAGCATCTTTTCACGTGCTCTTTTGGTCGTCTGTGCACCGTCTTTGGAGGAGTGTCTGCTGAGCTCCTTGCCCCCTTCCAAGTCAGGTTGTCTTCTGTTCGGTTGTAGCAGTTCTTCGCCTGTTCTGCACACCAAGCCCTTCTCAGACCTGTGATTTGCAAACATTGTCTCCCACTCTGTGATGTATCTTTTCCCCTTTCTTGATAGTGACCTTTGGTTCACAACAGTATTTTGTTGTTCTGTTTGTTTTTGGTTTATTTGGCCTCCCCCTGCGGCATGAGGGATCTCAGTTCCCTGACCAGGGATTGAACCCATGACCCCTGCATTGGAAGCCTGGAGTCTTAACCACTGGACTCCCAGGGAAGTTCCAACAGTGTTTTGTTTGTGATGAAGTCCAATTTATCTTTTTTATCTTTATTATATCTAAGAACCAGCTGCCAAATCCGAGGCTATATTTTCTTCTAAGAGTTTATCATTTTAGCTTTTACCTTTAGTTTATTGGTCCACCTTGAATTAATTGTCATACCTCGAGGGAGTCCGGGGTCCAGCTTCCTTCTTTTGTGTGGCTCCTCTTTTGGCGAAGAAACACTCTTCCTCACTGAGGGCACGGCCTGGTGGGTGATGCCATTGTCCCTCGGGAGCTTTGTGGTGGGGGCTCACAGCTGCCCCCCGCCCCACCCCAGCTGCTTCCCTCCCTCCTGGCATCTCCGGGGGGCTGCCTCGGAGCAGCGCAGTTTCTTGGAAAGGCTTCCTGTTGTGGACATGGCTTCGCGTCACAGCAGGGTGTGTCTTGTGGGAACGGCTGGTCCGTTAGTCATCAACTACTAATCTCCAAGACTAGAGGACCAGGTGTCCTGCAGCCTGGGGTCCCCTGGAGCCACAAGAAGGTCACACCACCATTCCACCCAAGGCTGTTCGGGCCCAGAGACAAGCCGGCAGGCAGAGGTTTTCCCAACCAGGCCCTCAGTTCAGTTCAGTCGCTCAGTCGTGTCTGACTCTGCAACCCCATGAATCGCAGCACGCCAGGCCTCCCTGTCCATCACCAACTCCCGGAGTTCACTCAAATTCATGTCCGTGGAGTCAGTGATGCCATCCAGCCATCTCATCCTCTGTCGTCCCCTTCTCCTCCTGCCCCCAATCCCTCCCAGCATCAGAGTCTTTTCCAATGGCTGCAGTCACCATCTGCAGTGATTTTGGAGCCCCCAAAAATAAAGTCTGACACTGTTTCCACTGTTCCCCCATCTATTTCCAATGAAGTGATGGGACCGGATGCCATGATCTTTGTTTTCTGAATGTTGAGCTTTAAGCCAAGTTTTTCACGCTCCTCTTTCACTTTCATCAAGAGGCTTTTTAGTTCCTCTTCACTTTCTGCCATAAGGGTGGTGTCATCTGCATATCTGAGGTGATTGATATTTCTCCTGGCAATCTTGATTCCAGCTTGTGTTTCTTCCAGCCCAGCGTTTCTCATGATGTACTCTGCATAGAAGTTAAATAAGCAGGGTGACAATATACAGCCTTCACATACTCCTTTTCCTATTTGGAACCAGTCTGTTGTTCCATGTCCAGTTCTAACCGTTGCTTCCTGACCTACATACAGATTTCTCAAGAGGCAGGTCAGGTGGTCTGGTATTCCCATCTCTTTCAGAATTTTCCACAGTTGATTGTGATCCACACAGTCAAAGGCTTTGGCATAGTCAATAAAGCAGAAATAGATGTTTTCTGGAACTCTCTTGCTTTTTCCATGATCTAGCAGATGTTGGCAATTTGATCTCTGGTTCCTCTGCCTTTCCTAAAACCAGCTTGAACATCAGGAAGTTCACGGTTCACGTATTGCTGAGGCCTGGTTTGGAGACTTTTGAGCATTACTTCACTAGCATGTGAGATGAGTGCAATTGTGCGGTAGTTTGAGCATTCTTTGGCATTGCCTCTCTCTGGGATTGGAATGAACACTGACCTTTTCCAGTCCTGTGGCCACTGCTGAGTTTTCCAAATTTGGTGGCATATTGAGTGCAGCACTTTGACAGCATCATCTGGGACCACACAAAGCTGGTCAAAGATGAACTCCTACCTTGGGGGTGGCTCATGGATGATTTGACTGAGAACAGCAAAACGTTTTTAAAAAGTGTTTTTCAACAGAACGGGTAGGACAAGTAATGTGCCCCAGAGATGCAAGCTTCCGATCCTGGAACCCAAGAATGTTCCCAGGTGGAAGTGTTTGGAGATGAGAAGAGATTGAGGCTTGAGGTGCACTACAATCCCGGATCACCCAGACAGGCCTAAACACCCTCACATACAGAGAAACAAGCATCCAGCTATGGGAGAAGCAAGGGGAGGTCTGAGACATGGACAGGAGGACGCGGCCACACACCAAGGAATGCCACCAGGGACCTGGGAAGCCGGGAAAGGCAGGAGGCCCCACCTCCAGTGTCTTGCCAGGGAGCACAGCCCTGTGACACCCTGACTGCTGGCTTCCTGGCTGCGGGGGGATGACGACTGTTGCTTCATGTGCCCATCAGTGATCCTTCATTTCGGCAGTACCAAGACGAGTGCAGATTCCTGTCAGTGGAATCATCAGATTATGCTCTTGTGTTTCACTTCTTTCACTCAACACAATATTCCGCTGATTTTTAAAATTTATCTATTTATTTGGCTGCATCAAGTCTTGGTCGCAGCATGTAGGATCTGCGTTCCATCATGCAGGATTATTCATTGCCGCACGCAGACTCTCTAGTTGGGGCTTGCAGGCCAGGAGTTGTGGACTTAGCTGCTTAGTTGATACTAAGTTGTGGACTCAGTAGCTCGGACTTAGTTTCTTCTCAGCATGAGAGCTGTTAGCTCTCCCACCAGGGATCAAACCTGCGTCCCCTTCATTGCAAGGCAGATTCTTAACCACCGGACCCCCAGGAAGGTCCCTTTTTAAACAAATCAGTTCAGTTCATTCGCTCAGTCATATCCGACTCTTTGCAACCCCATGGACTGCAGCACGCCAGGCTTCTCTATCCTTCACCAACTCCCAGAGCTTGCTCAAACTCATGTCCATCGAGTCAGTGATGCCATCCATCTCATCCTCTGTAGTCCCCTTCTCCCCCCACCTTCAATCTTTCCCAGCATCAGTCTTTTCCAAGAAGTCAGTTCTTCGCATCAGGTGGCCGAAGTATTGGAGTTTCAGCTTCAGCATCAGTCCTTCCAATGAATATTCAGGATGGATTTCCTTTAGGATTGACTGGTTTGATATTCTTGCAGTCCAAGGGACCCTCAAGAGTCTTCTCCAGCACCACAGTTCAAAAGCATCAATTCTTCGGCGCTCAGCTTTCTTTATAGTCCAACTCTCACATCCATACATACCCACTGGAAAAACCATAGCCTTAACTAGATGGACCTTTGTTGGTAAAGTAATGTCTGTGCCTTTTCATATGCTGTCTAGGTTGGTCATAACTTTCCTTCCAAGGAGTAAGCGTCTTTTAATTTCATGGCTATAGTTACCATCTGCAGTGATTTTGGAGCCCGAAAAACAGTCTCTCACTGTTTCCATTGTTTCTCTATCTATTTGCCATGAAGTGATGGGACCGGATGCCATGATCTTCTTTTTCTGAATGTTGAGATTTTTAACAGTTAAAAAAAAAATTTTTTTTGGCTGCACCGGGTCTTAGTCACGGCATGTGGGATCTAGTTTCCTGACCAGGGATTGAACCCGGGCCCCCTGCACTGGGAGCGGGGAGTCTTAGCCACTGGACCACCAGGAAGGTCCCCAATACTCTGCTGATTTTAATAAAATATTTCAGACATACAAAAAGGTGGAAAGAATAACCACCCCACTGAAGAGAGAAACCCTCACCGAGGGAGCTGGAGCCTGCCTGTGTCCTCTCATGGCACATGCGTGTGTCCCTAGACGGCATGTGCAGCGTCACGGGTGTCGTGGCTCAGCCGTCCCCCTCCGCTCAGCTCTGCACTTCCGAGATCGGCAGTATTGACAGGTGCTGCACCGGCTCAGCCGCATCCCGGTCGTTTTCCATCAGGCGGCTCTGTGCATCCGCACTGACGGACTTTTGTCTCCAGTACTTTCTTGCGACCTTTGGTGCTGCCACGAACTTTTTTAAAAAAACACTTTTATTTATTTTTGGCTGTGCTGGGTCTTCGTTGCTGTTAGGGCTCTTCTCTAGTTGTGGTGTGCAGGCCTCTCACTGTGCGGGCTTCTCCTGTTGCAGAGCACGGCCTCTAGGCCTCTAGGTTGCGGGCTTCAGGAGTTGCGGCTCCCGGGCTCTAGGGCTCAAGCTCAGCAGTTGCAACATGTGGGCTGAGTTGCTCCATGGCACGTGGCATCTTCCCGGATCAGGATCAAATTCATATCTCCTGTGTTGGCAGGCGGATTCTTTACCACCTGAGCCTCCAGGGAAGCCCAGACACGAACATTTCTGAACACAGAGGCCGATCCTTACAGATCACCGTTGTGAACTGGCCACTGTTGTCGGCATTTCATCTGTATTCATTCAGTTTAGGTCTCACGACTTAACCTCTGTGCTTCTATAAGACAGAAAGAAACTCACCCCTCTGTTGTGTGAGCCGCTGACACTCTGGGTGTGGGCTGCTCAGAGGGATGCTTAGGCAGGAGGAGGGGGCTGCTCTGGAGGAAGGGGGCCAAGGCCGGGGTGTGAGCAGCAGGTTCCTTCTGAGGTCTGGGGGGAGGGTCTGTCCCAGGTTCTCCTAGCTTCTGGAGGTCTGCTGGCAATTCTTGAGGTTTCTTGAGGTGTAGAGGCATCACTTTGACCTCTGTCTCCAATTCACAGTGTCCTCTCTCTGTATGTGTCTCTTTCCATGTCACCGCCTTTTATAAGGAGCCAGGTCATTGTCTTAGGGCTAATCTAATGACCTCATCTTAATTAACTGCATCTAGAACAGCCTTTGGAGGAGGCAATGGCACCCCACTCCAGTACTCTTGCCTGGAAAATCCCATGGATGGAGGAGCCTGGTAGGCTGCAGTCCATGGGGTCGCCAAGAGTCGCACATGACTGAGCGACTTCAGTTTCACTTTTCACTTTCATGCATTGGAGAAGGAAATGGCAACCCACTCCAGTGTTCTTGCCTGGAGAATCCCAGGGACGGGGGAGCCTGGTGGGCTGCCGTCTATGGGGTAGTACAGATTCGGACACGACTGAAGCGACTTAGCTGCAGCAGCAACAGAACAACCTTATTCCAGATAAGGTCACATTCCAAGGTGCTGGGTTAGGACTTCAGTGTGGATTTGGAGGGGACTCAGTCAGCCCCCGACAGCCCCCAAGACAGCCTCCCAGTGTTGGGACAGCTCCACCCTGACAAGCATTGGGTCCTACAGAAAGCAGAGTCAAGACCCGGTTCAGACTGGGTTGGAATCCTGACTGCAGGGTCCTTGGGCAGGTTGCCCTGATTTCCAGTCTATAAGAAGGAGATAAGATCAACACTACAGGTATGGAATCAAGTCACACGTGATCAGGCCCACCCACCGTCCAGTAAGTCTCAGCATGGTAATAGCACCACCCCTCTCCCTTGACCCTCTTCCCTGCCTCCCCCTCCTCTGGGCTCTGCCTCGTGGGACACGGCTCCGTGCTCACATGCACTTGTTTCCCAGGACTTGCACACCCTTGAGGTTTACATCAACCCATCAGTGTGTGATGGGGCTGAATCCAGACTCTTCTGGGAGCAGTTCCAAAAGCTAGTTATTTGAGAACAGATTTTTAAAACTCAGTTGAGAGCCTGATCCTCCCTGTATCTATTTCTGAGACTATTTCCCTCTTCCACCCATTATTGAGAAATGGGACCCCAGAAACCCAGGTCTCCAACCAGTCAGCATGGATTAAGTCTTTTGGAAAGCATGCTTTGACATGATTACTAAGAGCAATTGTTTGTGTGGGGCTGTCACCTCCAACCACTGTTCCTCTGGATGAAGGGCCTCCTCAGGGGTGAAGAGCTGGATAATGAGAGAGCTCTGAGGCTGACTGTTTGCTAGCCCTGGGGAAATAGTTAAGTTTCTTTCTGCAGGACTTCTCAGAGCCTTTAATATGCTAATGAGCATCGAGACTCTCTGTGAAAGGGAAAAAGTTAGTCATTCATTGATGTCCAACTCTTTGGGATCCCATGGACAGAGGAGCCTGGCAGGCTACAGTCCATGGGATTCTCCAGGCAAGAATACCAGAGTGGGTTGCATTCCCTTCTCCAGGGGATCTTCCCAACCCGGGGATCAAGTCCAGGTCTCCCACATTGTAGGCAGATTCTTTACTGTCTGAGCCACAAGGAAGCTGGTTCAAGTCTCTGTGTATCAGCTACAATTCAGTTCTCCTGCAAGTGATAGAAACCTCAGATGACAACGGCTCCATTCAAGTTCGAGGAGTTTATTTCTCTCTCACTGGATCACAGTGCAGAGGCCAGCAGTTCCATCATCAGCAGAAACCTAACACCTTTCTAATCTGCCGCTCTTGCTTTTGCAACATAGGCTTCTACCTCATGATCCCAGAGGGCTGCTGATGCACCAGCCATTATGTGTATGTTCCACTGAGCAGGGCAAAGGGCATAAAGAAGGGTGACACACTTTTGTCACACCTTTTGTCACACTTCCACTTGGGGCCTATTGGTTGATCCATCTGCCAACACAACAGTGCAACTTTGGGGGAATTTGAAAAAGGCAGATCCTCTGCCAGACACAGCCAGAAGGACACACAGCTTGACAAGGCCACAGTGCCTTTGTGCAAACTGGAAAAATGGTGAATTAGTCCATCACTATCCTCTCTTGAGGCAGACCTGGGACACAGCCCTGTGCTGGAGACCCTCTAGGTTAAGCAGAGGGTATGTTCTCTAGGCCCACCATCTCTGCTCCAAACTCTCACACTGGGCACAGCTGGCATTAGTCTGCATGGGAGGCTGCCCTGCCCCCTGACCTGAATATGGGAACACAGCCAATCTTAGCTGCAAGGGAGGCTAGGATGTGGAATCTTTATTCAGTGGCCACAGGCTCAGCTTAAAATAGGGGTGTTGTTCCAAAGAAGTCCTAAGGAAGAAAAATGTAGGGTGCTGGTTTGAGTCTCTGCCACAACCTCACCCCAGGAACCCTTTAAAATGAAACCCAAAATGACAGACAGCTGGCTCAGGACACTGGGGTCCCAGAGGACATGCTGGTGGAGTACGTTGGGTCCAAACCCATGGTCGTTCCACATAGCTGATGGACCTTCCCTGCTGGGGTGGTGGGCATGGGTCACGCTTGGTAGTACCCAGCAGGAAAGGGTCTTCCTGGGCTGTGGTTGCCTCATCTCATGACTCACATCCTGGGGGGAATCCAAGTCCACCTCCCAACCTCTAGAACAGAGCAGCAGTCACTCCCTCATCAACCCAGGCAGCTAGGGTGCAGGCCCCAAGACACTTGGAGGAAGAGAGCAGGACCAGGGCCTGGGCCACCAGGAGGGAGGGGCGATGTGGAGCTTCTCCACAGGGTCTGGCTGGCAGGCAGAGGGCAGTACCGCCCCATCCCTGGTGTGACCAGCTGTGGGTGGGCGGCCAGTCTGAGCCTGCCTCCAGCTTCCTGTCTGTCAGTCAGGCCCCCAGGTGCTTCCCCTTCTGAACAAGGACCAGGCTGTGTGGGTCATGGCAGGAGGCCTGAGGTGGCGCAGCCCCTCCACCACACTGCCAGGGATGGCTGGGTTTCCATCCTGCCCGTGTTCTCCGTCACAGCTGAGCGCAGGGTGAGTTCCAGGAGAACGCACACTTCCTGGAGCCAAGCCAGTCGGAGAAGGGAGCAGCCGTCCTCCATGTCAGTCTGGGAGGGGCTGGGAGGACTCCTGCCCCTATTAAGACAGAAATACTATCTTCAGCAGAAATACCATCCCAAATATTCATTGGAAGGACTGATGCTGAAGCTGAAGCGCCAATGCTTGGGCCACCTGATGCAAAGAGCCAACCCATTGGAAGAGACCCTGATGGGAAAGATTGAAGGCAGGAAGAAAAGGGGATGACAGGATGAGATGGTTGGATGACATCATCAATTCAGTGGACATGAGTTTGAGCAAACTCTGGGAGATAGTGATGGACAGGGAAGCCTGGCGTGCTGCTGTCCATGGGGTCGGAAGGAGTCGGACACGACTGAGCAACTGAGCAACTGTCTGCAACGCCTCATTCATTAGAATACTGGTGTGGCACACATGCCTCCACGTGGACGCAGAGGCATGCAGGCTAACATGGTTTATCTACCAAATTGGTCAGTATCAAGAGAGAAGCAGCAGTGAGGGGTGCTGGACGTCCTTGTCCCCTTCCCAGGCAGTGGGCCTCTGCCAGCTCCAGACCGGGGGAAACCAAACTCGGACAATCCCTGGGGAAGGTGGCCTGACAGCAAGGGCCTTAAATGCTCCCCACCTCCCTCCCTCACCAGGTAGCACTGAGCTCCCACCAGGGATCAGGTCCTGGGGCTTCCTTGCTCAGGGGAGGAGTCATACAAGAAATAAAACACCTGGAGACGGCTAGAGAGCAACAGAGAACAGATAAAAAGTAGTGTACTCACGGACAAGAATTCAGACGCGAACATCCTGACACGCGGATGAACCTGCAGGACGTGATGCCGAGGGAGGTAAGCTGGTCACCGAAGGATAAACACCAAATGGTCCCACTCACAGAGGCCCCTGAGGGAGTCAGCTTCCCAGAGACAGGAAGTGAGAATAGTGGGGGCCAGGGGCAGAGTCGGGGTGATGGGAAATGAAATAAATTGTGCATTCATGGTAAATGTTATGATATGTGTACTTTACCACAATTTCACAAAGAAAGGAAAATCAAGGAAAGGGTTGAAGAGCCCCAGGGGGCAGAATGGGCACATATCCCAACAGACGGGCAGGACTGCCCAGTAGACGGCAAAGGAAGAGCCCAGCAGGCCGAAGGCACAGCCGGTGCAAAGGCCCTGGGGTGGGAGAAGCTCTCCAAGTCAGGGGAGAGGTCGGGGGACCAGGTTCAGAGCTGAGTCCGAGGGTGGTCCCTCCATGGAGGTGCCCAGCACAGCGTCTCCTGCAGGAGCATACGTGCCCTGCTCTGCACAGCACACCCAGCCTCCATCACCGTGTCACCCGGATGGCCAGGATGGAAGTCCCCTGCCCGTCTGCCGCCTCCGTCAGATCACCAGCATCTCAGGCAGGGCAGGGCCTCCTGCGGCCTCAGCAAAGGCTGTGCATGGCCGGGTGTGCTCTTGACAGGCGGGGGTGAGTTACCAAGTCAGGAGGGAGAGGGGATGGGAGGCAGAGCCTCCTTGTGGCACGTCCCTCGTGGCCTAGTCAGGCTCAAGATGGCACCACAGGGTCAAAGGTAAACTTCACACCCTGGATGAGGCAGGTGTCTGCTGGAGGAGCGAGGTCCCTGGCAAGACAGGTCATGGGCACCCCAGCCCTTTCAGTACTTTTCTGGGGCCCAACACCAACATGGGGGAAGGCTAGTGGCTGGATCCAGAACCAGCATCAAGATTAACGTGACTCGCTCTTCTCCTGGGTCCATGGTGCCTGACACGGTGGAGGAGAGGAGGCCCCGCACAGCACAGTGGAGCACAGGGGCAGAGGCCACTCAGGTGGGTATCTCCAGTGGCGTCAGGCAATGGGGATGTCCCTCTGCTCACACTTCCCATGTGCAGCAGCCACCCTGACTCAGGGCACAGCTCCCAGCATCTGCAGCGTCACCTGCCCATGTGTGTTGGGAGGTGGATGCTGTGCCTGGAACCACTGCAGGTGGCCTGGGCTTCCTTACACATGGTGGCTGGGACCCAAGGGTGCGTGTCCTGAGAGGTAGATTGCCAGGAGGATGAAGGCCACGTTTGTTCTGACCTCGGACCCCAGCGACACAACTGTTGCCTCCTGTCCTGACATCAAGAGGGCAACAGACCTCACCCGGTTCCCAGAGACAGCGACCTGCTTGGAGGACGAAATTCTAGAAGAGCATCAGGACCTGGAACTACCGTTGTGCCCACTGGGAAACTCACCTGCCGAGACCCCACAGCTGCAAAGAGTAACATCCCAGTGCCAAGAGCCAGGACCTAATGGCTTTAGGTCACTCGACAATAAGGGGGAGATCATCAGACAGCCCCTTCAACACTGAATAAAAGCGATTTCTGAATCCCAGGGACAGGGGAGCCTGGTGGGCTGCCGTCTATGGGGTCGCGCAGAGTTTGACATGACTGAAGCGACTTAGCAGCAGCAGCATAGTTTCTCCCCTTCTTGATTCTCACATTTAATTCCTGGCCTCTGGTGCGAGGAGCTCGCTGTGCACGCCGCCCACCACCCTCAATCTGGACAAGGCCCCACATCATCTGAGATTGGCTAGTCCTCAGGACCCACTCACTCCTAATGCCCTCCCTCCTGGGCATCCTTCCTGGGGTGTGTGCCTTTAGAAAGGCACAATCCTTGAAAAATAGCATTTTCTACATTCCTTATTTACCTAAACGGGATGGTGAAATGGGTCTGGTTCGACTTCCTTTTTCTCCACTCACTGGTCTTAAAATCTTGTTTTCAGTACCTGTTTTGAGGCTCACTTCCATTTCGGATGTAGAGGCCACGAGAACACTACTCACAGCCTATCAACAAAGAAAAGTGGAGGATCCTCAAGATAACTCTTCTTGAGCTCAGAGAGCTGAGGCTGCGAGGCAACCAGGTGACTGTATTCTGAAGAGGGACAAGCCCCTCCAAGTCAGGTGGGGGTGGGGCACAGACTCGGGAGGGGGCAGGTACGAAGGAGGCAGCCCGGTCTTTGAGGACCAGCCCCCGTGTCATCTCACAGGCGTGCAGGACGGGACTGGAGAGACCCCTCAACCCCCAGGGTGAGCCGGCATGAAACCCCACCCACCACCCCTCCCCTCCCCCCTTTGAAGCAAAAACCTTAATCTAATGGGGGAGGAACCTGACCCCCCACCCCAGGCAACCTGGGTGAAGACTGCTGCTTCTGGGTAGGAGTGGGTAACCTTTCGGCCCCAGGCACCCACCCTGATTCACGGCAGAGGCAGGAGAAACCAGACCACTAGCCAGGCTGACCCTGGACGCCCAGGACACAGGACTTGCTCAAGATCAGAACATCTTCCTCCACCCAGGGTGGGGGGACGAGAGCAGAGACACCGCCCACCCCAGGGTGGGGACAGGTGCACAGGGCCGACTGAACGCCGGAGGCAGGGCAGGAACACGGAGGGAGACCTTCTGGCGGGAGGAATCTGAAGCCCATGAAAGCCACGCTGAAACTAAACCCCACACCTAGCTCGTCGGCTCAGCAGACAGACTCAGCCCCACACTGCAGGCCCACTGGAGGGTGCGTCCACTTCCGCGGCCCAGGACTCTTGGCCTTGGTCTCTGCTTTCTATAGAAAGCATCTGGCATTTGCTCAGGAGTCAGGAGATACAGCGAAGAGAAAACCACCCATCCTCAGAGCCAGACCTGAGAGTAGCTGCCTGCCGCCCATTCTCCATAAACTGCACGGCCGCTCCACTCGGCAGGGACCCCAGGGTGCTTCTGTGACTCTCACCAGCACAGATAGCACCCACGTGCATTGCTGTAGGTCCCATGTGACCCTGTAGGAGCCTTCTGGTGAAGCCTGTAGGACCAGAGTCCAGCTTCATTTCCTTGAGGACCGCTAGGTTCCATGACAACTGCCCCAGCAATGCTCCCACCAGCAGCAACCAACAGCAGGGCCACCCGCTAACAGTAGGGCCAGATAAATTACCATCTCACGGGTCTCCAAGTATGTGTCTCTGATGAGGCCACGGCCCAGAACATCTTCATGCACTTGTTGGCCGCGTGGCTTTTCTTTTCAGGGAACTATTAAGATCCTCTGCCGTTTTCTCCTGACTTCCAACAATTCTCCCTTAACCCTAAATGTGAACTCCTTACCAGCGTTAGCATTAAAAAAGAGAGAGAGGGAGGAGGCTTCCTCCCAGATGGTCGCCTTCTCCTGATGTGGCTGCATCTCCCAGGGCCTTGCCCGATGACTCACACGTGTCTCGTAGGTCTTCTTCACCCGGAGTAGCTATGATCAGCTCCCACGTTAGCTTCTGCTGGCTTCACGCCCCCACCCCAGAACCCCTGCATCTGGATTGGCCCTGGCCCCACTACCGTGAGGCTGCTCTGATCAAAGCCACCCTGGTTCCCATCCAGTGTCCTCCACACTCAGCTCCTCCTCTGAACTCTCCCCTCTGGCTTCACCCCCTACAACATTTTCTCCAGCTCTATGGCTGTCCTCCTGCCAACAGAACTCTCTGGCTGGAAAACTCAGGTCTGCACTCAGACAGCATACACTACTGAGGGCTTCGCCTCTTATCTCTGACATGGACTGACTGTGGTGTTAATATTGGAAGGAAACTGAGTTAACGTGAAACAAAATATGTTTAAAATATACCCGATTTTTTTCTACCAACCATTTTCTAAAGATGTATAAGCAACTAAAGCCACTAATTTCATTAAAATGTTCCTTTTCAGAGATACTGGAATCAAAGAATTCCTGCTTTATCCCTGTATATTAAACCCATCGTTGGCTTTTACAGGTTGCATTTTTTTTTAATGCATCTTTTCTCCTCCATTTATTTAATTTTTTGGCTTCACTTAGTATGGCTTGTGCGATTTTAGTTCCCTGACCAGGGATGGAGTCTGGACCCTGGGCAGTGAAAGCACTGAACCCTAACCACCGGACCCCCAGGGATTCCCCCCAGGCCTGTTTGGGTTGTTTCAACAGTGATATAAAAAGTAGGAGCACTTGTATGAGACAATGCCTCAATACCATTTGTATGTAACTTACTCACCAAATCATTTAGTTAAGAAACACTAACTAGTTATTTTTAGACCAATTAGAGATGAGACAGACCGGGACCCTGCCTTGCTGAGGCCGGACCTGGGCCTGGGGATCAGTGTGATGAGCAGAGTGGTCACTGGAAGCTGGCTGTAGGCTGAGACGCCTGCCCCCTAAGCCGGCATTCGTTGTCATTAAGCGATAGCTCTACTGTTTAACGAATTTTAGTTTAAAAATGGTACAGAGATCTTAGGTCTTAGTGAAAATAAGAGGGTCTGTCTGTAAAATGGCAAAAATAATTTGTGCTAAGAATTTCTTCTTAGAGGGTTTAGAGCACAGCACGTGGGCTAAACATAATATACGTTATCTAGGACACCTGCATCACGCAACAGAATGCAAAACACTGAATATCTGGCCCAAATACCGTTATCTTCAGGATTTGCCAGGTCATTGCTTTTTAAAATTTTTGTTTATTTTTGGCCGTGCTGGGTCTTTGTTGCTGTGCTCGGGCTTTCTCTATTAACAGCTGCAGCGCGCACGTTCCTCATCCCAGTGGGTCCTGTTGCAGCACGGGCCCTGGGCACATGGGCTGAGCCGCTCCTCGCTATGCGCAATCTTCCTGAAGCAGGGATCCATCGCAGGTCCCCTGCACTGGCAGGCGGATCCTTAACCACTGGACTGGGGCAATCCCCAGATTTTTATGTACTCGTTTCTCTTCTGAGAGAATATTATTAGTCAAGTATTACTTTGAGCTACACTAAATCTTATAAACCAACTTCTTCTTGATGTGAAGGAAGCACGTAGGGGCTGAAGGCTGGGCCAAGGTCTCACTGGGTGAAATTTCACGCCCACCCTCTCGCCTCTGACCTAAAGGAGTTGGAGACAGAACAGGGTGACTGTCTTCTGTCAAATCAATGAGAAGCGTGTCTCAACACACTTCACCACTGTCATTCCTCACTCCAGCCAAGTCCACAATTTTACATGCACTTAAAAAAATACTTTAGTCTGCAGACTTAAGCCTCTACGTATAAACAGTTTGGCAGTTAAAATTCTCTAACAGTGGTTTAATGGACTCTTCAGCGCAACCGGGAATTTCTTGGCAGGAAATTTCACATTATGAACTACAAAAGGTAATACCTTACCAGTGAATTGTTTTCTTCTCATTACTATCAGAATAATTAGATTTATGGTGAACTACAATAAAAAACAAACTGAAGCTTTCCTTTTTTTTTTTTTTCCTGGAAAACCAGTGACTACCTCAAGAAACTTAGAAAACATTCTTGAAGATGCAAATGGGCCTGAGTGCTCCAGGGTGGTGCAATCCTAATTTTTTAGAATCTGTGGGGGTCGCGACAAACCCCAAGTGTCACCAGCAAACATGTCAACATCTGAATGTTGTCCTTAAAATGCAAAAGCATCTGCGGTGACATGAGTTTTAGAAAATAAAACGTCCATGAAGCATGTTTGTTTTTAATTTTTTTGCTTTGATAAATCAGTTGCTTCACAAAAATCCCTTTCAAAGACAACAATCCAAGAAAACATTGTTACAGCATTCACATTTAAAGATTGTCAGTTCACAGACCAGACAGAACTAAATTAGGAGAGGGTGGCGGGGTTTTTTTTTTCTGTCCCTAACTGCCAGAGGCAGGCCATTCTCGCCTTCCTGGGATGTCTCAGCTTGTCTGAAAGAAAAGGTACTCCCCCACTTTCTCACCCCGGTAAGAGTCAAGTCAGGTCGTGGGCAGGTTATGTGGAGAAGACTCTGGGACTCAGGCCACGGCGACTCCAGCATCAGGGCCCTGTGGTCTTTGAGCGAGCTGGGGCCGTGGCCCACCTTACATTGCACGCTGGACAAACACTTACACTGTTTATTTCTGGAATCAGAACGCGAAAGCTGCGTTACTGCAGCAGCTGGAGCGTGGCTGGACATGGCCCAGCCATCTGCTACCCACTCAAGAGCTGACAGCAGGTAACACGACACTTTCAACCTGGATTGCAAGACACAGTCAAAACCATCCTTCAGGGAAAAGAATTTAACAAGAGCAAATTCCTTTAAGATGAGAGCTCAGCAGGGTTGTGCTCTCACAGATGCTCTTAAAACCCCAGGGGCTTAGAAATGGGTCTTTATTAGGTGCCAGCTAACTACCAATGTCCCAGACAGTGGCTTATGAGCCAAAATAGTCTGCCTGTTGGGTTAAGATCCCATCAGTTGCTCATGGGAAGAGCTTGAAATGCCCCCTCTCGAATGATCTTTATCCTAGTCCTCTGAATGTAGCGACCAGGATGCAGACTCCAGCTGCAGGGAGCAGGGACTGCGACCCTAGGCACCGACTGCCGGACCCCAACATGGCCCTGCTGTGGCCCCATGTCCATGCTGCTGCAGCCTGTGGAGCCCGAGCCCTGAGCCCCGGCTCCAACGAACAGGGTTTCTGCTTGGGGAAACTGACCTGGAGTGACCGCAGGTCGTGGTCACCAACCTGAACCTGAGGTCAGAGGGACAGAGGGAGGCGAGGGAGGGAGGAGGTGGCTGGCCAGCTTCCACAGGGTCTCATCTTAAATCCTAACTTTGTTGGACTTAAAACAATCTTTCAAACTAGTATAGTTTAAAAGATGTGACTTAAAAAATATAAAATTGTTTAAAAGGAACACAATAACTGCTTAAAAATGTTATTTTCTCCCCCAAAAGAAAGTCAAGTTTTTCTTTTAAATCTCCTGAAATATTTTAAAAGAAATTCCTCTGTATTTCTTGCTTCCTTCTAAGTTATCCAGGAAGTATTCTCCTATGACTAACTTTAATTATTAATAATTTGGGAAGAAAAAGTCAGTTCCAGAAAAAAAATCTGCACTTGCTCAAAACACCCCTGGGTAGCCTTGGTCCACAATCAATTACTATCGCTGCTTTTCAGGAACTGACGACCATTAGACTGTCCTTCAGGGCTTCAGGTGTCCCCACTGATGGTGATGCAGAGACGTCTTCTGTGAAACCAGGTCCTGCTTCCTCTCTGAGAAAAAGCCTCACTTGAAAGTAAACTGGCAGATGCAAATCCGAACCCAGGGAAACAAACCCAGCCTGCTCTGTGGTCCGCCTGGTCACCAGGAGCCGAAGTCCCACCATTATCCAGAGGTGATGTGATCAAGTCAGAGGAAGAACCACCAACCGAGTGATGCCGAGCCGCCACCGCCGCCCCACCCCCAGGCCCTGCTGGTTCCTGTCCGTCCTGCAGTGGATGTGCACTAATTGTGTAACAAAGCCGAGGGTCTGCTCTTTGCCTGCTCTGAGCCGACAGGAGGGACACTTGATAGTAGTTTATGACACACTTCCTATGCATAACATACGCTGACCGAAAGCTCCCAAGACAACACCCAGCTAACACGGCACACCACCACTTAGCCGTGGTCAGACTTAAATTAGACGGAAACAGTCAGCAAAAGCTTTTAACTGACCGCTGGCTACCACTTCTTAACTTACCTAAGCCCTACTTAGCACACACCTTGAGACGTACGTTTAGATAAAGTGTAAACTGCAATCTGAGCGACATATTGACTAGAATTTGAAGATATCAAAATTTCATTAAATAGACGTTTCTTTTATAGTAGAAAATGTGAATTACTACCCGGGAGAGCAGAGAACCAGAATACTAGCTAACTGGGGGCAGGTTCTTCCAATTTGGCCAACTCAGAACCTTTCAAATTGAGACAGTCAGTAAGTGTGCACTGTTTCTCCTCTAGAATTTACCCTTGACATAGTCATAATCCAATTCATAAGGAATTTATAAAAATAGCTTTTTATCCAATAATTCCAGCAAGGTAAAAATAGGAGTTTCTTTTCATATATAGCAAATGACACAGGCTCACGGAACATGAGGACGGAACCACATTTGAGTCGCAAACATTCGCCACAGGTCACACGCGGTTTATTGTGCTGTCATCCGCCTCACACGGGCGGCCTCCAGGTGCAGAGGCTTCTTCCTAATCCCGGGGCTGACAAGTAAACCAGCCCCCAGAGACCTGCCTTAACCACAGAACGAAATTAAAACTGCATAATTGTTCAGAAAATGGCAGCACTAGTCCTTAATCTAATTAGGGGCTCATGGGGTGGGGGGGAGGTGTTTGTCATTCATCACATTTTTAGCGTTAAACCTTTGAAGAATCTCCTTAAAAACACACGCACACACACACACGTGTGCACACACACACACACACACACACGCACACACACACCTTGAAAGAAGAAGTCGCTGCACCGGCAAAGACGGCCTGGAAGCTTACTATGAAATACAAAAGTGCACTCTTCTATGCCTACATATAAAACATATTAGAAATAAAACTGTGTAAAATGTTTGCTGTGCAAACTATAAAAAGGGGTGCCGGGCGGCCGGGCCCTACTGCAGGGAGTCGCTGTTCTCCAGGACCAGCCCGCCCAGGTGGCCGGGCGCCAGCGCAGCCCCGCCATCCCCTGTGCTGTCCACTGAGTCATCCTCGCTCTGCTCGGCCATCATCACCTGCTGCACCGCCAACGTGGCCCCGTCTGATGACAGGGACTGCAGGCTGTCCACGTTCATGCTCACCGGCGCGGTGATGGTCACGACGGCCCCTGTGGCACAAAGAGGCGTCACCATGCCATCGGGGTTCAGCCCGCTGGGCTGCACAGCCTGTCTTCCCCCGGCTGTGTTTCTGGGACCATCCACAGGGATTTAAGGAATGTTTCTAGGATCGTCCCAGACCCTGCAAAGCTAAGCTCTCTGTCTAGAAAGGGTCTGAGGGTCAGGACGGTAAAGGGGACAGACACCTGGGATGGAAAGCAAGAGTCACACAGAGGACAAGGGACCCAGGACACAGGGGAGAGGCCACAGGCAGGGGTCAGGGGGGAAGGAGGTCAGAGGACGGCAGGCCAGTCTGCGAGGGAAAGAGAACACCTGAGACACACTCTCCTGTGCTCCAGACCAACAGCAGGGAGTGGGGACATGAGGTACCCGCGAGCGGGACGCGGACTAGTGACGCTGGGCCGTGAAGGCTCCGCGCCAGGAGACCGCACAGCTGGATGAAGCCTGAGGGGACACAAAGGGTGAAATCCCAGGCAGTGGGCGCATGACACACACACACTCTGCACTGGCACGGGAGGGGCAGAGAGACGGGGGCGGCCTCGGGCGTCTGGCCGCACACCCCACTCTCCTGGGCACACCTGCACTGCCGACGGGCACCTGGACCAGCACTGTCCCCACGGTGGACGCAGCAAGACTGCTGCCTGCCCTTGGATTACCGCCTCGCCCGCACCCGCAGGACGGGGTCGCCCAGCCTGGTGCCCACCTTCAGACACAGTCAGCTCACTGGCGGCTGGCTGTGCTGCTCCCGAGGCGATGGAGTCAGGCCAAAACCTCTGGACGGGTCTGTTCTGAGCAGTTTTTTTCTTTGTTTTTGGAGTTTCTGAGCAACTAGAATCCAACATCGGCTGTAGGATTCGTCTTCTTGCATTGATGAACCTGTGTGAAGGAAATACTCATGTCAAAATGGCCTTTCCAAGGCCCCTGTGGCCTCAACGACAGGCCAGGTGCTTCACAAACCACATGAATGTGACCACGTATTCCCTGCTGTAAGAAGTGCTTAAAAGTAACGCCAAGCATCTCACCTAAACTTCCAGAGAGTAGGGCTGTTTTTAGAGTAATTCACTTGAATAAAGACAGACCGTCCCACAATGTCCCTTCTCCACACTGATTTATCCATGTCTATGAATTGGGTATTCACGATGACAGGGACAACACTGTTCAAACTGTGGATGTAATATGCCCTTCTCTAAGGAAGCGGCAGGTTAGAGCAGCAGAACCAGGCTCCCTGCAGCCTCCGGCGCCCGAGGCCCGCAGGCGGTGGCGTCTCTGAGAGCCCACCCAGTCAGGCCCTGAGTGTGGATAGATGTCCAGCTCTGAGGCTGCCTAATTGTGAAATACTAAGATTCAAAAAATTTCCAATTGCCTGAGGACATATTCTAATACTAGATATGAACAGGCTGACACCACAGAGCTTCATTCAGAGACCATCGCTGGTCCCTGCAGCTGAGCGTGAGCTGGACTGAAGGGTCACAACAGCCCCTCGGCACACCACGGACCCCAGCATGACCTGGGAGGGAAGCCCGCTGACATCTCTACGTCTGTCTGTCCTTCTCTGTCAAAGCTTCTACGAGGCACAGGCATGAGCTAATGATGGATGTGTTCAAATTCACTCCAAAATACAATTTTTGCAAATATATAAAGAAAGAAAGTCACAAAAGGTAAAAATAGCCACTAGAAGACTTCAGAAATTTTAGAATTTATAAAAGACATGTATTAAATTGTTATTAATTTTAAAAGGAAAAGCTGAGGTCAAACCTTCTAGAAAAGACAATTCTGTTAATAGCAGAGGAGCAAGCTAGGAGCAGCAGGGGCCCACAGGTGAAGAGGCTGACAAGCCACCAACCATCAGCACAGCCAGAGGCAGCGCTCTGCCCTCCGCCCCTCGCCCATCCGTCAGTCACCGAGTCAAAACACAGTTTCTAAATGGGACACCGTGAAGACATTGGTGACTGTCACAGAGCAAGACCTGACAGAACTCACAGCAACAAACACTCAGAGCCTTTCGACTCTTGGTAACACTCTGTTTAAAAGATCCAACAGGAAATAATCCAGCACCATGGCTTATAACTGGCACTTAAGTCAAAAAGAATAGCTCAAAGGCAAGACAGTAGAAATGCTTAATGCAGTGCCAAAGCATAGCTCCTGCGTGTATAACTGCACAAAATGGAAAATTTTTATTGCTTACATTGGAATCTACCTGACCTTCAAATTTACATTTTAACAGCTAAAATGAAAATACAACAATGTTTACAAGTGGTAGAAACTGTCTTCTTTTACACGTGCCAATGTTGTTAAGCTGAAATCATTTCGTACGTCTGAATGACAAGTAAAATAGTCAGTAAAAAATGAGGCCGATGGCTAAAAGTGCAATGCAAGTGCACGTTTAGTGACCCTTGGTGACACTTTAGTGACACACCCCGTGCCACTCAGTGGCATCAGCGCCTCTAACTTCAGGGGAAACGTGCGGTCAGGGCCCCAGTGTCCACAGTGACACGTGACACCAGAGCCACAACAGGGTGCTTCCTGGATGAAGCACACATTTCCTCCTCAGGACCCCTTAGGCCTGCTGTGGGGCAGGACCCCTGTGGCCGGCCAGCTGGGGGGCTGCCTCCCCACATCACTGTTGAACAAAGGATACAGGGTCTCAAAAGGAGTCGGGGGAGAAGGGGGCCACCAGTGATCAGGTGAACTCACCTCGGCCGTCCACGGCCCAGGGAAACTCATCCACAAAACATGATGGTTTAAGTGGGGGTGGGGGGAGGCCCTGGAGAAACGCATTTCTGATTGAGCGAGGACATCATAGTGAAAAGTTCTTGGGCATCGGTCACAAAACTTAGGTGAAAGTGTGTGCGATTTATGCTTAAGTGTCCTGCCGCCAATTCCAGACTCTGATAACAGAGGAATGCGCATGTAATCCCCCCACACCGCACTATTCGCTGGCGCCAGGATTTCCAGGTGTGCTGTTGACCGCAGTTTCAGAAAGCGGGCGCGTCTTACCAGTTGTTCACTTGGAGTAGTGTCAAGTTTGTCTGAGCAGCAATCTGTTTTTTCTCATCTTCTGTCGGGTACGGATGCTGAAAATAAAAGGAGTGTCACCGTGAACTTTACTTTTAAAAAGGAATTCAAGACCACCCTGGTAAAACAGAAGCACACAAATAATTGTTAGTGAAAACTGGTGTGAACAGTGCTTTTACCTAAAACTTAACTTTAGTCTTATATTTTTTCCAGAAATGCCTAAAACAGAATGAAGGCTTTCTCCCAGCTGCCCAAGAACACAGGTGTGGCAGCAGCTGGTGGAAGCCCAGGCAGAGGTGTCGTCGAGATGGGAGTCTGGCTCAAAGGGCACGGGGAGGCAAGAGGTGACGGTAAGAGCGCTGGAAGTGGAGGGATGCCAGAGGCTCTGCCAGGTGCTGTTCTAAGCACCCGATACAACTTTTGGTTTTTCTATCAGCTTCACAGGTGTCATTTCAGAACGATAAACTGTTTAAAAGCAGTTTAAACATTTAAAGCAGATAAATGGCTGCGTTTTGACCCGCAGCACAACAGATAATGTGATCACCTGTGTACATCCTACACAGGAATCCACTGATTCTGCACACTCACAGACGAGGAACCCAAGCAAGGCAGGGCACACCCTCCCCATCCTGGGCTGGTGGAACAGGAGGCGGCAGGAAGCGGCCTGGACAGGCTGCCCCAGGCCATCATGTCCAGGTGACACGTTCTGTCACAGGAACTGTGAGCATGAAGTGGACGGGATGCACTGAGGTCTCCTAACAGTGTCTGCTGGGCTAACGAGTGCTGTTGGCAGAGAGCTCAGCTGGGGGCTGGGGAAGGGGTGTCTGCTATTTCCTCCTTCTTTCATGGATGACTGAGATATATCACTTAGAAAAAACGGAATTAAACCAGAAGTAAATACAGACACACATAGGTTCTGTTCTGTTCTGTGGGTTCAGTTCCACCCTACCTCATTAAATCAAACATTGCAATAAATGGGCCACAAATTGTTCTGCTTCCAAAAATGTATATAAGTTGTGTTTACACTATACTGTAGTCCAATAAATGTGTAATAAGCATTTTTGTCCAAAAAAAAGTACACACCTTAATTAAAAGAAACTTTATTGCTAAAAATCACTAACCATTCACCTGAGTCGTCAGCAAGTCATGATCTTTTCACAAAAGTCACATCAAAAATGACTGAGAACAGATCATCTTAACAAATATAATGACGAAAGAGTCTGAAATAAATATTTCGAGAATTACCAAAGCATGACCCAGAGACACAGAGTGACCACATGCTGTCAGGAACAGCACCAACAGATCTGATTCACGCTGAGCTGCCACAAGCCTCCAACTCGCAGAAATCGCGACATCTGAGAAGTGTGACATGCTTGTACCAAAATTCACAGAAGCACCAAAGGAAGGTAATTTCTATCTACAGGAATAACGTGTCCAGAGGTGACTATCGTCCTCATGGGGGACCAGAGAGACATCTACTCTAAAACCTACATGCACTCAAATCCCTCATTTTGCACCGACCAGGACCTCAGAGAGTGGGCAGTGCCCACAAAGGAGGTGGGAGCGTGTTTCAGTTCTTAAGTGACCATCCTGTGTTGGAAAAATCACTGTGTATCTTGGGGACAATGGAACAGCAGCAGATTCATCTCAGCTGCGCTCCAGTGCCTCACACTGACTGACAGTAACTCACTTTCATTCCACAGGAGCGCACATGGAGCCATCTGAGAGCTTCTGCGAACAGAAATATCGTTCTTGTCCTCTAAAAAGCTTGTAAAATAAAAAGGTGACAGGAAGCAAGTACACAAACCAGGAAAAAAAAAAAGGGACAACTTCTGCCTAGAGTGTGAGGAAAACCCAAAGGGAGGATAATATTTACAGGAAACGAGGGCAAGAAGACATAGAAAATGTTTACACGGGAAAAAAATTGGCATTTTAAAATGAACCTATGAGCAAGGTCTATTTTAGAAATGATTAATACCTTAAAGGAAACAATAGGAAAAAACCCAATTCCGTTGTGTGTGTAATAGTCCAATCACTACATTACAGACGTACTCACTAGCTGTAGTAATCACAGCATACTTAGAAACACGTACGATCTGCTTTCTCACCAGGTACCTCAGCTTCCTAGTGCTTTGGGCCCCCATTCACCGTGTTAACTAGTTGCACAACCTCCCATCAAATCCACGGATCCTGATTCACACAACACCTCATTCCCCATTATTATAATGAACATCACTGTGACATTCTAGCCATGAAATCTCCATTTCCTTCTGACTCTTTCTGAGACCAAATTCCCCATGAGGCTGCACTGCAGCAAACAACAGTGTTCTCCTCCCACATGTGTGCGTGAGCTGTGCCCTCCCACCAGGGCCCAGCACGCAGAGCCTGACGTCAGGCAGAGGAAAGAGGCTTAGCAGGGACCAGGACCAAGCCCCAAGGGGACACGAGGCGACAATCGGGCGCTGGCCTTGGGGCTCCCAGTCAAGGGAGGACAAAGATGCCAAGGAACAATCTTGCCCTTGGCCCAGGTGGCGGGCACCTCTGCGGGGAAAGGGGGACTGTGGAGACCTGAGGGCACCACGGTACATGGGGCAGAGAGGCAAGGAGGTGGGGGCAGTGAGGATGCGGCTGCAGGGTGTGATGACGGTCGTGATGCCAAGGGGCAGGTCTGGGCCCACCGGCTTAACCCAGGAGCAGCCCCGGGCAGGACCATGGAAGGAAAACCTCGTGGATGGAAATGTCTGGTGGAGAGGGGCTTCCTGCCAGCCTTCCTGGCCTCCCGCCCCTCTGGATGCCAGAGGCAGCCTCCGCATCTGCCCACAAGCCCCCCTGCCCCCCTCTTCCACCTGGACAGGCTGTAACTCAGTGGGTGAGCACTTTCCTGCCTCCACCCCCTTCCACCTCCCCCTACCCCTCAAAGGTCAGCCTGTCCTTCCCGACCCAGCAGCTACACCACTGTCACCCCTGAAAACTACTCAGGGTCACCCCCTCTCCTGAGTCAGGGGCATGAAGACTGCAGCTTGGATGGGTCATGAGCAAGTCTTCCCATGGAATCAACAGACCAAGCTCCGCTTCACAGTCAATAGCCCATCTGCCAACCACTCTGCCCACAAGCTCAACTCCTCACCTCCCTTTCAAATCCAACATACATAAAGTGTTGAAAGTGTTAGTTGCTCAGTCGTGTCTGACTCTTTGTGACCCCATGGACTGTAACTCTGCCCATAGAATTCTCCAGGCAGGAATACTGGAGTGGGTTGCCATTTTCTTCTCCAGGGGATCTTCCCAACCCAGGATCGAACCTGGGTCTCCCACATTGCAGGCAGATTCTTTACAGTCTGAGCCACCAGGGAAGCCCATAATACATATAAAACATAACTATTTTGCAAGGTTTTGCCTGAAAGCACCATTTGTCTGCCCCACCATTTGTCTCTAATCGGCCTCACCTCCCCCCAGGTACATTCCACAGGCAGTTTCTCTCAGGCTCAGGCACTGTTAATGTTGGCTGAACTCAGGGATTCCCTCTCACTAGTGGTAACCCTGATTGATTTTAGTTTCCTGAAGGCTTTCTCCAATTCTGGGTAGCCCTCCCTCCTGTCTCGTGGTCTATGCACTATGGACAGTCAACAAAACCGATTCTTAAAACCTGGCCTACCAGCCCATGTAAGTCAATGTTTCCTAAACAATAAGCAGAAAGAAAGCATCTCGAAGCCGTGCTAACGGGGCAGTCACGTCCGTTCTCACCCCGATGTGCTGAAAGAGCCAGGACCGCATCACGTTGGTGGCGTGCTTCGGCAGGACCCCCCTCTTGTTCTTAGATGAGCCGTCATCTTGATGCAAGATGCTGAGATCTTGGTTTAACTGTAACTGAAGCTTTTAAACAATTGAAAATAACGTTAGACAGCACAGAACGTGATGGCAAATCCAACTGGCTTAAGACTGTAGGTGGCGAGAACAGCCAAGGCTCTTCTGGGTAAACAAGTTATTTATAGTACAAGCACAAACACTTGGACTCCATATGGGTTAGCTTTCTGAGGATTTGGTCCCCGCATTGTAACTATTTACACTCATGTCTCAGCTATAGCAAGTGAGGCAGGTGGGACGGGCATTGAGAAGTCAACTGAGTCATCCACTCTGAAGAGTCTCCCCCTCTGCAGACAGGTGCGCCCCTTCTTGTGCATACCTGTCCTCATCTCACTGCCTCTAGCAACAGACACGACAACACCCATTCCCAGCCTAAAAGCAACCAATGAGAAACAACAGGGAAGCCAGAAGAGCCACTAACTAGAGGAGCCAGGCCAGAACAGGAAGGAAGTGTAGACAGAGGGGCTGGAGGGCCTGGCGACCTCGGCCCAGACGGCTCCACAGCCATCTGAGACATGACCTCCCTTACCCTGAGCAGAGTATGAGATGCCTGTTCATTCCATCTTGGAAGGAAAAGGATGCATGTGTAACACCCCTCAGATGGGGTCTTGCCACATATACACGGGGAGAGAGCTTGGGGCCCCGCGCCCGCCCCAGGCAGCACCTCACTCCCAGCTGCTGCAGAGACACAGGGCCATGGTGCTCACCACCCAGACCAGGGACAAAACCATGGCCCACGTGGCGGCCTCCACACTGGCATAGCAGGGCCTTGCCGCTGGGATCTGTGCTTTAACTTAGGGCTTACGGACGAGGCAAACTTTATACATGCAAACATGCAGTGGCTTCTGCGAGTCAGTTTCAGTATCAGATAGTCATCAACATAGTTTATAGAGTTTGGAAGTTCATTTTGGAGGGTGAAATATATTTTCACTATATTACTTGTACTTCCTCCGGATTTATATCATTTTGGATAAATGAACACCAACATTTAAACAGAATTTATGAATTAAAGGAGAAATTACAACATTAACTGTATCTAAAATTTCTGAAAACTCAAGATTACTGCCGCGAACATGACTGTTTTCTGGGATGCACGTGTGTTTTTACTGAAGGACTGGGCAGTATGAAGCATTGCCTGTACACTCATGTACGTGCGTGCGTGCGGACTTTTAAAACTAGTTCCACTGGGGCTGGAATGGAGCCTGAGATGTGCCTGCCTCATTTACGGCCTTCTTCATGAAATCTGACACGGGGCTCCATTTCGGTGCCCCTTTTCTTATGCAGGGTGAAAGCACATGTGGCTTCATCAACAGGGAAAGTGACAGCTGGCTGTGTCTCGACTTCACGGACACCACCAAGAGGGTTTGGGGAGGCAACTAGGCTGAGGGCCTGCGAGGGGACCAGCACGCCCAGCCTGCTGCCCTCCAGCACTGCCTGGGCCTGCACGTGGCAGGGAGATTTATAAGCCTAGGAACCTGGGTGAAAATTTAAGCAGGAGTGAGACCCCACCACCCCATCAGTCTCAGCGGATGACCAACAGGCCCCAGCCCTGCAAGAAACAGAGCAGAGGCTTCAGCCTGAGCATAGCTGGAAGGCAGGAGGAGGGGGGCAAGGCTAGAAAGAGGGTGAGGAAGGTTTGCATGGAAGTGCGAGATCCCCGCCCACTCCTGCCCCTCCCCCAAGCAAGAAATCTAAGTCTGCTCCAGCAAAACTGCAGAAGGAGGAGGGCAGAATTTGGAGGTCAGGCCACAGAAGAGCCAGCTGCCACGGCCCACAGCCTGACAAGCAGCAGACAGCATTCATGTTTATACTGAGAAGAACAGTCAACTCTCCCCAGACACCCAAAAGCCTCTATCACAAACCGCAAACACCAACGCAATGAGCCGGGTGTGATGCAGAGGAAATGGACAGGGGACCTTCATGGATGTGATTTCAAAAAAAAAAAAAAAAACCACAGAGGGCTAAGAAAAGTCTTAGAAATTAAAACTACGCTTAGTATTTTAAATTTAATAGATGGGTCGGAATGTAAAAGGAAATTTCTCAGAATGTAGACAAAAAGTGGACAGTGGGAACACAAAGACAACAGTACAGAAAAATCCGTAGACTCAGCCTAGCAGGTCGCGTGTCCAGTTAGTAAGGGCTCTGGAAGGAGAGGATGTGCATGGGGGTGGAGGCGTCACAGAGTTCAGGGAAATGTCCCAGACTGGAGGATGCAAGGCCCTGGCAGTGCCTGGCACAGAGCAGCCCAGATAGTTCTGGTAGAACCATACCTGCAAATCTACAGGTTTTATCACTCCCAGCACACCCCACCAGGGCCCCCGTCAAATCTATTCACTCTTCTGTGAAAAAACCCACAGGGCTTGTTTCTCTGCTCCCAGCCCTGCTGCCCTGGAAGTCACAGACACCCGGGACATGGCAGGGAGGCGACAAGGGCGGGGGAGGGCCTGCGGGGCTGGCCAGGACCAGGGCAGACGGGGCTCGCTCATCGGCCATGCTGCATGTTAGGAGGGGCTCCACTGACCCCACCGACACTCTGCACTTCTGCTCTGTAAACTAGAGAAAATTCATATTCTCCCTTAAATGACTGCACGAATGAACCTCTACAAAACAAATAAGCAAGTGATTTAAGAGTGCTCTTCCTCTAATTCTTCGCTATGATGCTAGGAAATGCTCTGCAAGCCAGCTCTATGTTCAGAGCCGTTGTAAGTGGAAAACTTCAGGGAAAGCAGGCTCGTGGTGGGGCGGTGAAGGAAGGGTGCTAGGGGGCTTAGCCCCACTCCCCCCACTGCTGGGCCTGGGCAGCCACCTCGTGTCGTGGGCCCGTGGGCCCAGCATGCCCCTTGCCCAGGCCTTCTCACACCTGCTTCTGAGTTAGGAAAACATTGACACGCCTAGGGCTGGGCCTCAAAGTAGCCAATAAGGATGTAGAAGACATCCGTGCAGACCAAAGAGAACTAATGTAAACAACGGTCTGAAATAAGTACTGATGACAGAAACACTGCTTCTGATGTGAACCCAGCGAAGTGGGGGAAACAACAGCTGCGTATGTGCCTAGAATAGAGAGGAGACCGGCCTTATTTCATCTCAAAGGCACAGAGAGGGAAGGAGGGCCTCAAGGTGGGGCACACCACAGCATTCACAGCACCGTCACTGCTGCAAGCCCGACCCTACACCCTTAGCTAGAGGCCTGCAGTCTGCCGCGAACCTCCAGGGGTCTGGGAAGGATGCGTCTACACAGCCTCCAATCTCCAGCAGTGGAGACAGCTGCACAGCCCAACGTGGTGGGGAGGGGTCCTAAGAGACATTTTCCTCCTTCCTTAAGCTTCTCTGAAGGCTTGATTTTTTTTTTTTCATTAATTAATTTTTATTTATATATGTTTTGGTCATGTAGCATGTGGGATCTTAGTTCCCCAACCAGGGATCGAACCCAGCCCCCTTGCATCAGAAGGCAGAGTCTTAACCACTGGACCACCAAGGAAGTCCCTCCTTAGGCTTCTCTGGACTTTGCAACGATAAGACAGATGAAAAGTGAAAAAGACAGGCAACATGGACATTCAGGTTAACTGGGAAGTACCTGAGGAAGCAGGCCTGGGACAATGACCTTCATCCAGAGGGGAGAGCTCCACCTGTGCCCCACACTGGGAACACGCGCCCCACCTTCCCCCTGCACTGTGAACACGTGCTCACCCCCACCCCACCCAGCCCACTTCCACTCACCTGGGAGTTCTGGATCCGGATGGTACCAGGCGACAACGCCTGTGTCACCACTTGGCCTTGGGGAGTGACAACTGTGACAGGCTGATAGACTGTACCCCCTGGAAAGGACAAGAAAAGTTAAATCACCCCAAACCTCGACAGTGAACACCATGCCTCAACGTAGTCATGGAAGAATAAAGCCGTAGCTTACGGGCTTTGAAAATCATTTCAGACGGTCACCAGCACCTTGCTAGTTGACCTTTCACTTCCAGGGTGGGGTGGAGGGCAGCCAGGGCTCCTCATGAGACAGTGTGGGAGGGTGGCTGGGGGAGGTGGGCAGTCCATGAGCCCCTTCCTTGGCTTGCCTCTATTTCCTGGTATGTCTTAAAGGACTCAGGCAAAGGTATGAGATCACAGTTCTTTTTACTCTAGTTGTTTCTTTCATCCAATGCGCCTTCATCTTCCTGGGGAGGTTTCCTTTTGTGAGATTATGTGGGGGTTTCAGCCTCAATTTCACTCCCTGCTTCAGTGCCCTTGCCCTTTTCATGATGGTTCTGATGTGCAACGTCTACTAAAAACCATCACAGGAAGGAGGACAGAGTCTACAGTTCCTTGGTGCATCAAGAACAGGTAATCCCAACATTAAGACTGCATTTTCATTCCTTGTCATCAATTAATAATACAACTTACGGAATTCCAGCTGAGATATTTCAAATCCTAAAAGATGATGCCATGAAAGTGTTGCACTCAATACGCCAGCAAATTTGGAAAACTCAACAACAACTTAAGATTTTCCAGGTGCTGCTAGGAGGACAATTAAAAACTGTGCTATTTAAAAATTTCAGGTGGTTTTTGCTATGTATTTTCAACTTCTAATAAAACCTTTCCTTCCCATATTTTTTGACAGGGAAACACAATTTGCATAATATATTTGTTACTGAGGATTAACAAGAACCAGACATTCAAAGAGATCTAGATGCTGGTGGTCCTGTACTGGAAACTGGCAGTAATTAGAAACCTTGGTTATGTGCTGCTTCATTCTAATGTGAAGGACTTTTTCCTGCAAAAGCTCAAGGAAAGTGTCTCTTTCTCTGTCATCGTACCTGCCACTGTTGCCATGGTGACATTCCCCTGCTGCAAAGCGGATGCTGGCACCACAATTCCTTGGGGGCTAAGAGTGCCTGTGATGGCACTTTGAATCTGCTGCAAGTCAGAAACACACAGCAAAGAGGTTATCAGAAAACAGAAAACCCATGGTTAACACTTCACAGCAAGTGGCATAAAGGCATCATTAATAAAGGAAAGATGCTCGAGCAAAGAGCATCACCAGATGACAAGTCTTCACAAGGCATGTGCTACATCCGTATCTGGAAACCAAGAGATGCAAAACTGACTGTTAAATATGAAGATCAATACTGAGATAGTGCTCTCAGTTTAGCTTCCAAAGATTATCTTTCACCTCATCAGCACACTAAACACACCCTACAGCCCTGGAGGTATGATTAGGAAGACAAAAATTACCTGATCTCGTGACACACCTTTTCCATTCAACTCAGCTCAGAGTTTTCCAAGAACCAAAGCCTCCTGGACAAGATGAACTATTCAGAAGATGATGCCACATGCTGGGGCTGTGGTGGGGGGGGGGGTTGCCGCGGGGGGTGGGGGCACACCCTAGGGCAGCAGAGTCTGTACCTGCCCTTCCCACTGCACAGAGCACATCAGAGCCCCCAGCGTTCAAGTGTGTGGGGTGCTGGGTCTGCATCTGGCCGACTGCAAGAGCCATGCAAACGTCTGTAACACCACACTGGAGGATCTACTCATCTGAGGTCAGACCCAAATGGGCTAATTTATCCATTTTCTGTGATGGCTGCCCTGGGAGTTGACAAAGGACAGGCTCTCTGCACCTGGCTTCCAGCACAGATCTGGCACAGAGCAGGCACCCAGACATTTAAGGGGTTAAACAGCCTATGTGGATATCCTTCAGAGATAACTCCTCTGTGCACCATCACATCGATTTGAACATAAAAACTCCAGTCAGTCTACATCAAGTTTGCTGCATAAATATAAAGCCATCTAAGTCAGTCATCTAAGCTCCCACATCAGGAACACAGAAAAAGAGGAGCAAAATGAGACCAAGGCAGCAGAAGGAAGGAAATAATAAAGATGAAAACAGAAATAATGAAATTGAAAATAGAAAAACAGACAAAGCAGAGATAAGAGCTGGTTCTCTGCAAAGGTCAATACACTGACAAATCCCTAGTAAGACTGACAGGAAAAAAAAAGAGAGAGAAAAAAACAAATTACCACTATTGGGAATGAAACAGGGCCTAAAAAGACCCTAAAGACATCAAAAGATGAAAGAGGAACACTACTGTCAACAACTCAACACACATAAATTTGACATCTGCAAAGTGCAAAACTCAGCATGAAACAGATAATCTGAATAGCCCTATAACTAACAAGGAAACTGAATTAGTAATTTTAAAACTCCCCAAAAAGAAATCTCCAGGTCTAGGTAGTGTCACTGGAGAATTCTGTCAAGCATTTAAAGAAGAACTAACACTAGTTCTCCATGTCTCTTCCAGAAAACAGAAGAGGAGGGAATACGCTCCAATTCATTTGATACCAAAGTTAGCCAAAGACTGTATCCAAAAAGATAACTAAAACTAAGATTATGGCTTCCTGTCCCATCACTTAATGGCAAATAAAAGGGGGAAAAATGGAAGCAGTGACAGACTTTTCCTGGGTCCCAAAATCACTGCAGATGGTGACCGCAGCCACAAAATTAAAAGACACTTGCTCTGTCTAGTCAAAGCTATGGTTTTTCCAGGAGTCATGTATGGATGTGAGAGTTGGACCATAAAGAAACCTGAGCACTGAAGAACTGATGCTTTTCAACTGTGGTGTTGGAAAAGACTCTTGAGAGTCCCTTGGAGGGCAAGGAGATCAAACCAGTCAATCTTAAAGGAAATCAACCCTGAATATTCACTGGAAGGTCTGACACTAAAGCTGAAGCTCCAGCACTTAGGCCACCTGATGGGAAGAGTCAACTAACTAGAAAAGACCCTGATGTTGAGAAATATTGAGGGTAGGAGGAGAAGGGGGCGACAGAGCCTGAGGTGGTCGGATAGCATCGTCGATTCAATGGACATGAGTTTGAGCAAACCCCAGGAGAAAGTGAAAAACAAGGAAGCCTGGAATACTGCAGTTCATGAGGTCGAAAAGAGTCAGACACGACTTAGCAACTGAAAAACAATTATAAAATTTATAAGGAAAGGCAAAGGAACTAGAATACCAAAAATAATTCTGAGAAAGAATAAACTAGGAGAAATTGACCCACCCAGTTTTGAGACACATACAGCAACAAGTATCAAGACTAGACAGTCTAGAAACACATAACAGAGAACACAAAAATGGGCCCTACTAATAGCCGACTAATTTTTGACAACAGTGCACAGGTAATTCCATGGAGTAAGTACAGCCTTTTCAACAAACATCGGCATAAAAACAAACCTCAAAATGGGTCACAGGTTTAAATGTAAAATATAAAATTTTTAGAAAAAAAAAAGGTAAGAGAAAAATGTCTTTGGAATCTAGGGTGAGACATAGAGTTTTAGACTTGGCACTGAAAGTGTGACTCATAAAAGATTTGATAAATAGGACTTTATCAAAATGTAAAAGGTTTGCTCTGCAAAAGACCCTATTAAAAGGATGCAAGATTAGCTACAGACTTGGAGAAAATATTGGCAAACAATATATCTAATGAAGGACTTGGATCTAGAACATTCAAAGGTCAACAATTTTTAAAAAATCCAGTTGGAAAATAGGCAAAAGACGTGAGTAGACATTCTACCAAAGAGGATACTCAGATGGAAATCAGCACGTGAAAAGACGGCTGTCGTTTCCCTGACGGCTAATGTGAAAGACAACCACAGTGAAATGTTAGCACACACTTTCAGTGGTTAAATGCAACAGTGCTTCAGCGTGGATGAGCTCGACGTTATGCTAAGTAAAATACGTAGAAGGAAACACGCGGCATGATTACCCCCACCAGGTACCTAGATCAGTCAAGCTCCTAGAGACATAAAGCAGGATGGAGGGGCCAGGGGCGGGGGCGGGGAGGGCGAGGGGTCAGTTTCACGGGGACGGGGCTTCAGGCTGGGAGCGGACGGCGAGGGGTCTGTTTCATAAGGACGGGGCTTCAGGCTGGGAAGATGGCACGTTCTGGAGATGATGGTGAGGATGGCTGCAGAACCCTGTGAGGCTGCTTAACGCCCAAGCTGTGCACTCTAAAATGGTCAAGGTGGTCAATTCTGTGTTGTGTGCTTTACCACAATTTAATACATTCATTTACAAAAAGAGAAACAAAGCAATGACTGGTGCTCTGCCTTGGGCTCTGGCGTAGGACGCAGTCAGGCCCACTTGGTTCACGGCGTGAAGCCCAGGCAGGTGGTCTCTCTGGCCTGAGGGGCCATGTGTGTTCCCAGCACAGGCCACGTTCAGAGACCTGGGGGCTCCTCAGAGCAGGACGGCTGAGTACAGCCCCCGCCCACCCCCCCATCTTGACAGGGCTAGTGGCCTTAGACGCCCACATGCTTCACCCTTGCCGACACCGTGGTGACCCAACAGGCATGCAGCCCTGACGTAAATACCTGGGACTGGACGGGAGAGTATGGGCTGCCAGGTTCCCCACTCAGGAGAGTCTCGCTGTTCATCTTCGTTTTTAGACAAGCAATATAGCGACTGCAGAAATCTTTGCAGAGTTCATTAACCTTTTCCAGCTCAAGAAGATGAATACGCAGAACCTGGATGGCTTTTACCATCTAGAAGCAAGAAAATCGAAACTTTCAGACAAGAACCAGGGAGCACGAGGGTAAGCGGCCATCATCACCACACAGGTCTCCTGCACAGACACGGCCGCCTGGGCTGCCAGGACCAGGAGGAGGAAGACGTCAGAGTCTGCAGGACCACCAAGCACTGCAGCT
The DNA here is from genome assembly GCF_016772045.2 of Ovis aries. Taxonomy (NCBI): domain Eukaryota; kingdom Metazoa; phylum Chordata; class Mammalia; order Artiodactyla; family Bovidae; genus Ovis; species Ovis aries. The sequence goes on along the minus strand of NC_056054.1, from coordinate 263,869,271 downwards.
GCGCTGCCCTGTGGCTTGGTGTCGGGCTCAGCTGGTGAGTAGAGGGGGAGGCCCGCCTCCCAGATGGCAGGCACAGTCTGGGAGCTGCCGGGCTCAATCTCGGCCCCCTTGGTGACTCACCCTCACTCTGCTCCTGTTCCTTCATCTGTAAACGAGGATGAACCTGTGCCCACCCGCCAGGTGCCTCTTAATTTTGAAGAAGTTCAACTTACCAACTCTGCTTGCAATGGATTCTGCTTTTGGTGTCAAGTCTAAGAACTCTCTGCCCGGCCCTAGACTAGCCCCAGATCCTAAAGATTTTCTCTTACAGTTTTCCTGAAAAGTTCTTCAGTTTTACACAAAGGCACTAAATTTGGGAGTAATTTGCCTCCTAGTAGTACATAACGTGGATACCAGTGATGAACCAGCACCACAAACACCACTTCCTGTGAACCCACAACCTAAAACTCAGCTCGGTCCCCGTGACCTTGGTGCAGCAGTTCAGGCATCTCTGTGGAGTGAGCCAGCCAGCCAGCTGATGCTGAGAATGACCACATGCCAGCCCCGCTGGCCCTGTGTGGGGCGTCCAGCAGGAGGGCCCTGGTCCCTGCCAGCCTGGCCCACACTGGCACTCCTGCTCCCTCCTCACTGATGGCAGCACGTGGAGGGCCAGAGGCAGGGAGAGCACATGGCCTTCATCCCCAGAGAGCGGGAGCTGTTGGTTCCATTTCCAAGACGAGGACTCAGACTCAAAGTCAGACACCTCATCTAGAAAATCTATCTAGCTGTAAGGGTGAATATATACTAAGAAATTAAAAACAGCACCTAAAACCAGGGCAGTTTATCCAGGGAAGTTTTCCGAAAACCCTTCCCTGCTAATGAGGGGCCTCAGGCTGTGGTCTGAGAGCTGGCCGACTCCAGCGGGGATCTGGTGGAGGAACACGTCCCAGACACAGGCTGCCAGTGCTGGAGGGCACCGCTCCCCTGGGGCACCACAGTGACGTCACCCCAAGGAACTCTCCGCGGCCTTCAGAAAGCACAGAGAACGCAGAGGTTGGGAGCACTGCACCTGGGAGGAAGATGCCCTCGTGAGCCGGGCTGGCTCGGACAGAAAGGCCAAGGAGGCCGCAAGGGGCGCCAGAGGCTCTGTTAAGCTGGCCCCGGCTCTGTGCTCATGCCTGCTCCGCCCCAGGTCTTCACACAGTCTATCACCCACCAGCAGTGCTGGCCTCCAGAGCAAAGCCAGGGTCCACGATCAGGGGAGAGCTGAGAGCTGATGCTGGGCTCAGACACACTGCCTGGGAAGCAAGGCAGGGGGCACGGCAATCCCAGAGGGCCTTCCAAACACTCGGGAGGGACTGAACTCCTGGCCCACTCAGCTCACAGGCTCAAGCCATCTGGCTGGATTACTACAGGAAGGGGTCACTGGAGAATGCTGGAGACCTGGCTGATCTCAAGAAATGGAAAATTCCCCGCTTCAGCAAAACCAAAAACAATCCAAAGTTCTAATTAGAGATGTACAATTTACTGAACAGGTTAAATTTAGAAGAAATAAAAATGAAAACCGCGAATTTTACTTACTAAATTGTCAGTTTCTGGATCTTCACAGAAGAAGGGCTTTCCCTCCTTCTCCTGCTTCCTCACAAAGTTCTCAATGTCCACATCGAAACTGGCAGAAGTTGTGCCTTCTGAGCCCTGGGTAGACTGTTCACATTTTTCAAACAACAAAGCTAATAATGGAAATAGTGGATGCCTGGGGGGGAAAATGTTAAAATATGTGTTCTACATTTTCATGAAAATGCTTTAGTACGTATATACGCACTGTTTTATATAAGAGCTTTGCTGAGATATAATTCACATGCCACACAATTCACCCGCTTACAGTTTATAATTTGGTGGATTTTAGTATATTCACAGAGTTGTACAACCACCACCGTCAATTTTATAATATGATCACCCCCCAAGGAAACCCTGTAGCTGTTCGTAGTCACTCTCCATTCTCCACCAAACTCCAGCCCCAGGTCAGCACTAATCTGCCGTCTTACAGATTTGCCAGTTCTAGACATTTTATACAAATGGAGTCATATATTATGTGACCTTCAGTGTCTGACTTTTTTCACTTCGCATGATGTCCTCAAGGCTTGTCACTGTTGGAACATGTATCAGTCAGTACCTCCTTCTTTGTTCTGGCCACATAATATTCCATTGCATGGTTAACACCAGCTGGCTAACTCCGGAGTTTACGTTAGGTCCATATTCTACTTTGAGTAGATTTTTGTGTCGGATGTGAGCTTAGGGCATGGGTCTTCTCTCTGCTCATCGATGTCCAGCCGCTCCAGCGCCATTTGTTGGAGAGTCTACCTCTCCTCCACTGAGAAAATCAAGTAGACAAAGTCTTCCAACTTCATTCTTCTTGCTCAAAATTGTTTCAGCAGCTCTAGTTCTTTGACTTCCATATAAAATTTACGACTAACTTGTCTATATGTATAAATACATCCTGCTGAGATTTTCATTGGAACTGCTACAGAGCTAAAGATCAATTTCAGGACATCTTTACGATGCTGAATCTTCCCGCCCATGAACACAGCATGCCCTTTTATTAACGATTTCTTTGCCTGCCTGCATGGGCGTTTTACAGTTTTCAGCATAAAGTTTCTGCATGTGTTTTGTCAGATTTACATCAAAATTTTTTTGGAGCTCTTGTAATGGTATTATTATCTTTTTAACTTCAGTTTTCAATTGTACACTATTAGTATAAAAATAGGACTGGTTTCTATGTGTTGCTGTTGCAACCTGTGACCTTATTAAACTCAATTGTTTCATTCTGGAAGTTCTTTGGTAAACTTTGAGATTTTCTATACATAGACAATCACATCATTTGTGCATAAAGCCAATTTAATTTCTGCCTTTCTAACTGGATATGTCTTTTCCTTGTCTTGCCTCACTGAACTGGCTGAACTTCTGCCACAGAGATGAACAGGAGGAGCCAGGGTGGACACCTCTGCCTTGTCCCCAGACTTGGGGAAAACATTCCATCTTCCACCATTAAGTATGACGTGAGCTATAGGTTTTTTGGTAGTTTCCCTACATCAGGTTAAGAAAGCTCCCCTCTACGACTGCTGCACTGGCGGTTTTTAGGTATAACTGGCTGTTGACTTCTGTCAAATGCTTCTTGGCATCACTTGATATGATCACATCATATGGCTCACTGGTTGATCTCTGAATGGTGAACCAGTCTCGCTTCCTGGGATAAACTCCACCTGGTCAGTAATATTCTTCTCTTTCCATGCTGCTCTGCTCGATTTTGTTAATATTTTACTAATGATTTTTATGCCAAAGTTCATGAAGCATACGGACTGGTCTTCACGTTTCTTTTTCTGTGTTGTCTTTGTCTGGCTTTGGTGGCAGAGGTGATTCTCCATTCATAAGGTGAGCTCAGAAGCACCCCGTGTTCTGTTTACTGGGAGAAACTGGGTAGACTTCCTGTTTCTCCTTCTTTGTGGTAGAAATCTCTAGTACCATCAGCTGGGCTTAAAGACTGCTTGTTGTAAGGTTGACTAAATGTAGACTTATACTCCAAAACTGTTTTTTAAAAAGATATTAGCAATAACATGGTAACCTGAGAAAACTTTCACCCCAGCATTATCACATTCCAGCCCACTACTCTGCCCAGCCAACAGCTCACTTTCGGTTTAACCAGGCCTCCATCCTCATCACTCCTCTGAACGAACACCCACACACTTCACATCTCACCGCTACCTATAAATGGCCTGCTTATCTGCATCCATCGGTGTCTGGGACCCCACCGGGGGAGGGCTCACTCCTTCCACATCTGGTTCAGAGCAGTTGGGGTCTTGCTCCGTTTTTAACTCTGTGACTACCTGCATCTGTGAGAGGAGGAGAGTATTTTTGTTACTAAAAACAAAGTAAGTTGCTGCTAAGTATTCTACTCTCAAAGCAGAGGAATGGCAAACTGCCAGGTGGTTATATAACTGGCAATAGTACGTAAGGAATATACCAACAAAGCTCCTTTGAATGTACTAATAATATGCTTTTAAATGGTTAAAAAAAAAGGTCAGATTTCCAAACCATTTAAAAATTGAGAGGACTGACGTGTGAAACACATTATTTGCAAAACCTCTGAAGGGAACCAGTGCATGTGAGACCTGACCCGTCCGCCTCTCCTCGCTGTAACATCCTCACAGCAGGTAATGCTGTGGTTGGAGAAGGAGAAACAGTCCACGCTCTCTTATCTTGTCACAAAAACAACTCAAGCCCAAGACACTTCATATGTGTGATGGGGCTGGAATTCTCCCTTACCAGTCCTTAAACTCAGGAATACACAAGGTATAAAACTTTAAGGAAAGTCACTGCATCTAGAAAGCAAAGACCAGCTGGGTTTAAAGAACAGCTTTAAACATAAGAGGAAGTCTTGAAGCTATTATCATTGAAATTGCTTTGGCTGGCTGTGCTATTTGGAACTTAGGGGAAGAATATTTAAATCCCTAAACATAAAAGAAATCGATTTACAAATAAAACAAAACCACTCCCTTAACTTCTCTTATCCCTGAGCAGATCAGTGCCCTGGCTTCTTCAGGGCTGGGGTGTCTGGGATCTACCTGCCCCGCCCCCAGCTGCTTCCCCTTTCCCCTCAAGGAGGTAGACTCTTGGGGGAGCCTGGGTGGCGGGGCTTATCCTCAGTCGTCCTGCCAGGAGGGCAGCCTGGCGCTCGGGCTGCAGCCCTGCAGGCTGCCTTGGGCTTTGTTCTCTCCAACAGAACAGAGCCAGCAGGTCACTCCATGATGCTTCCGGATGAAACAGCATACTCAGGAATAGCTTCTCTCTTAAAAAATAAACCAAAACCGAAAGCAACTGACTAAAAAAGCCCAATCAAACAGTATTTCTGGAGAGAAGTCTGACAGTATTATTTTTTAAAAAGCTTAAGATTTATTTCAGGATTTTTTAAAATGATTATGAAAAAAGACCAATCTAACTGTTCGCCCTCAGAGGGCTGTCTAAGTAGACGTGGTCGATCTATATTGTAGAAAATCAAATGCTTACTGCAAGGAAGAACACTCACAACAGTTTTCCACATCCTGGGAGGTGCGGAGCTATTACAAGCACTGGCCCAGCCCTCCCTGGACTCAGTGCCTCAGGGCGGGGGTCAGCTGCAGGGGCAGTAGAGGTGAGAGCATGTGAGGGTCCAGGGTCCCCAGGGCACAGAGCCCGCAAGAAGTCGCCACAGGGACGCCATTAGATGTGCCTCTGAGAAACAAAATCACTTGGAAATAGCAGAGGACTTCCGGTAAAGAGAGCAGCCTGGAACAGAATTCCCTATCTCTGAGAAGTAGAAACACTTAATTTGAAAAGTCAACAAAAACAAAATTGCTGCAATGGGAAACATTCCAGGAATGGCATAAAACTGTCCATCAAAGAAAGACCTAACTTGGAAAGGGAGGGGCACAGCCTCCAAATCTCACCAAGTGGGGAGTGACAGGTGGGTGAGCTGCCCCAGGCTTGGGCGCTCCCTACACCCTCAAGCAGGGAGCTGGGTATCGTGACCGCCTCCTGCAGGGATAGGAAAAGTACAGACAGAACCCCACGCGTCATCAGATGAGCCCCCTCCACCGCCCACATCCACGGACAGAAACAGAGCAGATGGTCCGGCTCCACTCAGACCAGCAAGCGGGCAACACGGGAATCTGCGATCATCACCACAACCAGCTTTTCTGTAAAACCGACATTTACTAACACTAACATTAAAAAGGTAAATTCCCAAGAAACTCTGATTTAGGGGACTCAAAATTACTGAATCTTGGTGTTATTTAGGAAACAACTTGAACAATTCTACAGCTAATCCTTCGGAGCACCAAGATGTAATAAATGCATCGAGCATTTAACAGTGACCCTGCATCCGCAGGGAGGCATGTGTGAACGCACAGGCGCTGCGGGTGCCCCAGCAGGGAGGCGTGTGTGAACGCACAGGCAGGCGCTGCGGGTGCTCCAGGAGGGAGCCGTGTGTGAACGCACAGGCAGGTGCTGCGGGTGCTCCAGCAGGGAGCCGTGTGTGAACGCACAGGCGCTGCGGGTGCCCCAGCAGGGAGGCGTGTGTGAACGCACAGGCGCTGCGGGTGCTCCAGCGCCAGGTGGGTGGGCTGCTCAGGGTGTGGGGCAGGGTGCAGCGCTCACTTGTTGCCCATCTGGATAGCTGTCTATGCTCAGTGTCTGTGTCGCCATCATGGTGAATGAATTCCTTATAAAACATCAGATCGTCTTGAGTCAAACGCAAATGGTGTCTGGGAAAACAAAAACAGAGAAGCATCAGTCACTAAGTCAGAGCATTGCTGTCTGCTTACTCCATAGCGCCCATATACCTTTTAAAATACGTTATTTCCACACGGAAAGTAAAAAGCACCCTTCACTACGGTCTAAGACAAACACTACGCGGCACTCCGCACCTGCCTGGTAATCACACATTAGTGCCTGCCTGGCCGGGTGTGTCAGCTCGTTTGCAGGCATTTGGGTCTCCCTCACTCACTGAGCAACACCTAGTAAAGTCTACATGTGCAGGACACTGTCCTGGGCCCTGGGGCTTTCCCAGGACCACAAACAGGAGGGACACCAGGCAGCACACAGGAGACATGGGCAGGGGAACACGACAGAGGGCGAGCGTGCAGCTGGCGGGCCCCAGGGCCATGTGACACTGAGCCTGCCAGGCCAGTCTTAGGCAGGAGGGACACAGGAGGGCTTGGAGGGATGGCGCCAGGCATCAGCTTACAGCCACAGGCAGCACAGAGGTGGACACTGCCATCCACCTGTCAGTGCACACTCAGGTACCTGAGATGAGGAAACTAGGTGGGGACAGAGGATGACGGGGGCAGCTGCCCGCCACCCACAGGCAGTAGGACAGTGGTGCTGTGTGCAGAGGGACGGCAGGGAAGGGGCGGCATGGGGGGGAAAGAGCAGGCCACACCGGCTCATGGTCCAGGTAAACATGGTGGTCTTCCTGGGGGGCAGGAAGTCCTGGGAAGGTGTGAGCAGGAAGGCAGAGGCTTCAGCTCAGGACAGGCCCTCTGATGGTGTGCAGGGCGGACTGAATGACTGTGGCGCCAAGGAGGGCGGGGGCGTGTGGACAAGAGCCTCAGAAGCACAGGCTGTGCAGAGGGTCTGGCTGCACGTGGGAAGGGTCGGGAGAGTTGACAGTCCTCACCTGAGCAACCGGCCAAGCAGAGCCGCATGTCCAGAGGTGGAGCCAACCGTGGGGAACAGGTTCTATGGCCTGGGGGGAGAAAGCAAGAGACAGGACGTTGCAGGCTCGAGACGCTTCTCAGCATCCACAGGGAACCTGAACAAGCGAGGCTGGGCCACAGGGACAAGCCCGGCACCCATCATGGCGCGGCCAACATGTGCAGAGGCCCGACGTGTCCTCCAGGAGGGTCCATGTCCTAGCCCGGGCCTGCACACGGAGCCTTACTTAGACATAGGATCTTCACAGATGTCATCATGTTAGGGGTCGAGAGAGAGTGTCCTGGAAAGGGGGGAGTGGAGAGGCTCTAGGGGGCAGCCAGGTGAACCCCTGTGAACTGGAGGCAGAGCCTGGAGTGACACTGCAACAAGCCAAGGACCCCTGCAGCCAGCTGGTCGGGAGGGACCGAGCCGGGAGGGCCTGAGCCGCTCACTGACTGGTGTCCTCTGACAGCAGCTTCCGGGCAGGTCTGCCACGGTCCCTACAGCGGACCCAGACGAAACACAGCAGAGGCCCTAGAGAGTTCCAGGCAGACGACCAAGGCCACAGCCATGTCAGCCTCGGCTGGAAGCCAATTCTCCAAGGTCTCTTTCGAGGACCCACCAGCAGGGTGGAACACACAGCAGCCAAGCCCACTGCTGCCCGATCCAGCCCACGCTTCCACTCTTCCAACTTCGGGGGCTTTCAGAATGCCCACAGTGAATACTGCAGACAAGCCAAAATTTTATCAACAGAATATATAGACGTGTAGTCCTTCTCACTACCAAATCTGGTTAAACCTTCAATATGGGACCTAACTGGGTACAACTGTTCTAAAAGAGAATTTTGAAATTTGTGTCAAAAGTTTTGCAAATACATTCAGTCTACGATGGAAGAAACTGGAAGAAGTGGGGGAGGGGGTGGGGGGAAAGCAACTCCATGTGACTAATATTTCATTGAGTATAAGATGGGGGAAAGACACAGATGTATAGAACAGTCTTTGGACTGTGGGAGAAGGCGAGGGTGGGATGATCTGAGAGAATAGCATTGAAACATGTATATTACCATATGTGAAACAGATCGCCAGTCCAGGTTCGATGCATGAGACAGGGTGCTCAGTGCTGGTGTACTGGGATGACCCTAAGGGATGGGATGGGGAGGGAGGTGGGAGGGGGGTTCAGGATGCGGAACACATGTACATCCATGGCTGATTCATGTCAATGTATGGCGAAAACCACCACAATATTGTAATTAGCCTCCAATTAAAATAAATAAATTTAAAAAAAAAAAAGATAGGAGGAAAGAGTGCCAAGGTAACCAACACTGCCGCAGGACACCCAGGAAGCCAGAAGAGCAGCCAGCAGATGGCGCTGTCCGCGCGAAAGGGCAGTCCAGGTCCAGGCCAGCCCGCGGCACTGTGACAGCAGCGGCAGAACAATCCTCCACCTGGGCAGTAACACGGACTGGCACCTGCGGGCGGGCAGCGGAATCCACGGGGTTCACCCGGGCAGAGTTGCTTGGGCATGGGAGGAAGGGTCTGCTCCAGTCAAGGCCTCTGCCAAGCTGCTACAGGCCCTCCCAGATCACAGACAGACCCTGCCCTATTGCACAGAAAAGTAAGTGTCTCTTATGTTCAAACTCAAACAACAGTGCCTTCACTTCTTTTTGGAAAAGATTATACTCCATTTATAGTTACTTAAAAATATTGGCTATATTCCCTGTGCTGTGCAATATATCCTTGAATCTTACTTTATTTTTAAAAAAATATTTATCTACTGCTTATTTGGCTGTGCCAGGCCTCAGTTGCAGGATTCGGGATCTTTAGTAGTGGCAGCATGTGGGATCTTGTTCCCAGGCCAGGGATCAAACTTGGGCTCCCTGCATTGGGAGTGCAGTCTTAGCGAAGATAAGGAAGACCCTATCTTGTCCATTTTATACCTAGTAGTTTGTGTCTCTTAATCCCCTACCTCTATTTGCCCTTCCCCTCTCCCTGCTGGTAACTACTAGTTTGATCTCTGTATCTGTGAATGTGCTTCTCTTTTGTTATAGTCACTAGTTTATTTCTTAGATTCCACATATAAGGGAACCATGCAGAATTTGCCTCTTATTTCACTAAGCATAATATCCCCCATATCCACCCATATTGTCTCAAAAGGCAAGTTTCCATTTTTCATGGCTGAGTCATATTCCACTGTATACATGTACCACTTCTTCTTTACCTACTCTGCTGATGGGCGCTTAGACTGCTCCCATATCTTTGCTACTGTAAATAGTGTTGCTATGAACATCTGAATCAGTGTTTTCGTTTTCTTCAGATACATGCCAGGAGTGGGATTGCGGGATCACACGGGAGCTCTATTTTCAGTTTTCTAAGGAACCTCCATACGGTTCTCCACTGTGGCTGCACCAATCTATATTCCTACCAACAGTGTACACAGGTCCCCTTTCTTCCGAGTGTCCTCACTACTTACTGTCATGCGAGGCTCCAACTCATTTGAAAAGACCCTGATCCTGGGAAAGATTGAGGGCAGGAGGAGAAGGGGACGACAGAGGATGAGATGGTTGGATGGCATCACCAACTCAATGGACATGAGTTTGGGTAGACTCCGGGAGTTGGTGATGGACAGGGAGGCCTGGCGGGCTGCGGTTCATGGGGTCACAAAGAGTCGGACACAACTGAGCGACTGAACTGAACTGAGGCTCCAACATACAAGATGGAGAACCACCAGCCCAACAGACATACAACACCCTGGTGTTCAAGGGCAATAAGACATGGGCTTTGTTTATTTTATTTTACAAATTCCATCCAGTTAAAAAAGGACACATTAATGGAAACTGTCACTTTGATACCCTTTCAAGAGTCCAGCCAGACTAATACAAATGAAGAAAACAGAGCTTTCCAAACTTCATGTACAGAAATCTTAAAAGTAATTTTAAAAGTACAAAATTTAAAACAATACATCCTTTTTCGGCTGGCAATTATTAAATCTAAAAGAGTGGTGTGCCACTTTGCTAGCAAAAATGAAGTGAAAGCTGCCACACTGAAGGAGTCCCAGGTCCCACAAATCGTGACAGCAATTTGTCAGAAAGCAATTTGACCATATGTATTTGAAGGGCATGCTCAATCACTAATTCATGACTGACTCTTTGTGACCCCATGGACTGTAGCCCACTAGGCTCTTCTGTCCATGAGATTTCCCAGTAAGAATACTGGATGGGCTGGATGGGCTGCCATTTCCTTCTCCAGGGGATCTTCCTGCACCAGGGACTGAACCCATGTCTCCTGTATCGGCGGGCAGATTCTCTACCACTGAGCCACCAGAGAAGCCCCGACCATAGGTATGCATACTAAACCACTTCAGTCATGTCCGACTCTTTGCAACACTACAGACTGTAGCCTGCTATGGTCACATATCAAAAAAGGTTACAATCTTCTCGAAGTCAGCTAAGAAGACAGCACTAGTGTTGTGACCTTGAAGGCAGACAAACACATGAAATGTGAGCCAAATCTAACAAGCATTTTAACGTTTCTGAGCATTCTAGTCCAGGACAACTGACAAATCAGGAAAGAACCAGAGGCAGACAGACTGGCCGAGTCCCACCAGGTGGACAGACCTTCCTGCTCAGAGCAGATGGGAAGGTCTGAGCTGGCTCAGTCCACAGGGACCTGAAGAAGAGATGCAGCGTGTGGGTCAAAGCAGGCCCGGCTTGGCAGCACCCCAGCTCCCCACATCCCAGCCCATGTGATACCCCCCAGATGACAACCTCGACACGCCTGAGATGACCTCCCTATGGCCTCACTGGTGTCTCTAAGCCCTCAGGGAGACTTAGATTTTGATATTATTGTGTTTAGCTTCACAGAATAATCTGTGTATTTGGCACTTAAGTTGTTTGCAGTATTTAAGAAAACTTGGCAACTTAATCTTAGACATCAGCTTTGATTCCAGTTTGAAAGGTGTAACTGAGTTACTGAATTTACACATTTCTTTTTTAGGGAAAAGGTATGAGAAGTTTACTAAGATTGCAAACATTTCTTCCCTTATGCAAGTTTACTGACTGCCAGGGACTATTCTAGGTCCCAAGGGTACAGCGGTAAACAAAATCAAGTTCCTCATCCCATGGAAGCCGCTTACTGGCAGAAGGCTTGGAAAGTGTGGTAACTTGAGACTTGCCACACGTGTGATTTTTGAGTGACTACATCTACTTAAGAAACTTTTATTTAGTCAGATAGTTAAGGTGCTTAAAATGAAAAAGGTCTCTACTAAAAACTAGGTTTTCCAGCTGCATAAGGAGATTAAAGTTGTATATGGGTGCATGGTACATGTGAAAACGGTACATGCAGTCTGATCACCTTGAATTGATCAAAGGCTGTCTTATGGGTGAAAGATCAAAAATGACTAAACTTATAAAGAGAATAATAAAAATTGTACATAAAAGCATAGAGGAAAAAACAGGCCTGTAGCCTCAATAAACACTGCTTTTATTATTTTTATTTTTAAAAATACTTTTCTCTGTTTATTGGCCATGGTGTGTCTCCGCTGCTGTGCAGGCTTCCCTCTAGTTGGAGCGAGCGGGTGCCACTCTCCAGCTGTGGTGAGCAGGCTTCATGCTGCGGGGCTCCTCTTGTTGCGGAGCACGGGCTCTGTGGTGCTCGGGCTTCGGTACCTGCCGTTCTAGAGCACAGGCCCAGCAGTTGCGGCACATGGCTTAGTTGCTCTGAGGTATGTGGGTATCTTCCTGGATCAGGGATTGAATCTGTGTCTCCTGCATTGGCAGGTGGATTCTTTACCACTGAGCCACCGGGGAAGTCCATAAATGTTGATTTTTAAAATACCATCAAATAAACTCTTCTATGCTCTAAACTTCATTTCAAAGGGCAGGCATTAAAAACTCATGGAAATGTATCCCATTGTTCATTGCAGCACTATTTACAATAGCTAGAACATGGAAGCAACCTAGATATCCATTGACAGATGGATAAAGAAGTTGTGGTACATATACACAGTGGAATATTACTCAGCCATGAAAAGGAACACAAATGTCAGTTCTAATGAGGTGGATGAACCTAGAGCCTATTATACAGAGTGAAGTAAGTCAGAAAGAGAAAGATAAATACTGTATTCTAACACAGGCATATGGAATCTGGAAAAATGGTCCTGAAGAATTTACTTCCAGGGCAGCAGTGCAGAAACAGACACAGAGAATAGACTTATAGACATGGGGAGAGGGGCGGAAAGGGGGAGATGAATGGAGAGAGGAACATGGAAACTTACATTACCATATGCAAAATAGACAGCCAACGGGAATTTGCTGTATGGCTCAGGAAACTCAAACAGGGGCTCTGTATCAATCTAGAGGGGAGGGAGATGGGAGGGAGGTTAAAGAGGAAGGGATCATATGTATACCTATGCTCATTCATGTTGAGGTTTGACAGGAAACAACAAAATTCTGTAAAAGCAACTATCCTTCAATTAAAAAAAAAAAAAAAAAAAAACTCATGGCAAGAAAGCCAGAGGGAAATGATGTGTTTTATCCACATTAATAAAAAATGGAAACAAAACCTACACACCAGCCACAGGACAATGAATGGTAGAATCCACAGTGGTCCTGACCATCAATCATGGACATGAAGGTTAATCATGGCAATAGGCTCATGGTGCTGTCAGGAGGAAAGGCAGGGCACAGAGTCTGCTGGACATATGGCCGGGCCTGATGCAGCCCACAGTCATCTACTGAAAGTCTTCCCTGAGCCAAGCTCTGTTCTCAATGCTGGGGATGGGGCAGCAAACCAGACACAGTCCCTGCTGTCAACAGACAACCTCACAACCATGTTGAGAAAGTGTCCAGAATTAATATGGGAAGAAGAGACATCTGTGAGCACCCTGAGCATGTGGCTCTCTCCCACATCCTTTATTAACTGATGTTTTCCTCTGTGGAGGTCTTCTCTACTCCTGGTTAATCAATCCTGAAACACTTTACCATTTTTCTTGCTACTATCAAAAGTATCTCATTGTCACTATACTTTCTGGTGGACTGCTGGGTAAGAAATGCCTCCAGTCTGCAGGCTAACCTCACACCTACCAACATTTCCAATGGTTTATGAAAAGTCTACTGGTTTTTCTCAGCACATGCAGATAAAATCCCAATCAACATTCCTGTTTTTTTCTTCTTTTGAGAAACTAAAAAAATGTCAAGCTATCCTGCAAGGCCACAGTAACAACAAAGAAGTGCTAATGGCACAAGAACAGGTAAATGGGCCAGCGGAACAGCAGGAATGAGACCTCAGACCTGCCAGGGCTGGAAGGAAAAGCACCGAAGATGCAAAACGCTTTGGAATCTTGATGTGTTTACGAAAACCTCTCTGAATTCAATCAGTGCCTGCAAAGTGCGAGTGAACCCGGGGTTCTGGCGCTGCTCCCCACAGGCACTGTGGTGGTCAGCCACGTGCTCCCACTCAGCCTCGGGCAGGTGGACTCTAGGGGACCTGGGCTGGCAGCGCAGAAGCCCCACAAGGTCAGAGCTCTGGGTCGCCCTCCTGTTTACGTAACCCACACAACGCAGAGACACACTGAGCCCTGGTCCCAGGAGGGAGCAGCGCCACAATGGGCTCGGTGAGGGGGGGAGGGAAGACAAGGCAGGCAGCACCTACCCAGGGTCTACCTGTGTCCAGACCCCTACAAGCACTTTAGAACACATCCCCAAACTCTGACATGCCTTCCTCCCTAGAGAGGGTCTTTGTCCTCGCCTCTTAAACCCGACCCTAGTGACTCACTGGGAACCATTCATGAGACAGCATCCAAAGTGAGGCTGAGTGAGCCCAGGCCTGCGGCAGCTGTCACCATTCTCACTGGGTCACTCAATCCTACAGCCCTGAGCGTCCCCCCAACCCCCGTCAAGTATAAGTCTGACTAACCAGAACCCCACCTCCCCCTCCATGAGGAAGCGCAGGCCACAGGGAATGTCTACGCAGAGCTCCACAGCCCAGCTCACACCCCTACTGACAGCCAGCACCAAATTTCCAGTTTGAGAAAATCCCTCCCCAAGACCCCAGCCCTCAGACACCAAGCCACTCCCGGGCCTCCTGGTCCTCCCAGCTGAGGACCCCAACCTGTAGGGCAGAGACAGGTCACTCCCACCACACCCTTTCCAAACTCCTGGCCACAGACCCAGGAGCAGAATGAACAGGTCATCCTGTGCCCGCACCAGTAGGGACCAGGACACTTGCTAGTCTCTGCAGCCCTGCCTGGCCTCCTCCTGCTCATGAGGCTGAATGCCTCTGAAAGAGTCTGGCTGCCAGGCCCGGCCTTTCCCTCTACATGCTATTTCTGAGAGCACAATAGACTTTGTTTTGTGAAAATTAGTAAACAGAAACCTCGGTGAAACAGAGTCAGGAGGCCAGCAGTGGTACTCTCATAACCTGACAGGAGGGACAGCCAGACAAGAAATGGACAGACTCTTCTCCCCACTTCCCGGAGCTCAGCCAACGGGGCAGTGTCCCAACCCAGCAACGCGAAGCCACTAGATGAACCCTGGATTCCTCCAGTGGACTCTGTTAACTCCCGCTCTCCCAACCTCCCCTTCTTTTAAAAAGAGTTCTCCTCTCCTGGCCAGCCAGGGACTTTCCCGGGCTCCATGTGGTTGCAGACCTGAAATTGCAGTTCTGTGTTGATCCTGAATAAACCCAGTTTTGCTGGCAAGATAACTGGCAGTCTATCTATGTCAGAGCAACTGTTTCTAAGATGACTATAGAACTCCCAAGGAAATCAAGAGAGTATTTGACAATCTGACAACTTTGATGCCTACAAATACTAATTTCATCAATTCAATCTATGAATTACTGTGTCATTCAAAATGGGAAACGCTAAGAGAATGGATGAAGAAGGTACACAGCACGACCTTCAGTCATGTGATGTTCAGTGCTGCACAAATGTAACTCTGCACACACTAGTGAGTCTAAAGAAAGTGCCAACCTGGCTCCAAGTGGCATCTCCCAGCAGCAGTCAAGGCATGCAGTCATACATTTCCAGAATATGCCACCACACATTCCTGAAGAGGAAAGGGACTCTTCCTCCCTGCTCATCAACACCTATAGGAAATACATACTGGAGCCAAAGTGTGTTAACAGCACACGAAGGACTCTTGACACTGCCTGTGAGCATCTAAGTTAAAACACTGGGCCACAAAGACCCTGGGGCTTCCCAGCTGGCTCCTGGGCAGTAAAGAATTTGCCTGCCAATGCCAGAGATGTGGGTTTCGATCCCTGAGTTGGGAGGACCCCCTGGAGGAGGAAATGGCAACCCACTCCAGTATTCTTGCTTGGGAAATCCCATGGACAGAGGAGCCTCGTGGGCTATAGTCCAGGGGATCACAAAGAGCCAGACACGACTGAGCGACTAAACAACAACGTGCCCCACCGCCCTCACAATGTCTGGTACACAGCAGGTGCACAATAACTGTTTAGTGAATGGTTGCTCCATTTAACACAGGAATTATCTGTTTCATGAAAGTTTGCTGTAATTCACCCCAGTGCCTCTTTAAAAAAAAAAAAAACACTTTTTATTTATTTAAATTTTATTGACGCACTGGCTGGCTCTTTGTTGCTATGTGTGCACTTCCTCTAGTCGTGGCGAGCAGCGGCGCCTTTCCAGTTGTGGTGTGCAGGCTTCTTCTTGAAGTGGCGTCTCTTGTTGCAGAGCACAGGCTCTAGGGTGCAGACTTAGCAGCTATGGCGCACGGGCTCAGCTGTTTTGCCACATTTGGGACCTTCCCAGACCAGGGACAATCCTGAGTCCCCTGCACTGGCAGGCAGATTCTAACCACTGGACTGCCTGGGAAGTCCCCAGAGATAAATCTTGACTACCTTCTCCATCTCATCTAAAGTTGCTGGTCTGTGCAAGTTTTCTACCTCCAAGGTCAATTCTGGTCCTTTATGCCTTCTTTATAAACCACTCACATCAGCTACTTGGTCTTTTTATCATCTGCTCTGGAGAAGGAAATGGCAACCCACTCCAGTACTCTTGCCTGGAAAATCCCATGGATAGAGGAACCTGGTAGGCTACAGTCCATGGGGTCGCAGAGTCGGACACGACTGAGCGACTTCACTTCAAATTTACCACCATCAAATTGTAATGCATGTTATTATTTGTAAAATTTTCAGCCACATCCCTTTTAAAATACTATGTTCTCATTTCCTCATAATCAGATTTGCAAAAAGCAAAAACAGATTTGCCTTAACTTTATTTTCCTGGTTTCTTGAGTTGAAAGCTGAAGTCATTTATTTTCCTTGTTCTCTAGTAAACAGTTAGGTCTACTCCCTTTGTTCCTCCTGAGAGCTGGCTTGCCTCATCCCATGAGTAGCGTTCAGTAGTCTTCTGTCTTTCATTTACAGAATGAACACTGATCTCCTCTTTAACCAGCATTATAAAGAAGGGGGTCTTAGCATTTTCAGGTGGATATTTTTAGCTGTCCTTTCACTCTTAGGTTCTGTCTAGGTTGCACTGTGGTCTGAAAATCTGGTTTATAGAATTAACTTTTCAAAACTTGGGATTTTTCTTTGGGGCCTAATATGTGGCTGGTTTTTGTTCAATGTTCTGTGTAACTGAGAATCTATACTTTAGGTTTGTTGGGCACAAGTTTCTGTACATCATCAGTTCTAGCCTTTAAATCCTTTCTATCAGTGGTTCTCTACTGGGGGCGATTCTTGCCCCCAGACGTTTGGCAACTTCAGTTAACATTCTGCCTATCACAGTGGGTAGAGGCTGGGGATGCTGCTCATCCCGCTACACTGCCCAGGACAGCACCCACAGAGAACCACATGGCACCGGTGCCAGTAGCCCTGAGTCAAGAAGCCCCTCCACACCTTCTCTTCTCTCTGGTCTAACCTGGTCTGTGGCTTGCGGAGGACCCCCCTGTCAACTTCTCCCCCTTGGATCAACCTTCTGATTTTTCTACATTTTGATACATTGCTACATTACTGATACATTAGCTTAGGCTAGAACTGCTCTTCTCATGCTTTTGCCTTGAGTTCAGTGGACACTGGTATTGCTAAACCTTTCTTTCTGTAGGACTGACAACAGTTTTCTATCCCTTGTTTCCCACCTTCTTATTTTAGCTTTAGATAAAACAAGGTCGCTTGTTCAGGTCGCTTACAAACCGCATCAGCTAGATTTCATTTTTCGACTAAATCTGGAGTTTTATCATTTAGGAGAGCTAACCCTTTTACATTATTCGGTGTCTCTGGGCTTGTTCATGCCATCTTACATCATTTGCTTTTTAACACACCATGCAAACCTCCTCATTCTCCTCTTTTTTCTGAATTCCTTTTTGTTGAGATGATGAAACTCTTCCTTGCTCCACTCTCCCCTCGGGTACCTGGGAGTCACATATTCTGCCTCCAGTCTCCTACTGGTTACCTCACACCACCTCAGCACTGACACCTGCACCCCAATCTGCTTCCAGAACAAGCCTCGCTCCTTCGACGAAATGTCAACCTGCGTTATCATTCTACACTTGAATCTGTGCTCCTTAGCAGCAGGGACTCAGCGCTGGCAGTGAGCACACAGCAATCTGGGAAGGCAAATGTGTCTATATTTCAGAATTTTTTTTTTAAACCTTTAAAATGAATTTCAGGGCATTTAAAGGTCAAACTTATAATCTGGGGTTTACCTGACTATAATGCTTCATTCTCACGAATGACATGTATGTAATCTGTCATTTATGCCCATGCACATGTATATTTGATATTCTATTTGTTCAGCAACACAGAGCTAACAACATTGCCTCCTTCTAATGGGGGACCAAGTCAAACTTAGCAAAGTATCTTACAGTAACTAGTTTTGAACAGTGGGTTATTCTGACTTGTCTAGACAAGAATTCAGATTATTTTAATGACATTCTAGCTAAAAGGAGAAAATATTTCAATGTTTTGTCTGCACTATAATCATCACCTTCAATATTATTTATGAGAAAATTACATTAAAAAAGCATTCCTTTACATTTTGATGGCAGAAATACTGGGAATATTCCATAATATGTTATTTCACTCCATGTATCAAATTCAACAGTTGAATTCTCCACTTGGAATTCACATAAAAAATCTTAAAAAAAAAAAACAGGAAAAATAACATACATAAAGATGGAGAGATTTTTAAAGTTTAAAATAGTTACAGGTTATAGTCTTGGGATATACTAGAAAGTGAAAGTCACTCAGCTGTGTCTGACTCTTTGCAACCCCATGGACTGTAGCCCAGCAGGCTCCTCTGTACACAGAATTCTCCAAGCAAGAATACTGGAATGGGTAGCCATTCCCTTCTCCAGGGATGTTCCCAACCCAGGGATCCAACCTGGGTCTCCTGCACTGCAGGCAGATTCTTTACCATCTGAGCCACCAAGAAAGTCCCAGGATATACTGGACTAACATTAACATTGAAACTGAGAAACAGGGACTTCCCAGGTGGTCCAGTGGTTAAGAAAGAATCTGCCTTGCAATGCAGGGGATGCAGGTCCGATCACTGGTCAGGGAACTAATAACCCACATGCCCTGGAGCAACTTAAGCCCTGTTCCTCAACCAGAGAGTCCGTGCAACAAAGATCCCCCATGCTACAACTAAGACCCAATGCAACCAAATAAATAAGCTTAAAAAAAAAAAAAAACAACGAGAAATGAACATCTAAATAAACCATAGTTAAAGCATGTCCTCAGGCAAGTTAAAGAAACACTAGGTCCCCGCCAGGGGACCTCCCTGGTGGTCCAGTGGTTAAGACTCCGAACTTCCACTGCAGGGGCTTGGGGTTTGATCTCTGGTCTGGGAACTAAGCATGGCCAAAAAATAAAAAAATTAAATTATCAAGTCAAAAGGGTCCATAAGAAAGCAAATCTCAGAAAAGTACTCAAAAATTGAGTTGAGAATTACTCCATCTCCTGTTTTCATTCCTTTCACATAAGAATCACCCAAAGAGATATGAAGATCAAGGGAAAAAAAAAGATTCTAGAAAGAAAAAAAGAGGCCGTGAATGAGGCTCCGGTCCTTTCCCCAGCCTGGGTTCCAGGCACTCAGGAGCTTAGCTGGCCTGCTCTCCAGCCAGGAACCCCAGAGCTGGCGATGTAGAGCCCTCTGGCATCTGGGGTCTCAGAACAGGGGCTTCCAGGCAAGGCGGGGCACCCATGAGAGAGAATTTGACACTCTACACTGACTCTATCGGAGAGCAGGGATTTTTGGTGCTCTGATGACAGAGAAAAATCAAAGAGCAAGGAGGCATTGGGAATCCCACTGGAACAGAGGTTTCTAGATTTAGGCTTCCAGCATTTATTCCCATGGATCCCTTTAGATTCTAATCAAGAGTTAAGAACAATTTACATAGGCTCTGTGTTGACACCCATCACACTACATACTGGTCATCACAAGGTTAAGAGTCCAGTGAGTCCAGTGAGAGAAAATACCCTCCCTTTCCCCTTTTATTATTTCCCCAACAGTTATACTGTTTGATCCATCTAGATCCAGACCTACTGGTTTCAGGGGAGCACTGAGTCAGCCAGCACTCTTCCTGAAGAGGGCCCGCTGGTAACTGTGTGTGGTTTTGCGGGCCACACACAGCCTCTATCACGTCTTCTTTTTCCTCTGCAGTATACCATGGATGGTTCCAGGACTGTACAAAATGGGCCACAGTGGGACGCGGCAAACAGGCCTGTCGCTTACCAACCCCTGGCCTCGAGTTTAGCTGTCCCAAGAGACACATTATACTATAACCCCAGCTACAACGTGCTCTAACTCAGCCTCAGTGATGCAGTCTCTTGCATTTTTCATTTAGTCCACACACATGCTGAGGTGTCCGGCAGCTCCCTCCCTTCCCGGTTGCCAGGCCCACCTAGCAGAGGCTCAGGTTTCCCAGCAGGGAGGGTCCTCAGCCACTCTCAGAAGCTGCTCTATGAGCAGGATCAATTCCATCCACACAGAAATGCAGGAAATTCTGCGGTCATTTCAGTTTTAGTGGCTGTAAGAGCTGGTAATGAAGCCGGAAGAGGATGGAGAGACAGTACAAACTACCCCTTTAGACCAAGGGTGGGGGGTGCGGAATTGATGATCCTTCTCTAAACCAAACCAGTGCATTCATAAAGCTGAGAGAGCTGTTAAGAACCCCAAGAAAACTGTCAAAATTCCATATTCAAAATAAGAGACCTTTTCCAACACCCCTGGAGGATAGTAGCTGTATGTCACTACAGCGCCATCAGTCTTCATTCTTGTATGGGAAGGGCTGTGACTGGCTAGAGAACCAGCCGCCTGCCCCCACCACCCCCCCAACCCTGACCCTACCAGGCGCCCCCTCCTCCTTCCCCTTCCATCCGCCTTCACGTCCCTCTCCAGCGAGATGGTCAGTCAAGAACTCATTCTGAGGAGAAATGTTTGTCAAGAGATCACTTTATTTTTCGAGCAAGGTTTTGAGAGGCACCATTTGAAGTTTAATATAATATTCAAGTAAAATCACAGATGTTAAATCCTGTCAAAACAAAATCGAGCCCAAAAAAGCCAACCACATACGTTCACGAGAGACACAGCAAAATTCCAACAACAAAGGTGTTTAATGGTTTCCCAATCCCTTTCAGTAAATTCTGAGCTGAAAGGCCTATCACAGCTGGTAGAATTTAAACTCACATCACAGCTTTGTGTTTAAAACCATGACTACCACTCTCATCATTAAAAACGGACATTTGAAACTTTCATGATATACTTGCTGTTAATGGTCAATGAATATCTTTTAGGTTCAATAGGAACCCAACCCTTTAAGGCAAGGGTTATGTCATGGTACCATCTTTCTCCTGAGGGCACTGTCTGAGCTCAGGGAAAGAGCACTGTGGACATGGGCCTGGCAGCCTCGTCCCTTCCCTGATCCGGCTGGCGCTCAGCTTGGCAGGCCAGAGGATGATCAAATAAACACAGGAAACAACAAGACCCACATGCTTGAAAGGCTCCATCTACACCAGCAGGGACAGCCACACACACGCAAAACCAGAATCACAGAACCGTAGTAAGACCGCAGATAAACGCTGAAAATGAGAAACATGTCAATTACACAAATACATGAAAATATACATAACACTGACTAAAAATACAACTCAAAATAGCTGATGAATATGTAAAAACTTATGCCTACCCCATTAAAGTCGGGTTCCACACAAGGTGGTTTGGAAAATGCTGTTCCAGGGCATTACTTCTCAACCAGGGGGAATTTTTGTCCCCCAGCAAATGCATGGCACTATCTGAAGACATTTTTGGTCGTTACACTTGTTGGTGGGGGTCCCGCTGGCATCTGCTAAAATCCTACAATACATAGGACAAGAAGTACCCAGCCCCAAAAGTCAACAGGGGCCCAGCTTTGAACCCCTGCCCCAGAGGATCACAGGGGTGTTTCATTTATGCAACAATAAACTGTGATCTTATTTTTAAAAAGATACTTGGCATCAACACATAACTGAATTTATAATAATGTAAAATTAAATTCGATTTTTTAAAGCAAAAAAAAAAAATTTAAAAACCTTGATAAAATGTTTCAGCTATAGTATGGCATACACTGAGGGCTTGCCAAGCTCTCATGAAGGTACTTTCTGCAAATCCAACGAGACTGTTGAGGAAACTGCAATCACAATTCCTACCACCTACAGTCCCTTCCAAGTGACCCACCCCACTGCAGGCCCTGTGGAAAGGGAGTGGCTGTGAGCTGGCAAAAGCCCACCCCTCCTTGGGGCACCTGAGGGACATGGTGGAGGGCGAGACAATTGTCACCCTGTCTCTGGGGTGGGCAGGGTGTGTGAGGAGAGCAGAAGAGGATAAGGCGGGCAGAGTTGAGGAGCAAAGAGTGTGCAGAAGCAGCAGACGGTTGAGATCAACAAGGGAAGAGCAAGCCCGGAATGTCAAGGCAGGGGTGGCAGCCAGATCCCGCCATGCCCCAAGCTGCAACTGCATCCACCCCCAGGCCCAGCACTACCTGGGTCGTTGGACTCCACTAGGTTCCTTTCTCCCTTATTCCTGCGTGCCCTGCCGGTGAAGTAAGCCTGTTGCCTGCCGCCCCGGGGCCTGAGTACGGCAGCCAGGCGTTAAAGACAGGAACACCAGAGGCATTTCCCACCACGTGCCCTGTGGCCTCTCCCTGACAAGGCCAGAGGCTGCGCCAAATGACAGACACCTGTGGCGTGGCAGGGTCGCCCTGAGTAGAATAATCCCCAGACAGGAGTACATGACCCCACACTGGGCAGGCAGTGTGCCTGCCTGAAGGGAAGGGAGGGCTGGGGGTCTATTGGCTGGACCTGTCCGGACAAGTGCATCCTAACACTGGAGAGAAGGCTAAACACAATGGGAACTAACAACGTTCACCAATGCACAGGCCCTCGGTCCCAAAACCTGACTGATCAGAGCTTTTCAAGATTCTAGAAGAGCTGGAGGACTTTCACCCAAGGAAGCTGAGATGGAATGAAGCAGCTACTCTGTCCCCTCCGCAGGTCCCCAGAAGTGACCTCAGACCCATAGAGCTTCCACATCCAGAGTCTGAAACCACCTTGCCAGACAAAAAGTTGGCTGGGTCAGCAACCGGCACAGTGTGCAAACCTCCCAGAAACAGTGAGTAGACCAGTGAGGCTGACACACCAAGACGAGGACAGCTGCCAGCCGAGGGCACCCAGCAGCCAGGTACCCTGACCATTCGCTGGCCAGGTGGGCAATATGGCCAGAGGGGCCTTATCTGACAGTCTCTACAGCCAGGTCTTTCCAACCAAATGCCTCTGCCTCCCAGTCCCTGAATGTTGATTCCAACAATTTCTCAACTGAACCCTTTCAACGCTATACTCCACTTTCCTAAACAACTTGTACAAGACAGAACTGTAACCTATCCCACGTGTGAGTCATCACTACTGGTGTCAGACAGTTACTCCAGTGACTCACCCTGCTATGACCCCAGACAGTTCAGCTCTGGGTTCCCTGAGCTGTGCTGTTCCTACTTCCTCATCACCCTTGCCCTCATCACCAGCATCATGAGGAAGAAAAAGGGGGGCACCTACATACTCCTAGGAAGGGATGCGCTGACAGCAAATCCACTGCTAGTGCAGAGGCTCTTAACTTGGTCTCTGTGAACCTGAATGAGAAAAAAATCACATCTTTATAACGTCTGGCTGAAATTTAGCACTCATTCAATTCCACAGGTAGTCGCAAAATCCTGGAATTTGCACAGCACCTGTGACTTCTTCACTAACAGAAACTACAAATATTTTCACAAAACATTAGCACTGTACAAAAATCTCAAAGTGTCACTTATACTCATCAATACTCAAAAAGAATTAGATCTGGTGTTCCATCTGTTACTACATGAGCTAATAAAAGCAGGTAAGGAAATTCATTACAAGTTTAGTTCAATACTTTTGATAACTGTTGCTACTGCTAAGTCACTTCAGTCGTGTCCGACTCTATTCGACCCCATAGACGGCAGCCCACCAGGCTCCCCTGTCCCTGGGATTCTCCAGGCAAGAACACTGGAGTGGGTTGCCATTTCCTTCTCCAATGCATGAAAGTGAAAAGTGAAAGTGAAGTCGCTTAGTCGCGTGCGACTCTTAGCGACCCCATGGACTGCAGCCTACAAGGCTCCTTCATCCATGGGATTTTCCCGGCAAGAGTACTGGAGTGGGGTGCCATTGCCTTCTCCGATAACTGTATTTCAGTATAACAGGTTATTATTATTATCAAACTGTATTTTATAACTGTATTTCAGTATAATAGGTTCTCTTCCTGATCCTATTTCATTTTTTTAAAAACGTTTGTGCCAAGAGGAGGCGACCAGAGGTCTGGGGAGGGCAGGAAAGGCCCCCTGGGGCGCATGATTTGCATCACTCTAGAGGTTTCAAAGTGTTCTGAACAGTTTCAATTAGTTAGCAACAAAAGAGAGAGTTACGCTAGAATGTTACTATTCCCCCAGTACCTTTCACTGATCCTAAGTGGTACTTTCCTAAAGCTACAACACACTGAAACAGACATGTAAATATCTGTGCCCTAGAGGACAGCATTAACACCAGTATCATTAGTGTCTGCACTTAGATCATCAGCATGGGGTGTTCACCTTTCCAGTCCTGCCTCATCCGATATTTCACCAACTGTAATCCCCACTTGTAAATCTCTGAAGTAGGAAGGGTCCTTTGGAAAGCCCTGTGTGCTACAACTCTATTCCACAACCGTGCTGAACGAAACGCACGACTCTCTCCACGCTGGGAAAGTGAAGGAAAAAACCGATAAAGGCAAATTGGAGTCAGTGGGCCACCTTCCAAACCCACGTACACCTAGATTTGAGAGCATCACCAGCAACTGTACTGGCAGAATTTTCACATTTCACTTCGATTTTTCCACACAGTATTCAGAAAACACTGCATAAAACATTATACAAGTACATAAGCCCTCTCTTAATATGTCAGGAGAAATCATACAAGTATATCCAACAAAAGCTGAGGGTTTCATTTAGCATAAAGCGGGAAGTATCCCTACCAGTAGCTTCTACTGAAAACTAAGTCTTAGGATCAAAATTGTTAATCACAACCTCCTTACAAACGGCAAATCTACCCTGGATGGTGCAGGTCTGCGATCAAAGTTACCGAATGCACATTCGCGTCAGTACAGGTATTCCCCTCCCCCTCCCCAGCATCCGCCTTCCGCCCTCACCCCGGGACTCCGACCCGGGCAGCACGCACTAAGACGGATTCAGGAGTCGTGCATCACAAAGGAAAGCCTAACGGGCCCAGCCTCTGAACCACTAACGACGCCGCGTCCCAGCAGCCTCTGCGCTGAAATAAAGCAGACTCCTCTTTCCCTGCCTCTCCTGAGGTGACTCACGACCTCTCCCTCAAGGAATGTGGGAGCCAGCGGGCGGCCGGGCCGGGCCCCACACCGCCGTCCTCTAGCTCTAGTCGGCCGTTTACCACCCGCGACGCCTGTGTCACTCGCTCCAGACACCGCGCACCCCGGGCTCCCTAACAACCCGGGACCCGCCGGCCACCGCCCGGCCTCTGGGACCCCGGAAGCCCGAGGAGCGCGACGCCCCCGCCTCAGGGCCGCCGAGCACCCCGCCGCCGCCTCGCGAACGCCCGCCCCGCGCGCCCCCGAGCGGCCCCGCCCCCGCGCCCCGGACGCCGGCCCCGCCCCCGCGCGCGCCCGCTCCCCGCCCCGCCCCCGCGCGCCCCCTCAGCCCGGCCCCCGCCCCCGCCGCGCGCCCCCGCGCCCCCCGCCCCTCCCGCGCAGGGGCGCGCGCCGCGCTCCGAGAGGGACGGTTAGGAGCGCGCGCTTCGCCGCGGGCCCCGCGCGGCGGCGGCGGCGGAGCCTTCCAGAAATTTCCGCGTCCCTAAGCCCACACCGAAAAACAAGCGGGGCGCGCCCCCGCGCCGGCCCGGCCCTCAGCGCCCCTCCCCGCGGCCGCTGCTCCCCTCCCCCACCCGCGCCCCCTCCCCGCCCCCTGCCCCGGGCGGCAGGTCCGGCGCGGCCCTCCCGGGCGGCGGCGGCCCGCGGAGACCCAGCTGGCGGCGGCGGGGCGGCGGCTGCGGCGCCGGCGGGCCGGCGTGATTGATAGGGACGGGGCGGCGGAGCGGCGGCGGCGGCGGAGCGGTTGAGTGACAGCTTACCTGGGTGCCAATCTTCATCACACTGACAAGCGGCTGCAGCAATCGGGACCCGCAGTGCCGCGCCCGCGTCCAACCGTCACGCCGACGCTGGGCCACGCGACACAGCCTCGCTCAATGGGAGGAGGGCGACGCCGACGCGCGCCGCATCAATATTCACAGTGAGGGCGGGGCCTGAGGGTCCCGGGCCCCGCCCCGTCCCTGCGCCGCGGCGGCTGGAGGCGGGGCCTGGGCGCCGGGGGCGGAGAGTGAGCCGGGGGCGGGCGGTGGCCGGCCCCGCCCCCGCCTCTCAGTCGGGACCCGCCCCCAGCCGCTGGGCCGCGGCGCGAAGAGCGGCCCGCCCCTCAGGCCGCAAGCCCCGCCTCACTAGTGTGGAGCTGGAGGCGTGGCCTGCTAGCGTCACGCCCCCTCCGCTCTTTCCTCAGAGACCGGGGGAAGTGTGTGGAGCGGGCTTGGGTGGGCGAAACCATCTGCGATGGTCAGGCGGGGAGGGAGGGCCTTACCATCCGCGGGAGGAGCCCTGAATGCGCGCCCTGGCGATGCAGGGCAGGCCAGTCCCGGGCTGTCCTCGGAGGCCAGGCCGTGCGGGCATCTGGCGCCCAGGCCCCTAGTCTGCGCGGCGCCCCCTTGGTGTGCAGGTCCGAGGCAGTCCCCTGCTTTCTTCCCAGAGGTTGCACACGTGCGCCCCGAGAGCGGCGGCAGTGCCCAGCCACCAACCTGACCCCCGGCGCCCTCAGCCGCGGTCTGGGCTCCAGCCACCGCTGCAGGCTCGCCTCTGGTACCGCGCTCTGCCGTCAGGCACCTGTCCCCCGGTGGCCCACGCAGGCCCCATCTGCCAGTGAAGTGGTACCTCTTAGGGCGACGCGGAAAGTATGGTGTATCTCAAGGTGGACTTTCGAACACGGTGCTGCAGCGAGCCCGCGGGTCCCTCTGGTGGCCTTGCCCTCCAGGACGTTAAGGAAAAGGCAAGGCCTTTCCTACCGCAGAGGCATGGGGCCCAAACGGCTGTCCATTTCTACAGAAACATTCCTCCTTGGTGGGATCTCTGTCTGAAGAGGGGCTCGCACGCTGCCCCGGGACCCAGGACTGGAGGATGCCTGGTGATTCAGGAGGGAGTCAATGGGGAGCCGCCGGGAAGGACCTCCCTCCTGTCTTCAGGACTCCACCAGCACCATGAAGCTGCAGGCAGCCTGCGTGGTCCTGCAGAAATGCTCCGTTTTCCAGAGAGAAGGCTGTGATAGCAGCGCCTGGGCTAGGATGCAGTGAGCCACTGACCAGTGGAGAGTTGGAGGGAAGGGACCCACACAATTCAGTGGTGCAGACCAGCTACCTGTGTTTGCAGGGCCCAGTGCAAAGTCAGAATGAACGGTCCCTTGTTCAAGAGTTTCTAAGAATTTTAAGACAGGGACAGAAGATTATTATACCGGGCTGGGGCCCCAACTCATGGCACTGCTCACAGGCACCCTGAAGCAGCCCTGCCCTGGTTGGCCTCACCCTCTCCCCACCTGTGACTGAAGCTTTCACCTGGTTCTCATCAAGTGTGTGAGGCGGGAGAGGTCTCTCTCTGTCCAGGAGAACCTGGGGATGTGCTGTCCCCTGATGGCCCAAAACAAGTCCCAAGGCAGTTGAGACCCAGGCCCTGCACCCCTGTCTGGCCTCTATGCCTGGCCTCCTCTACCCAGGCCCCCCATGATCTGCCTGCCCTTCCTCTCCTCTTCACAGGGCCAGCTCCAGAGGAGAAAGGGCTGGAAGCGTCGTCCGTGACATTGGCCCAGAGGCTCACACATCTGGGGGCCCTTTTTAGGAAAAGTAAATGGAAAATGAGGTAGAAGTGGGGCCTTTGCTTTCCTCTGCCTCCACCCATGGCCTCCCCCCAGTGGTGGCACCAGGGTGGTTTATGAACAATAAAGAAAGGTTTGTGCACAACGGGCGTGTCTGCCTACTTTCTTCCCAATTTCTTTGTTAAAGGCTTACTGCTATTACCCCAAGGACCACATTTAGGTGCATGAAGTAAAAAGCCACGTATAACTGTTCATAGAACTACCTGGATGACAGCAGGTGCTATGAAGCCAGGAGGGGAGGAGAGAAGGTGGGAGCAGGCAGGCAGGTGAAGGAGCTTTGTGGGACCCGTGGGGAAAGGTAGAAAGAACTCTGCTCAGGTGCCAGTGGGACAGACAGAGCCTCACTCCGTGCAGCCCTGTCTCAAGCTGGAGAAGGTGGGGGAGAATGTAGGGGAAAGGTGAGCCTTGAACCCTGCCTGGCAGAGCATGTGAGACAGTGCACAAAGCCTGTGGCAGCCAGGATGGGGTGCAAGGTGCTGTACTCGCAGGGAAGATTGCAAGGTGAAAGCTGGAGGAGGTGCGGGGAGGCAGGATTGGGGTCATCTTTAGAGGATGTCTGGGATCTGGGGCTTTGGTAAAAAAAAAAATGAGTGGGGGAAAAAACCCTACAAATAAGGGCGAATCTCTTGGCTTGTCAAGGCAGCCAGCATGGCAGAGAATAAGCCACTTCAGTTTGCACAGGTGAACAGGAAGTCACCAGCGATGAGTCAGACCACATTGCTGCTATGCTCAACCCCTCCAAGAGTTCCCCATCTCATTTAGAGCAAAACTGAAGTCCATGCAGTGCCTGTGAGGTCTCTACCATCCCTCTCCCTTCCACACCTCTGACCTCAGCTCCTGCCACCCTTCCCCTCACCTGCTCTGTTCCAGCCAGCCTCCTAGCTACTCCTAGCTCACTCCAAGTGTGATTCAGCCTCAGGGCCTTTGCACTGCTGATTTCCTGTGCTTAAAGCATTCTTCTCAGAGGTATCTCCATGGCTGTCTCTCACTCCATGAAGTCTTTCTCAACTTCACTTTCTCAAAAGAGGTTTAAAATTGTAAACTCCCAACCCATTCCCTACCCTGCTTCCTCCTCTTACGGTACTTCTGTAGATACATGTAGCTTGCAATGTAGTTGTATAACCATGTAACTTACTTACAGGTAACATGATACTACTGTGTAACCATGTAGCTTACTTACATGTAAGGTACAACGTAACTTATTTACATGTAAGGTATGATGTAACTGTATAACCACGTAGCTTATTTACATGTAACGTACAATGCCACCACATAACCATGTAACTTTTACTGTGTCTATCCTCCAATACCCCCACCCCCTGTACACACACATAAATAATAGAATCTAAGCTCCAGAAGACCAAGAATTTTACTCTTTTGTTCACTGATGTATGCCAAGCACCCGTGCTAGTACCTCGCAAATAAATATTTGTTGAATGCATGAACCAGTGCTTCTAATAAATGGTATATTGGCTATCTATTGCTTTGTAACAAATTATCCCAAACTTAGTGTCTGAAAACAACATACATTATCTCACAGTCTCTGTGGGTCGGGAATCTGGGCATAACTTGACCAGGTCCTCTGCCTCAGGGTGGGTCATGAGTGGCCTCCAGGGCTGTGGTCTCACTTGATGGCTTGACTAGGGAAGGATCCATTTCCAACCTCACATATTTGTGGGGAGATGGACTGAGGGCCTCAGGTCCTTGCTGGTTCTTGGCTGGAGGCCTATTCAGTTTCTTTGCCGCACGGACCTCTCGAGAGAGAAGATGGAGAGAAGAGCCAGCAGGTTGCTTCATCAAAGCCAGCAAGGAACAGAGTCAGCGTGGAAGACAGAAGTTGCAGTGTTGTATAAAGTAATCCCAGAAGCATCTTCCAATCAATCACCCTTGTCTATTCTGTTGGTTAGAAGCATGTCTCAGGTCCTGCCCAAATACAAGGGGAGGGGGAACCAGGAAGACAGAAACAGCAGAGAGAGAGAATCCCCCAGGACCACCTTAGAGCCTGCCCACGTGGCATTTCTTTTTCTGTGTAAAAGGGACAGTGTGATGTAGTTAGGAGAGCCCTGGGCTTGCAGTCTACAGTGCTGGGTGTGGACAAGTGGCTTTGCCACTTGTCACGTGAATGTGGATGAGGCCACGTCACCTCCCCGAGATCCAGTTCCCTGCTTTCCATGGGGATGGTCATGAACCTCTCAGGGAATTCTGCAGAGGAGGCAGTGAGCTGTGTAGGAAGGCCTCCAGCATACCTGCAGATGTCCATGGTTCTTCAGGCTTGAGCCCCCGTTTTCTCCAGAGGACAGTTCAACAATGAAATCCCTAAAAGATGAGGGCAGGAGACACTGCCCTCACCTGTGACGCAGCCTCCCTGAGGACCCCAGCCCAATGCAGCAGGGAAATGGCAGCCATGGCAGGGTTAAAGCATGATGTTGGCCCGAGACGAAATGATGACTCTCAGGCAGACATGCAATCAACGGGTAGCAAACAGCTTCCTGAGCTCATTGATTGATTGAGGGAACAGCAAGATGTCACAGCCTGTTCAAAGGAAAATGCGAAGAACAAACACTTACATAGGCTGGAATATTGGCGTGAACTTACAATTTGTGCAAAACTGGCTTTGAGTGGAAGGATTTGACAGCCGTGGGGTGAGGGTTGTCCCTTCATCACATAGTCAACAATGGAGGGACATCTGCATTGTCACCCATTCCTGACAACTTAGACTGTAGAAGAGCTCAAAGACAATGAAAAACTGGAATCAGAAAACCCAGAAGGTTGAGCTCTAAAGAGAGCAGTTTCTCGCTGGAGATGCCCAGCAAACGTGTCGCTTGTTCCAGGTCTTCATATACTAGTAATAAACTAGTGTATTACTTTGCTGGGGCTGCTGTAAAAAAGTGCCACAGACTGCGTGTGAGTGCCTGTGCTTAAATAATTTCATATATGTTTGTGTTTATTGGCTGTGCTGGGCTGTGCTGTTGGGCTTTTCTCTAGTTGGGGTGAGCAGGGAATACTCTCTAGTTGTGGTGCATGGGCCTCTCATTGGAGTGGCTTCTCTTGTTGCTGAACATGGGCGCATGGGCTTCAGTAGTTGCAACACATGGGCTTAGTTGCCCCGAAGCACATGGAATCTTCCCAGGCCAGATCGAACCAGCGTTTCCTGTGTTGGCAGGTGGTTTCTTTACCACCCAGCCACCAGGGAAGCTCCAGACTGCATGGTTAAGCAACAGTTATTCTCTCAAGTCTGGAGGCCAGGAGTCCAAGATCAGGGTGTGGACAGAGCTGGTTCCTTCTGAGGCTGGAGGAACAGCCTGCAGTCACTGTCCACAGTGATTTTGGAGCCCAAGAAAATAAAATCTGTCATATATACATACACACATATATATCAGCTGCTATTACAAAAAGCCAACTTTCTCCCAGTTTTATCCTGACCTTTTATTAACCAAGTTTTTAAATTAAGTCTTCTTTATATAAATAAGTTCCCTGATACAAACTCATGTTTTTAGGCTGTGATTTTCTTCTTATCACTTTCAGGCACCCAGAGTCTTAACTGTAATACCGGATCTTCACTTAGATTTTTGCTACGTAAACTGTATTGTTCAGTTAAAAAGAAAGAAAGATCACGAGGCACCACCTGAGGACTGCAATAGCGGTTCTCCGCCTTTCCCTGTGTGCACAGCCTTTGACAACTTTGCCAGTGAAAGAGCTTTGTCCCGGCCATGCCCCAGAACAGCTGTGCCCATGGCACAAAGCTTTGCCTGCGGCTCCTATTTCACAGCAATCATCTCTCCCTGGCCTTGTCGCGGTCACTCCACGAAGACTGCCCACCCCTCAGACCAACCACAAGTTCGGGAAATTGGCTGCTCCCGATGAAAGCTGGGTGGTGACCCCTTTACAGCAGGACCCCATCAGACCTCCTTGGGCCACTCGGCTGCCAGTGACACAGTGACCTGGCTGCTTGTTGGCAACCAGCAACTTTCCAAACCCAGCTGCTGCCTCAGCTTCCTTTGTGATCGGGCCAGTTTCTAAATTAGGTTCACAGTCAAGAGGCATGGTCTGTGATGTCGTGCATGTGAAAATCTGTTTCTCCTTGAAGTACAAAAGTTAATACCAACAAAAGCTTTTGCAGGGCTGAGCTCACTTTGTTCTAGTCTTGGCCGCCCCAGTGTCAGGGGTCCAGGGAGGTGGATGGACAAAACCCACCTCTGCCCAAAGCATTCAGCCAGGCTGTGCACCCAATTCCTGGTCTGAGAAATGGAACCAATAAGCAAAATTCAACTTCTCTTTGTTGTTTGCTATGAAGAGTGATCCAATTTAAACAGTACTGTAAGGTCCCTGGCTTATTTCACTGAGCTCAGTATCTTCAGCATTCCTCCACGTTGTAGCTCATGGCAGGAGTTTCTTCTTTAAGGTGGACTAATACTTCATAGTCAAAACAGAGCACCTTGTTTATCCATCACGCGTCATTGACACTTGGACTGTGTCCACCCTGTGGCTACTGTGAACAGTGCTGGTGTGAACACACTGTACAGATCCTTGTTTCACAAGTGGAATTGCTAGATCATATAGTAATTTTATTTTTAATTGCTTGAGGTATCACCATACCATTTTCTACAGTGGCCACGTAATTTGACATTCCCATCAGCAAGGCCCAAGGACTGCAATTTCTCCACATCTTTGCCAAAAGTTATTATTTTCTGGTTTTTGATAGTGGCCATTCTCATGGGTGTGAGGTGCTAGCAATGATTTTTAAGACTCTTTTGCTTTCAAATTTCTTTTGCTGTCTTTCCCTCCCCTCCTACCTTCTGAAATACTTAAAAGGCTATATATATATATATATATATATATATATATCATAAAAAGAAATTCTTAAAATGAGGAATTGGGAACTTTAAAGTTAAATTTCCCAGAGGGGTTGGAATGAATGACTTTATATCACCCTGAACTCTCCCGGCCAGAGCCTGCCCTGTCATACTTTACAGCTGGATTTGAGGTTCGTGAAAACATACAGTATTATAAATCAAAACTACTTTAAACTCATTTTATTAATTTATTTAACCTTACAATAAGAAACTGATTCCCTGTTATTCAATGATAAATAGCATTCTATGAAAAATCATTACTTGAAAAAGCATGATTAGTGAGAACAGTGACATGCTTCATATTCTGCAAATCTCTTTAACGTCTAGCTTAACAGAAGACAGCTGGATTCTCATGTCTGCTTCTGTCTTCAGACTGTTGTAATGTGTCGCTTCAGTTGATGTCTGTGAGGAAAGTTTGGCCTTGCGGAGATGTGTAGCAGGATAATGGAGGAGAGTTTACACAGACTCTCCATCTGGTATGAGGACATTTCTCTCAGGTTCGTTGCCACGTGGACTACAGCACCATAGCAATGAACCTTTCCTAGTGTTAGACCAGACCACACTGGTCTCTCTGGCTGGTTGGATGGATCTGTTTCTCACACATGATTTTGTAACGTGGCCATTTAGTCATTTGGAAAATATTAATTCCCTGAGTTATGCACTTATTCCAAATGTTGGCCCATTTCAGCGTGTCTGTGCTCAGTCACTCAGTCGTGTCTGACTCTTTGCAGCCGCATGGACTGTAGCCTGCCAGGCTTCTCTGTCCATGGAATTTTCCAGGCAAGAATACTGGAGTGGGTTGCCATTTCCACCTGCAGGGGATCTTCCCGACCCAGGGATCAAACCTGCAACTCTTGCGGCTTCTGCATTAGCAGGCAGGTTCTTTACCACTGAGCCACCTGGGAAGCTTGATCCATTTCACTAGACAATATAAAAATCAGAGTTGTAAGGAATGTAAATTGATGCAGACACTATGGATAACAGAAAAGAGATTCCTCAAAAAATAAAAATAGAACTACCATATGATCCAGCTATTCCATTTCTGGTTTCCAGGCAAGAGTACTAGAGTGGGTTGCCATTTCCTTCTCCAGGGGATCTCCCCAACTCAGGGATCGAGCCCTGGTCTCCCACATTGCAGGCAGACACTTTAACCTCTGAGCTACCAGGGAAGCCCCTTCCAAAGACTAAAAACACTAATTCAAAAGATATATGCATTCAGTGTTCACAGCAGCATTATTTACAATAGCCAAGACATACAAACAACCTAGGTGTCCATCAGCAGATGAATGGATAAAGAAGGTGATTTATATAAGGGGCATTCTTAGTGACACTGTCCTTCCTTTATGGTGAGAGTGTGTCAGTGAGCTGCCCGGGGACAAACAGGCAGGGGCTGCTGCCAGGTCTTCACCGGGGGCCCAGAAAAATGCAAGGAACGTCTTAGTATTATCAGATAAGCACTTTTTTGTATCATTTATTTTTCAATTGAAGTATAGTTTATTTACAATGTTGTGTTAGTTGCAAGTGTACAGCAAAGTGATTCAGTTATAAATATATATATATGTACCTTTTTTTTCAGATTTTTTCCCATTATAGATTACTTATAATTCCCTGTGCTATACAGTAGGTCCTTGTTGTTTACCTCTTTTATGTACAGCAGTGTCTATCTGTTAATCCCAGACTGCTAATTTTTAAAAGGAGTATTGACCATGCTGATCCCTGAACGGGTCTGGACACCCTCGCTTTGAGAAAAGCTGGTTAGGCGTGCGTGTCCCACGGGAGAATGCTGTCCTTGGAATGGTTTCTAGTTGGTTACCTGCCAGATCTCTCCAACATTGTCTTCTCCTTTCTGTCTTTCTCCTGCTTATTGTCCTGTAGCTGGGAGCCAGCATGGTGCAAGGTCCCAAGAGGGGGTTCAGTGGTCCGTGTGACCCTTCCTCTTTTTCTTTGGAGCAGAACCCTCATTTCACACACTCCCCCCAGCCCTCTCACTCCACAGGAACCATGCAAATATCATCTGTGCCAATCATTACAGATCGCTCAGTTCTGTAATCCAGTAAGAGATCCCTTGTGAGGAGGTCGCCAAGCAGTGGGCATGTGACAACAGCGGCAGGAGGGAGCAGCCAGCACGTGTGCCCGGGTGTCCAGGACTTTAACAGGATTCAAGTCGCACAAAGCACACTCTCACACCGCAGTGGAACTTACCACGAATCAGCAACAGAGGTGACAGGAACCTTCCCACCACCACCCCAGTGTTTGGACCCTGTATCATCACATGCCCTTGGGGCAGAGTACACAGGACACAAGGTTTGCCCTTCTGACTATCTGCAGGCATCCAGGTCACGGTCTTGAGCGCAGGTAGCCCCGCCATGCCCTTCCATCCGCAGTGCTGCATTATCTTGCAAACTGCGGCGCTGGGCCATGGAACGGCAGCTCCCTGCCCCTGGGGGAGGGCGGTGAGGGGGGTCACAGTTCTGCCCTCTGTCTCTGCCTCATTGGAGGGGAACTGGGCAATGTTTGTCTTTCGGTGATTGGTTTATGGCACTGGGCACGGTGTCCTCAGGGGTTCATCCACGTGGTGGTGTGGGGCCGAATTTCCTTCCCTTATAAGGCTGAATGATAATCGTGCTGTATTCTGAAAGAGAGAAAGAGAGAGAGGATTTCTTGACTAGGTCAATGAGCAGTCAAAACACGATAATCAGCAGAGGGTAGAGTGGGGGGAACAGACCACACAGCAGGAAGAAGGCTTGGGGTTCTGGGCGCACAGGGGACGGGGCCGGAGCCAGCACCCAGGTCCTGTTTTAAGGGAGGTGCCCACTCTGACAGGCTGGAGGAGACAGGAGGCCAGAGTTGTGAGGTGACCCAGGGTGTGCGGCTGTCACTCGGCCTGGTCTCTGCCACCTTGGGTCTGGACACGATTCCTGGGGCTTTGGGAAGGTTAGTTTCATGTGTCTGCGGGGCTGGGCTGGGGTCCCAACTGTGTGGTCAAACATCAGTCTAGATGCTGATGTTTGAGTCAGATTTTGAGTGCAGCAGGTCACCCTCTGCAATGCAGGTGGGCCTCACCCAACAGGTTGAAGGACTTAAGAGGAAAGATTGACTTTCCCTGGGGAAGAAGGAGTTTTCCCAGCAGACTGCTTACCTGAACTTCCAGCCTGCTAACCCGCTTGCACACTTGAGGCTTGCCAGCACCAACACGGCACGAGCCGGTTCCTTAAAAACAGTTTGTGTCTCTGCGTCTACGTGTGTGTCGTGGTCACTCCAGTCCCTCAGTCGTGTCTGACTCTTTGTGATCCCCCTGAACTGTAGTCTGCCAGGCTCCTCTGTCCATGGGATTCTCCAGGCAAGAATACTGGAGTGGATTGCCATTCCCTTCTCCAGCAGATCTTCCTGACCCAGGGATCAAAACCCAGTCTCCTGCATTGCAGATGGATTCTTTACCATCTGAGCCACCAGGGAAGCCCCATGTGTATGTACATATATCTATGTATCTTTCGTCCTTTTATACACATGGACATGAACTTGGGCAAACTTCGGGAGATGGTGAGGGATAGAGAGTCCATGGGGTTGCAAAGAGTCAGACACGACTGGGTGCCTGAACAAACAAAAGCAACAACAGTCTGTCTATCTATCTCCCCATCCTGCTGGTTCTGATTCTCTGGAGACCTCTAAGACAGGACCCCTTTCTGTCTCTATGTAGGTCCTTATGCACTGAGGCCACCAGGAAAGCAGCAGGCTTCATTTTTTTTACTGCACCGTTCTGTCCTTTCCTACTGTGGCCAGCAAGGTCCCTGTGGGAGGACCCTGGAGGGCTCGTGTCTGGGTTCATCCTAGAGGGATGATACAGTTGGGGGCTTAGCCTCACAAGACATGCTCTTGAGTCCCGCTTCCTCTCTGCCCACAGCCATCAGGATCCTTGGGAAGGGTGTCCTGCCTGGAAGGGCTCACCTGCCTGGCTGAGGAAGAGTGAGTGAGGAGAGGGATCAGAGAGGACTCACAGACAGGCGGATGGCTGCCAGCCTCTCGCTTAACCCTGCCCAGCGGCTGGCCATGCTGACATTTGCAGGGCCTGGGGTCTCTGTGGCTTGCCGGGTGAGGCTGACAATGGAGGTCCGGGGGAGAGAGAGGAGGAGCTGGCACACTGTCCTCCTGCCCTTGAGATGGCTCAAAATTAGCACAAAAGGAGCATTGAAACAAAACATTTTTTTCTTTTCTTCTTGCCCCCTCATTCTTGGCTCTTTTCCGAATCTTGCTGAAATGAATGTTTACTCTCTCGTGAGAAATCAGGGAACAGAGCTGCTGTTTCTACAATGTATTTTCAATGAGAAGGAAAGAGAGAACCAAGTCTGGGTGGGTGGCAGCTGGCCGACAGCTGGCCGTCCTGCGGGCTGCACTGCCCTCTCTCTGCCCATCAGGCTGAGTGGCCTCTCATGTGTTTGCATCTGCACATATTATATGAACCAAATGCAGTTTTAGATAATGCAGATCAATATACGTCTCTTAGGTGCAAATACTGGGGCCAGCAGAAAGATTACAGAGTAGAATTATTACAGGGAAACAGTATTCATGCAATTAGAGACTGGGAAGAAACCTCCTGGTCCCTTTATATGGGGAGAAAACTGTCCGGACAAGTTGAAGGCTCTTGGCAGTCCCAAGGGCCATGAAGACAGGCTGGCCCCTCATCCCGCTGGGGCTCTTCAGGCTTAACTACCTCTTCAGGGCACCCTTTGTGACTGCCTTCAATTTGAACAAAGAACACAGACGCTTTCCTGGTCAGGATTCAGATGTCTTGTTTAACAATGAGACAGAACCCTGTATAATTCGCTAAGTGTTTGCCAATTACATATAAAAGTTTTCAACGCCTTTTAAAAAAGCATTTCTCACTTATTCAGATTCCCCTGTAAGCTTATTTATCACACATCTTATTATCTCACAGCCGAAGTGTTTGCTAACAAAGATGTTTCCACTCCTGGCTTGTTCTAACCCTTAGCCATCCTGAATTCCTGAAGATACGTTTGCTCTCTGTTTTTAAAAATTAAGGAGGCCTTGAGCTACAGAGTAGTTTGGGGTACATTTTGGGTTCGTTTTTAGTAAGGTGTGCATTGGCTTTCGCCACGATTATCGTTTCTTGAAACAGCTGTGGGGCCCTGTTTCTGAGCCCAGGAAGAGTTCCTGCTTCCCCCTCCTCCATCAGTCACTTCAGCGGCTCAGGCGGAGGAACACGCACCCTCACCTGGCAGGGATGTTCTTCTTTTTTTTAATGATGATTATTATTTTTAACTTACTTCTTTTTGGCTGCGCCGGGCCTTCTTTGCTCCCCGAGGGCTTTCTCTAGCTGCAGTGAGTGGGGGCTACTCTTCCAAATGAGGGCTTCTCAGTGCCATCTCTTGCTGTGAAGCATGGGCTCAGTAGCTGAGGTGTGGCAGCCTAGTTGCTCTGCAGCATGTGGGATCTTAGTTCTCTGACCAGGGATGGAACCCACACCCCCTGCATCAAAAGGATGAACCACTGGACCACCAGGGAAGTCCCTGGGAGGGATGCTCTTGATAAAACCCAGAGACATTCTTTTCCTTTCAGAAGATTTTTTTTTTTTTTTTTTTTGGGCACCAGTCTTTAGCTGATGCACTTTGCCTTATCACAGAAAGCTCAGGGGTTTGTAAGAAGCCCACATCGTCTCAAGCAGGGGCAGGTTTGCTGGTCTGCAACAATGCAGCATGAACTCTGATGCTTCTCGGGTGGCTCAGTAAAGAATCCACTTGCAATGCAGGAGACCTGGCTTTGATCCCTGGATTGGGAAGATCCTCTAGAGAAGGGTATAGCAACCACTCCAGTATTCTTGCCTGGAGAATTCCATGGACAGAGGAGCCTGGCGGGCTACAGGACCCAAAGAGTGGGACACGACTGAGAGACTCTCACTTTTTTTCAAGTCACTAAGCACATTTCTTCCAACATAGCCCCAGTGTTATGATGGGCACAGCTTTCCCAGATGAATCAGCCCCTCCTGTCGGCTCACAAACTCCCCACACTCAGGGCACCATGTCAACATGAGTTGGATTGGTGGGAATTAACCAGCTCTGCACCTCCTTTTTATTTTTAGAAAGTGAAAATGAAGTCGCTCAGTCGTGTCCGACTCTCTGTGACCCCGTGGACTGTAGCCTACCAGGCTCCTCCGTCCATG
The DNA here is from genome assembly GCF_016772045.2 of Ovis aries. Taxonomy (NCBI): domain Eukaryota; kingdom Metazoa; phylum Chordata; class Mammalia; order Artiodactyla; family Bovidae; genus Ovis; species Ovis aries. The sequence goes on along the minus strand of NC_056054.1, from coordinate 263,830,561 downwards.
GGATTCTCCAGGCAAGAATACCGGAATGGGTTGCCATTTCCTTCTCCAGGGGATCTTCCCGACCCAAGGATTGAACCCAGGGATTGAACCCGGGTCTCCCACATTGGAGGCAGATGCTTTAACCTCTGAGCCACCAGGGAAGCCTTTTTTTTGAAGGGGGGGGGGAGGTGATATAATTGCTTTTCAATGTTGAGTTAGTTTCTGCTGTACAACGGAGTGAATCAGCTATACATGTATATATATACATCCCCTCCCTCTTGAGCCTTCCTCCCACCCCCTATCCCACCCCCCTAGGTCATCACAGAGCCCTGAGCTGAGCTCCCTGTGCTCTATAGCAGCTCCCACCGGGCGTCTATTTTACACACAGCGGTGTGTACATGTCAATGCTCTCTCCCAGTTCACCGCACCCTGCCCTTCTCCCTCACCTCTCTTTGTATGCGTCTTTATTCCCTGCATCTTGTTTTTATTCACTCTGCTCATCTGCCTTTGGAAACTGGTGATTTATAAATAAGTATTTATTATTGATCATTGACAAGATGGGAAATGTTATGCATGTGGAACTCCAGAAGTAAGTCACCAGTGACTGGGCAACCCATTTTTTATCTATTGCAAATATATTTCCTGCATCAGCAGTTGGCCCAGATGGCCTTCCAGTTTGTCCTATGGAGACGAGATCTTCCCTTGGAGCTATGATGCTTGGAACGTTTTATCCTCCTCTTCATGGCCCTGCTTCCCCTGGGTTCTAGTCTACTGTCTGTCTCCTTGTCGACAGCCCCTCAAGGTGTGATGCAATCATTTGAGGGCTGCGGAGTCACACTTGGTCTTGTGTTGTTTATGAGCCATCCTTCTCCATGGGACGAAACGTGCTCTAAGGACAGGTCACGTGTGGTACACAGGGGCAGGTGTTACTGTTATCTTTTCAACCTTTTTATTTTGGAAATTTTTGTTTGCACAAAAGTAGAAGGAAGGGGCTTCTCTTTGGTCCAGTGGCTAAGACTCCAAGCTCTCAGTGTGCAGGGGGCCTGGGTTCTATTCCTTGTCAGAGGACTGGATCCCACACACCACAACTAAGACCTGGAGCAGCCAAATAAATAAATAAAAATAAAATATTTTTTTAAAAGTAGAGGGGAATAAATAAATAAAAATTTAAAAAAAGTGGAGGGGAGAGTATCATGAACCTGTGTGACCCATCATTCGGCTATAAGATTATCAACATTTTGCCAATTTTTATGACTTCTTTTCCTTTTTATTATTAGAGTAATAGTTGCTTTACAGTGTTGTGTTAGGTTCTGACATACAACAGAATGATAATATACATTATCTGAATTCTTTTTTTGGATTCTTTTCCATTACAGACACTAAATACAGTTCCCTGTGCCATACAGCAGGTCCTTGTTTATTTTATATACAGTAGTGTGAATATGTGTATTAGGCACTCAGTCATGTCCAACTCTCTGTGACCCCATGGACTGCAGCCCACCAGGCTCCTCTGTCCATGGGATTCTCCAGGCAAGAATACTGGAGTGTGTCGCCATGCCCTCCTCCAGGGGATCTTCCCAACACAGGGATTGGACCTGGATCTCTGGCATTGCAGGCAGGCTCTACACCATCTCCTCACATAATTATAACAAATCCCAGACATCGTACTGTTTCACTACAATAGAATGCACGTGTTAAAAATTCCACTTTATAGGAAAATGGAGGCGCTGACAAGTGAAGACTTTCACCCAAAATGAAACACCGAGACTTTGGGGAAGATTGGTTCCAGAAGCCACTTTCCCTCCATCCTAACAGCACTGCTGCCAACCGAAGCTACCTTCTGCACACGGGCTGACTTAGTCGTGCACCGAGCAGGTCACCCACGACACAACGCCGGAGGTATTCAAACAGATTCATCGCAGAGAGTTATGTCAGCCCGCAAGTATTTAAATTAAGAGCTCACTCCCTGAAAGTAAAAAAAAAAATCAAAGCTGCTCTAAAGAATAAGTAGGAAGCTAAATGCCCAAAGTTACACTTACTCAGAAGAATGTTATGTAAAATCCAAACATATGGAGTCATAAAGAATAAATATGTGAACTTTTGTTCAAGTGCAACCCTGAAAATACTTGTTTTTGTTGTTTCATTGGCAGCACCAACATTCCTGCGAGGAGAGTGACAGCAAACACCACCTCCTGCCAAGACATCCAGAGTTTCTGGGGTTTTTTGTTGAGTTTGGGTGTTGGGGCCTCAAGGGAACATTGCCAGACATCTGTGCCCCGTGCCAGCCTCCCCACAGAGGGCTGTGTCTTCCTTGGCAGCTCCCAGAGGCTTGTGGGCTGACTTGGGAATTTCCTTTTGTCCCTTGAGGTGCCCCCCCACGCCCTCCCCCCCCCACAACCCCGCCCTGCAGATGTTGTATAACATGATGTTTGGCCATCTTCCTTCCTGGCAGAGGGCCTTCACCCCTGAGACCACACCCAAGTTTATGCTAATGAGGTGATTGTGTCCTGGAGGCTCATCTTGCCAGAAAGACCTCCCATGGGTTTAGAGAATGAGGACTTTGAGCTGCATGACCTCCAGAGAGGGGAAGGGGCTGAGATTGGATTCAATCACATGACCAGTTGTTCAATCATGTGTTTATAACAAATCCCTAATAAGAACTCCAGACACTGGAAACTCAGATGAGCTTCCAAGTTGGCGACTCACATGGCTGGGTGCAGGGGGTCCAACATTTGCCCTCCCAGACCTCACTCTGTGGTCATCAGGACAGCACTTTTGGAGGGGGTGGTGGGAACCCCAGAATATGTAGCCAGTTGATCAGAAGCATGAGAGGCCTGGAACCCCCAAAGTGCAGCTGGTGTCCAGAGTGAGGGTGGTCTTCTGGGGGGTTGCTGCACTGCCCTTGGGATTGGTGTCAGAGTCCCACGGCCCTCTCACCCAGGACCCAGGGGCCCATCCAGGGCAGACCTGTGACCACCCCCAAGTCTCTGCACAGCACTTCAGGGCCCTGGGGGCTACCCTCTGAGGGGAGGCATGACCTTCAGCCCAGCCTCTAGCCAGGGGCAGGTGAGGGCTGGGCCAGCTGCCCTAGTATCTCTCCAGCCACTGCTTCATATCTTTGGAAACAGAACAGCCATATTAGATTTATTTTTTATTTGTTTGTGGTCACATATGAGATATTAGTTCCCTGACCAGGGATCAAACCTGAACTTCCTGAACTTCCTGTAGCACAGAGTCTTAACCACTGGACTTAACCACTTAACCACCCTGTATTAGATTTTATCAAATAGCACACGCCATTAGGAGCTCAAATATAGAAGCAAACATAAAAATGTAGTTGCTGACAAATGAAAACCTCTCATGTCTCCAGGAGCCCTCCCTGTCCTCTGGAAGAGGTGCTCTTCTCAGGGAGCTTCCACACTTAGTGGGGAGGAGGAGGAAGCCAGATTGGTTCTCATAGTGAAGCTGGGGATGCTACCCACCCCCCTTCCCACCACCCCCCCACCCCCACCCCACCTCCGCCCCGACTCCAGCCAGGAGTCTACCCCACCCCCTCCTGGTCTGTGCCCTAAGGGGCCACTGCACCGACTGCCCCCAAGCTCCTCCTCTGGTGCCCAGGTGGGCCGATCAATGCAGGTACCATCTAAAGTCAGAGAGCAGCTGGAGAGCGAGGGGCTCATGCCTGGGTCACCATGGGCACCGGGTCCCCCACCCCCTGCCACAGCCTGCTTCAGGGCTCCAAGAATGCCCCCTCCTTGCCCTCTCTTGAGGGCTCTCAGCTCTTGATAACCGCATGTGGGGAACATCCCTCGACCACAGCTGGCAGCCAGGACAGAAGAGTCCTGAGATGACTGGGTCTGTGCGTGCAGGGCCCAGTCAGCCTGGGGACAGCACTGGGGGAGACCGAGGGGCAGCAGGAAGCAGCCTGCGCCCTTTGGGAGCAGCCGCCACCTGCCCAGCACTGAGGCTCATTGCGGGGGAGCCTGAGTGGTTCCTGCCAAACCAAGATGGGGTGAGAGGGGAAGACTAGCAGAGGTCACTAAGGACAGAGGTCAGAGGGCACAAGTCCTCAGCTGGCAGGCCAGGCCATCCATGCCTAGACTCTCCGTGCGGCAGAGACAGTGAGGCCCCTTTTCCATTGTGGGCCTGGGGTCCCCCGAGTGTCAGCGGTGAGAGACCCACCTCAAGGGCCAACAGCAGCAAACTCCAGAGATACCAGCCGACCTGCAGACCGGCGTCTCAGGTCATCTCAGGACCAGAGACGCCAGGGGTGTTGCCAGGGCAACACGTACCCTCCGGCACCACTCTGATGCTCCAGAGTGGAGTTTCTCCAGGTCTGGTCCAGTCCCACTTGCCTCTCAGTCGCTGAGCATTTGTCTAAAGTGCAGGTTGTTGGTGCTGAGCCCCAGGAAACCCCTGCCCCACAACTTGGGTAAGACAGGCTGTCTTTGAGTTCTCAAGCCTCCCACAGGGCTCACAGATGTTCTTTACACACAGACCCTCCAGTGTCCTGTTCTTTGTCTCAGACACAGTGAGCAGAGCTTCGTCCCTGTGAAACCAGATAGACACAAAGCTAAACATTTCCATCCAGTGAACCGAGCCCTCCCTCTCTGACCCTGCCTATCCAGCCCAGAACCACTCTGCTGGGATGCTCTGATCTCTGGGTGGGGAAGATCCCCTGGAGGAGGGCATGGCAATCCACTGCACTATTCTTGCCTGGACAATCCCGTGGACAGAGGAGTCTGGTAGCTACAGTCCGTGGGGTCACAGAGAGTCAGACTTGACTGAGTGACTTAACACTTTCACTTTTTTGGATCACAGCCTCCCTTGACTGCAGCAGCCTAAATAAAACCAGTCTCCTCTCTTGTTTGTCCTGTCCTCACAGCTTCCATCCTGGGCCCAGAAATCAGTGTTCTCTCTGCCACCCTTGGGCGAGTCCTACGAGGTCAAGTTCAAGCAGCTTGGCCCGGGAGGCAGGGGCCCGGGGACTTCTCCAGGGCTGCACATTCGGACCTCAGACAGACACTGCGCCGAGCAGGTAGGGCATGCAGGCGGCCTGCTGGGGGAATCCGCTTTCCAGTGCAGTTAGGCCTCCTGGGGCTTGTGTTCACAGGCTGCTCTGATTTGCCCCAGGGGAAAAAAACAGACTTCATGAACAGAAACAGATTGAAGTAAATCAATGGTAGGAGTTTTGAGGTCGAAGCAGCCTTCTCACACATGCCTGGGACCAGGGCTCTTTCCTCGCTAGTCCTCCCCACGCAGCCTTTTACTCTTTCGCCATCATCACCCCCGCTGACAATGAGTGATTCCCCTCCCTGGGAATATATCAAGGACTGCGGTGCTGCCAGCTTCCTTGGCACGGAATTCCTCTCTGAGTCACAGCCCGAGGCCATTAGTAAGGGGGGAACAGCTGCGAGGGCCACACAGCTGCGAGTCATTGGAAAATTTTATGATGAATAGAAACGTTCCATTACACAGACTTATGCATTATATATTAACCTGATACCCCTGCAATTACACCACCAGCAGTCTTTTGTTGTCCACATATTTTCCTAAGGACCCTCCCACTCCCCAAACAAAACGTTGACCATCTAGTGACCCTACAGAAAATTTCCGTGTCGCTTTGTTGTCAGATCCTTAAGAACAAATCCAACATTTCGTGAAAGGGGGAAAGAGAAGAGGAAACCCCCGGAATGCTAACAATGTGGAAAAGAGAAAATGCGTTTTAGATTGAATAGCCAAAAGATTCAGCAAAAATACAGGGACCATCAAAAGATGCTGGAAGAGAAGCCCTAAATGTGGTTCAAACCCCCACGAGCTCTCTGAGCTGTCCCCCGCGTTCTGGTGAGCTTGCTTTGCAATGGGACACCTGGTGCTGCCCTCACAATGCTGTAACGGACTCAATGGCACAGTGAGAAGGGGGAAGGATGGGAACTGAAGGCCATGAGCAAGAAAAGGACCTGCTAACTGTTATATAAAGGGACTTCCCTGGCGGTCCAGTGGTTAGGACTCTGCATGTCCACTGCAGGGGGTGTGGGTTCCATCTCTGGCCGGGAGCTAGGATCTCACACACTGAGTGGGCAAAAAAAAAAAAAAATATATATATATATATATATATATATATACACACACACATATATATTCTATAGAGAATGGATAAGGGCAGTTTAATACATTTTACAATGAAGATTTGCTTAATTTACTGAATTTTGTTTATTTTGAGTTTTGATTATAGTTTTTGTGCTTTGTTTCTTTTCATTTCATTGTATTTTATTTTCTAAAAGTGAAATTGGTAATACATTAGTCTCATAAGGAAACAGTCTACAGAAAAACAATTTTTTTCATATATACACTTTGTTAGTAAGAATTGATTCTTCTGGCAATTTTAGGCAATGAAAACTTTACCAAGCAGTTTTAGAAACTGCAAGTTTTACTCCCTGTTGATTGAGTTGATTGTGTCTTCAAAGTCATCTTTTACTGGGTCAGTTAGTGTTACTTCTAAATGGTATTGACATTAATTTTCTAATTTCCGTCAAATGTTACTTCCTGAAGTGCTAACTACTCTATTTTACTTTAGATTGATGTTCTTATGTAGTGATATGGGCTAGGATCAAAATAAAAGATCTATGATTTGTAAAAAAAAAAAAAAAAAAAGAGAATGGATAAACCAGGTCATACTATATATCACAAATAAAATGATATATATATATTTCAAATATGTATATTCAATATCCCAGGATAAACCGTTATGAAAAAGAATGTATAAACATAACAGAATCACTCTGCTGTACAGCAGAAATTAACACAACATCATAAATCAAATGTGTGTGTGTGTATTAAGTCACTATAGTCATACCTGACTCTTTGTGACCCCATGGACTATAGCCCGCCAGGCTCCTCTGTCCATGAGATTCTCCTGGGAGGAATACTGGAGTGGGTTACCAAGCCCTCCTCCACGGGATCTTCCCGACCCAGGGATCAAACCCACATCCCTTATATCTCCTGCGTTGGCAGGTGGGTTCTTTACCACTAGCCACCTGGGAAGCCTGAATCAACTATACTTCAATAAAATCAATTTTAAAAATAATAAAGAAAAAGAGCTGCCTGGAGGAACGCAAGGCCAAGGCTGGAGCTCATCCTGCACATGAACCTGGCTGCGTTGCAGGCATCGCCACCTCCGTCCTAAGTGTCTCCTTCCCTTCCTGGTCAGCATCTCGGGTCCCCAGCACCTATGTCAGGCTTCAGCAATCCTCTCCCCCTTTCCTTTGTTTTCATCAGCTCTGTCCTTTCAAAATTCTGAGAATAGCTTTTGGTGGCATGAAGCTCTATTTCAGTGCCATAAACCTACATTTTTATTTGGTGCCGGAGCATCGTTTCTTTTCTGATTTCTCCCTATCCCAGCAGCAGCGACTTGCCATATGCTCCCAGGGAGACGGTGTTCTCCTCGGGCTTCTCCCAGCTGGCTTGGAGCAGAGGATGATATATTTTAAGGCTCACTCTTTAAAAACCTTGGCAAAGCTTCCGATGAACTAAAAACATCAAGATCGACTTGTAACCTGGGCCCTGATTCGTTTGGATTTTGTGAGATTTTAACACCAGTGCTTAAAAGAAAGAACAAACGACTAGGGAAGCCAAGGTGGCAGGTGAGACCTGAGGGCTTGTCCTGCTCTGGAGCAGGGCTGGGTGTCTCAGGACAGAGGAAGTCGCTCTGTGGTCCTGGAGCCTGGAGGCGGCTCTTGCCAAGAGGGTGCAAGTGGTCGGTCAGGCCTCCACCACCTAAGAAAGCACAAAGAAGCTTCTTCCTGGCCTTCCCAAGTTTGCCCTTTAATGCGTTTGCCTGGTTGCCTGTTGTAGACACAAGACTGGCACTGTTCTCCCTGGGCATAGTCTGCCCTGACTTGTCCTGCCTGCTACATCCCATGTTCAGCAGAAGAGACATCTTCAACCTCATTTGCAAAAAAGAGTCATTTGCTTTTTTCTTTCTTTAAAATTGTTTTCAAAGATTTAAAAATTCTATTTTTGAGTAACAAATTCACATACTTCAAAGATCCAAATGGATAAAGGAACACACACAGAGAATTTGTGCTCACGTCCCCATCTGTCATGGCGTAACTCTAAACACATCTTTTAATCATTCTTGCCGCCCTACTATCCACACCTTTGCGGAATCCCCTCCTTGAGTGTGGGCAGAATTTGCTTAACCAGATCCCGAGCAGCCCACTTCCTGGGGCACCCCTTTCTGTCTTCACTCTCTGCCTGGCAGAGGAGGCGACTCAGGTTTACTGTTCCATCACCAGTGTTACTTTGTTAGTCCTTGATTTGTAAGTGTCAAGCCCATCCCTATAAGGGGGAGGTATTTTCATATGCGCAGTGCTGCAGGAGTGCTGGCAAGAGGCTCGGGTGGTTTGGAGGGAAGGAGTGGGCACCCCTCACCTTCCCCTGGCTGTTGCTGCACCTGTGTCTAGAGAGGCCTGAGGTGGGTCCCTGTCCTGGTCCACTCCCCTTTCACCAGCATCCTGCCCCCTGGTAGAAGAAAGCCTGGCTTCTCACCCTTCTGGAAGCCTCCTCCTATACACCATCCCAGGGATGTAAAAAAAAAAAAAAAAAATCTCCCATAAGGAAACAACTCACAGTGTCAGAGGACACCCCCACCGGTCAAGGCCCCAGGACCCCATGGTGGGACTCCCATCTCCCCGGTCTTATATGTGTGTTTCTGTGAGGAACACGGTGTAGCATTAGACACAGGAGTTTTGGCTGCCGGGATATTGCGCATTTGGGAGAGGGGATGTGAGACCAATGGTCACAGGGAGCTCGACCCTTCCACATCTGAGTGAGGAAGAACTGGTGTCCTCGGTCAGCAGAGCAGACTGAGTCAGACCCCCTCCCCTGGCCGAGGGGAAGGCTCCCGGCTTCATCCAGGAGATAACCTTTGGCAGGTCTGAGACCCCCACTCAGCTGTCTGCCCATCACGGAGCTGGGGCAGTCAGCCGGTGCCTGCTGGATGCATGTGGGCCTCCCCATCCCGGGCGTCTTCTGCATTTTCCCAAGAGGAAGCCCGTGGTGAGAGCGTGGCTTAGCTGCAGTTTTCCTAACTTCAGGGAGACTTGAGAAGTCCTCACTTGCCTCTCACAGATCAAGGCAACAACCTCAAATAAGAGAAGCAAATACCGGAGAAAACTGAACATTTCACGTGTTCTCCAGACTTGTGGGGAAAACAGTCATTGATTTTTGCCAAAAGATAACTGGATACTATAAATGCATGCTTTTTTTTTTCTTTTTTCAAGAGGGGAGAGGGGCAATCTTGCCTGCTGTCACTCATTCCTGCCCACACGTACGTGTTATACTTAGATGAGCTTAACAGGAAGTACTGAGGCTTTTGTGTGTGGAGATGCACTTGGCCATCATCACAGCACATGTGCAAGCTGGACATTGATCCCAGCCCCCGAGGTGGCCCCCATGCCCCTCCTGGGGGGATTGGGGGACCAGCCAAGGCTTCACACAGTCAAGTGGGTATATCAAGCCATTGATCAAAATATCATGTTATTTTTCTGGATTTTGTGAGGCTTCTGGCATCTACCAACTTAAAAAATTTATAAGCTATGTTTTCTGATTTTAAATAATTTTCACTTTCATACTTGATTTTGAATTCATAATTCTTCACTGTCTTTGTTTAAAAGAGCTCTCCAGGGACTTTCCTGGTGGTCCAGTGGTTAAGACTTGACATTCCCAGTGTAGGAGGCCTGAGTTCAACCCCTGATCGGGATGGTAGACCCCACGTTCCCCTTGGTGTTTGAATGCTGAAACTAAGACCGGCCACAGTCAGCATTAAAAAAGAGAGAGAGAGAAAGTTCTCTAAATTCTTTAAGAGTCAGGCCCCGGAAAACCTGAAACCATTCTTGGTAGGGTCTAGACTTTCTCTCTCTCTTTTTTTTTTTGCTGTTAATTTTCATTGAATCTCTTCTAGCCTTAAGTACTAGTCATTCACAGATATAGGAACTAACTGAAAAAAATAGTCGTAATACAAGTCACTAAGAAAGACATATCCAGTAAAAATTTACTTTTAAAGTTTAGATGTGTTTGTTAAAATTGGACTTTATAAGTAGGTTAGTAAGATTGGTAAAAAAATGCTTTAAGAAAAATTAGGTTTTTATTACGATTGAATACTGTTTTTAAAAAGCTTTATTTTTTCAAAACATAAAAAATTTAAAATAATTGCAAAATTTTTAAATATCAATTTTCAATATTCTCTTCTGTACAAGAATCCTTCAGATGTAAAAGAACTCACCTGACACTTTAAAAAATAAAAAGCATGAAATTATTAACTGTTAACTGATGGAGAGAAATTGAAGTTAAAAAGAGGGAATTGCTAAACCTCAGAAACACACTTTTTTCAAGAGACACTGGTTCCTAAAAACCCCACTAAATCGAGAAACAGCCCACGTGAGCCACGCAGAGCCTAGCGGCTGTTCTTGGAGTTTCTATTTTAGGCCTGGACTAGCTTGCTCTGAAAGTCGAGTCATTCGGCCTCCAGGCTGCCTCCCCCTACCTGCTGCCTCCCCTGGGCTTGATGGACTCATCCTTAGTCAGGGTTTGTGACAGTTTCATTGTTTGTGCTAGGTACAGGCAGAAGGACTGTGTGGTCAGCCCGGCCCCCACCACACTCCCCAGTCCTGGGTCATAGTGAGCTCACTGGGTCTCCGAGTGGCCGGATTTCACTGCCTCTGCTTCCTTCTTCTCCCACTAAGCAACATGGTGATGCACGCTAGGCAGAAAGGAGCTAGAAGATGGTGCAGGTGGGGGTCAGGCAAAAATGACATGGTATCACTGAAGGTTAGAGGTCCAAATGCACGGAAAAGAAATAGGAAGGGAAACGTGTTAGAGATATGTGTGTGGTCACTCAGTCATGTCCAACTCTTTGTGACCTCATGGACTGTAGCCATCCGGGCTCCTCTGTCCTTGGGATTCTCCAGGCAAGAATACTGGAGTGGGTTGCCATGACCTACTCCAGGAGATATTCCCAACCCAGGGATCGAACCCATGTCTTCTGTATTGACAGGCGGGTTCTTTACCACTGAGCCATCTGGGAAGCCCCATTTAGAGATATATGGCAGGAAAATTTCCTCAAAGTGAAGAATTGTGTCAAGTAATGGAAAATGCAGATAAAACAAGAAACAGAGACATGTGATTACTATCACAGCAACTTGCTTCTTTTTTTTTTAAATCATGAAGTTTATTAATTTTTTTTTTTGGCCACACCCTGTGGCATATGAGATCTCAGGTCGTTGGGCACGGAAGGAACCCGTGCCCTCTGCACTAGGAGAGCAGAGTCCTAATCACTGGACCACCAGGGAAGTCTGTAACGTGCTTCTTAACGCTTCTAAGCCTGAAGAAAACATGTACTCACCCACACTTGGGGGAGTGGGTTATTTATGAGTGTACACTGCAGGCTACAGATAGCTATGTTCACAAAACACTGGACTGGGTCCTTCAGGGTGCCAGCTGGTTGCGGCCATCAAGGTCTCCCAGAGTCACCTGGCCACCCCACTGAGAGGCGCTGGGCTGGAGAGCAGGACACCACCCCTCTGCCTGGAGGCACTGCCATGACCTGTCTCTGCCTCAAGTGTCTCCGTTTTCAATTTTACTGTCCACGTAACTAGTAGGATTTGTAAAAGTGAAAGTTCCCAGGGACTTAGCAAGTTGTGGAGAACAGAATAGTGAACTTGCTGGTGCCCATCACCCAGCCTCAGCAATCATCAACATTTTCCTGTTGTTTCTCATCTCTGCAGCTCAGCTCCTCCCCTAATTTTTGTGAGAATATTTCAAACACATTACCAGTTTTTCTTTCTTTTTTTTTTTTAAAGAGTAAAACCAGGTATCTCATTTCTTCTCCTGCAGGACAGAGCCTGGATGTCTGTATCCCCCTCAAGTTCATATGTTGAAGCCCTGACCCCATGTGGAGGTATTTGGAGGTGGGGCCTTCTGGGAAGGAATTAGGGTTAGAGGGGCCATGGGGGTGGTGCTCCCAAGAGGGGATTAGTGTCCTTCTATAGAGAGATACCAGGAAGCTTGCTCTCCAGCTCTCTGCCACGAGAGGACACAGGTCAAGGCAGCTGGTGTGCAAGCCAGGAGGGCGGCTCTCCCCAGACATTGGATCAGCTGGCACCTTGATCTTGGACGTCAGACTCCCAGCATGGAAGTTACTCCCAAAGGGGTGTCACTTCGGCTGTTAAATGTTTTACCTCTTGGTCTTTGTTTCAGATCCCTTCTAGAAGAAAGCCCACAGGAGGGCAGAGGGAAGGAGGCAAGGAGAGAAAGCAGTAGAACCGGGTGCCAAGCACCTGAAGCAAACTAGTTTAACCCACCCTTCACTGAATTAAATGGCCTGTGGCTGCCCCATAACACTGGGGTATTAAAACTGTGGCTCTCAGACAAACCCGCTCTCTGCCTCTTTTTGTAAGGCCCACACCAAGAATGGTTTGTTTTTTAACATCTTCAAAGAGTTGAAAAATGACAGCCACACTGATGGTATGTGGCAAAGTCGAAAATATTTACTATCTGGCCCACTTATGGAAAAACTCTTCCCACGCTCCCCATAAGGTTTAGGAGCGATTTGGTTTGCGTGGTTTCTACCTCACACAGCCTTCCTGCAGGCTGTAGTGCAGTCATGTTAGCAGTCATTTTACAAGCCTTTGCCTGCATTCTACACCCAAGCTACAGGACCATGGTCAGACTGCGCTGGGGGCTAGCCACTCCCAACAACCTTGGGTTGGAGGAGGAGAACAGAAACCATCAAAACACAGAGCCCAGGCTTGGAAGCAGGATCCGGAAAGCTGGGCTTGGAAGCAGGATCAGGAAAGCCACAGGATAATCTGCTGGGTTTCTGTTATTAACCAGCTGCCAGTGAACATCAGAGCCAGAACCCACAATGAGCAGGTCTCCGTACAGCATCCTGCAGTCCCGGGGTGTGTGTCATAGCAGGTTTAAGAGAACCAGCGTCCAGGAAGATGCCAGTGTTCAGATGACATGACATGAAAACCACAAAAAAGAGGGAAACCTTGTTGAACTCAAACGTATTAAGTCAACTTAAAAGTCTCACAGAAATGAAAGCAATACACACGTTCATGAATCACTTGTGATTCATTAGCTCAGTTTCTGGAAATCCCTCTTCAGGAAACAGAAAATACAAAATGAGTTACATGCACACAGACGTTCTGGTAGCACTCTTTTTTAAAAAGAGAACATGGGAAATTACACAAACTCAACGAGCTGTGCTTGGTGGGTAGCTGTGGCTGTAGTGCCCAGATGAAGGTTCTGGGGTCTGAATGCTGGTGCTATTTATCGTGGCTCCTGAGACTTCCCAGAGGGTTAGAGCCAGGGGAATCATTATGCAGATTGAAATATATCCATACTTGTTTTGATGCAAAAAGAACTACAACTGAGAGGGTAACAGGCAGGAAGGCTACTGGTTCTCAAGCGTGGGAAACAGACTGCAAGTGTCAGACTTTTTTTCCTTCTGTATACAAAATTAAAAGGTTTCTTTTAAAACTCTATTGTCATGATGACAACTGGTTCCACCAGAACTTTTCTCAAGCCTTGAGCTAACCAATGCATTTTTCTTATGGAAATGTTTTTCTTAAGCTATGTTAATGAACTATGTATCTACCTTAGACTGTCTTTCTTCAAGTCGGTTCTGCCTAAGACTCAGAACCGATAATGGCTCAACAAACCAGTATGTTTTACTCATGGAAATGTTCTTAGCCTGTATTAATGAGACTATGTACTTGCTTGGAAATTTGCCTTTCTTCAAGATTCATGTCAATTGTTTTATGGCCTGGGATGACTCACCTTGTGCCAGTGTTATCTCGAAATGCAGATTGTGGGTGAGGGGCCTGGTGCCACTCTGAGTTTTGAGTCATTTCCTTTCTCCAATTAGCAGCCTGCTGATGGGTGTATAGCTTCTTGCTGAAAACTAGCAGGAGGGCACTCTTCCTGCCCCTTCTGATGTCTATGTCAGAGCTTTCTCCATCTCTTTTATATTTTAATAAAACTTTCTTACACAAAAGCTCTGAGCGATCAAGCCTCGTCACTGGTCCCGGATTGAATTTCTCTCCTCTGGAGGCCAAGAATCCCAGCGTCTTTCATGGCTCAGCAGCAACCTTTCACAACTCTCTGTGGTACTAACAGCCCAGGGAAGTGCACTCTGGCATCAGAGACCACGGCCCTTCACACGCCTCCACACATCACAGGGGCTCCATGGGCCACAGTGTAAGAAGCTACTAAATGAAAACAACCAACCAACCAACCAACCCAGGATAGAAAGCTGCGTGTACATCATATGGTCGCAGCACTGGGAAACCTGTTGTGTTAACCGTGGTCGGGTGAGCAGAGATTTCGGGTAATCTATGTTCCACTTGCTTTCTTTTGGTAATGGGTCTCAGTACTCTTATACTGAAAAATGTGATTAGAGAACTTTGTTGAGTTGCTAAGCCTCCGGGGCGGTAATGAAATCTGAGACAGATGATCACAATACTAGCTTTTCAACCCCATGTTTTCAGTCTTGGTATCCTTACTTGGACTCATTTTAAGAAAAGCAGGATTATAGAAATGTGAGTCAGAAGTTATAACACACTGTACTGTTTGTTGTAAACTGACCAGAGGCCAAGAACCAGAACTGAAATGAACTAAGGTCACAAGCCTGGGCACAGAAGCAAGCAAGGAAGGATGAGAACAGGCAAACCAGGAAACGTCCCGGTGTGGGGACAGGCACTCTGCTGCAGGGGGACGCGGGGCCCAAGCAGGCGGACACAGCCTCTTCTCTCAGCAACGATCTCAGCTGGATCTGTGACTTCTCAGAGTCCCCATGGGGCCTGGGGACACACAGAGGGACAGACAGACACCAAGGCACACACAGAGCCTGCTCTCACTTGCACGCTCCCCGGCCTGGGTTATGTTACCCTGAGGGATGGGAAATCACCGGGCTGTCCCAGAAACCCTCCGTGGACAGATAAGCTTATTTTGCCGGCCACCCGGAACAAAGCTGCTGGACCTGGTGTACCACTTTCGCCTGTCTGTAATCCCAGCGCTATGCAACTCCCCAAGTCTACATCACATACCTAATGCAATGGAACAAAAGAATTCAGATCCATCTGATCATAAAATGCCATAATTTATTATAATTTCTCTGCAGTGGTTAGTTAAAATGTATACAACTCCTATATCTGATTCATCAAGAACTAGGTCTTATCAGAAGGCCCTGCTACACTCATAGACTCCACACTGGTGAACCAGAGAACACCAAGCTGACCGGGGCTCAGCACAGTGGAACCACGCAGAGGGAAGGCACCTCCGACTCTCTACTTGCGTGGATCTGTCCACTGAGCCATACTCTGTCGTTAGAGAGAAATCCGCGCACCAGATGTCTCTAAACACATGGAGACGGAACCATCAGAGGAGTGCTGCTAATTCACTGCTCGCTAGGATTCTACACGCCGGGTCTCATGACTGCCGAGACGATTGCAGGCAAGAATGCAGACAGACACGGAAAGGGTAACCTTTAAACTGGGCTCTCAGTGGCGGGGGGACTCCCGTCCTGAAGAGGGCTGGGGCATCCTGAACTTGGAGAGGTCCAGGTTTAGGTCTAAGAAGGTGTATGTGCTGTAGTCATGATGCTGGAGGTTCTTGTAGGTGGTGTTGTCAAATGGCTCAGTGGGAGCGGCTGAGGCAGGCTCTGCGGGGAAACACAACACGGTGTAAACAGGAGCTTCTGAATGGGTCAGCTCACTCTCTCTCACACACACACACCAAGCATTCTTCATAAACCCCACATGTAATAAATGCATTGTCTGCCTAGAAAAGAAAAGCCCAGAAAGCAACAGTATCTTCAAAAGCAAAAGAAAGAAACTCGACGAAAATTTACACTAATCATCTAAGAGGTGGAATAGCTTTTATAATGCCTTTACATCTTACTTTCTGTATACCTCTTACTTTGTGTAGACACTGGACTTCTCAGAATTTTGAAAATGCCAAGAACAGTTATGGAGGGACGTGCAGGTCATTTAAAGATGCAGAAAAAAAAAAGCAGATCCATTAAAATCTAACAGCAATAAAACATTTACAGAAGAAAAAGTTTTAAGTGGCAAATAAGTGAGACTTCTAAGTCTCCAAATACAAGAAAATCAAATAAAGTCCAATGTTTTTAATGATAACACAGTTAAGGGGAACTGGAAATGAGATGTGGAACTTTTGTTGTTTAACTTTTCCAAAAAGAAGTTGGTAAACTTTAGATTCAGACTTAAAAAATACTTAGTCTTCTCTCTCTATGTGGAAGAAAGAAGAATTAGAACCCACACCTACACAATTAGTGATCTTAATACCACGTGTGTGGATGAAGCAAAAGACACCCCACTTCCCTGTGATGTGCCCTGAGACACGAGGATGGCACGAGGGAGCGGGCGTGGGTGACGGCTGATGCCGGACAGGGTCTCACGGGCCTGCAACTACTGTTGTCCAGACTCCGTTCACTTCTACTCATGCTGCAAAAGAGTAGCTGCAGTTTCCCACTATTTGAATTCACACCAAAATTCTCATTTTCACACCAGAATGTTTTTCATGTTCTTGGTTGTGTTAAAATAAACGATGTCTTATTTAGAGAACTGATCTCTTTCCTGTCTCAACAAGCAAGGTATCTTCTCGTGGGGACTGCTCAGGCAGGTGCGTCCTCACAGTCCGTGTGTGTGTGGGGGGTGCTGACAGAAGGGAATCGAACCCCCGCCCCTCCCCGGCAGGACAGGAGCTCGGTGGCTGGGTTGGGCGAGCTACAGCTCACCCCCTGCAGACACCGCCCTGAAAGTCAGCTGCACTCCGCGCAGCGTCTTCAGCCTCCAAAGGGCAAAGAGAATGTTGGAAAAAATAACACAATCATCAAAAATTAGTCAAATTGTTTTCAGAAAGATCTGCAATCTGAAAACTCCCAATTCTGTGTCACCCTGAAGGTTTGGCAAGTCTAGAGCAGAGTGACTGCGACAGCAGCAGGAGAGCAGTTTTGGGGTCAGGGGGAGGCTGGCGGGCGCTGGTTGCAGCTTCATATGTTCACGAAAGAGGGAGAAAAGGGGAGGGAAGAAAACACACAATACTGTAACACAGGGAGCGACACAATAATTCCAGGTAGTGCACACTAGCCTAGGAGAGGCTTTAAACAGAAAGGAGCGCAGACAGGAGGAAGCGGGGTTTGTTAGTGACGGGTGCATTTCAAGAGCCACGGATCCTGAAACTAGAGACCTGCTTTCCCATTTTGCTGTGGTCCTCCTCAAGCATACTGCATTTTAAGAAGTTCGATGCACAGGAAAGTGGTAAAATAAGGGGAATAAACAGTTTCCCTTTAAAAATTTAGGGGAGCAAAAAAGCCCTTCATAAAAACTCGGTACAGAAAAACAAAGCAGCCTGCTGTGCTCTTCAGGTGGATCAGAGGAAACGTTCAGGGACTTAAGGTCCAGCTTCAATCCCTAAAGTGAGCTTTTCCCTTAGGCATAAAGACGCTAAACACAAAGGCCAGTTCAGCTCACCTGAAGGCCATTTCTCTAAGCGTAAGCACCGCTCTTACCGGGGGAGTTTAACAGAACCCTCCCACCACCCCTCCCTCAATGAGGTGCCCTGCAGGTTCAACACCCTCCAAAGTTCAGAATGAAGATGTTCAACTGCCTGTTCTACTGGTTAGGAAACACTTAGAAGCACCAAGGGCAAACTTTTTCATTGTGAAATAAATCTGAAATGTTTCAGGAATTTCTACCCATAACTAACATATACCCCCCAGCTTATCTGAGACAGTGCTACAGGCCACAGGTCTACTGGGAACCTGATTGAGTGTGACACTTCTTTTCATCGCACCGTTCTTCAGAGCCTGACCTCCCCACCCAAAGGACAGAAAGAGCTCTGAACCCCAAGGCAAGGTGTACCCTGTGTGTGGTCCTGGCCTTCCACCTGAGCGGCCGAGTCCTCCATGATCCCGCCCTTCTCCTCAAGCTTCAGGACTGCGGGCTTTTCGTCCAGAACATCTTTATTCTGAACAGGGGCTGGCTTCAAATTTTGCATGGGCAGCTGATCTTCCAAAATCTCTTCCTCAGCCTTCAAGATTCCTTCTGCTGCCTGCTTTTCCAATTTTTCTGTTTTGAACAGGGGAAGAGCCAGCTCCCCATCTGCTTCTGGTACTTGCTTCTCCAAAAGGCTCCCTCTGGCCTCAGGAGGAGGGGCTGGCGGCTGCCCCCTGGCTCTGGTTCCTGTTGATGGGGTGGGCGCCGGGCCGCCAGCAGGATGTGTGGACAACCCCCACGTTGTACGGTCAGACAAGGCTTTTTTAACTTCAAGTGGCTTTTGGCTTTCTTTGTCTATTTTGTTTGATCTAGATATCTTCTGCGATTGTTTCTCCTTTACATTTTGCTTCATAGACTCCTCTGCGGCATGTGACTTGGGCGCTGCGGTTTTGGGTTTGGGGCCCTTTCTGTCCTCCAGGTGCTGACTGGAGGCCTTTTTTTTCTCTGCCTGGCGAGGCCTTCCTGCAGGGGTGAGGTCCAGGTGTGGCTGCTGCGACACTGTCTTTTCTTTGGCCGATATCTCAGTTTTGGGGGCCCTATCTGCAGAGGAACGTGAGGCCTCTGCTACGGGAGACCCTCCCCTGCGTTTGCTCTTCACCTGAGGACCTGCTCCTGAGCGGTCGCCCTCCTCGTCAGACTCTGAATCAGAGGAGCTGGAAGATGAAGATGAAGAAGAATCACCCGTCCCTCTCCTGCCCCACTGGGCTGCTTCTGAATCTGAACCCTGTTTTCTGAATGGAGACATGACTTTCTGAGGAAACTCTACCAAAGTCTTTCTTGACAAAAGCTTCGGAAGCCCTTGGTCTGTGTGCAGCACACTGGCATCGGGGTTAGGGCTTGCTAGCGTCCTGCTTTGGCTCACAACTGATGGGGAGGAAGCGGGTGCAGATAAGGTTTTGGACACCGCATCTGCTGTTGGGGGGGCGAGCTGCTGGCCCCTCTCCTTTGGTTCCACTACATCTAGGAAACGGCATAAAGAGGAATATTATTTTTAATATTGAGTAAAACAGTGTGAATTCATCAAGGTCACAGACATTTCATTACATTTCACCTTGTTACTGACAGTATCTTCAACATCATCATCTTATGAACTGCTCCATGGAAACCTACTTTTAAGGGAAAGCCAAGCCACACAGGAGAACAATTTAAAAAAAAAAATCGCAGATGTCTTTCTTGATAGCCGAAGATTTTTTAAGATGGGATTTTTTTTAACAATAGAAGAAGTAACAATCTTATCTCCATTTTTCACAATGAAAGCTTCCTGATGATAATTATTTTTAAAATTACTATTTCATCTCAATTTAAGGTAAATTATAAAGATATTTTCAGATGATGAAGTTTTAGAAATGCCTGATTTCTCAAATCCCTAAAGAAATTGATGCCTCTCAAATATTTTAAAAATGACCCATATTGCATGAACTTGACCTTTTAAACAAAAGAACAAAGCAAAAGTAGAGAAGAGAGTCTGGTTTGGGTCTGGGGAAACACATACATGAGTTTAAGAGCAGGGGATGGGAGGGAGGGGATACTGGGAGTCAAAGGAAGGTGCCCTGAGAGGAACGAGAGTTCTGCAAAATCATGTCCTTCAGGGGTTTCTTCTGCCAAGGAAAACTGTTCAAGACCAAAAAGGTCTACAATAACTTAGTATCACATGTGTCATTAGAAACAGTGAGTCTTAAACTGTTACAGTAAGTGATACTGTGAGTCTTAGAGGTTGTAGAGTCAACTAGGAAAGAAAACGAAGTCCCACAGAACACTCATCAGTTCCATTTCACTCAGCTGTCTCTGGTGATAAATCTTTTTTAACCATACAGATAAGAAGAAAAATATAGAACAAGTTTTTGTAAATTAAAACTACTTTTCAAGTCTAAAGCAAAATTTAAAAAAATATATCGCCGATGAGCAAACTCTAAATGCATTTATTTTTCAAGTCTAGGAGACTATTTTATACTAAAAAGTATATCACTTCTTTAAAGTGGAAAAAAATGTATTTCTAACTTTACCATTTTACTGGTATCCAAAAAAAATCTCTTAATTGTTTTCTGAGATCAGGGACTATATATATATACACACACACACAGACTATATATATATATATACACACACACATATATACACATACATATATACATACATACGTATATACATATATATACATCAGAATGACAGAAAATGATCAAAGAAAACTGAGAAATAATCAGAAATGGGCCAGAGAGAGGTCAGTGGGCAATGTAAGAGGATATGACCGAACAGCCAGAGCCGCAGGTGAGTTTAAACCCCCTCCATGCCCTGTCGGAATCTGCAGCCGTGCACCATCCCAGAACCTGCATTCTGATAGCAGGAACAGAACAAGCACAGAGCCCCAGGATCACACTAAACATAAAATCAAGGTACACGCATGCACGTGCACTCGAACCCTCTTATTCTGTCTTTCTAAACCATACCTGAAACAGTGCAAAGGCTCTGACAGGAATGTGTAACACTGGCCTGCAAACCCTGCGCCTGCTCACCTCTGTCACGGATCCGCTTTTATGCTAAGCATGCATTTTCCAAGTGCAAAAAATTAACTTCTAATAAGCTTAGTTTAGATAGGCTTTCTAATTATAATACCTCACTCTTTCAAAATTTGTTATGAAGATTTTTTAAAATGTAAGTAAGTTATTAAAACATTAGACATCACCTATTGAAAGCAAAAAGAAAATCTCAAATTAAATAGTTTGTTTGAAAAAGGACACTTTGGTTTACCATATGAAATAAGAATGCTTTAAAATATCTTCTGTTCAGGCTTAGTTACTGGCAGAACCCCACAGACAGGCTAATAGCCTAAAGCCCAGTGGCACAGTTGCCTTTCAGCCGCCCTCTGCAGCGCAGGCCCAGCATCCTCTGAGACTGGGAGGGAAGCCTGCTGCGGTGACTACAGCTGCCACCAGTGGCCCCTGTCCAGGGCCGGCGGGGACATGCCTGCACTCGGCAGCGTGGGGTCCTGCCGCCTGGAGACACAGCCACGTGTATAGAACAGTGGGCTCGCTCTGAACCTAAGCATGACTTTACCTGCGCGTTTTCATGAACCTCTTGCGTTTCTAGAGACGGGACACCTGCACATTCTGACAGCGTTCTAGTGTGAGTGTGACTTTCCTTGAAAGACAATTACGCGAGCCAACAAAGCACCTAAAATAAGACCAGTCACAGAGCCACCCCTCCCAGCACGAGAGGTGGACTTTCGGGGACGGGTTCTAATCCTCAGAGACTGTCACAGCCCCAATAAATGAAGGTCTACAGAAGCAAGTCACAGCGCAGAGACAGCACTCTCCTGCGGCTCTGTGTCTCCTCTCCACTTGAATCTCCTGAATATCTTTTCTCATTGAACACGGGGGAGGGCTCGACTTTCAGCTTTTTAGTAGCGCCCTAACCAAAAACGAAGGTGACTTAGGTGTTCAAAACAGATGAGATGAGCAGCTCCACATCTTGCCAGTGGGTCACAAAACTAATTTCAGAAACAAAGGTACGTTTCAACAGGATACGAAACAGTTTTTTGTTATACGGTAACGAAAACTTCTTTTCACATGATTTTTACTATTAAAGAAAATAGAAAAGGGCTTCTTTTGGTTTATTTTAATGAATACCCAAGAATTGATTTTTTTCCACAGGCAAGACAACACACTGCTTATAAATATAGACTGGGGATCTTACTGCTGGGGCTCAAATCAGGCTCCACTACTGATATGGTGTGACCCTCGGTGGCTCAGGAGTCTCTCCCCCCTCCACTTTCTCATCTATAACACAGGGATGTTGGTAGTACCTATTCACAGGGCTGAAGACCAGGAGGAACACAAGGAGCACTTTTAATGCTGGTCAGAATTAAGCATACCCAATCCCTACTTCCAGATTCCTCCCTTTTCAGACTGAAATGGGGACTTGAAGCAGGGAATTAGCTTTGGCTTCTCAACAGATTCTTTACAAAGTGACACAGGAGTTATTCAGTTGATGGTCTATTACTGTTGTTGCCAAATTCAGCCTAGAGATGGAATTTACTGGAACACTGAAGCCGGCGAGCCCGGTGGTTATGCAGGGGAGCATCCACGGGCAGACCCCAGGTTCTGACCTGTGTGTCCATGATGCTGGCCGCCCTCCCAGGAAGGAAGCCTGTGCTCCGAAGGGCTGCTGTCCCAGGTGGGGGAGGGCAGAGTGTGTTTACCCTGGACACAGACCCTGGACTAGACGTGACCCCAAGGCTGAGCGCTCAGGACCCCGTCAGCATTGCAGTAAGCCCCACACGAGTTTCCAAAGCTGGCCCCAGTGTATAGGCTTTGACCTGGCCATGTGCCACTGGCGGGCCAAGGCACTTCTGTATCTCAACTCACTGATCCCTGACACTTTGGAAGAAATACTGAGGACTGCACATGCTGACTTGGAAGCAGCATTTCTTTTCCTTCATGCAGGGATTGGAGTTACTTTTTAAGTTCTGCAAGACAAGTGTAAAGTGTATTAAAGACAGCACAGCTCTAAAAGCTGTCTTCCCACCTGACCGCACACACACATCACACAAGGTCATCAGTCTCACACTGACATAGCAAGACTGGCCCGCTGACCCTGCTCAGCATGGAGGGACTCAGAGGCCTGCAGGGCTTGCCATGGCCAGAGGCAGAAGCTACGTGAGCCCAAGGCCAACCCCCAGCTTGGTATGCTTTTCTCACAACCGCACCCAAAACCATCACAGGATGAAGCATTCCATTTCTGTTCACATATAGAAGCACATTTCTGAAAAAGGGGATCTTCGGGAAAAAAAAGAGACTTCATGTTGAAAATTGCTGCTGTTTAGTCTCTAAGTTATGTCCAACTCTTTTGTGGCCCCATGGATTGTGGCCCGCCAGGCTCCTCTGTTTATGGGATTTCCCAGGCAAGAATACTGGAGTGGGCTGCCATTTCTGTCTCCAGGGGATCTTCCTGACCTAGGGATTGACTCCACAGTCAAACACACATCTCCTGCATTGCAGGCGGATTCTTTATCACTGAGCCACCAGGGAAGCCCTACATTTAAGATAGCTATTTTAAAATGTGCAGATGAAAACTGAAAAAGAACATGGGCTTTAAAAACGTGGCAGGTGCAGGACAGAAAACAATCTTCCTGTTGAACTCAGGCCTCCAGTAGACGAGAGCACAGACACACAGGGAGGATACGTGTCCTTAGCCAAGATGGGTGGCATGTGAAAGGCAGCAGAAGGCTCTCTCAACAACACACCAACATTTTATAACCTACCTGTGTTTTTGTGTGCAGATGAAGAGGGGACAAAAGCATTACACACTTCCAAACACTCAAACTGAGGAAATAATATTTTGATGAAAATGAGACAAACTCAAACTATCATTCTGAACCCCGTATAGTCAAAGAGTTAACTGAGGTTTCATAAATTAAGACTAAATGCAATGGGCCTCTTAAATAGTCCCTTGGACAGTAAGGATCAAACCAGTCAATCCTGAGGGAAATCAACCCTGACTATTCATTGGAAGGACTGATGCTGAAGTTGAAGCTAGAGTACTTTGGCCACCTGATGTGAAGAGCCGACTCACTGGAAAAGACCCTGATGCTAGGAAAGACTGGGGGCAGGAGAAGGGGGTGGCAGAGGAAGAGACGGTTGGATGGCAGCACCAACTCAATGGACGTGAGTCTGAGCAAACTCCAGGAGACAGTGCAGGACAGGGAAGTCTGGTGTGCTCTAGGCCCTGGGGTCGCAGAGTCGGACTCGACTGAGTAACTGAACAACAACGGTGCTGCGTTTCCTGTTTCCCCCACAAGCATGTACTACATTGGATTCAGGGGAAACAGTCAAAACTGGCGGTAAAGTCAAAATGACTATGGGAAGAGCTAGAAGCAGATAACCACACTTCGTGAAGGGGGTCTTGATGGAATTGGAGCCTACTCCTAACTCCCTCTCCATAGTCATAAAAAGACACCTGCAGTCCCTGGCTATGACCAAGCAAAGCCTGGGAGACCACTGACGAATTCCAGAGACACTGAAAAAAGTCAGTCAGGGAGGAAAAACAGGGTGGAGGTCACAGCCACCTCACAGGAGCACGTGAGCATGGCCATCAGATACCACAGAGCCTGCATACTCTGCATCCCACTGCTACCCACTGAGTCTGACATTCAGAAAATACAGAGAACCAGTTCAGGGCTACACACTGAGTCAAAGACTATGATGTTACTGCCGTGTTTGGGTTAAAACAAGTCACCGATCTTCTGTCTGATTGTAATCTGGGCACAATTTAAAAATGAAGCATCAAATTATGTAGGTAGAAAGTTCTTTCTAATGCCTAGGAAGCTGACTTATTCACTCTGCCTTCTCTCCCACTTATGAAGACCATGAAAACCTTACTCTTTGGTGGGCTCTGCTTCTTGGGGTTCGGTGGTAATCCCTTTTCATTCTTTCCTGATTCTGCAGAGAGAGAAACTGCAGGAGCAAGTCCTCGAAACACGCCTGCTTCCAGAAGCACAGTCTGACAAAAGAATGGCACAACAACAGAAATTTTAGAGTAATACCATTTATAACCTCTATTACGGCATGAATACTATGTATTATTACAACATATAAATGCTGTGAATTCATATGGCATATTTCTAACAGTTATTATAATTTTCAGCATCTACATATATTATGGAAAGTTTGGAAAATACAAAAAAACTGCAAGCAAAAAACACCTGAGTTCAAGGACAGTCACTACTAACATTCGAGTATTTCTTCCAAAGTGACTTTCTCCTAAGCATGCTTTTTTCGTAGTCTCCAATTACCTATCAATCTACAAAACACTTGATTCTTTTCATAAAATGTTTTCCTGTGCTTAGAATATAAAGCAGAAGCACAATCTAGCCATTAAAAATGCTACTGAAGATGAAAAATAGTTGCTTCAAAACTGTCTACCACATATTGAAGGTGAACACGTCACAGAGTGTTCATTCCTCAGTAAATACTCACTAAGCCTAGTATGTGCTGGACACAGGACACAGGCACCTAGAGTGCCCACATGAAGGGGAAGCCTTTGCTTTTTCTGGTTATGACGTCAGTTCAGCTCAGTTCAGTCGCTCAGTCGGGTCTGATTTTTTGTGACCCCATGAACCACAGCACACCAGGCCTCCCTGTCGGTCACCAACTCCCAGACTCTACCTAAACCCATGTCCATTGAGTTGGTGATGCCACCCAACCATCTCATCCTCTATCAGCTCCTTCTCCTCCTGCCCTCAATCTTTCCCAGCATCAGGGTCTTTTCAAATGAGTCAGCTCTTCGCATCAGGTGGCCAAAGTACTGGAGTTGCAGCTTCAGGATCAGTTCTTCCAATGAACACCCAGGACTGATGTCCTTTAGGATAGACTGATGTCCTTTAGGATGGACTGGTTGGATCTCCTTGCAGTCCAAGGGACTCTCAAGAGTCTTCTCCAACACCACAGTTCAAAAGCATCAATTCTTCGGCGCTCAGCCTTCTTCACAGTCCAACTCTCACATCCATACATGACTACAGGAAAAACCATAGCCTTGACTAGATGGACCTTTGTTGACAAAGTAATGTCTCTGCTTTTTAATATGCTGTCTAGGTTGGTCATAACTTTCTTTCCAAGGAGTAAGCGTTTTAATTTCATGGCTGCAATCACCATCTGCAGAGATTTTGGAGTCCCCCAAAATAAAGTCTGACACTGTGTATATGTATACACGAAAGCTTGAAAAATGAACTGGGCCAAGATATGAAAAGGAAAATAGTGGCCTCTCTCACAACAGATGCTCCCTCCATTATCTGTATTTTGCGACGATAAGAATAGTTATTGCTTTTGTCACGAGTCATTTTTAATTTTAAATACAGTGAAGTTGACTTAGCTTTGTCCAGATGGAGAAAGTTCTTTCTCCTTTTCATTTCACAAATGAGGTAACCAACCTAAGCTGGCCTGGTGGCTCAGGCGGTAAAGTGTCTGTCTACAATGCGGGAGACCCGGGTTCGATCCCTGGGTTGGGAAGATCCCCTGGAGAAGGAAATGGCAATCCACTCCAGGACTATTGCCTGGAAAATCCCATGGACAGAGGAGCCTGGTGGGCTACAGCCCATGGGGTCGCAAAGAGTCTAGACACGACTGAGCGACTTCACTTCACTTCAAGCTGGCTTCTTAGTGGCTGCCTAGTTACCAGGTCAACCAGGTTCTTGAAAGTTCCCTCATTTTCTCTAGGGTTAAATAACAGTTAGAGACACTGTCCTCAAGGGTTCTGGCGGGGCTCCGCGCGGGACACCTGCGGCCCCTACACCTGTCCGTGGCCTGGCCGCACACCGGAGGCTCCTGGGGTTTGGGGTGCAGAGGGGGCGGTGGCCGGGGTCGCCGGGACCCTCGTCGCTCTCAGGCCTGGCTCCTGATCCCCCGTGGCCAGGTTCCCGAAACCCCACCCCAGGCCCAGCCCCCGACCCCGGAAGCGGAGTCAGTGGCATCCCCGGACGGTTGGAGGTGACCGTCAGGGCCGCAGCCTTTGCCCCGCCCTCCACGGTCTCCCGGCGCTCTGCGAGCTCCAGGCCGCCAGTCTGGCCCCTCTTTACCTTCAGCGTCCCGGGTCGTCCTTGCCGCAGCAGAAGCGAGGCCGCCATGGCTGTGACTCGGACGCAGACAGGACGACCCTCCCGGCGGGCAGAGGTCGCACCAGACTGACGCGATGCGGTACCAGCACTGCCGCCTGAAGGCCCGCCCCTTCGTATGAAGGCGCCAATCACCGGCAGGGAAGGGGGCAAAGGCTGCTGCGCGCGCATCACCGCAGCCTCCAGGTTCCCGGCGGAGCAGCTCAAGGCCACGCTCTAGGGAGGAGCCGCCAATCACTGGCGGAGGGTTTCCGCTGACCGCGACCGCGCGGCGGGATGGGTGCTGGGACGCTAAAGTGGTCGTTGTGGGTGTCATTTCCTGTCCTAGACCGGCGTGGCCACCCTGCAGGGCAGTATCAGGTTGGACCATGGACGCTGTTTGACCTGTGAGCACCGTAGTTCCGGAGCCAAGGGGACGAGAAATGCAAGCATTAGTTTACCTGTTCATAGCCTGCGGGGCGGAGAAGGCAATGGCACCCCACTCCAGTACTCTTGCCTGGAAAATCCCATGGACGGAGGAGCCTGGTAGGCTGCAGTCCATGGGGTCGCTAAGAGTCGCACACGACTGAGCGACTTCACTTTCACTTTTCACTTTCATGCATTGGAGAGAGAAATGGCAACCCACTCCGGTGTTCTTGCCTGGAGAATCCCAGGGGCAGCAGAGCCTGGTGGGCTGCCGTCTGTAGGGTCGCGCAGAGTCGACACGACTGGGGCGACTTAGCAGTAGCAGCCTGCGGGGCAAAGACTCTCCACTTCCCACCCTCCCCTGTTAGGCATAAGCTTGGGTGAAAAGTGAAGGTGAAGTCGCTCAGTCGTGTCCGATTCTTTGCGACCCCGTGGACTGTAGCCCACCAGGCTCCTCTGTCCATGGGATTCTCCAGGCAAGAATACTGGAGTGGGTTGCCATTTCCTTCTCCAGGGGATCTTCCCGACCCAGGGATCTAACCCAGGTCTCCCGCATTGCAGGCAGACACTTTAACCTCTGAGCCACCAGGGAAGTTCTAAACTCGGGTAGGGGTAGTTACTCATTGACCTTTTCACCCTGTCGATCGTGCCTTCGCGCGTCTCTGCGGCATGCCTGGTCACTGGAAGTATCCTGTTCAAGAGGAGTGGATCCCTACCTTAGCTCCACCAGGAGAAGAGGCCCCTCCAACTTGGCTAAGGCTGGAGACTCTCATTCTGGTGGCAAGATAAATGGGTAAAACAGGTCTAACAGGAAACCCTGCCCCATTTGGTTAAAAAAAAAGAAAAGCAACCACATAGGATTAACAGAAACTGGTGACTAACAAGATTCTTGAGCTTGTCAGAGTAGCAGCTAAAGGAGGGACTTCCTTGGCTATCCAGTGGTTAGGACTGTGCCCTTCCAGTACAGGGGGTGCAGGTTCCATCCTTGGTCAGAGAACTTAGATCCCACATGTTGTGGGCATGCCCCCCCCCCGCCCCGCCTCCCCCCTAAAAAAAGGCTAACTCAAGGAGCAGCTTGCTGAAAGTTCTGCTTTTAACCTGCCTTCATTGACCAAGCTCACCTTAATTACTTTTGACTCCTTTTTGTTGTTTTTTTGGTCACTAAGTTGTGTCCAACTCTTTGTGACCCCATGGACTGCAGCACTCCAGGCTTCACTGTCCGTCACTATCTCTGGAAGTTTGTTCAAATGCATGTCCACTGTCAGTGATACTATCTAACCATCTCATCCTCTGCCACCCGCTTCTCCTTTTGCCCTCAATCTAGTGGCTCAGATGGTAAAAGATCTGCCTGCAGTTCCGGAGACCTAGGTTCAATTCCTGGGTCCAGAAGATCCCCTGGAGAAGTGAATGGCAACCCACTCAGGTATTCTTGCCTGGAAAATTCCACGGACAGAGGAACCTGGTGGGCTACGGTCCATGGGATCGCCAAGAATTGGACATGACTGAGTGACAAACACTTTCCCAGCATCAGGGTCTTTTCCAGTGAGTCTGCTCTTTGCATCAGGTGGCCAAAGTATTGACACTTCAACTTCAGCATCAGTCCTTCCAACGTTGATTTTCTTTATGATCGACAGGTTTGATCTCATTGCTATCCAAGGGACTCTCAAGAGTCTTCTCCAGCACCGCAGTTCAAAAGCATCAATTCTTCGGCATTCAGCTTTCTTTATAGTCCAACTTTGACATCCATACTTGACTACTAGGAAAACCATAGCTTTGACTAGATGGACTTTTGTTGGCAAAGTGCTATCTTTGCTTTTTAATATGCTGTCTAGATTTGTTACAGCTTTCCATCCAAGGAGAAAGCGTCTTTTTGTTTCATTTCATTTGACTCTTTAGCCACGCCTATAGAGAACAACGCTGATGTATGGTCACTACAGTAAAACAGATTTTAGTTGTTTTCCAGGAAATTGGGGTGAGCACCTGTCCAGTTCAAGCCGGCTAAAACTGGTTGGGATCACCAACCCTAAAACTGGGTCTGTGCCAGGTGTCTGATGAATGACCTTTTGACATCAGTAAGCTGGAAACTCCATCCTCGGATCGTGCTAAGGGCTTCCATTTCTGACCATGCCTCTTATGAAAAAGCATGCAAGTCAGAGACACCAGAGCCTCAACCGTTCCCTGATTCCAATCTCCTTTCCCCCTGCCTAAGATCACCTGCTTCCTTATCTCATTAATACCTTAAGCCCCTCAACATAGGGCAGGTGCGTTTAAGATTTGTTCTCTCATCTCCTTACTCGGCTGCCTTGTGAATGAGCTGTTTCTCTGCTGCACACATTCTCTTTGTGCTGAGACTGCACGCACAGTCTCAGCGTTTGGCCTCCTGCACATCACAGATGACCCTGGTTCAGTAACACTCAGACCCTTGTCAAAGGGGACTCGAGTCAAGTGCATGCAATGGGACCTGCCACCATCCACACTGGGAGGCAAGGACAAGGACTCAAGCCTTAGGGTAATAATAAGGAAGGTGTCCTTGTCACTGCAGAGATAAGGAAGAAAACATGCGGATGGAAGAATCATCCTTTGCTCAAACCTAATTAACTGTTGCCTCCAGGGGCAACAGTTCAGGCTTGTCTTTGTGAATTTTGCCTGTTTTGTAGGTGATTAAGAATATTGAAAAAAAAATATTGAAGGTGATAAACCACAGGGTCTGAAATTGGAAAGTCCACATCACCCTCATTCTTGGGATCCGGAGACCTCGGTTCTCTCTCACCAGCATTAGGGTAGACATCTCGCTTGGTTTCCAAGTGGCTTAGTGGTAAAGAATCCACCTGCCAATGCAGGAGACTCAGAAGACCTGGGTTCAGTCCCTGGGTTGGGAAGATCCCCTGGAGGAGGAAATGGCAACCTAGTCCAGTATTCTTGCCTGGAGAATCCTATGACAGAGGGCCTGGCTGGCTACAGTCCATGGGGTTGCAAAAGAGTTAGACAGGACAGCAACAGGCATCTTGTTAGAGTCCTTAGACTCAGTAACAAAGAAAGCAAAAAGACCTCCTGCAGTTAACGAGGGGGGGTCATCAGCCAGAGTGGGTTGAGGAGGTGGTACTTTGAGGATAACCACGGGAGGAAGTGACCCAGTGAGTTGGGGGGTGCATCTTGATGGTTTTTCAAAGAAGCGATATGATTATGGGTGTGAAGGTGACTATGGCAACTGTATATAAGATCAGTGCTGACTGGAAAATAAAAATGTACAATGTGAGAGTTGGGAGTTAAACTTTATTTGGGGAAAATGAGTGTAGCCTGGGAGACAGCCTCTCAGATAACTGAGGAAGTGCTCCGAAGAGGTGGGGGAGGTCAGCATTATATATGATTTTAGTGGACAGAGTTCAAGTACACATTTCAGCAGAGGCTCACTGCTAGGGACAGATGTCACCGTTAATGATTCTAGCACTTTTCTAGATACAAGGAGATGGAAGAATTGGGCTCATAAATTCTTCTCCTGAAAATATCTACCTACCCGAAGGCCTGTTCTGCCAGTTTTTCCTGGAGCACAGAGGGCCTTGTTCCTGATCTGCACCCTGAACTACTTTCAGGGGTATTGTGGCCCGTGACTTCATCCGTGTAGAGGTAGGTGTCAAGTGACGATTTGTAGTGGGCACCAGTGCCTAAGCCTGGGGGCAGCAGGGCCTCGTTGGAAGCTGCTGCAGTCAGGTGAGGAGGCTGCTACAGTTGGCCAAAAGGAGCAGAAACCGCAGGATCGAGTGCAAGAGGCAAATAGAAAAATGAAGCGGAAGCCAGAGAAAGGACCAGTGGTTTCACAGGGATTTGTGAAGACGGGATTATATCCTATTTAATGGTCAGCTGGAAAACTGTAGACTAGATTTTGCTGACAGTGGGGACTGTGGCTCAATTGTTAATTCTCTGGCCAGAGTCTTTCTGCAGGCACCAGTCACCTCTGCCTGAAACTCTAGCAAGTGGTGACCTAGCATTTTTAGGCAAAACCTCAAAAATTGTGTTTGTCAATATTCCTTAATTAATCACATACATTTATTTCTAGACTACTGGAAATCCCACCCATCCATCTTAAAAACCATCAACATGCCCACCCCACCCCCTAATCACTGGGTCACTTCCTCCCATGGTTACCCTCAGTGTACCTCCACTTTGGCTGAGGACCCCAACTCATCAACAGCAGTTTTAAAACTTTTTAAGATAAACTAAATAACTGGAACATCACTTGGACCAGTGATGGGTCCTGAACTCAAAAAGGTGTTTGGGCCAAAGAGGAAAATAACAACACTCAGCTATCACACCTTCCACATGCATGACCTCACTCTGCATTCTGAGTTTAGACATACATGCTTGGTAAGCCCCAAAGGAAATGTAATTTTTTAAATTGAAGTATAGTTGATTTACAATGGTGTTAATTCCCATTGTACAGCAAAGTGATTCAGATATATATATTCTTTTAAAAATATTCTTTTCCATTATGTCAAAAGAAATATATTATGCATTATCCTATGTAAATAAATACAATTTAATTATGTGTCTTAGATGAAGATTATTTCGAAAAAGCTTTCAGTAGCTGTGTGCTGCTAAGTCATTCAGTCATTCTGACTCTGTGCAATCCCATAGACAGCAGCCCACCAGGCTACCCCATCCCTGGGATTCTCCAGGCAAGAATACTGGAGTGGGTTGCCATTTCCTTCTCCAATTCATCAAAGTGAGAAGTGAAAGTGAAGTCGCTCAGTCGTTTCCGACCCTCAGCAACCCCATGGACTGCAGCCTTCCAGGCTCCTCCGTCCATGAGATTTTCCAGGCAAGAGTACTGGAATGGGGTGCCATTGCCTTCTCCAAGTAGCTGTGTAGTTTTTCTTATTTATTTATTTTGATTGGAGTAGAGTTGATTTACAGTGTTGTGTTAGCTTCAGGTATGTAGCAAAGTGATTCAGCTTTATATGTATGTATATATAATAATATAGGTAAATTCTTTTGCAGATGCTTTTCCCATATAGGTTAATACAAAATACTGAGTATAGTTCCCTGTGTTATATAGTAGGTCCTTGTTGCTTATCTGTTTTATATATAGTAGTGTGTTATAATAACTGTCATTTTAAACTATTGTTTACAATGATCACACATAATATGCCTTACTTAGTAAGATCATTTTCTTATTTTTTTTATTTTTTGGTTCTGTTGGGTCTTCGTTGCTGCGCGTAGGCTTTCTCTTGTAGAAAGTGGGGGTCACCCTCTAGTTGTGTGTGGGGCTTCTCTCTGCAGTGGTTTCTCATGTTTGCAGAACACAGGCTCGAGGCACACAGGCTTCAGGGGCTGTGGCGTGCGGGGTGGCGTGTGAGCTCTAGAGTGCAGGCTCAGGAGTAAGGGCACATGGGCTTGGCTGCTCTGCAGCATGCGGAGTCCTCCTGTACCAGGGATCGATCCTGTGTCGTCTGCACTGGCAGGCATATTCTTATCCACTGTTACCACCGGGGAAGTCCGATAATTTTCTTTTTAATAAAAGAATTTTTAAAAAGCAGGTTGCTCAGCAAACAGGAAAAGTAAATTGAAAAGCTTTTATATAAGGAGAAAATAAAATAAGAAAAGTTGAAGTTAAAGTGCATGTGAGCTCAGAGTCTGACTCTTTGCAACCCCAGGTTTTGCAATGCCAGGCTCCTCTGTCCATGGGATTCTCCAGGCAAGAATACTGGAGTGGGTTGCCATTTCTTCCTCCAGGGGATTTTCTGAACCCAGGGATCAAACACGCCTGTCTCCCATGTTTCCTGAAATGGCAGGCAGATTCTTTACCACTGAGCCACCTGGGAAGCCCTGAAGTTATATTGCATGTAACTAAAACCACGTTTTAAAACATATGTAATGACTTCTGTTTCTGGCAGAAAGTGGTCACTAGACATGATGGAAAACCCTGGGTTATAGAACCGGTAGCGATGCTGGGTACAACGTCACCAGCATACTATCAAATAACCAGCTCTGTTCTCATTCCAGTTCTGTTTCCTGTGGCCTCTGTGGCTTCCTCTTCATACTTGCTCTGCAGGGATGTACTGGAAGCTCGTGTTTCTGGACTCTTCTCCCAGGGAATCCCCAAGTCCTGGGGTGAATGTGCGTTCCTCCAAGTGGACTTGAGGTTTGCCTCCCAACTCTTCTGAGTGTTGCTTATCTTTCCCAAGTGAGATCACTTTTTTCATAGCTTGGAGTGTCCTGAACTACAGGAAGTATGTGTCTCCAGGGGCCAAAAAAAACCAAAAAACAAAAACAGAGAAGCCTGAAGGCACAAGAAGGCAGCACTGCCCTGGGAGCATTTGCTGATCTCAGTAAGTCAGTAAAGCCTTGGTTTAACTGACATCAGGGGAAGAGGAGACAAGACTTTGGCCCTGTGAACACTTGGGAGTGACCTGGAGAGAATCAGAGGAAGCCTTGCAGAACTGACCCTCAGTGACAGGGTGAACCTGGGCAAAGCCACCCACGAGCAAAAAAAATTCTAGCAAAGGCCGCAGGAAATGTGTCTTTCTCTCAGGTGAGGAAAAATGTCTTAAGGTCTATTCTCTCTTGAGTCTGGGATTAGAAGACATGCATACGTCCCTTGGTTCAGGACATTCTAAGCTGTTTAATTACATTGAAATTAAAATTTATCTTTAGCAAAGGTACTTTTGTGTTTGTTTTTTAGACTCCACATATAAATGAAATCGTCCAGTCTTTGTCTTCATCTGACCTTTCACTTGGCATAATATCCTCAAGGTCCATCTGTTATTGCATAGACCACATCTTCAGCCATGGACTCTAAGGTTATTTCCAAGTCTTTGTGTTAGTCGCTCAGTTGTGTCTGACTCTTTGCGACCCCATGGACTGTAGCCCACCAGGCTCCTCTGTCCATGGGATTCTCCAGGCAAGAATACTTAAGTGGGTTGCCACTGCCTCCTCCAGGGGATCTTCCTGACCCAGGAATTGAACCCGGGTCTCCCACATTGCAGGCAGATTCATTTCCATCTGAGCCACAAGGGAAGAGTATTGTAAATAATGCTGCACTGAGTAGGAGGATGCAGTCATTTCTTCAACACAGTGATTTCATTTCCTTTGGGCTTATTTGCAGAAGTGGGATGGCTGGGTCCTGTGACAGTTCTACTTTTTATTCTTTGAGGAACTGTGCCAGTTTATTATGTTCCCACCAACAGGGTATAGGGGTTCCCTTTTGCCCACATCGTCAACAGCATTTGTTCTTTCTTTTCTTCTTGATATTAGCCATTTTAACAGGTGTGAGGTGCTGTCTCATTGTGGTTTTGATTTGCATTTCCCTGGTGATTAGTGACGCTGAGCACCTTTTGGTGTACCTGTTGGCCTTTTGAATATTTTCCTTGGAAAAATGTCTTTTCAGGTCTTTTGAATATCTTTTAACTGGATTTTTTCCCTGCTATGGAGTTGTATGAGTTCTTTATATATTTTGGATATTAACCCCTTATCAGATGTATGATTTGCAAATATTTTGTCCCATTCAGTCAGTTACCTTTTCCTTTTATTGATTATTTCTTTGCTGTGGAGACGAGTTTTAGTTTGATGTGGTTTGACTTGCCCTTTTTTTTTTTAAATTGCCTGTGCTTTTGTTGAGAGCCAATTAATCCCTTCCCAGACCAATGTCAAGGAGCGTCTTCCTTGGATGGAATGTTCTGTGTATATGTATTAGGTTCATCTGGTCTAAAGTATATTTCAAGACCTATGTTTATTTATTCATTTTCTGTCTGGATCACCTATCTGTTGTTGAAATGGGGTATTGAAGTTCTCTATTGTTATTGTATTGCTGTCCACTTCTCCCTTCAGATCTGTCAATATTTGCTTAATAGACTTAGATGTAGGAGAAGGCAATGGCAACCCACTCCAGTACTCTTGCCTGGAAAAATCCCATGGACGGAGGAGCCTGGTAGGCTGCAGTCTATGGGATTGTGAAGAGTCAGACAGAACTAAGCGACTTCACTTTCACTTTTCACTTTCATTCACTGGAGAAGGAAATGGCAACCCACTCCAGTGTTCTTGCCTGGAGAATCTCAGGGACGGGGGAGCCTGGTGGGCTGCTGTCTATGGGGTCGCACAGAGTTGGACACGACTGAAGCGACTTAGCAGCAGCAGCAGCATACTTAGATGCTCCAATACTGGATGGATCCAAATTATATCTTTATTTCTACCTATATCTAAAACATGTATTTGTGTTGTATCTTCTTGATGAACTGACCCCTTTATAATCATGTAATGATCTTCTTTGTATCTTGTAACTTTCCTTTGTGACCTTGTGGGCTGAGAGGTTTTCTCAGCTATGCTGCCTTAGGGCAGGAGTGATGCAGGTCATGTCAAACTGCTTCTGTTACCTTGTCCATGTCTTCAAAACATACATTTATTCACTCTAATTATGTGCCAGAACTCATCCACTGGAAACCTGGAGTCCTACGAAAGCTGTTTTTCCTGGGTTATTGTTTAAGACAGTGTTTTCCATGGCTCCCAGACCATGGTCAAGAGGCCACAGGCTACTGCAGACCCCACAGCTGGGACTGAGGTCTGAATGTCTATTACCTGAGACCTGGGTGGACAAGACTTGCCTGGTTCCATGGTATATAGTACTGGATCCCAGTTTTTACAACAGCACTTTTGTCTCTGAATGGATACTAAATTTCTATTGTTGAGCTGGGGGACATGGTGAAAGATACTTTATTCAGCCCCATTGCTGACATCCCCACAAACTTTTTAGGGAGTGGAAATGGCAACCCATTCCTGTATTCTTGCCTGGAGAATCCCACGGACAGAGCCTGGTGGGTTACAGTCCATAAGGTTGCAAAGAGTTGGACACAATTGAGCAACTGAAGAAGATGGAATAGCTCAGTTGGTAAAGAATCTGCCTGCAATGCAGGAGACCCTGGTTCAATTCCTGGTATGGAAAGATCCGCTACCCACTCCAGTATTCTTGGGCTTCCCTTGTGGCTCAGC
The DNA here is from genome assembly GCF_016772045.2 of Ovis aries. Lineage (NCBI taxonomy): Eukaryota > Metazoa > Chordata > Mammalia > Artiodactyla > Bovidae > Ovis > Ovis aries. Next base: position 263,794,510 of record NC_056054.1, on the reverse strand, counting down.
TGGTAAAGAATCTGCCTGTGATGTGGGAGACCTGGGTTCGATCCCTGGGTTGGGAAGATCCCCTGGAGAGGGAAAGGCTACGCACTCCAGTATTCAGGCCTGGAGAATTCCATGGACTGTGCAGTACATGGGATCACAAAGAGTGGAACACGACTGAGCAACTTTCACTTTCACTGGAACAAAGCACCACCTGCTGGCCTAAGGGAAGAAGACAGTTTAAAGGGGAAAAAGGCCTCTGGACTCCCAACTTGCTAAGGGCAGGCATAGTTTAAGACAGCTGCTCAAAGGGCACATTTTCCAAAGTGACCAAAAAGATGCTGGAAAAGGAGGGATTTCCAGGAGGGCAGATACGAAAGTCTTATTGGGTTACAGCTTGGGGAACCCTCCCAGCAAGTAGAACTTGCTGACTCAAGGAACACTCCTGTCTCTGCGTGCCCTGTGGTCATTTTCCTGGTGATTTCAGAATTGCTGTGGACCAGCAATTGCTCTGTGCATCCCATTCCTCCCCTTGTCAAATGGAAGCATTTATCCTGGTTAGCCTTCCTCCTTTTGCTGCTATATGTTGGGCATGTGGGACGGAGCACTCCTGTTTGTAGTCTGCAGGTCTCTGGACCAAGAGGAGCCACACCTAAGGACCAGCATCCGACCTAGTATAGATCACGATACCCTGGACTTTAAACCTAGTGATGAGATCCAGATGAGACCTTGGGGGATCTTGGGAGGAGATGAGACTTCTTCAGTTGTAGGGATGTGAACAATTGAGGCCATAGAGCGACTGTGGCAGATTTGATTGAAAACCGGCCTTGGTTCTCCACTCTTCCCTCTATCCAGGCTCTTGTGATGTGACTTTGCAGCCCCACTCATTAGGAGGGGGATTCATCCCTCCCACCCCTTGGATCTTGCTGCCCTTATGACTTGCTTTGTCCAGCAGAATATCAGAAGTAACAGTGTGGCAGCTTCAGTTCTGGGCCTTATGAGGCTTTGTGGGCCTTTTCTCCGTTGTACCTGCCACATAGAAAGCCCCAGCATTCTTCTGGTGGATGAGAGGCCAGATAGAGTAGAGATGAGCCAGCCAGGTCATCCTAGACCGCCCAGTTCTGTCTTCCGACCAGGAGGCAGGCCACGACACATGAACCAAGGTGCAAACACCAGAAGACTCTCCCAACAAAGGCCCGCCCAAATGGCGAACCTACAGAAGCATGACCTAAATAAATGCTTATTGTTTTAGGCTGTCCAATTTTGTGTTTGTTATGTATTATGGTAACGGATAATGGATTTGTTGTGGTTGTTCAGTTGCTAAGTTGTGTCTGACTCTTTGCAACCTCATGAACTACAGCACACCAGGGTCTCCTGTCCTTCACTGTCTCCCAGAGTTTGCTGAAATTCTTATCTATAGAGTCAGTGATGCTATCTAACCATCTCATCCTCTGCTGCCCTCTTCTCCTGCCCTCAATCTTTCTCAGCATCAGGGTCTTTTTCAGTGAGTCAGCTCTTCGCATCAGGTGGCCAAAGGCTTGGAGCTTCAGCTTCAGCATCAGTCCTTCCAGTGAATATTCAGGACTGACTTCCTTTAGGATCTCCTTGAGTGCAAGGGACACTCAAGAGTCATCTCCAGCATCACAGTTTGAATACAGTTACTAATAACATTGCTAACTGCTTGGAGAGAATTACCACAAGAGATGGTAGAAAACTAAATGACACTCCATTTTTATCTGTATGGTAAATGATTAACATGCCCTCATTGTTTTATAAATTTCAGAGAAGTAAAACTTGGTTATAATATAGCCACATTAAGAAATCATTTTTTTTAAAGCCAAATTATCCAGAAGTGAAATTTGAGTAGTGAGTTTTGGGTAATATGCTAGAAAAATTAGTAAAATATCCAGGCATCATATTAATGCTGAAAATTATAGTTTATTTAAATATAACAGCAATAATGATAAAAGCCACTTAAAACAGTACCTTTACAGACACATATTAACATCAGATAGCATACAACAAAATAAATATAAGTAGCACCATAAGAGACGAAAAAGAAAAGAGTGTGAAAATAAAAATAAGCTGAAAAACATTTCAATTTAGACTTGATTAAAATTTAAAAGTATGGACCTAACAGAAGCAGAAGATATTAAGAAGAGGTGGCAAGAATGCACAGAAGAACTATACAAGAAAGATCTTAATAACCCACATAACCAAGATGATGTGATCCTTCATCTAGAGCCAGACATCCTGGAGTGCAAAGTCAAGTGGGCCTTAGGAAGCATCATTATGAACAAAGCTATTGGAGGGGATGGAATTCCAGTGGAGCTATTTCAAATCCTAAAAGATGATGATGTGAAACTGTTGCACTCAGTATGCCAGCAAATTTGGAAAAACTCAGCAGTGGCCACAGGACTGGGGAAGGTCAGTTTTCATTCCAATCCCACAGAAAGGCAATGCTGAAGAATATTCAAACTACTGCACAATTGCATTCATCTCACACACTAGTAAAGTCATGCTCAAAATTCTCCAAGAGGCTTCAACTTTCAGATGTTCTAGATTTAGAAAAGGAAGAGGAACGAGAGATCAAATTGCCAACATCTGCTGGATCATCGAAAAAGCCAGAGAATTCCAGAAAAATATCTACCTCTGCTTCATTGACTATGCCAAAGCTTTTGACTGTGTGGATCACAACAAACTGTGGAAAATGCTTCAAGAGATAGGAATACCTGACCACCTTAGCTGCCTCCTGAGAAACCTGTATGTAGGTTAAGAAGCAACAGTTAGAAGCAGAACTGGAACAACAGACTGTTTCCAAATTGGGAAAGGAGTACGTCAAGGCTGTATATTGTCACCTTGCTTATTTAACTTATATATAGAGGACATCATGCAAAATGCCAGAGTGGATGAAGCACAAGCTGGAATCAAGATTGCCAGGAGAAGTATCAATAACCTCAGATACACAGATGACACCACCCTTATAGCAGAAAGCGAAGAGGAACGAGGAACTGAAGAGCCTCTTGATGAAAGTGAAAGAGGAGAGTGAAAAAACTGGCTTAAAACTACATTCAAGAAACTAAGATCATGTCATCGGGTCCCATCACTTCATGGCAAATAGGTGGGGAAACAGTGAGACTTTATTTTCTTGGGCTCCAAAATCACTGCAGCCATGAAATTAATAGACACTTGCTCCTTGGAAGAAAAGCTATGACAAACCTAGACAGCATATTAAAAAGCAGACATTACTTTGCTGACAAAGGTCCATATAGTAAAAGCTATGGTTTTTCCAGTAGTCATGTGTGGATGTGGGAATTGGACCATAAAAATGCTGAGCACTGAAGAATTGATGCTTTTGAACTGTGGTGTTGAAGAGGACTCTTGCTTGTCCCTTGAACATCAAGAAGACCAAACCAATCAATCCTAAAGGAAATCTGTCCTTTATATTCATTGGAAGGACTGATGCTGAAGCTGAAGCTTCAATCCTTTGGCCAGGTGATGCAAATAACTGACTTATTAGAAAAGACCTTGATGCTGGGAAAGACTGAAGGCAGGAGGAGAAGGGGACAACAGAGGATGAGATGGTTGGATGGCATCACCGACTCAATGGACATGAGTTTAAGCAAGCCCTGGGAGTGGCGATGGACAGGGAAGCCTGGCATGCTGCAGTCCATGGGGTCGCAAAGTGTTGTACATGACTGAGCAACAGAACTGAATTGAAAATGAAAAAGTAGGGTATAGTTTATGAAATTTGACTTAGAAAATGAGAAAAATAAGTCTTATTGGCACAAGTATTGATACTATTCAAATTCAAAGTGTGATGCAAGTGATTTATCATCTCAAAAAGATCATAATGATTAAGTTTTGTTCACATCTGATGGTCAAGCACAGATCTTTAAGTTTTCATTTATACATTCTCTGAGTCTTCTGATATAATGCAAAATTCCTTTTAAAGTTTGGTCTCCAATTATACTGTAGCTCCATAAAACTGTAATTATTTCTAATGGTTGTAATCTATAGCATGAAGATAATGAAGCTTCACTATCAGGTTAAATATGCAAATGACATTTAATTGTATTTAATATGTGTCATAGAACATTTAGGAAGATGTAAGCCAAGGTTGTCAGAAAAGTTTAATTTGCTCGTGAGCCTGGTGATGACTGGCTGGCTGTCTCTGGTCTTGGTATTGTTATCCCACCCAGAAGAGAGACTATAAATTCACCTGCATGCCTGAAAAATACCCCAGGCCATGGACTTTCACTGTGAAGCCCAGGTTAGCTGAATATGAAGGATGTTTATAGCAGATTCATTTTCAGAAACACTGTGAAGTTTCTTGCTTCCTGCGGTTACTGCCCAGTGTCAACTCCTCACTGAAACGGCCTTGCAATGGTCTCTTTATTGCTCTCTGGTTTGTTCCTGCCTCTCCATCTCTTCCCTTCCTCCAGCCCTTGTGTTCTCTGTTCTGTGATACACAGACTCTCTGCCATCTTCTGCCTCCATGAAAGCCCCCTCCCCTTTTATAAAATATTTTATTTTGTAAAACTTTTAATTTTATATTGAAGTATAGTTGCTTAACAAAATGTTGTTTTAGTTTCAGGTGTACAGCAAAGTGATTCTGTTATACATATACCTGTATGTATTCTTTGTCAAATTCCTTTCCCATGTAGGTTGTTATATAATATTGAGCAGAGTTCCCAGTGGTATACAATAGATTCTTGTTGGTTATCCATTTTAAATGTAGCAGTCTGTACACATTGAACCCAAACTCCCTAACTTTCCCTCTCCCCACCCTCCCCGCCTGGTAACCATAAGTTCATTCTCTAAGTCTAGAAGTTTGGTTTTGTTTTGTATAAATTCATTTGTAGTATCTTTTAAAGATTCCACATATAAGTGATATCATAAGATATTATCTTTCTCTGACTTACTTCACTCATCTCTGGATCCATCCACGTTGCTTCAAATGACATTATTTTGTTCTTTTTAATGGCTTAACAATATTCCACTGTGTGTATGTACCACATCTTGTCTATCCATTCTTCTCTTGATGGACATTTAAGCTGCTTCCATGTCTTGGCCATTGTAAACATCGCTGCAGTGAACACTGGGGTGTGAGAACAGTACAGAGGTTCCTTAAAAAACTAGAAACAGAGCTGCCATATCATCCTGCAATCCTACTCTTGTACATATAACCAGAGAAACACATGGTCCAAAAGGGCACAAGCTCCTTTTACCTTACTGCCTTTCAGGAAGACTGGCTTTCCTCAAGTGTTTTGCTTTGTCAACAACAGCCACCTTTAAGTCTGGGTGTCAATTCAAACTTGAATCAATCCAGATTTGAATTGGAATCAGTCATAGGTTTCTATGCCTCGTGCCTATCATAATTCCTTCACTTAATGCAGAAACAGCTGATCCTTTAAGACAACTGGGCTTCCCTGGTGGCTCAGTGGTAAAGAATCTGCCTGCAACGAAGGAGATGTGGGTTTGATCCCTGGGTCAGGAAGATCTCTGGAGAAGGAAATGGTAACCCGCTCCAGTATTCTTGCCTGGGAAGTCCCATGGACAGAGGAACCTCTCTGGCTTCAGTCCACGGCATCAGAAAGAGTCAGACACAACTTAGCAACTTAGCACACAGAAGACAATTAGTTGTTCCATTTATTTACTTAGCAAATATTGATCAAGCACTGACTTCATGCCAGATTTTGTGGTGCAAGCTGGTGCACTGGCAACCTGCCATTTGAGACAGCCTCAGTCCCTGCCTTCGTGGCATTTGTAGTCTAGAGACAAGATATTAAGCAGATTATCATAGGTGTAGTGCATATAAACAATGAAAGGCTTCCTTGATTAAGTGTGTTTCCCTGATGGCTCAGAAGTTAAAACACCAGATAATAAATGAAAGTAAAATAAAAACAACAACAACAAAAAAAGAAGTTAAAGCATCTGCCTTCAATGCGGGAGACCCGGGGTTTGATCCCTGGGTCGGGAAGATCCCCTGGAGAAGGAAATAGTAACCCACTCCAGTATTCTTGCCTGGAGAATCCCATGGGCAGAGGAGCCTTGCAGGCTACAGTTCACAGGGTCGCAGAGTCGGACACGACTGAGCCACTTCACTTCACTTCCACTGGAGTGAAACTGGGATTGACTAGGAGCGTAGAGATGGGGTGTGGAGAGAATGTTTCAGGTGAAAAGACTAGCATGTGCTAAGGTCCTGTGGTTGCTATTATCCCTGTGCCAATGAACCTGAACGACAGTCCTGTCTAGAGCACTGAGAATGAAGCCGACCGGGTAGGGAATGAGCCTGCAAGGTAGGTAGGAGCCAGACAGCATGCAGTCTCCTAGTCCAATATCAGGATTTGTTCTCTGTACCGAGAACAATGAGAAGCCACTTGTTGATCTTAAGCAGGAGGATGAGGTGATTGAAACTGTGCTCTGAAACGTCTCTCTCTAGCTTTAGTATGCAAAGTGGATCTGCGGGGATGGGGGTGGGGGCAAGCGCGGACGTGAGAACAGAGAGCAGAGGGGTTGCTCTGGTCTGTGTCGCGGCGGAGGCCATGGACACGGGGAGGAGGGGCGTCCAGGGGGATTCCGCGATCAGATGACCCATGTGGAAGATGGGGGTGGAGAGTCCCAAGAAAGCATCCAGCAAACTGGTGCTGGTGGTGCCACTCCGTGAGCATTAAAAACATTGGAAAAGAGCCCTATCTTGTGTTGAAAAATAGCAGTTCAGCAGTTTTGCTCTTCGGGTGTGTCTGGCTCAGCTCCCATCCGGCGGCTTCAGCTCTGCGCCCTCCTCAGACACCACGTTAGGGACCTAGATGCAAACTCAGACCCTCTCAGTTCTTGAAGGACCAAGTAGGTATCAGACCGGCCAGGTCGCCTAGCCACAGCGCGAGAAAGATCCAGAACTGACTCTCTGCAGTCTGGAGGAAGAAACGAACACTAAACAAGCAAGCGGATTCCCTTGGGACAAAACTAATCAGCAACCGACCCCCAAAGGCGCAAACGCCGAATTGCCGACTGAAGGGAGAGAATACCTTCTGCGCATGCCCGCCGCCGCCTCGCGCGCGGGGGCGATTCCGGACGACGTCACCTCGCGGCGTCTACGCCTGACGTCACTCTCTAGCGCCGGCCGGAAGAGGCGCTGGACGGCGCACGTGGGTGGAGGCGCGTTGGGCGGGCACATGGCGAGTTCTGTGGGGTTGGCTCTGTGCGGGCATGCGCTGGTGGTTCGGGGCGGCAGCCGGTTGCTGGCTACCTCCACTTCGAGCAGGTGAGGGGTCGTTCTGGAACAGAAGACCAGGTTGCGGACGTGCGCCAGGGCCTTGAGATTCCTGTTCTCCCGTCCCGCCAGGGCTGCACCTGCCTTGGGATGACCCTAGGGAGCCCCGCTGCTGCCTGTGAGCTCTCCGGTGCCACTTGAGCCCGGCTGCGTGCCTGCGCCGCGGAATGTCCACTCTCCCGGCCCTTCTCCCAACTCTTGCCCACGGCCCCGCGCCCTCAGTGGCTGGCCTGCGGCATTCTTTGCCGGTTCAGCTCCAGACACTTCCGGGCTCTGCGGGGTCCGGGGGACGCAGTTCTCTGGGGCGTGGGAGGAAGACAGCTCTTGGCCTCTCTTGGGGAGAGGGGTTTACTCCCGGGGACCACGTTTATCGTGCTCCTGCACTCGCTTCCCTCTTTGCGTCTCTGCCTGCTTCCTCATCCCAGCCCACATCCCTTGACCCCGCTTTGCTTGCCTTTCGGGGCGAGGGTCTTACCTGACACCTCCTTGCTGGAGAGTATCCCCAGAACCACAGCTGCTTTCTCCCTAGTGGCCCTTTATAAGGTCGTCCTTTTGCTTTCTCTAATTTCACGCCCCTTATCTTCCCGGAATTTTTATGTTGGTCAGCTAGTCTCGATCCAGGAACCTCTTGAATATTAGCAGTGGCCAGTTTCGGCCCCGCATTTCCTTTCCCAGGGTAGTTTTGATTCTCCCAAACTTGAGACAGTGTGTCTGTTAAATGTAAATGTGCGCTGTGTTCTTTGTTCAGAGTTTGGTTTCAGAGATTAAAAATGATGTTAAGTCTGGATTTCACAAATTTATTCACAAACCTGTTGTCTGTCTCAGGTTACTTTATTTTAGAGCCTTATGAAATCTAGCACATGATACAGTGAGAGATGGGAAAATTAGACTCCATCTGGTTGATTCAGTTCACACCTTTTGAGGGAACCTAGTGGCTGGCTGGCAAAGTTTCTGACTTGGACATCTGCTGCTCATATGAGTACTGCAGTGCTCCATATGAGAAAAGAGTCTAGCTGCAGTCACTTTAAAGGCTGTAAATTTGTTTGGGATGTCTTTGTGCCAGGCATTGGAGCAGGGGGGCTTAGGGACTGGCAGGGAAAGTGGGTGGCTTCTATACTAGTAAGCGCTTGGCAGGCACTGGAGCTTTTCTGGGGGCAGATAAGACATTTTGCTAAACAAGTACCCCAAGTTTTAAACTTGGGTGCATAAGGCTCACTGAAAACTGAGTAACATAGCCATCATGCGCTGATTTCCTAGTTGTTAAAGAATGGTATATTCCTGTTGGGTTTTTGTCCTCATTTATTTCACTTAACTGATTTTTATGGACAGGCCATGACAGTTATGTGTAGTAGATACAAATAAATTCAGCAAATTAAAGCTCCTTAGCCGTTCCCTGAAACATCTAATGGAGACAAGTTCTTGTGGAGAAAATCCTTACTGAGGATGCAAATATTTTTTTGATTCAGGTTTTTGTTTTTTTTTAAGTGAGCATTGTAATGAACAAAGTGCTTCATTTAGAATATTGCTGTTATTTTTCTTTAGTGATGACGACAGCCTCTTCATATATGATTGCAGTGCTGCAGAAAAGAAGTCACAAGAGCATAAAGGGTGAGATGGTGGGGAAGCCTCATCGGGCTGATAGTTTGAATAATGGGACTGTTTAGTCTAAGAAGTAAATTGTTGTTTCATTTGCTGAATTTTTCATTTCTGTTACCCAGCTGTGTGGATAAACCAGAGACCACCCCCAGAGAGAAATGTGCTATTGACCTTCAAACTAGGCATTAAGAATATGAAAATTTTAAAAAATACTTTAAATTAGTCAGTAATTAACTATTGTATTGGTACTTTGAAATCATAGGCAGTTTCTTTTTTTTTTTTTTTAATTTTTATTTTTACTTTATTTTACTTTACAATACTGTATTGGTTTTGCCATACATTGACATGAATCCACCACGGGTGTACATGCGTTCCCAAACAGGAACCCCCTCCCACCTCCCTCCCCATAACATCTCTCTGGGTCATCACCGTGCACCACCAGCCCCTAATAGGCAGTTTCAAATGCATTGAAAGCAGGTGTATGAAATTAGCTAATTGAAAAAAGAAAAGTATAGTCTTAAAAATTTTTTTTTAATTGGAGCATAGTTGATTTATAACGTTGTGTTTCAGGTGTGCAACAAAGTGAATCAGTTATGCGCATATATAAATATATAAATATATAAATTCTCCACTCGTTTTTAGATTCTTTTCTCATATAGGTCATCACAGAGTGTTGAGTAGCGTTCTCTATGCTATATAATAGGTCCTTATTAGTTATCTGTTTTATATATCAGTTCAGTTCAGTCGCTCAGTCATGTCTGACTCTTTGCGACTCCATGGACTGCAGCACACCAGGCCTCCCTGTCCATCACCAACTCCTGGAGTTTACCCAGAGTCATGTCCATCGAGTCGGTGATGCCATCCAGCCATTTCATCCTCTGTCATCCTCTTCTCCTCCTGCCCCCAATCCCTCCTAGCATCGGGGTCTTTTCCAGTGAGTCAACTCTTCGCATGAGGTGGCCAAAGTACTGGAGTTTCAGCTTCAGCATCAGTCCTTCCAATGAACACCCAGGGCTGATCTCCTCTAGTAGTGTATATATGTCAGTCCCAATCTCCCAGTATGTCTCTTTCTCACCCCTTTTCCCCTCTGGTGACCATAGGTTTGTTTGGTCATTCTGTATGGTGGTTTTCTTTAGAAAAATTGGACTTGGGACCCACTTTTTAAAAAAAAATATGATTTGATCTCTGCCTCTAGTTGTGGATTAATTCATGTCCTTGAGGGAATGGTCCATAGGATCTCTGAGGGTCTTTCCAGCTCAGCCCTTGGGATTCTCGTGTGTATGCTGAGAGACTTTGGTGTATTAGCTCTGCTACTGCTAAGTCGTTCCAGTCGTGTCCGACTCTGTGCGACCCCACAGACGGTAGCCCCCCAGGCTCCCCCATCCCTGGGATTCTCCAGGCAAGAACACTGGAGCTCTACTCCTTAAAATTAGAGTGGTCTTGATCTTCTCCATGTCCCTCCATATGTCTTGTATCCAGACTGCACGAACCTCTTTGCACTTCCTACATCTGATCACTTTATAATCACACAGGACCAGCCTGAATGGCACAGCTTCAGTTGCTCAGGTAAGGCCTGACCTGTCTCCTCTCTTTCTCAGGGAGGACGGACAGCCCGTGGATCAGGGGAGTGACACCGTTCTGGCGTCCACCTTCTCCAAGTCTGGCAGCTATTTTGTTTTAACTGATGACAGTAAGCGTCTGATTCTTTTCCGTACAAACCCATGGCAATGTCTGAGTGTCAGGTATGAAATGCTAACGTTGAACTGTTAATGATGTTGAACGCACAACTTACACTTGCATGCCAGTAACAGTCGTGAGAGCAGCCGCAGTGTCAGTAGCTAACACGCCGTACCAGCCCTGTGGCAGGCGCTGTTTGGAGTGCTGGGCTGGTATTAGGTGATTTAAGTCTCATAGCAGGCCGGTGAGTGGGGTGGGGGCACTGTTCTCACCCACCCTCCCTGGCCAACGGTCACTCAGCTCAGCTGGGCCCCGTCCTGGTCTAACTACAGAGGCTGTGCTCTCGGCCATCCTGCTTCCAAACAGTGTTGTTTCTCCAGCCCTTGAGAGTGTTGGGTGCTTTGTGTAAGGTAAGGCACCTGGGCCACAGTTTTAACTTGGTGAGTTTAAGACGGTGCACTTCCTTGAGTCTCTGAAAGGCTGGGGCTCAGTGTTAATGGGAGAGGGTGTCACCTGCCTTTCCCTGGCAACAATTTCCTCACCATCTGTTTCTGCCCCTGGAACTTAGAGTCCCCCTAGATATCACCTCCTCTGAATCCGTGAGGCTACAGGCCCAGCCTCTCTATGGAAGAGGATGAGTCTTCACTACAGGGGCTGTGCCCAGTCTTTGAGCTCTTGACCCTTGGGTCCCTCTGTGGAACACTGACCACTTGGGGAGGTGTGGGGCCACGCACAGGGCCTGCTTCTCGAGTGCAAGTTGGAGGCGAGCTTGCGCTTGCTCTGTAGGCAGCATTTCTGGACTTGCTAGAAGGCTAACGCATGAGGGAACTGTCCCTTCTGTGTGCGTCCGCGGGTAGCGACTCACTCTAGATGTGGGCCCAGGAACGTCCACGCAACCTGCCACAGTCCTGGGTCCTGATACCGGAGCTCCTACCCATCGAGAGGGTGAGCGTCCGGGCTCATGGGTGCTCTGGCTGTTCTACAAGAGTCTGAGGAGGGAGGGAGGAGAGGTGTGTGTGGCACTGGGCTTGTTAATGAGGGAGTTTAGGTGAGACTTCTTGAGCGCAGGGCAGCGCGGGGGTTCTTGGTCCCTGTGAGCACACCCAGGGCTCTCCCCGAGGGTGTAGGCTGAGGGGAAGTCCCATGTCTCGGGTTCTCTCCATGGGAGACCTGAATAACATGGGCTGTAGGCCTTAGTGGTGTCGGTACCTGGTGCTTTTCTTGTTTGTTTGCTTCTGGCTTTGAAGTTGATATCAGCAGAGTAACTTTATGTAGGAGGTGCTTGCAGTAGGTGGTTGAGAAGACAGGTGATGTAACTTTATGATGTTAAGGAACCAGATTACAAATTCCAGGGCCTCTGTCCTATTGATTGCTGGGTAAGGGGTGGGGTCAGGGGCAGGGCCAGGGTGAACTTCAGCTCTTTCCATGCATTTCCCTGGAGCTCAGCGCCTTCCCTTTGTTACTGGTGAAGAAGCTTTTGGAGAAGGGGAGCAGGGTTAATTTTAACACCGTGGCGAGGACAGTACCCCACCCCTCCATGTCCAGCAGACATCATCCTGGAGGGGGCGCTTTACCTTTGGAGCACAAGCCCCTTTGAGATCTGATGGGCCCCTCAGAACAGCGCCCACCCTTGGTACATCTGACATCCAGTTCATCCACGTTTGACCAGCCAGGGCCTTTGCAGCTCAGAGCTGGCTCCAGTGGGCCTTTTCTCTGGCACTGGCAAGGAAGAGGGGCCCAGGTTGCCTGGGGGGGCCCTGAGAAGAGGGTCCTGTGCTGTGAACCCAGTGACTCTGGAGGCAGGAGAAACGCTGAGACTGCAGTCCTGCCAGAGACTGAAAACGGTGACTCCAAGGTTCCTCCTGTCGGGGAGGCATGGCCAGCCCGCCCACAGTCCTGTCTGATGACCTGTCCCCAACCTGCGAGCTGATGCCCTTGAACCTTAACTTCCAAACTCCCTCCGTGCAGCTCAGCTGCAACCTGGAATTCGTGTCAGGATGCGTTTAGCCTGAAAAGCTGGAAGCCCCTGGCTGGCGAAGGACCCGGAGGAGGTATGGCGTCCCACGGCTGTGCGGATGTGGGGCTGCCATGGGGAGTGGACCCACTTTGGAGGGGTCACTTCCTCCCTGGGCGGACGAGCTTCTTGGGACCCAAGCCCATTATTGCTGGAGGCTGTCCTGGGCTGGTGCCCCCTAGGGTGGTGTGTCATGCCTCTCCCTCCAACCCCCGCTGGGGTTGTGCCTGGGCTTCTTGAAGCTGCTTATCAGCTCTGCGGATTCTGATTAATCCTGCCTGGAGTCTAATTACTTTTTTCTGCCATTGTTTTCCCCCAAGTTGATTCCATTATGCCTCCTCGAGGGGCTGCGCTGGCACCAAGGAGCGGAGGTGGCAGCACCCCGGGCCAGGTGGGGCCTCCCGCTCAATTCTCAGTCCCCTCGTCCTTCTCCCAAGAGGCAGGCAGGGGTCTGATGGTCCCTGTGGGGGGAATGTAGTTCTTTTAAGCTTCAGTTTCTGTCTCAAGCTGACACTTGGTGTCCTAGCTGCTGTGAGCCAGGATAGATGCCAGCTGTTTTTCTTTTATTAAAAAAAAAATTTACTTGGCTGTGCTGGGTCTTCACTGCTGCATGCCGGCTTTCTCTAGTTTTGGTGAGCGGAGGCTACTCTCCTTTCAGTGTGTGAGCTTCTCACTGCAGGGGCGTTTATTGCTGCAGAGCATGAGTTCCAGAGGCATGTGGGCTTCAGCCAATTGGTGGTGCTCAGGCTCAGTTGTTCTGAGACATGTGGGATCTTCCTGGATCGGGGATAGAACCCATGTCCCTTGGGTTGCAAGGCAGATTCTTAACCAGTGGACTACCAGGGAAGCCTGAATGTCAGCACTTTATGGGGAGAGTGGGTCCTTGGCAGCCCTCGGTGATGACAGAGCTGGGCCCGGCTCTTCTGTGATGAAGCCTCACGTGTAGATAGATGGCAGATGTTTCTGTGTGAAGCGGTGGCATGGCTCCTGTCTAGGGTAAGAAACCTCTCAGTAGAAACAATGGAAAATGACAGCAGGAAGAAATACCGTGACCCCCGGCCCAGGACGAGCAGTGGGCGGTCGGCCTGTGTCGGCACAGCTCTGGCTTTGCTCCCGTGTTGCTGAACCAGCTCGTGGGCATGACCCACCTCATCCTTCGCGGATTGGGGGTTTGGATCTGTGATGCGCCCCCAGTGGAAGGTCGCAGGTGGCGATTCCCCCGCCAGCTCTTGGTGTTGGACCCTCCTGTCCTCAGGTGCTGTGCACAAGCAGTGCTTGAAGGATCCTGGTCCAGGCAGCAACGCCAGCAGTGGGTGGGTGGGATGCCAGAGGGCAGGGGCGTCCTCCGTGGTTTGGATTGCGGCCCAGAGCACGTTTAGCATTTAGGAAACTGGCCTTGTCACCTCCCACATGTACAAAGAGGCCAGAGAGCATTCTATCAGGACAGTCTTTAAACACGAGGCCAAGTGAGAGGGTTGGACACTTGGATACTCACCACCCAGATCTTACCATTAGTATATTTTGAGAAGAAACAGCATCATAAAAGTAGATTTGTCTGAGGCCCTGGCTCTGTTTCTGTCCTCACAGTTGCTGTATGGTTTTGGCACCGTTTTTGGTAACTGCCACATGGCAGGAGCCGCTGGTCAGGTGGCTTGCAGCCCTCGTGCCGGCCCTTGTAGGCCGACCGCGGGTGTCTCTGGCCTTGTAGGACCGTGGTGAGGAGGTGCACGGCCCTGACCTTCACGGCCTCTGAGGAGAAGATCCTGGTGGCGGACAAGTCTGGCGATGTGTACTCCTTCTCGGTGCTGGAGCCGCACGGGGGCGGCAGGCTTGAACTTGGACACCTGTCGATGCTGCTGGATGTGGTGCGTGCGCAGTGGGTTCACTGGCTACAGTCGGGATGAGGGTGAGGAGCGGGCGGGTGTGGGCTCTGCCGTGGCAGGGGCAGCCCTGCAGAGCTGGGCGTAGGGGTGAGGGGGCAAGGTTTCGGAAGGTGAAGCGGGGTGAAGGAGGGCAGTCGAGTTAGGGGGCGGCTGGGTGGTCTAGTCGAGGTGCAGGGGTATGGGGAGAGCAGGTGTCCTACAGTTCCCCAGCCAGGAGCTGCCCCCCATCCCCCAGGCACGGAGAGGCCCATGAGGGCTGGGCTGCAGCGGGGTGGCGGCTGGGCTGGCATGGGGCCCTGTAGGGGGAGGGCAGGGGGCAGACCTGGTGACTGGCTAGACATGGGGACACACGAAGGAGAGAAAAGTGACCGGGTGGGAAGGCAGGAGTGGGCGAGGCCGGGCATCCAGATACAGCCGAGGCCCTTGGGGGACACCTGAGCTGAGGCCTGGGGAAGTAGGGCAGGAGCCGGCATGCTGACCACTGGGTCTGCCCTTTCTCACCTCGTGCACAGGCTGTGAGTCCCGACGACCGCTTTGTCCTCACTGCTGACCGGGACGAGAAGATCCGGGTGAGCTGGGCCGCAGCTCCGCACAGCATTGAGTCCTTCTGCCTGGGGCACACCGAGTGAGTCCCCCACCCTGCCCCCCGCAGAGGGAGGCTCTGGTTCTTGGCTGGGGAGGCTGGTGGCGAAGCAGGAGGCACCCACCCTGGGAGGAGGCGACTGGCCTTAGCACCTGGCCTGCCACCTGACGAGACCCTAGTTCAGCTCACCGCCTGGTACCAGGGCCTTTGGAACTTTCAGAACCTCCTTGACCATTCAGAACCTGTTTGCTGGAGCTTTTCTGGGTAGCAATCAGGTCTCGGTCCCCAGCTCGCCGTCACTGCAGGCTGTCTGACCTTGCTGCGTGCAGGAGGCCCTTCCCCTGATAGCCACCTGGTCAGTTAGGGTCACCCGTGGTTTCCACACGGCTTGGGGCTTGTTTCTGGAAGGCACATCCTTCCTCAGGGTCGATGGCCTGGCAGCCCCAGGCAGTGGCCCACGGTCAGTGGGGGTGGGTGTCAGGGGGCGAGGAACACGCGTCAGTCATTTCCCTTGTCCAGGCAGGTGTCTTCTCGCCCCCGAGCACCTGTTCAGGGAGTGGGCTTTGATGTCAACCTGTGGGAGGCATTTCTGCAGACTGTTGACCTTCTCGGGCACATGGCTGATGGCAGTCTGCGGGCAGGAACAGCAGTAGAGTGGCCCAAGCGTTGTAACGAGGTGGAGGAGGCACTGATGGGGTGCTTCGGTTCTGAGCTTGCTCCTGTCTCCTTTGTCTTGAATGGAGTGTAAATGTTGGCCTTGAAGAAGGTTGCTGCTTGCTGGGTTTGTGAGTGTATTCTGTCCTGTAGCCATCCTCAGAGCGGAGTCACTCCTACGACCTGCCACCCCTACCCCCCTCCCCTGCCCCCAGTCTCTGCTGTGCCCCTCCTACCCCAGCGGGCACACTCTGCCTCAGGGCCTTTATCCTTGGTCTTCTCGCCTCTGGGCATGTTCTTCCTGTGGCTGGACCCCTCCTTCATTCCTCTGCTCTCTCAGGACCCCCATGTGAACGCCCCCCGCCCCCTCTCCCCCACTGTTCTTTCTTCTCAGCCTTTGCGGTCACGTTCAGAGCCATGAGCCACCCAAGTGTGAGGTGAGGTGTGCCATTAGTGTGAACACGGGATTCCAAAGGCAGCGTGAAAGAACAGGGTAAAAACAGCTTGTCATTGATTTGTTACATTGGTGTAGGTGGAGATGATAACACTTTGGGAATGCTGAGTTAAGGCAAAAACCTAGTGTTAGAATTAACCTTAACCTGAGTCTATTTATTAAAAGTGGGGTTACTGGCAAAGGTAAGCTGCCCTTGGTGGCTCATGCTGGGGCTGGATGGGCCGTTCCGAGCCGGTGCTGACCCCCAGGGGCTCCTTCTGGCCTGGGCCTGTCTCTCCCCAGCCCACCCAGCCCCGTGCCTCCTGGGAGTCGGGTCTTCGTCAGGTCACGCCTTGCTGTCTGCAGCCCTTGGCACGGTGCCTGGCACGCAGTATGTGGGTGTTTCAGTGAGTAAATGACCAGTTGTCGCTCTTGGTCAAGGCCCTGGAAACTGCAGTTTCCACTCATTTCCTGTTGAGATGTTGAGGCGGTCCATACCCAATGTCATGGTCCTGCTGTTGCGATAAACACAGGCCAAGTTCAGCATGTACTTTTGTTCCATTTGGAGGGCCTTTGGGGAAGGCGGTCCTGGGGAGGAGGACTGGCCCAGGCCAGGGTGAGGCTCCAGGTGGCTGGGAGGGGGACTGGTGGATGTAGGGAGCCATGGGGGTCCCTCCTTGTCCGGGGGTCCCTGCGCGCCCGAGTGCTTGATCACGTTAGAGATGGGAACACAGCAGGCAGCTCGGCCCCTCCCGGGCCGGGGGCTGGTCTCGGGGGGAGTGGGCTGCTCGTGTGCGGCACAGTGGGTGCGACTGGATGGTGGTCAGCGGCGCCTCTCCCCCTCCACCCTGCTGGCATGTCACCCTGGCGTCTCGGACCCCACTGAAGTGTGTGCCCTGGGGCAGCTTCCGCGCAGGGCGGGCCCTCCGGGGCCTTCCTCGCGAGTGCGACCGGAGTGATACGCATGCTCCGCACACAGTCATGTTGCTCCTCGTGGATTCTCCTGGGCTCCGGGTCCAAGGATACAGGCTGGACGGAGTCTCAGCAGCCCAGCTCACCCTCTGCTTCTCCCCTGTAGGTTCGTGAGCCGCATCTTCGTGGTGCCCAACCACCCCGAGCTGCTCTTGTCGTCCTCCGGAGTAAGTGCTCCGCTCCCCCCGTGTACCCCCGGTGGCTGGGTGGGGGCGTGGGTGCCCCGGGTGGGGTGGGCCCGCTGTGAGCAGCCTGTCTTTGGCTCCTGGCTGTGGTGTGAGGTTGGCGTGTGCTTTTCTTGAGTGGCCGTCCACTAGGTGGTGCTTGTGGCTCCCTGTAGAGCTGACTGGCTCGCTCCCTGCTTCAGGCTGTGTGCACGTCTGCACGTGTGTGTGCGCTGTGCTGGAACAGCAGTGCGTGGATTCGGGTCTGAGGGGCCCTTACAGCTCCGTGATCTCAGTTAAAGGGTTTGATAGACGGTCCTTTCTGAATCCTAGAAGGACCTGGTTCTCTCCCAGTGCCAGGGCACTTGGCCCTTCTCCCTGACCCTTCTGTGGCATGTGAGCACGTGGAGAATGCCGTGCACTTGGCCGTGGGGGAAGTGTGGTCAGTGAGGACGGCTGCCCTGTCCCGGGAGCTGGGGCCTGAAGGCTTAACTGTTGGGTGACAGAGGGCACCTTCCTCTCTGGATCGCTAAGCAGCGCTTGGCTGAGGTGCAGGTCTGAGTCTTCCTTTCTCTTCAGAAGCTCTGCCACAGCCTTTCCTCTTTGCCTCTCCACCCCTTTAGCGTTTTCTGCACCGCGGGGGCCTGGGGAGGACTGGGGGGCCTCGTGGACCCCCGACAGGCAGGCCTTCTGGGCGGCGACCACCTCCTGTTTCCTTCTCCACACGTGGTTCCTCTCGGTTTTTACTTTTCTGTTCTCTTGTCCTGTTCTTGAAAGCTATGCGTGGTCCTGTGAGAGTAAAGAGGAAAATAAAGGAGCTGGAGTTCCCAGTGGTAGCCAGCTTCTGGGGGTTTTGCTGTAAGCCTCTTATGATAAAGGAAAGTGCTCACAGGCACAGAGAAGTGTACTGACCGCCTTTGGTCTGGCTGCTCAGCTTTACCGCGTCCAGCATCGTGCTTCTACTGCTTTGCAGAGAAACGCGGAGTTCTGGCACTCGCCCTCCCGGGGGCCCGCCCCACCTCCCCACTGGGCACCCCGGCCCAGGAGTGGTGTGTGCCCTGCGTGCCGTGAACTGCAGTTGCTCTGTTTACGTGAAAAGCCAGACAGTACTCTCAGGCTTAGAATGGAAGCCAACACTGCCCCCCTCTTCCCCCGCCGAGGCCAGCCCCGGGGGGCCTCAGCTGTGCCCTTTGGGTCGGTGCTTCCCAGCTGCACAGGAAACAAGCGCACGTCGTGGGGCAGGTTTCTGAAGGTGTGGGGAGGGCCAGGAGCCTGGCTGGCAGGAGGTGCCCTCTGCACGCTCTCAGTGGTCAGGCGGGTGGATGGATCTCCGCCCAGTGTTTGCCTGCAGGTCAGGTGGTCGAGCTCCAGGGTTTTCTCTCTCCAGTGTCCAGTTTGCTTGGTTTTCGCCCAGCTGCTTGTTTTCTGAAGTCCGAGGCCGTTGAGTCTGGGTCCCTTGTGTGGGGTCTGATCAACCTTCTCTCTCAACGTGTTTGGGGGCCTTCTCACCCCACAGTGTGAAGAACGAAGGAGTAGGGTGAGGGGGTCTCACAGGGGCCCCTGAAAATGGCTGCACAGTCCATGGCCCTTTTCCTTCTGAATCTCAGGTCTGCACACCGGGGGGTTTTGGGTTCTTGCCTCTGGAGGCGCCCTCACCCCACTTTTCCTGGAACCTATATCAGGCGGGCGCTGGCCCTGTCGTCTCATCCTCTCCTTTTACGTTTCTTTCTGTGTGTTCCTGCTCCCTGTTCTACTCTGTCTTCCTGTGGGAGTGTTAGTTTCTGCTCTCGTCCTTGGAACATTCTTTCTTCACAGCCCCGTTCTTACATCCTGCGTGCAGACCTTTGCACTCCCTGAGGTGGTGTGACGTGTGGGGTTTTTAAGGGATTTTCCTGTGTGTGTCCCCCAACCCCGCCACCGGTGTGTTTTTGCTCGATACCTGGTGCCCGGGTGTCAGAGTTCGGCACCAGGCCTCGTTGGAGGCCACCGTTCACCTGGCTCCATCTCACTCACCATCTGGCCCTTCTCCGTAGAGGTCTGATTCGGTGTCCTGCCATCTTATGATGAGTGTTGTAGCAGATAATTCTTAACATTACCCTCTCTTTTTTACTTTATTGAGGTAATAGTTTATAACACCTAAGTTTCATGTGCACAATGTTGTATTTTGACTTCTGCACGTTCTACAGCGTGCTCACACCGGCAGTTTAGTTTCCATGCGTCGCAGTACAATCCAGTCGACCCCCTTCACTCACCGTGCCATCCCCTCTGGTCTCCACTGCTCTGTTGGCTGTATCTCTGTGTGTGTGTGTGTGTTTGGTTTATTTTTTATATCCCACTGAATGAGTGAAATCATATGGCATTTGTCTTTCTCCACCAGACTTATTTTACTTGACACGATGCCCTCTAGGTCTATCCGTGGTTTTGTTGCAAATGGCAAGATTTCATTCCTTTTCTATGGCTGGGTGATGTTCGTGCGTGTGTGCGTGTGTGCGCCACTTTGGTCTGTTGACGGGCTCTGAGCTTCCGTGCCTTGGCTGTTGTGAATAACGCAGCAGTGAACCTAAGGGCGCGTATATCTTTTCAAAGGAGTGTTTGTTTTCTCCTCAGGAGTGAAGTCGCTGGGTCATTTGGTAGCTCTAATTTCTCGAGAGACCTCCATAGTGTTTTCCACAGTGGCTGCCCGAGTGTACGTTCCTGCCGTCGGTGTACGGGGGTCCCTGCTCTCTACATCTTCACCAACATTTGACGTTTGTTGTCTTTTCGACGGCAGCCCTCCTGGCAGACATGGGGTGCTTTGATCAGCATTTCCCTTATGACTGGGGATGTTGGGTGTCTTTTCCTGTGCATGTTGGCCATTCGTATGTCTTTATGTAGACAAATGTCTGTTTGTGTCCTCTTCCCATCTTTAAAGGTTGAAAGGTTGTTGTTGAGTTGTATGAGTTCCTGGTCGACTCTGGACATAAACCACTCACCAGATGAATGATTTGCAAATATCTCCTCCTGTTTGTTCGGTGGTGGTTCTGTTGGTCGTTTCTTTTGCTGTGCAGAAGCTTTTTTGACGTTGTTTCATTTATTTTTACTTCTGTTTCCTTTACCTGAGGAATTTTACTTGGGAAGATCTTGCTGAGACCAGTGTCAGAGAGCATACTGCCTGTGTTTTCTTATGGCAGCGGGTCTTACATTCGCCTTTAATCCATCTTAGGTTCGTTTTTCTGCACAGTGTGAGATTGTGGTGTGGTTTTATCCTTTTGTGCCTGCCTGTTTTCTCCACACTGTTTACTGAAGAGACTGTCCTTTCTCTGTTTGTTCTTCGCTTCTTTGTTCATATGTGCCTGGGTTTGTTTCTGAGCTTTCAGTTCTGTCCCATTGATACGTGTGCCTGCCTTTCTGCCGTTACCGTACTGTTTTGATCATTGTAGTTTTACAGTGTAGCTCAAAATCAGGGAGTGTGACACCCTTCCCCTTTATTATTCTTCCTCAAGATTACTTTGGCTCTTCAGGTCTTTTGTGATTTTTGTACACATTTTAGGATTTGTTGTTGTTTAATGTCTGTGGAAAATGTCATTGGCATTTTGATAGGGGTTGGATTAAATCTTCAGTTGTTTTAGTTAATGATGGACATTTTAACAGTGTTAACTCTTCCAGTCCATGAGCACAAATATCTTTCCATTTATTCCTGTCTTTGGTTTCTTTCAGCAATGTCTTAATGAGTACAGGCCTTATACCTTCCTGGTTAAATTTGTTCTTGGGTGTTTTATTCTTGATACAATTGTGTGTGGGGTTGTTTTCTTAATTTTTCTTTTACTTTGTTGTTTCTGTATAGAAACTCGACAGAGTTTTGAGCATTGATTTTGTGCCCTGAAACTTTATTCATTTATTATTTCTGGTGGTTTTTTGCTGGAGTCTTTAGGGTTCTTTCTTTTGAGTTGGATTCTTTTTTTTTTTCTTATCTGATTCTCTGGCTAGGGCTTCCAGTACTGTGGTGACTAGAAATGGGCATGCTTGTCTTGTTCCTGGTAAACCTTTCTTTTGCATTTATGTTATTTTTGGAACTCACATCAGGCTGTACCAGTTGACAGTCTCATGGGTAACAAATGGACGCCCTCTTTGCACCCATTCCTGAGCAGTAACATGGACAGTTCTCGGTGCTCATGAGCCTCATGTGTTTCTCCCTGTGCAGATGTATGCTCATTGATGGAACCATGTGTGTGCACTGCAGTCTCAGCCTGAGGGCAGCAGGCCTCGTCTGCGACCCCCAGCACGACAGGGTGTCTTGTGTCCTTGCCCATTTAGCTGTGTGGGGCCCCCCTGTGTTCTTACTGGTCTGTGTGATGCTTTGCACAGTTGTCAGTAAGCAAAAAGCCTTTAACGGGGAGAGGTGTGTTGGCCGCTGCCTCCATGTTATCGTCGCCACGACCTGGTGAAGCCTGGATGCCCCACAGGGCGCTAACCGTCCCTGGTGTCTGCAGGACCGCACCCTGAGGCTCTGGGAGTACCGAAGTGGCCGCGAGTTACACTGTTGTCCCCTGACCAGCCTGCAGGATCCCACGGAGCCCTGGAGTGACAAGGTAACGTTTGTCTTGGGGCCTCTCTAGCTGCTGGGATCCTGTGAGAAAAATTCCTTTTACGTTGGAGAAGTTTCTTGCTGCCAGTGCAGACTCCCCCTTGGGTTTCTGCTGCCACGGTGCCCCCATTGGAGCCGTGGCAAACAGAGGCCTGTGTGTTCTGCTGCCCTCTTCACATCCGTGCCCTCCTCAACCTCCTGACACCCCCAGATGGTGAGGAGAGGCAGGGCGCAGAGGGGACTAGAGCGAGCGGTTCCTGATGCTGGGCCTGGCTGTACCTGCATGAGCCCAGGGCCGCCCCGACCCTGCTCTGAGAGCTGTGTGTGGCCCTACCACGTCCCTGCCGCTCCTCCTGGCTCTGACCCCAGGTGCTTCCTCTGCAGGACCTGTGGATGCTCATATGCATACTGTCCGTGGTTATGGTCCTCTCTTTTCTTCCCTGTGTGCTCTCTGCCCTCCTTTTTGACCAATTCCTTTGACCTTGGAGATGCTGCACAGGCTCCGTGAGGCCCTTGTGTCAGAGTTGCCTGTGAATTGTGCCCTCCCTGGGGTCTGGAGAGTCCTGCAGGGTCTTCTCTTGCTGTGGTGGACCACACACGGGGACTGTCTGTCCTGCAGTGATGCCCGAAGTTAGAGCAGGGCGGCTGGAGTCCAGTCCTGGCCAGCTGATGTCACTGAGGCTGCTGCTTTTCCTTCCAGAGGTTTGCCGTGTCCAGGATCACTTACTGGAGCCAGGAGGACTGTGTGGCGCTCTCGTGTGACGGGTGAGCCCACGTGGACATGGAGTTGCTCCTGGTTCCTGCAGGCCCATGAGGGTGGGAGGAGGCTGGGGGACGAGAAAGGGGTCTCTGGTTCTGCCTCGCCCTGCAGTGACCTCGACTGTCTGAGCCCTGCTGCTGCAGCAGGGGCAGGTTCCTTCCTGTATGCCAGCATCTCACTCACTGCTGGTACCCGCCAACGTGAAGGCAGCCCTGGCCTCCGGCTGGCCTGTTGTGCAGGTGGAACCCTGGCTAACGGTCAGCTGTGGTAGCATCCACCCCAGTCGGGCCCAGCTCAGCACAGGAGACCCCAGGGGCTGCAGTGCAGACAGGGTGGCCGTGGGGAGCACGATCGCCCAGCTGTGCCCTCCTGAGCATCGTCCACGTGCTGGGAAGGGGGTTGGGGGGCCTCCCACATTCTCACCTGTCCTGATGAGCACCCTGGGATCAGCATCTGAGCTCATGTTAGAAAGGAAGATGCAGGATTAGAGGGTGAAATGCTGCCTGAGCTGGGGGTGGGGGGCTGAGCTCACCGCCCAGGGTCCATGCATTGCTCAGTGGGTGGAGCGTCTGTCTCCTCTGCGTGGTTTCGTCCTGGCCATGTAATTAGCTGTTCCAGGACTTAGGGACGGGAACCTTGGTGAGGTCACAGCTCCTGGGGGCCGGGACGCAGGAGTAGCTGGGTGCTCGGGGAGTCATGAGGTGGCAGCTGAGACATTGGTGGGCCGAACGCCCCTTGGGCCACGGGCACTGTCCTCACCGTCCCCTCTCCTGACAGGCTGCCCGTGGTCTACATCTTCCAGCTGGATGCTGCCCAGCGACAGCTGGTTCCAAGGCAGCTGCTGACTTTCCAGCACCGGGTGTGGGATGCCGCCTTCGAGGAGGGCAACGGGCTGTGGGTCCTGCAAGACTGCCGGGAGGATCCTCTTGTGCTCTACAGGCCCGTGGGTGGCCAGTGGCAGGTAAGAGGGCTGGACCCTGCTATGCCCCAAGCTGGAAGAGGGGAGATGGCTGCATCCCCTTTCAGCCTGATCACGTCCATTCCAGAGGCTATGTCCCAGGGTGGGGGCAGGGAGCTGGGGTGCCTGCTGGGTTCTCCAGTGTCCCGTGTCTACACTGGTGTTTTGGGGGCTGTTGGTACCCTTTCCCTGTGACTGTCCTGGTCACATGTCTCTTTAGGAGAAGAGCCCACAGCTGGGGGGTCCTGGGTGGGTACCTTTCACTCTTGCAGCCTTAGCACAGTCTTGCACCTTGGGTCCACTGGATGCTGAGGGGCCCTGTCCTCGCAGGTGTCCTGGGTGGGCCTGTGTGTCACCTCCCGCCTGGCCTGTGGCTCACCAGGCGCCATGGTAAGGGGCAGGGGACGCTCGCAGAGCTCTCTGCACACTTGCCTGTCCTTGTCGAGTGCTCAGGGCCGCCCAGCAGCTCGTTTAGGTGTTTTTATCTGAACAGTAGGGGTGAGCTAGTACCCCTGGCCTGTGCCTGCCCGGTTCCAGGCACCTTTAGAGTCACCCGTGATGAGCCGGCAGTGCGCGTCCCCGGCTCTGTGTGACGAGCTGCGGTCACTGCTGTGCTGGACAGGCTGGGTGGACAGCCTTGCTGCCTCCTGGGGGTGTGGAGGGCAGGGCTTTCCCGTGCCTGTGCAGCAGCCTGGGGGTTTCTGTCCTCTCTCTGATAAAAGTTTTCTGTTCATCTCCTCAGTCTGTTCCTGAAAGTGCCGAGTTGAAGAGGGTCTGTGCTCACGTTCGTGTGAACTGGGCCATGTTGGAAGGTGAGCAGTCATCCTCGGCCTGCTTTTCCAGGGTCACGTTCTGCTGTGACCACAGCAGGTCCGAGAGCGCAGTACCCAGCAGGGGTCCGCTTCTTGGGATGAGGACGAGGGGCCTGTGGGAGGTGTGTCCCTTGCACGGCAGGTGAGCACTGTGAGGCAGGGCTGATCAGTCCCCTTAGAGACGTGCTGCCGTGGTCTCAGGTTAACCTCAGTGGGGCCTACATCCGGGCCACTTGGTTGGCAGGGTTCAGGTCCCTGCAGGCTGCTGAACAGGGGCCGCGTGTCTCCCTTTTCCTTTGGCCAGAGGACATCCCTGGTCGGCTGCCAACAAGATGCAGCCACAGCCCCTGCACCTGGTCTCCCAGGGACCCTGTGTCCTGTGATAAGCGAGTCCTCGGTGTAGCCAGGCGTGGCCGTCAGGAGGTGGGCGTTCTAGGGGCAGTGCCCGAGGACACCCCAAGGTCCACGAGACCTGGGTGGTCGCCGAGTTCATTCCTTGCTACAGGAGGGTCCACCAGGTCCCCCTTAGAGGCAGAGCCCTGAGTCCCCGTCTGCACTCACGCCTGGCGTCGCCCCTGGCACCCAGTTTCATCCCTCCCGCGCAGGCTGTGCTGGCGTGGACAGTGGCTTCAGCAGCCTCTACAAGGCCACCTGTGACAACATGACCACTTACCTGAAGAAGAAGGAGGAGCGGCTGCAGCAGCAGCTGAAGAAGCGGCGCCAGGCCCCACCGTCCGGGCCCAACGGGCCAACCAAGAAGATGAGGGCAGGGGAGTCGGCGCAGGGCTGCTCGTCCTAGCGTTCGGGGTGCCCCTTGGGGAGGCACGGTGCTGCCCTCTCCCTTCGCTCCCGCAGCTCCCTGACTTGGGCTGGGTGGTGGCGAGGTCCATCCCGGCTCAGCGGACCCCTGAGGCCGTGCCGGGCAGCTGGACGGGACCATGGGCTCTAGAACTTTCTGTCCCCAAAGTTGTGCCGCAGGTCAGCGTCACTGGAGACGCTGCACAAGAGTAGTAAGTATACTCTTCACCTCCCTTCCCCTTGGAGGGTGATCACCTGTGGGCCTGGCGCTCGTCCTTCCTGCTCATCCCGCAGCGCAGTGGGCTTCCTGTCAGGAGCCTGGAGGCTGATGTCTTTGCAGCAGCGCGGTGGATACCCACGCTGTTCTCTGCTTGCCCTTCTGGATGGTCTGCTGTGCTGTCCAGCAGGCGGCCGTGTGCCCCATAGGCTGTTAGCCCAAGAGGAGTAAATACTGGCTCCCAGTGCTCAGGCTCCGTGGAGCGAGGAGAGCTCGTCGCCAGCATTGGTGGAGACAGGCCCGTTCACGGACATGTAAGAACTGGGGAGCCCCGGCTGGACACTCACTCACTCCGCAGGGAGGTGACTGGTGACGTGTATGTTTGAGTTTGATCTGCACTTTGTGCACGTGCAGCAGAGCAGGAAAGCCAGCTGTGTGCTAATTCCTGATCAATAAAGATGAGTTTTTCTACAGCTTCTGGAAAATTGAGCAGCAACACCTGGAACTGATTTCAAAATATATTGAGCAGAACCATGTACGATGAGTGTGCTCTTTGTGATTGAAACGTTTACCTTTTGGTTTGAAGAAAGACGTTTTTGTGGTGTGGGGGGTGTTTCATGGGCGTTGGACACAGGTGGTTTCATGTATCAAAACCTGAAAGGCATCAGATTGTTCCTTAGTGCCTTGTTTTAATTTAAACGCTGATCTGGAAACAGTACTGTTTGTAAACCTCTCAGGGTTGCTTCCCACAGGGGACATCAGGGACCGCCCCCTGCCCTGCCCCGCAGTGCATGCACGCTCACGTGCACACACTCACTCACTCACCCTGTACCCCCCAGCCCCCCATCTGATTTGGGCAGGGTAGTCGGTTGGCGGAGAGAGGGTGTACCTGCAGGGGTGGTGGGGTGCCGTGGCTGTGGTCCTGATACGGAGTGTTCATTCCTAATATGCTCTGAATTCTTGGTTTTAGGAGAAATTTGTTTGTTCTTGTTGGTGTCTTTATTTTTGACCATGCTGCTTTTGGGATCTTCGTTCCCTGACCAGGGATTGAACCTGAGACCTCAGCAGTGAAGCTCAGGATCCTAACCACTGGGCTGCTGGCAAGTCTCTCTTGCTGTCTTGGGCTAAGACGGGGCCAGCAGACTGGCCTGCAGGCCACACCCTGCCCGCTGCCCAGTTTCCTGTGGTCTGGGAGGTAAGCATAGTTGTTAGGTTTTTAAATGGTTGAAAAAAATAAAAAATGTTTCAATCTGTGGGCGTCCATCAGTAAAATCTTATCGGGCTGCAACCACGCCTGCTCGATTAGGGGTGCTCAGCGCCGGCTCCAGGGCTGCAGCAGCCGAGTTGGGAGGTTGCCTGCACAGTCTGAAATACTTAGGTTCCGGCCCTTCACAGAGAGGTTGTCTGTCCCCTTAAGGTCCCTGTTAAATTTGTGCTGTGTTATCGGTGAGCTGGTTGAGTTCACCATGTTCCTTGTGGTCCCTGAGGACCGATAGGTGGTGGCGTGGGCCTCTCTGAAACCCGGGTGCCGGAGGTGTCTGAGGCTGGTCTCTTGCAGGGAGGCTCAGATGTGCGCCAGCAGCCTGTTGGGAGAGCAGGGCACAGGTGGGAGGGGCTGCGGAAACTTGAGTTTCCCAGGACTGTTGTAAAGTTACTTTATGTTCTTATCAGAGCTGTACACACATACCTTTGTATTTAAAGTGGTTTTTTTTTTTTTTGGTAGACAATGTCTTCTTATCCTCCAAATACTGAATTTCAGTGCAAGTCCAACTGAGCCACATTTGTGATTTAGAAGTTTATCTGTTTAAACACTGATAAAATTAATTTTGAGAATAGAGTCCATTTAATCAAATTCAGCGGAAATAGTGTTTCCACATATACTCTTTATAAAAAACCTATTTATGAGCAATTATACATTCTACTTTTAATCCTAATTGTTAAAAGCCTAATGGGTACATTACATAGGGCTTCTGTTTCAGAAAGCCTTAGGTAGCCCAGATAAACTGCGTGAATGACTTGCTCTGCCCTTCCCACACCCCAGTTCCCTCTCTTAAGCCTCAGGTTAGACAGTCAAGAGTGAACCCTCGAAACCCTAGGCACCTTCAACCCCAATAAAGGCAGCACCCCAGGCCTATGTGTTTGCATGCTGGTCTCCTTTTGGCCTCGTTTGGTGGCCCACATGTGTGCTCCAGGACTGCGAATAACAAACCTTGTTCCTCAGAATTCCCCGTTGTTTTTTATTTTCTTTGGCCATGCTGTGTGGCCTGTGGTATCTTAGTTCCTAGACCAGGTATTGAACCTGGGCCCTTGGCAGTGAAAACTTGGACTCCTAACCACTGGCCCACAGGGGAATTCCCTCTCTGATGGCTTTTGCTGAAGTGCATCCATGGACCGCAGAAACCAGAAGGGCTGGTCCAGCCACAGCATTGGCCCTGGCGGGGGTCTGGGAGTTGGTCTGAGTAATTCGGGTTGTACGAAGCATGCGTGCAGTTATGTAAGCAAGCTCCGTACCACCTTCCAGAGTGGCTGTGTCATTTTACATCCTGTGAGTGCACGGTTGACCTGGTTTCTGCATCCTCATCAGCATTTGGTGTTGTCACAGTTTTATCTCGAGTGACTTTTGAGAGCTTCTTATTGTTCCTTGTAGATACGATCTGCAGACTTATTCTCCCAGCGTGTGATTCCTCTTTTCATCCTTTGAACATGGGGTGCGTCACACAGCAAACACAGTTCCTATTGATGGGATCCGGTTTATCCGGTTTTTCCTTTGATGGACTTTTGGTGTCCAGAACCCTTTCCCCTGGCCCCAGCCCCTAAGGATTTTCTCCTATCGTGTTTATAGAAGTTTCATAGTTTGATGTTTTACACTTCAGCCTATGGTCCATTGTGAGTGACTTTGTATGTAAGGTGTGAGGTCATGGTCTCTGACTGTGAACATGCGCCTGCCCCAGCACCCCTTGTTGGAAAAGCCGTGAACTCCTCTGGTGAACTGCTGTGTGACCTTCACTGTGGAAGGGTGTTTTCATGGGATGTAGTTCTGGGTGGACATCTTAGTCCTTTGTGTTTCTTTCGAGATGGCCCTGCCTCAGCTCTGTGGTACCTGTTTTCCTTTGTGCTGGTGGCCTCGGTGTCCATGTACAAAGTTTGTGCCTGGCTTCATGCCCTGGCAGCAGGTGTGGTCACTGGAGGGTGCTGGGGGGTGGGGGCAATGCAGGAGGATGGGGCTGCTGGAGCCCAGAGTCCGTCCTTCCTGGGCTCTGATGTGCCTGCCAGAAGCACAGGTTGCTCTGACACCCCATTGTGGTTGCCAGTGAGCGTCCACAGCACCCAAGCTGGAAGTGTCCTGGCATGTGCCCAGTACCATGCCCAGCTCCCAGGGAGTCTTTCTCCCCCTGCCCGAGTGAGGTGCTGAAACCCTGGCAGGGGCTGTCTGCTCACCAGCCCTGGCCTCCAGAACCTTGGCAGCTCCATCAGCAGGCGCATCACAGCTGAGCCCCTGCAAACGAGGTCTGAATTCCTCTGCCCCGCTGCCTCCTTGCAGGATGTTGCCATCCCCCAAGGACCATGATGCCACGCTTCTCCCAGCTCGTTCCTTTTTGGACCCTCTGCCTCAGGCCTCCCGTTCCCCCATTTTTTAAAGTTCATTACACTTCAGTGCCTGCTTAGGCAGCACGTGTACTAAAGTCCTTAGTGGGCAGTCTTGTGTAACTGTGTGATTCCTTATATTGGATTTTTCTCCTGTTACTGTGTGGTTTCTATTTCTTGACTGACACCCCTTCTTTCCCCCACTGGATGCAATGCAACTTCCTTTCCTAGCTTCTGAAGTTCTCTTCATCATTGGTATTCTGTAACTTGAACATGATGTGCTTGGCAGGGGAGGTGTATGTTTACCCTGTTGAGTGTTTGTTGAGTTTCTTAGATCTGTGGATTTATCATTTTTTAAAATCAAATTAGGAAGTTCCCAAGTATTGTTTCTTCAAATATCTTTTTTCCCTTCCTCTGCTCTGCTTGCCTCCTGCAACTTCGGTAACGGTATTTCAGACCTTCTGACGTGGGCGCCAGGCCAGCGAGGCCGTGTGGCCTCCCTCCCGCCTTTTTCCGTGTGTGCTTCATTGTGGATGATTTCTGTTTCTCCCCTTCAGCTCCCTGATCTCTTCTGTGGCGTCTAAGCTGCTGTCCACCTGAGCTGAGTGGTTTCCCTATCAGATTTTGTATTCTTCATCTCTGTAATCTTGATTGAATGCTTTAAAAAAATATCTTCCATTTCTCTTATCATACTCTAAAAAAATATCCTCAGACATGCGGTGCATAGTTAGAACGACTGTCTTTTGATTCCATCTTGTCTGTCATTCCCCTTCTTCCTGCTGACTGACTTCCTGTTCATGGCGTCTGTTTCCCTGCTACTGCGCATGTGCAGGAAGTTGTTCATTGGGCGCCTGATACTGTCGTGTTTTCATGGTTGGACGCTGAGCTTTATCGTCTTCCTTTAAAGGATCTTTCTCTCCTGGCCATCAGTTAAGGTCCTGCGGATGAAGCTGATCCTTTTGGGGTCTGTTTCTGAGCCCACTGGGGAGGGTCTGGAGCAGCCCTTAGAGGGAGAGTGTTGCGCCTCTTCCGAGGTCTACCCTCCGGGGCGTCTCTGTTTAACGCTGTGTTCATGAAGTTTCTCCACGCCGGGCTGGCCGGAGGGGCCTCAACTGACTCTGGGTCTGCGAATTGTTCTGTCCTCAGAAGTGCTTATGTGAGCCTCAAGGACATCACCCACGTGTGAGCAGGTTGGTGTTGGAGCACAGACACCAGAGGGACACCCCTCCCGCCCCCGGCAATTTTTCTCTACCCTGGGCATCTCCTCTTCTGCAGCACCCTGCCCCCAGCTCAGCTGCCCCGCTTCCGAATTCCCCTCCACCTGAATCTGCCCTCCCTTTGCTGCTGTGGCTGGAGAATTACTTTGGGCACAAAGTCTCCAGGCCTCCAGGGCCTCAGGCCACCAGGACCAGGCTCCTGGTCAGTCCTGGGGGAGGGTATCTGGACCTTTGTGCTCCTTGGGGTCTGCAGTCGGGTCACATTTATCTTGTGATGAGGGAGGCCTCTCATCTCTGACCTGCCCATGAAGGTCCTGTGCCCAGTTGAGAGGCAGTGTTTCCTGGGGGAGGGAGATGACCTGAAAGACATCTTTCTAGCCTTTTCTCTCTTATGTGAATTGTGCCTGTTTTCCAGTTTGACTTCCAGCTTTCTAGATGCTTTCTTTTTAATATGGCCTTTTTTTGGTAGTCAGATTTATCAATCTTTTTAAGGTTTCTGGGTATCATACTGTATTTGGTTTGTTGTTTAGTTACTGAGTCCTGTCTGACTCTTTGGGGACCCCATGGACTGTAGCCCACCAGGCTCCTCTCTCCATGGGATTCTCCAGGCAAGAATACTGGATTTGGGTTGCCATTTCCTTCTCCTGGGGTTCTTTCTGACCCAGAGACTGAACCTGTGTCTCCTGTGTTGTGGGCAGATTCTTTACCACTGAGCCACCAGGGAAGCCCTTCTCCACCCTATGTACCTTTGACATGGGTGGTTTAGAAGGAAGAGGCAAAAGCATGGGACCAAGGACACGCCCATTTCACCTGATGTGGGGAGGGAGGTGTGGGAAGACTGTGACTCTCCGTGAAAAGCCTTTTAGTTTTTTTCCCCCAAGCCTGGCTTTTTTACCTGTGAAATGGAAGCAAAGTGGTGCTAAGATTCACAGTGGGATTTGCCAGTTTTTGAAGCAGAAAATCACCAGCTTGACATTTGATGTTCTGTTTCGCTGGTTCCAATTCCATGACAAAGACATGAAAGAACTGAAATAATAAAGCTGTGTTGATGGCTCCTCGGGGTGTTTTGTTTTCTGATTTTTGCTGGCCTGACGTGGCGGGAGGTGTCTGGAGGGAGAAGAGCTTGTGAGTGGCCAGGGTGGGCAGGGGCGGCAACAGAGGAAGTCAGGGCTCCTGGAAGCTGTGGTTCCTGACTCAGCATCTCTCAGGTCGGTGTTCTTTGAGGTTAGGAGCTCAGACCGTCAGCCAGAGAAGTCAAAAGGCTGCAAGACATGTTACAGCATTCTGGCTTGCAATGTCTGCTTCGCTTATAAAATCTTCCAGTGACGGTGAGTTTTCCAGTGAAGTGGTTCTGGGACCACTGCAAACGTGCTTCCTCATGCTTTTTTGCCACGAGTGGCTTGTTCGCACAGCAGACACGGTAGACTGTCCCCTTGACCTAGTTTTACGTGACAATTTACCTCACCTCTCCAGTTTTCTCTCTCTAACCCCAAGAGCAGACTTAGCAGGCCCTGCACTTGCTGGCCCTGCACCCATGAATCCAGCCAGGTCGAGTCTGGCTGTGCTGTGCCGTGTGGTCAGGACCCCTCTGCAGCTGAGCCTTGGTGTGAAGCTTGCGCTGAGCCTTAACAGAGTTCAGTATTCAAAAGACCCTGAAGCCAGCGGCACAGGTGGGAGCAGGCTTGTTTAGTGGGTGCTCGTTGGACAGCTCTTCATATGTGGTTAAATGAGAGCAGGATGTTCATAAGACTCTTGAGAATCCCTTGGGCAGCAAGGAGATCAAACCAGTCAGTCTAAAGGCGATCAACCCTAAATATTCATTGGAAGGACTGATTCTGAACCTGAAGCTCCAATACTTTGGCCACCTGATGCGAACAGCTGACTCATTGGAAAAGACCATGATGCTGGGAAAGGTTGAAGGCAGGAGAAGGGGGTGACAGGATGAGACGGTTGGATGGCATCATTTACTCAATGGACATGAGTTTCAGCAAACTCTGGGAGCTGTTGAAGGACAGGGAGGCCTGGTGTGCTGCACTCCATGGGGTCACAGAGTCGAGCACTACTTAGCAACTGAATAACAACAATGTTCATAAGAAAGTTACTAGCAAACAACCCCAGAAAAGTCTTTCTTAGGCCCAGACATTCACAGGGGAATTGTACCAAGCTTCAAAGACCAGATAGTCCCAGGACACCATAAAGTATTCAGAGAGTAGAAAAGGAAGCTTCCTAATTCCTTTTTTGACACTATCAATATGATACTATCAGGGACTTAAACCAGGTAAAGACAATATATAGGGGGAAAGTTGCATACCAGCATCACTCATGACAGCGCAGAAGTACTAAGTGTCAGCAGTAGCTGGCATCTAGCACAAAATAATACATCATAATTGGGGTTTATTTTAAGAATGTAAAGTTTGTTCATTATTAGGGAATCCATTACTATCATATATTGCATTAACAACTCTAAGTAAAATATTCATAGTTTTCTCCAGGGATAGGTCTTGTATGGGAGAAGGCAATGGCACCCCACTCCAGTACTCCTGCCTGGAAACTCCCATGGACGGAGGAGCCTGGTAGGCCACAGTCCATGGGGTCGCACAGAGTCGGGCACAACTGAGCAACTTCACTTTCACTTTTCACTTTCATGCATTAGAGAAGGAAATGGCAACCCACTCCAGTATTCTTGCCTGGAGAATCCCAGGGGCAGAGGAGCCTGGTGGGCTGCCGTCTGTGGGGTTGCACAGAGTTGGACACGACTGAAGTGACTTAGCAGCAGCAGCAGGTCTTGTATAAAATTCAGTATCACGATAGAATATTAATTGAGAAAACTTTAAAAAAAAAAAGGTAAACATGCAGTAAGCCATTTTAGCCATTTTTAGGTGCACAGTTCAGTGGCAGTGAGCACATCCACGCTGTTTACAGGCATCTGACATGATGCACCTCGGTCCTGAAGCCGGTCGGTTACGTTATGGAGCGGCTAGAGGCATTTGCTCCAAGATCACGAACAAGGCACACATGCCCACCACCTCCCCTACCATCTGCATGTCTCAGACAAGAGGTATAACAATTGGTAAAAAGCAAAGC
Organism: Ovis aries; assembly: GCF_016772045.2. NCBI lineage: Eukaryota > Metazoa > Chordata > Mammalia > Artiodactyla > Bovidae > Ovis > Ovis aries. The sequence continues at coordinate 263,761,287 of NC_056054.1, read as the reverse complement.
CACCTCTATTTGCAGATGACATGACAGTGTATCTGGAAAATCCTAGGGGATCCATGATTTAAAGAAAAGGCAGTGAGGTAGGCTTTACCCCAAGTTGACATTAAAGAGTCAGTAGCCTTCCTAGATATGAACAATAAATGTGAGACAGTCGAGAAAAATTTCATTTCCAGTTGGAGCAAACTACTCAGGAATAAATTTAGCCAGCAATGTACAAACCTCCACAATGACCATTTTAAAGCAGTCTTGAAAGACGCAGAAGTGGACTTGAACAGATGTAAAGACATCTCTTTGGACAGAAAGACTCAGCTTTACAAAGATGTTTCACAACTTGACAAATTCAAAGCAATTCCAGTACAAATATTAGCTGTTTCATGGAGTCAGGCAAGTTGATCCTGAAATTGATGTGGAAAAACAAAAATAGCCGGGAAGCCATGGAAAAACTATGAGGGAAACTGACCCATCCAGTATTAATGCTCACCATCAAGCCGCTAGAGAAAAAATGGTCTGGCACATGGCAGAATAGTGAAGAAAATGCAGAATTAGTCCCAAGTCTGTGGAAGCTGTGTGTGTGCAAGGGAATGACTCCAATTATGGTGTAAAGGTGAGTCTTTTAGAAAACCTGCTGGGACAATTGGATTGTCATTTGGAAGAAGATAAAATTATTTCCATACTGCAAGGAGATCAAACCAGCCAGTCCTAAAGGATTCAGTTCAGTTGCTCAGTCATGTCCGACTCTTTGCGACCCCATGAATCGCAGCACACCAGGCCTCCCTGTCCATTACCAACTCCCGGAGTTCACCCAGACTCGCGTTCATCGAGTCAGTGATGCCATCCAGCCAACTCATCCTCTGTCGTCCCCTTCTTCTCCTGCCCACAATCCCTCCCAGCATCAGAGTCTTTTCCAATGAGTCAACTTTTCGCATGAGGTGGCCAAAGTACTGGAGTTTCAGCTTTAGCATCATTCCTTCCAAAGAAATTCCCGGGCTGATCTCCTTCGGAATGGACTGGTTGAACTCCTTGCAGTCCAAGGGACTCTCAAGAGTCTTCTCCAACACCACAGTTCAAAAGCATCAATTCTTCAGCACTCAGCCTTCTTCACAGTCCAACTCTCACATCCATACATGACCACAGGAAAAACCATAGCCTTGACTAGACGGACCTTAGTCAGCAAAGTAATGTCTCTGCTTTTTAATATGTTATCTAGGTTGGTCATAACTTTTCTTCCAAGGAGTAAGTGTCTTTTAATTTCATGGCTGCAGTCACCATCTGCAGTGATTTTGGAGCCCAAAAAATAAAGTCTGCCACTGTTTCCACATCTATTTCCCATAAAGTGATGGGACCGGATGCCATGATCTTCGTTGGCTGAATGTTGAGCTTTAAGCCAACTTTTTCACTCTCCTCTTTCACTTTCATCAGGAGGCTTTTTAGCTCCTCTTCACTTTCTGCCATAAGGGTGGTGTCATCTGCATATCTGAGGTTACTGATATTTCTCCTGGCAATCTTGATTCCAGCTTGTGTTTCTTCCAGTCCAGCGTTTCTCATGATGTACTCTGCATAGAAGTTAAATAAGCAGGGTGACAATATACAGCCTTGATGTACTCCTTTTCCTATTTGGAACCAGTCTGTTGTTCCATGTCCAGTTCTAACTGTTGCTTCCTGGCCTGCATACAGATTTCTCAAGAGGCAGGTCAGGTGGTCTGTATTCCCATCTCTTTCAGAATTTTCCACAGTTGATTGTGATCCACACAGTCAAAGGCTTTTGCATAGTCAATAAAGCAGAAATAGATGTTTTTCTGGAACTCTCTTGCATTTTCCATGATCCAGCGGATGTTGGCAATTTGATCTCTAGTTCCTCTGCCTTTTCTAAAACCAGCTTGAACATCAGGGAGTTCACGGTTCACGTATTGCTAAAGCCTGGCTTGGAGAATTTTGAGCATTATTTTACTAGCATGTGAGATGAGTGCAATTGTGCAGTAGTTTGAGCATTCTTTGGCATTGCCTTTCTTTGGGATTAGAATGAAAACTGACCTTTTCCAGTCCTGTGGCCACTGCTGAGTTTTCCAAATTTGCTGGCATATTGAGTGCAGCACTTTCACAGCATCATCTTTCAGGATTTGAAACAGCTCAACTGGAATTCCATCACCTCCACTAGCTTTGTTCGTAGTGATGCTTTCTAAGGCCCACTTGACTTCACATTCCAGGATATCTGGCTTTAGGTGAGTGATCACACCATTGTGATTATCTGGGTCATGAAGATCTTTTTGTACAGTTCTTCTGTGTATTCTTGCCACCTCTTCTTAATATCTTCTGCTTCTGTTAGGTCCATACCATTTCTGTCCTTTATCAATAGCCCATGTTTGCATGAAATGCTCCCTTGGTATCTCTAATTTTCTTGAAGAGATCTCTAGTCTTTCCCATTCTGTTCTTTTCCTCTACTTCTTTGCATTGATCGCTGAAGGCTTTCTTATCTCTTCTTGCTATTCTCTGGAACTCTTCATTCAGATGCTTATGTCTTTCCTTTTCTCCTTTGCTTTTGCTTCTCTTCTTTTCACAGCTATTTGTAAGGCCTCCCCAGACAGCCATTTTGCTTTTTTGCATTTCTTTTCCACGGGGATGGTCTTGATCCCTGTCTCCTGTACAATGTCATGAACCTCATTCCATAGTTCATCAGGCACTCTATCTATCAGATCTAGGCCCTTAAATCTATTTCTCACTTCCACTGTATATTCATAAGGGATTTGATTTAGGTCATACCTGAATGGTCTAGCGGTTTTCCCTGCTTTCTTCAATTTCAATCTGAATTTGGTAATAAGGAGTTCATGATCTGAGCCACAGTCAGCTCCTGGTCTTGTTTTTGTTGACTGTATAGAGCTTCTCCATCTTTTGCTGCAGAGAATATAATCAGTCTGATTTCGGTGTTGACCATCTGGTGATGTCCATGTGTAGAGTCTTCTCTTGTGTTGTTGGAAGAGGGTGTTTGCTATGACCAGTGCATTTTCTTGGCAAAACTCTATTAGTCTTTGCCCTGCTTCATTCCACATTCCAAGGCCAAATTTGCCTGTTACTCCAGGTGTTTCTTGACTTCCTACTTTTGCATTCCAGTCCCCTATAATGAAAAGGACATCTTTTTGGGTGTTAGTTCTAAAAGGTCTTGTAGGTCTTCATAAAACCGTTCAACTTCAGCTTCTTCAGCATTACTGGTTGGGGCATAGACTTGGATTACTGTGATATTAAATGGTTTGCCTTGGAAACGAGCAAGAGATCATTCTGTCGTTTTTGAGACTGCATCCAAGTACTGCATTTTGGACTCTTGTTGACCATGATGGCTATTCCATTTCTTCTGAGGGATTCCTGCCCTCAGTAGTAGATATAATGGTCATCTGAGTTAAATTCACCCATTCCAGTCCATTTTAGTTCGCTGATTCCTAGAATGTCAACATTCACTCTTGCCATCTCCTGTTTGACCACTTCCAATTTGCCTTGATTCATGGACCTGACATTCCAGGTTCCTATGCAATATTGCTCTTTATAGCATCGGACCTTGCTTCTATCACCAGTCACATCCACAGCTGAGTATTGTTTTTGCTTTGGCTCCATCCCTTCATTCTTTCTGGAATTATTTCCCCACTGACCTCCAGTAGCATATTGGGTACCTACTGACCTGGGGAGTACCTCTTTCAGTATCCTATCATTTTGCCTTTTTATGCTGTTCATGGGGTTCTCAAGGTAAGAATACTGAAGTGGTTTGCCATTCCCTTCTCCAGTGGACCACATTCTGTTAGACCCCTCCACCATGACCCACCCATCTTGGGTTGTCCCGCAGGCATGGCTTAGTTTCATTGAGTTAGACGAGGCTGTGGTCCTAGTGTGATTAGATTGGCTAGTTTTCTGTGAGTATGGTTTCAGTGTGTCTGCCCTCTGATGCCCTCTTGCAACACCTACCATCTTACTTGGGTTTCTTTTACCTTGGGCACGGGGTATCTCTTCACAGCTGCTCCAGCAAAGCACAGCTGCTGCTGCTTACCTTGGATGAGGGGTATCTCCTCCCACCGCCCTTCCTGACCTTCAATGTGGGATGGCTCCTCTAGGCCCTCCTGCACCCTCCCAGCCACCATTCCTTGGGCATGGGGTTGCTCCTCCCAGTTACTACCCGGGCCTCGGGTGTGGGGTTGCTCCTCCCGGCCGTCACCCCTGGCCTCAGACTTGGGGTGGCTCCTCTCGGCCGTTGCCCTTGACCTCAGACGCGGGGTAGCTCCTCTCGGCTGTTCGTGCGCTGTCGCAGCCTGGCACTCTAGGCCGCTGCCCCCGACCTAGGACCTATGACCTAGGACCTAAAGGATATCAACCGTGAATATTCACCAGAAGGATTGATGCTGAAGCTCCAATCCTTTGGCCACCCGATGCGAAGAGCTGACTCATTGGAAAAGACCCTGATACTGGGAAAGACTGAGGGCATGAGGAGAAGGAGGTGGACAGAGGACAAGATGGTTGGATGGCATCACCGACTCAATGGACATGAGTTTGAGCAAACTCCGGGAGAGTTTGGTATGCAGGAGCCTGGCATACTGCAGTCCATGGCGTCGCAAAGAGCCAGACATGACTTAGTGACTGAACAACAGCATAACTCAATAATAAAATCCAAGTAGATTAGGAAGTAAAAAATGTGGCCACACAAGGAATGGAAGAAAAGAAAGGTGGATTTGTTGTTAACTATGGTGTAGGGAGGGCCTCACTATGACTCAAAATCCAGAGGCAATAAAGGAAAAGATATATTTGACTACATACAAATAAGAAATATTTGCATGACAGAAAACACCATCAACCAGATAAAAAGTGAACTGAAAAACTCAGAGAAAATGTTTACAACATAGACAATGAAGAGTTGTCTCTATCCCTTTGTAGTACACTTAATGTATCAAGAGCTCTTTAAAAAATTGACAAAAGACTAAAAAACAGACGGGAAAAACACCCAAATAGTTTGCAAAATGATTGAAAAAGACTCAAACATGAAAAAACATATTCAACCTTACTCATAACTAGAGAAATGCAAATTGAAACAATAATGAGTTACTATTTCTCACTTACCACACTGCCAAAACCTTAAATAATTGCACAGGAGGAAACATCCTCTTGTAGGTTGCTAGAAGGAATGCAGACCTGCCCAACCCTTCTGGAGGGAAATGTGGCAATAACTAGCAAAACCACGCATGCACTCATGTCCTTCTCCTCCCACTTCTTGGGATCCACCCTGAGGATACTTGTCAAACAATATGAAAATACATAGCCGCGGGATTATTTATTGAGCATGATGTGCCACTGCAAAATGTTCGAACCAGTGCAAACGCCCACACAGGGAGGGTTAAATAAACAGGGTGTATCCACACGGTGCAGCTGTACCCATGAATGAAGATGACGTCTATGGACAGAAGCAGAGTGATTACCAGGACATGCCGATGCATGTAAGGACTGCATGCATGAGCACATCTGTAGCATGGTCCACTCCTGTAAGCAAGATGGGGATCGAAGAAGAGACACAGACACCTGCTCACTTGTGCAGAGAAATACAGGATCAGCTAGCAACTGCAGAGGGTGTTTGCTTACCTGTGGGGGTGGGCGGGAGTGGGAGCAGAGTTCGTCCAAGGGTACTTTGATTTTGGCCTCACCTCACAGCAGAATCTTAGTTCCCCTTCCAGAGATAGATGTATGTCCTTTGTGGTGGAAGTACAGGGTCCTAACCCTGAACCACTTGGGGTAAATCTCCCATTCTTAGAACCATAATCAGCTCAGTTGCTCAGTTGTGTCCGACTCTTTGCCACCCCGTGGACTCCAGCACGCCAGGCCTCCCTGTCCATCACCAACTCCTGGAGGTTGCCCAAACTCATGTCCATTAAGTTGGTGATGCCATCCAACCATCTCATCCCCTGTTGTCCCCTTCTCTTCCTGCCTCCAATCTTTCCCAGCATCAGGGTCTTTTCCAGTGAGTCAGTTCTTCGCATCAGGTGGTCAAAGGATTGGAGCTTCAGCTTCAGCCTCAGTCCTTCCAATGAATATTCAGGACTCATTTCCTTTAGGATGGACTGGTTTGATCTGCTTGCAGTCCAAGGGACTCTCAAGAGTCTTCTCCAACACCACAGTTCAAAAGCATCAATTCTTTGGTGCTCAGCTTTCTTTATGGTCCAACTCTCACATCCATACATGACTACTGGAAAAACCATAGCCTTGACTAGATGGACCTTTGTTGGCAAAGTAATGTCTCTGCTTTTTAATATGTCGTCTAGATTGGTCATAACTTTCCTTCCAAGGAGTAAGCGTCTTTTAATTTCATGGCTTCAGTCACCATCTGCAGTGATTTTGGAGCCCAAGAAAATAAAGTCTGTCAACATTTCCATTGTTTCCATGATGGGACCAGATACCATGATCTTAGTTTTTTGAATGTTGAATTTTAAGCCAGCCTTTTCACTTTCCTCTTTCACTATCATCAAGAGGCTCTTTAGTTCCTCTTCATTTTCTGGCATAAGGGTGGTGTTATCTGCATATCTGAGGTTATTGATATTTCTGCCAGCAATCTTGATTCCAGCTTGTGCTTCATCTACTCTGGCATTTTGCATCATGTACTCTGCATATTGGGGAAGGAAATGGCATATTGGAGAAAGAAATGGCAACCCACTCCAGTACTCTTGCCTGGAGAATCCCATGGACGGAGGAGCCTAGTAGGCTACAGTCCATGGGGTCACAAAGAGTCAGACACGACTGAGTGACTTCACTCACTTTCACTCTGCATATAAGTTAAATAAGCAGGGTGACAATATACACCCTTGACGTACTCCTTTCCCAATTTGGAACCAGTCCATTGTCCCATGTCTGGTTCTAACTGTTGCTTCTTGATTTGTATACAGATTTCTCAGGAGGCAGGTAAGGTGGTCTGGTATTTCCATCTCTTGAAGAATTTTCCACAGTCTGTTGTGATCCACACAAAGGCTTTGGTGTAGTCAATGAAGCAGAAGTGGATGCTTTTCTGGAACTCTTGCTTTTTTGATGATCCAGTGGCTGTTGGTAATTTGATCTCTGGTTCCTCTGCCTTTTCTAAATCCAGTTTGAACATCTGGAAGTTCTCTGTTCAAATACTGTTGAAGATTGGCTTGGAGAATTTTGAGCATTATTTTGCTAGTGTGTGAGATGAGTGCAATTGTGTATGAACATTCTTTGGCATTACCCTTCTTTGGGATTTGAATGAAAACTGGCCTTTTCCAGTCCTGTGCCACTGCTGAGTTTTCCAAATTTGCTGGCATATTGAGTGCAGCACTTTCACAGCATCATCTTTTAGGATTTGAAATAGCTCAGCTGGAATTCCATTACCTCCACTAGCTTTGTTTGTAGTGATACTTCCTAAGGCCCACTTGACTTCACACTCCAGAATATCTGGCTCTAGGTGAGTGATCACACCATTGCAGTTATCTGGGTCATGACCTGTTTTGTATAGTTTTGTGTATTTTTGCCACCTCTTCTTAATATCTTCTGCTTCTGTTAGGTCCCTACCATTTCTGTCCGTTATTGTGCCCATCTTTTCCTGAAATGTTCCCTTGGTATCTAATTTCCTTGAAGAGATCTCTAGTCTTTCCCATTCTATCATTTTCCTCTATTTCTTTATATATATATATATATATATATATATATATATATATATATATATATATATTTTTCATTTTGCTTTACAATACTGTATTGGTTTTGCCATACATTGACATGAATCTGCCATGGGTGTACATGAGTTCCCAATCCTGAACCCCCCTCCCACCTCCCTCCCTATATCATCTTTCTGGGTCATCCCAGTGCACCAGCCCCAAGCATCCTGTATCCTGTATCGAACCTAGACTGGTGATTCGTTTCTTACATGATAGTATACATGTTTCAATGCCATTCTCCCAAATCATTCTACCCTCTCCCTCTCCCACAGAGTCCAAAAGTCTGTTCTATACATCTGTGTCTCTTTTGCTGTGTCGCATAAAGGGTTATCATTACCATCATTCTAAATTCCATATATATGTGTTAGTATACTGTATTGGTGTTTTTCTTTCTGGCTTACTTCACTCTGTATAATTGGCTCCAGTTTCATTCACCTCATTAGAACTGATTCAAATGTATTCTTTTTAATGGCTGAGTAATACTCCGTTGTGTATATGTACCACAGCTTTCTTATATTTCTGTTCTTACAAGCCATGCCGTATAGGTCCACCCAAGAACCAGAGTGGTGCACCCTCAAACAAACAATGAAAAGCAACCATGATGTGTGGGGAAATAAAAACAAACAGTAACAAATGAACCTAACTCTTACAGTGAGTACTGAACCCCTGTGAAGGAGGTGGGAAGGGAAAGAACCAACAATCAACTTCAGTTATTTTGGAGAACAGTGGTTTAACTGGATACTGTTAAGTCTGGCTTCCCTGTAGCTCAGTAGTAAAGAATCTGCCTGCAACGCAGGAGACTCGAGTTTGACCCCTGAGTCCGGAAGATCCCCTGGAGCAGGAAATGGCAACCCACTCCAGTATTCTTGCCTGGAGATTTCCATGGACAGAGAAGCTTGGAGGGCTATAATCACAGGGTTGCAAAAGAGTTGGATATGACTTAGTGACTCAATGGCAACAACTGTTAAGTCAAAGACAAAGGGACTGGACAAAATATTGACCTTTAGATAGTAAATTTGTTTCTACCAGGAACATGGGTTAGTAATACTGAAATTACTCTGTGTCAATAAAGACCCTGAGACAAACGAAAATGAAAACACAGATTTACAAATCCAATATCATGCTGCAAAAAGTTTTAAGAGGAAAGTTCATAGCAATATAGGCCTTCCTCCAGAAATAAGCAAAATGTCAAATAAGCAACCTAATCTACCACCTAAAAAAAAAAGAACAAACAAAACCAAAAGTCAGCAGAGGGAAAGAAATAATAAAGATCAGAGAGGAAATGATAGAAATAAAAACAATATAAAAATAAAAAATAAAGAGCTGTTTTTTCTTTAAAGATGAAACTGACAAACCTCTAATAAGGTTCACCAAGAAGAAGAGAGAGAGAGGACCCAAGTAAACAAAACAAGAAATGAAAGAGAATAGATATACCCTTGCTCCCGCACCACCAATGACCTTTGTCCTTTTCGGCCTCTGACACGTGAAGACGTCAGGCTCACCCTGTGGTGAAAAGCATGGGCCTGCCTTGTGCCAAGAGGCTGTCTCTCCTGGCCTCGCACTGAAGGTGGTGTGGAGGGCACATGTGTGGCAACACTGAGGACATTCTGGGAGCAGAGTGACCACAACTGGGGAGGCCAGCTGGAGACAAGCCTGGAAGACGCCTTGTCCTACATGAAATTCCCAACAGTAAATCCAACCCAGCCAGCCAGTGAGCTGTCATTCTGATTTTCTCCCTGGTCACATCAGCTAAGCATCGAGCCCTTGGATGCCAGTGTTCACGGCAGTATGATGGGTGCTACAGCGTCCTGAGAGATGGGGGAACAGCATGATGGCCTTAGGGAAGCAGGAAGATCTAGACCGTTTCCAAGGAAACAGGTTCCCAAGAGCCCCTGCACTGTGCGCAGTGAGGGCATTGACGCCACTCACGAGGGCCTCACTTCCTCATACCATCACACCAGGCATTAAGAGGGCAACGTGTGGATTGCAGGGAGATTCAGACATTCAGGCCATAACAGGAGGCTTCGATGAGATGACCGGTTGTGATTGAGGGTGGTACATAGCTCTCCTCTGCCACTGTGTCATCCATGCAAGGAGGGTAGTGGCAACGCCACTGGTCAGAGCTGCGAAAATTACATGCAGGAGAAACTACTTGTATTCATCTGTGTCTTGCTTACAGCAGGGCTTGTCATATAATAAGCCCTTAGTAAATATGGACTTCTCTGGCGGTCCAGTAGATAAGACTCCAAGCTTCCAAAGCAGGACACCCAGGTTTGATCCCTGGTCAGGGAATCAGACTCCACATGCCACAGCTAAGAGTTTGCATGCTGAAACTCCTGCATGCTGCGAGAAAGAGTGAAGATCCCGTGTGCTCCAGCTACCACCTGGCACGGCCAAATAAATATTTTAAGAAGTGACTTTTATCTTAAAAATACTAGCTCAGATAGAGAAAGAAATGTGCGTTAATATGTGTGTATGTGTGTGCACTCTGTCGTGTCTGTCTCTGCCTCTGCGACTCCATGGACTGTAGCCTGCCAGGATCCTCTATCCATGGAATTTTCCAGGCAAGAATACTGGAGTGGGTTGTCATTTCCTTCTCCAGGGTATCTTCTTGACCCAGGTATTGAACCCGTGTCTCCTGCCTTGGCAGGTGGATTCTTTACCACTGCGCCACCTAGGAAGCCTTGCGTTGTATATATTGCTATAGTTAAAATTGTAAGCTGGAGAAAACTATATTAAGTCACTGAAAAAGTACTGAGCCCCCACTGTGTGCCAGGCTCTGAGGATACAAAGCTGGTCAGGAATACAAGCTTTTATATCATCACTGCAATTCCATACCAGCTCTCAGTCTAAATGCATTGAAAGAAAGGAAGTATGGGTCACAGCAAATCCTGGAGAGGTACCACAGACCTGCAGCAATGGAACCCCATCTGGACAGACCACCCTCCACCCTCACCCTGACCCTTTCTCTGACCTTCTCTTGCTGAACATCAGAATGGGAACCCAGGTGGGGGATGCCCAGATAATCAGAGGTGACCTGCAGAGGGGTAAGGATTGTGGTGGTCCAGAGCTCAGATGTCATTTTTCTGAGACTGCAGCATGGAGACATGCAGAATGGAGGAGGATGCTCACATGAGGGCTGGCTGTCTGGTCTACGTCTGTTGTAAAGCTGACCATGTCTGCCTGAGCCCTTGCACCATCCAGATCCATGCACTGTCTGCCTGTGCCCTCTAATTGCGGAGCCAGTGAGCATCTGTGTCTCTCCTGGACCCCACTGGCAGCAAGGTTCACTAGCAGGTGTTCACCAGGAGTGCAGTGCTGGGATTCAGCCCTTTACACTGGGCTAAACGCTCTTAGCTTCAAGTCCAGAACAGCCTGTGCCTGTCAAATCCTGCTCACCAGCTCTTTCTACTCTTAGTTTTAACCTGAAGGCCAGTCTGTCACAGCAAGCTTGACTTCTCACCATCCCGGCCACCCATGTGGTCCACTCCAAAGCCAGAAGACAGCACGCCTGCAGCAGGGGGAGCCCCTTGCCCCTGAGTCTTCTTGCAGCCTCCCCTTCCACTCCCCCATCCACAACCCTGATTTCTAATACCATGGATTGCTTTGCCTTTTTTGAACTTGATGCGCATGGAATCCTTTCTTATGTTCTCAGTTGTGTCTGGCTTTTTCATTTTGCATCACGGCATGCAATTCATCATGTTGTTGGGAGGGTGCCTTGCCTTACAGCTGTGCTGGCTGGAGCACTGGGCCACTGCATCTGAGTCTCTGTGACTGTCCTTGTGTGTGTCCTTCCTGATGCACACCTATGTGTGTCCTTCCCAGCATGCAAGTGTGTCCACTGCAAGCATGGATGATTGAAAGAATCAATGATTGAGTGGACGATTGATTGAATGATGAATGGACAATTGAATGATCAAGTGGATGATTGATTGAATGGGCAAATGGATGACTGAAAGGATGAATGGACGATTGAATGAATGAATGTAGACCTGGGTTTAGAATTTCAGGTTTCAATGTTTTGGGTCTCCCCTTTAGTTCCTAAGTCTTACGTAACCTTGGGCATGTCTGGCTTGTCCCCTGGCAGGCATGGGGCATACCTCTGCCCAGGATCACAGCAGGCTAGAGCAATCTGTTCTGAGAGGTCACTCTTTTGATTTTGAAAATGGTTTCCCCTCTGAGATTTTCAGCTTTGGGGCAGAGTGAGTCTGAGGACTTTGAGGGCTGTTTCCATGGAGATAGGAAGAAAATGATTTCCTGAGTGCTGACCACCACAGGAGGTGCTCTCATGGGCCATTCTGCTGAATTTTCACAGCAGTTACTATCATCATGCTTTCTGGGTCAGGAGCCTGATACTCGGGACAAACAGAGCTGTGGATTCCAGGGTTACACAGCTGTAGGCACCAGAGCCAGGGGTTGCATCAGTTTTTCTGGCTCCAACGTCCAATCTCTCCCATGTCAGTGGTTGTCTTGAGACAAGATGCTGTTTCCTTCGTCTTGATGTCCCTGAACTTCGTCCATTCCCACATGCAGGAGGTGCTCAGAGTTATGAGGGAGGATTCTGGGAAGAGGCCAGAGTAGGAAGCTGCAGAATCCGTCTCCCCACTTGGACCACAGCTGCTGCTGCTGCTAAGTCGCTTGAGTCTTGTCCGACTCTTCACGACCCCATGGACTGCAGCCCACCAGGCTCCATGGGATTTTCCAGGCAAGAGTACTGGAGTGGGTTGCCATTGCCTTCTCCGTGGACCACAGCACTGGCCCTGAATAATGCAACTGCTTTTGAAATCGAGTCCGTTGAAGCCTTATAATTTCAAGGGGGAAGGGCTGGGTGGTAAAGAGCGGTCAATTTTGGTAAAATTAAGCTCTTGCACAGTGGCATCTACCGAACCCCCGTCTCTAGCCCAGAGCAGGTGGCTATGCCCAGCCTCCTGCAAAGACCCTGGGATTTGATATGCGGAGTAGGACCCTGTCCTGCAGATTTGGGGGATTTATGTTCTGATGGCAGGTTGCTGCTCCAGTCACAGAGGTGTACCTTTCCCATCGCTGCAAGTCCCTCCCCCTCAGGCTGAAGCGACTGCTGGGGACTTAAAGGGCTGACATCCCCTTAATATCCTCCTTCGTTTTTCGCTTTTTCCTTTTCTTAAAGGTTAGAGATTAGAACATCCAGAAACAACTACACATATGGGGAAAACTAGAAAGTAACATATCCAGGGAAATGCTCAGAAAGGACCTTAGAAGACTAAGTTTATGCCACAGGTATAGCACAGAAACAGCCTACAATAATTAAAAAAACAAAATCAATAAAACAATCAACAGCAAAACGCTGGAAAAGAGGGGAAAATCTGAAGGGAAAGAGGGGAGAATATAATTTTCAGAGCTAGGACATTAGATTCAAATGTCCAGTTTAAAAAAAAAAAATCACAAGGCATTCAAAGAAACAGGTATATATGGTCTATTCAAAGGAAAAAAAAAAAAAAAACCAAAACAATAGAAACTGTCCCTGACATTCAGGGCAGATCTACTAGGCAAAGACTTTAAATCAACTGCCTTAAAGATGAAAAGGACTAGAGGAGGATGTAGAGAGAGTCAAGAAAATGATATGAGAACAAAATGAAAATATCAAAACAGACCTAAATAAAGACCAATAAAGAAAACCTAAAAAGAAGCCAAAAAGAAATTCTGGAGCTTACAACTGAAATGAAAAGTTTGCTCGATGAATGCAGAGGCAGATTTGAGTGGGCAGAAGAATCAGTGCTATTTTGGATAAGACAGTTGAAGTTGCCAAGTTTGAGTAACAGAAAGAAAAAAAGATTGAAGAAAAAAGTGAAGACAGCCAGAGGGCCCTGTGGGACACAATGTATAAAGATGTAATTCCTTGAAATTGCCAAGGAGAAGGAGTAGGGGTGGAGCTGTCAGGGAGCAGAGGTCTTCTATGTTACTGAAGTCAAGCTGCTGGAAATTAAATTTAGAGTGCTATAACTTTTGGATGCTACCTGTAATCCTCATGGTAATTGCAAAGACAATAGCTACAGGATATATGCAAAAGGAGATGAGCCAGGCATTAAATATTTCCTGATGAGAAATCAACTAAGCACAAAAGAAGACAGTAATGCCTGAAATCAGGGATAAAAGGGAAGCCCAAGAGTGGTTGCCATTTCCTTCTCCAGGGGATCTTCCCAACCCAGGGATTGAACCCAGGTCTCCCACATTGTAGGCAGACGCTTTACCATCTGAGCCACCAGGGAAGTCCATACAGCATATAGAAAACATAAAAGTGGCAGAGGTCCCTCCTTACCAGTAATTACTTCAACAAATTGCTTTTGGCTGAGCTGGGTCTCTGTTGCTGCTCGTGGGCTTTTTCTAGTTGCAGAGAGCAAGGGCTCCTCTCTTTGTGGTGCGGGGGCTTCTCATTGTGGCAGCTTCTCTTGTTGCAGAACACAGACTCTAGAGCAGGCGGGCCTCAGTAGTGCGGCTCCAGGCACTGGAGCCCAGACTCAGTGGTTGCGGCACATGGACCTAATTGCCCTGCGGCACACGGAATATTCCCAGAACAGGGATCAGACCCGTGTCTCCCACACTGGCAAGTGGACTTTTATGCACTGGACCACCAGGGGAGTTCCGTCAATAATTACTTTCAAGGTGCATGCATTAAATTCTGCAGTCAAAAGAGAGCATGGCAGAGCAGATGAAAATAGCTATAGGCTGTCTACAGGAGACTTACTTTAGATTCAAAGATATAAATAGATTGAAAGTAAAAGGGTGGAAGAAGATACTCCATGCAAACAGTAACCAAAATACTACAGGCTGTACTAATTAAAAAAAAAAAAAACACTAAAAAAGACTGCAAGAGGAAAAGAAAGACATTATATATTAGTAAAATGTTCAATACAGCAAGAAGCTCTAACAGTTATAAACATTTGTATACCTAATAATAGACCAGCAAAAGGTATGAAGCAAAAACTGACAGAATTAAGGATAGCTATATGGTAAGATAACTATCTTATTATCTTACTATCTAAAAATAACTATCTTACTATAACTATCTCACCATGGGATTCCCTGGTGGCTCAGAGGTTAAATCATCTGCCTGCAATGCAGGAGACCTGGGTTTGATCCCTGGGTCGGGAAGATCCTCTGGAAAAGGAAATGGCAACCCACTCCAGTATTCTTGCCTGGAGAATCCCATGGACGGAGGAGCCTGGTGGGCTACAGTCCACAGGGTCCCAAAGAGTTAGACACGACTGAGTGACTTCACTTTCACATGGTAAGATAGACAGTTCTATGGTAATAGACTTCAAACCCCTACTCTCAATAGTGGATAAAACAACTAGATAGAAGATAAGTCAGGAAATAGGGGACTCAATGCAAAAAACCAGCTAGATGTTGCATACATATACGCAACACACAGCAGAACATACATTCAGGTGCACATGGGAAAGTCTCCAGGACAGACCATGTGTTAGGCCACAGATTAAGTCTCAATAGATATGAAAAGATAGATATAATACAATAAGACTGTCCCTGACTACAGTGGGATAATGTTAGAAATTAGTAACAGAAGGAAAAACTGGGAAGTTCATGAAATTGTGGAAATTAAACAGCTCACTCTTAATTAATGGATCAAAGTAGTCACGAGGGAGATTAGACTATAACTAGAGACAAATGAAAATGAAACCACCACGTACTAAAATTTATGGGATGCAGCGAAAAGCCAAGAGGGAAATTAATAGCTATAAAATGCTTACATTAAACAAGAAAGATATCAAGTCAACAACCTTTCTAACTTAAGGAACTAGGAAGAAGAACAAACTAAATCCAAAGCTACCAGAAAGAAGAAAGTAATAAAAAAAAATTAGAACAGGGATAAACTAAAATAGAGAATAGAAAAACAGAAAATTCGTTACACCAAGAGTTAGTTCTTCAAAAAGATCAACAAAAATGGACAAACCTTCAGTTTGATAGACTAAGAAAAAGAGAGGGAGGATTCGAATTACTAAAATCAGAAATGAAAGTGCGAACTTGACTACAATTCTACAGAAATGAAAAAGATTTTAAGAGAATATTGTGAATAATTGTATGCCAGCAAATTGGATAACTTAGATGAAGTAGACAATTCCTAGAAACACAAAACCTACCAAGACTACATCACAAAGAAATAGAAAATCTGAGTAGACCTGTAACTAGTAAGGAGATTGAATCAATAATCAAAAAATTCCAACAATGGAAAACCCTGGACCTATTGGCTTAACTGGTAATTTCAACTAAATATTCAAAGAAGTAATATCAGTCCTCAACCTTTTCCCAAAAAATTGTAGAGTAGGGAACACTTCCTAACTTCCTAACTTATAGAATAAGACCAGCATTACCCTGATGCGAAAGTCAGAAAAAAAGAAGCTGTAAGAGAAAACTACAGAGCAATATCCCTTTTGAAAATTGATGTAAAAATCCTTCACAAAATACTAGCAGACTGAATTCAGCAGCCTGTTAAAAGGATTGCGCACCATGACCAAGTTGGCTTTATTCCTGGAGAGCAAGATAGTTTAACATATGAAAATTGATCAATGTACTACACTACATTAACAGAATGAAGGAACCTCCCCCACCATAATCATCTCAATGCAGGAAAAATATTTAATTAAATAGCCTTTCATGATAAAACGCTCAACAAACTAGAGGGAAGCTACTTCAACATAATAAAAGCCATGTATGAAAAACCTATGGTGCAAACCACATTCAACGCTGAGAGAATGAAATCTTTTCCTCTAAGATCAGAAACAGGCAAGGGTACTTTTGCCACTGTTATTCAACTAGTACTAGAAGTTCTAAACAAAGCAATTAGGCAAGAAAAAGGTATTTGAAATGGAAAGGAAGAAGTAAAATTGTCTCTATTTGCAGATGTATGGTGTTATATGCCGAAATCCCTAAGGATTCCACAAAAAAAATCCCAAACTCCCCAAACAACTGTTGGAATTAATAAATGAACTCAACAGAGTAGCAGGATAAAAAGTCAGCACACAAAAATCTGTGGCATTTCTATACACTAACAACTAACAATCTGAAAAGAAAATTACAGAACAATTCCATTCATAATAGCATAAGAAAAAAATCCTCAGGAATTAACCCAGAAAGTGAGAGCATTACACAGTGAAAACTACAAAACATTTCTGAAAGAAATTAAAGAAGACATAAATAAATGGAAACACAGTCCATGTTCATGGATTGGAATGTTGAGTATTGCCAACATGTCAATATTACCCAAAGTGATAGATGCAATAACTGTCAAAATTCCAAGAAATCTGTGCTTCTTGCAGAAATAGAAAAACTCATTGTAAAATTCACATGGAATCTCAGGGAAGCCCAATTAGCTGAAATAATCTCAAAGAACAGAGCCAGAGGACTCACACTCCTTTATTTCAAAGCTACAGAAATCAAAATATTGTGGTACAGGCATAATGACAGACATATGGATTAATGGAATAGAATAACCCAGAAATAAACACTTGCACATATGGTCATATGATTCTGATAAGGGTGCCAAGACCATTCAATGAGGGAAGGACAGTTTTTTTTAACACGTGGATTCGGAAAAACTAGATACCCACATGCAAATGAATTAAGTTGGATCCTTGCCTAAACCATATATAAAAACCAACTCACCATGAAGCAAAGATCTACATTAAGACCTAAAACAATAAAACTCTCAGAAGGAAGCACAGGGGTAAAATTTCGTGACTTTAGATTTGGCAATGATTTCTTGGATATGACACCAGCAATAAGAGAAAAGACACGATCAACAAAATAGACAAATTTGACTTTGTGAAAATTTTGTGCATAAACAGCCCTTCAAATGAGAGAAATGTGAAGCAGGCTTTGCTATGAAGGATGGACTACAGGCACACACGGGACAACATGTGGCGATGGTGCCGTGTCATGTGTGTGGCGAGATGAGAGCTCAGCTTCTGTTTCGGGCCGCATGAAGGTGTACAGCCAGGGCCCTCACCATGTCTGAGAGCTCTGCAACAGAGTTACAGGTGAGGCCTGTCCAATGGCAGCGGCAGCCCCCCTGCCCATGGCTGTGGGCTCCCTCTCGGGGTGCCTGTGAGCTCTCGGCCACTTCCCTCCCAGACCTGGTGAGCTCCAGGTTGGGGAGGGTGGGGTGGGGGAGAGGGGAGAAGGGTCCCTGGGCACCATCTCTTCTTCACAGCAGCTCCTCACTACTTCCCCCACCAAGCAAGGAGCCTCCAGAAGGGAAAGGAGGAAGAAACGTTTTCTTAGTGGAATTCGCTAGGTTTTAACAATGCGTTTCTCCTGCCCCTCTCTCCTCCCTATTAGACCTGACCCCCAACATACCTGTCCCCATACCTGCCCCCTGGACAGTGGGCAGGGGCATCAGAGGACAGCAGTGGCCACTGGCCTCACCCCTCCCCTCCCTGTCACCCCTGCCCTGTCCTTCCAGGAGTTTGAGAGACTTCTCCCTTGAAGTCTGCTGCCCCTCCCTGGAGAGGCAGTGCTTTTTTTCCACTGCCCCCCGTCAGGGGGAGGGGAAGAGGAAGGAGGAAAATCAGAGATTATCCCACAGAGGGGAAAGGTGAGGACTGAGAAAGGGCAGAAACAGGGAAGGCCAAGGTTGTGCCTGCATCAGGTGGGGTTGTTTGGGGTCAGGCCCTGAACATCATCCTTCTTGAGCATCTGTCAGGGAAAACAAGTCAAAGGGATCAAAAGGAGGAGCCACTAGGGCCAGAGGTAGGTCAGGAGGTGGACTCTTAGAGGGTAGGTGAGGGGCAGTTCTGGGGACTAGAGGTACTTCCTGGGGGTGGGGGAATGCAGCCACAGTGTCTCCCCCTTTTCTCCCCCACCCCTGCCCCTAGCTCCAATCCTGGCCTTTTCTTCTCATCCCTCTCCTCCCAACAGAAGCCATGGCCCTAGCCTTGGCATTGTATTCCTGTGTCCCCTGAAAGTTCCCCTCCCTTCACCCTCTCCTTTTGCAATGGACCCCATTACAATAAGTTTTAAATAAAAACCTGAAAAAAAAATTGTGCAAATGACACTCTCAGAGTAAAAAGGCAATTACAGAATGGAAGAAGATATTTGCACATCATATCTGGTAAGGGATTAATATAAAACAACGTGATTCATTAATAGATGAAGGACTCGAGTAGACATTTCTCTAAGGATATGTAATGGCTAATAAGTACATGAAAAGATGCTCAACATTGCTGATTATTAAGGAAATGCACATCAAAACTGCAGTAAGATACCACCTCACACCCATTAGGATGGGCGTTATAACCAAAATGAGCAAACAAAACAAGTGTTGGTGAGATGTGGAGAAGCTGAAACTGTGCCTGATTTGGCCAGTGAGAGTGGCTTCGACCCACCTCCTGCATCTCTTTGGCTGTGTTCGATCATTCTTTGCACTCTCTCTTTCTGATACAAAAAGATTTCAGGCTCATCTTGCTCCTTTCTCCTAAGTCCTAGCATCAGCTATTTCTCCAAGGGGTGCTGGTTCCACATACTGGAGAGTGGTATTTGGAAACCAAGATCTGGGCGCTGGATGTGCTCATTGCTATAGAGGCCTCTCGGGACAGAGCAAGGAAATAGGTGCCTGAATATACACCATTCTACATGGGTGCATTTCTATATAAGTACATGTTGCATCTTGGAACTCTGCATCAGGGCCCTACAAGGACCACACCCCATGGCTGCATCCTCATTTTGCTGGACTCCAAAATCCTGTGCCAGGTTGCTGACACCATGGGCTCACCAGCACAGACCCCTCCTCTCCCCGGCTGGTCCCCAGGTGCCCTCCTGTGCCCCTCAGTGTTGCCCTTCATGCAGCCCCCCACCCACACTCTGGGCTCCACCACTGCCTTGCCCAGTCTGGCTTTCAGACTTAATTATTAAGTGAGGGAGGGGAAGTAGCTGAGGACCTATTAATTTCATCCATGTATTTGGGCTTTTTATACTTTGAAAACATTTACCCAGCAGCTCACAAAGTTTGTCTTCCCTAAGGAATTGTTCCTTTTACTAACAAACAAGGACCTTCGTTATCTCTATTTAGTGTCTTTGCTGCAAAGCCACTTGGTATCAACACTGCGGTATCAGCTTTCTTTCTTGGTCTATTTCCAACTCTTCCCTTAATCCTTTTCTTCATTATATTTTAGGTAAGTCTCTTATAAACAGCAGATGGCGGTATTTTTTCTACTCTAAGAAACCTGTCTTATAGCTGACAAGCCCACTATATTTACAAGAAGTGTAATTACTGGACCCTTAGCACTAAGGCTGTCCATCTTGTTTGGTGTTTTCTATCTAATGCATCCATTTTCACTGGCGTCTCCTTTCGCGCCCCTCCCCCCCGCCCCTTTCCTTTAGATTGATTGGCTTTTTACCCATCTCTCCTCTCCCATACAGACACACCATTTCCCTCTTTCCAATATTCTATTTCTTTTCTTTTAGTACCACAGTTTGATAAAACACAGGATATTTGTTACAGAAGGAAAACCACGGTGGAATAACTACCTCTTCCTCGCAATGAATCACTCAGTCATGAAGGTGGGAAGGACAGGAGTGGTCAGGCTCAGCATCGGTCCAGCCTCTCCCACCAGGTGTGCCCCCTCCGAGTGGGCTGGGGGCTGGGGGTGTGTTTCTTCTGCTTCCCCTAAAGTCATTCATGGAAACTGAGCTACAGAGGGTGGGGTGGGCTTTTCCAGGGAGCCTGAGGTAGTGTGTGGGATGCGGATGAACACACTTGATTGTTTCTCTGGCATAATGTCCTAAGGAGAGAAGGAACAAATGACTCAGGTAGAAAGATCCTATTAAAATGAAGATGGGGATTTGTCATTAAAGAAAAATGACATTATTTAGTGTGATGAATGCTCAGCAGCATATGATGAAAATGACTGTCTCTCCTCCATGATAGAATCCTGATTTAGCTGGGCATGTGGCTGCCTAGCCAGAGGACTGCATTTCCCAAAAGTGAGAGGAAATGTTGTGTCCTAGCTTCCTTTCTGGCATGCAGTCGTGATGGCTGGTGCTCCAGCAGCCATTTTGGCCCACGAGGCACTGCACCAAGGATAACAGCAGGAAGATGCTTATTTAATAAACATATAAAAAATTATATGTCAAACCTTGCTCTAAATGTTTTACAAATATTAACTCATTTTGTCCTCATAGCAACCACACAAGGTCTACTGTTCTTAGGTCCACTTGCCCCAGCCCCAGAGTAACTCAGCAAGCCACAGATAAGAGGAACAGAGCAAGAAAAACCAATGAACAATTCATTCCCCACTGGCTTTCCATTCATCATACTCCTCCCATACCACCTCTTTTTAAATTTTTTCTTGCTCCAGCCCATCTTCAGATGTGAAAATTAAGTTTATTTTATACTTGGGTTCATTTTAAATTCCTCTTGCCTGATCTCTGCCTCATTCCTCTCTGTGGCTTTCCCACCATGCTCAGGTACTCATTTTAAAGCACACAGAGAGAAAAGCTAAATGACCCTGATGGTAATGATGGACTAACAGTTGACGTCTCAACAGCAAAGGTTTTTGTGTTAGTCACTCAGTCGTGTCCGACTCTTTGCAACCCCATGGACAATAGCCCGCCAGGCTCCTCTGTTCACAGAATTCTCCAGGCAAGAAGACTGGAGTGGGTAGCCATTCCCTTCTCCAGGGGATCTTCCCGACCCAGGGATGGAACCTCCGTCTCCTACATTGCAGGCAGATTCTTTACCATCAGAGCCACCAGGGAAGCCCAAATTATTTCACAAGTTTGCAGGGAAAAAAAGGACATTTTCAAATGAAAACAAAGGGAGTTAACCATCAAAGGAGCTAGACAGCCAGAGGAAGAATGCTCAGATGCAGAGAGAGACGAAAGGAGTGGTGTATGTACAGAGTAATGACTGTGAAAAGTAACAATGGTCACAGTCGACTTTGGGCTGTTAAAACGCCAGAGTAGATTCCAAGACACTGGGCAAAAATAACACACAAATGAAAGGCGACAACTGGAGCAAAAGACCCCGAGGTGTTCACATTTTGCAGGAGGGCAGAGTTAGTAATTTGAGATTTTGTTAATCTGAGTGTACGGTTAAAAACACAATGGCACCACTGAGAAACTAGAGCAGGGTTAAGTATGTACCTCTCAAAGAGTAGAGGAAAAAGAAATGGAGCAAAAAACCTAAACCCAGAGAATAAGGAAAAGCACATACCTGCAAGCAGGCCCTGGGAAAGAGCTGGGTCAGGGTGGGCACCTCGGCAGGCTGTCCTCAGCCAATCTTAGAACTGAAGTGACCGGAGAGGTCGGGCCAAACGGAGGGACCGAGGCTGCACCTGAGGATGGGCTGGGGTTGTTCTCTTCATTGCTTCCCGCAGGAACAGACTGTGTGCTGAGTCAATGCTTTTTCTTCTCAAGTAGATTGAGTCTTGAGAGCAGAGACCACAACTCACTGAAAATATACATAGCAATTAACCACAGGAATGAGTACAGTCACATTTAGTCCATTCAGTGTTGAGCAAATACCACCTTCTCTAGTTGCAAACATCTCACTGCCCAGAAGGGACCCCCGCACCCACTAAGAGTCACTCCCTGTCCCCCAGCCCTAGCCCGTCACCAGGCTGCTTCCAGTCTCTACGTACTGACTCCCGTCAGTACTCCCGTTTTTGACTCCCCACTCCTCACTCTGACGCCAAAAAATGTGGGTTTTTCCCCATTTCAACCAATTCTCCAGCTCTGACATGAGCTGTGCCACAGTTTAACTCAGGTCTGACAGCACACAGCATTAGCTAAGACCCCACAGATTAATGGCTCAGCCTCAAGAGATGAGCCCCACTGTGGATGCCAACCCCAAGGAGTGGGTCCCCAGGGGCCCACACTTTGACCTGGCTATAAATCAGGGGGTCCTACCACCCCCTCCTTGGTTTCAATCATTTCCTAGAACAGCTCACAGAACTCAGGAAGCACTTTACTCACATCTGCCAGTTTTTCATAAGGGCTACAGATGAACTGCCAGGGGAGGAGGTTCCCACGGTGAGGTCCAGAGGGGTCCTGAGCGCAGGAGTCTCTTCCCCTGTGGAGGTGAGTTACGTCACCTTCCCGTTGTTTGGTCAGGTCTACCTGGAAGATCTCCAACTCCTTCCGTGGGTTTTTTTAGTCTGGCTTCGTCACTGAAGCATGATTGACTAAATCATTGGCCGTTGGAGATTCACTTGCTCAATTCTGATGACCAGATGGATGCAATTCTGTTCCCTCCTTTAAAGCAGGGCAGCTGAGGCCCTGGAGGTTAGCAATGCAGGCTAAGTCGCTTCAGTCACGTCTGACTCTGTGAGACCCTATGGACTGTAGTCCTCTGTCCATGGGATTCTCCAGGCAAGAATACTGGAGTGGGTTGCCATGTCTTCTTCCAGGGGATCTTCCCCACCCAGGGATCAAACCTGTATCTCATGTCTCCTGCATTGGCAGGCAGGTGGGAAGCGCCACCTGGGAAGCAATAATCGATCCTGAATTTGGACCTGGCTATTTGGCTTCCCAGGCAAAACCCATAATCTCAGCAGAAATCACTGCCCTGTGGCCGGTGCCCTGGGAGCCCATCTTCACTGCCTCCCTCCCCAGCGCCTTCCTTCCACCCCCTTGAGGCCTCTTTTTCTCCAAGTCAGCGGTTTTCCAAGGACATCACCACAAGGTCATGCAAGAGAGATGTGCTTTGTGGCTCTCTCCAGCCTGCACTGGGACTCGATCTCTTCCTCCCAAAGCTCTCTCATCAGTGTTGTGCTGTGTGGCTAGTTGTGTCCGACTCTTTGTGACCCCAGAGACTGTAGCCCACCAGGCTCCTCTATCCATGGGATTCTCCAGGCAAGAATACTGGAGGGGGTTGCCCTGCCCTTCTCCAGGGGATCTTCCCAACCCAGGGACTGAACCCAGGTGTGATTAGAAGACTGATTCCCAGCGAGCTGTCAATGATGCATCAACTCACCAACTCTTTTTTTTTTTTTTTCCGTTAAAAAGCTTCCAATCCAATACTCTCCTATTCTGCCTTCTTAATATTCATGCCTCCAACTCTTGCATCAGATCAGGACCAGGCAAGACTTCTTTCTGCCCTGAGGTTTTCCATTTTCCCTTCTCCCAGGATCAGAGGCAGTTTTGATTTTTTTCTTGATTGGAAGTTACTGCTTGCACCCTCCTTCTTTCCATTTTGCATTTTAATGATGGATGTTTCCTTAATGGGAAAAATAAGTTTCTGATGAAAGACTGCAAACAATCTTTTTTTCTGTGAGAGACTTGGTGGCAGGAGGACCCCAAGTATTCCCTGAGTCGGGTGGGAACCTGCATCTCACATGGAAGGAGCGGGCTCTGCAGATGGGGCTGCACTGAGGAAAGTGCAGAACAGATCACACCAAGCAGAACCAGAGAGCACCTCCTAATCCAGTCCCAGCAGGCGAGAAAATGGAAAACCCCAGGGAAGGACGGCGAGTGGCGCGCACGTGTGTGTGCATACATGTGGCACACGTGTGACTGGGTGGGTGCACAAGTGCACGTGTGCATGTAGCATCTGGCCCCCTCACAGGGGAGGGAAGTGCATGCAGTGGGCGCTCTCACTTCCCAAGACGGTGGTTGCAACGGACAGAAAGCTGCCTGCCCCAGAGGCCGGGGGAGAGGGGCTGCCGAGAAGGCTGTGACGCCCTTTCCCGGCCTCTTTCCTCCCATAAGTGTTTTCCCCAGTGAAGTTCATCCTGCTTTTCTGGCTGCCAAGGGGCCCCATTTAACAGCACACTCAGTCTCAAAAGTGCAAAGGACACATTTTCTTGCATTTCTTCAGAATTTGCTGTCTCTCCTGAACTCAGGTTTTTCAGCTTGAATTTCATTTCCTTGTTTTCAGAAGGACGTACATTGCCCACCTCAAAGAGAGCGATCGCTGTTCAGTGGAGCCAACCTTCCAGCCCTGGGACTCCCCCTGAGTGTGGGCAGGACCCTCTGAGCTGCAGGGAAGCCCCGGAAGTCGCGGACAGACCCCGCCCCCTCCTCTGCACCCCCCAACCACCATGATGTTCTCTTCTGCTTGAACTCACTTCTTGCTCTTGGGCAATTGCTAAAAGCCAGTTCTCTGAAGAGTCAATTTGCCAAATGACCAAATCCCTGAATTTATGGTTTCTTTGAACTATTCTGTTTTAGCTGAGCAGTTTTCAATTTGTGTTCATATCAGTATACTCAGATTGTTCTTCTATCTTTGCCTCAGTGCCCTGGGGATAGAAGGATTTAAGAGATGGAGGGCTTTGGAGGAGACCCTGGGGAGTGTTTATAGCCTGTGACCTTGACTAGGAAGAGTTATGATCAACCAGCTCTTTATTAACATAATTGTTGTAAAACTGTTTATACTGAAGAATACATTCAAGACTCTGTTCAGTGATGCATTTTTCATAAATACACTTTTAAAGAGAGATTTATTCTTCCATTTTTTCAGTCTGACGGTATAAAAGAGGTTGCCATTTGCCTGTCCTGTATCCATTCTCATTTTATTTCCTTCAGCAGGTCTCATTTTGGAGGAGCACTCTTGGGCCAAGTAAACAACCCCATTTCCCTGCCTCCCTGATGGTGGGGAGTACTGGAAAAATCTAAGCAAATGTATCTGGGAGGAACCTCATGATGAAAAGTCCTGCAAAGAGACTCACCCAGGAGACATGCTCTTTGACCTTCAGCTTATTTTCTTTCTGCCTAGAATGTGGTCCCAATGGCTGGATCTGCTGTCCCCATATTGGGGCCATGAGATGACCTTGACGATGAATGCTGAGAGGCTGAATATATAAACAGACAACGGCCAGATCATATACAGAAAAGAACTCTGACCCACAAACTATAGGAACCAATCCTTTTATCTTACAACCGGCCTGCTATAAGTCAGACAGGTAGTGACTCAGACTGATATCTCTAGTAACCCATTATAGTCATGTTTCTAGAATGAAGCTGCTCAGTTGCTTCTACCTTGGTGACTGGAGGCAGGATTTGTGATGTGGAGCTGGGTGCCAACTGAGGCTTGGGTGTCTCTCCTCCTAGGAAACTGTAAGATGGTATATTATCCTCCTTGATGATGACTGCATTTCAAAGAGTCACCACTGGGGCCTTGAGGAGTTGTGAGACTGGCAAGAGGCTTATCTCATGTCTGACCCACAACTGCCAATCTGCAGACTTCTTCTTTTAAGAGATTTGTTTGTATTTGCCTGTACTGGATCTTAATTGCGGCATGCAAGATCTTCATTGAGGCATGTGGGGTCTTAGTTCCCTGGTCAGGGATTGAACCTGGGTCCCCTGCATTGCAAGTGTAGAGTCTTAGCCATTGGACCACCAGGGAAGTCCCCAGATTTCTTAACATGACAGAAAACAATCCTCTATTAACTTTAATCCACTCCTATAACCAGCTTGTAATGCAATATCCAACAGAAGTGCAGTTTCGTGCAGTTTTTCCAAGTCTAAAAAATTCTCGTCTTTGAATATTGCCTCTTCCTTACCCTCTTAGAAAATGTGTTAGAGCCTCTCATTGTATCTGCCTTGTCTAAAGTTTTCTTTAATAATTTTTAACCATTATCTGCCTATGTTATAGATCTAGCCTCCAGTTCATTAATTCTCTCTTCAGCTGTGTCTGGTTTGTTGTATAATCATTGTGTTAATTTTTTATTTCAATAAATCATAACAAATAGATCTAAAATTTTTGTTAGCTTTTAAAAAACATTCGGTTCCATGTGTTATGAGTGCTATTCTCTATACGCTATCTAGAAGAAGTCATTTTAAGTATAAGGACAGATTGAAAAAAGAAAGTGTTAGTTGCTCCATTATGTCTGACTCTTTGCAACCCCATGGACTGTTGCCCACCAGGCTCCTCCGTCCATGGGATTCTCCAGGCAGGAATACTGGAGTGGGTTGCCATGCCCTTCTCCAGGGGATCTTCCCAACCCAGGGATCGAGCCTGGGTCTCCTGCACTGCAGGCAGATTCCACCGTCTGAACCACCAGGGAAGCTCTAAGGACAGAACAAGATATACTGTGTAGATTAAAAAACAAAAAAAAGGCTGGAGTGCTTTTTGTTTTTTGACCCTGAGAAAGGTTTATTGCAGGACCAACCAAGGAGAACAGGTAGCTTGTGCTCAGGAAGCCCAGACTCCATGAAGCATTTCAGGGAAGAGTTTTTATGAACAGTTGGAGGAAGGGCTGCAGTGTGTGTGACCTTCCTCTGCCTGGTTGGTGGGGAGGGAACAGGGTGGTGTTCCATGCACCTCAATTATCAGGCTTCTGGTTCCAACCAGTCTGGTGTCTACACGCTTGTTAAGTCACTTGGTTGTGCCCAACTCTTTGTGACCCCATGGATTGCAGCATGCCAAGCTTCCCCCTCCTTCACCATCTCCTGGAGTTTGCTCAGACTCATGTCCATTGAGTTGGTGATGCCATCCAACCATGTTATTCACATGCTTGTGCTCAACCTGCAGTCACCGTCCTCCACCTGGGTGGAGGCCTTCGTTCAGTTTTAGATGCTATCAATTCCAAGGTTGTCTCCCAACGAAGTGTTGCTGCTGCTGCTGCTGCTAAGTCACTTCAGTCATGTCCGACTCTGTGCGACCCCATAGATGGCAGCTCACCAGGCTCCTCCATCCCTGGGATTCTCCAGGCAAGAACACTGGAGTGGGTTGCCATTTCCTTCTCCAATGTATGAAAGTAAAACGTGAAAGTAAAGTCCCTCAGTTGTGTCTGACTCTTTGAGATCCCATGGACTGCAGCCCACCAGGCTCCTCCGTCCATGGGATTTTCCAGGCAAGAGTACTGGAGTGGGGTGCCATCGATTTCTCCTGTTAGTACCAAAAAAAAAAAAAAAAATTGTCACAAAGAAATGGCACAGAAGATGTCCCCAGTGGTGTTGATGATGAGCAGGAGTTAGCGTAGCTGATTTCAGGACCTAATGAAACTCAGGTTCTTGATGTCTCATTGCAGAAAGAATTCAGAGACACAGTGATAGGTAAGAAGTAGATTTATTTAGAGAGAAAAACACTCCACAGACAGAGTATGGACTGTTGCAAAGGCCAAGCGTGGCCTGGAGTGTTAATATCAGACAGTGTCGATTTCAGTACAAGGACTATTACTAGAGATAAAGAGAAACATTACACAAATATGAAGGGGTCAAGTTATCAAGAAGATATCACATTCCTAAATGTGTCAGTCCTAACATCAGAGCTTCAAAACACATGAAGAAAAGCCTGAAAGACCTGAACCTTGAAATAAACCACAATTACAGCTAGAGATTTCTGCGCCTCTTGCTGAGTAACCAACAGAATAAGTAGACAGAACTTCCTAGGCCTGGAAATTACAAGGCTCTGAGGTAACCATGGCAACAACACACCCCAACCAGCCAGGCTCCTGGCCAGATGGCCCATGCCCCACACCAAGGTCTGCAGGAGGTGGTACGGTAAGGATGTCAGGTTTCCCCACGTTGAAGTATATGTTTAATACAATTCTTATCAAAATACGGACAGTATTTTATAGATACAGAAAATATGATTCTAAAATTTATATAGAAAGGTAAAAAAAACGAGAAGAGCCAACTCACTGGAAAAGATCCTGATGCTGGAAAAGATTGAGGGCAGGAGGAAAAGAGGGCAACAGAAGATGAGATGGTTGGATGGCATCACCGACTCAATGGACATGAGTTTGAGTAAACTCTAGGAGATCATGGAGGACAGAGGAGCCTGGCATGCTGCAGCCCATGGTGTCGCAAAGAGTTGGCCATGACTTAGCCACCAAGAAACAGCAAGAAAACTAACATAAGTGGGTGTGTGTGCTCAGACACTCAGTTATGTCTGAGTGACCCTGTGGCCTGTAGCCCGGCAAGCTCCTCTGTCCTTGGAATTTCCCAGGCAAAAATACTGGAGTGGGTTGCCATTTACTCTTCCAGGGGATATTCCCAACCCAGGGATTGAACCTGTGTCTCTTGCATCTCCTGCCTTGGCAGGCAGATTCTTTACCACTGCCCCATCTGGGAAGTATTTCAAAAAGCTAAACAGCTAAATATTTTTGAAAAAGAATGTAAGATGAGAGGAATCAGTCCATCTGATTTTAAGACTTTTAGTTACAGTAATTGAGATTGTGATATTGGTGAAGGCATAGATGCAGAGATCAAAGGAATGGAACAGAAAACCCAGAGATAGACCCCACACGAATATGCCCAACTGACTTATGACAAAGAGTAAAAGCAATTTCTTGGAGGAACAATAACCTGGTCAACAAATGGTGCTAGAGCAATTGGACATCCGTGGGGGAGAAAAGCAAGCCTCAGACTAAGCCTCACATTTCATGGGAAAGGGAACCCCAAATGGACTGGATTAAAATGTAAAGCCATATGATTTTCAGGAAAAAAATAAAAAAAGAAAACTTTCAGCATCTGGGGATAGGCAGAGAGTTCCTAGACTTTATATCAAAAGTAACATTAGTGATAGGAAAAATGGATAATTTGGACTTAATCAAAATTAAAAATATTTGGGGACTTCCCTTGGTCCAGTGGCTAAGACTACACTCCCAGTGCAGGGCCTGGATTCAATCACTGGTTGGGGAACTAGATCCCACATGCCACAACTAAGTGTTTGCATACTGGAATGAGAGATCCTGCATGCTGCAACCAAGACCTGTACAGCCAAATAAATTAAAAAAAATATTTAAAAAAATATTTGCTCTGTGAAAGATGCTGTCAAGAGGATGAAAAGATTGGCTGCAGATGGGAGAGAATATTTGTATACTGCGTATCTGACAGAATCTAGAATATACAGAGAACTCCCCAAACTCAGCAATAAAAACAGTAAAGCCACAACAATACCCAAACAGCTTTGAAAGTGAGCCAAAGACATAACACACATTTTGCTAATGAGCATACACGGAGCACATCTTTGCAGATGTGCTTAGCCATCACGGGCATGCAGACTAGAGCCACAGTGGCCTCTCACCAAAGCAAAACTGCACAGTGACAACACCAGATACTAAAGAAAGTCCGGAGGAACTGGGCCACTTGGCCATTGCTAGTGGAAAGGTGTAGGTATAACCGTTCTGGAAAATGATTTGACTACTTCTTATAAAAGCAAACATACACTCGGCACATGATCTAATAAATACACTCCTGGGCATTCATCCTAGAGAGATGAAATATCATATTCATGCACAGTATGTTGGTGAATGTCTGAGGCAGCTTTATTCATAACAGCCAAAAACTGGAATCAGCCCAGATGCCCTTCAACAGGCAAACAGTTAAACTGTGACATACTCAGTTTGTGGAGCACGACTCAGCCATAAAAAGGAACAAATTCCTGGGCTTCCCTGGTGGCTCAGCGGTAAAGAATCCGCCTGCTAATGCAGGAGACACGGGTTCGATCCCTGGTAGTGGTCTAATGAGATCCCACATGCCGTGGAGCAACTAAGCCCGGGCACCACAACTATTGAGCTGAATGTCTAGATCTTGGGAGCCACAGCTGCTGAGGCCCGTGTGTCCTAGAGCCCGTCCTCCACAACAAGAGAAGCCACTGCAATGAGAAGCCTGCACTCTGCAGCTAGAGAATAGCCCCTGCTCCCTGCAACTAGAGGAAGTCCACACGCAGCAACGGAGACCAGCACACACAAAAGTAGGTACACAAAAATCTCTTAAAGAGGAAGATATTCCTGTTGCACACAAGCACCTGGATTAACCTGCAGGGAATGATGCTGAGTTAACTAAGTCAACCCCCAAAGACCACGTACTGTGTGACTTCATTTATAGAACACTCATGACGCAATTATAGAGATGGAGAACGGACTACGTGTTGTCAGGGGGTGGGGGCGAGGTGGAAGGAAAGAGGGTGAGGCTGTGAAAGGGCAGCAGAAGGCTCCTCATGGGGGTGGAATGCTGCTTGTCTGGACTGTGTTGGTCAACAGGTCGACAGCTGGGTGGTGATTCGGTACAGATTTCTGTAAGATGTTACCACATCAGGGGGATCTGGGTAAAGGCCACATGGCAGCCCTGTGTGTTCTTTCTTACAGCTGCAGGGGAACTCACAATTGCCTCAAAATAAAAAGTTTAATTAAAAAAAAGTTCTTTTGGGGACGTCCTTTTGGGGCGATCCAGTGGTTGGGATTCTGCTCTCTCTGCCAAGGGCACAGGTTCAATCCCTGGTCGGGGAACTTAGGTCCCACAAGCTGTGTGGTGTGGTTAAAAAAAAAAAAAAAAAGTAATTTTTCTTGGTTGTAACATCAGAGAGAAGCTAATCTCATGGAGTGCACATGGTTCCTCAGCGTCCCAGAAATGGGAGAACTCTCAGTGAGGCAGACCAATTCTGCATCCCTTTGACCTCGCGGGGGCACCGGCTGACCCAGTCGGGTCCTGTCTCTCTGTCGACACTTGGCTGAACCCAGGGTAGACAAGGCACAGGTGGGGAAGCTGGAAGAAAACGCAAGGAACCTCAGGAACTTGCAGACGTGTTGATTCTCTCCTGGCTGGTGCAGCAGATGCAGCTGTAACTCGGACACACTTTACTCTCTAACGGCTAACATAGCACTAGGCTCGTCTCTCCTACTAGAGCGTCCCAGATGGCGCTTATATGGGGCCACACCACCATGCACGTGAGTAGCGCTGTAAATGATCTCAGCTGTTACATCACTATTTACAAAACGTGGGGCAAGAGAGCCTGACCACTGCCATCTTGGCTAATTTGCTCTCTCCCTCTAGGCCCTCAGCAATTCAGGCTGGATCAGTCTGGGGCATGAACATGCGAGCCCAGCAAGGCTCCCTGCAGAGAAAATCTTTCACCTGTTGGCTGTGAATGCTGCTTCTGGGGGCAGCCCACGGGCTGGGAGGGTGTCCCAGGGTGAGGACAGGCCTTGAGCTGGAAAGAGTCTTCGGGACTTTGGACATAGCCTGTGTACTGACTGGTCACTGAACCCTCGGCTGTGATGACAAGGGCCTCCTGTTCTGGTCACCACTGACTCCACTGGTATGGCATTCAAAGGGACCGAAGGAGATCCTGGGCTTCCCGGGTGGCTCAGTGGCAAAGAACCTGCCTGCCAATGCAGGAGACATAAGAGAGGCAGGTTCGATCCCGGGTGGGGAAGATCCCCTGGAAGAGGGCATGGCAACCCACTCCAGTATTCTTGCCTGGAGAATCCCATGAACAGAGGAGCCTGGTGGGCTACAGTCCATAGGGTCGCAAAGAGTCGGACAAGACTGAAGCAACTTAGCACACACACACAGGAGACTCAGCTGGAGGGGCTGGTGGGGGCCAGGCCCACCCCATGGAGGCCCCAAGAGCTACGGTGCTGTGTCCATAGCCTTAACTGGACCCCAGAAAGACCAGACCCAGGTGCCTCACCTTGAGTGGGGGGGGCTCCCTCCAGGAATTGGGGGTCTTCCTTCCCCAGGAAGCAGCACTCGGTGAAAGTGACCAACTGCCCCGGCAGCAAGGGGTCTTACCCCATAAGCCTGTGGATGCAGGCAGTGATGGACGACAAGGGGTCTTCCCCCATAAGCCTGTGGATGCAGGCAGTGATGGACGATGACTCACAGGCCAGCTTCAGTCAGAAAGGATGATACCCTGATAAAGACAGAAGCTCAGACCTCATGGGTTTACATCATCTTGCCCCTCTCCCTGGGGGCTGCTTGACTCTGTGGCAGCAGAGTTGTCCCCTCGGTTGTCAGCAGCCAGGTTTGGGATGCAGTGGCCTGAGCGGAGGCAGAGGAAGGTCCATTTCTGTTGAAACCGCCTGCAGCAGCGAGAGCAGCTTTTGCCACTGAGAGAAACCTTTATGAACAGGGGGAAACACGCTTTTTGGTCTTTCTGCAGTCATGTGTGCCTTCTTTATACCCCTTCATTTCTGAACAAAAGCAGACGTGTTTTTCCTAAAGACAAACACGTGGAGAATCTGTTCAGTTGGAGCAGCAGATAGCCCATCACAGCAGATCAAGAAAACTCCATGAGTTTTTTCCAGGGGGTTTTGTGAAGTCCTATCAGAAATGAGTGTCTCATCTTCAGGGAGATCCACGCATCTCTATTCCCACTCGCCCTTCCAAGCTTTCTTTAAGCCAGTATTAATGCTGTGCTAGTAACAGTTTCAGAGGAAAGCTTGACCAGTAGACCCGATGATTCCACTAGCTTAGCTGCATAAATAACATCCCTAGAATCTGCCTCTCAATTGTTCATCATTCACTCCCTCACTCGTGTTCATCAAACATCCTGGCACATCTCACCTGCCCAGGTTGGGTACCATCAAGGAGCAGAGAATTTGCCTCCCTTGCATTTCCTGGTTGCGGTCCTCACCCCTGCCCCAGAACTCAGGTGTTTTCTTGAGATACCAGTGAGGACAGCTCACTCGTCAGAGATTAGCTTCGGAGAATGAGATTTCTAAAAAAGGTTCCTAAGGCTTATTGGATTTTTTCTTGCAATTCTAATAAAAGGGCTGACCTGACCTGACCTAGAAGGTCCTGGTGGAATGAGGGTTCTGACCACCTGCTTGTATCAGGCAGGTGCCACGTAGGTGCAGAAGGTCATGAGCAAGTTTAGACTTCTAATGTGCCCAAGAGAATAAAAATAAATACGAGGCAGTTATTTAAGAAGCAGACTCAACCCTCATGTTTATTCCCACAGACTTCACACTTACCTCACTCATTTCAAGTTTGCATGACTGATTCTGGGCAGTTAAACCTCTAACTATGCACCAGCGATTCTCAGTAGAATTAAGCCCTCAACACCCGCTCCATAATCACGCTCTCATCTGGGGAGTCCTGGGGGACACCCCTTGTCTGCAGTCCCAGTGGGGAGTTCGGACTCCATGGCCTGCAGGGTGTCCAGGGTGGGGCTCCTGACCTGAGAGTGGGGCCGCTTTTACCTTTATGGGGCTGGGTTTCTCAGACAATAAAGAAAACCATTACCACCTACTTAGAGGCTTGGAGATGCCCCTGCTGACAGCTTGGGCTCTGGGTTCCATGTACAGGGGCTGTGATCCAGTCTTGCCAGCTTCTTACCTACCATCTGCCCAGCCCCTGAGTCTTGGCCAAGTTACCCCATCAACATATAGAATTGTTCATGGCTATCTGCTGATGAAAAAGTGATACACGTTCATTGTAGAAAATGAGGAAAGTGAGCTAGAAAAATATCGCTTGTCATTTCACCCAGAAGTAAGGTGTGAAATACCTTTTAACATTTTTCTTCAACACAATAGGGATTGGAATGTACAAACCATTTGTATCTGCCTTGCCCAATCTAACACTCTCTAATAAACACTTTCCAGTAAAACGAAATGCCCTGGAGACACAATTGTTCGGCTGCAGCATGTCAAAGCCTATAGATGTTTCCTGGTTTACTTGAAGTTTCTCCCTCTCTTAAGATGCTATTATCTGCTTGTCTTACGGCTGCCTGAAAACTCTAAATTTTTGAACTTCCCAGTCACCTTGCCCTCCCACCATTTGAAAGGCCAAATATGGCACTTTTTGTGAGCCTTTAGGGGTTCAATATAAAACCTTACATTCATTTTTAAGAATCCCTTGATTACAGGCTTTTGTTGCAGGATAATGTCTTAAAATCCTTTACACTTTAATTAAGTACCCCTGGTGGCTCAGTGGAATAAACAAACATGTATAAATTCTGGTGAGATGAAATAGTACTAGGCTTC
Source organism: Ovis aries (assembly GCF_016772045.2). Lineage (NCBI taxonomy): Eukaryota > Metazoa > Chordata > Mammalia > Artiodactyla > Bovidae > Ovis > Ovis aries. The sequence continues at coordinate 263,726,957 of NC_056054.1, read as the reverse complement.
CCTGATGGCTCAGACAGTAAAGAATCAGCTTGCAATGCAGGAGACCTGTGTTCAATCCCTGGGTCAGGAAGATCTCCTGGAGGAGGAAATGGCAACCCACTTCAAGTACTCTTGCTTGGGAAATCCCATGGACAGAGAGGGGCCTGGCAGGCTAAGGTCTATGGGGTTGCAAAAATCGGACACGAATGAGCAACTAACACACACACAAAATAGTACCAGTTGTAGCCTGCTCACAGGCTTGGCCAGCTGGGTGTAAGTCTTACCTGATTCTCATAGTTGGGACAAACAGACCCATCATTACTGGGGGCACACTGATAGCAGAGCCCACAGTGGGCCTGGGGCAGTCACTCCAAGGACCACAGGGAAGCTTTCAAGAGCTTTATTAGTTGAATCTCCTCAATGGACAATCTAGAATCACAGCCCTGGGATGTGACGATAACTTCTCAGCTGCTCTCCATAGGACTGGTCTTGTGCCTTCACACCTGAAATCAAGTAACTTGTGGGAGGGTTAGTAAAACTGATGGGGTGGGGAGCTTGGCGGTCGAGGAGGAAACAGGTGTCCAGAGGAGCCTGGAGAATAAGGCCAGCTGTGTTCTACACCACAGTCGTCCCCGCTCTGGTGGACGGCAAAAGGCCTTGTGTTCTTGGCAGCTCTGTCATGAAGAAAAATCTAGTTTTCCACCCCTTAAATCCAGGCATGGCCAAGTGACTTGCTGTGGCTAAGGGGACAGGGTGACTGTGAGGCTTGATCAGATTTGGAAAGTACTTGGGTCCTGGGGTTCACGCTCTCTCACTGCTGGGACCACATTGCTGCCATATCAACAAACCACACTTTGTTAACCTGCAACACCATGACAGACACGTGTGGCTACAACTTCAGCTGATGCCAAGCACTGCCAGATGTGTGAGCAAGGCCATGTACACCCAGCCAGCTCCAGCTGAGCTGGGACAGACCAACCATCCTGGCTGGTCAGCCCACGAAGCCCTGAGAAATATTAATAATAAATGCTGTTGCTTCTCCTTTTCTCCTTTTATAAACTATTTATTTATGTATTTGGCTGCACCAGGTGCAGCATGAGGGGTCTTCCCTGCTGTATGTGAGACCTTAGTTCCCAGATCTGAGTCCCCTGCATTGGGAGCATGGAGTCTTAGCCACTGGACCACCGGGGAAGTCCGAACATTGTTTCAAGCCATCAAATTTTAGGGCGTTTGTTACACAGCTAGATCTAACTGACACACTTCCCATTTGTATCCAGTTGGTTGAAGGTGACATTTCAGGTTTGAGTTTGATCTAGCAGAGGGTCATTATTTATTTTCCTGGATTTTTATGTCCCATCCATCCTTTTCATTCTGACCTGTTGCAATCAGTTCTCCTCTTTTGAGTCACGCTTTACTCAGTGCCCAGTCCTCTCAGAGAGACCCCACTGGCCCACCCCTGCTTCTGCCCTGGATCTGCTGGTCTCCTTTCCTTACAGGCACTTGCCTTTTACCTTCTTTGGATCCTAGCTCTTCTGAGGGAGCCTGATCAAGAGAAGATTCCCCCGAGTAACAGAGCTACCCCCTGCTAGGGGGTAACATCACTGATGGCCTTTTGCAGTGATGCCTTAAGCCATGAGAGGCAGGGCAGGCAGCTCCTGAGGGTACCTGACGCTCAAGGAGAGCTGGATACCACCCTCTGCAGAGCGCTTGGCACAGGCTGTTGAGTTAATTCTCACAACGAGCCAGAGAGGTGGAAATGGACAGATGGGAAAGCTCAGACTGTGAGGGCGTAGGGGGTGGAATTGTGTCTCCCCTCAAAGATCAAAACCGCTTATACCTGTGAGTGTGACCTGATTTGGAAATATCTTCACAGATGCCATAAGTGAAGGTGAGGTCAACCTGGGTTGGGCTGGGCCCTCATCCAAGGGCTGGTGTCCTCAGAAGGAGAAGGAAAGTTGGGTGTGGAGACCAGAGGAGAAGGCCATGTGACGGGGAGACAGATACTGGGGTGTTTGTCGCCCCATGAGCCAGGGACTAGCGAGGACTGCTGGCAGCTGCCGACCTGGGAAGAGCTGACGGAGGGTTCTCCCCTACAGTCTGCAGATCGACTGACCACAGCTTGATTTTGGACTTATGGCTGCCTCAACTGTGAGAGAATCAACTCTTTTTTTTTTTTTTCTTCTTCTTTTTTTGGGCAGTGCTGGTGGAGAAGGCAATGGCACCCCACTTCAGTCCTTTTGCCTGGAAAATCCCATGGACGGCCTGGTAGGCTGCAGTCCATGGGGTCGCGAACAGTCGGACATGACTGAGCGACTTCACTTTCACTTTTCACTTTCATGCATTGGAGAAGGAAATGGCAACCCATTCCAGTGTTCTTGCTTGGAGAATCCCCGGGACGGGGGAGCCTGGTGGGCTGCCGTCTTTGGGGTCGCATAGAGTCAGACACGACTGAAGTGACTTAGCAGCAGCAGCAGCAGTGCATCTTGAAGCTTTCGTAGAATTATTAATACTATTAAGGAAAACAGTAGAAATTAGTTGAGAGTTCTCATGACCACAAATCATTGCTGGACACTGCCCGGGAGGGACCATGTCCCCCTCTACTGCCTCTCTTCACACCTGTCCCTTTGTTCCTGAATGAAACCCAGATGTTCCTGTTTTTGCCCCGTTCACTGCCAGGTCTGAAAACTGTGCCAAGAGTGGATGTGTGCCATCGTTCCATCTTTGGGGCACTGTTCTTCTCAGCTGGAAGTGGGTTCAACATATGCTCACAGATGTGTGCACATACACATACTAACCGCCCCCCCCCACACATGTGCCTGTAAGTGTACCTTGCCCCCTCACGCTCACACACACAGTCACACACATGCTTACACAAACATACATGCCTGCAAGAGTGCGCTTCCCCCCACCACTCACACACACACACCTCGAAGCACTTTTCCTCTTAGTGATTGTCTAGGTGAACGACCACAATCTCAAAATTCATTCCTTCGATTGGTGTCTGAGACCGTAATCTGTTAGTGGTCACCAGAGTCGCCCCAGAGTGTGTGGGGTCTTGGCAAACCATTTTAGAACAATGATTAAAGGTCATTGCACACAACATGAGTCACCCCAAATCACTGGGGGCAGCAGGACCATGGGTTCCAGCCACCCTGTGTGCCACAAGCCGTGTATGGACCCCGGGGCTGCTGGACATGGCTCCTCTCTGGTTTCTCTGCTGGCCCAGAGCGCCGAGGGGGTAGACACCAAGGGGCCTCAGCGCACGTGAAGGGTGGGGGAGTGAGAGAAGGGCAGGGTGGTGCCTGCAGCGGGGGCCAAGCCTGTCCTGCTGGTGCTGCCATGAGGGGGTCCTGTTTTTTCAAAAGGAAGAGCCAGAACATAATCAGGGGAAGGAATTTCTTCCTACCTGTGTATGTGAAGGTTTGGAAAATACAGTTTGGTCCCCAAACCCTGGGCACGTCTGTCACCGAGAACCCGGGGCCACTATTTGGCTTTGGGGTCACTGAGAGTCCCGGGGTGTGAGGCACTGGGCATGTGTGCAGAGATTGAGATGGGAAAGTCCCTCTGCCCCTTATACCTCCCACCTCGGGCACCAAAATTTCCCCCATGGTGAGTCCTGCCTTTTCCATGCCCCATTTAATAAATAAAATTTATTTATTTAGAATAGTAAAACCAGTCGCTGTAGAAAATTTGGAAACTACAGGAAAAATAAGAAGACGTCTACCTGTCTGCCCGTTTCAGCCGGAACCTAAATCGGCTTCTGCAGCAGAGGCTCTGAGGCGGGGATTCGGTTTGGGCTCCTTGGCTGAGGACGAGTCAGGGGCCCCTGAGCAAGGAGGCCCAGCAGGGTGGACATGGCCTTGACTCCTGGGCATCTCCAAAGGGCCTCCTTCATCTCAGCACGTCCACTCTTGTCCTGATGCCCTCAGTCCTGTCTCCCGGCTCTCAGGGCCCCTCGGGGCTGGGGAAGCCTGGCCAGGTGTCTCTGGGGGGTGCAGCTGATGCCTCTGCCCAAGCGGACACCTCTGTGGAGACCACTGGTGCTGGACAGGCCTCTCGATGGACAAGCAGTGATCCGGAGAGAGGAGGGGAGGCTGCAGGGCTGCAGCACGTTCTGGGGCTGCCCAGGGTCCCCGTTTCACTCTGTCTTGAGTTCTCCAGTGTGCTGGCCCCATGCTGGCCGCCAGGACACAGTGATGGGAGCTGTGTGGGAAGGTTACAAGGTCAAGGCGTGGGCGGAGCTGATCCTCCAAGGCCTCTCTCCTGGGCATGTGGAGACCATCTCCTCCTGCGTCCCCACATGTCCATCTGTCCATCCGTGTCCCTCTGTGCGCGTTGGTGTGGTGATCCCTGCCTCTTATACAGACACAGCTGTCGTGGATTAGGATATACGCCAATGACCTCATTTTAACATAATTACCTCTTTATCCATCCTACCTCCAAATGCAGCCACTTTCTGAGGTGCTGGGGAGTGAGGGTTTCGGATGATAAATTTCATGGGACATAACTCAGCCTATGACAAGGGGACTCACCCCCCACCCTCCACCAGAAGCTGTCTCCTACCGGAGACACCCACCCCCGAGCTCCCGAGACTCTGTGGGACCCACTGGCCCTCTGTCTTCCCCGAGGTGGGTGGGAAACCCAGCCTGCCTCCGGGAAAAACTGCCTGAAGACACAGGGGACCCCAAATCCCTAGCACCCTTGCTAGACCCTCCTTTCCTAATGGAGAATGTCCCCCTCAAAATCCAGAGCGACGGGTTCACCTGCCCTCTAGACAAATTACAGTTAAATTCTTCCGGTTTGAATTGTAAAAACTCCCCTCACGGTGACACTGGAGGAGCAATAAGAGTGAAGTTTCATGTCTGGGGCCCTCTCCTGAGTGGAGGTGGGGAACCGGTGCCTCCGCTGCCCTGGGGTGAGGAAGGATGCAGCAATTCCTGTGGCCACTGACCCACCGGGCGGGGCAGCTCCGTGATGCCTGGCCCCGGAGAGCAGCCGCTCTTCTCGCCAGAGGAAACCTGTGAGCCCACAGTTCCCACCGGTGGCTGTTTATCTTCCTCTAATGGCTGTTTATTCAGGATGAAGTACTGTGTGTGTTTAGTGTTCATTCAACCCTCACGCTGAATGGATGTTCCCATGTGATTTAGCTAAAGACGTCATTCTGGCTTCAGATATCATGGGTGGAGGAGCCCACGGATGGGTGAGCCCACAGATGGAGAAGCCCACGGATGGATGATCCCATAAATGGAGGAGCCCACGGATAGAGGAGCCCACAGGAGATGTCCGTGGTCTGAGAGATGGGGTGGGGGTATTCAGCCACAGGGACACCATGCAGACAGACATCTCTCCTTTCTCCCTTCTTGGTGGCAAGGTCACAGCTGAACTCACAAGCAGCTGCATGGCCTTTCTGACGGCATGAGCTGGGTTCCCAGGGCAGAGCGCTCTCAGAACCAAGCCCCAGTGTTTGACCCATGCTCGGGGAAGTTCTTGGGGAGAGATACAGTAGAAAATAGCACTGTGTTGTCCCCTTGTATGAACACACTGTGGCGGAGCTGTGACTGGGGAGCAGGACGGGCCGGTTGTCTCGCTGTACGTGCTGCGTGCAGGTCAGGACACTGCTGTGTCTCCGCCACCTGCTCCCTGTGAGGCTCAGCTTTATCCTCCACTGAGATCAGAGGGAGGCCACCTCCTCCTCTCACCCTGCACTTGGTACGTGGTCTCTCGGCCAGCATGTGGGGTGTCCCTGGGCAGGAGGCCTTCCGGGTCCCGGTATGCAGGCTGACCTGGGTGGACAGGGCTCGTGGGCTCTGGGGCTGGTCTGTGCAGTGGGGCGCTGGCTGGCAGCTTCTCTGCAATTTAAAGCGGGGGACGTCTCCATGTGAGAGGCGACTCAGGAAGGGGCCTCAGCAATCCCATGGCTCAGCTCATGGCGTAGGATCTACCTGCGGTGTGGAAGCACTTCTGAAGCAGAAGGCTGGGAACAGCATCCAGTGGGCCCCTGATGCCCTAAGGCAGTGGTCCCCAACCCTTTTGGCACCAGGATGGGTTTCATGAAAGACGATTTTTCCCCGGACTGGGGAAGGCAAGGACGATGGTTCTGTCTACCCACCACTCGCCTTCTGCTGTGCAGCCTGGCCCCCTGGCCTGGGGGTTGGGGCAGCCGTTAAGGCATCCCATTAAGGAAGCCAGGCTGTTGACACAAACACCTGGACTGTCGCAGGCGCTGCCAGGAGTCTCTCCTCTTCTTTCTTGATTTCCCTGTTCCAGGACTTGGTGTAACCTACACCCAGTAAGGCAGAGGAAGTGTGTTAGTGTGTATACACGCAAGTGCACATGCGATTGTATGAATATGTGTATATGTGTACATATACACACGTGTACAACATGTATGACCACATGTGTCCATGGACATCTGTGATTATGTATATGCACATGTGTGTGGACATATGCCTTAATATGATCACATGTCCACGTATGCACAAGTGATCATGTTTACATTGCACACCTAAGCATTATGTGTGTGAGCACCTGTGCATGACTGTACATGCATGCTTATGTGTGTATGCATGGATCATACATGTGATTGGATGGCTATGTAAGCATGTGTATTGTGTTGTGTATATGCTACACATGTACGTAAGCACGTATGTATGAGGCCTCAGTGTACATGTAAGCATATGTGTATGGGGCGTCAGTGCATATGTATGTATGTTGCACATATCCTACATGTATATGTAAGCATGTGTGTACAGGGCTCAGTGTATATGTAAGCAATGTATGTATGCTGCATGTATACGTAAACATGTGTATGGGGCCTCAGTGTCCATATGTGGACACATGTATACATGTATGCAAGCACATGTATGCTTATGTAGCCATGTGTGTGGACCCATGCGTGATTGTGTGCAGATGTGCATGTGTGTGCACAAGTGTTAAATTCAGTAATCACCGTGGGAAACTTGATTGAGGCAGAGTTTGGTGAGCCAGGTATTCAGCACGCAGCAGACAGAAGGTGCTGTTCAGAGCACAGCCTCACCGATGGGGACAGCAGATGATAAAATGCCGGTACCCGAGGACACACAGGCTGAAGGCATCTTATCTAAACACCTGCTAAGTTTGGGTTGTAGTTTAACCTAAGCTGTGGTGGCTTTAGCAACATTAAAATGATAAACAAAACTAAGAAGAGATGTGGAACCCAAGGTCCCTCTCTGGTACAGAACTGAACTCAAGAAGAGATGGAACATTTCACAGCCCAAAAATGAATTATTCAAATAAGTAATATTCTGGAGTTCACCAGAGGGAACAGATGCTCCAAGGAAACTGAACCAACACACAAATGAAATGTTCACAGAGCTCAGACTATGCCAATGGCCCCTAAAGTCAGTTTTTAGAGCAGATGTTATCAGGGGGACAGAGATGGAACCCCCACCTCTGGGGAGAACTGAGGGGTCTAAATGCACAAGGGGAGGGGGTGGGCTGTGAACTAGATGGGGCTGGGTCTCCCCTTGTGGGCACCAGTCCACCCAGAACATCCTCAGTGCTTGTCCCTAAAACAGAAGCAGCAGCAGAAGGACCTGAGATGGGGCCCATCGTTCCCTGAGACAGGGATCCTGAAATGTGCTGAGTAAATAGGCTCCTTGTCCTACCTGCCCATTTTGATGTGGAATCCCCACCCCTGGAAACAGGCTCAAGCCTGTGGTTGTCTGTGTCCCACATGGATTTCTTGGCTCACACTGCCTGCAGCCTGACCAAGCCACCTCCAGTCCCGTGTCCCCGAGCACAGCCTCCAACATCCCCCTGGCAACTCACAAGGACAGGCATGTCCCCAATGCTCCGGGCACTGAGCTAACATCTAATGCCGAATTACATGGAGGCACTCAGCAAGTCACTCAGGCCATCGCTCTAAGACACACAGGTGAGGAGAGCACAGTGTCCTTGTCTCACGTGGGCACTGGGGAGATTCCTGAAGCAGCCCAGGATACCCAACTCCACCAAAAAAAAAAATCAGACCCATTTCTGTATAAGAATATATTATTTAAAAGACAGTTTAAAAATAAAAATTCTGTACAGCTTGTGAAGTCCTGTTTTTTTTTTTTTTTTTGTATCAGTGAACAAAATGTTCTTAGAAAACGATCTCGTGGTGGCAGGCACTCAGGACCACTTTTTCCTGCACGGACGATCCTGCGAAGCTCGGCCGGCTGGGTCCAGAGCAGCAGTCTGCAGCCCTCTGCTTTCTTCAGGCATGGTCTGCTTGGAAAAGGGAAAAGATGCTGGTTTGTGTTGGTGGGATCAAAAATGCTCTGGCAACACCACAAATCTCACGGCATCACACACAGTGAGCAATTTTTCTGTATCAGATTCTCTGCTCGTTGAACAGCTAAAACAAGAAGAATGGGATTATTACCTCTAGTTTAGAGATTGGGGCTCTGCGGCTCAGAGAGGTTGAGACACCTGTGGGTGTCACTCAGCTGGTAATGAGCAAAGCCTGGACTCATATGGTGTGACCAGACCCCATGGCAACTGAGTGAAGTGGTTTGCCTTCTGCCTGGACTGAATGAATAGCCAGGACCCAGGAGTGCAGAGGATGTGCTTGTAGTGACATAAGCAAAGACCTTATTTCTGAGAAGCTTTGAAAAATGTTTTCTCTTATAAGTGGTACCTAAGCTAATCGGATGAGATGGTTGGATGGCATCACCGACTTGATGGACATGAGTTTGAGCAAGCTCCAGGAGTTGGTGATGGACAGGGAAGCCTGGTGTGCTGCAGTCCACGGGGTTGCAAAGAGTCAGACATGACTGAGCGACTGAACTGACTGATGCTAATCATTGATCATTTTCCGCTAACTAAGGCATGACTCCTTTCAGAGCCTAATTGTAACGATTATATGCTAGGAAGAGATGTTCCATTTAAAAACATTTGTACATACAGATTTCTTCCCTTCCTTCCCTTCCTCTGTCCTTCCCAGCTTTTCACGCTGTCCCCGTTTCAGTCTGAAAACTAGTCAATCCTAAAGGGAATCAACCCTGAATATTCATGGGAAGGACTGAGATTTAGCTATTCATGCTGAAGCTGAAGCTCCAATACTTTGGCCACCTGATGTGAAGAGCCAACTCACTGGAAAAGACTCTGATGCTGGGTAAGACTGAAGGCAGGAGGAGAAGGGGATGACAGAGGACGAGATGGCTGGATGGCATCACCGACTCCATGGACATGAGTTTGAGCAAGCTCCAGGAGAGAGTAAAGGACAGGGAAGCCAGGTCTGCTGCAGCCCATGAGGTCTCATGGACCTGGACACAACTGAGTGACTGAACAGCAACCAAGACATCATTCAGAACAGCGTTACCTTCGCTCTGTCTTCCGAGGTCTCTGCTTTTCTCTCTTGACATGGCGCTCCCAGACATCAGGCTCTCAGCCTTCTGCTATGACCAGGACAGAGCACACAGGAGGTGACGGACAGTGAATGAGTGACTGCCTGTCTGCTCAAAAGCTTCCTGGGACAGGAGGTGCTAAGACATGTGAGCAGACGTGCCCTGGGGGCGCTTCCCAGCCACAGCTCTGCACGGTCCCCCTTCCCGGCCGTGGAGCCTCACCACGTGGCCTCCGTCCGGTCTTGGACAGTGAGCTCTCGCCGGCTGCAGGGGCAGCCCCAGAGCACTGGCTGGATGCTGAGTCCATGGCCCTGTCACCTCTTTGGTGGGTCAGCTCTTTCTGGGGGCAGGAAGGGGCCGTGGAGGGTCCTAGTGGCCTTCTGGGCAGCCAGCCTGGGACCTGGAGGCTGAGGCGTTTGCAGTGTCGGCTCGAGGCTGGACCAGGGGGACCAGGACCATCAGCCCTCCTGTCAGAGGCCGTGGCTGGGGGACGTCTCCTCTTACATCTGTTCTCTGCATCATATACTCTTAGGCTTTGGGGGTTTTGTCACTTCCTGGGAGGATAATCCGACTAGAGAAATTGGTTGCCGGCTGGGATTGCCCATCGACCCAAAAGCACCACGGTGCGTCTGGCATCGTACACAAAGGAGGTTGAGAGTAGAGCCACCTGGAGGCTCAGCAAGGCACTGTGGGAGTTCCTGGCTGAAAGGCAGGGTAGGGGCCCTGCCTGCAGCGAGTATGAAGAACAAATGGCATGGGAGGGGGCCCTCGGTGTGGGTGGGGTGTGCCAGGCAAGGCCCAGTGGGGACCAAGCCCACAGCAGCAGGGAGGTGGATCCCACTGCACTGGGCACCCGAGAGAAAGGGGGAGGGAGGGTGGATGGAGGGGAGGCCAGACTTGAGTGACTGGATGTCACAGGGGCAGGTCCCAGGGGTCCCAAGTGGGAGGGGGCCCTGAAGCAGGCTTCTCTGAAAGCCTCCACCCCAGCTCTGAGCCTCCCTGAAACACAGGACCAACCCCAGCAGCCAACTAGAGCCACACTGGGTCTTTCGATCCTCAAGGTGCTAGCAGAGTCCATGGCTGGGTGTGGTGGTGGCTTTTCCAGAGACAGGGAGTCTCTTCCATGGCCTTGCTTCTGAACAAAGTCGGCCCTGGGAGGAGGGGAGGGACTGCATGGGGCCAGAAACCTGCTCTGAGGGGATGCAGGTGGCAGAGGCTGTGATGTCCTCAAACCCCTGTGGACCACCACAGACTCCTCCCAAGGCTCTGTGTCTCCCATGCTGTGAGCTCCCTGAGGACAGAACACCTCTGCATCGGGCCTGGAGTCTCTGTGGGACAGATGCGCTCCGTTGGAGGCCCCCTGGGTGGTGTGGCCGAGCGGGGTGGGGCCTGTGGAGCCCAGGCCCTCACAGAGGCGACTCACCTCCCTAACGGCATCGTCCATCTGCTTCAGTTCCTCGTAGCGATCTCGGGACTCCCACAGAGGCTGCAGCATGAGCTCCTCAACCACAGGGAAGAGCTGTGAGAGAAAAGATGGCTGTCAACAGGCCGTCATCCTCGCAGGAAATGCATCGCAGGAAACCAGCCACCTGGGAGACGAGCTTCCATCAGGGTCACGGTGGGGGCAGAATCCAAGGTGCTCGAGGCTGGCTGCTCAATGGCTCCTGGGAGCCTGCGGGGACAGAGCTGTCGGGGACAGAGCACCCCACCTGCCTGTTCTGAGCCCCGCTGTTTCCTGTTCTCACACTTTCCAAGAGGACCAGCAGAAGCCGCTCCCTCCTTCTGCCTCCCAGAACCCCGAGATCCCACCGCGGACTCTCTTCTCCCAAATGCCAGCCTCGCCAACCTCACCCAGCAGACTCCGGGTAGCCATGGGTGGGTGGAGTGAAGGCACCCTGCACGTGGCCCGGGACCCCCTCTGCCCGCACCACGCTGGGGCCTGGCCCCGCCTGCAGCTCTGCCTCCCTCCTGCAGTGCCCATGGCCCTGGGTCCACCTGGTGAGCATGCTTTGTCTTTGAGACTCAGCTCTGAGGGGGCTGCCTCTCCCTCTGAGTGGCACCTCCTCAGTGCCAGGAGGCACATACCCTGCCTCCCTGCCCCCCGGGGCCCTGTGCACACAGCCCCCAGCCCCAACCTGCTCCTGCAAGGGAGGAGGGCAGGCCCACCATCGCCACTGCTGGCCGGCACCTGCTGCCTGTGGGATAAGGGTGTTGTGGGGCTTCAAGAAGGGTACGCTGAGGTAGTTCTGGAAGGTTGCTGAGAACAGCACGGCGGGGCCAGGCCAAGGCAGGCTGGGCTCAGAGGTGGAGGCTTGAAGAAGGTGGGACCAGGAGCCACGGGGCTCTCCGGTAAGGCCGAAGTGCCTAAGAGGATGGGCGACTGTCCAGCAAGGCGGGTGGTTTGCCCTGTGCTGGGGGCAGTGGGGAGCCATGGAAGATTCAGGAGAGAGGCAGAGACTGCTTCCTTACTGAGGATTAAAGTGGTGATCGCTGTGGGCGTGGGGCAGACGGGGGCGGGCAGGTCAGAAAGTCCTTCTGAAGGCAGAGATGAGAGGCGCTGACAAGGCCCTGCTGGTGCCCTGGGCGGGGGGGTTGGGGTGGCTCCAGAGACATGGTGGAGGAGGGCCGCCTGGCCCAGGGAGGGGCAGTGAGAGGCTCTGTGGTTTTGCGGCTTGGGCTGGGGGTTGGGCACAGAGGCCAGGAGGGGTGGCGGGTGGTCTGTTTGAACTTGCGGGTGTTAGGTGTGGTGGGCTTCAGGTGAGTGTCAGGTAGGCGGCTACGGCATATGTGTGTGTGTTTGAGTGTGTGTCCGTGTGAGTGTGTCCATGTGCCTGTGTGAGTGTGTGTCTGTGTGAGTGTGTGTCCATGGGAGTGTGTTTGTGTGTCCATGGGAGTGTGTGAATGTGTGTCCATGGGAGTGTGTGTCCAAGGGAGTATATGTGTGTGTGTGTTGTGTGAGCGTATGTCGTGGGTCTGTGTGTGTCCCTTTGTGTGTGTCCATGTGAGTGCACGTCTGTGAGTGTGTCCGTGTGTGTGTGTGTCCATGTGAATGCACACGTGTATTTTTCCCTGCTGGGCCAGCAGCTCGTGGAGGTGGTCATTCACCTTGGTCACTGTCTCAAACATCGGGATCAGGACGAACTTGATGAAGCCGATCTGGGCTGTGGCTTTGGTCACTTTGTCCCGGTCCATGAATGGGGCCACGGGGAGGCCCTCTGACTTCTCGCGGTCACTCTGCAGGGAAGGTACCGAACATGATGTTAAAGAAAGAAACACTCGTGGAATCTGGGAGCTTCAGGGATCACTGCTCTCAGAGGAAGAGAAAAACAGCTAACATGCTAGCAGAATCACCCGCATCACAGAAGGTAGTGACTACGTGGAAGATGAGGAGGCTCTAAGTGCCAGCCAGGGGCCCCTGAGCCTGCATGGTGTGTCCAGGGGAGGGGAGAACGGCTCCAGGCCCTGCTGGCTGCTCAGCAGCAGAGCAGCTTGTAGACCAGCACCCCCCAGCCTGCGACCCCTCATCCTGACCCCAGACTCATCAAGCTGCTCTAGAGAGAGGTTTATTGTCCCTTCTGACATTTTCCGTCTTAGGCTGGCTTTGCTTCCTGTCCCAGAGTGTCCCCAGCCATAACTGTTTGGTCTCATGCACCCAGGGGCTCCAGTCCCTGCAGGAGCCTCCCATCGGGTGGGGGGAGTTAATCAGTGGTAACAGGGTTGCTAACATGGTGACAATTTGACATCAGCTTTTCCTGCTCATCCCTGTCTTGTGTGTTTCAGATTACAACCCCACGCGTTTCTGGCGTGCCCCTGCTGTGAAGGCTTCTAGAAGCGCTGACACTGGCCACCTTGGTGCCTCTGTCACATTTCAAACAGGAACCCTGGGGCTAAAGAGCCCCGGGAGGTGTGGCCTGTGCAACACTCTTACCTGCATGAAATATTCCTCCAACAAACAGTCCACCCACGGTTCTGCCACCTCCATGGGGCGGACCTCGTTAGAGATGTCGCAGCATTTGATCAATATCATCTTCAGCTGAAAGAAGAGACCTGGACTCAGCTGTGCAGCATGGGACACACGTTGCTTGGCTCTGGGTCTGGGCTTGTCATCACAGGCCGGCAGGGAGGAAGGTGGGCAATGCAGGTGGAGAGGAACTGAGCTTTGCTGTGCCCCCTTCCCCCTGCAAGGGCACACTTCCCACTGTAAGGGGAGGAGAACGGGGCATCACCACACCCCCACAGATCAGACTCTTTCCTGGAGGGGCTTGAGTAGCAGGAAAGCGCCTTTAACACACGGACATTTTGTCTTATGAACCACATTCTGCAAAGCTCAGAAGTATCTCTTTGATCTTGACAATACATAAAAAATATAGACAGATAGCGCTGTCAGGAGGCAGAGGTTTAAACGGTAATGAGAAGAAACCCAGTGGGCCTTCTGAGCACTGAAGAAGTGCGTTATAAACATGGGGTGAAGGGGACCCTCACACAGCAGCAGGGAGTGTGCCCACCGGCCTCGGTGATAGGGACAGAGTAAAGGGAAAAGTTGTGATTAAATAGTTAATTCCCAGGGGGCTCAAGTGCTAAAGAATCCATCTGCCAGTGCAGGAGATGCAAGAGACATGGGTTAGATCCCTGGGTCGGGAAGATCCCCTGGAGAAGGAAATGACAACCCACTCCAGTATGCCTGGAGAATCCCATGGACAGAGGAGCCTGGCGGGCTACGGTCCATGGGGTCGCAGAGTCAGATATGACCGAACATACACATGCGTGCGCACACACACACACACACACACACACACACACGCTCTAATGGATTATACGTAGAGAAAAAAAATACGCGAGACCCCTGTAAGTTAATGATCACCCAAGAAAGTGAGTTTTCTTAACCACAAAACCAAGCAAGCTTGCTTAGCAAGAAAACCATGCTACAGAAGCTTGGGGACATACCCTCAAACAAAAAACAACGGTGGCGTGCGACCCACATCCTGCCCAGTGAGCTGAGTAAGTTAATGCCTCCTAGGACATACTCTGCACACATAAAAGACAATAATTTATGGAAAGGTGACATCTCAAAGTGAAAGGCCCTCACTGTACTGTGACCTGAGATCATTCTTCTGTGCTGCATGACCGTCCTGGCTTAAGCGTGTAGGGACAAGAAAACTCCCCCACCCCACCTGACGTGGAGGAGGAGCTCATGCTGGAAGCATGATGTCCATTCCAGAACGAGGAAGAAGGTGGTCTTTTCTGCTCTCCCTACGTTTCCTTTGACTATAGAACCGAGCCCACCAAGTTCTCAGGGGGTGGCATCCTCTCATCCACCCACTTGTAAGCCTCACAAGCATCTTGTCCGAATCTCTCATCTATAACTTTGCCTCTCATTGAATTCTTTCTATGCTGAGACATAAAGGACCAAGGCTACTTGGAGCCCCCAGAAACACCACCGGGGGGTTTCATCGGCACCCCATGGTCTGAACACCACAGGGGAGGCAGGGGTGGGAACCACAGCCCTGCTGGTTAAAGGGGGTGTGGTGGGCCTGTGAGAGCACAGTCACACAAAGGTCAGGGTGGCCCTGGATTCTGCCCTCTGTTCCCAAGCCTGGCACTCCCCCGTGTTGGCTGGGCCCCATTTGGGGCTGCCTTCGCCCACTTATCACATTCAAATCTGAAGGAGATGGAAGGATGGGAAAGGAATTCCTTTAATCAGGAGAAGGGGTCCTACTGGGGGTTGGGGGGCTTTCCCTGCTAAGCACTGGGACTTTGAAAATTGGTGTTGCTGATACCTAATACCTCACTCCAGGCGAGGGTATGCATTTTCCTTTGGTTTCTTGGCCCCCAGTCTGAGCTGGGGGGTGGGGCTCACCCACCAGCCCCCAGAGAAGGAAGAAAAGCCCACTCACAAGGGTCATGTGCTCCTTGTTGCTGTAGTCAAAATTCTCCATTTTTTCTTTGAAAGAGTCCATGATTTCTGCATGCCTCGCCATGTCAGTGGCCAAGATTAACGTGATCATTCCCTGAGAAGTGGAAGCAAAGAGTTAACACGGGGCATGATCCCAATAATTAGTGAGCACCCACTGTATGAGGAGCCCTCTGCTCACATCACTTTATTCAGACCTCATGCCAGTGCCAGGGGCGGGTACTGTCCTCGTTTTTATAAAGAAACTGAGACCCAGAGAGGCTAAGGAGCTTGCCCAGGTCACAGCTGGCGAGTGGAAGGCTGGGGTTTGAGCCCAAGGGTGCCTGATGCAGGCTGTGCCCCCAGAGAAGGCTGCGAGTCCAGGCCCACTAGGAGCATTCAGCTGCAGAGAAGAGGCTCAGCGTGTCTCCTTGTGAAGTCCAGACGGTTTTAGCCAAGGACAAATGTTTCCTGCCAGTTCACTAATCTAGATATACGGTTTGTTCCTCCTAGAACTTGTTGCTGGAGGTCAATGACCCATTTTCCAAGAGTATTTTTTTCTTATTATCTAATCTGTGTGTGGCTGTATGTGCATATCTTGCTTGGGAACAGTCTGATGATAAATAATAGCATTCTTCTATTAACAAGTTTGTAAGCAAAAGTGAAATGTTTTTAATACAAATATTTTATGATCTTGTTAACCAAATGTTAGTTTCGTAGAAGTAATTAGAAACCATGACCATCCATCAACCTACTCATCCACCCATTAATTTATCTGTCTACCCATCCATCCACTTGTTCACTCATCCAACATCCATTCATTTGTTCACTTATTTATCCATCCATCTATCCATCCAAGTGTCCATCCATCCATCCGTCCACCCACTTGTTCATCCACCATCCATCCATTCACTCATCTATCCGTCCATCCATCCATTCGCCCACTTGTCCATCCATCCATTCATCCATCCATCCCACAAATATTTACAGAGCACACCTCTGTGCTGGGTATGATCTATTTCTCCAAGAAAACAACACCAGAAACATCAAGTACGGAACTCAAATCAGTCAGTACAGATAAACAGTGTACTTGGGGAGGGGCCATCACTGGCTTTCTGAATTGTGCCATTTCTTGGTAAGGATTTAATTGTTATTAGTGAAGGATCTACTCTTGCGATGAGTTATCCCTCAAGATACTCAAGGACAAAACATTACTGAAAATTGGGACAATGGATTTTACCCCCAGAAAGCGTTAAAGTCAGTAAGGTGTCCGGGGCAGGAGCAGCAGTGTGTCCCTGTGTGGGCGGCAGGAGGCAGGGCACCTCCCTGGGGGCGTGTCCCCTCCTGCTCTGACTGCTCCTCACACGAAGGGAGGGGGCCAGCTGCCTGGATGCCCTGGGCTGAGTTCCTGGCAGGGCTCCTCACCTGGCAGTCATCAGGGGCAGCACACAGGAGGGCCCTGCACCAGGAATCGGTGACTCAGCAAGGCCTGTCGTTAAGCCCTGGCTGAGCACCGATGTCCTGGAAGTGAAAGGATGGGAATAGGCCTGCAGCTGTCTGCTAAGGCGAGGTTGTCGGTCTCCAGGAGGAGGGAGCGTGTCCTGCCCTGGGCTCTAGTGTGTCTTTATCAAGTGTGTCTGGAAGCCAGGCCACTGAGACACTGTGTGGACTCCCACAAGGAGGACGTGGCTCCCACCTGTCCGAGTCCCTGGGCTGCCGTGCAAAGTGCTACACGCGGGGGACAGAGCAGCAGGGAGGCATCTCTTCATGACTCTGGAGGCCACAAGTCTAGGAACCAAGGTGCCCCCTCTGAAGGCTCCGGGGATGGTCCACTCCCTGCCTCTTGCTTCTGGTAGCCCCTGGGCTCCGCGGTTTGTGTCCACACCCTCCCGTCTTCACCTCTGCTGTCACACGGCCTCTGTGTCTCTCCGTGTGTCCCTTACACAGACACTTGCCATTGGATTTAGGGTCCATGTGGATAATCTGAGCTAACCTCTAAAGATCCTAGTTTAATTATAGCTACATAGATTTATTCAAATAAGGTCACATTCGCAGCTCCTCGGGGGTCAGGAGGTGGACTTGACTAATTTTTTAGTGGGGGTGGCTATCATTCAACCCACCTCATCCCTCCAGGATCGCTCTGACATTGCCCTTCCTCTGAACATGCCAGAGGGTGGGGCACAGGGCTGTGCTCAGTGAGACCTGCTGTGTGTGTACGGGCAGTGTATGTGTGACTTTGGTGACTTGGAAGCCTCTGTCTCTGGACAGGTGGCCGCCACCATTCCCCGCCCCATGTGCACCCAGGAGCAGAAAGGTCTCTTCTCTGAAGTGGGATGCGAGGCTGGTTGGTCAGGGGCAGTGGGGGAAAAGGGCAGGGCCTAGGGGCAGTGGTTGGGGTTCTGCCGGGCTGGATGTCCCAGACGTGTCCGTCCAGGACCTGCTTTCTTGGGCAAGTGACCTTGTCTGTGTCAGCCTCAGTTTCCTGGGCTGCGAGATGAGAAAGGACGTATCTCAAAGGGTTAAATTAAATGGTAGTCATGACTTGAAGGTCCGTGAAACACTGCCCATGCAGGCCAAGCACACACCTCTTCCTGGGGCATTGTCACCTGGCCTTGGAGAAGGCGTGGAAGCAGGGCCGGCCCCCCAGGATCCTTGTGGGAGACTGGGAGCTCCTGGGAGCCTCAGGCACAGGGAGAGAGGGCATCTCCTCTCTGGTGGGGCTCACTGTCCCCCAGGGACCTCCACTCCCCAGTGGGCGCGGCATCACCCCACACACCTGCCTGATTTGCTTGAAGCCCTCTGGCGACACGTTGGAGAAGATGTTGCATTCGGGTTGGTTGAGAATCTGGAAGGCCACGGCGCAGTGATGGTTCTCTAGGGGCGAGATGTCGTTGTAGCGGACAGCCAGCTCCGTGCGGGCGTTGATCTGGTACCTGGGGTTGGAGAGCGAAAGAACCTTCGGGTACTTGCATTCACATGTGAGTGGGCGCAGTGGTGCAGGGGCATGCGTGCTGGCGCAGAGGCTGGAGGCGATGGGGCTGCTGGAGAGGATCCCACTTTGCTTGTGCCGGGAACTTACTCCTCCCGGCTCTCCTGGGTCTCAGCTGCCCCTTTGACTAGATACTCCCAAGTTGTTACAGTCTAACGGTGGACACCACCAATGAGCCTCAGGTCCTCCCTGAGGAGGTGCCCTTGAGGTGGTCAGGCCTTTGCCAAGGCACCCTGCAGACACCGTAGGATGTGGGAGGAAGGCTAGATGTTGTGGGCAAGGCCTGTGGCTGGCTTGTGCGTAGCATAGCATCTGAGTGTGAACTGAGGGAGTGGATGCCCATGGGGATACCTCCTCCTCTTCCGGGCAGGGACGTCCGTATTCTGGAATCTGCTCTGGTCCTGAGTAGCAATAGCATGCTTCCCAGACATGTTGGGCATCATTGCCCACATGGTAAAATTCGACACACAAACACACAAACTCCATAGAACAACCAATGTATCACTATGAACACAAACCAGCAGCACCCAGCCTGGATTCTGGCAGGGACATGGGGGGGGACTCTGCCTTCACCCCGAGGCAGGAGTGGATCAATGTTCCAGCAAAGCCTGGCCCATCTTCCTGGCCCCATGGCCTGCCCTGGACCCTCCCTGCCTCCTCGCGTCCATACCCTGTTCTTGCTGTCACTGCCCTTGTTCTGTCTCATTCCTGCTGGAAGCAGGCTGGTGGGGCTGCCCTCAGGGTAGTGAGATCCAGAGACTGGGCCGGGGTCCGCCCTTCCCGGTCCACGGGTGTGTGAACGTCCTTCCCTGCTGCAGGGGGCAGGGAGCTCTGCTGCTGCCAGGCTCTGCTGTGTAGACACAGAGGACCACAACGGGCTGAGGCAGCCTCCTGGGGTCTGGGGATCTCTAGGCATCTTTCCGGGAAGGCCCGGCTCTGGACAAAGTCCTCGGCAGGAAGGCCGAGTCCTACAGTGGTGGAGTGGAGCTGTGGGCTCAGGAGTGCTTCACTGACAGCTCCTGCTGGGAACTGGCAGGGGGCTGAGCTGAAAAGCTCAACTCTGACACCCAGAGTGCCCTTGATAAGAGAAAAGGACCATGTACATACGTGTTATTGTAGCCTGGATGATCCAAGTCATGGCAGATGGCTGCAGTCATCAGGACCAGGATGTCCATTTGCGAAAACTTCTCCTGGATCGGAGAGAGGATTTGGTGGGTGAGGAGGGGCTGGCAGGGGGGTGGGGCAATGACACAGGGAGATGAAGCTCCCCCAGCTCTGGCCTGGTGGTGGAGAATGCGCCTCTCCTTGGGGTGGAGGGCGGGCACCCACTTGTTCACTGATAAACTGGAGGGGCAGTGCTTCCTCAGGTGTTGGAGGAGCTGCTGCCCCAAGCTCCCCTCCAGGTGGGATGCCCCCCAGACCTACCCTAAGCTCCCTGCAGGCAGGATGCCCCCCAGGCCCGCCCTAAGCTCCCCACCAGGAGGGATGCCCCCCAGACCTGCCCTAAGCTCCCACCAGTAGGGATGCCCCCCAGACCTACCCTAAGCTCCCCACCAGCAGGGATGCCCCGCAGAACTGCCCTAAGCTACCCACCAGGAGGAATGCCCCCCAGACCCGCCCTAAGCTCCCCTCTAGGTGGGAAGCCTCCAAGACCCACCCTAAGCTCCCCACCAGGAGGGATGCCCCCAGACCGGCCCTAAGCTCCCCACCAGAAGGGATGCCCCCCAGCCCCACCCTAAGCTCCCCACCAGGAGGGATGCCCCCAGACCCGCCCTAAGCTCCCCTCCAGGAGGGAGGCCCCAGCCCCGCCCTAAGCTCCCTCCAGGAGGGACGCCCCCCGACCCGCCCTAAGCTCCCTCCAGGGGAGATGCCCCCGACCCGCCCTAAGCTCCCTCCAGGGGGGGACGCCCGCAGACCCACCTGCAGCCCGCAGCACCAGATCATGCTGTACATCATCTGGGCGACGCAGAAGCAGTGCCGGAAGTTGTGGAAAGGGTTGTTCCGGTAGTTGTCGTGCACGCACAGCTGCGGGATGAGACGGTCCGCCCTGTGCCCACCGCCCACCCTCCCCAAGCTCCCCGCACCTTCTCCCCGATGCCAACTCTCGACTCCCACCCGGTCCTCATCCAACTGCATTCCCGCTTCCTGGGGGTGAGGATGAGGGGCCCAGGGGTGTCCAAGGGCCACACAGGGGAAGGTGTCCCCAGGGGACCCACAGTGGGGTGTGAAGCTGGGGGGACGGCAAGGGGGCTGCGTGTGGGGTGCCAGGTCCCCAGCCACCTCAAACCTTCCACAGGTTTTTTAAAAACCTATTTGTTTATTTGGCTGTGTCGGTAGTTGTAGCATGCAGGATCTAGTTCCCCGACCAGGTATGGAACCCGGATCTCCTGCACTGGGAGCAGGGTCACAGCCACTGGACCACAGGGAAGTCCCTTTCCACAGCCTTCTAACATTTGGCTCTGAGCAGCATTTTATTAAAAGGAAAGATCTGCTGATAAACACACACACAGTTGCACATGCACACCCCTCCCCCACATGCACACCTCACACACACGCACACACACACTTACACATGGACACACGCACAGCCCCCCATGATGCAGGCACCAGCACTCACACACGTACTCCATACACACTGGCACACACATGTATACACCTGCATAGCACCCCCTCCCCCCACACACATGCTGCTTAGAACACACTCTTCACCTGACTCTCCCTGGTTCCTACTATTTTCTCGCTCACAGACAGAAGCTTAGGAGCAGAGAGTGTCTGGTGGGGGATGGGTCCCTGCAGGATTCTCACAGGAGTGTGGCCTTTGTCTGTAGGAAGCCCAGGCCCAAAGGAAGGTCCCCACGGTCCATTCCCGGGAAACTCGATGAAACTGTATTCAGGGGCCAGCAGGGGCCCACACTCACCAGCCACCTCTTGAGCGTGATGGGGTTGATGCTGAAGTCCCTGACCAGGCCCAGGTCGTGGTACATGTGCTCCAGGCAGCTCAGCATCTGCGGGCGCAGGGGCAGAAGGATGGTCAGCAGCATGGCAGGCTGGGCCCCAGGGGAGTCCTCCCCTCCCGGGGGCCCAGGACCAAAGCCTGTTGACTAGGCGGTTTCAGGACCCCCAGAAGGGGTGTGGGGGCTTTGAAAGAGCAGTCGGGGTTAGAAGTCAATGGCATTCTCTACAGGAGGGACAGTGACCAGATGAAATGACGCTATCTCCAAATAACCACACTGGAAGTGACTTGACTTATATACACAAGCACCCAACTCGGTGGGTCAGAATCCTGGCCTGAGGTTCTGAGAGACACCTCCAATTCCCGCAGACCCTGCACGAGCCGGAGGCTGGGAGCTGAGGAGCCGAGGAGCAGCACTGACAGAAACTCATCCATCCCAAACCCGTCTCTTTGGGCCCCCAGAGCCCCCGCTGGGACGACGCACTTTCTTATGCATGAACTGAAGTGTCTGGAAGGCGAGCTTCCTTCTGGGGAGCACTCCTTCCCAAACCTCATTTCACTGAGCCGACTTCTACAGAAATCCCTGTTCAACTTGATGTTGATTTTGCTTCCAGGCCCAGAGAGGATTTACTGTCACTGTTGCAATCTATTTAAATGCCACTCAGAACTTTGAAGCTTAATCAAGCCAAGAAGAAGATTAAATGATCTTTAAAAAGTGAGAGCTTGACAAAGTGGGCTCTGCTTTCTGAGAGAAGAGCCCAGGGAGATGGGAGGTCTCAGAGTGGGGCTGACTTAGGATCACCTTAGCAGGACACCAGCCCCTGTCCCCCAGCTCCCCGCCCTGGGACCCACACCTGTGCCCTTCAGCCCCAGTGCCTGCCCTGCCCTGGTGTCTGCACAGACTTCCCATCTGCTCTGTTCACCAGGCAACCTTCTCTTCCCAAAAAGGGTGTGTTAAGGACTGAATCGTGACCCTCCAATCAAGCTGTCGAGGCCCTGAGTCCCTCTGTGACTGTGTTTGGAGAGAGGACCATTAGGGATGTAATTAAGGTTATGCAAGGTCACCAGGGCAGGCGCTAACCTGCTAGGACAGGTGTCTTTATGAGAAGAGATCAGGACACAGACACGCACAGAGGGATGTCCCTATGAGGACATAGGATGAGACAGCTGTCGACACGCGGAGGAGAAAGGCCTCGGGAGGGACCATCCTGCCCACACCTGGATCTCGGAGGTCGAGCTTCCAGACTGTGAGAAAATAGCTTTCTATTTAACCCCCGACTCTGCGGCATTTGCTATGGCAGCCCCAGCAGACCTATTCAGGGAGTGCAGCTGAAAAAACACTTTTTCTTGTTACAAAATATATGAGAACTACAAACACTGCAATTCAGGGGAAGTTTTGCAAAGCCAGTCCTACAATGAAGGGTCAATGAGCTGGCCGTGGAAGGAACACCTCTGGGAGCAAAGACTTGTGTGGCATCACAAAGAACCCACTTGGGAAACTGGAAAACACTCCAGCCCTGCAGTGGGGGCCCAGGAGGATGTCCAGATGGAAAGTCCTTGAAGGGGCCACATGCTGGTCTTCCTTGAGGGGACAGCCCAGACACAGACTGGGTGCCAAGGTTTGGAAACCGGGGCTTTAAAGGAGCCCTTGACAGAGCGTGGGGAGTGCAGGGTTGTGGCGCGAGGGCTGGCGTCCAGGCTGGTGGCCAGGTCACCCCAGCTTGGCTGGCAGCATGAGCACCTAGTCAGGGTCTAGCCGTCCAGAGCTGCTCATGCCCCCACCGTCCTGGACCAGCGGGGCTGCGGCTCTCACACCCCTGCTCCCTGCCACACTGGCCCACTCGCGGCTGCAGGCAACCCTGCAGAGCTGAAATGTTTGCTGTGAAATCAGAGTCAAGAGGCGGAGGTGATCGGCAGACAAAACCATCTGGCGCCACTTATGTGGTGGCTTCGGAGCAGGAGGGACACGTCTGTACATCTGCTCCCATGACGGCAGCTGTGGACGCTGCGGCGGGTCCTGGGCTGGCAGCTGGGTGATGGTGAGCGTGGAGGACGCATGAGATGACTACGAGGTCCCGCCTTCAAGGTGGGGCTGGGCAGATGCAGCGCTGTGGGGAGCGCTCAGAGGCTGGTCCTCTCGAGAGTGGAGCAGCATGGGGTCATCTCCCAGTCTGGTCTGTGATCAGAGGATGCTGGGCTGGGCCCTGGGTGATGCAGGGCACATCACCCCTGCATAGAGGGGAGGAAGTGAACCACTGCCACCCGGGAGCTCTGATTTCTCGGGGGGTGGCCAGATGCAGTGCTGGGGGCCACTCGGTCTGCTGAAGCTTTGAGATGTGTCCTTGTACCTGTTCATCTTTGCTGCTCATACTCCAAAATTCATGGCACCCCCAGAGGCAGTGAGCACTTCTGGTTTGCCACTTTGGGCTGGGAGACACTTAACAGAAGCAATGGAACCCTCCCAAGGCTCCCTGGGGTCGTGGAGGTGTACTGGTGAAACCCTGGGGCTAGACGACGGCCACTCAGGCCAAGCACACCTGCAGGGGGGCTGCCTCCCTCCCCTTAGCCCTGCCCTGCCAACACCTGCTCATACATCCCACAGGTGGAGTGACGAGGGCAGAGAGGCTGCCTCCCCATGGTGGATGCGGGGATCCTTCCACCTCTGACACAAAGGTGGAGCGTTCCCTCTCTGGCCACAAGCAGCCTGTGTTCTGTGGAGACAGGAATGGCAGGCTTCTGCCATCAGGGCCCCAGCTTTGCTCTTTCTCCCTGTGGGCTGAGGTCGCCATGACTACAGGGAGCGTGAGATGTGCTCAAAGCGCACTTGCCCACTTGCTGAACACAGGGGTGCGTGTTCTAAGCTCCCATGGGCCCACTTGCTCATGGACAGGCCAGCAGGGTCCCCTCTTCAGCGGAAGCTACTGGGATAAGAGGTCGTCATGCTTCTCCCGGAACACCTGACTCTTCTCTTCCTGCCCTGCTCCACGTCCATCTTCGATCAAGCACTGATCCGGCAGGTGACACTTGGAAGAGCCCCTCCTCACTGACCTCCCAGCTCCGGTCCTGCGTGCTGGTTGGTTGGATGTTTTGGAGCACCCGTGCCATCCAGCTGCTCTTCTCAGGGTGGACCAGATGGGGTGGAGGTGAGATCTGTGCTTCCCCGCCCCTCTTGCTGGGGCTCTTCTTACCCCAGGAGACCACACGAGTGACAGTGGTTCACGCAGGAGAGTCTGGGGTACACGATCATTTCCCGGACCTGCAGGGAAGTCGCTCTGCCGCTCTTGTCCAACAGCGTGAGCCTTTCTGTGCTCCTGTGTGACCGAAAAGCTGGCGAGAATCCGCTGCTTTCGGTGGCCTGAGATCTATGCGGCTTTGTGATTTCTTGGGGTTCAGAGAGAAGAGGGTGTATCTGACATTATTAGGTAATAGACTAAACAAACAACCGTTGCCATGCTTGTGTTTTCTCAGCAAAAGGGAAATTTAAAAGAACTGTCGTACTGTAAGATGTTACTCTGAGTCCTTGAAGATTTCCCTGGTGCCTCACACAATAAAGAATTCACCTGCCAATTCAGGAGACCCAGGTTCGATCCCTGGCTTGGGACAATACCCTGGACAGAGGAGCCTGGCAGGCTGCAGTCCATGGGTCACAGAGTCAGACATGACGGAGCGACACAGCATGGGTCCTCAAGTCCTCACAGCTCCCCAGGCTGACCACTCTCAGCGGGACCTCAAGTGGAAGCCCCCTCCTGAAATAATCCCGAAGCCTGGAGGCTCACTCCCACGGGAGCTCGGCAGCTGCCCTGGGGGATCAGGATGTGGCCCGGTGGTGGGGTATGGGGGCGCTTCTGAGCAGCCAGATCTTGGTGTGAGGCTCCGCTGCTCACATTCTGGCTCAGGGCCTTCCCGAGCCCAAGGGGCACCTGGCTGCAAAACTGGGGAAGCAAGTTAAAAGGAAGAGAAGAGAAAGGAGAAGAGGGATGGGGATGCCTCCCGTCCGGTCCCCGAGGCTGGCGCCCATTCCAATGACTCACTCACCTCATTGGGCTCCCAGAGCCAGACGTCGAAGGTGGGCTTCCGCAGGGCATCTATGGTCTCAGGGGACAGCAGGTACTGGAGGGACAGGCAGTAGTGTGAGCTGGCTCCGGCCTCTATGCTGCACAAAGGCCTGCCACGCCTTCTCCACGTCGTCCCGACCCCTCTCAGGACACCTCAAAGTCCATTCTCGAGACCATACCCATGAGTTCTGGAGGGGGCAACACTAGAGGGACGGACCCCCCACTGGTGGGGGCTGGGGCTGGGGGAGCGCTTCAGGACTGAGCAGGGGCTGAGGGGGCGTCTGGGGGAGACACGGTGTTCACCCCTGATCGTGGTGGAGGGCATGTGGCCGTGTAAGCCTGTCACACTTGACAGTGCCCCACACCTGCAGAGGGTGACCCTTACTGTGTGCTAGTGACACCCCGAGAAACCTGACTTTAAAAAATACAATAAAGGGAAATCGAGGGGAAAGAGTCTGGCATGCATTCAAACGCTGGCTAAGAAGCTATTTTGAGGTTTGTGTTCGGAACCTGTCACTAGTTCAGCCGTGGGCTAACAGCACAGCTTCTGGGTTCTATGGAACACCGGAGTTTAGGTTACGCTGTCAGAGGAAACAGAAGATTGTGGACACAAGACAGTCACGGTGTTTGGAATTAAATCCAGTCATCTCCTAGGTCTTTCTGTCTGTGTTTTTAGAAGGAACCTCTTTGGAAGATGGGTGCCTTCTGTTCGGGACCCAGGCTGGGCCTTGTGACTCCCAGGGCAGGGTCCCAAGGGGTGCGCCGTGTATTCCTGTGGGAAAGGGCACTTGGGTCCACGTGATGACCTTGGACAATATTCAGTGTGTCTTTCATATCCGAGTCAGGGAGACCCCTTGCAACTCTGGAAGGCTCTCTGCTGCTGTGGGAACGGTGGCGAGTTGGGGGTTCGGCCTTGTGCATGGCCAGCAACCCCAGCCCCCTGCCCCCGTCTGGAGGATCTTGGTCTTGGCAAAGCCCAGATCTTAGTGGGCAAATATATAAAACTCAGTTGGGCCAGCATCCCGCTCAGTCTCCAGTTGAAGGCATTGTGAGATGGAGGACCACAGTCATGGGACTCGTCTTTTGTAGCTGTCTGAAGACCCTCCCAACTCCCAGGGCATTGCCTGCTCTAACAAGGGCCTCTCTCCTGTAACTGATACATCCTCTGTGACCCAAAACTAAAACTTCTCGTGATAATCACCTATTCTTCAGGGACGGGAGATGCAATGAAGCAGATTATAAATAATTTAGTTGAAAATGAAAGTTCTTTCAAGTAACATTTGAGCGTCAGAACCGTTTGTTCACCGAGGTGGCGATGGGGGTTGAGTGGATACCAGCGAGGAGCTATGATCTCCTGGCAGTGAGCTGTGGTCTGGGACCACTTCTGCTAAACAAACGTCAACGAGAAAATATATTCTGCCTAAGAATAACAGAAGCATGCCACGGCCAGGGCCCTGGCGAGAGCTGGCTTTGCAAACACGCAGACTGCAGTGGGGCTGGGAGGCCAGGGAGGCCCTGGGTGGGGCCAGAGGTGGGTGGGGGTGTGTGCCCTGAGGCTCTGGACACAGATGGTGGTTTCTTCACAGGCAGGCTGTCATCTTACCTTGGGGTAAGAGGGGACATCGCGTCGAGGCGTCAACTTCTTGTTGTTATCCAAAAAACTGTACTTGCAGGGACAGCTGGTCCTGAAGAGAAAAGCAAAGATTACTTCTGGCACCGCCACCTTGGGCTTGGTGTAGTCTGGGCAGCTAACTGTGGGGACCTCATTGGAGCCCAAACAACAAGCCCCAGAGGTGATGGGCATGTACACACTGCTATATTTAAAATGAGTAAGGAACAAGGTCCTACTGTATAGCACAGGGGACTCTGCTCAATGTTACACGGCAGCCTGGATGGGAGAGGGAGGGAGAATGGATATATATATGTATGGCTGAGTCCATTCGCTGTTCACCTGAAACCATCACAACACTGTTAATCGGCTCTACCCCAACACAAAACAAAACGTTTAAAATACATAAAAAAAGAGTTAGTCCATGAAGAAAACCTAGCACACTGCCCGCATGTAGTAGATAATAAATAACATAATTGACACTGCTAAGAAACACCCCAAACTCAATCCAACCTGAACCCCACAAACTGCTTTCGTCTTATTTGTTCCAGAAAGATAAGCCACAGAGCCAGAGATGTCTCACTACTAAACCCCAAGGACCCCTGCTGGACCTCCTGAGATGATACTGAGCTCTCAGAAAATACATCATCTTCACTTTAGAGAGGCTTCTAAAAATCTTTTTCTCATGATGTGGGTAAGACACGTTTACTCTAAAAAGTTAAAAAACCATAGAAGTTAAAAAACTAGTAAGTCCCATTTTACCCACTTCTTTCCTCTAAATCTCACGCCTGGAAATGCCTTCTGTTAAGTTCGGGGCATCCTTCCAGAACCTTCCTCGGCATGGACACACATGGGCAGCCCCCAGTCCTTCTCAACAAGGATGGAATTGTACGGAGCTCGCTCTCTGGCAGCTTGCCTTTTCCACTAATGTGTCACAAACGCAATGCCGATGCTTCAGAGAGCTCAACCTCTTCCAAAAGCACATGCTCCTTGGGTGCCAGGGTGCGGTGGACCACAGGCCATCAACCCCCTCCTGTGACGGACTCTGAGGACACCCCACCTTACACACACGCTAAATTTGCTGTCTGACTTCGTTTCACCGTTTAACATCGAGCAACAAGAACGGAACAAACGGAGCCCGCTGGTTTTGGAGGGAAGCCCCCTTCTAACGTCAGGGCCGAGTGCTGGCCTGTGGGGACACATCTGGGGGCTGCAGGTGGGCGCTGCTCCAGGAGTCTGGGCATCTTAACTCCTTGTGAAGGAACTCCCAGTCCCCTCAAAACAGGGAACCCCAGGGGTGTCTAAACTCTGCCCCCTCCTGCCTTGTGTGAGATTCCCAGATAGGGGACGGGGCCAACACAGAAACCCGTGCAGGTCTGTAAATAACGTTTCATCTCCTGGGAGAGCAATTCATATCGTATTGTAAAAGCCATAAAGAAACTCATATCCTTTAAGCCGCAAGCCTCCGCTGGGGAATTTACCTTAAGAAAAGAATTAGATGCAAGCAAACGGCTCAAAAGTATTTACCACAGCGTTATCTACTGCTGCAAAAACCAGAGTAGAAGCTACCTGAATGTCCCCCAGTGGGAAATAATTTAAATCATTATGGTATTGCGACAGGGAGGTCTGTTATATCATCTCTAATTACAAGTATTATATGTAGCTAGGGAATGTGGGGTGAAAAGGGAAAAAGAAACGTTGCCTACAGTATATCCTGAAAAGGAATAGAGAACAATTTACCAAGAAAAGAACCCATTCATTTGGTGAGTGAGAATGAGAGTTGGACCACAGCCTTCAGAATGTCTGAGGCTGCATTTTGATCTATTGATTGTTTACAATTCTGTAAGTGTAAAAAAGGTTACAACACGGTATTTCATACTTGTTTTTCAAAACTGGGCCTCTGTACACAGAAGAACATCTGGGAAGCTCTGGACTGGATTTCAGCTGGAAGCACTGTGGTTGCTGCAGTTATTATCGACTCTTCCCCACCACCAGTATTGTCTGCAGGTTAGAGGAGGAGGCTATACCACGTGCAAACTCAGAATAACACACCTGCTCCTTTTTGGAAAAAGGAGCTCAGTGTGATCTTCTCAGTGTGCCACGTCTTCCCTCCACCCGATGCCTGGGAGACTCATCCGAGGTGCTTGGGACAGCTTCGCGTGTGGAGGGAGATTTTAAGACAGCCGGAGCAAAAGAGGAACAAAGCGAACCAGGAAAACGCGCCAACCAGATGATGTCTGGGGTCGCCCTTGTACATGAGAACTTCCATTGACACACAGCTAAGCAGTGAGAACTTGTCTATGCTCTGAAGATCACACGCAGCATTGTCATTATTCTTCCCGTACTTTTAACCTCTTCTGAACCAACATCCGCACGCATGCTGGGCAGGCTGGTTGTGCACCTTTCCCAGGAGGGCTGCGTGAGCTTCTGCCACCCAGGATGGTTTGACTGCTGGGATCTCTCTGCTTGCTCAAAAACCCCAGCGTTGGGAGGTCCTGCCAGGGCCTGCCCACGTTGTCCAGGTGCCCCTGCCAGCTCCATCTGTGCCCGTTGCCACGGGAACCAGCATCCTCCAGCTGACAGAGCCTCTGGCATGGTGTCTCTCCTTTTCTATTTGGGGCTGGCTTTTGCTTTTGTGTTCTGCGCTCCCAGCCCTCCCTCTCCTGGGGCTCAGCCCAGTGGTCAAGGCCAGTGTTTGGGACAGAAGCAGAGATGGTAGGCTCCAGGGTCCTTGGATGCTGCCCTGAGGGTTCTCGCAGAGCCCCATTGGGATGAACCTTCCGGCTCCACTCTGTGGACAAGTGCTCAGTGGGGTCGGACCTTGCCCTACAGCTGGGTGGGCAATTCGCCTTCTTTCCTCTTGGGGAAAAGCCAAGAGAAACTCAAGGCCTGAGTCTCAGGGGACTCTTGCCCGCTCTGAGGGTGTCTGTGGGTCTGAGTCTGATCCAACCCAACCACTATCCTGTTATTCCCTGGGGGAAGATGGTTTTGGTCCATGCTGACCCTTGGCTCCAAGGCCACACTGTGGTGTGCTCATGGGTGGGTGAAGGTGGTCATCACTTCAGACTCACTGACCACCTGAGCGGGTACAGAGCTGGGCTCACCCAGATTGGGACCTTTGTTCCTCTCTCAGCCCCACCATAGGCAGGACCACCGCCCAGCTGGGCTGACATCGTCAGAAACAGCTGCTCAGCTGTGTGATCCCAAGTAACAAAGCTGGTCCCAGGTAACAAGCCAGGTCCCGGGATGCTGAATGGCCTGACCATCTGTGTGATTAGTTAGGATGGAACCCTGACATCAACAGAGACTGAGGGCAATGCAAAGGACTTACCCTCCGTCTGAGTCCATTTCTCCATATAGAAAAGGGCAGGGCTGCTTGTATGGGGCACAGGGGGCTGCCAGACTCCTGGGCCAGGGTCCCAGGTGGGTGATGCTGCTGCGGATCAGACCTATGCCCAGGAGGCTAGATTTCCTTTTTCCGATTGTGTCGGCAATGTTTGAGACTTCACGCTACTCTATTTTTGAACGAACAGTTACAATTACTCGTCTCTCACCTACATGGCTGCTGTGAAAACTGCTGGCTGAGATGACATCGCTCTAGACTTGGTTACGACACAGGGAGGGCGCCTCTTTGGATTACCGCGGCACTGTGAGCTCCAAGAATGCACTTCTGGCAGGGGCAGCATATGGAAGGGGCTTCAACACTTGGATGAGCCCAGCTGCCTCTGCCCCAGAGGAGCACCTGCAGGGGACATCTCATCTCCCCTGTGCTCTGAGATCAGGCAGGTCTTCTCCACGCGGTGTGTTATGTCCCCTATGTGTCCTCATACCCTGAGGTCCTAACAGCACCTCTGACTGTGACCTCATTTGGAACAGGGCTGTCACAGACGTAATGAGTTCAGATCGGCCATGCTGGAGGAAGGTGACCCCTCACCCAGTATGACTGCTGCTGTTCAGTTGCCAAGTCATATCTGATTCTTTGCCCCCACCCTCAGCCCCAACCTCCCCACCGACTGAGGCACACCAGGGTTCCCTGTCCTTCATTATCTCATGGAGTTTGCCCAAGTTCACATCCTCTGAATTGGTGATGCCATCCAACCAACTCATCCACTGTCCTCCCCTTCTCCTCTTGCACTCAATCTTTCCCAGCATCAGGGTCCTTTCCAATCAGTCAGCTCTTCGCATCAGGTTGCGCATCAGGTATTGGAGCTTCAGCTTCAGCATCGGTCCTTCCAGTGAATATTCAGGGTTGATCTCCTTTAGGATTTACTGGTTTGATCTCCTTGCAGTCCAAGGGACGCTCAAGAGTCTTCTCCAGCACCACAGTTTAAAAGCATCCATTCTTCGGGACTCAGCCTTCTTTACTGTCCAGCTCTCACATCCGTGTGAGTTGACTGGCAATAGGGGACACTTGGACGCAGAGATAGACACACAGAGAGAGGCCATGTGGAGACAGAGGCAGACCCTGGAGTGATGCTCTGCAAGCCAAGGAGCCCCAGGAATCACCAACACCCCCAGAAGCTGGAAGAGAGGCCTGGAACAGGTCCCCTGAGAGCCTTCCCGGGGAGCCCGGCCTTCCTGACACCTTTGTTTCAGACTTCTAACGCTCACAACTGTGGGAAATAAACTACTGTTTTCAGCCCTCCGTTAGTGGTACTTCGTTATAGCAGCCGCAGGAAACTAACACAACCTGGGTGAAATTCTGATTTTTCTCTTGCGATCCTAACGGCCAGTACCAGAGACCATACCGGAAGCACTGCCTCGCCCCTGCCCGCAGCGGGCTCTGTACAGACGAGGGCGCCTGCAGCCTGGCGGGGGCAGGCCTGGCTGGTGGGGGCTCATGACTCACCCTGGCTGTTCCGGGAAGGTGGCAGGAGTCAGTTATTTGAGAAGGGCTGAGAGGCTGCATTATAAACCCCTTCCTACTGCGCGCACCTTCAGCTAACCTGTGTGCCCAGTTGCTACATCACGTCTGACTCTGCAACCTCACGGACTACAGCCCGCCAGGCTCCTCTGTCGATGGGGTTTCCCAGGCAAGGATGCTGGAGCCAGTTGTCAGTTCCTTTTCCAGGGGATCTAGTTTGGATCTTCCCGACCCAGGGATCAAACCCGCATCTCCTGCGGTGCAGGCAGACTCTTTACCACCGCGCCACCTGGGAACCAACTACACCTCACAAAAGCCAACCTGTCTCCCACAAGTGCTCTGTGGGCTCCATGGATGCAACATGTTTGTGAGTGAGGCGATTCCACAGACGGAAGGTGCCGGATGGGGCCCAGAGTGCACCCCTGTCCCCTCTCGCTGCAGCAGACATGGCACTGGGCCACAGGCAGCCAGTCCCAGGCTGGTCTCAGAGAATCCAAACTAGATGACAAGTATGACGTGAACATGGCATGGTCCTGGGAAGACATGCCAATGCGGCTCTGAGCCCATCAGGCTAGTCCTGAGCCCACCCCAAGGCTGCCAGCCTCACTCTCTGTCAGGACCACCAGCTTCCCTGTCCCCTCCTGGCCCAAAGGCCCCGCACTCAGCCACCCTCCCCACTAAGCAGGTTGCCCTCGATTTTGAAAATTCCGGGAATGACCTTCAGGGTGTGAGGTGGCCTTGTAAGATGATCCAGTGTGTTTGCACAGGGCTGTGAGTGGGCCCAGGAGTCCTGCTAAGTCCCATTAGGCCCAACGTAAACTCAGCCACCTTAGTGGCATGGGGTTCTGGGGGTGACAGGCCACATTGTCACCACATGGGCTCTGGCTGGCTGACCGTGGGCATGAAGCAACCCCAGAGGGCAGACAGGCGGAGCTGGTCGCTTCAGAGAGCACCCATCACAGCCCTGCACACAGTCAGTGCCCCACACATGCACCATGTCCCACGTCATCTCAGCCAACGGGGCATCTCCACCCCCAACCTGAACCTCTGCTTTGACCCCAGTTTGGCCAGGGGTCCAGCTGCACCCGAAACCCCACTCTCCAAGAAGTGCTTGGGGTGTTTTTTTCATGGATTTCGGCAGCCTGGGCACCTCACCCTGGCTCCCCAGGGGCACGCATGGAGGGACGCTCGTTCTGAGGGACAAGTGACTTCTGTGTCTAGATTGTGGTATTGCTCCCCCAACTGGCCACTCTGCGCTGTTGCTAAGGCGCTTCAGTCGTGTCCAACTCTGTGCAACCCCCTAGATGTCAGCCCACCAGGCTCCCCTGTCCCTGGGATTCTCCAGGCAAGAACACTGGAGTGGGTTGCCATTTCCTTCTCCAATGCATGATAATGAAAAGTGAAAGTGAAGTCGCTCAGTCATGTCCGACTCTTCGCGACCCCATGGACTGCAGCCTACCAGGCTCCTCTGTCCATGGGATTTTCCAGGCAAGAGTACTGAAGTGGGTTGCCATTGCCTTCTCTGACTCTGCACTGTGAGGACGTCCATATGGAAGCGGGGCCTCTGAGGCCCCAGGACATGCGTCCTCTGGAAGCCAAAGGTCCTTCTCCTTTAATTGATCCCTTTTTCAAAATAATTGATGTCGACTTTGTTCAAGCCGAGGGTGTGAATCTTAACCATTTTCTGTAGGATGCTTCCTCTCTTCTTGTGTGACGTCATCCTCCCCGCCTCCCACAGCCATATCCTCTCTTTTATGAGAAGAAAGCTGTGTAACTAAAAAGCAGATCCCAGACAGTGCCCACTCAAGCCCAGCTGAACCAGATTCTTCAGCCTCGCTTCTGGGGAAAAAAAAGCCCAAGGCCCCCTCCGCCCCATATGGCTACGCAGTGCTCTCCCCGAGTCGTCTGCCTGCGCCTCCCCCGGTGCACACCTTACCTGTTGCTTCTGGCTGCCAGCTCCTCCCTCATCTTTTTAATGTCACTCTTG
Organism: Ovis aries; assembly: GCF_016772045.2. Lineage (NCBI taxonomy): Eukaryota > Metazoa > Chordata > Mammalia > Artiodactyla > Bovidae > Ovis > Ovis aries. The sequence continues at coordinate 263,693,263 of NC_056054.1, read as the reverse complement.
CATTTCTCAATCTCCACCACTTTTAGTCCTTCCACTGGGGACCAAGAGAAACAAGGAGGTTACCATGGATACACGCGAAGGATGGGGAGGCTGGTAACTGGGGGTTACCACGGCTCCCATGTCCACTACGCGGTGGGAAGGAGGGGAGGCTGGCTCAGACACTGGTTCCCACTCCCGCCCACCCTGCTGGTTCTCTGGCCTCCCACTCACTCAGCTGAAACAGCTGCCCCCAAACACACGCCTGTTCATCGCATTCAGGCCCATTGTCCCTCTAGGATGGAAGCCCCTCCCCCGCCCCACTCCATGAATCTCCACTCTGCCCTCACCCACTTCTTGCTTTCTCTCCATACCCCTAAGCACCAGCTGAGGATCTGGGACAGAGCGTCTTTTATCCCCCAAAGAAAAGGGGGGTTAAGTGTTCCCAGGGTATTAAAATGCAACGGAAGTTTCAGGGGGCAAAATCACAGCTTCCCAGCAAGAATGGAAATTTCATTAAGATAAGGAGCTCTGCACTTTAAGATCCTGTAGAGCAGTTAACCAGGCGAAGTCCAGACCTGAAATGGTGAGAAATGAACAGGCCAGGAGAAGGGCCCCAGGCTTGATCATACTTCCGGGGTGCTGGGGCGAGGGGGGGTCCCCTTAAGTCAGCACACTACTATTTTGTTTTCCATCAGAGGATGAACTGGCGCTTACACCCACAAGCGAGTATTCAACTTCAAAACGTACACACTTGGCAGGTGCATATTTAGCCCAGAAATGCTGCCAGCTTTGGAAAGGCTTTCTGACTAGAGTCAGTTCATAAGAAATAAAAAAGATGAGCTTTGTTACTTTGTAATCACACCTCGATTTTTATGCAAAAAGATACTACCCACGATGCCACGCATCCCCCTTTTCATCCAGCGTGGCTCTGAATATGGCTAAAAATAAAATGCAGATGATTTCTGAAAGAAAAACAAAGCAGAGCAGCTCGGTGACTTCCGCTGGTTTCCATTAATCCCCTCCCGCCGGGAGGAGCTGTCAGCAGCTCTGGAGCTCATGGCGGTGGAAATTTTCCCAGCACCGCCCTGGGCTCTGGGCAGACAGGCAGGAACTAGAACCTCCCTGGGCGGGTTTTCTAAACATTTCAGGGTCAGGGGCCGAGCGGGGGCCAGGCTTTGTGAAACCACGGCATCCTTCCGTCTGTGTGGCAGGAATCTGGAGGATGTGATCTTTGAATCTGGTCCTGGTGACTCTGCCATGTGGGATGCCAAGGCAGAGGCTCAAAAACCACCTCCTCCCTTCGGTACCAGGACGCGGGGCAGTGAGCTGGAGGGGTGGAGGAAATGACATAGGTACTCCAAGCTCCTGCTGGGACCCCACATCCTCCTCTGGGGTCGGAGGCTCTCAGCCTTCTCTTGCACCACCCTGTTACGAGGTGGACGGACTGGGTCCACTCCCAAGAAGGAGTGCAGCAACACACATCGTAAAGGTTTGCACTGGGGCCAGGAGTGTGCACGCCTCACACTCAGGGCATGCCTCAGCCTCGGTCCCACTGCAGATGCTCACCCCTCGGAGGAGGGGACTACGTTGCAGCCGTGTCTGTCACTGGGACATACAGTGGAGTCAACATCAGTGGCAGGAAGGGGCCCAGGAAAGGGCTGCTAACACGTGAAGGGCAGAACATTTCACAAAGGGGAATACAGCTGGAGAAGGGACCTGGCATGTGGCATAGACTTGGATCCAAAAAGGGAATCCATGTGGGGAAAAGACAGACCATGCTGTACAGTCCAAACCGGGCAGCGGTGCCCTGCCAGGCAGGGTCCACGGTTACACTCATTATGTTTCCAGCATCACTTTTCTGAATACAAAATAACCTATGACTACTACAGAAAATGGAGCAAATACAGGGCCTATCAAAGAAGAGTATTTAAAAATCTATCCATGAGCCCACTGGGCCAGAAGGGAATTCATTTACTATTATATGGTGTTGGAGAAGACTCTTGAGAGTTCCTTGGACTGCAAGGAGATCAAACCAGTCAATCTTAGGAAATTAATCCTGAATATTCATTGGAGGAACTGATGCTGAGGCTGAAGCTCCAATACTTTGGCCACCTGATGCCAAGAGCAAACTCAGTGGAAAAGACCCTGATGCTGGGAAAGACTGAAGGCATGAGGAGAAGGGGATGACAGAGGATAAGATGGTTGGATGGTGTCACCAGCTCGATGGAGATGAGTTTGAGCAAGCTCCAGGAGATAGTGAAGCACAGGGAAGCCTGGCGCGCCGCAGTCCATGGGATTGCAAAGAGTCAGACACGACTCAGCGACTGAACAATGTATTATATATATGTGTGTGTGTATCCCTCCAGGCATTTCTCTCCCACCCCCGTGCATTCTTAATATCTATCTATTTACTCTTATTTTTAAAAAGACAGAAGATTTTCCGGTCAATCCAGTGGTTAAGGCTTCGTCTTTCAATGCAGGGGGCCCAGGGTTCAATACCTGGTCGGGGAGCTAAGATCCAATATACCTTGAAGCCAAAAAACCAAAACGTAAGATAGAAACAATACTGTAACAAATTAGATAAAGACTTTAAAAATGATCCACATCAAAAAAAATTTCTTAAAAAAAAATTTGGGGATCATGCTGCTCTGTTTTCTCATTTGCTTTTTTCCATCATCAAGGTCAAGGATGCTCCTGTTAGCAGCTGCCCACTAGCTCACGGCTCTTGGTGGCTGCCTGATGTTTGATCGAGTGGATACTGGAATTGATGTAGATCAGATTCCTTGGCCATTTATTGGGGGTGATGTTAAGATTCAGTCTTTTGGGCTACATGGTATGATATCACTTATCTGAATCTCAGAGATCCAGAATTTACGGCAAAAATGTTTATGAAATGGAGTCTGGTTGCCAAGGAAATTGACGGTGAGCAATGAGGTGGCAAAAAGTGCATTCATCACTGGATGAGAAAACGTGCCATGGGATTAAAGCGCCAGAGCGCAGGGAGGAAGCCGGGAGGCACTGGGCGGATGCAGGCACGCACAGACCTGGGGCAGTCCCTCCCAGGCCTCGCTGGACACCAGGCTCCCTTTTGGAAAATCCTGGGGGAGCGAGAAGGCCGACTGTGCTGGCCCTCCCCCAAGTCCTGTGGCGACATAGTGAGGCCCCATGGTGGGGACGGATGTCAGCTGCCCATATCTCGGCCCACTCGTCAGTCCCAAACTTTAAACACAGCTGGGCACAGACCAGAGCCCCAGACTAGCGGCCTGAGCATCACATGGACTCTGCTGGCCTCTCTCGGACTTTAGAAGCGGTTCCATGGGCCTCTGCAGGTCACAGCCACCCTGGAGAAGAATGTTCAGGAATGATTCGCTAAGAGTGATGCTGGCTTCAGGAATGGGGCCTCAGTGGGCAGGAGCAAGAGGGTGGTCACGGAGGCAGCTCTGTCCTGTTCTCTCCCCCAACCAGCCCCATTGGGCTCTTCTGAGAGGCTACTGTGGGCAGGCCAGGCCCTGGTGGGGCTGCAGAGCTTTGGAAATGGTTTACAGACACGTAGGAATAGAGCCGTGTTTCAGCATTTCTGCCAAGAACTCTGCTAAGGAATCTGCATAAAGCACATTTCCCGAGCGACAAAAAGAAAAGCAAGGTTTGGTTTCAGTCTTTGGGGTCGTTTGCTCGACCTGGCTGTGAACTCAGGCCCCTGGGGCCAGCTCTCCAGTCTTTAGGTTTGGGGCCAGGCCTGGGCAGGGACTGTAGACCGCCAGGCTCCTCTGTCCATGGGGTTTTCAGGGCAAGAATACTGGAGTGGGTTGCCATGCCTTTTTCCAGGGGATCTTCCTGATCCAGGGATGGAACTCAGGTTCAGGTGGCGCTAGTGGTAAAGAATCCAGCTGTCGATGCAGGAGACTTAAGAGACACAGGTTTGATCCGGGGTCAGGAAATCCCCTGGAGAAGGTAACTGTTACCCATGCCAGTATTCTTGCCTGGAGAATCCCACGGAGAGAGGAGCCTGGTGGGCTACAGCCCATGAGGTCGCAAAGAGTCAGACATGACTGAGCGACTAAGCAGGTGGCACGCATGGGCAAGGACAAAGGCTGGATGGGAGCAGGGCTGCCCTGTGCCTGCAGGATGCCCGGGCCTGTCCTGCAAACAAGAAGAAAGGGAGGGAGGGAGGTGGGGGTGCCCTGGACGGTTCACCTCCAGCCGGGAAGCTAGAGGAGGCCCGGGGTGTCCTGTGTTTAAAACAGCCTTCCATCTAAGTGAGACCCCAGCCTCCCGAAGAAGGAAAACATTCTGTAGAAAAGGAAGGAAAGCCTTTAAGGTGAATTAAGAGCCACAGAAAAATTTATATTTGACTCCAAAAAAACACTTGAGAAGGTTAAAAAAAAAAGCAGGAAATTCCATTCAAACACAAGTCAAACCAATGTAACGTGGTTTACAGATGGGCAGTTCTAGCTGGTGCCTCTCTGGACCTCAGAAGCAGAGAACAGTCAGTAGCAGCTCAGACACAGCAGACATAGCACGTATGCGCGTGAGCATGGCGCTCATGTCTGTTCATATGTGTATGTATGTAAGGGTTTGTGTATTTTTGAGTATATGTGCCCATGTTTCTGTGTGTGTCTACATGTATGGGTGTGTATGTGCCTCTGTGTGTGTGTGTCTGTGTGCGTGTCTCTGTGTGTCTGTGTGCATGCCTCTCTGTGTGTGTGTGTGTGTGTCTGTGTGCGTGTCTCTCTGTGTGCCTCTGTGTGTGTGCCTCTGTGTGTCTGTGTGCATGCCTCTGTGTGTGCGTGCCTCTGTGTGTGTCTCTGTGTGAGTGCCTCTGTGTGTGTGTCTGTGTGCGTGCCTCTGTATGTGTGTCTGTGTGTGTGCCTGCGTGCCTCTGTGTGTGTATCTGTGTGTGTGCCTCTGTAGCTCTGTATTTGTGTCCCTCTGAGTGTTTGTGTGTGTATGCCTCTGTGTGTGTGTCTCTGTGTGTGTGCCGCTCTGTGTGTGCCGCACTGTGTGTGTATTCCTCTGTGTCTGTGTGCATGCCTCTGCATGTGTGTCTGTGTGCGTGCCTCTGTGTGTGTGTCTGTGTGTGTGCCTCTGTGTGTGTATCTGTGTGTGTGCCTCTGTAGCTCTGTATGTGTGTCCCTCTGAGTGTCTGTGTGTGTATGCCTCTGTGTGTGTGTCTGTGTGTGTGTGCCGCTCTGTGTGTGCCGCACTGTGTGTGTATTCCTCTGTGTGTATGTGTGTGTGTGTGTGTCCACGTGTGGCCTAGTGGAGCAGCCTGGCAGCCTTCACAGGCTGACTTGATTCTGGCAGCAGTGCAGGGTTGGAACTGACCTTCTGAGAGGCTGGGGTGACTAGTTCCCCAAGTGACTGATGGCAGAGGTCTGACGGCCAGATCCCTGTCCAGAGGGCCTCCCCTGTCCAATTCCAGGGTCCCTGGGATGTCTTTGGGGGAGGCACAGATGCTACGTCTGGGCAGCTCTTTGGAACTCATACCCTCCTGCCCTGGGGGTTCAGCTCAGGTGAGGCAACTGTGGTCATTTCCGTGTTAACGGTGGAGCCTGGGGAGCCAGGGAGCGGTCAGCCACAAGCGCCAGGAGAGGACAGGCCTAAAGCCAAGTGGAGTTCAAGGGGCACAAGACCCACCTCCTGCAGTGTGTGAGCCCCCACATTCCTGTGCATGGTGGGCAGCCAGGAGGAGGTGGGGGTGCTGGGGGCTGACATGGGCAGAGGTACTAAAATGGGGCTGGGGGTAACCCAAAGCCCAGAGGGCCCCCCAACCCCAACGATCCAGCTGACCAAAGCGCCTGGAACCCTAACCCTGACCCTCTCCTCCCCCTGAGAAATGCAAGCCCCCTCCATCCCTCCCATTCAGGGCCCAGGTCTCCGGTGCCAGAATGAACACAACTAGTGAAAACATGAGTAACTGTGATCTCGAGAGCCTGGACTGAGTCTTCCAGGTAACCTATGTGCATGGGTGTGACTCCTGTGTTTCACACAAGAGCCCTAGGAGGAGATTCGAGCTAGTTCTGGAGGATTTGGGGCAAGGACAGGCCGGGGAGACGGTTACTGGGGCTCTGTCCTTTAACGGTCCTCAATCCACGAGCCACTTGAAGGCAAAATACAGACACTTCTCTGCCTGATTGCTGCTCTCATGGCCAGAGACCGGAAGCCCTCGGTCTCACAGCTCTCGGCAGGAGTTCTGAAAATTAATTAACGGCTTCTTTAACCCGCCTGTGTACAAAGAATGGAAGGCCTGGGGCTGGCTTCTGTACAGGGAGGGGCCAGTGGAGCTGGAGGAGAGGAGGATGAAGCAGGAGGCACCTGCCGCCCCCCTCCACCCGCCAGGCATCTGCTCCCCAGGTGGTGACTGGAAGACGGCTCTTCTCTTAAGTGTAGGCAGTGACTCAGCAGTGAACGCTTTTTGTGATCTCTGCCTGAACCACTTCCCACGTGTGGACAGTTCTACCCCATGGGGCTTGGTGGGAAGTGGGGCTTGCCTCCCACTGCAGAAGATGAAACAGCAAACGCTCACAGCAGTGGGTTGAATTGTGCCCCCGTAAGAGACAGGCAATGACATGGGGAAAAGCTATGATGAATCTAGAGAGTGTAATAAAAAGCAGAGACATCACTTTGCCAACAAAGGTCTATAGAGTCAAAGCTATGGTTTTCCAGTAGTTGTGTACGGATGTGAGAGCTGGAGCATAAAGAAGGCTGAGTGCTGAAGACCGATGCTTTTGAACTGTGGTGCTGGAGGAGACTCTTCAAGGTCCCTTGGACTGCAAGGAGATCAAACACAGTCAATCTTAAAGGAAATCAACTCTGAATATTCATTGGAAAGACTGATGCTGAAGCTGCTTCTCCAATCCTTTGGCCACCTGATGTGAAGAGCCAACTCATTGGAAAAGATCCTGATGCTGGCAAAGATTGAAGGCAGGAGGAGAAGGGGACGACAGAGGACGTGATGGCTGGATGGCATCACCGACTAAATGGACATGAGTTTAAACAAACTCCAGGAGATGGTGAAGGGCAGAGGAACCTGGCATTCAGCAGTCCATGGGCTGCAAAGAGTCGGACATGACTGAGCAACTGAAGAAGGGAGAGGCTCACATCCTGATCCCCAGAACGCAAGTGTGACTTGTTTAGGAGATGGATCCTGAGAGCGGATCGTCCTGGGTGAGGGTGGGCTCAAAATCCAGAGAGAGGTGCCTGATGCGGGAAGGTAGGGGAGACCTGAGTGCAAAGGAGGGCAGGGGGAGGCTGAGTGCAGTGACGGCCACACGCCAAGCCCCTGGGCAGCCTGGGAGCCACAGCAGGCTCGGGACAGGGTCCCTCCAGGAGGAACTGGCCCTGCGGCACCTTGACCTCGGCATCTGGCCTCCAGACTGTGGGAAAATTCATTTCTGTTGTTCCAACCACCTAGTTTGGGTGCTTTGACATGACAGCCACAGGAAACTAACATACTCAGTTTCTCTGGCCTTCCCTGCAGTGGGCAGGGGTAGGGCGCGGGGTGTGTGTGTGTTGTGTGTGGGCATGGGGTCCGTTCTGTCCAGACTCTGGACCTGCAGCTGATGTTTGCAATAGTGGCCACGAGCTGTGGGGGGGTCCCGACACTGATCTTGGGATGCTGGGGATACTGTACATCTGGGGCTCAGATCCGCCAGATCCGAGTCCTCACAACATCAGCTCTATGTGGGGTATGGGGCATTGCTCCTGCTGTACAGCTACTGAGGAGCCTCGTCCTGACACTCTCAGCACCCAGGGGACCCCCCCCCCCCACCCCTGCCTAATTCCTCAGAGGAAAAACCTCTTTTCTGCTCAATATGGCCACAACTGGTGTCTGTGGCAGTGGCTACAAGGCCAGCTGCTACAGCAGCTTTCTAAACTGCTCTTCCTTGAGCTTCCCCTCAAATCCCCAGCTTCTCATTGTGAAAGGTGCTGGTGAAAGCCCTAGGATGTCAGGGCTTGTTGTTCAGTCACTAAGTCTTGTTCAACTCTTTGCAACCCCATAGACTGCACAATGCCAGGCTTCCCTGTCCTTCACTATCTCCCGGAGTTTGCTCAAACTAATGTCCATTGAATTGATGACGCCATCCAGCCATCTCATCCTCTGTTGACTCCTTCCCCTCTTTCCCTCAATCTTTCCCAGCATCAGTCTTTTCCAGTGAGTCAGTTTTTCCTATCAGGTGGCCAAAATACTGGAGCTTCAGCTTCAACATCAGTCCTTCCAATGAATATTCAGGACTGATTTCCTTTAGGATTGACTGGTTTGATCTCCTTGCAGTCCAAGGGACTCTCAAGAGTCTTTTCTAACATCACAGTTCAAAAGCATCAATTCTTTGATGCTCAGCCTTCTTTACGGTATTTACTTTTCCAATTTGCTGAATGAACTCAAGCAGGTCGCTTAATCTCTTTGGCTCTTTCTCTGTCAATGGGGAAGGTAGAACTGTTTTTGCAGCTCTAATGACCAAATGGATTAAAAAACGCTGCTGCACTTTGAAAAGGGTGACTGTAAATCACGATTCAAGTTCTTTAGGCGAATTGGTTTTGGACACAATCGTGATTTTTTTTTTTTTCTTGGAAAAAACCAAGCAGTTCATACAAGGTATGAAAAGCGGACCTTCAATGAGTTAGCCAGGTAGAGGCTGCGATGCCATCCTGATAGCCTCACGTCTGGAGTCTGTTTACTCACACCGCAAGTCAGTAAATGCAGTGCCCAGGAGCCATTAACCTTGACATTAGCCTTGACACTGACAAAGAGCCATCTCTTTGTGCCCTGGGCGGGGAATTGTGGACCACAAGGAATTCAAGCACTGCCTCTTATTTTACGGATGGGACACAAAGGGTGACTGCCTGGAAGCTGTTATCTTCCGGAGTTTTAGCTACTTGATCACTGAGTCAGGCCTTGGTGGTCATTCAGTAGACATCTTCCCCTAAAACTGTGAAACCACAGAGTATGGGTTGCTGTGTTCTCATTTATGTAGAAAGGGACACACACAAGCTCTTCTGCAGAGGTTCCTCTCCGGGCGGGCCCGGTCTAGGAAGCCTCGTGGTTTCCTCTGCGCTCTTATTGCAAATTACTGTGTATTTCTAACATGTTGCGAGTTTCTGGGTTACTTTTAAAACAGAATAAAACGCTTAAGATTCATCACTCTTCTAACCTTTGTTAACTTCAAAGGTAAGTACTGAGTATTTCACAAAGACAAGACATTCGTTCTGAGCCTCACCTCCCCTGCCATCATCACGCACCATGGCTTAAGTGGCTTAATTTAAACTAGGGTTAAAAGACACATCAGCAAAAAGGCATCAACATGCCACTCACATTCGACGCGTTTCTCTAGCACTGCCAAGTGATTTGCAACTTCAGCTTTCAGCTCGTTGATTTTAAAAGCTCTGGGAAGGAAAAAAACAAAACAACATAACTCCTCAAATTCTCCAAGCTAAAGTGGGTTCAGTCAACATCTGCCGGCTCCTTGCCATGGTGAGGCCCACGGTGGGCTGGTGAGGGGTCCAAACAGAGGAGTTGCTTTTAAGGAACTCCTGGGAGTTGGAGACGGGCAGGGAGGAGGAAGAGGACACACTCTGGAATTATCTCGAAGGTGTATTTTTTAAGACCGGAACACAGAGTGGGCATGATTACTCCCCATACCTGGCTAGTGAGCAGATGCTCTCTGGGGAGGACCTGGGTTCTCTGCTCACCCCTGGCATGGACCAGCACTCACCCCCGCCCCACCCCTCAACCTCACCAACACACACCCTGTGCCACTGGGCAGAGAACACCTTAGGCAGCTGGTGTGCCCTTCTCTGGGATCCAACCCATTCAGTTCAACAACTCTTGGGCTTTAAGAAAATACCCTGTGCCTTCTCCCCATTTCAACTACCCGGGGGCAGTAAGGTGCCATAGGAGGTAACTGAGAAAACGCAAAGCATTGACTCCAGAACGGCAGAATAACTCAGAATGAAGAGTGAGCCAGAGATCCACACGGGATCTCTGCTGTCAGTTCCTGTAGGCTGAAGTCCTCGCCCCAGAAGAGCCAGCTGAGGACATTCTCAGCAACACGGGTTCTTACTCTGAAAGCACCAGCAGGAGAGCATCTCCTGGACCCCAGGCATGCTGGCTTAGTCACAGAATTCCCCAAAGGACCCCACCGGGCAGGTAGCTTCTCCGGGGAAGTGATGGCTGAGAGCCCGCCGGCTGAGATAGCCTCAAGGCAAAGGGCCCACCCACCAAGAAGAGAAAGAGAACCCAGCCCTGGAAAGGATGCATCCAGATTCTGTACCTTGAGAACTGCTCTGCCACCTGGGTCAGCACGTTCTGGATCAGTTCTTCTTTCTCTGCAGATGAGAAAAGAAAGACTGATGGAAAAGGGTGCACTCTGTGGACCATGGGCTGAACCCCAACACCGTGCCCAGGAGCTGCCTGGGTACCTGGGAGGAGGGGTGCTCTGGCCACTGGTCAGCAGCAGGGCCTCTCCTGGGCCTCAGGTTTCCCGTCCAGCTTCAGAGGCCCTTTCCCCTGGGACAGCTCTCAGTGGTGCCTCAGCAGAGTGGCCGGGGCTGTGAACCTCCTGCAGTCAGCACCAGCCATAAAAGCAGGCAGGACTGGTCTTTAAATACGGGACACTTTCATGCGGTGACCTGGTCCATTTTATGGGGGCAATTACTATGACGGAAAGTTCAAGGCATATTTTGAGTGCAACACACACTGTTCTCACGGTAGGTCCCAGAGAGAGGAAGCAGCTGGGGTGAGCGAGTTTGTCCCTCTGTTGCCTGGCACATAAAACTGGGCTGGGCGGCTGGGTTTACAAGGTTCAGACCCCAGGCTGTATGTAGCTGCCCATTTTCCTGTTTCCTGACCGGGCCCAGTTCAGGATGCCTCATAGAAAGGTGCGGAATGCATGGCACCATTCCAGCCACTCTATGCTCTTGGGAAGGGTGGGCTCTCCCCTTGGTTCCAGGTGACAGTTTAGTTCACACCCTAAAACTCTGGGGACCTAAACAAGGCTTCCTCCTGAACTCATGTAAGCTTCCATATAGCTTCTAAAACCGACACAAATCAAAACCAAGCCAAGCCTGTCCAGACAAACAAAATCCGCAATAATCCAATTTGGCAACAGGGCTCAAAAGCTAAAAATGTTCACGTGCTCTGATTTATTGTTTCCAATTCTAGGAAAAACCACATATATGGACACAAAAGATGTTCATCACGACGTTATTTAACACGGTGAAGACTGTAATGGCCTATATGTCCATCAAATGGACATCACTTATACCATTTAAATGTGGTATGGTGTATCTGTACTGTGGAAACATATTCTGCTACTAGGAATAATATCTTAGAAAAATGTTCATGCCTATTATAAAACTAAGAAAGTCATAATACAGTGTGATTCCATTTCTTAAAACTTGGGCGAGTATACTCCAAAATAATAATAGTAGTTACTTTTTGGTTGTAAGATTATATATAAGCTTTTTTCCTTATTTTTGTTTCTCTATATCTAATATACTTCTATAATAACTTATGTTAATTTCACAGAAGTATTTAAAAAAATAATCTAAAATAACCTCTAGGACCTGCCAAAGGAAAGAGTAGGCCAGATGACCCATGGTTTCCTCCGGCTTTAGCATCCTATGACTTGATGAGAAGAAGGAAAACGATGTCCCATCATATCTCTGGGAAATGCAAGGGTAAAAATGTCAGCCAGGAAACTTTATTGAGCCACATGTTGAGCTGATCAAAGTTCTATCCTTCAGAGAGGACCAGACCCCCCAGGGAAGAAAAATGGTGGCTCCATTGACAAGACCCACCAGTGAGAAGGCTTCACAGGCCTCCTTGGTGAACTTAGTAGTATTTTAGATCACTTACTCTGAAATCCTGGGCAAAAGTGTATCACATAACCTTGAAGAGTTAGTGGTCTGTCTCAGTCTTGAGATATATTTAAAAGTCCATCAACAGTTGCAGAATGCACATTCTTTTCAGGTGCCTCTGAAGTGAAGTCAAAGTCGCTCAGGTGTGTCTGACTCTTTGCGACTCCATGGACTCTACAGTCCATGAAATTCTCTAGGCCAGAATACTGGAGTGGGTAGCCTTTCCCTTTTCCATGGGATCTTCCCAACCCAGGGATCAAACCCAGGTCTCCTGCACTGCAGGCAGATTCTTTACCAGCTGAGGCACAAGGGAAGCCCTGTGCCTATGAAGCGTATACCAAAATAGACCATAGGTTGGTCTACACACACACACAAAACCCACAACAAATTTAAAAGAACCACAACCAAACAGAGTATGGTTTGTGACCTTTAAGAGAATCAAACTAGAAATCAGTAACAGAAAGATCTTCAAACACTTTGAAACTAAAGGACACACTTCTAAGTAATACATGGGTCAAAGAGGAAATCTTAGGGATACAAAAATAGACACCGAATGATAATTGCATTACAGAATTTTGTTGTTTTCTGCCAAGTAGAATGAGAACGAAAATACAACACATGAAAATTTAGCGGTGGGACACAGCTAAAGCAGTGCTGAGAGGAATGTTTATAGCACTGTATGCTTGCATTCTCAGAGAGGGAAACTCTTAATGCCATAATCTAAGAACCTAGAGAAAGAAAAGCAAAAATAAACCCCCAAGGACAGCAGAAGGAAGGATATAATAAAAAGCAGAAATCAGTGAAACAGAAAACAGAAAAGCAACACAGGAAATCAATGAAACAAAGGACTGGTTATTTAAAGATATCAACACATTGACAAATCTCTGGCAAGACTAAGAAACACAGAGAGAAGACACAGATCACCAGTGTCTGGGATGAAAGGGGAGACAGCACTACGGACCTTGCAGACCTCAAAAGGGGCAACAAGGAAACACGAGACATGACTCTAAACACAGAATCTTGATATCCTGGACAAAAATGGACCAGATCCGAGAAAAGTGTGACCCACCGCACTCCTCCAACATGAAGCACACGATGTGAACAGTCTGCAACTCATAAGGAAACTGTCCTTATTTTAAAAAAATCCCTCCAAAGAAATTTCCAGGCGCAAATGGTTTCACTGGAGAATTTTACCAAACATTTAGGGAAGAATGAATCAGTCCTTCAAGAATTCAACAATGTCTTCTAGACAACAGAAGAGAAGGGTACGTTTTTTGATTCACTTTATGAAGCTAGTATTAACCTGATACCAAATCTAACAAAGACAACAAAAAAAGAAAACTGCAAGTCAATATCCGCCATTAATATAAATGCAAAGATTCTTAACAAAATATCAGCAATTAGAATTCAGCAAAATATAAAAATAGAATAAGTGAGTTCAACATGGTCACAGTATACAAGATAAATATACAAATTGACTGTATTTATATACATTAGCAATGACCATGTAGACACTGAAATTAAAATCACAGCACCATTTATAAACACTTGAAAAAATTCAAATAACTTAAGTGTAAATAAAACATATGATGAAGCCGTGTGTTGAAAACTACAAAACTCTGGTAAAAGAAAGATATAAATGGTGAGACCTACCATTTTCATAAGAGTCTTGTGAGGGTGAAAGAGGAGAGAGAAATTGCTGGCTTAAAACTCAACATTCAGACTAAGATCACGGCATCTGGTCCCATCACTTCATGGCAAATAGATGGGGAAAAAGTGGAAGCAGTGACAGATTTTATTTTCTTGGACCCCAAAATCACTGTGGATGGTGACTGCAGGCATCTGTGGAGTTAAAAGACACTTGCTCCTTGGAAGGAAAGCTATGACAAACCTAGACAGCATATTAAAAAACAGAGATATCATTTTGCTGACAAAGGTCTGTAGAGTTAAAGTTATGGTTTGCCCAGTAATTATGTATGGGTGTGAGAGTTGAACCATAAAGAACATGAGCACTGAAGAATTGATGCTTTTGAACTGTGGTCCTGGGGGAGACTCTTGAGAGTCCCTTGGACTGCAAGGAGATTAAAGCAGTCAATCCTAAAGGAAATCAACCCTGAATATTCATTGGAAGGACTGATGCTGAAGCTGAAGTGTCACTACTTTGGCCACCTGATGTAAAGAGTCAACTCATTGGAAATAACCCTGATGCTGGGAAAGATTGAGGCCAGGAAGAGAAGGGGCTGACAGACAATGAGATGGCTGGATAGCATCACGGACTCAATGGACATGAGTTTGAGCAAGCTCCGGGAAATAGTGAAGGACCGGGAAGCCTGGTATGCTGCAGTCCATGGGGTCACAGAGTCAGACATGACTTAGTGACTGGGTAACAACGACAAAGGCAAAGTGGACTCTAGATGTAAAATAGGAAACTATAAAACTTAGAAAGAAATGGAGGAAAATCTTCAGATTCTTGGGCTAGGCAGAGGGTTCTCAGACTTGACAACAAAAACAATCCATAAAAGGGAAAATTGATAAACTGGACTTTATCAAAGGTAGAACTTTTCCTTTGGGAAAAATTCTGCTAAGAGATAAAAAGCTATATAGTCTGGGGAAAAAAATATTTGCAAATCATGTATCTGACAAAGACTTGAAAACAGACGGTGAAAAGAATAGGAAGAACTCAACAGTAAAAAAACAGAACAATTCAGTTTGAAAACGGGCAGGGCACAGACATTTATTCATCTGCTTGTTTTGGCTTGTGGGATCTTGGTTCCTGATCAGGGATTGAATCCCAGCCCCCACAGTGAACGCCCTGAGTCCTAACCACTGGACCACCAGGGATTGCCATGAGCAGACATTTTACTGAAGAGAAGATACAGATGGATGATAAGCACATGAAAAGATGCTGAGCTACATGAGTCATTGGGAAATGCAAAGGAAACCACACTGAAATATCACTGCACACTTATCAAAAAAGCTAAAAAAAATAAAAAATAAAAAAAGTGACAACCCCAAATGCTGGAAAAGATGTGGAGAAACTAGCTTACTCACACACTGCTGGTGGGAATGTAAACCAGAACAGCTATTCTGGAAAAGGGTTTGGCAGTTTCTTAACAAAACTAAATATACAATTACTGTATGACCTGCACCTGCCCTCTGGGACAGAGAAGTGACAGGTTATGTTTACACAGAAGTCGGTACACAATGTTCAGAACAGTTTTTATTTTCAATTGCCCTAAACCAGAAACAACCCAGATGCCCTTCAGTAGATGAATGAATAAACAAACTGTGTTCCGGCCACACCATGAAATATTACTCAGTAATAAAAAAGATTGAACTTGTGATACACATAATAGCCTGGATGCATTTCCAGAGAATTATGCTGAGTGAAAAAATTATGCTGAGTCAATCCCCAAACTCACTCATTTATACAACATTCTTGAAATGACAAAACTATAGAGATGGAGAACAGATTAGTAAGTGTCAAGGGTTAAGGGGCGGTGGATAAAGGGATCTGGATGATACTATAGAAAAGACACTTGCTCCTTGGAAGGAAGGCTATGACCAACCTAGACAGCCTATTAAAAAGCAGAGACATCACTTTGCTGACAAAAGTCTGTATAGTCAATGGTACAGTTTTTCTAGTAGTCAGGTATGTCTGTGAGAGTTGGATCAAAAAGAAATTTGAGTGCCAAAGAATTGATGCTTTCAAACTGTGGTGCTACAGAAGACTCTTGAGAATCCCTTGGACAGCAAGATCAAATCAGTGAATCCTAAAGGAAATCAGTCCTGAATACTCACTGGAGGACTGATGCTGAAGCTGAAGCTCCAATACTTTAGTCACCTGATGCAAAGAGCCGACTCATTGGAAAAGACCCTGATGCTGGGAAAGACTGAAGGCAGGAAGAGAAGGGGGTGACAGAGGATGAGATGGTTGGATGGCATCACCGACTCAATGGACATGAATCTGAGCAGACTCCAGGACAGTCAAGGACAGCGAAGCCTGGCATGCTGCAGTCTGTAGGGTCACAAACAGTTGGCGACAACTTAGCCACTGAACAACATAGAAGGACAGCACGAGGGCCCCTTGGGGGACGGGATGCTCTGTGCTTGGACTGCAGCAGTGTCTGGGGTGAGATCTTACTGCCATCTGAAGGATGTTACCGTACCAGCAAAAAGGGTACGGGGTGCCTGGGTCTCTGCATTTTTTCTTACAACTGCATGTGATTGTATAATGACTTAAAAAGAAGTTTAACAAAAAATTTAATAGATAGAATGGAAAGAAAAAGTTAAGGAGTAATTTTCCCTTGTCTTTTGAGGTGGGCTCCTTTGAACATTACAGGATTTTTTTAAGATTTTTTTTTTTTGATGTGGACTATTTTTTAAGTCTTCATTGAATTTGTTATAGTATTACTTCTGTGTTACATTTCAATTCTTTGGCTGAGAGGTGTGTCGGATCTTAGCTCTCCGACCAGGGCTCTAACTGCACCTCCTGCACTGGAAGTCTTAACCACAGGATTTTGATGCTGAAATTTAATTTCTACTTCAAGCACTTCATCCCATACCTTCCTTTTCCTGGCTGAATTCAAGGGTCAGATATTCACATGCCGGTCCATGTAACAGCTACACCTCAGCCCATGTGCCACCCATGTCAACAAATCTGATGTCTTCAGAAAGGGCACAGGCACAAAGGTAAGCTGGCAGGGAGAGAGCCCCAGGGTGCCGGTGCCCAGGTCATGGCACTTATTCTGCTGCCATCTCTGTAATTTCGCCCAGAGCTGCTTCTTCAGATCCTGCACAATCTACATTCCTGGGTAAGGGGAAAGGGCAAAGAAAAAAATGCCTCTGTGCAAAAGGCCAACCACACCCACACATCCATAAACACAGCCTGTTCAGGAAGTGGGTGCCTCCCCCGCCCCACCCCAGTGCACTGGAATTCCTGCCGCAGGCCACTGCTTCCTCCCAGGGGAGTTCTGAACTTAAATTGTGTGTAGAATACTCTGGGCAGAGCCTGGCCGGTGGTGCGCACTCCTGCCTTAGCTGTCACCACTGCTATACTATGTCATTAAAGGTTGCCAGCATCCACAGGTGGTGTCATTCTGTCACTAAGGGTCCCTGACAGCCACAGGTGCTGTTATGTCACTAAGGGTCACCAATAGCCATTGTTGTTCAGCTGCTAAGTTGTGTCTGACTCTTTGCTACCTATGGACTGTAGCACGCCAGGCTTCTCTATCCTCCACTATCTCCCAGAGTTTGCTCACATTCATGTCTATTAAGTCGATGATGCTACCTAACCATCTCATCCTCTGCCACCCCCTTCTCCTTTTGCCTTCAACCTTTCCCAGCATCAGCCTTTTCCAGTGAGTCAGCTCTGCATCAGGTGGCCAAAGTACCCGCGCTTCAGTTTTAGCATTAGTCCTTCCAATGAATATTCAGCATTGATTTCCCTTAGGATTGACTGGTTTAATCTTGCAGTTCAAGGGACTCTCAAGAGTCTTCTCCAGCATCACAATCCAAAAGCATCAATTCTCTGATGCTCAGCCTTCTTTATGGTCCAACTCTCACATCCATACATGACTGCTAGAAAAACCACAGCTTTGACTCTATGGACCTTTTCCGGTAAAGTGATGTCTCTGCTTTGTAATATGCTGTCTAGGTTTGTCATAGCTTTTCTTCCAAGCAGCAGCAGGCATAGGTGTTGAAACATGACTAAGGGACCCTGGCATCCACAGGTGTTGTTCCATCACTAATGGTCACTGAGCAGCTGTTCTATCACTGAGGATTGCTGGCAGCTACGGGCTCTCTGAAACCTTCTCTTGCTTTGAGTGCCTTCCCTGGTGTGTTCAGGGTCCCTGGGGTGACAGGCTGAACTCTGGGGGGGGGGCAGGGAACCATGTCCAGGCTGAGAAGCCGCAGCATCCTTCCTACAGTGTCCTGAAGGTGCTTTTCAGTTCCCCAGGGCCTCTGGAAGCCTCGGGTAGCCCTTAATTCCTGGATTTAGGGGCAACAAGTAGTTTTCAATTGCATATATGAGTCAGTCCCAACTTTGGTGGCCAAACCACACTGTATCAGGAAAAGCTGACAGTATGTATGTGCGTGCTAAGTCACCTCAGTCATGTCTGACTCTTGGCGGCCCCATGGACTGTAGCCCACCAGGCTCCTCTGTCCATGGAATTCTCCAGGCAAGAATACTGGAGTGGGTTGCGATTTCCTTCTCCAGGGGCTCTTCTCAACCCAGGGATCGAACCCCCATCTCTTCTGCATTGGCAGGTGGGTTCTTTACCACTAGCGCCACTTGTAGGAAACCCACTCTTTGCTAGACACTGCGTGGCATATACAGAATTTTAAAAATTAAAGTATATTCAAGTGCTTCTGCTTTGAGAGTTTTAGATAGCTTTAAGAATAAGCAGCCACAGAATGTAATTGGTATAGCCCCTATGGAGAACAGTATGGAGGTTCTTAAAAAAACTAAAAACAGAGCTAATATAAGACCCTGCAATCCCACTCCTGGGCATATATCCAGAGAAAAATATGGCCCGAAAAGATACATTCTCCACAATGTTCACTGAAGCACTGTTTACAATGGCCAAGACATTAAAACCACCTAAATGTCCATCGACAAAGGAATGGATAAAGAAGGTGGGGTGTATATATATATATACACACACAGTGGAAGACTACTCAGCCATTAAAAAGAATGAAATAAGGCCATTTGCAGCCACATGAGTGGACCTAGAGAGTGTCATACTGAGTGAAGTGAGCCAGACAGAGAAGGAGAAATGTCACATGGCATCCCGCATATGGAGACTCTAAAAAGAAATGATACAAACGAACTTAACTTACCAAGGAGAAAGAGACTCACAGACTTAGAAAACGAACTCATGGTTGCCGGGGTGGGGGAAGGGATAGTTGAGGACTCTGGGAAGACCATGTGCACACTGCTATATTTAAAATGGATAACCAACAAGACCTGCTGTATAGCACATGGAACTCTTCTCAACGGCATGTGCCAGCCTGGATGGGAGGTGGGGGAGAATGGAAGCATGTATACATATGGCGGGTCCCTTCACTGTTCACCTGAAACTATCACAACATTGTTAACTGGCTATGCCCCAACACAAAATGTCATTGTTGTCAAAATAATAATAATAAAATAACCATCCACACCAGGGATGCTGGCAGTTCAAGATTGGACATGACTGGGGGTCTTTGCGAGGGGTCATGCTGGTGTCCTACTGGACTGTTGAAAAGCCTTTGGAAGTTTCTGAGATAACCGAGAGAGAAAGTAAGACTGAGAGAACAGGAGTCAGCAGAATGCCTGCTGGTTCACAGAATGGAGGCTGCGGCGGAGGCGGCCCACGGCCACGGGTGACCCACGTGTTCTCCAGAGAAGACTCTGCTCCGTGAGAACAGCTGACGTATCATCAGAAGTGTCCCCAGGTCTAGGACATGCTACTGAATGTCTAGGATGCTACTCCAAGCTCACCACGATTTAATGAGTGCCCACGGCTTTAACTAAGGCAAAGATTTAATGAAGGCCAAACGGTCAGCCGTCAGCACAGAGGTCTCGTCACCAGCCTCTGCAGGTCTGGGCTGCTCTCTCCCTGCTCACACCTAGACAGGACTGGCTTAAATATGCTGGGGGCCTCGTCCGCTGACCTCCTGGGTAACTGGCCCTGCTGGGTAGATGCTGGGGCTAGCAGAGTCTCCCACCTATTACGGAACAGTTGCGTTTAGTTCCAGAACCATCTTGCAGTCTGGCAGCATCTGAAATGGGTTTTATGGATATTTCCAGACTGTGGCTCTCTATCAGGGTGGCCCTCAACCTGACTTGGGCCAGAACTGAGGGATCAGGAGCAGCCCACCCCCTGGAGACTGGTGCAGAGTTGCCCAGTGGGGGTTGTGGGCAGGACTCTGCCTGTGGGCTGGCAGGATGGGTACCCTTCCCCATGGTGTTTCTTCAGCTGCCCCCGTGAGTGGCCAGAACAGCATCCATGCCTGCCTTCCCCCGGTGCCAGAGGCTGCTGCCCGACTCTGCTGCTGTGCACGCTTCAAGGAACCCGCCTCCGCCTCTCCCAGCCCTTCCAGGAATTGTTTGCTTCAGACAAATCTGCAGCGCAGAGTGGCATAAAAGTCAGGTTTAACTGATTGACAAGACAGCCAAACCCTCCAATTCCTACTTCAGAGGTCAGCTGAAGGCGATGCCCTGGCCAGCTAGGCCAGTCAGCGGACAGGTACTGCTCTCTCCATGCCGTGCTGGGCGGCACAGAACAGTGGACAGAACGCTGGACTGTCCATGGCCATTCCTCCATCCTCCGCACACCCAGGCTGGTTGGCACATGTACCATCCTTCCTGAGGGCAAATGGGAGACAACCACAGCCCTAATAACACTCTGGCCCCACACCTGTGTCTGCAGGGAGGCGGCCTGGGGACATCAGCACGGGTTCTGGAAACTCAACCCCCAACAGCGTCATGAGTAACACCTGTGGGCACGTGTGTGCTGCCTGGAGTCCACCGTGAGTCCCAGTCTCTCCTGATACATCTGTATAAGTGTTGCACAATATTTTTACTGTGTCTCCATGCTGTCAGTATGATGCACAAACTGTCTCACTTTATCCGTCTCACCCAAAGCCCTGAGCACCCTTCAAAAAATATACTTAACTGACTCCCTCCCAAAGCTTTTTCTAAAAACATGGATATTCCTTCATAAGGGCACGTTTTGCTTTTGCATTAGAGAAAATCACCCCCATCTGAGACCCTGAATATTGGGGGTGCATTTATTTCCAGAGCTGTGTGTAGGTAGGGCCGGGAGGGGACTTCCTGTCTGTCCCCTCCCACCCCTCCTTCTGAGGGTGGCATTGCCCCTCTCCAGGGAAGAAGGGGGGGGACTCACCTCTGCTCCACTTTTGCTCTCCTGGCCCCTCCAGCCAGCGAGGCCATTCTAGCCCCGGGCACAGTCATGGCAATTCGCTGTTTATGGAGGTCATAAAACAAAGAGCAGAAGGAGGGCGCTTCCTTTACAGCCCAGGAGCACAATAAAGTGGGATGATGAACAGTGGCCTGGCCTCCCTGCTTAAAGGGACAAGCACCGTTTCCTCTGTTTGTCCTGCCAAGAAATCACCCTCGGCTATTGGCGGCCAAAGGGATGTTCCAGGCGATGCTCAGTGTGGCTTCGTCTAGATGCTTTCACTTCCTGGTAGCCATTCTGATGAGACAAAGAAAGCGAAGGGGACCCTGGGGCCCTGGCGACCGTATCTGATGTGGGGAGAGTGTCTCCTACATAGCTGTCTTGGCTGAGCCCTTGCAGGCTCGCTGCAGACCCGCCAGCCCTCGGCGGCAGGAACTGGACTGTGTCCCCTTCCGTTCTGGAGCTGGGATTCGAGCTCTGCATAGCTGAGTCTGACCTCAGATGTCTGGGCACAATTCCTCCCTTTGCCCTCCTCTCCCTTTAGGCTCAGTTTTTGAGAAAAATGTCTCAGAGGGAGTAGCTCCTGGGACAGACAGCAATGCAACTTTATTGTTTCATGATTGCAACAACCACGGCCGTCTTTATGGAGCACTTCCTAGATTCCAGGCACTGTTCTGAATGGTTTGTACATGCTGATCATGTAAGGCTCCTAAGAGCCTGAAGCGGCTGCTGATGTAGCGAGAAAGCCTCGGTGT
Organism: Ovis aries; assembly: GCF_016772045.2. NCBI lineage: Eukaryota > Metazoa > Chordata > Mammalia > Artiodactyla > Bovidae > Ovis > Ovis aries. The sequence continues at coordinate 263,671,761 of NC_056054.1, read as the reverse complement.
GACTCGGCCAGACCCCCTGGTGCACCCCAGGCATGTTCCCACGTGGGCTGCAAAGACAGGCAGTGTCGCCTGTGATTATATATCTTTTTCTTTTCCCTTATATTTCTTCTGATTTTTGCTTTATGTACCTTTGTTTCTCTGTTCTTAAGTGTCTAATAGTTTATGATGTCTATCTTCTTTGTGAATTGTACCTTTTATCACTAAAAATGTAAGAGAAAAGCAAATATTGTCTATTAATGCATATGTGTGGAATCTATAAAAACAGATGAACTTATTTGCAACACAGCGAGGGTGGAAGGTGGGGTGGGATGAAACGGGAGACTGAGACTGGCATATATACGCTACTATGCAGAAAAAACGTAACTAATGAGAACCTACCGTAGAGCACAGGGAACTTTACTCAATGCTCTGCGGTGACCTAAATAGGAAGGAAATCCAGAAAACGGGGATATAGTATACATGTGACTGATTCACTTTGATACACAGAAGAAACTAGCACAGCACTGTAAAGCAACTATACGCCAATAAAATAAATTAACAATAAAAGTTAAAAGGCATCAACATAAAAAAAATGAAGATGGGCAGTGTCTCGCTGACCCATGAGGGCAAAGACATTCTGCATACTGGCCTCCTCTCTGAGAACATTCCCCCGCCCTCTGCCACCATGGTGTGATGAGGGGGGTGGACTTTTGAGAGAGAAGGACACCCTCAGAGGAATCTGAAGCTGAGAAGTAGCCGCTGACTGACGGTACATGCTGGCGGGACTTTGTCCATTATGTGATAACCTCATGTGTCTTGGTGATAGGACACCCTGTGGGAAAGTAGCATTACGGTGAGGCCACAGGGAGTCCACCCTGGACCACTGTGTCTGGGCTTTGACGGTGTGCAAAATGACCCCAGAAGATGGGTGTCAGCAAGAAGTCTCTTAGGGTCAACTCTGATCGAAGAAGGTGATGGATGATGGAGGCCTCATCTGACAGGAGGACTGACAGGAGGACTCTTGCAAAACTCTATCAGAAACTGAGCAGAACCAAAGGTTCTCCCCCATCTGCTGCATAATTGTAGAGGCTGCACAAGATAAATTAAAAATAAAAAAACCCCAGATGACACAGAGGTTGAAATGAGCATGTACTTATAATTGCCTTTCATGTGGCAATTATAAGTATTGGGTTAGTCAGAAAGTTCATGGAGGTTTTTCCATAACATCTTATGGGAAAATACAAAAGAACTTTTTGGCCAACTAGGTGGCTCAGTGGTAAAGAATTTGCGTGCCAACATGGGAGGTGGGGGTTTTATCCCTGGGTTGGGAAGATCCCTAGGAGGAGAAAATGGAAATCAGCTCCAATATTCTTGCCTGAAAAATTCCATGGACAGAGGACTCTGGTGGGCTACAGTCCATGCAGTCACAAAGAGTCAGACAGGACTGCGTGACTGAGCATGCAGTACACCCAAAAACTAAACGCAAAGATTCTAGTGAGTGGTAAACAGATAGGGGATCTTAAGAGGAGAATCTATAAACAAGAACATGACATTGTTGAATTTAAAAATATATCTGACATTAAAAAATCATGGATGGGCTTATAGCAGTTTGAAGAAGAACAGTCAGGGAAATTGAGGATCCATCATCAGGAACTCTCCAATCTGAAGAGCGGAAAGAAAAGAACATTAAAAAAATAACAGAGCCAGTCACTTGAGGGATAAGAACAAATGTTTTAACTACATGTAACTAGTCTCAGAAAGAAAGGGGAGAGAATGGAGCATTAAATACGCTTCATGAAATAATTGTGGCAATGTTTACAAATTTAATGGAAACAAATTTATACACCATGGAAGCTCAACAAAGAACACCAAGCAGGATAAGCCAGAAGAAAATGAGGGCAAAGCAGGGTCTAAGTGCTGAAGCCCACGGATAAAGGAAAAACACCTTCAAAGTGTCCAGAGAAACGGGACACCTTTGCAGGGGAACAATGATGGAAGATGAGCCGGCTGGATGGCGTCATGGATTCAATGGACACGAGTCTGAGCAAACTCAGGGAGACGGTGAAGGACAGGGCAGCTGGCTGTCCTGCCCACATGGAAGCATGCTGCAGTCCATGGGATCACAAAGAGCTGAACACAACTGAGCAACTGAACAATAACAACAAAATGAAACAATAAAAGCTGACTTCTCACCAGAAACAGTGGAAGCCAGAAAAAAAAATGGACATCTTTAGACTCCTTCTAAATAGAAAAAAAAAAAAAAAACCCTGATTGCAGCAACCTATACCCTGAAAAAGATTTCAAAATGAGGGCAAAACAGAGGCAAATTCAGAGAGGCAAAAGCTGAAAGAATTAGTCACTAGCACTTTGTACTTCAGGAAATGTTAAAAGAAAAAAGAAAGATTTCAGGCTGAAGGGCTGTAACACTACTCAGGAGTCGGAATCTACAGGAAAAGGAAAAAAGCAGCAGAATTGGCAAAAAAAATTATCTTTAAGTTTCTTTTAATCATTTCTTCAAAAGACAGCTGGCTGTTTAAAAATCTCAATACTGTATTATGGAGTTTATAATGGATGTAAATTGTCTTAGTTGCTCCGTCTGCTGGAACAGACGCCCAGAGACTCAGTGGGTTGTAAACAACAGACATTTGCTTCTCACAGTGTTGGGGCTGAAGTCCAAGATCACGGCACCAGCAGAGTCAGTGTCTGGGGAGGGCCCACTGCCAGGCACATAGATGGCCACTGCTCCACTGTCCTCACAGGGCAGAAGGGACGAGGGAGCTCTCTGAGGTCTCTTTCGTTGTTTAGTCGCTAAGTCATGTCTGACTTTTTGTGGCCCCGTGGACTGCAGCCCACCAGGATCCTCTGTCCATGGGATTTCCCAGGCAAGAATACTGGATCTCCTTTATAAGGGCACTAATCCTGTTCATTGAAACTCCAGTACTTGGGCCACCTCATGTGAAGAGTTGACTCATTGGAAAAGACTCTGATGCTGGGAGGGATTGGGGGCAGGAAGAAAAGGAGACGACAGAGGATGAGATGGCTGGATGGCATCACTGGCTCGATGGACGTGAGTTTGAGTGAACTCCAGGAGTTGGTGATGGACAGGGAGGCCTGGCGTGCTGCGATTCATGGGGTCGCAAAGTCGGACATGACTGAGCAACTGAACTGAACTGAACTGAATTCTATTCATAAGGGCTCCACTCTCATGACCTACTCAGCGTCCAAAGGCCCCCCCTCCAAATGCTATCACACTGGTGGTTAGGATCTCAACATGTGAATTTGGGGGGGACACAAGCATTCAGTGTATAGCATAGACGTCATGTATGGATGTGAGAGTTGGACTGTGAAGAAAGCTGAGTGCTGAAGAATTGATGCTTTTGAACTGTGGCGTTGGAGAAGACTCTTGAGAGTCCCTTGGACTGCAAGGAGATCCAACCAGTCCATTCTGAAGGAGATCAGCCCTGGGATTTCTTTGGAGGGAATGATGCTGAAGCTGAAACTCCAGTACTTTGGCCACCTCATGCAGAGTTGACTCATTGGAAAAGACTCTGATGCTGGGAGGGACTGGGGGCAGGAGGAGAAGAGGACGACAGAGGATAAGATGGCTGGATGGCATCACTGACTTGATAGACGTGAGTCTGAGTGAACTCCAGGAGTTGGTGATGGACAGGGAGGCCTGGCGTGCTGTGATTCATGGGGTTGCAAGGAGTTGGACACGACTGAGCGACTGAACTGAACTGAACTGAACTGAACTGAAAGTGAACTGTGGCAATAGCTCAAAGGTTGTGGGGAGGAATTCTACTGTTGCAAAGTCCTTACTTTTTATGTGAAGTGGTACAACGTTAATTTTAAATAGACTAAAAAGTTAAGGATGATTTAAAAATGGGCAAAGATCTGAAAAGACAGTTCAAGGGAAAAAGATATCCATGTGGCAAGTAAACATATGAAAAGATGCTCAATAGCATCAGGGAAGTGCAAATTAAAACCATAATGAGATATCACTCACACCTATTAGAATTGAAAAATAGCAAAAAAAAAAAAAACAAAAAAACCAAAAACCCACATCAAAAACACCAACACCACCAAATACTAGTGAGGATACGGGGCAACAGGAACTCTCATTCATTGCTGGTGGAAATGCAAAATAGTACAGTCACTTTGGAAGGTAGTTTGGTGGTTTCTTAAAAAATTAAATGCACGATTGAGCAACTGCACTCCTGGGTATTTACCCCAAACAATTGAAACCCACAAGAAGGCAGAAGAAGAAGAATCCTGGATCCAAGATCAATAAAAGACAAATGACTGGGCTTCCCTGGTGGTCCAGTGATTAAGAATCCACCCGCCAGTACAGGGAACACAAGTTCAATCCCTGGAATGATTCCACATGCCTTGATGCAACTAAGCCCATGCACCCCAACTACCGAAGCCGGAGCACCCTAGAGCCTGTGGCTCTGCAAGAAGAGAAGTCACCGCAATAAGAAGCCCACACACCACAGCCAGAGAGCAGCCCTCTCTCATTGCACACAGCAAAGAAGAGCCAGTGCACCCAAGAAGGAAATAAATACAGGAGAAAACCAATGGCAACATTCACCCAAATGTTTACAGCAGCTCTGTTCATAGTGGCCCAGACTTTGACTCACTCAAGACATCCTTCAGTAGGTGAAGGAATAAACAAACTACAGGATATTCATGGAACGTTAATCAACACTAAGAAGACATGAGCTATGACGCTATGACAAGGTATAAAGGAAACTTCCTCAGTGAAGGAAATCAATCTGAAAAGGCTGCAGACTGTATGATACCAACTATAGATATTCTGGAAAAGGCACCACTGCTAAGTCACTTCAGTCGTGTCCGACTCTGAGCGACCCCATGGAGGGCAACCCACCAGGCTCCCCCGTCCCTTGGATTCTCCAGGCAAGAACACTATGAAGACATTAAAAAGATTCGTAGTTGCCAGGGGTCCAGGGGAAAGGACAGATGAACAGGTGAAGCACAGAGAATTTTTAGGGCAGAGAAACTACTCTGTATGACTCTGTAGTGGTGAATGCAGGTCATCATGCATCTGAAAACCCAGACTGTATACCACAAAGATTGAACCCTGATATTAACTATGGACTTTGGTTGACAATGACGCGTCAGTGTTGCTCACTGATTACAATGTATGTAAAGCTCTAAGGCAGGATGTTGATGGTGAGGGAGGCTGTGTGAGTGTATAGGGAGGGAATATGGGGGAACTCTTCGTGCTTTTCACACAACTTTGCTTTTTTAATTGGATCTTCAAAAAAAGAAAGCTTGTAATTAAAAAAAAAAGGTTAAGGATACATAGTGAAGTATAACAACCAACTAAAAGTTATGCTAAAAAGTAGAGGTAAAAGAGTCAATAGAAGAAATAAAATAGAATACAAAATTTATCCAATGAATCCAAGAGAAGGAAGAAGAGAAGGAACAGGAAACCAAACCCAAGATCAAAAAAAAAGGTACCATGATAAACTTAACCTTGAGCATATCAAGAAATACATTACACACAAATGAATATAGGTACTCTTGCCTGGAGAATCCCAGGGACAGAGAAGCCTGGTGGGCTGCTGTCTATGGGGTCGCACAGGGTCAGACATGACTGAAGTGACTTAGCAGCAGCAGTAGCAATACCCAAATTACATAAAACCTTTTAGAAAATAGAGAAAAAAGCAAACCTCCCAATATATTTTATAAAAACTTGACAAAGACATCACAAGAAAAATGGCGTAAGCCAACATCCCATATAAGCATGGATACAAAAACTCCTTGACATATTATTACAAATAAAATAGAGCAATATATAAAAGGAGAATACATCTTATATCAGAGTAGAGGATCGGTATACCTCTTGTTAAATTTCTTCCCAAATATTTTCCTAGGAATACTTCCTGAGAATACAAGTGGAATTATCCCAGAAATGCAAAGCTGTTTTAGCATTTGAAAATCAGTCACTATAATTCACTATCTTAACAGAATAAAGGAGAAAAAAAAATCATGTCATCCCAGTAGATGCAGAAAGAACACGTAACAAAACTTAACACCTGTTTATATATGGAGAAGGAAATGGCAACCCACTCCAGTACTCTTGCCTAGAAAATCCCATGGACGGAGGAGCCTGGTGCAGGCTACTGTCCATGGGGTCGCAAAGAATCGGACATGATTGAGTGACTTCACTTTCACTTTTCACTTTATATTGAGAAAACAACCTTTAGAAAACTAAGAATTAAAAGAAACTTCCTCAACCCATCTCAGTAGGTACACAAAGAACATCTGGCAAAATTTAACAGAGAATTTTGTCAAAGACCATTTGACAAAAAGAACTCTGATCCTCAATCTGATAAAGGACACCTACGAAAAATCTATATCTCATGTCACACCCAACGGTAAAAAAGTGGATGCATATTCCTTATGGTGGGAATGAGGTAAGGATGTCTGCTGTCTTGTATTGCAGTTTCAACCAATGCAATAAGACAAGTAAAAGAAATAAAACCCCCAAAGACTGGAATGTAGGAAGTAACACTGTCTTTATTATTAGAAGATATGATTGTTTCTATGGAAAAATCCTACCATTCTGTAAAATAACCAGAAATAAATCATGAACTAATAAGCAATGTCACAAGATCCTATGTCGATACACAAATATCTACGGAGGAGGAAGGGGTGTGTGTGGGGGATGAATTGGGAAATTGGGACTGACACACACACAGTATTGATCGTTGCTGTTCAGTCTCTAAGTTGTGTCCGACTCTTTGCAACCCTATGAATTGCAGCACACCATGCTCCTTTGTCCTCCACTGTCTCCTGGAGTTTGTTCAAATTCATGTCCATTGAGTTGATGATGCTATCTAATCATCTCATCCTCTGCTGACCCCTATCATTTGGCCTTCAATCTTTCCCAGCATCAGGGTCTTTTCCAATGAGTTGGCTCTTCGCATGAGGTGGCCAAATATTGGAGCCTCAGCATCAGTCATTCCAACGAATATTCAAGGTTGATTTCCTTTAGGATTGACTGGCTTGACCTCCATGCAGTCCAAGGAACTCTCAAAAGTCTTCTCTGGCACCACAGTTCAAAAGCATCAATTCTTTGGTGCTCAGCCTTCTTTATGATCCAACTCTCACATCCATACATGACTACTGAAAAACCATAGCTTCGACTAGATGGACCTTTGTTGGCGAAGTGATGTCTCTGCTTTTCAATATGCTGTCTAGGTTTGTCATAGCATTCCTTCTAAGGAACAAGCATCTTTTAATTCCATGGCTGCAGTCACCATCCACAGTGATTGTGGAGCCCAAGAAAATAAAGTCTGTCACTGTATCAATTTTTCCCCATCTATTTGCCATGAAGTGATGGGACAGATGCCATGACCTTCGTTTCTTGAAAGCTGAGTTTAAAGTCAACCTTTCACTCTCCTCTTTCACCTTCATCAAGAGGGTCTTTAGTTCCTCTCACTTTCTGCCACTGCAGTGGTATCATCTGCATATCCGAGGTTGTTGATACTTCTCTCAGCAACCTTGATTCCAGCTTGTGATTCATCCAGCTTAGCATTTCGCATGATGTACTCTGCATAGAAGTTAAATAAGCAAGGGGACAATGCATAGCCTTGTGTATTCCTTTCCCAATTGTGAACCAGTCAGGTGTTCCATATCCAATTCTAAGTGTTGCTCCTTGACCTGCACACAGGTTTCTCAGGAGACAGATAAGGTGGTCTGGTATTCCCATCTCTTTAAGAATTTTCCACAGTTTGTTGTGATCCACACAGTCAAAGACTTTAGTGTAGTCAATGAAGCAGAAGCAGGTGTTTTTCTGGAACTCATTTGCTTTCTCCATGATCCAACAAATTTTGGCAACTTGATCTCTGGTTCCTCTGCCTTTTCTAAATCCAGCTTGTACATCTGGAAGTTCTAGGTTCACATATTGTTGAAGCCTAACTTGAAGGATTTAGAGCATTACCTTGCTGGAATGTGAAAGGAGTGCAATTGTGCAGTAGCTTGAACATTCCTTGGCATTGCCCTTCTTTGGGGTTGGAATGAAAACTGACCCTTTCTAGTTCAGTGGCCACTGCTGAGTTTTCAAATTCCTTAGCACACTGAGAGTAGCACTTTAACAGCATCATGTTTTAGGGCTTTAAATGGCTCGGCTGGAATTCCATCACCTCCACTAGCTTTGTTAGTAGTAATGCTTCTTAAGGCCCACTTGACTTCACACTCCAGGATGTCCAGCTCTAGGTGACCGCATTATTGTTATCCAGGTCAAAAGGTCATACCTTTTTTGGTATAGTTCTTCTGGGTATTCTTGCTACCTCTTCTCAATCTCTTCTGCTTCTGTTAGGTCCTTACCTGCTTCTGTTTCTGTCCTTTATTGTGCCCATCTTTTCATGAAATGTTCCTTTGAGCTTCAGTTTTCTTGAAGTGATCTCTAGTCTTTCCCATTCTATTGTTTTTCTCTATATCTTTGCACTGTTCATTTAAGGAGGCCTTCTCATCTTTCCTTGTTGTTCTCTGGAACTTAGCATTCAGTTGGGTATATCTTTCTCCTTTTCCCTTTCATACTATAGACAAAATAGATAACTAATGAGAACCTACTATGTAGCTCCGGGAACTCTACTCAGTGCTCTGTGGTGACCTAAATGGGAAAGAATCCAAAAAAGAGGGGATATATGTGTACATAGAGCTGGTTGCCTTTGCTGTGCACTAGGGACTAACACACACCACACTGTAAAGCAAGTATACTTCAATAAAATATTCATTTTAAAAATATACAAATATCTCCTGTAGTTTTTATAAAAGAGAAGCAAACAAATGGGAAATTAAATAAGATCTCACTTATGCTAGAAAACAGAGAATGCTGAGAAACAGACTTAACAAGAAGTATGCAGGACCTTCATCCTGAAAGCTCTAAGTCTTGCTGAGTGGAGGGATGTACCATGCTCATGGCTGGAAGATTTAATATTGCTTAGATGTTATTGTTCCCAAATTAATCTATATATTGAATGCAATCCAAGTCTAACTCAGAGAAGACTTTTTGAAAGAAACTGACAAGTTGATTCTTCATTCTAAAATTTGTAGGGAAAAGAAAATGACCCAGGGAACCAAAATAATCCCCAAAGAAGTACAGATGTGGAAGATTACTGGATTCCAAGCTCTAGCAATTGAAGCTGTGTGGTCTTGGTGTCAGGACAAACAGATGCGCAAAACAGAACAGAGCCCAGAAAGGGACCCACACATGACTCGATTAATTTTCAACAAACATGCCAAAGTGGTTCAAAGGAAAAGGAAACTCTTTTTTAAAACGGGGTGCTATGACAACTGGATACATGTATGGAAAAAAAAATAGTCAACCCCTTACTTCACACCATACACAAGATTAATTTGAAAGGGGTCACAAATTAAAATATACCAACTATAACCCTAAATTTCCAGAAAATGTATCTTCATGACTTGGGGTAGAGAAAGGATTCTTAAAGAAGACACAGGAAGTACTATACATCAAGAAAACTTGCGTGATTGACTTCATCAACGTAGAAACTTCTGCTCATCAAATGACTGCTTCAAGAAGATGAAAAAGGTAAGTCACAAATTGGGAAAAGATATTTGCTATATACATCTCACAAATGAGTGCATCCAGAATATATGGTTTTCCATAAACCAGTGGTAAACACTGGGGCTTCCCAGGTGGCTCAGTGGTAAAGAATGCCTGCAATGCAGGAGATCCAAGTTCGATCCCTGGGTTGGGAAAATCCCCTGGAGAAGGACATGGCAACCCATTCCAGTAATCTTGCCTGGGAAATCTCATGGACAGAGCAGCCTTGTGGGTTACAGTCCACAGGGTCCCAAAAGAGTCAGACACTACTGTGTGACTAAACAACAAGTGATAAAAACTAGTACAACAGTCTAAAAAATGCACAAAATGCCTGGAATAGACACTTCCCAAAGTAAGATATTCAAGTACTCAACAAGCACAGGAAAACATGCTCAGCAATTATTAAGTCATCTGAGCAATGTAAATTTAAACCATAAAGAAGTAAGATTTTACGCCTACTTGAATGTCTAAAATTAAAAACACTCAGAATGCCTGGTGTTAGGTTGGATATGACAACCGGATCACACATACACTACTGGTGGGAACATGAAATAGTACTGCCACCTGGGAAAACAGTTAGCCATATGGACTAGCATCACTTCTAGGTATTACCCAAGGTAACTGATGAATGTGTGTATAAGAAGACATTACAATGCTCACCACAGCTAAACCCCAAGCTGGAAATGTCCATCCACAGGAGAATTACTGGCCAGCTATGGCGCGCTCATGAAATAGAATACTACTCAGCGACACGAGGAGATCAACCCAGTCCATCCTAAAGGAAATCAACCCTGAATACTCATTGGAGGGACTGAGGCTGAAGCTCCAATACTTTGGCCACCTGATTCGAAGAACCGACTCACTGGAAAAGACCCTGATGCTGGGAAAGACTGAGGGCAGGGGAGAAGGTTGTGACAGAGGATGAGAGGCTTGGTATCATCAATGGACGTGAGTTTGAGCCAACTCTGGGAGACAGTGAAGGACGGGGAAGCCTGGCATGCTGCAGTCCATGGGGTTGCAAAGAGATGGACATTGACTTAGGGACTAAACAACAACAGAGATAGAAAGTAAATAAACTACATGTGTGAATCTTAAAAACACGATCCTGAAGGAGAGAATGCAGGCATAAAAGAGCACATTCTCGTGAAATTTAAGAACAGGAAAGAGCAATCTGCTGGTGGTGAAAGAAGTCACACAGAGGCTTCTGATGGTGTGTGGGAACTGACTTGAAAAGAAGCACAAAGGAATCTTTTCTGGGGCGATGGAAACATTCTTTGTCTTGGCTGGGGTGGTGGCTGCGCACTTTCATCAAAGTTCATCACAGAGGACCCTTCACGTGTGTGCATCTCAGCGCACAGTTAGGGAGACATGGACGTATGCGTGGGGTGTGTGGCTGTCACAGACGCCTGGAGGCAGAGAGAACGGTTTGCCTCCCGGAGGTACTACATAGAGGTTCCTCGGTATTCGCAGGGGATGGGTTCCAAGACCCCGCCCCCCAAGGATACCAAAGTCTGCTGATGATTTTGGTATCCTGAGTCGGTCCTCAGCATCTGTGGATGTGGAGCCCGTGGACACCACCCGCCAGCTGGACCAGATTCTGTTGCCATCACGTGCGGATTCTGTGTTCAGTATCTCTGTTTGCTGCCACACTGCTGACACTGATGTCCTCAGTGTTCCTGAAGCTGGCTAGACCACCCCACAGATTGTGTGAACATGCGATTCCATAAAGCTACGGAAAACAGAAGTGGACTAAGCTCAGAAACCTCACAGGAGAGTGGGAGCACTTCATTTCACACGCTGAACCCTTTTTGTTTTCAAAAGAATGCAAGTAAAGATGACTAAGGCTAGGATGACCGAGCTGTGGGCCATGAAATTGCACTAAAAATAGAAAATATTATTAAGAACCATTATTATTGCTTCTAAGCAACATGCTTGTGCTCAAATGTCAAGCGTTAACTTGACTGGCAAGGGAAAAGCGAGCCAGACCTCCGTGTGTAGTTTCAGGCCTTAGGAAGCACTCCTGCTCTATTAAAATTCAACAATTCCAGAGAGATGCAGTCAGCCATGCAAACATGCCCTTTAGGGCATTTTAAATGATAGCACCATTTAGCGAGTGCTCCCCGAGTGGCAGGCGGCGTGCTGAGCAGTTTGCGTGAATTACTTCATTTATCCTCAGAACTGTGCATCCTGACATCTGCTTTTGCAGGGAAACGGCAGTGCAGTGTGGTCGGCTCGCTTTTCCTGAGGCCACTTCACCCAACTGACCACTGAACGAGGGTAGGTGGGCAGTCCCTGTTTCTTAGACTGGGATCCTCCAAAGCTGACCTGGAGACAAAGACTCGGGCGCCAGCAGGGCACTTGGAGGTGATCCCAGGAAAGCGGGGGGAAGGGGAAGTGAGGAGCAAAGGCTAAGCTGGGAAATGTGAGTGGAGGAGCAGGTACAGGAGAGCGCTGAGCTCATCGCTTTGCATCCCTTTGGGCAACTGCGTATTCGGTGGGTATCCGTCCCCCCGAGGGGCGGTCCATCACTCCCTCTCTTACCAGGAGGACCCTTCTTGGGGTGTCAGTCCTCAGAGACTATAGCCTGCCCCCTTTGCAGAGAAAGTCTGAAGTTAGGGGGCTTAACTCGGAGAAGGGAGTTCTTAGTTCACACACGCTCTTATCTCAGACCCTTCCTCCAAGGTGGCTAGGCTCTTTTGCTTTTTTAATTGATATACTTTACCTAACACAACTTATCTCAAAAATATCTCATTTCAACATGTACCATCCCCTGGAAAGTTTGCCCACAAAAGTTCACAGTTGCATCATTCACAGTAGCCAAAAAGTGGAAGCATCCCAACATCCATGAGCTGGTGAGTAATAAATACCCCGTGGCTCTTCCACAAGATGGGGTGAATGCCGACCTTCACTGCAACACAGAAAAACCCTGCCAACATCAGGCCAAGTGAAAGAAGGCAGGAAGGACCCCATACTTCATGATATGACATGTCCACAACAGGCCTGTCCGTGGAGACGGCAGGCAGATGAGCGGTTGCCAGGGTGAGGGGACAGGAGGAGCTGCTGGAGGCTATGGGGCTTCTGCTGGCTATGGGGCTTCTGCTGGGGGCGATGGAAACATTCTGGCATCAGTGGGCAGTGATGCTGGGACAAGAGTGAAACCGCTACGAACTACAGAATTTGTGCACTTGAAAATGGAGGATTTCATGCTATGTGAATTACATCTTGATAAGAAAACATGAAACATAAACATTATCCATGACACATTTTATATTCCTTTTCTCCATACTGGGCCTGCGAAATTCTGTGTGTATTTTGCCTTTACAGCACATCTGCCTCTGGTTGGTAGCTGGCCTTCCGATACGTGCGTTCCTCTCCCCGCGGCCCATGCATCCTAGGGGCAGCACTGGGGCCCCTCCCTGAAACTCTTTCAGCTTCCCGTTCAGTCCTGACTTCGGCAAGGGGCTCTGGCAGCCTTCAGTCAACAAGGGAAAAGGTCCCTCCTCTCCAGGGACCCCTCCTCCCCATGGGAGCTCTAATCACGGGGTTTAGAATGCAGTGGCCCTACTCCGACGGTTATCTGCCCTCTTCGCTCCCCACCGGCAGGTGGGGGTACCCAGTGGGTGCGGTGCACGGGTTGGAGGCTAAAGTCATGTATTCCAGAATTAGGAAAAGCCCACTGTTTAATCTGCTCACATCATATAAAAATGACAAATAATCTGACGGTTTTCAAAAGAAACAGTGCTGTCATCATAAAAAAAGATGCATGGAAGTTTTGTAGCTGCCGTTAACTTTTATTTTACTCATAAAAGGGAAAAACAGTCCCTCTGTGTGACTGTCTCCCAGGATGTGGCAAAGGGAACATTTTTCTGAAACGGAGTTTGGTAAACACAGACCTTCCCAGTGTACGGTGGTGGCGGGGGAGCGGGTCGTGTGGGTCCTCTGTTCTGGAGGACACAGCTGTTCCACGGCCCTTCCTCGTGGGGTGGGGGCTGTTTCCTGCTCCTAAGACAGGCCCTGCAGCCCCTGTCTCTTTTATGAAAAGCCATGCTTTGCACAAAACTCTTCTCTACACTGTTTCCTAATATCTAAATGGGCTTCCCTGGTGGCTCAGATGGTAAAGAATCTGCTTTCAGTGCAGGAGACCCAGGTTGGATCCCTGGGTCAGAAAGATCCCTTGGAGAAGAAAATGGCTGTGCACCCCAGGATTCTTGCCTGGAGAATTCCATGGTTCGCAGGGCAGCAAGACTTGGGGGGCATTTTTACACTGCTTGCCCCACCAGGACTGTCAGGAGCATTTATGGAAACGTGTGACTCAGCAAAGATGGCGGGGGTCTCTGGACAGGACAGGCCCAGAGGCCTGGTAGCTGCCTGTGAGTCTGGGCACAAGGCTCCCATGTCCTCTCCCGGGGTTCTTTTTCCCATCATTGTGTATGTGGCCTGATGACTAAAGGGCAAGTGAGACTCCTGACAGGTCCTGACTCAGGGCTGTGTGGCCAGGACCGGTCACCGAGCCAGGGTAAAGGCTGGAGGCCATGGGCAGCCGGTTTGGGTGGTACTGGATGGGAGGTGGAGGCTGTCTGCACAAGAGAGCCACAGAGTCAAAACTCCCACAAGCAAGCTCCAAAGGGCAGAGAGTCACACGGAAATCCTTCTGCCTTCTTCCCCTAGAGACAGTCCTGCAAATACCTGATTACACTGCCAGGCCCTGTCTTCCCTTCCTGAAGCTCATCCCTATCTCATCCACCTGCTCTTGTGTTTTTTTCTCCTCTTTTTTCTTAAAAGGCCCCTCTTCTGGTGGTGTCAAGTCGCGAGTATCCTTCCCAGGGAATCCAGTCCCCAGGGTGGGGCCTCAGGGCTCAGTTCGCAGTCCTCTCCTCCCAAGGGAGCTCATCGGGCCCGTGGCTGTGGAGCGCCACCCACGGAGGAGCTCATTAGGTCTGTGGCTGCGGAACACCCGCCACACTGAAGGTCCAGTGCCGTGGCATCACACCCAGCTCAGATGTGCCAGCTCCTCCAGGCCTGTCTACCAGACACTGAGGTCCAAGAGGCTAAACCACGTTCCCCCTGCCCAGACTGACCCTCAGCTCACACTCTCAAGGGGCTGCCGTTCCACCCTCGCCATGTTGTTGCTGTTCAGTTGCTAAGTCGTATCCAGTTCTTTGTGACCCCCGTGGACTGCAGCACGCCAGGCTTCCTTGTCCTTCACTAGCTCCTGGAGTTTGCACAAACTCATGTTCATAGAGTCAGTGATGCTATCTAACCATCTCATCCTCTGCCACCCTCTTCTCCTCTTGCCCTCAATCTTTCCCAGCATCGGGGTCTTTTCCAATAAGTCGACTCTTCGCATTTGGTGGCCAGAGTAGTTGAGCTTCTGCTTCAGCATCAATCTTTCCAATGAATATTCAGGGGTGATTTCCTTTAGGATTTATTGGTTTGATCTCCTTGCTGTCCAAGGGACTCTCAGGAGTCTTCTCCAGCACCACAGTGCCACCCTCTCCGTGGCTCAGGCCAGAACTCAAGGCTTCTCTGACAATTCGCTCTTTTGCATCCCACTTCCCACTTCCGGCCAGGAGATAAGCATGACTCTTCCCTCAGGACATGTCAGAGTCTGGTCACTCCTCACCGCCTCTGTTGCCCTCCCAACACAGGAATCAGGGCAGCAACTCCTCATGGGCCTCCAAGGCCTCCATGACTTTATCCAGTGTCCCCAGCCTCATCTCCAAATATCTGAGCTTCAAGGAGCTGGAATGCAGAATGTGTGGTGGTCAGAGGAGGTCAGTGGAGACCTCACAGGGATGGCGCCTCAGCCACCAGATGGAACTCTCTCTGGAGCAAGGGTTCTCCAGAACTGACCTAGCAAAGCTAAAAGACAAGTCTCAAAGGCATCAAACCCACTTGTAAGTAACTCAACTATCTGCCATGACAAAGCCCATGCTCTCTAATGGGACAAAACAAAACCCAGCTGACCCACAACAAAACAAAAAATGCAAACATGGATATACAAAGACATGAGAGAAAATATAATTGACTATTGAAAGCAAAAAATGATAACCATGTATTATGGAGTTTAGAACATGAGTAGGAGTAAAAAGTATGAGATAAAGCACAAAGAATGAGGCAGGAGAAACGGAAGCTCACTGTTTTGAGAACCTTGTATTCTGTGGAGTGGAGTAATATAATTAAAGGCAGACTGTGATGAGCTGATGCTACATATCGAACACCAAGAACAGCCACAAAGGGATAAAACAAAGAAGCACAGCTCATAAGTCAAGAGTGGAAGAAAAAAAAAATGGAATTAAGAAATGTTCAGCATCAAAAAGTGTAGAAAGAGAGGAAAATATCAAAAAAGAAAAATGAGACCAATAGAAAATGAATTACAAGAAAGTAGATTTAAATCAACTATATGGATAATTACATTTAATGTAAATGTAATATAATGTAAATGTAAAGCTTAAAAACTTTCAGTAGATTTAAACCCAACTATATGGATAACTGGGCTTCCTGGGTAGCTCGATCGGTAAACAATCTGCCTGCAATGTGGAAGACCTCGGTTTGATCCCTGGAGGAGGGCATGTCAACCCACTCCTGTATTCTTGCTTGGAGAATTCCATGGACAGAGGAGCCTGGAGGGCTACAGTCCATGTGGTCACAAAAGAGCTGGACACGACTAAGCCACTAACACACACACACACATATGGATAATTACATTTACTGTAAAGGGCTCAAAAACATAACCAAAAAGCTGAAATTGCCAGAACTAATAAGAAATCCACTTCAAATATAAACATGTTAAAAGTCAAAAAGAGGGAACGGGATGTAACTAGGAGCACAGAGTACAGGAAAGCCTGAGTGGTGATAGTAACATGAGGTAAAAAAGACGTCACCAAAAAGCACCAGAGGTAAAGCACAAATTTTTATAAGAATAAAGGGGTTGATTCATCAAGAAGACACAACAATCCCAAGGATGTACCCAATAACAGAAACAGAAAAAGCATGAAGCAAAACCCAAGAGAACTAAGAAATGAAATCACATATCCACAACAGGGTTGGATATTGCAATTCTTATCCTTCAGTAATAGACAGGACAAGTAGACAAAAAATAAGTAAAGATACAGAAAATTTGAACTACACGCTATCAACCAACTTGAACTAACTGACATTTATAGAATCTTTCACCCAGTAACAACAGTACACACTGTTTTTTAAGTGTATATGGAACAGTCACCAAGGTGGTGGCGTTAGCTGCTCAGTCGTGTCTGACTCTTTGCGATGCCATGGACTGTTGCCCGCCAGGCTCCTCTGTCCTTGGGATTCTCCAGGCAAGAATACTGGAGTGGGTTGCCATTCCCTTCTCCAGAGGATCTTCCCAACCCAGGTATCAAACCCAGGTCTCCTGCTTTGCAGGCAGATTCTTTACCATCTGAGCTACAGGGAAGTCCCAAGATACACCATGAATCTCAGTAAATAAAAAAAGACTGATGTTATATGGTCACAAAGGATTGACCAGAAATCAATACCAGGGACTTTTCTGGTGGTCCAGTGGTTAAGAATCTGTCTGCCAATGCAGGGGCAATGAGTTCCATCGCTGGTCCAGGAGGATTCAACATGCCACAGGACAACTAAGTCCACAAGCTGCAACTACTGAAGACCGTGCACCTGGAACCCCCGCTCTGCAACAAGAGAAGGCACTGCCTTAAGTCCATGCTGCAACTAGAGAATAGCCCTCACGCAGCAACGAAGACCCAGCACCGCCAAAGAGAAATTTTAAAAAAAGAAATCAGTACCAGAAAGATGACTGGAAAATACCCAAATATTTGAAAATTAAATAATATACTTCTAAATAACAAATGGATCAGAAAAAGAACTACAAGGTGTTAGGGACCAAACGACGGGCTCTAGGACCTGAGTCATGTTTACCAGAAAGAGACAGGATATGCGCTCATCCTGCCTGGCCAATCATGTAACGCCAGCTACTCCTGTAACTGAGACAAAGAACTGCCTGTATATAAGCTGCCATACTCCTTTGTTCGGGGCTCTTGTTGGATTCCCTTGTGTGGGATGAGACTTGGGCCCTAGAGCGCTAGAGATAAACTCCCTTCTTGCCCTTGCATTACCGTGGTGGACTTGCTCTCTCTCTCGGTCGGTTCGGAGATACGGGCTCGGAGCATAACAAAGGTAAATTAGAAAATATTTTAAGCTGAATAAAAATGAAAATGCAACACATCAAAATTTGTGAGATATAGCTAAAGTATGCTCTGAGGGAAATCTCTAGCTTTATGTTATTATATAAAAAAAGAAAGATCTAAAATCAATGAGCCAAGCTTCCTCCTTCAGTAGCTAGAAGAAGGAAAGCACATTAGATCTGGATCATTAGAAGGAAAGAAACTGCATGGAAGTATATATATATATATATATATATTTAATATATATAAACCACATGACCCGGTAATCCATTCAGTCCCACTGACTCTAAGGGGAATAAAAATGTTATGTCCCTGTAAATGCTTGTTCTTTGATACTCATAGTCGCCTTATTCATAAAAGCTCCCAACCTGAAATAACCCAGATGTCCTTCAACAGGTGAATGGATAAATAAGCTGCGGACCAGCCACACCTGGAATGGTACTCGCCAATAAAAAGGAAAGAAGGATACATACAAGCCTCAAAAACAACTTTGGGTCAAAAAAGGGTGCATTTTGTGTAATTTCTTCTCTATGAAAGTCTCAGAAAGACACATCTAACCTGTGGTCTCAGTGAGAGGGTGTGGCTGACACAGACCTGCAACAGAGGCACTGGGTTTAAGCAGGAAGAGGCACAAGAGAACACTTTTAGGTGATGAAAACATTCCTGGTCTTGGTTTTGGTGACAGTCGACAAGGATGGATAAAACTTTCAAAGCCTTATCAAAAGATACACTTAAATAGGAGCATATTATTACGCATGTCATACGTAAATAGGAGTGATCCAAGATCCAGAAGGCAATGGGACTTTAACAAACCAACACCACTGAGTCTATGAGGCATCCTGAGGGCTGGACTTCTCGCGTTACAGTCTGAATGGACAGCACAGGTATTGGGCCTAGGGAGACAGGAGTGGGGTGTCACCCGCGTCTGCTAGGTTGTCAGGACAGGGCATTCTGGGGGGCTGGGCACCTGGGGGGGACTCAGCATGGCTGCCTTAACAGCAGTATGTGACTTTACATTCTGTGACGGCACCGGGCTTCAATTCAACGCTTAACTCATACATATTCAATCCAGGGGCAGCCTACAGCTTCCTATGTCTTTTTAATTTAAAAAATGATAGCAAGGCCTTACCAGAGAGTTGCTTGATGGCCACGGGTCTCACTTTGTAGGGAGTTCTGCAAGAGAGAAGGCAGTTTCACTGTAAGATGCCGTCAAAGATGTCCACGCGCATCTGGCCCAAAAGATAAGCACTTGGGCTGAATTAGAATTCATCAGTGAATTAGGTCCTTTAAAAAAATGAGTTTCTTTGGTGGTTCTGAGCTTCTTCATTCAGAGAAATTCTCAACACTTTAAATATATTATTTCAACAATGGACCCCCTCTGTTATGTTCATATTTGGCTAATAAAACAAGCACGTTGAATGCGGCGGGGATGGCAGAGTTGCCTTGGTCCGCCTTGACACCTGGCTGATGCAGGAGGCTCTCCCACTTTGGCTTGGTTTGAGCTCCTGGTGACAGCATCCCCCATGCACACAAGAGAGGATGGTGTCAATAACTCAGGTGAAAATGCACTGGCACCTTGGTGATGTCATCACCAGTAATCAAGAGACCCACGGGGGTGGGGAGAGAATATTGGTGATGTCACCACAGATTGAAGGTCATGGTCTCTGACATACAAGGACCCCCCAGGGGGTGGGGGGAGATGATTAAGTCAATGGGAAACAGGCAAAGAATAGGAACAGGCAATGGTTGACAACAGTTAACAAAAATAAAGAGAGGCACCTCAACAAAGAGGCTATTTTTTTACCCAGTGGTTTAGCAAAATTCTAGAACCTGATGCCAAGAGTGCTACAGGGCACAGGGAATCAAGACTCTGACAAGTACTGCTGGTGGGAGTATGGACTGCCAGCACCCTGGGGAGAGCAACCGAGCTGCATGGAGTCAAGTTTAAAATCCACTGTCTCATCAGGTGAATCTAGGAATCAAAGCATTGACTCTTTTGATTCTTATGGCAGCGGCCTCCAACCTTTTGGCACCAGGGACTGGTTTCATGGAAGACAGTTTTCCACGGACGGGGGAGGTGAGGGGGGGACTCTGGGATGATTCAAGTGCATGACACTTATTGTGTACTTTACTTCTAGTATTATTACATCTGCTCCACCTCAGATCACCAGGTATTAGGTCCTGGAGTCTGGGCACCCCTATCCTACTGGGGTATCTTCATATGCCGCTTGTTCATTCATTCAGCACAGTTTTTTCACCGAGTGCTCAGTGTGGTTGGGTTCTGGTAACATAACAGCGAACCAGACAAAAAGGCTTTGCCCTCACGGACCCGACGTTCCACGGTCGAGTACACCTTGAAAGGACATGGCTGCTGCCTTTCGAATGAATAAGAAATACTCAGGCTCGTCTCCACTGGGGGTGGAAGATGCATCAGCTGAACTGTGGAAGGTCGCAAGGTTGTTAAAGAGATGGAGACAGTGTACAAGTACTGAGGTGGAGGGATGCCCACGACACCTCATTAGGGAGATGAAGCAAGAGACAGGGTCACAGGCAGACAGCCAGCTAAGCCCTGGAGGAAGAAAGGGCAGGCGCTGGGAGGATGCGCACCAAACACCGAGCCTGGGTGTGAGTTAAGCCCCTTCAGGCACGCCTGGCTCTGTGTGGCCCCACGGACTTCAGCCCACCAGGCTCCTGTGTTCACGGGATTCTCCAGGCAGGAATACTGGAATGGGTTGCCGTGTCCTCCTCCAGGGGATCTTTCTGACCAAGGGATCGAATCCACGTCTCTTACATCTAACCTGCATTGGCAGGTGGGTCCTTTGCCACCAGCATTAATTGGGGTCATACCTGTGGTTTAATGGTTTCCAGGCCACAGAAAAAAATTGTCTGCAGTGTAAAATGCCGATAAAGTATAAAAATAACAGCTGCGTGGCACTATGGCTGATGGACAGACAACTCCACGAGGGTCTCAAATCTTGGCCTCCCAATGAGGGATTCCTCCTGGAAAAGCGTATGGAGGGGCAAGGCCCCCAGACCTCCTCATGGAAGCACCTTGCCTAGAGAAAGGGCCTCTTCCAAAGACCCCTGGAAGCTGGTTATTTGGGATGTGGATACCTTCACTACAGAGGCTTCACAGTAATGGCATCTGGGTCCTGGAAGATCACAGAGCACCCTCCTCAGAACCCATGCAGTGTGAAGTGTGGTCCCACCTGCTGAGCTTGTGGCGGGGAGGGGCCGGCCAAGGTAGTACCAGCAGTCTTGGTCCTCACACCGACAGGCTGAACAGGGTGACTTCATCTTCCCTGGTTCCCCCCACCCTAGCAGGCGTCAGCTTCATCAGCTTGCAGACTCTGGGAGACAGAGCTCCAGGAGGGGGGCTCGCTGAAACCCCATGAATGTGCATGGAGCTGACTGTGAACCAGTTGTGGCATGCTCCGGGCCATGTGTTGGCCCCACCCAGGAGAGGAGTGAGGGTCTGGGGTCTGGGTAACCAAGTGAGAGGCTGGAGAGCCACGGTGAGGTGACCGTCACCACCCCCCTCTCCTCCTCCCTCTGCACCCCTCCCCCATAAGCAGCACTGACGCTGGGGCCGTGGGGACAGAGGGAGCCTGGTGCTTTCCCTCCCTCCCCCTCATCCCGGTTTCTCTTTTCTCCCCCTCCTCTGTGGCCACAAGACTGTCTCTCCTCCCTTCCTCCCCACAGGCCTGATGCGGGTGCAGGAAGTGGTGGTGAACCAGCAGAGCAGGTGAGGGAGGTGGGTGAGGGGGAGAGGCAGAGCCGTGCATCCCAGCACACGCTGACCACAGCTGGGCCCTGCAAAATGACACTTGGCTCCTCCATCCTTAATCCTCTTGATTCTCAATGGCAGGGTGTTCTCAGAACCAGTCACGGCGCTTCCACAATTGAATAAACTCCTGCCTCGGCCCGAAAATGAGTTGCAGCTTCATTATTTCTCCCTCAACATAAACCACTTTCCACTTGCCTTGAACTTGTATTTGTCTTTTTCTGAAATGTAACTGTGTCTTTTCAAACACGTTTAGTGGGAGCCAGGATGGAATCCAGGAGGCGTTTTCCCAGCTGGCGTAGGTGGTCCCATACGCCACCCATGCAAGTGCTCAGCCATTCCATGCAGTGGACACCTTGCGCATCACAGCTTGGCTAAAACTGGACCTAAAGGAGCGATTGTGTCACACGTGTGCTGTGCCCTCCTCCACATGCCCTGCCCTGCACCCCATCTTTCCCTGAACTATTTAAGCGCCTGTTTCTCTCCTTTGATGAGGGTCTTGAAGCATTAGTGGCAGAAACAGAAGGTGTTCTCAGGAGGCAACGTGCCTGTCAGTGGGACATCATGGGACCCAGAATGTCCCCAGTCCAGCAAGGACCAGATGCTCGGTCCCTCTCAGCAGGATCTGAGCAAAGTTGGGACGTGTCTACTTGCGTTTGCTGGTTTTCAGGAATCGGGTGGTTAGCAATCAGCTTTCTTACCATTTCTGAAAGAAAGAGGAAGCCACTCAGCCCACTATTTGATAGGAGCCCCTCAGACTTAGGTGAATATATGCCAGGTTATTTAAATTGCTAGTCTGAAACATTTGCTGATCATTAAGGCAAGAAGTATTTTGAAGAGAGAGTCAGAAGGTCATGAAATTTGGCTTGAAACGAGCTGAAAAGATTAGTATAAGAGATGGGGCAACTGGGACCCTGATTCCTGATTGGTATCCAGCTGATCACCGTCAAGAGTCCTTGGAATTTGGAGAAAAGGCTGTGAAAGCGCCCCATGAGAGCATGAACTGGACAGAAGGCAGGTGAGGCGGATCATCTGGTGCCCCCAGGGAGCCCCTCTTGCAAGATGGTTCCTGAGTCTTGAGGCTGGCGGGGGTGGGGGGGGGGGGTGGACAGGCGCTGACCAGGCTGGCAAGGCTGAGGGGCTGCAGGGTCTTCAGAGACGGAGGAAGCTGGAGGGACACAACCTGACGTGACTATCTTCTGGGAAGGGGCAAAATTCATCCAGCACTTTCCAAAAAGGGAAACCCTGTGTTTGGACATGACCTTCTGGTCACCGCTGGGCTAAGCCCCCGCCCGGGGTCAAGGGTAGTTCCTTAGGTTTCCCGCACTTTACATCCGTGATTCTGGTGTTGCATGTTCGAATCACCTTTGTGGTTGTGGTTTAGTCCCTCAGTCCTGTCTGACTCTTTGCGACCCCAGGGACTGTACCCCGCCAGGCTCCTCTGTCCATGGGATTCTCCAAGCAAGAATACTGGAGTGGGTTGCCATTTCCTTCTCCAGAAGGTCTTCCCAACCCAGGGATCGAACGTGGGCCTCCTGCACTGTAGGCGGATTCTTGACCACTGAGCCACCGGGGAAACCCTGGAATTACCAGGTAAGCTTTAAAAATAAATCCCTCACAAATCTGAATTCACTAGGTCCTAGTGGGGGACTGGTCATCAGCACCTTTTTGAAGATCCCTGGTGGTTTAAACCTTTAGGCAGGGCTGACGGTCACTGTTCTGTTGGGCTAGATCACACTACGCACATATAAAATGGGCAGGACGGCCCAGGGGCAGCTGGAACGGTGGCACTGGAGAGCAGGAGGCAAAGGAGCAGATGGGAGACCTGGGTGGGGGCTCGGGTGTGAAACCTTGGGAATACTGCCTCTTCAGGGCTGAGAGCAAGAAAACAAGCACAGATGGGGAAAAGCTGGAGGGGGAAGCTCCAAAAATGGAAAAGGTCCACAACCCCACTTGCAGGGAGTGGGTGAAGGCAGCAGACAGAGATGCTCAGTGGTCAGAATGGTGATCAAAGGGGTCCCGGCCAACATCACCACCACCTGGGAACCTGCAGAAATGCCAGCTCTGGGGCCCCACCCCAGACCTAGGGAACCAGATGGAGGGGTTGGGGAGCAGGAGAGAAGGGGTTCTGCTTCAACCAGCTCCTGGGGATGCACATGAGGCTGGTGGCCTGGGGGCAGTGCATAGGTCTGCAAAGAGAAAGCTGTGGGGACCACTAATACCAGTTCCCAGCCTCTGCGCCATTAACCTTCAGGCAGGTGAGTCTGGGGTGGGGGGTGGGCCTGGCCCTGGGCTCGGGGACATGGAGCAGCAGCCCTGGTCTCTGCCCCCTGGGTGCTAGACACCTGTCCCCGCTGTGGCAGCCAAAACATTAGACTTCCCCCAGCGTCTCCTGGGGAACAAAACTGCACCCCATTGACAAGGGCTGGCACAGAATAAAGTGCCAAACGAGATATGATGAAGTGACAAAACAGAATAGACAACCTACAAACTGCTTTAACTAACTCAGGAAACACGCAGCTTTGCTCCATCAGAGACCAGATCGCACGGACAGGACACTTCCCCTCTGATGACATCATTTTATCTTGTGGACGTCGGGGGTGACAGATCACTCGTGCCTTTCCTCATGAATACAGATCTGGGTCAGGCTGGAGCTGGTGCTGCAATTTACAACAATGTCCTTGGAGTCTTTGGGGATTCAATTAGCATTCTTCCTTCCGGGGAGCCCGGAGCCGATAATCAGAGCGTAATCAGCGCCAGAGCACGTGGGAGCAGAAACTCCTGATGATGCAATTAAAAATTCAGGAGACTGATGGACACAGCAGGACAGGGAGGGGAGGCCTGGCAGAAGCACCCAGTGCTCAGGGCAGGACAGTATTGGCCGCCCACCACTGAGCTCAAAGGACAGTGGAGGTGGTTCGAACGTTACAGGACTTTGTACTTCCCGGGGTTTGTTACTGCCTTGGCTTTCTGCACCAAAGCCTGGCAGTTCTCACTGGCAGTCCTTGCCGGTGACTGGGCGCCCTGCACCCAGGCCCGAATGATAACTGACGTTTGCTCAGCTCAGATGTGCACACACCTTGGGTCGGGGGAAACTTTAGGGCACTTACATCAGAGGTCCCAAGGACTGCATCCCTGGAGCCTAAATATTTCTAGACTGCCATCAGGCAGCCAGGGGCCCTCCGGTGGCTGGGACGTGAGAAGGTCTGCCTGGGTACGCCCCCTCCTGCAGGCTGGAGCAGCTGTATCAGTCCACCCAGATGGCTGGGTTGACCTGTGTCGCTCAGAGGGGGATGCAGTGAGCAGCAGGAGCAACAGGCAGGGGTCCCCAGGGGTATCCCATGCCCAATCTCGCTCCCGCTCCCAGCCTTGCATGGAATGCAGTTTGGATTCTGCCTGGCCCCACTGAAAATATAAAGTGGGGAACACCGGGGACTCCGGTTGCTGGGCAGAGGGCGGGGCGCGAGTGGGTGGCCCTGCTCAGTCCTTGTCTTCCCTCTGGCCACAAGCGGCCAGGCTGTTCTACTGCTGTTCACAGATGTGTTTACTGCCCGAGCCTCTACCTCTCCGGCGTCTCCTGGTTCCGTTCCTCCAGTGCCCAGGCTTCCTCCCCTCACTGGGCAGAGTAGTCGGTGGGCAGCACTTAGACAACTCCAGGACTTGCTCAAGGGGTCAATGCCCAGTGTCACCAAGGGCTCTGGTCAGGGAATCTCCTGCTCTGGTGGACAGGGGTCGGCTCTGACGCTGTCACTTAGTTCTCGGCTTCCCCACGTGTAGCTACCCTCTCAGAGGGTGCCTGTGGACCCTCAGCAAGGTCCCTGGCCACGCTTAGAGCTGCTGCTTTCCTGGAAAGTGACAAGTTCTGCACAGTAACCAGAAGTCTCCTACCCAGACTCTCCCATCTTTGGTTTAAACGCGGATTTCCCTGCATCCGCACATTAAGAAAACAACCCTGGAGACTCCGCCGTGCCTGCAGAGAGCTATCAGTCATGGCGAGAAAGAGCTGATGAAGCCTGCCAGCCACTTACCGTTCTGAATTGGCGGGCATGGTGGGGTCAATGGAGACCATGGCATCATCCGTGGTCAGGAGGGAGATGGTGGTGTTCCTGGAAGACAGGAGAAGCCATTGTCTTCACCCCGATGTTGTCTCCTAGGTGCACACTTGAATCTGGGCCTCCCTTGAGGAACCTGAGCACCAGGCGGTCCTGCCCAAGGCACTCTGAGTGCTCAGCCCCAAGACTCTGGCCCTCAGCTGGGTAGCAGAATTACAGTTTGCGCGTGCAGTTTTAAGTGCTCAGCAGATGTGTAAGTCATTTGAAATGGGAATTGGAGAGAGTCTAATTTGTTGAGTTAGGAGGCTCAATAAAAACTGTGGTAAAGTAGAAATGAACACTTATATCAGCTGGTGATGAATTCAGGGTTTCCTTTTCCCTTTTATTTCCTGGGGGAGTCCATCTAAACAGGCAAAAAGCTCTCCTACTAAACAGTTTTAAGAGGATAAGTTGAATCTTCCTCTAACCTCCATCTCTGGGGGGCCTCTCACCCAAGGTGTTGGCTTAATCACATGACTTAACTCTGGTTTTCAGTTGTGTATTTTTAAAATTTGTGCCGTGGCAGTGACACCTGAATCCCAGGATTGTTCTAAAAAGAAATATATATTTATTTCTTAGCACACTGCTTATCAAAAGATGCCCCAAACTGTGGGCCATTTCTTGCTGCTCCAAGCTGCCCCTTGCTATAATTTCAGGCATGTAACCTATCACCTGACTCTCCTTTTCTCACCTGACTCTGAAAGGTCCTGACTGTCCTTCCTTCTCACCCTCCTTGACCTGAGTCGTAACTTTAAAGTTAATTGCAGGCCAAAGTTATTCCTGATTACCTTCTATAGTCAAGAAGTTAGGATAGAAAATTCACTTGCTAGAACAAATTGCTGATTGTGGTTCTCAAGGGTAGGTTTCTGGTCTTTTCAACTTATTTCTGACATCAGCTTTTTTCTTAAATGTTGGTCTGGGGGACCACAGCCTAAACACTACCACTCTTTTTTTATCCTTTCTCCCAAAACAAAAGAATAAATGAAAGAAAGAAAAAAAGAAACTTTTAAAATAGCAGTTTCTGCCTAATCCTGCCCAATGGTTCACTCCGCTAACACAGCTATGGTTGTTGGTGGGCAGCCAGCAACGGTGGCCGAAACCTCCAGGGACTCATCCATTGATTTGAAAGGTCCCATGTGCAAGGTGCAAGGTGAGTCCATCAACCTTTCCAGGCCTCCCATCCCCTACACTCAGCCACTCTGCCTCCCAGGTACCTGCCCCTCCAGGTGAATTTAAAGGCAACCCTCTGGTGGGGTGACTCTGAGTCACTCACCGAGGCAGGCCGGTAGCGATGCAGAACAGGTCCATAATATCACTGGAGTTGCAATACTTGCTAAAGACCACCTGCAAAAACAGAAGCACACGGCTGTGAGGGGTGGGCAGAGTGGGCAGCTGGTTTCCACAGTGATGTCAGATTCCAGGGGGTCCTCTCTGCTCCCGACCTGCAGGTTAATCTTACAAAGAAAAACCAAAATCACTGTGGGCTCTGGAATGCTATATGCACATCTCACTGAGTTGACTTATACAAGCTTGAGAAAAACATGACTCTCTTGTTCGTTGCAGAACTGTGAGAAACAATGCTGTCACCCAGGTAAACTCACTTACAGGTGACATGCTGCCCTGCGCTCCACTGGTGACGTCTCATGGACCATCACAACCTCGGCTTAATGATACCCCATCTTGCAGGGTGGGTGCGGGGAGCTCCAACGACCTCTGGGGCCATTATGTTAAAAAACAATTTTAAGGTCATTAGCTTAAAAATAAAAGATTGCCTTTTAGGATTTGGGGACTGGGGCTGCAGGACTAAATCAGACAGGGAATCACAATGAGAAAGGATGTGGTTGGAACCGTGGGTCCATACAGGGAACGAATTTCACGCAATGCAATTAAATCTGCACCCGGCCTGGGTGTCCAGTCCCCGCTGGACAGGAGAGAAACACGTTCACACCTGCACCTTTTGTCCGAGGGGTCTCGACTGTGAGCGTGGGCTCCAGAATTGCTCCCTGGGAGAGGGGGCTTCAAGTACAGCCTGCGGTTGTTCTCCAAGGCTGGATGGTGCACGGACAGTCCCCACCCAGGCTCCTGTTTTCATCACAATAGCTGTTTTCCTTCAGTGTTCTCCCTGGGAATGGCTGTAAGGCCCCTCTGCTCACCAAAAGGAGCGGGCAGAGCCACTCCACTGAACGTGGGCAGAGCCATGCTGAACAGAGTGGGGATTTTTCAGTGCCCAGAGCATCGTTTTTTTTTTTTTTTTCAGCCAGATCAGTCTGCATCTTTTTTTAATTGGAAAGAGTGAAATAGAGCAAGCAGATATTTTCCCCACAAACGTGGCCGTTCCCTGACTACCACAGCTCCTGTGTGCCACTGGCCTGGCAACGCTGAGACACAGCCAGCACCGCCATCCAGGCTGCCCACTCCACCCCCCACCCCAGGCGGTGTTTGCACTCCCCAGTGACGGGGCCACTGATGGGCACTGTCCACCCAGCGGCCACCGTCCTGGCTCAGAGCAGGTCCACCAGGACCCCCGCAGCACCCCTGCATTGGCCCTGCAGGCTCCCGCCCCAGCACCCTGCCTCAGTTTCTAGATCTCAGGCCTGGTGGTGCTGCCTTTCTGGGCAGAAGCCTTTGCTGCCCTGTGCGTCCACGGTAGAAGGAAGGTCCCCCTCCCCGCTGGGCTCCTGAGGTTCTGGAGTGGGTCCCTGGAGCCTGTGTCCTGGCCAAGCTCTCAGCCCCGCTTCACTCTAGTCCACAGGCACCCCCCCACCCCACCGCCCTCTCTGGTTCCAGGGGCCCGCTTGCCGGCGGCTCTCCTCCCCTCTCTTCCTCCCAGCCATCAGGACTTGGCGCAGCTTCTCCATGGGGCCTCCCAGCTCCACTGCCAGCAGGGTCTTGCCTCATCCACCGTGTTCTCAGGACAGCACACCTCCAGGGCCCCCGGCACAGGCTTTCATTCACGCCTTGGCTTTAGGGCTGTGCCCGTGCTGGGTGAGGTATGGAGTCCGGCCACCCCACTACTGACAAGGGGCCATTTCTGACTTTCCCGTTTGAACCTTTCTGAAGTTCATGTCTGTCTGGTGCAGACTGACTTTGTGGGTTTTCTCCAGACCCCAGTAAAGGGCAGGGGTAGGCAGGGGTGGAGGGTAGGGCAGCTTTGCCTGTGAACATCCGATTTGCTCAAAGATTCCAGAAAGGCACGAGGCGGCTTGCAGGTCATGACCAGCTGCTGGTCAGGAGTGTAGTGTGGCTCCAGGAAGTCATGGCTGAGCAGGCCCTCCCCAGGGAAGACAGACCCAGAGCCTGGAATATCCGGGGGACCTCGGCAAGAAGTGAGTTTGCTCAACTTTATAAGCACCGTTGTTGAAATCTAGAGGCGAGAGTCTTTTGTGATGGTTTCCTAGCCTCGGGATAGCAAATAATAGAAGCTGTAAAAAGCCCAATTATGAAGGCTTCCAGCAAAACAGGTCCAAGGAGCGCCCACAGGGCACACTGCCTTTCTTGCTGCCCCTTGTGACCGATTCAGCTCAACTCAGGGAGGAGACCAGCCTTCTCCTGTGTCCAGAACAGGCTTAGAGATTATTTTTTACACCGGGCTGGGGGGTGGGGGGCTGGAAGGAAATCAGGAATAAGCAGAAAAGACTGCATTGGGTGTCTTCCACTGCAGTGGGAAACCATGCTGTGTCCATTTGTAAATCCATTTCAGCATGCCTCGACTGTACAGAAACGCCCGGTTCTTTGATTTCTCTTTTGAACCAGCTGTGACATCTTACCAGTTTCCTCCTTCAGCTAAGACATTGTTAGGGTAAAATTCTTTGATGTGTGGCCACTTTACATGTGTGTTTGATCAGGCTTTCACCTTATTATTAAGAGCTGAGAAGCCTTTAGTGGGGACAACACCGGTAAGAAGCTAGGGGTGGAACACCACATGAACCCTAACATCAGCATCACGCGAATCTAACGTGGGACACGCCCGGACAGCCCAACCCTTTGCCAGGTGCCAGGAGAAGCTTCTGGCCTAGACGGATTGTTCCTGGCGTGGGAAAGCAGCCCGTGCCCCACAAATGAGTGGCTGTCGTGGGAAGATCCCCCAGGCAGCCTGGTCAGCGGGGCACAAGGCTCTCTGTTCCCACGCTGAATCATACTGCAAATCCTTTATCCTCAATCCAGAAATAAACAGCAGTTAAAAAAAAAAAAAAGTGTTGGTGAAATGAAACTTGTAAGTGAGATGTGGAGACAGCAAGATTAACAGAGGAATAAAGATTTTATATTGCCATCCGACTAGAGGCAGAACCGGCTGCCGTTCATCAGTAAGCACGACGGATCACCCCAACCCTTCCATGGGGTTTGACTGGCAGCTCCGCAATATGAACACAAGACAAGAGAAACAAATGAGAACCCAGAGGCCTCTTGTCTGCAGAACGCTGATCGTTCTGTGTATTCAGCTGGGACCTGTGAAGGTCACAGGGAACTCTGGTGCTGGAACCTACTGGTTGCCTGCAGAGTCAGGAAATGGGCACTCAGGGAGTTCCAACCACCTGCCAAGCCCCATTCCAAGGGATCCCCATGGGAAGCAACACACAGAGGTGGACAAGGGTCTCTTGGGTCCAGCCGGCAAGCGGTCAGGGAGCCAGGACCACAGCCCAGGCCTCCTTCTGGTCAGTGCACACATGTGACCCAAACACAGGCTCTTTGTGTGTGTGTGTGTGTGTGGGTGTGTGTTTAGTTGCTCAGTTGTATCCAACTCTTTGCGACTCACAGACTGTAGCCCGCCAGGCTCCTCTGTCCATGGGATTCTCCAGGCAAGAATACTGGAGTGGGTTGCCATTGCCTCCTCCAGGGGATCTTTCCGACTTTACTAAGCAATTTGGAGCTGGTGGCAATTGGGGTGAGTCCCAGGGTAAGGGACCCAGGCCGACCACAGTGGCCACCCGTGAGATCACTGCGGGAATGGCCCTGGAGAAGAGAGGGGAGGGAGGACAGATCACAGGGGGCAGGGGGAGCGGCAGGAGAGCCCAGTGTCTCGAGTTGGCACCAGCACGGCTCTGTTTCTTGGTACCGACAGCACCTTCACCAACACACTTAGAAACCAGCACTGGCAACTGTGCGACAGATGGTCAGAGCGCTGCCAAACCGTGTCCAGGTGGCCTCGGGGTTAGAGAGACAGGACGGCAGTTTCTAAAGGCTTGGGGGTGACTTTTTGTTCATTCTGAGTCTGGAGGTCTCCTTCAGGGATGGGATCCTATTGTGTTTTCCTCTCTGTCCCCTGGGAGACCCCCTTCAGAGGTTCATGGAGGGGAGGATGCAGAAAGCAGCCCCCAAGTTCCCATGTTCCAGCCACACATTGCTGTCCATGTGCTGAAAAGCAGGTGGACGGATGGTGTCCAAGCCCCCAGGAAGCTTAGATAATCGAGTTTCTGGTTTCGAGGTTAGGAGGATAGAGATTTGATCATTGCCCAGCGGAGCTCCTGGCGGGCACTCTGTGGTCTTCCTACAAACAAGCCAGAAAGGAGGGGTTTCACGTTCCTCGGGACAGGTTCCAACCAGGACTTCTTGCCAGGAGACACCGCTACGTGTTTCAGCACTGGGACACTGTACGGGAGAGGGGACCTGCGTGAATACAAAGTGGCTGAGATGACCCGGAGTGGAAACCGATTCTGATGGGGTGGGCAGGAAGCAGGACACAGGTCACCCAGCCCTGGGGAAGGGTGGGACTCTAGGCCTCAGAGGGAGCTGCACAGGCCCTAAGGTTCACCCACAGACGGGGGCAGCCCCACCCATGCATGCTGGACCTGTCCCAACAGGGAGGGTCTTCCACCTCCTGAGAGGGCCCTGCGTCCACTTCCCCACCTTGGCTCATGGACCCCTCCAGGGCTCCCCTGAGTCTGCCTCTCCATTCAGGCTGTGATCTGGCTCACCTGCCGTGTTTGCGTGTGTGAGTGCGTGTGCGTGCATGTGTGTGAATCTGAAGGGTGCAGAATTAAGCCCAAAGTGTACTATTTTTCGGGTTCCCCTGGTGGCTCAGTGGTAAAGAATCTGCCTGTCAGTGCAGGAGACATAGGAGACCTGGGTTCGACCCCTGGATCAGGAAGATCTCCCAGAGAAAGGAATGGCAACCCACTCCAGAATTCTTGCCTGGGGAATCCCATGAACAGAAGAGCCTGGTGGGCTACAGTCCATGGGGCCACAAAGAGTCAGAGGTGACTGAGTGACTAAGCAGCGGCAGCAGCAGTCCTATCTTCCAGTTTGGAGTGGCTGGTGCAGTGACCAGGCCATCAGTTCAGCAATGGACTCTGCTGTGGGGAAGCCTCCTGGACTGTGACACACAGGGTTTTATGCAGCTCAGACGCTGTCCGCTGGGTCTCTGACTCCACTCCCTGCCCCTGTCTGTCGGTACATGGCCGGCCAGCCCCATGACAGTCTTGGCTGCTATGAAAAGATGCTGTGTTCCGTCTTCACCAGTGTCAGCTCTGATTTTTGCAGTACGCACTTGAGGGTTATGGCCCCGGCACACACAATTTGAAACCCACATGTGAAACTCACACAGGGGAACTTCTTAAAAGAAAGTTTCCCAAAATGCTGGTATTAATGTCCATTACCTGCTCTCTGTCTTTTTGCTTCCCCCTCTTTAAGATGGCGGATGGAGGAGTCCAGGGCTGGCTCCCGGCAGTCCGGGCACAGAACGAGCCTGGAGGCAGTGGCTGGGGCGTTCAAACACAAGAAAGATCGGGTGTAGCATCCTTCCCTTTGGGCTCCACAGGTGAAAATGACTTGTCATGGTCCCTGCCCCATTAACTCTGGCCATTTCAGCATCTACTCGGCCCAAATGTGGCTGCCGAGGACACTATTTCCCTGCTGAGTAACTGGGAGCCCACATGCGAGGGGCAGTGGTTAAGACAGCAGAGCAACCTAGAAAGCTGAGAGAGAGCTAAGACAACCTCTGAGCACCCTCAGGGGCTGCGATGATCGCCCTTCCACATCCTGGTGCCCTGAGCTCGGTTTCCTAACTCTATCTGAGACACTTCCTTGCAGCTGCTGAGAACATTTCTTGCTGGGTTTGTCAAACTCTAGTTTGGGTTGGCTTAAAGTCAGTGACCACTGGAAGCTGTGGGTTTCTCACTCGACATTTGTGGCTCCATGCTATGAAATGCTCCCAGTCCTGGACAAATGAGATAACCAAGTGGCAATTTAGGTTTGGGCTGAGTTTTGCAGTCTGGGAAAGCCAAAACCCACTGCAATCACTAAAGAGAAGTTCAGTGTGTGGATGTTGGGCAGGGACCAGGCACCAGGCAGGACGAGGGCTGGTCGGAGACCTCCCGAGAGAGTAGTGTGTCCCTGGGAATTCTCTCTGCGAGGCCGGCTACAGTTTTTTTCTTGAGAGAGACATCTCACAGGGCTCATAAACCAGGATGGCATTACTTCCCTTTCAAAGTCATTAAACGTTATCTGTGTCAGGTAAGTTGTGCTTTTGGGGTTGGTTGTAAAACATGCAATTACGTTCATTGTCTTGCTGTGACGTTCATGCTGAATGTGAAATTTTTTATCAACTGCCTTAGCAACAAATTTCACAGAGCATCTTTGAACTTGGAGTAATGAATCTTGAGCAAAATCTTCCTAATTATAATTCTTGTGCAGTTTTTTTTTTTTTTCCCTGAAGTGATTTTAAACGGCTACAGCTGAAGAAGAGAGTGGTTGGGGTGGGGAGTCTGCAGACACCAGGATGTGAGGTCCTGAAGGAGGGAGGGGAGAAAGGGGGTTGTCCTTCCCGAGGGCACATGGCGAGCTCTGCTGCTCCAGGTGGTTCCCAGCTCTGTTTCCTCCTCTGTTGATCAGACCTGGAGGCTCTGGTCCCCTCCTTGCTCCATCCACGTGGACTATGGATCTCAGCCCCCAGCATCTTAAATTTAACACTTCACCACAGCTGTATTTACGCTTGTATCTTGATGAAGACGAATTATGCATGTCCCACTGACATCAGAAATCTCCACCCAACCAAACGAGGGTACTGACTTCTAAAAATAGCCACGCTGGCCTCCAAGAAATGGAAGGAAAATCATCACACTGGCAAGAACGACAAAGGGACGGAGAGCCCAAATCTGGAAGCAACCCAGATGTCCTTCAACGGGTGAACGTTAAGCAAACTCTGGTCCATCCGCACCATGGATGAATTATTGATCTAGACAGCTGAGACGGATCCCAAGGGATGTACGCTATGTGAATAAAAGTTAACCCCCAAAGCTTACATACTGGATGGCTCCACTCATATGACATTTCTGCTATGACAAAGTTAGAGAGAACAGACAGCGCTGGGGTGGGGTAGGGGTCGGGGTGGAGGAAGGAGGTGGGTGTGGTTGTGAAAGGGCTGGACTGTCTTCTGCCATAACTTTGGGGGAGGATACCAGACCCTACGCATGTGATTAAATTGTACAACTCCACAGACGCCCTCAAACAAGCACAAGGAAATGAGGAAGTCTGAATAAGGCGGGGGACTGTCCCACTGTAATATCCTGGCCATGACGCCAGACTGTAACTCTGCAGGATGTCACACTGGGGGGAAACGGGGCGAAGGGCCCAGATCCCTCCATGGTATCGCTTACAGCTACACGCTAATCTCCACGTTTCCCCAAGGGCTTATCCGATAAAGTGAAGACACCAGCTCTGGCTGGGGGTGGAGAGAGGGACACCCTTTGAGGAATACGTGCCCAGGTGGCCCTGCTGGGAAGAACTGTGGCCACATGTGTGCCCTCTGACCCAGAATC
Organism: Ovis aries; assembly: GCF_016772045.2. Classification (NCBI taxonomy): domain Eukaryota; kingdom Metazoa; phylum Chordata; class Mammalia; order Artiodactyla; family Bovidae; genus Ovis; species Ovis aries. The sequence continues at coordinate 263,637,370 of NC_056054.1, read as the reverse complement.
TCGTTTCCAGAAACAGATTTTAATCTAAATTTTAATTTTAATCTAAAACTAAAACTAACAGCAAACTTTAATAATAATAAGAGCATTTATGGGGACATCCCTGGTGGTCTGGTAGTTAAGACTCCACACTTTCAATGCTGGGGCCATGGGTTCGATCCCTAGTCAGGGAACTAAGATCCCACACGCTGGGCTGTGTGGCAAAAAAAAAAAAAAAAAAAAAAAAAACAAACCCACACATTTATGAAGTGCTAGACAGTGTTCTAGTCACTTCCCAGGCTTGGGTCCAAACCACTGCCTTGCACGGGCCCTTCACAAGCGAAGAGCTAGTAGAGGTGTTCCTTTCGTGTTCACTACTGCTGAGAAATGGAATTAAGCTAAACGTCTCAAAACAACAAAACAATTGCATCTTAACTAAGTCTCCACGATGGAACATTATACATTAAAATCATGATTTTGAACACTGCTGCTTCTGTCATGCTGAGTGACAATGATCAAAAGAAAAAATTATGTTAAAGAAGATGACCCTGTCCCTCTCCATCTTGCTGACAACACCAGCAGGAGAGGTCCTGAAATGTTCGCAGCAGTTTCTCCTCTCTGGTGAGCGAAAGGGTTCTTCTCTTTTCTTTTTTATACTGCTCTGTAGTTCTCAAATACTCTACAATGAATACGTGGGGTTTTTGTAACCAAAAAGGATCTAGATCTAGACGCTGATGTTAATAATCAATCACAGACCTGGCTTATGAATATTCCCTCCTAACAGCAGGCTGCGCTGCATTTACATAAGAATCTTGGGAGAGGGGAAAAAAAAAGGTCTTTACCATTTTTATTTGGAAAGAATACTCTGGCTTTAAGCCAAGAGGATGAGAAAATTAAATGACAGTTAGCCAGAGGACAAAATTCAGAATTTAAATAGCATTTGGAGAGGAATGGGGGAAGCTGCTGTGAGAGCCGGAAGCACCAGAGAAAACCAGAAGGGAGGGAGAGGCAGGGACCCTGTGGGTGGGGGGGACAGGGTGGGGAGGATGAAGCCGGGCACCTCCCGGGATGGACAAAGAAGCAGGTCCCAGGGTTCTGTGCCAGCTGCAGGGACTCAGGCTGAGATGGGGCTGGAGGGACTGGCCATGGCCCCTGGGGGACCCGAGGCCATGCACACAGAAGGGGCTGCACAGAAGGTGGTTCCCACCACCCTCACCACCACTCCCCACCAGTTCCAGTTAAGACTCACCGCCCACACAGCGGGACTTCCTGGTGAAGAATCTCTACAGCGTCAGACCCGAACCTAATGCCCGTCACACCCATGCATCTTCCAGACCCCATCCAAGTGAGGTTTTCAGTGACCAGGATGGGTGTAGGTAGAGTCCTCCTAGGGGGCTGCAGGGAGCCTGGGCGGGTCCCCCAGGGGTCCAGATCAGCAGGTGGGGCAAGACCATCTCCCGGGAGCTATGTCCCAAATTTGGGAAAGGGGGTGATTGAGCAGCACTGCTCTGGAGTGAGGACAGGGGGCGTTGGTCTGCCAGCGCTGTGACAGGTTTCCTTTCTTTAAGTAGGTCTATGTAAACTCCTTTAGATACTAATTATAAAGCAACTGTGTGTGTGTGAACCGTGAACTTCAGATGTTCAGGCTGGATTTAGAAAAGGCAGAGGAACCAGAGATCAAATTGCCAACATCCGCTGGATCATCGAAAAAGCAAGGGAGTTCCAGAAAAACATCTACTTTTGCTTTATTGACTACGCCAAAGCCTTCGACTGTGTGGCTCACAACAAACTGTGTAAAATTCTTTAAGAGATGGGAATCCCAGACCACCTGACCTATCTGTATGCAGGTCAAGAAGCAACAGTTAGAACTGGACATGGAACAACAGACTGGTTCCAAAAAGGGAAAGGAGTATGTCAAGGCTGTATAGTGTCACCCTGCTTACTTAACTTATATGCAGAGTGAGCGAAAGTGAAAGTCGCGCAGTCGTGTCTGACTCTTTGCGACCCCATGGACTGTGTAGTCCATGAAATTCTCCAGGCCAGAATACTGGAGTGGGTAGCCTTTCCCTTCTCCAGGGAATCTTCCCAACCCAGGGATTGAACTCAGGTCTCCAGCATTGCAGGCGGATTCTGTACCAGCTGAGCCACAAGGGAAGCCTTATATGCAGAGAACATCACACAAAACGCTGGGCTGGATGAAGCACAAGCTGGAATCAAGATCGCCGGGAGAAATGTCAATAACCTCAGATACGCAGATGACACCACCCTGAAGACAGAAAGTGAGGAGGAACTAAAAAGCCTCTTGATGAAAGAGAGAGAGGAGAGTGAAAAAGTTGGCTTAAAACTCAACATTCAGAAAAGTAAGATCATGGCATCTGGTCCCATCACTTCATGGCAAATAGATGGGGAAGCAATGGAAACAGTGACAGACTATTTTTTGGGCTCCAAAATCACTGCAGATGGTGACTGCAGCCATGAAATTAAAAGATGCTTGCTCCTTGGAAGAAAAGCTATGACCAACCCAGACAGCATATTAAAAAGCAGAGACATTACTTTACCAACAAAGGTCCATCTAGTCAAAGCTATGGTTTTTCCAGTAGTCACGTATGAATGTGAGAGTTGGACCATAAAGAAAGCTGAGCACTGAAGAATTGATGCTTTTGAATTGTGGTATTGGAGAAGACTCTTGAGAGTCCCTTGAACTGCAAGGAGATCCAACCAGTCAATCCTAAAGGAAATCAGTCCTGAATACTCATAGGAAGGACAGATGCTGAAGCTGAAGCTCCAATACTTTGGCCACCTGATGTGAAGAACCGACTCACTGGAAAAGACCCTGATGCTGGGATAGATTGAAGGTGGGAGGAGAAGGGGACGACAGAGAATGAGATGGTTGGATGGCATCACCGACGCGATGGACATGAGTTTGAGCAAGCTCCTGGAGTTGGTGATGGACAGGGAACCCTGGTGTGCTGCAGTCCATGGGGTTGCAAAGAGTCAGACATGACTGAGCGACTGAACTGAACTGAACTGTGTGTGTATGTGCGTGTGTGTGTGCGTGTGTGTGTGTGTGTGCGCGTGTGTGTGTATTAGTCACTCAGTCATGCTCAGCTCTTTGCAATCCCATGGATGTAGCCCACATCATTCTCTGTCCTCGGGATTTTGCAGGCAAGAATACTGGAATGGATTGCCATTCCCTTCTGCAGCGGATCTTCCTGCCCAGGGACCCTGGTCTCCTGCATTGTGATGGATTCTTTACCATTTGAGCCATTAGGGAAGCCCCTCTAAAGCAAGTTATGCAGCTGTAATAACTTAAATACCTACACATCTGGGGAGGGAGATGTCATCCTGGGTGTCAGGTCCACACAGTCAGCACCCGCGAGGCTGCCCACGACTGCTGTCCTGAGACCCTAGTGGCTCGGATCTACATGCCTCCTGGCCAGAGAGTTGTAGGGCCGCCCTGCTGGGGTTTTCAGGCCTGTCCATGGCTGCAGGATGGTCAGGCCAGGGCCCTCCTCATGCAGACTTCTGGGGGTCAATGAAATGAGATGAAGCTCACTGGTGCTGATGCCAATGTAAGCCTGTGGCTGCCAGCCTAAACCCCAATTCCAAACTCAGTGCTCACACAAGGAACCTTTCTGTTCCCAGTAATTCTCCAGTGGGGGCTGTACATTTGAATTTACAGAATAAATGAGTACTAATACAGTTCCAGAAAAACATCTATTTCTGCTTTATTGACTATGCCAAAGCCTTTGACTGTGTGGATCAGAATAAACTGTGGAAAATTCTGAAAGAGATGGGAATACCAAACCACCTGACCTGCCTCTTGAGAAATCTGTATGCAGGCCAGGAAGCAACAGTTAGAACTGGACATGGAACAACAGACTGGTTCCAAATAGGAAAAGGAGTACGTCAAGGCTGTATATTGTCACCCAGCTTATTTAACTTATATGCAGAGTACATCATGAGAAACGCTGGACTGGAAGAAACACAAGCTGGAATCAAGATTGCCAGGAGAAATATCAATAACCTCAGATATGCAGATGACACCACCCTTATGGCAGAGAGTGAAGAGGAACTCAAAAGCCTCTTGATGAAAGTGAAAGAGGAGAGTGAAAAAGTTAGCTTAAAGCTCAACATTCAGAAAACGAAGATCATGGCATCCGGTCCCATCACTTCATGGGAAATAGATGGGGAAACAGTGGAAACAGTGTCAGACTTTATTTTGGGGGGCTCCAAAATCACTGCAGATGGTGACTGCAGCCATGAAATTAAAAGACGCTTACTCCTTGGAAGAAAAGTTATGACCAACCTAGATAACATATTCAAAAGCAGAGACATTACTTTGCCGACTAAGGTCCGTCTAGTCAAGGCTATGGTTTTCCAGTAGTCATGTACGGATGTGAGAGTTGGACTGTGAAGAAGGCTGAGCGCCGAAGAACTGATGCTTTTGAACTGTAGTGTTGGAGAAGACTCTTGAGAGTCCCTTGGATTGCAAGGAGATCCAACCAGTCCATTCTGAAGGAGATCAACCCTGGGATTTCTTTGGAAGGAATGATGCGAAAGCTGAAACTCCAGTACTTTGGCCACCTCATGCGAAGAGTTGACTCATTGGAAAAGACTCTGATGCTGGGAGGGTTTGGGGCCAGGAGGAGAAGGGGATGACAGAGGATGAGATGGCTGGATGGCATCACGGACTCAATGGACGTGAGTCTGAGTGAACTCCGGGAGTTGGTGATGGACAGGGAAGCCTGGCGTGCTGCGATACATGGGGTTGCAAAGAGTCGGACACGACTGAGCGACTGAACTGAACTGAATACAGTCAGTTAACTGTTTGTATAAGCTTTATATTATAGGACTATATGTAAAGTTTTTGAGAAGAAAAAACCAGTTCTGTTGCTAAAGTTATACAAATCACTGCACTGACTGTTGGTCCTCAGGGCAGAGGGGGCACCTGAGAGCAAGGACAGTAAGTGAGTGACTGCCCTTAGCTGGCTCCCTCTGACGGAGTGGGCCCTGGATTGGCTGCAGCCCCTGAGGTTCCCAGAGTCTCACATGCCAGGATGACCCTGAGCTGGTGCCAGGGTCGTGTACTGCTCCAGACACATGCAGAGCAGAGGGGTGGATGGGGAGGAGTCAGAGGAGTGACTACAGGCCCAGCTTCTCCTTTTCCAGCTTGGCCCAGGGCAGGATTCTTAACCTTGAGGCTCTGACTCTTCCCCTGCAGAGTGAGCATTGTCATACCAGGGTGAAGGCTTCATCATGACATACAGAGGGCCCGGTACACAGTAAGTGCTCAGCTAAGTGGCAGCTGTGATTACAGGAGGGCCCCTTGAAATTCACAGATATCTTCCCTGGAGATGGAGAGGCACCCCCTTGACCGTGCCAAGGCCACTTCCCCAAGCAAGAGGCGCCGAGGACACACAGCCTTGACATCAACATGTCAGCATCTCTGGGTGGTTTCCTATGTTGGGATATCGGTGCCCAAGCATCTGCCTATGTCAGCATGCTGAGAACAAATTCTGCACCTGCTGGTTTTAGGTTAAACACCACCACTGCAATCACCTGAATCATCACCAACCCCCACCTCCACCGTCACCACCAGCATCCCCACTGTGACCATCACCATCACTTACTCCATCATCATCACCACCACCTCCTCCTCTGCCTCCACCATCACCACCACCATCCTGTACTCCATCATCATCACCACCAACACCTCCTCCTCTGCCTCCACCGTGACCACCACCATCTCTTACTCCATCGTCATCACCACCTCCTCCTCCTCTGCCTCCACCGTCACCACCACCATCCCCACCGTGACCATCACCATCCCTTACTCCATCGTCATCACCACCTCCTCCTCCTCTGCCTCCACCGTCACCACCACCATCCCGACCTGACTACCACCATCCCATACTCCATCATCATCACCACCACCTCCTCCTCTTCTGCCTCCACCATCACCACCACCATCCCGTATTACATCATCATCACCACCACCACCACCACCAACATCTAACGTGGTTGAGTTCACGTTCTGGCCAAAACCTGAGCCAAGCGTCTTACATCCTGTGACCCTGGGTCCTTGGAGGGACCTCCTAAGCTTGGAGCATCATCGTCCCCTCAGCTCTCACATGAGAGCTCTGACACAGAGAGAACCTGGCCTGGCCAGGTCTGTGTGGTCCTGTATATAAACTTGGCCACCTGGCTCCAAGTCCAGAGATGCGTGCAGTGCTGAAATGAGACTTTAACATTGGTCCTAATGGGAAGCAGAGGTGGTCACTTGGCCTCTTTTCTGCTGTCACTCCCCCTTAGCGGTGTCTATATTCTGTCTGCCTTGTTCTTAAATTACTGATATTTCTAACCACCTACTTGGAGTGAATATTGATTTGGACCCCACTCTTGGAAGAAGACAAACCAATCCAAATTCCTTTCCTTTGTCTATCAGACCATGATTCATTTTTATAGCTTTTATAAACTATTAAGCTTTTATAGGGCTCCGTCTTCCCTCAAAGCAAACCAGAGTATTTCAGTCTGGCCCCGATGCCCATGCTCCAGCTCCACGAGTTAGAATTTACCAGGCCAGCTGTTAGGAGAGCTGAACGCCAACTCAGTGGTGGTTTTGCTATCTTTGGGGGAATTGAAAGCTGAATTTCTATTTCTTTTTCAGCACCTGGGAATTATGAGTGTTTAATATATAAAACAAGCTACAAAGAGACCAAGATCCAAATCCCATATTTAACTTTCTTTTTACCTTCCCTCAAGAAATACACATTTTCACCAGAGGAAAGATTGTAGGCTATCTCCCCATCCATCCATGTATATCTGCGATTCCTCTGCCGTCTACCTCAAATTATAAATTACATACATAAAGGTGAATATAATGTTCATTCCATCCTGCCCCTTGTTTCTAGAGCATGTTACAACAGTGTCACATTCAGAATGGATCACTGCTAACCGCCAGGCAGGCAATCACAGCTTCTTTGTCTAAGATAAAATCTGAATTAGGCCTCATTTCTCTTTCCAATTTAAGAGGTATTTTTCTGGCCCTGTCATTTGAAAACATATCAAATAAAAACAAAAAACTACCGTTTATTACTATGAACCAGACACATTACGTACGTTCCCTGAAAAGAAAAAAAAAGAGAACTTTTATACATAATGGAAATGCTCTGTTACTACAAAAGCCAAAGGCCTGGCATAACGGAACCTCAGTGCCCACCTCCCAACTTCCACAATTAGCAACACGAGATCCATCCTGCCTTCTCTGTCTCCCAGCTTCTCCCTCCATCAGGGTTATCTGAAAGCTCATTTTGGACATATTATTTCGTGCTCGTGTTTCAGCGTGGGTCTCTAAAATATAAGATCTCTTTCTTAGGATTTAAGATAAGCCAGAGTACTACTGTCAGATGCAAAGAAAACTGACAACAATTTCCCTTATTATTTCTCAGATGTCAGAGATCTATCTTTCGGGCATGTTTTGAGGACCGTAAGTAATATGTCCTCCCTGACAAATAAATGACAAGGAACGCAAAGGGGATGAAAAAAATGGATAGAAAGAGGCCAAGGGTGACGGCAAGTAGATGCACCCTGTGGATCCTGACTTGAAAACAAGTGTGTGTATATACGTGTGTGTGTGTGTAAGAAAGAGAGAATGGTCCCCTTTTCTTGCCACTTATTTGTCTTCAATTCTTAAAGCAAGCTTTAATGGTGGGGACTGTTATTCCTATGTTGCAGATACTAAGGTTCAGGGGAGGAGCCCTTCTTCCGAGGTCACATAGCAAGTGAGCAGGGTTGAAAAGGAAGGGCGGCTGCCAGTCCAGTGGCAGGTGATGGTCAGAGCGAGGGAGCGGGGAGGAGCTGGCGGCTCAGTGTGATAAACCATCTCAGATGACGGAGACCAGCGGTGGGTGAGGCCAGGAATCATGGATGCACTTGGGAGGCAGCATATGCCGTGCAAAGCCTCCTGGAGCTGTGACAGGGTGAGCCTGGGGTGACTGCAGAGATAGGCCCCAAACCCCAACCTCGTTGCAGAGCCTGCAAGGCCGGGAGGAACCCGCCGAGGAAAAGCCTCCAGGCTGGGCATCGGGACCTGACTCTGTTCCTTCTCGAATAAACTATGTACTGCAGGCAAGTCTCCCAACATCTCTAGTTTCCGACATCTCATCCTCAGAGTGGACAACACCAGCTCCACCTGCTTCGGGGTGTTGGGGGGCTCCCTTGGGCAGCCTCTGCCCTAAGCCCCACATGCTGGGATGACCACCTCACCCCATGGGTGAGATTCCTTCTCCCCGAGAGGCACAGTCGCCACACGGGCCTGAAGCCAGCCCTCCTGGTTTACCGGCTCTGCTTCTCATGGACTCCAGGGTCATGGGCAAACGCCTTACCCTCTTCAATGCATACCTTCCTCATCTGCTATGTAGGGAAGATACACAGCCTCTATAGAACACTTCCCAAGACTTCTGGGATGTGTTAAGCGTGATCCAAACGTGTGCCAGGCAGGTACCAGCCCCATTTACAGATGTGAAAACTGAGGCCCAAGATCATACAAGCAGCATGGGACACTGGTGGAGGCAAACTCCATTCTGCTGAAACCTGGGCCATGGGAAAAGCAACCCAGGGGGTGGGAGGGTGACTTGAGGCTGATGTTCTGAAGCACATCACCTCTCTAGCATCACCTTCTCTGGGGTCCAACACACAGGAGGCCTTCAATAAACGTCTGTTAGGCAAGAGCATTTGAGAGGCACATTGGTCTCGCATGGCATGAATTAATACAATCAAATGCAGAGCAAGATCTGCTGGGGAAGCAGAGAGACATCTAAGCCCCTCCTGTCACCTGTTGCCAGGGGCAGGAGATGCGGTGATGTTCACATCACACATGAAACTAAGGGCAGACGGGACATGTCTGTGAAAGAGGGTTGGCCGGGAGGGTCGGGTGGACCACAGGAGCACGGGCATGGGCTGGGGCTGCAGGGAAGATGCGACCCCCTCGCTCTGCCCCATGCACACTCCAGACCAGCGATCCCGTGGGGTTTAGGGCACAGCGACCACATGCAGAGAGCCTGCGGAGCCCAGGAAACGTGGGGCCAGCTGAAGCTGGAATGTGTTTACAACCATGTAGCTGACATCCCTGCAGTCCCTGAATAATGGCCCACTCCCTCCAGTATTCCTGCCTGGAATATCCCATGGACAGAGGAGCCTGGCGGGCTATAGTCCATAGGGTCGCAAAGAATCGGACATGACTGAGCAACTGAACACACCCCACACATTGTTGTTGTTTAGTTGCTAAGTCGAGTCTTTATCATCCCATGGACTGTGGCCTGCCAGGCTCCTCTGTCCATGGGATTCTCCAGGCAAGAACGCCGGAATGGGTAGCCATTTCCTTCTCCAGGAGATCTTCCTGACCCAGGGATCAAAGCTGACTCTACGACATTGGCAGGAGGAGTCTTTATTGCTGAGCCACCTGGGAAGCCCATGCCCCTGAGAGTTACCCTCCCCCAACCCCGGGAACCTGTGAATACTGCCCTATAGTCTCTGCAGGTGTGCTTAGATCAAGGCTCCTGAGACAATCCTGGATGATGTGTTGCTGCTGCTAAGTCGCTTCAGTCGTGTCCGACTCTGTGCGACCCCATAGACAGCAGCCCACCAGGCTCCACCATCCCTGGGATTCTCCAGGCAAGAACACTGGAGTGGGTTGCCATCTCCTTCTCCAATGCATGAAAGTGAAAAGTGAAAATGAAGTTGCTCAGTCGTGTCCGACTCTTGGCGACCCCACGGACTGCAGCCTACCAGGCTCCTCCGTCCATGGGATTTTCCAGGCAAGAGTACTGGAGTGGGGTGCCACTGCCTTCTCCGCTGGATGATGTAGGTGGGCCTAAGTGAAATCACAGTCACCAGGGAGGCGGGGTGAGAGCTAACAACACACAGAGGAGACAGTGATGTGAAGAGTGTGAGGCAGACACGACCTGGAGGATACTGGCCTTGAAGACTGGAGGGCTATGGCCACAAGCGGAGATCTGCCCGCAGCCCCAGATGCGGGAAGAGGCAGGGAACAGATGCTCCCCCAGGGCCTCTGCCAACACCTTGACTCTGACCCCAGTGAAGCTCATTTAGGACTTTCAGCCTCTAGCACTGAGAAAGAATACATTTCTGTTCTTCTTGGTTATTCTGTTTGTGGTGATTTGCTACAGATGCCCCAGGGATCTGGCACCCCTGACCTTCATTCTGGGATGGCTGGAATCTCTTTTGCAGGTGATAGGAGTTCTTTAGAGAGCTGGACCATAAAGAAGGCTGAGTGCCGAACTGATGCCTTGGAACTGTAGTGTTGGAGAAGACTCTTGAGAGTCCCTTGGACTGCAAGGAGATCAAGTCAGTCAATCCTAAAGGAAATCAACCCTGAGTATTCATTGGAAGGACTGATGCTGAAGCCGAAGCTCCAATACTTTGGCCACCTGATGCAAAGAGCTGACTCAATGGAAAAGATCCTGATGCTGGGAAAGACTGAAGGCAAGAAGATGAGGTGGTTGGATGGCATCATCGACTCAATGGATGTGAGTCTGAGCAAACTCCAGGAGATGGTGAAGGACAGGGAACGCTAGTGTGCTGTAGTCCATGGGGTTGCAAAGAGTGGGACACGACTGAGCGATTGAACAACAGCGAGGAGTCCTTGATGCTATGTGAAGTGTGGAGTGCATACAGGACTGGGATAAAGCTTCAGGACTGGACCAGGGAAGGACAGGTTGAAGAGAGGAGACACTGATGGCTTGGAGGGTCAAAGGCTACAATTTCCCCACCTTCTGTAAGAGCTGCTGTGGGTGTGGGGCAGGGAGGTGGAGAGGCTGGAGGGAACAGTGCCCAGTTGGAGGACTTCCGTCCTGGTTAGGGATGTTCACCAGCAGGACTCAGCCATCCAGATGCTATAAACCCCCGCCTCCTCGGGCTCAGTGGGATCTCAGGGCCCATTTCCCACCAAGTCGGCAGCCGCCTTCTCCCCATGAAACCCATTTGTCACGGCTGAGCCACTCAGCACTCTTGCCATCTCTCTGGGTTACTCTGTTTTTTTGTTTTTTTTCACTTCTGGTGTCTTCATTGTTATAAATAATGGGTCACAGGCGACTGAAAATGCAGAAAGCGACGAACTAAAAGAATAAGAAATGTGCTGAGACAGGGCTGGAGGTGAGGACGTTTCCCAAGGTTTCGAATCTGCTCTCCTTCTCGAGCTCTAACCCCAGTGAGAGGCAGCTCGTGACCCAGAGCCCAGTGCTCTGCTGCAGCAGAACTCTGAATGTGGTCCCGGGGATCCACTCCAGGCTCAGGGCTCCTGGGTGTCCCAGGGCAGGGAAGAGTGCAAAAGGGAAGGTGCCGGGGAGGTCCTGGGGCCCTGGGGACCATCCACGAGGAGCCTGGTCCCAACACGCAGCCTCTCCCACCCTGTCTCAAAGCAGATGAAGAACGTGGGGGTTGGGCAAGGGCAAAAGACAAGAAGAAACCACGTGAAAATGAGACCTAGGGCCAGAAGGCGGGAAGGACCCCTCCCTCCAGCTCATGTCAGACCTCAGCAGACATGGGAAGCAGGCATCCGGTTCCATCATCACTTCCTGGCAGGAATGAATCGGGGATCGGGGATCTGGGGTGTCTAGGGAAGCTGTGCCTTTCAGCCTTTTCCAGAGAAGGGTCCAGGCTTTCTGGGCTGTATTCGGAGAAAAGTCTTTAAGGAGGTAATTAAGTTAAAATTAGGCAACTGTATGAGTTTCCTGGGGCTGTTGTATTCATTGGCCAAGATCTTTTGGGTTTTTTTGTACAATGATGTGAAAAACCAGGAGGAAATCTTTGGTCAACCCAATAACAAGATACCACAAAAGGGCAGCTTAAACCCACAAAAGTTCATCCTCAGCTCTGGAGGCTGAAGTCTGCAGTAGAGGTGGCGGTGGGTTTGGGTCCTTCTGAAAACTCTCAGGGAGGATCCATGCTCTCTCTCTGCAGTTTGGACAGTGGCCAGCACCCCCGGGGCTCCTTGGCTTGTGGATGCATCAGCCCAGGCTTTGCCTCCACCATCTGTTCTCTGAACGGGCACACCTCCCTCTTCTTCAAGGACAGTCAAGTCCAGCCCCATCTCATCTCATCTTGCTTACATCAGCAAATAACCTATTTCCAAACATAGTCCATTCACAGGTTGTTGGGGGGGCGGGTGCGGTCAGAATATGGCCGATCTTTTGACACAACTCACCAAAACATTGGGAACCCACAGGAACAAGGCAAGATGAGGTGACAACGTGGGCGGACAGGAACTGGCCAGAGGAACCTGGGCCATCACACAGACACCCTGGTGAGCAACGGTGATCACATCGAGATGGGAGGCGGGGAAGGCAGGCTGCTGAACACAGCTGGCCGTGGGGCATGGGGGAGCCGACGAGCTTCCAAGTGCAGTGGAGAGAGGCCTTCCTTCTTCCCTCCATCCCCTGCTGTATTTCCTTTTCTTTTCATTGTTTGAAATTTCATTAGAAAAATTGAGCATGCAACGTTATGTGCCACCTGGATGGGAGGGGAGTGGGGAGGAGAATGGATACACGTATGTGTATGACTGAGTCCCTTGGCTGTTCACCTGAAACTCTCACAACATTGTTAATCAGCTAGCCTCCAATACAAAATAAAAAGAAAGAAAAAGAAAAACTAGTTTTCATGCGAGAAAACAAACGTCTCTGGGCATGGGCAATGGTAGCCTCCAACCCCACTGTCCAGCTTCTTATCCAGCCAGAGGCCAGTGTCCACCACCCAGAGAAAACCCCAAAGGGCCCCCCTACAGGTGCTATAAGTGCCTCCAAAGATCAGGGTTTCTGCTCGGTGCTGCTGAACTTTCAGGGGTGCTTGTCCTCGAGGTAACACTGGCCGGGCAGTGTCTCCCGGGCCACACTGAGACCCACATTGTCCCAGGTTGCACGGCACCCATGTCAACCAGCATGTGGAGGCCGTGTGACCCGAGCAGCCTCTGCACCGAGCCAAACAGTTCCTCTCGGGTACACTGCTCCTAAAGTCTAATGCCTGGGGCTCACGGCACTTGGTTGAAAGCTGATACCCCCATGGCTCCTTCTTCCAGAAGCCAAGCCTGGTGTTGCAGAGGAGGGTGGGAGCTGGAGGGGTCACCGCAGGGCTGGAGACGGAGTCAGAGACCCCATACCCAGAGAGGGCCCCGGCTACAGCACCAACATGAGAGACCCAGGGTCCTCCATCCCAAGAGAGGCCCTGGGCTTCGGGGAAGGGACTGGAAGGAGAGCGACTGGGCATAAGATGAGTCGGGAAAACCAGGGTGTGGAGCTCCACACTCCGTCACGTTCCGGGGGGGGGGGAATATGGGGGCGCAGGGAGCAGGGGTCAGGTGGAAGGAAGTCTCAACATGTCCGTAGTTCAGAACATCAGCTGCGTCTGGCAGTTCATGAAGCCCACACCCTCCAGACTTGTTTACCGAAGCCCACAGACTCGGATCCCGATGATCAGAGCTTAACACCCTAGGCGCCTGGGATGGGCACCTGAGTCTCACGCTGAGAAGGGCCGCCCTCGGCCTCCACCCACCCACAAGGCTGCTGCTCCTCCGCCACCCAGGCGTCACCTGCACAGGTGTGTGCTCTCCACTCCCCGAGGCTGTGACCCGTCTCATCCACCTTTTCCATCAGTGCCACCAGCGCTGCTTCAAGAAACATTCCTGGAGGGAATTCACTGCTTCTACATGTTTCCCCATTATAACTTGGCCACCAGAAGTGCCCTCCACACCCTCATTCCTTGGAACATTCTGTGCGTCTCTGCCCAGAGGGCACAGATGCCATCTCTCATCTCTGCTCTTTGTGGCTCAGCCTTCACAACGCCACATGCAGAATCGGCCTCCCATGCATGCTGGGCCACGGCTGCACATCCTGGCGGCTCCAGGGGGCATCCTGGGCCATCCCTGGAGTCACGCGTTTCAGTGCTCCTTGTATTTGCTCCCAGCTTTCGATTTTTCTGTTATTAACAGCGACGGTAAGACATTTGAGGCTTACATAAGAAGCTTCATTGAGAGATTTTTTTTTAGAGTATGTATGACCATTAATTTTGAGTCTTTAAGCACTGCCCATATCTCAACTTTTCCCCCTGTGAAGCTTACATAACACAACTCTGAGCAAAAACATCTTGGGGGCTGCTCCCCAAAGCACTCTGGAACTGGGGCGTGCAACAGACAGGCTCCAGACAAGCCACCAGCCACACCCGGCTGCTGCGGCTGACAGTCAGCCTTTACGTAACAAGGAACGGCGCTCAGCGTGAGCTGCTTTTGCAAATGTAAACTGCAGGTGGAGAGATTGCTGAAGATCTCTAGATGATCGTGTCAAATGCATGGCCTCTTTTTCTGTGATTTGTAACGCTGTGAAACTAAAAACAACAACAAAAACTCCCCAAGGCAGAAGCTGTGAGGATAAAGGCAGCCTGAGTCACTGGGTTCCGCTAACTGTTCTGCTTACAGAATGAATCAATATGATGTGCAGCTGGCCTCAGGGATGCCTGAGTCCCCTGGACAGCAGCCGGGTTCCCGGAGCCTGCGGGGCTGGGCATGGTGATGGGAGGGTGGTGGCCGCTTGCCTTGCGGCTGTGTTCTCTCTGGGCTAAACTGAGGAGGATCTGCCTGTGACAAATGGTCCTAACTCCCACCATCCACGGGCGGGCTCTGACTTTGTCTCCCTGAAGCTCCCCTACCCCGAACCCCCATAGGACCAGGCAGCTCTCCCAGGCTGCACTCGAGGGGCGGAGGGCCTGGGTTTGGGGGTATAGTTAGTGGACAAAGGAAGACAGCAAGTTCCCCCAGGCTACAGGGGCCAGTGACTGGCCAAGCATGCTCCACACACGGCTCACTTCCACAAAAAGGCTTCTTCCGCCTATAAAATTACTGTTAAGTGTTTGTGAGTATCTCTACAACTCCTTCCAGCAGAATAAATGAACCAGAGGCCTAGAAACGCTAATGCAGCTGGAGCGTGTGCAGACACGCAGGCTGCCCCGCGTCACTACCCGGGCTGGTGGTCCCGGTGCATCCAAGCCGAGAGCCTGCACTGGGGGGTCATGTCCCCTCTTCCCACCCTCCCTCCTCACTGCAGTCCCCACAGAGTGCCGCCTCAAACAGTCGGAGGATAAATGAAAGGCGTTCCTGGTCTCGTCTTTCCTGGAAAGAATGGGGGAAGGAGTGTGGCCTGGGGGCCAATCTGGGGAACACAGTCACCAGTGTCTTTGAGCGGGATGCACCCGTGGGGCTGGCCCGGCCCTTCGTTCCACGGGGCATGCCTGGACACGGCCCTGGGCCTGGAACAATGGGGAGACACACAAGGCCAGGGGTCTCGGTAAGGCTCCCCCAACAAGACACAGAGATCTGGCAACTCAAATCCGTGACACAGATGAATAAAAATAAAAACCACGTGACCTTACAGAGCACATACCATGCGCCACCCCATTTCAGCACAGGGCATACACACTTGAATTTCATCACAGCCACCCTGCAAGGTGGACGCTTGCTTCCCCCCAGCACACAGATGAAGACACTGAGGCACGTAACCTGCCTGCACACTCACGGGTACAAACGCACACAAACTGCACCCCTCCCTGAATTGATGCTCTTGACGCTGATGTCATGCTGCCGGTAAACGGACTGAGTGTAATCGCAATCGGAAAAGCATCTGTCTTCCCTGAACAGTTTACTCTCATCCCCGCCTGCAATACATCACACTTCATGGACCACGCTGCAAACACCCGCCCGAGATGAACACAACCAGGTCTGGAAAACGGGAGGACTCTGGGAACACAACGTTTTCCAGAAGACACAATAATGCACCACTGCAACAGACCTACTCTTTGCAAACTGAGGAGAGAAGAGGGGAAATGATTCAGGTTTACAAGATAGCAGGCAGATTCACTGATGAATAAATGGGTCAGCAAGATGTGGTCCATCCCCACACGGCAATCTGACTCAGCCTTAAAGAGGAAGGGCATTCTGACACCTGCCACAACTTGGATTAGCCTCAAGGATGTGATGCGCAGGGAAAGAAGCCAGCCATGAAAGGACAAATACTATATGACACCCCCCCTCTACAGGGGGTCCCCAGAGAAGTCAGATTTACAGAGACAGTAGACAGAGCCACTGGTGCCAGGGTCTGTGGACAGGGACAGAAAGGCAGTGTTTAGTGGGGACAGAGTTTCATTTGGGGAAATGCGGAAGTTCTGGAGATGGATGGTGGGGATGGTTGCACAACGGTGCGAATGAATTAACGCCTCTGAACGGTACACGTAAAATGGTGAAGATGGTAACATTGTATGTTATGCGTATTTTACTACAATTTTTAAAAATTAAAAAAAAGTATTAGGCAGGGAATCTGAACCCAAATGAACAGAACATTCAGGGTCTTCTTTAATCGTGTCTAGACTGAGTTAAAAAGCAGACACATCACTCTTCCGACAAAGGTCTTACACAGTCAAAGCTATGGTTTTTCCAGTAGTCATATATGGATGTGAGAGTTGGACCATAAAGAAGGCTGAGCGCTGAAGAACTGATGCTTTCAAACTCTGGTGTTGGAGAAGACTCTTGAGAGGCCCTTGAACTGCAAGGAGATCAAACCAGTCAATCCTAAAGGAAATCAACTGCGAACACTCATTGGAAGGTCGGCTGCTGAAGGTGAAGCTCCAATACTTTGGCCACCTGATGCTAAGAGCTGACTCACCGGAAAAGACCCCGATGCTGGGAAAGATTGAGGGCAGGAGAAGAGGGTGACAGGGGATGAGATGGTTGGATGGCATCACCAACTCAATGGACATGAGTTTGAGCAAGCTCTGCGAGTTGGGGATTCACAGGGAAGCCTGGCGTGCTGCAATCCATGGGGTCACAAAGAGTCAGGCAGGACTTGGCAACTGAGCACCAACAGACAGAGTCAGGTGCCGAAAGTTTCTGTTTGGGCAAAAGTTCCCACTGGGTGAAGAGCTCCGGGAATCAAGAAGGAGATGTGGCACCTGGCGGAGGTGGTGGAGCCGGTGCAGGGGACAGGCAGGCAGGAGCAGGGCCAAGGCACGCGACCACACCATCGACGGCAGACATTACTTTTCTGAGACTGAAAATGCTCGGTGCCATCTCCAAGGCAGCTGAACGCACTGTGCAGTGACCCACAGCGCAGCTGTAAACCGGTGCCCAGGGAGACATGCAGGCACTTTTTAGACTCCTGCAGCTGTATCTTCAGGTGTGCATGGTCTTAGAATACACTTTTCACAGAAAGACTCACAACCCTGGAAATGCAAATAGCCACAAAAGCATGAGGAAACAGCCCGGTGAGCCGAGCAAGAGGCTCCATGTCAACGCCTTTCGAGCTGGGCCACTGATGTGCCCCTTCCACTGGCTGTGAGCCATCCCCGCCTGGAGCCCAGGCTTCTGTCCCACCCAGGCAAGGGCTGTGGGGCCCCTCTTCCATCTCATGGCCTGTCTGTCCCGAGTGGGGAGGGGTGGAGACGGAGCATGGAGAAATCCTTCAGTGGGGTGGGACTGGGCTACTTGTCACAAGGACACCTGAGGTCCCTCTGAGTCCTCTGGGGACCCTCTTAGACCTTCTTGCCAAAGTCTGCCCCCCCCCAGGCCCCAGGAGTGCAGCCTGCGAATCATAGACAGTAAACCCAGGACAGAGGTGCAGGGTCCCAGCCTGTAGTGACTCGAGGCTACCTGTCCACTCAGCTCCCGCTGCCCACAGCCGGGCTGGTGTCTGGGCCCCCATGGCTGGCACAGGGCTCAGCATCCTGGAGGCATCCCTTTCACCTCTTATCTGCACGTTGGTTCTGACAGGGCGCTCTGCCTGTGCTCCTCTTCCCTGATGCCCGGGGCTGTATTCTGCATGTTTCTGAGGCCAAGCAGCCCCTCAGCCCACAAGGGCTCTGGCGAGACCACTGGTGCCTCCGCCCAGGGCATGAGGTAGCCCTACTGCCAATAGGCATCGCCTCTGCCAGGCTGGAGAAGGAGCTGCCTGGGCAGTGGGCCCCGGGGCCTCAGGGCCTTGGCACTGCCCCCTCTTTGAGATTATCTGTCGTAGTGGGCTCACAGATACGGAACTGACACCGAGGCACTGCCAGGCTCCTTCCAGGGTCTCCGAGGGGATAGGTCCCGGGCACAGGGAGGGGGGCCAGGGGACAAGATGCACTCACTGAGCCTCTGCAGGGGGCCAGCTCTGCCCTGGGCTCCATGTGGGTGGTGTTCAGAGCCATCTGCATCACCCCATGGGGGGCAGGGCTCCAGCATCACACGCACCTCATCAAGGAGAAGGTGACCTCCCTGGGGGCTTCCCCTGGCAGAGCCGGGCACTGAGATGCTGTGTCCAGCACCAGGGCCTCCGCCCACCACGTAGGTGACTGCGGAGAGCAGCCCTGCCCCCTGCACTCGGCCTACAAGGTCTCCACATCATTATCCGTCAACCCCAATGGCATTAGTGGGGTTCGGGCCCCCAGCCAACCCCCTCCCAGGGCCTCCAGGTGTCAGGAAGTGTCTGGCTTAAGAGGCCTCCAACCATAGCCCGTGGGAAGGAGGGAGATCTGCAGCCTCCTGGGTTCCCTGTGGCCTCGGGCTAGAACGCATGAGACCCTGTGCCTGAGAGGCCATACTGGGGAGCACTGGTATGTTCCCTCTGGAGTCAGGTGGCTGCACTCTAGCGGCTGATCTATGTGGTGAAGAGAGACTGAAAATGGAGACGTGTCAATGTTCACAGCCCAGCTGGAGACAGGGTCATTGCGGGCGAGGGGCAGGGTCTCTGCCCCATGATGACTGGGGCCGCCCCCATTTACACTGAAACCCCCAGAGGGTGTGGAATGACCCCCTTTCTCCAGCTTCCTTGGCTGCAATTAGCTTGTGTGGCTGCTGCTGCTGCTGCTGCTGAGTCGCGTCAGTCGTGTCCGACTCTGTGCGACCCCATAGACGGCAGCCCACCAGGCTCTGCTGTCCCTGGGATTCTCCAGGCAAGAACACTGGAGTGGGTTGCCATTTCCTTCTCCAATGCACAAAAGTGAAAAGTGAAAGTGAAGTCACTGAGTCATGTCCAACTCTCAGCGACCCCATGGACTGCAGCCTACCAGGCTCCTCCATCCATGGGATTTTCCAGGCAAGAGTACTGGAGTGGAGTGCCATTGCCTTATCCATAGCTTGTGTTACCATTTCAAAATATCCTTTTAAAGCTCTTACATTATGAACATTTAAAGGAAGATAAATGACTTTGCCAACAAAGGTCCATCTAGTCAAGGCTATGGTTTTTCCTGTGGTCATGTATGGATGTGAGAGCTGGACTGTGAAGAAGGCTGAGCGCAGAAGAATTGATGCTTTTGAACTGTGGTGTTGGAGAAGACTCTTGAGAGTCCCTTGGACTGCAAGGAGATCCAACCAGTCCATTCTGAAGGAGATCAGCCCTGAGATTTCTTTGGAAGGAATGATGCGAAAGCTGAAACTCCAGTACTTTGGCCACCTCATGCGAAGAGTTGACTCATTGGAAAAGACTCTGATGCTGGGAGGGATTGTGGGCAGGAGGAGAAGGGGACGACAGAGGATGAGATGGCTGGATGGCATCACTGACTCGATGGACATGAGTCTGAGTGAACTCCGGGAGCTGGTGATGGACAGGGAGGCCTGGCATGCTGCATGGGGTTGCAAAGAGTCGGACACGACTGAGCGACTGAACTGAACTGAAATGACTTTGCTGGGACTTCCTTTGGAGGGTGACCAAGGGGAGCTGCCGTCCACCTGGTGGTTATGTGAGGACCCAGACAGCAGCAAAGCCCAGAGAACTATGGAGGGTTTTTCGGACGATCCCTGCACAGATGAGCCAAGACCCTGACGATGGGCAGGGAAGGGAGGGTCTGAGTGAGAGGCGAGCCAAGCAAACGTCTGAGGTTGAAAGGGACCCTCCACTGGGCTTGGCCAGGTGGCTGGACAGACATCCCAGGAGGGGAGACATTTCATGAGCCAGGGAAGGACTCCAGGCCTTGCCACGCTGACCACACTGGACAAGACTGTGGCAGGGGCGCCCTTCAACAAACAGAGGACAGGACTGCCCTGAAGATGAGCAGCCAGCCTGAAAGGCCAAAGCCTGTGTCTGTGCCAAAGGCCGGCGAGGCTGACGTCCTTGGAGGGAGTAGGGCTGGAGCAGGACGGGGTACATGGAGAGCCTGTAGCAGGGCAGGCAGAGCCAGGCCCCCCAGAGCAGGGAGGAGGGCCTGAGCCCCAGGGAAGCTGCTGGGGAGGGGATGGCGGCCTGGCCCTGAAGGTCCACAGGGGCTAACTGTTGGCTCCCGAGGAATCCAGGGCAGGGCCCGGGGCCCCAAGTGGCAACAGAGCCAGGTTGAGAGGAAGGCACCACATGGAGAGGAGCCTCGGCAGAGGAGGGCTTAGCTCCAGGGGCAAGAGGGGGAGCAGTCCCAGTACGGAGGTGGGGGGACCCAACCACAACCAACCGTCGGGAACTGGGAACAGCCTTCTGCTGACATTTCAACAACTTCCCAGGGCTCTGTCTGCTCTTCCTTCCAGGTTTTTCTCATTTGTTCCATTGTTTCAGGGCAGAAACAACCAAGCAGAACTCAAGCGGCCGATGCCCATTGAGACCTGGATTCCAGCTACAGAGCGAGGTGGGGATGCAGCTCAGAGCGGCCGAGAGCACCTGGTGAGGGGCTCTCCTGTGGCGGTGGTGGGGTGGGGGGACATCGCTAGACAGGCAATGCACCAATAGATCCCTTTCAGCGCCACTTATGATGGTCCCCAGAATGACTGCTCTTGCCCAGACAAGGCTTCTCACTAAGCCCAAGCCCAGGGCCAGGGATCCCACAAAGGCCTCACTCGGCCTCCCTCAGAAGGTGGGCAAACCCACACCCAGACGTGCCACCAGGCAGGAGTCTCTCAAGCTCCCTGATGCCAGTGGCATCATCTGTCTTGCCCCAAGCAACCCAGACAAGCCCAACCCTCCTCCGGAGGCGGGTGGGAGAAAGGAGCAGATTCTGAGGTGGGGGAAACCTTGGAGAGAAACAGCAAGCCCTCTGGGTGGGGGTAAGATGCATCAGCTCCAGAGGGGAGTCCTGACAGGAGGGTTCCCGGCTCCCATTCCCTCCACCTTCGGCTGGTGCCGAGCGGTACCAGGTCCCACCCGTGCCCCCGACAAGTGGCGGACCAGGAGACATGGACGGGTGTGTGGAGATGCAGCTGGCTGCGCGAGGTTGCCGCCCTGGCCTTTCAGCAGTCGCAGGCCGGGTCCTCCTGAGGCTGCCTGGCCTGGGAAAAGGGCCCCTTCCCAACCAGGCTGGTCTTCCCTAAGGAAGGAAGCCTCTTCATGGAAACCCACACGTAGCCAGCATCAGCCCATTCCACAAGCTGGGTCCTGCTGTGTCCCGTCCCTCACCGGGCGCCCTGCAACAGCAGCAGTTCAGTCTGTCCCTCCCGGGGGGAGCAGGATGGGGGAGGGTATGCAAAGGGGCCATGGCTTGGTGGGTCTCACTGAGCGCCATGAATGCCCCATTCACCCTGGACCCCAGCCCTCAGCAAGGAGCAGCTGCTCAGTGAACACTTGGGATAACTGAGTGATTTGCCCTGTCCACTCTGATTCCTGCAACAAGCAGGACGACGAGCATCCCCACGCGGCAGTGGAGAAACGTGACTGAGGGAGGTTAGGGAACTAATCCAGATCTGAGGGGCTGGAAGTGGAGGCCCCGAGGAGGGACTGGCTCCCTGCATGCCTCTTCGTCCCCTTGGAGGCCACTTCTGGGTAGACCCAGGAAGGACCCAGACCCGGGAAGATTAGCCCCGTCTGCCCACCCCGCCCCCAAGCCACCTATGCACAGCCTCTGCAGGAAAAGCCCGCAGATGGAATATGGATCCTTCAAGGGAACCCCAGACCCCTGTGGCGGCCCCGCACTGAGTACCTGGGCGGGTGATGTGACCTGTGTGCTCGAGTCTCCTTCATACCAAGGAAGCAGGGAGCCAGTCACCAGGGAGCCACCAGTTTCTCTAAGAATCTGGAACACCTACAGCATTATCCCTAGGGTACATCCTCAGAGGGGACGCTGGCAGGCCATCCCTTCGGACAACTTTAGATCTGCCCCCCAGGCCGTGCTGGAGCAGATACTGTCCGAGAAGCCGCTGCTCTGAATGTTACCTTCTTTCTCCCCTTTGGGGCCCTTCCTGGGGGGAACAGGAAGGACCAGAAGCCGGAGAACTGGAGGGACGGAGTGCAGAAACAACGTGGGAGCCGCCGAGGGCCGACGGTCCCCACCCCCCCACCCCCCCACCCCCTCGCCTCCCCAGGCTCTCCCCTCAAGAGTGACTTCCCCAGAGAGGAGAAGGGATGGATGAAAGGAAGACAGAGCACAACGGCATGCCGGGAACTTTGGGAATTAATCCAGCACCTGGGACTTTAAGAAACCGCGGCCACTGAAAACGTTTCTGTAGGAGCTCTCAGCCCAGGATTTAAAGTCCCAACTGAGCTGCTGGGTGTCAGTGTGAGGTAGGCTGGGGGTTAGGACTTCTAGCACACCCTTGGAACCCCAGATGATCCAGCTCTCCCCAGGGCTAAAGGTGCAGCCAGGAGCCCTCCCCCCCAGTCCCCTAGCACCAGCGGCAAAGGCAGAGGACACAGAGCAAGGTCAAGAAGCAGTGAAAGTGATGGCTGAGGTCTGAGGACCACGGTCTGCCTCCTCTCATTTGTATCAAAGGGCATGGACCAACCACAGAGAACATCACACCTGCTGTGTTCCAGAGGGTTCCAGGCACTCAGTCTACATGGCCTCCTTCACTGTTCACAACAGTCTACAAAGACAATGCTCTTGTCTCACCTTACTGGCCTGGAGGCCAGCTCAGGAGAGCTCAGGGTTAGGTGTCCAGGATAACAGAAAGCGGTGGAGTTGGCACTCCATATCAGATCTGGCCGCTCCTGAACACAGGTGCTCACTGTCTCCCAGGACTGCCTGCCTGGATGCTTTTGTGGAGATCACCAGAACCTCGAGTATCTCAGCAGCAAAATGTCCCCAAGGACAGCCGAGTCAAGCCCACCACTCAGCGCTCCCCTCCCTCAGGAGCCTGTCTTCCACTTGGCACCCACATCCCATTGGACTTCTCCAGGAAACCTTCAGGACATTCTTGGGAGGGAACTGTCACTTCTGATGCTGACAGCATCTCATCTCACCTCTTTCAAAAGATAAAAGGGGTCGAGCTTTGATAATTTTCCTCTGTTGGGATAGAAAAATTGTGTGTGCTTGTGTGTATGTGTGTGTCTTTGCCTGTGTGTGTACATGAGTGTGTTTGTATGTGTGCATCTCTGCCTGTGTGTGTGCATGTGTGTGTGTTTGTGCTTGTGTGTGTGCGCTTGTGTGTATATTTGCCTGTGTGTCTATATGTGGTGTGTGCATGTGTGTGCTTCTGTGTATGTGTGCATCTTTGCCTGTGTGTGTGCATGTGTGTGTTTGTGCTTGTGTGTGTGCCTGTGTGTATGTCTGCCTGTGTGTATATGTGTGTCTATATGTGGTGCACACCTGTGTGTGCTTGTGTGTATGTGTGTATGTTTGCCTGTGTGCGCTTGTGTGTCTCTATGCGGTGTGTGCACGTGTGTGCGCCTGTGTGTATGTGTGTGGACACATTTTACGTGCACACTGTGTGTGGATGCATGTGCACACGTGTGTGTCCATGTGCGCATGTCTGTGCACACGTGCCCATGCTGGAGCATGGGAGTACTCAGCGGAGGGCCCTTTCTCCCTCTGGGGAGGCTGTTAAATTCCTGTGCACTCACAGATGTCCAGTCCTGGAAGCCAGGGGACCTGGGGGAGTCCTGCGCCTGGTGACCACTTGCCCTCGCTTCAGAGCCCCTGCTCCCCATTATCTGGTTCCAATGAAGCGGGCTACAGGGTAGGGGGGAAGGGGAGCCCATACTTCTCCTTTCTTGGGATCAAGCAGGGGATGGGGCGAGAGTGAGGCTGCTGGCAGAGGGTGTCTGAGAACCCCAGACACCCAAGCCCTGGAGCCTGCTCTGTGCCCGGCTGGGGCATCTCCTCCTGCTTCCCGGCTCTGGGTGCGCCTTGAGAAGAGCAAAGTGAGCTGTGGCGGATGCACGGCTTCCCTGGTGTCCAGCTGGAGCATTTCCCTCACTGTGGCCTTCCTCTCCCCCACCCCCCAGGACCTCAGAGGGGGCTTAGGGAAGCGTCCTCCAAGCCAGCTCTTTTTGTCCCTCTCTGCCAATCAGAAGCAGGAGATGGTCTGAATGCAGAGCTCATCCGGAGGGTCATCAGGTCTCTCCGCAGTCCCCAGGAGGTGAAGCAGCCCGGGTCACCCCCTCCAGGCTCAGGGCTGCCCACCTGCTGGGATGGGGAACCGAAGGGGTGGGAGATGAAAGCCCCTGCCGTGCCAGCCTCCAGCGACACCCACCCCAACCTGCTCCCCGCTAGGCAGGAAGCGGTGCCCGGCCCCCGCAGGGGCTTCGAGCTCCAGGCACCACCCGCCCCCCCGTCCGGGGTGTCCGTCCCACGGGTCTGCCCACCGGCTCCTGGGGCGACTGTTCCAGGGTCCTTCCACCGGAAATGAAAGGCTTAATGGGCCAGCCTCGGAACGTCGGAACTCAGCCTAATCAGATTTGTTACAAAGAAAGCTCTGCCCAAGGAAAGGAAAAAATACTCCCCTTGCGGTCGCTCCTTTCCACCGGGCCGCGCGTGGGGACACCTGCCCCGCGGAGCCCCGCCGCCCCCCGCCCAAGTTGTCGGAGGCCGCAGCCGCCTCCGCGGATGCGCGGGCGCTGGACCGCGGACCCCTCCCCTGCCGGCGCCCCCTGGCCGGCCCCCACCCGCCACCGCGACCCCGCGCGGTCACCGGGGAGGAGCTGCCGGCGGGCGGGCACGGCGAGGGGCGCGCGGGGAGGGCGCTCGCAGCCCGGCGCGGGAGGCTGGGGAGGGGGCTACCTTCTGAATGCGTCCATCGATGTCCAAGTAGATGGCCTTGGGCCGGTAGCTGGAGGAGCCGGTTCCCATCTTGCCGAGCGCTGCACTTGGACTTTTTACTGTACTTTCTCGACGCCAGCCGCCGCGGGGAGGGCGGGGCGTGGGAGGAGGGGGCGGGCGGCGGGCGGACGCGGGGGCCAGCCAACCAGCGCGCCGCCGGGCGGGGCCGCGGGCTCGGCTCCTCCTCCTCCACCTCCCCTCCTTTTCCTTCCCGCCCCCTGTCTCCTCTCTCCCCGGTTTACACTCCGTTCTCCTCCCCTCCCACTTTAAGGCACGCCCCCTCATCGTCCCTTTGACTCCAGCCGCCTTGGGAATCAGGGCCAAGTGGGTAGCCAGTCTCCGATTGCCCTCTGGACAGGTGCTCATAGTGAGTGACTCCCTCTGACTGCAAAGCTAGTCGCTTGCCCACGTGACCGGATTCCCATAGCGACCCCCTCTGGCTGCAGGGCTGGTCACCTCTCAGGTGACTAGATTCCCATAGCGACCCCCCCTGGCTGCAGGGCTGGTCACCTCCCTGCAAAGACAGTGCTGCATTAGGACCCTTTTGCTGCCAGTGGATGCTCCATCATCCATCAGCAGGCACCTGGCTGGCATGGGTCCCTAAGCTATTTGTGACCCAAGGACCACTTCAGCCTGGGGGAATCCCCTGGGTCCATCTTTCCCTGCTGTGAGAGCCATCTTTATTTAATTTCAGTAGGAGATGGGAAAAGTTCCTTCTCCTTCAGGTACCTCCTTCCCCTAAGTTTGTGTACACCCTCGAGAGTGATCGCCTCTTCCAGCTGCACCCAGAGCTGAAATGGCAATTTTATTTCTGTCCTTGTGTAGCCACCCGCTATTTGCTGGCTTCAGCACTGTTCTGGTCGCCACCCCCCTTGTTAATTGCTACAGGGAGTGTGGGGGAAAAAAGGGAGGGATTACAGGCAGCTCTTGACCTGCAGATCCCAGTGGGGACTGCCTCTGCAGCTCCCCAGTTCTCTTGGGGGTGGGAACAAGTTTGGGGGAGGGCGGTGATGCTGAAGGGCTTTCAGCGCCTGTTGCTTTTGGAAGCCAGTGTAAAAACCAGACAGAGAATGCAATTATTGTTTCATTTTAAGAGAATTCCAAGCCACTGCTTTCCATCTGTTGAATGTCTGGGGTTTGCTTACTGAGAGAGTGTCTGGGGCACATGGTCTCCTTCCTCCCTGCCTGTCTGCCTGGGCTAGGCTGGCCATGGCCACAACCAGTGGTCTTTGCTTTTCCTTTTCTGACCATTTGGCCCTCACCAAGTGGATGGTCACTGGCTTTCCAGACTCCTCCTGGCTGTCTGGGGAGCTGGCCAGACTGGAGCCCTGTGCAGCGTGGGGGTCATCATCTTCAGATTTGGATGGTCCAGCATATGTCACTTCATGTCCCCTGCCTGCTCTGGGGTGAGGTGGGAGGGCTGATTGGCTCTCAAGGAATGATGATGGTTTTGCTCTTGTCTCCAGTGCAGTGACGGGACCATGTCAGAGCCTGGGCACCACATGGTTTGCTTTAGACGTGGCTGAGGACGAGAGGAGGAACTAGGAGGACTTTAGGTTGGAGGATCAAACCCCCTCGGTGGTCACAGCTGGCCACTTGACTCACAATTATGAAATGTATCAGATCCCCTGGAGGATGGTACGGTAACCCTGTCCAGTATTCTTGCCTGGAGAATCCCCTGGACAGAGGAGCCTGGTGGGCTACAGTCCATGGAGTCGCACAGAGTCAGACACGACTGAGTGACTTAGCATACACATGAGCATCCCCAAAGATTGGAGTGAGTGCTGTTATTACAGCTTAGTTTTGTTGTCAAACATTCTGATGTTCTCTGGGTTTATCTGGAGACTGATCTGCAGAGCTATTGTGCTGCCTGGCATGGAAACCTTATTGCCCGGCAGATGGCTCATTAGCCCGGTACTTATCTATCCTCCATGTCTTACTGTCATCTGACCTTGCTCACCCAGACAATATTATTCTAGAGCCCAAAGGCTGGATGCAGCTCTGTAGGGTCACAAGCACTGATCAGAGGTTGAGGTCCTGTGACACCACTGGTGGTGGTGGGGTCCTATACTGCCTGGCTGATTCTATATTCAGAATAGTAATTGCCCCATAAGTATCTGACTGACTAGGCTGTGTCCAGTTACTCCATCCCTGAGCCCCCTGGGAGCCAAGGTTCCTTCATCTATCAGTGGTGCCCTTGCTGTGTGTGGGCGCTGATTGAGGCCCTGGGCATTCAGTGGAGAATAAACAGAAATCCCAGGCCTGGAGTAGCTGGCGTCTTAGTGGGAAACAGAGGAGACAGTGTAAATAAATGCAACATGTAGCATGTTGGATAATAACTAGTACAAAGGGGAACGTCACGTGGGGAAGGGGTGTGCTGTGGGGTGTGCAGAGCTGACACTGGGAGGGTGGCTGGGCAGGAGCACACAGGCTTAGAGAGGGAGCAGGGGGTCCATTTCCACCAGAGGAAAGAGGCTTTCAGCAAAGGGAGCAGACCCAGGCAGAGGCCTGTCCCGTAGGAGTGAAGGGTGGGGGTGGTGGAGTGGGGCCTGCAGGGGGTGTGGGGTCAGAGAGCCAGGAAGTGGCAGGCCTCTGGCTGGGCCATACCAGGGGCGTGGTTCCACTCTCTTGGATAGAGCCGTGCAGGAGGCTGAGCAGAGGAGGGAGGTGGTCCTTTTGGGTTTAGCCGCTGCTGGGTGGAGATGCCCTGATGGGAAGGACCAAGGGGAGACCATAATCTTTGGAAGAGTGGCAGTGGTTTGGGCCATGGGGATGAGAAGTGGTTGGATTTTTTTTTTTTTTTTTTGGTTGTACTGGGTCTTCATTGCTGCACACAGGCTTCCTCTAGTTTTCCTCTAGTTGCAGCTAGCGGGGGCCACTCCTTTTGCCGTGTGTGGGCTTTTCATTGCAGTGGCTTCCCTTGTTGTGAAGCACAGGCTCGGGGGTGTAGGCTCAGTAGTTGTGGTACACAGGCTTAGTTGCTCCACAGCATGTACAGTCTTTCCAGACCAGGAATTGCACTCATGTCCCCTGCACTGGCAGCTGGATTTTTATCTGCTGAGCCGCCAGGAAAGTCCCAAGAAGTGGTTGGATTCTGCATTCAGTTTGGAGATCTTTTCACTCTTTCATTAAGGGTCAGTGCTTACAGTGACATTATATCTGTGTCTTGTCTCCCTTTCCTTCCGTAAAAATGGGATTCTACCTAAATTCATACTCTTTCACCCTGCACGGCCCCTGGTGTAAGGGTCCAGGAGCTAGCCCTCCCCTCTGCATACACCACATCTGTCCTGGGGTATTCTTGACCTCTATTCCTGATCCTGGCGTGGCCACCAAAATTGTAGTAAATGAAAGTTCCCAGAATCAAGGTAGAGCCCAAGGAAGCGCCTGCTTCTGCCGGGTGGTCCGGGGGCTGGGATGAGGAGCCGGGGTGGAGCTGGAGGCCTGGGGGGTCTCGTGGGAACTTGGCCACTGAGTTCAGAGTCCTGGGGGAGCCACAGGGAGGGACATTTCCAACTGTCTGCGGTGTCAGATTATGCCTGAATCTCCCAGGGATGGGGCAGAAGTCAAGGAGCTCATGTAGGTGAAAAGCCAGCCCCTCGGGAGGTCTAGCCTCCATCTCTGGCCCCCTGTGCTGAAACACCTTGTAGTGTCATCCAGCTTGCACAGGACCCATCCTTGTATGCAGAAAGTATTAGTCACTCAGTCATGTCCAACTCTTTGTGACCCCATGGACTGTGGCCTGCCAGGCTCCTCTGTCCATAGGATTTCCTAGGCAAGAATAATGGAGTGGGTTGCCATTGTATGCAGAGCTCACCCCTAATTGTCATAAGAACCTCATCAAAAAAAAAGAACTTCAAGTTAAGGTATCAGAGACTCACTACAGATTAGAAGGGCCAAGACTGTGGCCTGAGGAGCTGGATGCTGGTCTCAGGGTCCCACACCAGCCCTTCATCCCTGGCGAGAGGGAGCTGAGCCACAGTGAGGAGAAAGTGGAGGGCCTGCCCTGTCCCCCCAGGGAAGGTGACCTTCAAGAAGGATGGAGAGATGGAGAAGGAAATTCGGAATCCTCAGGAAAAGTCCAGAGCGGGTAGCTGTCAGTGGGAGGAGGCGTCTGTCTAGTGTGGCCAGGCCAGATCAAGCAGTGCCCCCGGACTGGGTGGGTCAGCGGGCTGTTGCTGGAACAAGCTCCAAGGGCAGCCTCTGCCTGTTCTCTCTTGGCTCTAACTGGTGTTTTTAATGACTATTCTGAAAATAATCCAACCACTTCCTGTGCTGATTCTTCTGATCCGGGCGTGTAGGGACCACAAAGTGAATTTGTCAAACAAGCAACATGCATTAGTGATTACTGCATACAAGGCATCGGGCAGGCCTTGCTCAAGGGATTGGAGCATGTTAAAAGGGGTCTGGAAGCACTACGGGAGAGGACTGACATCAACCAACAGGTCAAGGGTAAGATGCTTTACTTCCCAGGTGGCGCCATGGTAAAGAATCCGCCTCCCAATGCAGGAGACGAAGGAGACTCGGTTTCGATCCCTGGGTTGGGAAGATCCCTGGGAGAAGGAAATGGCAACCCACTCCAGTATTCTTGCATGGAGAATTCCGTGGACAGAGGAGCTTGGCAGGTTACAGTCCAGGGGATCACAAAGAGTCGAACACAACTAAGCAAGTGCACACACACACACACACACACACAGGATGCTCTTGGAGGAATCAGCCTGCTTTCTGTCTGTATAACAAATGGACACCCCCCCCCCTCCCAGAATTGCTCTCACCTTCTGGGAAAGCCATCTGCCAGGAGGCACCTAGAGTGAGAGAAAGGATATGCCCTTTAGCCTGTCTGAAGCTTTCATGCACAGGCAGTGTCAGTTTTGGTGGTACAATATTTGATTTATGCACATATTGACTTACTTCTTTTTATGGTTTTGTTAATTACAAAATTATTACTAGTTGTCAATATTTCAAGTGGCACAGGAGAGAAGGCACAGCCCCACCAGGTCAGAAGGTGGAGATCCACCCCTTCGCAATGGCCATCCCAGGGGGGTTGTGGAGACACAGGTGCCCTCATCTGCTCTTACCTGTTATCTTGTTGCCTACGAGCTGGGTGCTGAGATTTTCCTCATCATTGATTTCCACTGGCTCCTTATATACAAAGGATAGTAACCCTTTGACTATCGTATATTTTACAGATATTTTCTACAAGCTTTTCTCTTCATTTGTAATATCTTCCTAATGTGGTTTTACACGTTTAGGTAATCAAAACTCTTCTGCTTTTCCCGCCAGCTGTCTGGATTTCTTGTCGGCTTAGAAAGGAGGTATGTATTATAATAGAAAGATTAAAAAAAGAAATAAAGATGTGACCTGAATTTCCAAAGATCGGGACAGCTAATTAGATTGTGGCACATTTGCCAGAGGGAATATCCAGGCCGACAGTGATGACGAGTTTGTAGAGGCCGAGGGAAGTTACGAGCCCACCAGTGTCAGAGCAGGATCTGCAGAGGCGGTGGGTCAGGACACACTGGCCCTTCGTTCCAGGCCCGACCTGTTTGTCGGCATGAATCGCATACCCAGTGCTGCAGGCCTGGCTGTGGACGGAACCGGCTCCTGCTCTGCAGGGTTTACATGCCATGTTAAGCTCTGTGAAACCTAGCAGAGGGTTGAACCGATTCAGGAAGAGAAGGCGAAATGGTTTGCTTAGGGTGGTAGGGTT
Organism: Ovis aries; assembly: GCF_016772045.2. Classification (NCBI taxonomy): domain Eukaryota; kingdom Metazoa; phylum Chordata; class Mammalia; order Artiodactyla; family Bovidae; genus Ovis; species Ovis aries. The sequence continues at coordinate 263,606,706 of NC_056054.1, read as the reverse complement.
CTAAGCATTTTTTTAAAAGTGTTTTTCAAATGCTGTGATGGTATTTTTGCCATAAAATGGGGAACAGAGGAAGAGTTAAATGGTAAGTTGTGTGCAAGGGACAGCAATTCTGCTTTCGAAGTGGCTGGATGGGGAGGAGCAGGTCTTCCTTCTGGGTGTGGTGCCGGGAGCCCTCGGGGCCCACACAGACACTCAGGTCTGCTTCCTCGGTGGTGCGGAGTCACCCTGCTCTCCAGGGTCCTCAGCTGGCCTCCCCTGTCACCTTCTCATGGACACTGACTGTCTTGGTGGGTCAAGCTGTTCTTCCGTCCTCTCTTGTCCATTTTAGTGGCCTCCTACTTGGTCCCCTGCCTCCCTTCTCTTCCCGATCCTTCCTGAGTGTGGGTTTCTGGATCTTTCTATCAGGCCCGTCTGCCCCCATCAGTTCCCTGGCTGGCCTCCTTGGGGACTTCCCGCCACCTCCAGGGTGGCACACTGGGCATCTACCATCTGTCCTGTCCTTCTCCACCCACATCTCCCAAAGACACCAGACACTCTGCTGTGACTTTGCTCCTCGTTTCAGCCAAGAACGTCCCTCCCTCTGTCCTCCCCAGATCAGCTCTTACATCCCATCCGTTCAGGTGTCACCTACAGCTTCTTCCTGAATCCCTGGATCTCTGGACCAGGGGTGGGGAGCTCCTCCCCAGAGTCCCGGAACCCCCGGATCCTCTGTGATTCCTGCTGAGCAGACCTGGGTGATTTGCATGTCCTCCAGAGCCTGCCTCCTTGTTGATCAAAAAGAGTGGCAACCCCTGTTCCGAGACATTCTGAAGACTGACAGGAGAATATGAGAATGCGAGAGCAATGGTTAGCCCAGGCCTGGCGAGTCCTCTGGGGTCTGGCCCATCGTCAGAGCCAGGGGCTGTCTCGTTGTCCCCTGAGAAGCAGCAGCACTGCTGTAACCCTCGCTCCCCTGTGCCCTGTTGCTGCTGCCGTCTGCCCACTATATGATGCCGTTTTGGGGGAAAGAGGGGATTGTGGGGACCTTCAGCAGGGTGCCCCTCGCCCTGGAGCCGAGAGGACATTCAACAGTCTTCAGGGGGTGAATGCTTTTCTGTGACCTGGCAGTCCCATTCTCCTTTAAAAAGCTGGTGGCCTGTATTGAAATTTTGACCTTGGCTTAATTAGCATGAAAAGAGGTACTAAGAGTCTTGCTGATGCTGAAATGGTTTTTCTGAGGCAAGGGCTGCCTCGGGCTGACCCTAGGAGGCCTCTGCCCCATGCAGCCCATGTGGGCAGGGGGTGACCCCAGCAGTTGGCTCTGCAGCCCTGGGGATCTGGCTCAGCGCTGGAGGCCAGACCCACCCCAGGAACAGGAGCGACTGGGGCTCTGAGGCTGGGAGGGCAGACCTCTTGCCACCTCTAACCTGTCTCTCCTGCAGGACCGTGGCTGCTGTCAAACTTCCTGCCCTCTAACCCATCTTCCACTTACAAGGTTTTGAGTGACCCGGGCTGGCCCCTCAAGGTCGCTCACCTGGTAAGGGCTCCTGGTGACTGACACGTGCCCTGGGGGACTCGGGCCCTTTTGCTGCACCAGGACCTTGGCTCTCTCTAGACCACGCGTTCCTCGTTCTCAGAGCTCGTCCTGGTGCACAGGCCCAATTGAAAGAGGAATGGAGTGATGTCATCAGAGCTGAGGATGCTCTGAGTAGGACAGTGTGGGGTGAGGTGGGGGTTTGCGTACTTTAGGTCCAGCCACCTGCGATGATGGGGCTTCCCATGTAGCTTGGCTGGGAAAGAATCTGCCTGCAGTGCAGCAGACCCTGGTTTGATTCCTGGGTCAGGAAGATCCCCTGGAGAAGGGAAAGACTACCCACTCCAGTGTTCTGGCCTGGAGAATTCCATGAACTGTATAGTCCATGGGGTTGCAAAAAGTTGGAAAAACTGACCGACTTTCACTTTCACTCATGACGATGCTAAGACCTGCCACTGGGAGAGGCTGCTTACCACCTCACTCCTGTGAGAATCTCATTCTATCATCACCCCAGTTCTTTGGTGAATGGGTATGGCCGCCCGCCAGTTGGTTTCTTTTTGTGTGGGCTTCTGGGTGGGTTTCAGAGTGTGTTCTCATCCAGGGGTCTCAAGGTGACTGCCCTGGTAACATTGGGAACCTAAGTCAATACCGAGCTGATTCACGCACTCAAATGACCTCCTGGCTTGGCTTGACTCAGTAGTAAGTCTGCCTTTGTGAGTAGATTCCCCTGCAAACTGATGATCTCAGTTCCAGAAATAGGACACAACAGCCTAATTCGTATGCAGACCTGTAGCAGCAAACACATGTAGATCCCACTGTTCTGACTTCACTGCAAGCCCTTTGCAAGGAGGACACTCCCATTTGTTTTGGGTGGCTTCCAGAGTGCCTAGGAAAGCTTTAAAATTATTCAAAATGCTAGTTTAGGGGCCAGAGCTGGTGTATCCTTCAGGGGAAGAGACTTTTCTGTAAACTCAGAGTTGGATGGGGGCCATGCCTCTTGTAAATCTGTGACTAATTTCCTAAGCAGCCACCTGTCCAATCAGCAGGAAGTCCCTGTCCTGTGTCCCGAGAGTGTCCTTCTTCCTCCCCAGTGTCCCAAACCTCAAGGGTTTACCAAGGTCAAAGGGAAGGGCCTCTGTCTTTCCCTAAGGGAGAGGGCAGGGCGTCATCGACCCACTTCTTCTGTTGCCTCCTGCTGAAGCCAGCTAACAGACCAAGAGTGCCCCTCCTCTAGCACGTGAGAGAGGTTAGATTTGGAAAGTTACAGAATGGTAGACAGAGACCTTAACAGTAGAGAATTCCTGTTGGTGGTGGTGGTTTTTCTTTCTTAGCAGTTGAGCCGTGACTGACATTTTCTCATTTAAATATTTTGGGTCTGAGAGCCATGCCACGTGGATGATCCTCTGAGCATCTTCCTGATGGCAGCTTCTGGGAGACCAGCTGGGAGGTCAGCCATGTCCCCTCCGTAGGGGTTCCCTGTCCATGTCCCCTCCGTAGGGGTTCCCTTCAGCCCACAGCTCTATGACTCCACCCGTCTTACACTCTGCTCTCTTTTGATTTAGTTCTGTAAACTCCATCTAACCCAGGGCTTCACCTTTTGTGTTCCTGCCCTGCCTGCTGCCCTGGGGAAAGGCTGTGGATTCAGACCCAGAACCCCAGTGCCCTGGCCCTCAGGGTGAGCTTGTTCGTACCACCGTGACACCCTTATATGAGGGAAAATGCTTTTCTTAATGACAGAAGAGGCTGGAGTTTCGAAAAGAAACTGCCAAGAAAAAAGAATTTGCCAGAGATTGGAAACTACAGTGGCCTGTTTCTGATCAGAACTTTGTGAAGGCCAACCTTGAAGTGGATGGACGGGCAGGACTCGTCAGGTCTCCCTACCTCTGAACCTGACCCAAATTTAGATGGTTGCAAACAGATGCTCACTGAGCACAGATGAGGCTGAAGCACTGGGCCAGGAGCGAGGCTCTGGGAGCCGGGAGCAGGGATCAGGGCAAAGATATGTGTGGTTGGGTCCTGCTCTCTGACAAACTCACAGGAAGACAGAGGAGGAAGATTGGTAAGCAAGAGCTAGTACACATCTCCCCTCATTCCTACCCTGGACATACAAACAGTATGATAAATGCCATTTCTAGTAGATGTTTGCCAAAATCTCTATCACTGTGTAAGACAGGCAAAATTCTATCGATCTGGGACTTTAATTCTAGTGGAAAGACAGACAACAAACACGTACCTGGGACTTATATTCTGGTGGGGAGATAGACAATAAGTGAATAATAAATATATTATGGACAAAGTTAAGACCTATAAAGGAAAAAATAAAACCAAGAAGGAGGATAGAGGATTGCTTAGGCTGATAGTTTAGATGTTGTGAGCAGGGAAGGCACCACGGAGGAGATGACCTTTCAGCAGAGACATAAATCAAATGAAGGAGAAGACTGGTTCGAAGGGAGACTGTACAGGAGGAGGGAGGAAAGGCTGCAGGCAGCTGCGGGGGAGAGTTGGTGGAGCAGGGACAGAAGGACAGACGGACAGACGGAGATCAGAATAGGATGGCCTTGCAGGGTTTGGGGTTTAACCTAGGTGTAACCAGAGCCACGGGAGGATAGACAGCTGTGAAGTGACCTGAGCTGACTTGGATGCAGGAGACGTGTGTGTGAGAAGGCTGGGTCAGCCGGATGTGGTCAGCTGGGGTTAGAGTCCAGCCCTTTCTTGCTGGGCAGCCTTGGATAGATTACTCACCCTTCCTGAGCCTTAGTTTTCTTCTCTGTGAAATGGGCATGTAGGGCATTTGCAGGTATCAGTGGTGTAATACATGAGAAGCCCTCGGCCCGCGTAGCATGACTTCATCCACGCCCTCTTCTTCTTACCTCTCTGTTCTTCTTTCTGTAAAACAAGCATTAGATCACTGTTGCTATGGCAGTTGTCATTTTTTTTTTCCCCTTTGGGAGTGTAGATTTAAGAACTGCTGAAGAAGCCCCTTCAGAGCATTGAATACTCTCAAGAAAATTTCCGCTCCTGTGTTGGGGTGGTTGGCAATGCTTTTCCTCCTGAGATGGTCACAGCATCCAGCTTTGGGGCTGGGGGTCCGGGCCAGCTTCCATCTCTCATGGGAGTCACCTGACCTCCCCTGCATCTCTCCTTCCTGCCTTCCAGCAAGGAGCCGGTCCTGCTGACCATCAGCCAGAGCACGTGTGGGACTCTGTGTGTGCCCAGAGCCATCCGCTTCAAGGCTATCTCCTTGGCGACCAGCCGTCCACATTCACGCGACATTTGTACAGCAGCAGCTCTGCACTGGGTGATGAAACACGCCCAGAGTGTCACTGCTATTGCTCTTTCAACATAAATTTGCTGCCCCCCCTTCTTTTAAGCACAAAGGTAGAAGAGAGCCTAACAGCCTGCCAGACAAATTTCAAATTGTCTTCATCTTAGGCAAGCTGCTGCTCCCCACATCCTAAACAGGGTGAGAGAACACAGGTGCTGAGCCCTTGTGTACGGGAACTTTGCTGCTTCAGAAGAAAATAGATTTGAGCTTTTGATCTGTGAGGTGTCCCATAAAAATGTTAATTTTTTGATGACGTAAGATGTGGTTCCTGACAAAGGTCCGTATACTCAAAGCTATAGTTTTTCCAGTAGTCATGTATGGATGCGAGAATTCAACCATAAAGAAGGCTGAGCACCAAAGAATTGATGCTTTTGAACTGTGGTGTTGGAGAAGACTCTTAAGAGTCCCTTAGACTGCAAGGAGATCAAACCAGTCAATCCTAAAGGAAATCAACCTGAATATTCATTGCAAGGACTGATGATGAAGCTGAAGCTCCAATACTTTGGCGACCTGATGCTAAGAGTCAACTCCTTAGAAAAGACCCTGATGCTGGGAAAGATTGAAGGCAGGAGGAGAAGGGGACGATAGAGGACGAGATGGTTGGATCGCCTCACTGACTTGATGGACATGAGTTTGAGCAAGCTCTGGGAGATGATGAAGGACAGGGAAGCCCGGTGTGCCGCAGTCCATGGGGTCGCAAAGAGTTGGAAATGACTGAACGACTGAACAAGAGCAAATACATGGTTCCCCAAATTTCTTTTCTTTCTAAAACATAAGACCAGCAAAATATGGGTCCTGTCCAGGGCTCATTAGATGCTTCATTTGCAAGTGACAGAATCTCAACTCTAATATAAGCAAAGGTGTTGCTTTAATCATAAATAAAACTTCCCAGAGCTGTTATGGCGTTAGAGGCACCCCTGGATCCAGGGTCTCCATCCACGTCTGTCTGTCTGTCTCTGCCAATCCCCTTCTCCAGTGGCCTTTTCCCATGTGGCTGGTGTTGTGGTTGCCTGGCAGCCAAGAGCTCATATCCTACCAGTCCTGTCACCCACGTAGAACGAGATCTTGGTGGGAAATGAGCTGGAGAGAGAACCCCATGGGGCCACCCTGGGTCCATCATGAGTCATTTCAGCAGGAGCCGGGTGCTTTGACTGCGGTACCCTGGTAGCTTCACAACATCTATGAGTCATAGGCTTAATATGCTCATTATATGTTCTTAAATAAAATTTTACTTTAGATCTGTTTTAGATTTACAGAGAGATGACAGGCTTAGTACACAGAGTTCTTATGGACCCAGCACTGATTTCCCCTGTGATCACCATCCTACATTAGTGGGTTCAGTTCAGCTCAGTTCAGTTGTTCAGTCGTGTCCAACTCTTTGTGACCCCTTGAATTGCAGCATGCCAGGCCTCCCTGTTCATCACCAACTCCCAGAGTTCACTCAAACTCACGTCCATCGAGTCAGTGATGCCATCCAGCCATCTCATCCTCTGTCGTCGCCTTCTCCTCCTGCCCCCAATCCCTCCCAGCATCAGTCTTTTCCAATGAGTCAACTCTTTGCATGAGGTGGCCGAAGTACTGGAGTTTCAGCTTTAGCATCAGTCCTTCCAAAGAACACCCAGGACTGACCTCCTTCAGAATGGACTGGTTGGATCTCCTTGCAGTCCAAGGGACGGGTTACACTTGTCACAATTAACGAACAGATATGAGCACATTCTTCTTTTTAAGAAAATTTTTATTGAAGTATAGTTCATTTACAATGTTGCGTTTAATGTCCCCTATGCAGCAAAGTGACTCAATTATCCATATATATACATTCTTTTTCATATTCTTTTCCATTATGATTTATCACAGGATTTTGAATACACTTCCCTGGGCTATACAGTAGGATCTGGTTGCTTATCCATCCTATGTATAATAGTTTGCTTCTGCTAACCCTAAACTCACAATCCTTTCCTCCCCTCTACCCTTGGCAACTACACGTCTATTCACTCACTATGTCTGTGGCTCTGTATTTCATAGATCTGTTCCTTTGTGTCGTATTGTGCTGTATCCCGTATCACGTATAAGTGATATCATATGGTATTTGTCTTTTTCTTTCTGACTTACTTTGCTTAATATGACAATCTCTAGACCTACCTGTGTTGCTGCAAATGGCATTACTTCATTCTTTTTTATGGCTGAGTACTATTCCATTGTACAAATGTCTTCGTTATTTGTTCCTCTGCCAATGGACATCTAAGTTGCTTCCATGTCTTGGCTATTGTAAATAGCGCTGCAGTGAGCATAGGGGTGTATATATCTTTTCAAATTGCAGTTTTGTCTGGGTATATGCTCAGGAGTGGGATTGCTGGGTCATATGGTAGTTCTGGGGCTACCCAGGTGGTGCTAGTGGTAAAGAACTTGCCTGCCAATACAGGAGAAATAAGACATGAGGTATGATCCCTGGGTTGAGAGGATCCCCTGGAGGAGGCCAGGGCAACCCACTCCAGTATTCTTGCCTGGAGAATCCCATGGACAGAGGAGCCAGGTGGGCTACAGTCCATAGGGTTGCAAAGAGTCAGACGCTACTGAAGTGACTTGGCACAGCACAAGGCAGTTCTAGCTTTGGTTTTTTGAGGAACCTCCAGACGGTTTTCCATAGTGACTGTGCCAATTGACACCCCCACCAGTAGGTACTGATACATATTCTCACCAAAAGATCATACTTTATTCCGATTTTTATGTTTTCTTTTTTCCCCTTTGAAGATCCCAACCAGGAAACCGCATAACGCCAGTCATCCTGTCTCCTGGGGATCCTTTTGCTGTGAGAGCTTCTCAGACTTTCCCGGGTTTTGATGCCCTTGAGAGTTTCGGGGAGGACTGGTCAGCTATTTTGCAGGATATCCCCCGCTTGGGGTCTGTGTGATGTGTTTCTCATAATTGGACTGGGCGTGCATTCCGGGAGGGAGACCGCAGAGGTGAAAGGCCGTGTGCATCACCTCCTACCCGGCATCCATGCGTCCGCTTAGTGCGTCACTGCGGGTATTGACTGTGACCCTGGGGGAGGTGGGTCTGTGGGGTGCCTCCGCTGAGTGTGTGCGTATGGGTATGTATGCATGTGTGATCAGTCGTGTCTGACTCTTTGTGACCCCATGGATTGTAGCCCGCCGGGCTCCTCTGTCCATGGGGATTCTCCAAGCCAGAATACTGGAGTGGGCTGCCGTTTCCTCCTCCAGGGGATCTTCCTGACTCAGGGATCAAGCCTGTCTCTTGTGCCTCCTGCACTGGCAGGCAGATTCTTTACCGCTGCGCTACCTGGGAAGTTACTCTGTTTCCTCCTCCCCGCACTGTCGTCTTCTGGAGGACGTGGCCATGCACAGCCCGTCCCTGAGGAGAGGGGAGGTGGGCTCCTTCCTCTGGGGCAGAGGATCCGCATAAATCCTTCTGAGTTCTGCTGCAGGGAAATCTTCTTATCCTGGGTATGTGTTCATTCAGCCATTTATTTCTACCTTGTACGGACTCATGGATATTTATTTTAGTCTTTGGGTTATAGTCCAATACTCCCCCCTCTTTTTTTTTTTAGCTCTAAGTGTTCCCACTTTCACCATTGAGAGCTTCTTCAGTGAGCTCCTGTGTGCCTTCCATGTTCCCCTGTGTGCTTTTCTTTCTTTCTTTTAAGCACTTCTTTACTTTCTGAAGCCAGAAGGTGCTCCAGCTCACCTCGTGTATTCTCACTCTGTTCCTAATCAGCCGTCTCTCCTAGGGGCCCTGGTTCCTTTTACAGGAGAATGGTATTAAGAACCTGTATCTGGTACTGAGTGTGCTCATTGCTAGTGGGGGGCGTGGCTTCTAGGCCCTCCTCGCAGCTGACCAAGTGAGGAAGTACGCGTGATATACTGACTCCTATATGTTGTTGCTCAGTCACTAAGCTGAGTCCTACTCTTTGCGACACCATGGACTGCAGCACGCCAGGCTCCTCTGTCCCCTGCTATTTCCCAGAGTTTGCTTAGATTCACGTCCATTGAGTCGGTGATGAACCATGTATGTACAGATATCTGTAAATATTTCATACAACCTTGGTATCCTTGTGAAGGCACATGTGTCCATGTTTATATCTCCAGCTCTGGTCCTTTCAGCTTGGACCCTTCCTGCCTCTTGCTTGTCTGTTACCTTTTACTCCCCCAGTGAGAAAGCCACCACCCACCACCCACTACTTGCTCCACTCCAGAATCCATGTGTACCATGTTTGGAGGGTCGATCAGGGTTGGGGGGCGGCTCTCAGAGCCTAGCCATCTGGATGCAGAAGTGAGGAAGGGCCAGAGGGGGCTTCCAGCTGGGCAGTTTGGCTGGACAACCAGTAGACTCTGTGAGCCGCCCATTCCAGGAGTGCGGCTGCCAAGCAATCCAGGCTCCCCAACCTGGAGGCTGAGGCCCAGCAATGTTGGAGGAGTTTATCGTCTGCTGTGGATTCGCAGACTATGGAGCTGCTTCTCTGCAGAGAGCTTGATAAGAGACCTGGACAGATGCTCATTTCTTCCTCCTGCCCGAGCAGAATGCGGTGGCTGCTGAAAAAGCTAAGTGATAAGAAGAAAGTTTTGATGAGACGTTGCATGCGGAGGCAGGAGGCATGCACAGCTTGGCAAACCATCCAAGGCTGGAGAGAGTAAATAAAGATGCAGGAAGGGACCTGTATCAGACCAGCCGGAGACCATCTTAAACCAGGAAGGATGTATAAGGAATAAAGAGTCTCGGAAAAAAAGGCCTACCGTATAGCATGTGGAACTGTAGTCAATGCTTTGCGAAACCCTGTAAGGGGAAAGATTCTGAGAAAGAACAGATTTATATATACCTATAAGTGAATCACTGTGCTGCAAACTTGAAACTAATGTGATGTTGTGAATCAACCATGCTTCAAAACATAAAAATAAATTTAAAAAAGCCTGTCCACGTGCTGGAAGAGGAAGGAGTTAATTTCAAACTAAGCACTGAATCTCTTGATGAGAAGCCTGAAGTTGAAACAGTGACTGAAAAATGTTGAAAGGTAGCCCTTGTCTTGATCTTCATCCAAAGAGACTTCCCCTTTGAAAAGTCCCCCAGCCAGACCCTGGTGGGCAGGGCCCCCAGGACCCTAGCTGATGAGACCAGTGGCTTCTCACGTGTTCAGCCTGGAATCTGCCCCTGGTACAGGGCTCCCGGTAGCCGGGGTTGAAGCCCTCTTGTCACTTTGCCCTTCCTGGAGGGAATCTGAGTTTGGGGCAGGCTACCTGCTGGCTTTGGTCATCCCACACTACAGCCACGAGCCCCTGTGTCTGTGTTTTGTGGATCAGCAGAGCTGGCTTGAATATTTTGCTCAAGAATAGCTCAACACTCAGGTCTTCCTGTTGGTCCAGTGGTTAAGACTCTGCACTTCCACTGTAGGGGCCATGGGTTTGATCCCTGGTCAGGGAACTAAGATCCTGCTGGCTATGCAGCATGGCCAAAAAAAAAAAAGGGAGAACAAGATGTTGGATATGGGAATTTCTGTATTAACTTGAAGTAATTCTGTGGATTTAAAACTGTTCTAAAATTAAAATTTATTAAAACAAAATTTTTACAGTAGTTCAACACCGGTAATAGACACAAGAAGTCCCCTATAACCTGGCCCCCATGGGTTTTCTGTGGATACTTGTAGGTTTCCAAGAAAATGAAGAAGATTCCATCTTCTGTGTCCCCCTACCCCAGCCCAGATGTAGCCAGGATCTTGCATCACCTCAATGTCACGTGTTCCTCTCTCTATCTCTGAGACGTTGCCTCTCCTCAGAATTTGCCAGCGAGGTCACAGAGCTCAGAGCTTGCTGGCTGTGGGAAGCATGTGTGGGCTGCCAGAGGCAGCTTTCCTCGGGGGTGTGTGTGTCTGCCTGTGTGTGTGTGTGTCTGCCTGCGTGTGTGTGCGTATGCTCTGTAAAGTCCTATTCCAGCCATGAAGCACCAGTGCGAAGTCCACACAAATCCCTCTCAGGTGTGTGCTGGTTATTCTAACCCTCCCCACAAGACACAAACAGCCTCCAAGGCAAATTCCATGAAACCCTTTTCATAGCAGCCAATGAAAATACACTATCTTTCAATTTTCTAGAAATAATCATTTTTCTAATGCTGCAGTCTGGATGGATTCCCTGAAGAGATGCTGTTCTCAGGCAGGTGGGTTTGATGTAATTGTGTTTGTGGTATATACATATATATAAAAAAAACCGACTCCAGACCAGGAGCTTCTCAAATGCTGTCATCCTCCTTGTCAGTAGGCTTTCCTTTCCATACTGGCCTTCCACCCACTCTCTAGCTTTACAGAAAATGGTGTACAAAATGGCAGAAAAATGGAAAAGGTAGACCTCTTTGGGCTCCTTAGCTGAGCCACGGTGTCTGCCGGGGCTTCTTGCATTTGCCTTGTGGAGGAGTTAGTCAGGTTGAGGGTTTATCACGGTGTGGAATAAATATGCAGTTATCTGAGTCCATGTAAACCCCTCCCATGACGAATCAGATGTTCTGTGACAGAACTTTAATGAATCATTGCTACATGTGTTTAGCTGCCTCACAGAGAAAGGAAAAGCACTGTCTTTGAGTAAACAAATCCAGGGTTCTCCGCATTCCATTCTTTGCTTTAAATGGGGAGCAAATAAGAAACACGGCTGCAGTCAGTCAGGGTTCCCTGCCCACCCCGATGGTTGTGAAAATGTACCCCCTGGGAGCCTCCAGCTGTGTGACTGCTCCTCTGCGTTAGTGAGGAGGTGAGCTATGGCGGCCTTCTAGCAAGCAGCGCTCCCTCCGGCCGTGGTATTTATATCTCAGGGTCGCTGTGTGTGTTTCCACACGTAATCTCGGGGAAAAGAAACCCGGAGGTGGGGGTGGGAATTTAAGATGAGGTGACTGTCCTAAGCCACAGACACTGGATGGAGAGAGATTGGTGCTGAAAGGGATAGGAGAACATGTCTTAAATGGATGAATGGGCAGATGGATGCTCGGACGTATGTGTGAATCACAGCTGTTTGGATGAATGCATGGAGGGGATGGATGGATGCATGGATGGATGGGTGCATGGATGGATGGGTGCATGGATGGATGGTGGGATATAGGTACGAATGGGTGTGTGAATGATGCATGCATGCACAGATGCTTAGATGAATGTGTACATGGATGGATAGATGGATGACTGAATGGGTGCATGGGAGCTTATATATATATATGCATATACAAATACTACATATATAAGCATATATACAGATGGATGCATGCATGGATGCGTGCATGAATGAACGCTTAGATGAATGTGTATGTGGATGGATGGTAGATAACGGATGAGTGGATGCTTAGATGTATGTATATTTGGTGAATGGCTGATGGGATGGATGACTGGAAGCTTAGATGTATGTACATATGGACGGATGGATACATGCATGTTTAGATGTATGTATTTATGGATGGATGGATGGATTGGTGCCTGTCTATATGCACGGATGCTTAGATGTATGTATATATGGTGGATGACTGACTGGATGGACACATGGAAGCTTAGAAGTATGTATGGATGAATTAATAAAAGAAAGATGTTTGATTTGGGCTGAGCAAATGTCATTCACTCACAAGTCTAGCAGGCAGGTACACATTCACTGAGTACTTGTTTTGTGACAGACGCTGCTCCGGATGTTGAAAGTGAAAGTAAAGTGAAGACGCTCAGTCATGTCCGACCCTTAGCGACCCCATGGACAGCAGCCCACCAGGCTCCTGCGTCCATGGGATTCTCCAGGCAAGAGTACTGGAGTGGGTTGCCATTTCCTTCTCCAATGCATGAAAGTGAAAAGTGAAAGTGAAGTTGCTCAGTCATGTCTGACTCTTAGCGACCCCATGGACTGCAGCCTACCAGGCTCCTCCGTCCGTGGGATTTTCCAGGCAAGAGTACTGGAGTGGGGTGCCATTGACAAAACTGGAACGGCTTCAATGCAGAAACCAAGGGGTTTCCAATGCCCATGGATAAAGATTTGGGTGTTGGGAGCACACAATTCCTGCCTGCAACTGGCTTACCTTCTAGGGAGTAGGGTCCACTGGGATCTTAGAGACTTAGAAAGGCTTCTGAGAAAGTGGCTCTGACCTGTGCCCAAATGAAGAGGGGCCAGCCCTGAGCAGGTGGGGCCGGCCTTCCAGCACAGGGACCAGTCTGATGACTGTGAAGGGCATTACACGGGCCTGTGGGGCTGCAGCAAGCTGCAGCTATGTGCTTTGGGGCCCACCCCTGCAGGACCCCTCAATCCTTCTCTTCGCCTGTCCTGGGGCTGACCCACAAGGACACACCACCAAGCCCCTGTCTTCTGGCTTCTGGTTGGGTTCGGCCAAAGGGGAGCCCTGGCAGAAGCTTGGGGGAGAGGGAGACAGCCTCTGGCCAGTGTCTCCCTTCATTGGAGGTAACCTCTCTTCTCACGGCGGCCTGCTGTTTGTGGGTTTCTTTCAGTTTCCTGGTAAGGGGTCACCCCCCAACCCCACGGTCCGATGGGAACTGCTCCACCATGATGACCTACAGACCTCCATCTCTGAGGCTTCCCTGTGCCCTGCCCACACCTTTACAAACAGCCCCCCACCCCTGACCAATAAGGTAGTTAGCACAAGGAGGGACCCAGGAAGCAGATCTCCAGAGGCTGGGGTTGGGTTGGTCATAGATTCAAGGTAACCCCCTGGAGGGGGAAACAGCACACAGGTAAACATGGGCGTGGTGGCGCCTCAATGATCCCCATAATTACGGGGCAGCGGTGGGTGGGCAGGCAGGCAAGGCACTGCAGGTGGTTATGGTTTCCTAGTGGTGACTGAAGACAGTTTAATCTCTAGGCTTCCTCTCACCTACACAGCAAACAAGGGACATTGAGATTACTGGTCAAGCAGTGAAGACCCAGAGGGACAGCTGTGAAGGAGCCTCGTGGCTCCTGAAGTCTTAGGACCAGGACTTGGCGTCTGGCTTTGAGGCCAGCAAGTGAGTGTTCTTAAGCGTGGCTGGGTCTCTGAAGCCGAGCCTGCATCCTCAGCCGGGGCCAGTTCACCCCCAGGGACAGTGGACACAGTCCAGGGATAGTCGGGGTTGTCACAGCAAGAAGGGTATTGCTGGATTCTAGAGGGTGAAGACCAGGGAAGCAGTGCCGGACAGCTCCCCAGCAAAGAATGATCTGGCCCCTGGAGGTAAAGAGAGGGCTTCTGAGACAAGGCCTGGGGCTAAGTGAGCAGAGCATTCTGAGCTTCCAGGTTCCCTGAGCCTCCTCCACCTGCAGAGAGGTCTCCGGCCCTGATTCTTTCCCAGACGCAGGTGTAGAGGGGGATGAACGTGTTGAACAACAGGCTGAACACACACTCGGCGGAAGGGACTGAGGAAGACCTGGAGCTGCCCTCCACACCACAGACCCGGGAAATAATGAGCCAAGCCCCACAGCGCACGCAGGAGAAAGCAGTGGAGACCAGACAGAGGTTGGGGCATGCCCAGGTAACTCACCTGTTGAGCAGGTGCAGGTGTCCAAAGGATCCCAGTGCATGACAGTGGATTTTCACAAACGTGATCAGTGGTCCAGAGGTTGTATCCTTACTGGTGGGGGTCAGTGTAAGCCCCGGCAACAGCTACATGGCCATTGCCTGGAGAAAGCCTCTTCTCCATCCTGAACAGGAAGGAGCAGCATAAGCCATCTGCTCGTACAAGTGGAGGGTCTGCATGTTTAACCACATGGTCTTCCTTCCACTAAAGCCAGCCTGGCTCTCCCACTGCTGAGTGCAGTCCTGGACCAATGCTACGTCACCTGTGTCCCCCAGTGGGACAGGCTGACTTCCTGATGGCTGGTGAATAACACTAGTCCTGTCGCTCTCGGCGCAGAAGAATTTATGCTTTTGAACTGTGATGTTGGAGAAGACTCTTGAGAGTCCCTTGGATGGCAAAGGGGATCAAACCAGTCAATCCTAAAAGAAATCAACCCTGAATATCCATTGCAAGGACTGATGCTGAAGTTGAAGCTCCAATAGTTTGGCCACCTGATGCGAAGAGCTGATTGAATGGAAAAGACCCTGATGCTGGGAAAGATTGAAGGTGGGAGGAGAAGGGGGCGACAGAGGATGCGATGGTTGGATGGCATCATCCGCTCAATGGACATGAGTTTGAGTATGCTTGGGGAGTTGGTGATGGACAGGGAAGCCTGGTATGCGGCAGTCTATTGGGTCGCAAAGAGTCAGACATGACTGAGTGACTGAACAGACTGACTGTCCTTCTCAGAGGCGCAGCTTGCTGTCCTCGTGTGGACAACAGGTTTCCCTTCCTGCCCTCGGTCTGCGGCCAGCACCATCCTCTTGGACTTGCAGGATCTTCATCATCACAGTCTTCACACTGCATCATCCCCAACAGCCAAGACATTTCATAACAAGAAGTGCCACCGCTCCTGAAAGAGGTCACCAGGACCACGTGGCCCCAACCATGAAACTGAAGATTTGCAGTGGAATCCCACGGCAGATGGAAGTTCTCATAGAACAACAAGGCCGGAGCAGCCTGGAGGGCACCAGAAACCCTCCTGAGTGGGGAACAGGGACCCTTCAGGCCTGTCTGCTCCGTCTGCATGTCCCCTACGCCCAGCACGCCTGTGAGCAATTAATGGTGAAGAGAAGGGTCTCGCTATTTGCTGCAAGCTGGGAGTCCCAGTCGGTGGGCTGTCTTCACAGTACGGCCCGGGGGACACTGATGAAGGGACCCTGCGGGGGGGTCGGGTGGGGGTGCAGGACTCTGCGAGGTGCAGCTGGTCCTCATCCACTTCCTGAGAGTGCAGCTGACTGAGGAGCTGATCTTAGGTGATTCGCGGTGGGAGGCAAGTTCAGTTCAGTTCAGTCGCTCAGTCGTGTCCAGCTCTTTGTGACCCCATGAATCGCAGCACACCAGGCCTCCCTGTCCATCACCATCTCCTGGAGTTCACTCAGACTCACGTCCATCGAGTCCGTGATGCCATCCAGCCATCTCATCCTCTGTCGTCCCCTTCTCCTCCTGCCCCCAATCCCTCCCAGCATCAGAGTCTTTTCCAATGAGTCAACTCTTCGCATGAGGTGGCCAAAGTACTGGAGTTTCAGCTTTAGCATCATTCCCTCCAAAGAAATCCCAGGGCTGATCTCCTTCAGAATGGACTGGTTGGATGTCCTTGCAGTCCAAGGGACTCTCAAGAGTCTTCTCCAACACCACAGTTCAAAAGCATCAATTCTTCGGCGCTCAGCCTTCTTCACAGTCCAACTCTCACATCCATACATGACCGCAGGAAAAACCATAGCCTTGACTAGATGGGACCTTAGTTGGCAAAGTAATGTCTCTGATTTTGAATATGCTATCTAGGTTGGTCATAACTTTTCTTCCAAGGAGTAAGCGTCTTTTAATTTCATGGCTGCAGTCACCATCTGCAGTGATTTTGGAGCCCCCCAGAATAAAGTCTGACACTGTCTCCACTGTTTCCCATCTATTTCCCATGAAGTGATGGGACCAGATGCCATGATCTTCGTTTTCTGAATGTTGAGCTTTAAGCCAAATATTTCACTCTCCTCTTTCACTTTCATCAAGAGGCTTTTAGTTCCTCTTCTCTTTCTGCCATAAGGGTGGTGTCATCTGCATATCTGAGGTTATTGATATTTCTCCAGGCAATCTTGATTCCAGCTTGTGTTTCTTCCAGTCCAGCGTTTCTCATGATGTACTCTGCATAGAAGTTAAATAAGCAGGGTGACAATATACAGCCTTGACGTACTCCTTTTCCTATTTGGAACCAGTCTGTTGTTCCATGTCCAGTTCTAACTATTGCTTCCTGACCTGCATACAGATTTCTCAAGAAGCAGGTTAGGTGGTCTGGTATTCCTATCGCTTTCAGAATTTTCCACAGTTTATTGTGATCCACACAGTCAAAGGCTTTGGGTTAGCCTTTCGGCCAGAGACATGGAAGGAGCACGGATGGAGACCTGGTGACCAGGTGGGTCGTAGGGAGGCATTAGTGGATATCGTGGCTGGGCACATGGGAACATGTTTGTGGCCCCTGTCCATACCCACTGGGGCTGTGGGGGTGTCTGCATAGTTCAAGGCACCTAGGGCAGCCCATCTTACTCATACCAGCCTGTTAATTCCATTAGCCCAGTGTTTGCTCGCTGGAGCCATATAGAAGAAGCAACATTTCTAAAAATCAAAATTAAATTTTCAAAAACGCACCATCAACAAAATATCAAAATTTAAAATGAAAACCAGTGCAGAACCAAATCTAATTGAGTCTAGGGAAAAGTGAGGCCTTGGTTTGTCAAGTGCGCTGAGTTATTGTAACAAAAGACCATAAACTGTGGTGGGGGTGGGGGAGCTTGTTGGGGTGGGGGTGGGTGGGCGGTGCTTAGAACAAGAGAAAGCGTTTGTCTCCTGGTCTGAAGGACAGAAGTCAAGGTGTACACAGGGCTGGTCCTTCTGCAGGCTCTCTCAGCAGGGGGTCTGTCTGTGTCTCTTCCAGCTTTCAGCCGGCGGCTGGCAGTTCTTGGCATCCTCAGCTCGGTGCTCAGAATCACTCGGGTCTCTGTCTCTGTGTTGACATCATCTTCCCTGGAGTGTCTCCTCCCGCCCTGGTGTTTTATAAGGACACTTGTCATTGGATTCAAGGCTCACCCGAGTCCAGGACGACCCCATACTAAGCTCCTTAAGTCTGTTACATCTCCAGAGGCGCTTAGTCCAAACAGGGTCACATTTATGGATTCCAGATGGACATGCCTTTCGGGTGAGTGGGGGCACCATTCAACGTGCTTCACCTGGAGGCAGATTTATCAATAGTATTTTCAAAATCTACTTGTTCGCTAATCTTATCTTTTTAGGTGTATTATTCTTTTATGCCTGTTTTTTAAAAAAATATTTATTTATTTTATTGGTGTTAGTTTCTGCTGTACAACAACGTGCATACACACACTCTGTGTATGCTATGTGCATACACACACCCTCTCCCTCTTGGACCTCATCCCCATGCCATCCCGTCTCACAGAGCAGCGGGCTGAGCCCCTCCACTCTGCAGCGGCTTCCCGCCAGCTTGCTGTCTTGCACACGGAAGTACATGTATGTCAGTGCCACACTCTCGGTTCATCACACCCTCTCCTTCCGGCTCGGTGTCCACAAGTCTCTTTGCTACCTCTGCGTCTCCACTCCTGCCCTGCAAATAGGTACATCAATACCATTTTTCTATATTCCATATAGATGTGTTGTTCAATTGCCAAGTCATGTCCAACTCTTTTCAACCCCATGGAGTGCAGCACGCCAGGCTTTCCTGTCCATCACCATCTCCCAGAGCTTGCTCAAATTCACATGCATCGAATCAGTGATGCCATCCAACCATCTCATCCTCTGTTGCCCCCTTCTCCTCTTGCCCTCAATCTTTCCCAGCATCACAGTCTTTTCCAATGAGTTGGCTCTTTGCATGAGGTGGCCAAAGTATTGGAGCTTCAGCTTCAGCATCAGTCCTTCCAGTGAATATTCAGGACTGATTTCCTTTAGGAGTGACTGGTTGGATCTCCTTGCAGTCCAAGGGACTCTCAAGAATCTTCTCCAGCACCACAATTCAAAAGCATCAATTCTTTGGTTCTCAGCCTTCTTTATGGTCCAACTCTCACATACGTACATGAGTACTGGAAAAACCATAGCTTTGACTATATATATATATATATGTTAACATACAATATCCGTATGTCTCTTTCTGACAACTTCACTCTGTATGACAGATTCTAGGTCCATCCACATCTCTACAAATGACTCTGTTTCATTCTTTATGGCTGAGAAATATTCCATTGTATATATGTACCACATCTTCATCTGTGGATGGACATTTAGGTTGCTTCCATGTCTTGGCCGTTGTAAATAGTGCTGCAGTGAACACTGGGGTGCATGTATCTTTTGTATGATGGTTTTCTCAGATGTTATTGTCATTAAGACAGTTTTTCTAGAGAAGTTTAACGTTCATAGCAAAATTGAGGGAAAAGAGATTTCACACATCCCCCACTCCTACACAAGCACAGCCCTCTTCCTTCATTAACGACACCCCCTGCCTGAGTGGTCCACGTGTCACACTTAAGTCTGTAATTTACCCCACAGCTCATTTTTGGTGTGGCCCATTCTTTGGTTCAGACTAGTCTTTTTTCTACTTGAGACTTTCCATGTTTGACAACTTTTCTTACCCAAGTAATTATCTTCAATAATTCTAAATGAACTAAATTGAAGTAAAAAATTATGAGTAATTCTGTTTTGCTATAAATAAAATAGTGTTGTGAGTTTTAATACATCGACTTTTGACTTTTTGTCTTTGCAACTATTTTAATGCTTCAGCAAAAAAAAAAAAAAGGAAAAAAAGACCATATGATAGTACATAAAACATGTGAATTGGGGTGTATGTTTTTCCTTTTGTCTCAGGCTCCACTTTGGTTGATGCAACACTGCTCAGCTATCAAAATGCAGGTGGGGCAGCAGAAAGTCAGGCTGGCCCCCTACCTCCGATGGATGCCCTGAGGGGGCAAAGGGAGATGGTGTTGGAGGACAAAGGGGAGGAAAAGTGCCCACTCTACTGAGAAGGCATCTTAAGATGAAAAATGAGGCAGGCAGCTCCATCTAATCAGTGGATCAGTTTATTATTAGGTAATTTACTGGCAGGGTGAAGGACTCTTGAGAATCCCTGGGACACAAAGGAGATCAAATTACAGTCAATCCCTAAAGGAAATCAACTCAGGATATTCATTGGAAGGACTGATGCTGAAGCTGAAGCTCCAGTACATTGGAAAAGCCCCTGCTGCTGGGAAAGACTGAAGGCAAAAGGAGAAGGGGGTGGCAGAGGATCAGATGGTTGGATGGCATCACCGACTCAAGGGACATGAATCTGAGCAAACCTGGGGAGACAGTTTGCTCAGCTAGGACAGGGAAGCCTGGCGTGCTGCAGTCCATGGGGCCCCGAAGAGTCGGACACCACTTAGTGACGGAACAAAAGCAACTGGCAGGGTGGGATCAGGCAGACGATGAGCAGAAACATTCTGCTGTATTCTGCCCCCGAGGGGTCTGTGACAATTTTACAGTTAACTCAAGGTGTGGGGTACATGCTTGGAAATAGGGTGTGCTTTCCTAAGTTACGATGATTGGTCACTAGTCTCATGGAGCCAGGAAGACACCAGCAAAGGTCTTTATCAAACCATATGTGTTCACTTCAGAGTCTTTTTTTAAAATCTATTTTTATTTGTTAATTTGTTTGGCTGTGCTGGGTCTTCATTGTGGCATGTGAGATCTAGTTCCCTGATGCAAGGACTAAACCCTTGCATTTTGGAGCACTGAGTCTTAGCCACTGAATCACCAGAAAAGTCCCAACCCGACAGAGCCTTTGATGGCAGAGAGGTGTTTATTGTACAGTGCAGTCCTGAGTAGGGTGGGCAGAAGGATAGGAGGGTCTGAATGGACCCAAGATGGTATCAGTTATGCCAACAGCCGGATGGGTAGACTGGCATGGAACACATCTATCCGTGACCCCAGAGCTGCACTTAGATGAGAGCTCCCCCCCCTGCTGCCTTTGTGCAGGCACCTCACCGTGCTGGCAGCTACACTGCAGTGGGGGCAGCTGATAGACTCCCAGCTCAAACATGGAGATGGAGTCAGGCCCTTAACACAGCCCAGGGCTTCCAGGGCTGTAGGAACAGGGGCAGTCACCTGACGGATGCCCTGTGGGGTCAGGCAGATCCCACACTGAACACACAGTGAGGCCCAGCTGTGCTCCCAGACGGACAAGGGCCAGGGCTCCTTGGGCACAGGTCATAGAGCATCACACAGATGAGGGAGCTCCTCACGGTCCTCGGTGGGGAGGGAGCATGGGGAATTCTACACAAAGACATGCCAGGGTGATGACACCTGGACAGTTTTCAACTCTGAGCTGCCTCTCTGCTGGACTTGTGAAGGCTGGGTGAGCCTCTGTCCTGACTTTAGAAACTGGGCCCCAGGTGTCAGCATGAAAAGATGCTGGAACATGCAATTGTGCAGGTGGGGCTGGGGACCCCACCCCTGAGGCTCCCTGACTCTGGAGAAGGCTAGATTTCTGGTGGACTTATGTCCTCTGCAAGCTCACCCCCTCCCTGGGAGAGTGGGGTTCAAGGGCAGGTTCAGTGTCTGCGAGCTGAATGGAACAGGAAGGTGGCCTCAGCCGGCCCAGCCATGCTCTGTGCTTGGCCATCCTGAGGACTGGAGATAAAGTGTGTGATTCACGGGGCCCCAGGAAGAAGCACGTGGTGGGCTGGAGTGGGGTGGGGGCTTAGTGTGGAGTGAGCAATGGCCGGGGCAGGGTGTCAGGGGCAGAGGAACAGAGGGCAGCCAGATACTGTTGAGCGCAAGCTGGGCAGCTCCACGTGGAGCTGAGGCAGGAAGGGGTGGGTGAGGAGGCGGCAGAGAGATGCACAGAGTTGACTTCCTGAGTTCCCAGTCTCTAAGGTTAAGAGTCCCTTGCAAAGCCCTGCTCCAGGCCAGGAGGAACTTCACAAAGCTCTGTGGTTAGAGCACACTCGCAACTTACAACTGTTGTAGACGGCTGGCTTCTGTCTGCGTTCTTCCCTCTTGTGTTAAATGTGAGAGTTTTGGCACTCTCAAGGTTGGCTTTGGCATAGAAAACACAACTCAGAAATTGGCTTTGGTTTTAAAAAATAATCTTCATATTATAAAAGTTGAGAACCTGAATAGCTAGTTCTTCCTTGTATAAGAGGTCTTACTTATAAGTTTGGTAACTGGAAGCAGTTCCTTTTAATAGACTTTGATCGATAGAAGGAAATGTCAAACCCTTTGGGATATTTTAAACTGGGTGTAAATTTAGCAAAATTAATTTTCTTGGTAAGGGCTTCAGTTTTCCAGTTAACAAACCAAACTTTGCCATTGATCTCATCACCAAAGAAATTAACTTGCTAAACATGGTTCAATTTTGATAATACATTTAGTAAAATTTCTGTTTAATCTCCCAAGTCCCAATAAATTACTCCTGTATTAATTGAAAGAAAAAACCAGGCAGGACTTTTATTGCAATGGACCAAATTATGAATAGATAAAACTTCAACTGTCCATTAATCCCTTAATTTGAAAACATTTAGGTTATGAGTTTGATTTTCTTAAAATTTTTGTGTGCTGCGCTTAGTCGCTCAGTTGTGTCTGACTCTTTGCAGTTCCGTGGACTGCACTCCACCAGGCTCGTTTTTCCACGGGGATTCTCCAGGCAAGAATAGTGGAGCGGGTTGCCATTCCCTCCTCCAGGGGATCTTCCCAACCCAGGATCAAACCCAGGTCTCCTGCATTGCAGGCAGATTCTTTACCAACTGAGCTACCAGGGAAGCCCTAAAATTTCGGTATGTAATTTCAAATATTTCTGATGTTGGAAGGTCGTAAAATGTTGACTGATAAAGGTCACTATGGAAACAGTGGTTTGTCCCCCAAACACCTGGGAGAGTAGAGACTTATCCTGCTGCACTTGTGTGCCACTGTCTACACTGGCCAGGACTCTAAGTGAATTCATTTTGACAGCACATTTGGACATGTAGAACCCTACTTAGTTTATAGAAGGGGTGGTTTTGTAACAGAAATTCTTGTTTTAAATCTTGTCTTCATGCCCCCAAAGATTGAAACTGTGTATGACCCAAGTTTCCTGTCCATTTACAGAATGGTCAATTTCCACCATGGCTGTTGGACCCCCTCCAGGTTTCAGAGGGACTTGCCTCTGTTTGGTGCTCAGGATATTATAATTTTGAAAATTTCCAAATATGCACAAAGCAGAGAGAACAATGAACCTCCTGTCTCCATCTTTAATTTCTATTCATTTAAGCCACAAAATTAAAAGGAAGGAAAGCTATGACAAGCCTACACGGTGTATTAAAAAGCAGACACATCATTTTGCTGACAAAGGTCTGTCTAGTCAAGGCTATGATTTTTACAGTAGTCATGTACAGATGTGAGAGTTGGACCATAAAAAAGACTGAGTGCCAAAGAATTGTTTCTTTTGAGCTGTGGTGCTGGAGAAGACTCTCTTGGACTTCAAGGAGATCAAACCAATCAATCCTAAAAGAAATCAACCTTGAATATTCATTGGAAGGAGTGATGCTGAAGCTAAAGCTCCAATACTTTGACCACCTGATGTGAAGAACTGACTCATTGGAAAAGACCCTGATGTTGGGAAAGATTGAGGGCAGAAGGAGAAGGGAGTGGCAGAGAATGATAGCAACACCGACTCAATGGATATGAATCTGAGCAAACACTGAGAGGTCGTGGGCTCCCTTGATGACTCAGATGGTAAAGGATCCGCCTGCAATTTGGGAGACCTGGGTTTGATCCCTGGGTTGGGAAGATCCCCTGGAGGAGAGCATGGCAACCCACTCCAGTTTGCTTAACTGGAGAATACCCTTGGACAGAGGAGCCTGGTGGGCTACAGGCCATGGGGTCACAAAGAGTCAGATACAACTGGGTGTCTAAGCACACACACAGAGAGAGAGTGGAGGGCAGAGGAGCTTCGTGTGCTGCAGCTCATCTGGTTGCAGAGTCAGACATGACTTATCGACTGAACAACAACAAAGCTATTTAAACATTTTTCCTCTATTTCTACTGAACTTTACCATTATAGAATCCTGCAGTTTTTCACAATCTTTCTTTTTTTCCCTCTTAAAGAGATTATGAGTCAATTCTGGTTTTCCCTCCTGTTTTTTTCCTTTCCTATTTGATTACAACTCCAACAATGAGAGGAGGAAATGCTCATAGGAAATACTTTCAAAATCTTGAAGAAGATAATAAAGGAGATGAAATGGTATACAAATAGTGGACACATGGGAAACAAATAGTGAGATGGTTGTCACAAGCCCAGATAAACTAGAATTTATTGAATTAGTCGAAAAAAATGTCTAAAAACTTAGGAAAAAAGATACCTCCTATGGGCATGATGAAAATGTAAAGAGAGTTTCTGCTTCCTGCTCACAGGCAGCCTGCCCCTCAGCTTCAGGTAGGTCTTTCCTCTTTGCAAACTGGGGAGGGCGGGAAGGGGAGCATCCATTCCCTTCAGATGCCAGCCTGGACCAGACTCAGCTGGGGGATGCCTGAGTAAGGCAGACGCAGCGTGGCTCCATGTATCAGTGGGGCAGGTGTGGGGTGTGGAGCCCTTTGCTTGGAGTGTTAGGAAGAGAAGAGCATCAGTGCGGAAATGTGTCTACACGTCTATTCTTCCTGCTGACACCTGTCTGATCACGTGGCACTGAAGATGAGCCAGGAGAACTGGAAAGAGCCAGGCTCACATCTGTGATCAGCTTCAGGGGAAAGCTAGAGGGGGCCAAGTGAGGACTCCTCGCTGACCCTCCCCCCGAGGCCATGGCAGCGGATGTCCTCCAACCCACTCATGGGGGCCTGATAGGGACACTTTTTCCCATGTCTCCTTTTTGGAAGAAGTCTTGGGTTTCATAGATTCTCAGCAACACCTGCCTCTAGACCTTGGCTTTCAAGGCTCACATTTTATTGCAGGGACCTTTTAAATAAGGTGAGAAAGTTGACTGTCAGTCTTTCAGGAAGACAAGAGGTAGGCCTGCCGCCTACATAAAGATAAATCACTCACTTTTGATCAGACCCTGTAAAGAATGAGAGCTGAAGAATTGATGCTTTGAACTGTGGTGCTGGAGAAGACTCTTGAGAGTCCCTTGGACTGCAAGGAGATCAAACCAGTCAATCCTAAAGGAAATCAACATTGTAAGGACTGATGCCGAACAACAATACTTTGGCCACGTGGTTTGAAGAGCCGACTCATTAGAAAAGATCCTGATGCTGGGAAAGATTGAAGGCAGGAGCAGAAGGGGACGACAGAGGATGAGATGGTTGCATGGCATCACTGACTCAGTGGACATGAGTTTGAGCAGGCTTCAGGAGATAGTGGCGAATAGAGGAGCCTGGCGTGCTGCTGTCCATGGGTTCGCAAAGAGCTGGGCATGACTGAGTGGCTGAACAACGGCAGCGGCTGAAAAGGTCTCTTTCGGAAGACCATCCTTCACTGCTAGTTGTCCTGCATCTCTTCCACGTGAACCGTCAGACTCCAGGTTTTGAGCAGAGTCTCGTCAGCCTCTGTTGCTACTGGATGCTGGTCTCTAAACAGCGTCTTCTCAGGGCATGCGGGACAGGCTTGAGGCATTGTCACACTGCCTGGAATCTGGGTGGGATGGCCAGATATGTCAGGGTTCTCCAGAGAATCAGGTGCCTGAACATTTATTCTAAGGAGCTGGCTTCTACGGTGAGGGAGGCTGAGAAGTCCCAGGATCTGCCGTTTTGCAAACCAGAGGCCCAGGATGGCTGGCAGGCACTCCTGTCTGAACTCTAAGGTTTGAGAACTGGAGAAACCGATGGTGCAAACCCCAGCCCAGGGGCAGGAGGAGACCAAGGCCCCAGCTCCGCAGTCAGGCTGAGTCCCCACCTCTGATTCTATTCAACAGGCTCAGCTTCAGTCCACAGAGGTCAAGGAAGACTTCACCGTGTTCTGGGGAGAGAGGGTGGGAGGAGGAGCTCCCAGCTGACTTGCCCAGAGATTAGCCTGGTTTTAGCCCCACTTGGCCTTCTGGCGGCACCGTGGTGGGGGGTACAACCTCCTGGGTCTATGGGGCAGATCTAGTTGTATTAGTGCGGATGAGGGGAGTGTGAGTGGGTTGGGGCGGCTCCTGGAGTGTGTTGTGTGAAGCAGGAGCTTGAGGAGGCATGTTTGGAAGATGAAGGCGTTATGGGAGTTCCCTCCACTGCTTGTAAGGTGGGAAAGCTTCGACCGTGAAGGGAAGAGGTCGGGCTGTCAGCACCCCAATAACTGTCTGAGAGCACAAAGCAGGGCCAGAGGGGACAGAAGCCGTGTCCGGCGTCAGGACGGTGGCAGCCCACCCGCGGGATGGCGGCAACAGCACTGCCCACCCTCTTCCTTCCAGGCCAAGTGCTCTGACGGTGTCAACGTGTTAGTCACTCCTCGCATCCAACTCTTTGTGACCCCGTGGACTGTAGCCTGCCAGGCTCCTCTGTCCGTGGGATTCTCCAGGCAAGAATACTAGAGTGGGTCGCCATTTCCTTTCTCCGGGGAATCTTCCCCAACCAGGGATCAAACCCGTGTCTCCGGCATTGCAGGAGGATTCTTTATCCTCTGAGCCACCAGGGAAGCCCCAAGTTCTGTCTGGGGAGGCTGATGGGGAAGGGAGGTGTGGGTGGTCTTGGGTGGTCGGGAGCACTGGGTGTCTGTGCTGGGGACCTGTCCATAGGTCACGTGGTTGGGTTCTCCCTTCTCTCTGGGTCAGTCTGTGATCACCACCACGATGGACACGAAGGCTGATCATCATACATGAACAGCATCAGCCAATAAAAGAAAGGACAGAAAGAAATAGTTCAGGGCTCGGGGAAGCCTTTTCCGGGGACATAAGAGAATATCGCAGTCTTAGCACCAAAAGTGGCCCTACCGGCAGCCTCCGCAATCTTCCAGGTTGAAGACACAGCAGAGCTCAGCTCTCAGCTCCTTTCCTCTTGAAGGCCTCACAGCATATGTGTTTAGAAGGTGTGAACATCACAGCGCTTTCTTTGCTGTGTGGCTGAGGCCATGTTGGTCTATGTCTTGCCTCCTTGCAGAACTGGGAGGCCTGATCCCTGGAACAGATGTTGGTAGGGTCTGTGGGAGCTTAGAGCACAGTGGGGACAAACCAGAACCTTCTGATGTGGCAGGGGTCATGGAGGGCAGGTCTGACCATGACCATGTACTCAACCCCGGCTCCAGGGAAGAGTATAGTTTCAGGCTAATCTTATAACTAGAACGGGTGTCTGTTGGGCTTCCCAGGTGGCACTAGTGGTAAAGAACTCACCTGCCAATGCAGGAGATGTAAGAGACTCAGCTCCATCCCTGGGTTGGGAAGATCCCCTGGAGGAAGGCATGGCAACCCACTCCAGTATTCTTGCCTGGAGAATCCCATGGACAGAGGAGCCTGGTAGGCTCTGGTCCATAGGGTTGCAAACAGTCGGACATGACTGAAGTGACTTAACACACACACATGGGTTTCTGTCTCCTGCAAAATTTCACCTTGTAAATTGGTAGATGAGAAGAACAGATATTTTACTCTATAGTTTTGGAAAAGAAATAATAGCTTCTCACATGAAATAGGCTGAAGTCATCTCAGAATTTCTGAAGTCACTATTTTAATTCAAACAAAGATGTTTTGCGGGAGGTGCTCCCGGGCTGGGTACAAGCTGAGTCCAGGAGAAAGAAGACCCTCTGTTAGGGCTTTGAGTCCTCAGTGTAGAGAAGTTCTTTCTGCAGAGTGGGGTTCTCAACTCTAGATGTCTCCTGGAGAGTTTTAAAAATGCTGATGCCTGACTCCACTCCCCCAAGGCCACAGGAATCAGAATCTCTGAGGGGAGGCCTGACACATGTATCTCTAAAACAGCACCTGGGTGGGTGCTGGGAAGCCTTATGTAGCTTCCCGACTGCTGCAAAGTCAGAATCCAACTGTTTTGGTGCCAGGAGTTTTGTGGTGGGGGCTGGGTGGGCATGACTGGTGAGGAAATGTGGGTCAGCCTCCTAGCCTGGCTCAGTGGGAAGCCCCCATCCTCTTTGCCTGGTGACTGGGGTTCCCTGGGGGGCTGAGCACCCTGAAAGGTCGTGTGATGAGTGAACAGGGAGTTGTGAGAGGGCAGCGCTCCCATCTCGACTGCTGCTCTAACAGACCAGCCTTCCTCAGTTCCTCTTCTGCGTGAGTCACGCATCTCCACGTGCACCGCAGGGAAGCAGAGACTGACAGCCTGTCCCGAAATGGAAATGCAGGTGACAGACACTCTATCAAAATAGAAGAGGCAGCGCTTTTAAGACCCCCTACGCTGAGGCAGGGCTGGCACTGGGGACGCCGTCGACGTGGACTTGAGTCAGTGAGCTGAGCCGGGGGGACGTGACTCAGCGGGGCCAAGGGGGTGGCTTGGAGCTTTGGGACTTCTCTCGGCAGTGTGCCTGACTGATCATGTCCCACCCCCAGTGGACTGCGCACTCCCCCAGGGCCGGGAGGATGTCTTATTCACCTCGGTCATCTCCATGGCAGCCAGTGTGATGTCAGACACACAATGGGAATATTTCTCTTTTTATTTTTTTGAGAAATGAGTGGATAAAAGCAGTGGATGTCTGGGAGGTAGAAGATGAAACCAGCCTCCACAAGGTGATGGGAGGCCCATCTTACTGGGGACTGAGGCTCCTGTTGCCTCAGGATGGACAGGGAGACAGACAGATGCCCCCTGGTGTTTCCAGCAGGGTGGTGACCCATCCCGCTCTGAGACCAGGTGTTGGAGGGCTACAGGAGAGCATGTGGAGGGGAGTCAGTTCTTTAAGTTCATCAGGAGCAGGTGCATCCTGGTGACTGAATCCTGCAGCTGAGACATCTGTGCAAGGCCCTCATGAAGGCTGATGGCAAACAGGCCAGGGCACCATCTGTGCACCCATGCCTTCATCTTCCAGCATTGTTTTGAGCATCAGGATGTTCTGGGTGCTGAGCTGGACCCCAGTGACCCAGGCTGAGGGGCCACAACTTGCCCTCATAGACTCACCATCCAGTGTGGAGACAGATCTGCCACGAGCAATTCTAATTCCATTCAGGGGATGGAGACTGTCAGTGGGGACCACAGGAGCTCTGGGGCCCCTGCAACAGGCACACCCACATCCTGCTGCACTTTTGATCCAGAGGAGCTGGGGCAAAGATCGAGAGGGCTTTCTGCTCTCTAGCTTCCTGACTACTTAACATTCTGGGCTAATGGTCATGGTTTCATGACAGTGGGAAGCAGGCCTGGGGTGGTGTGTGTGTGTGTGTGTGTGTGTGTGTGTGTGTGTGTGTGTGTGTGTGTGTGAAGCTTTAGAGCATCTACGCAGAACCCTGACTCATAGAATTGTCAAATGAGAGTGCTGGACTCTCAGTTTATGAAGAAGTAGGATAAATGTGTACCTTTCATAAAACTACTCAGAATGCCCCTAAGTCACTCATCTTCGGTGACAAGAACAAGTGGGCTTTCCTAGCTCCTGATGGTCAAATGTAGAGAAAGCTAGGGATGTTTAGTGGGTCTTTCACAACCAGTTTAGTCATCTCTGCTTCCTAACCTATGTCTTGTTTACATGAAGCTCCCAATAAATTGCTGGAGAGCAATAAATATGTGAGCTTAATGCCCACCACCTGCCCACCCTGCACATGGACTGACGCATCTCCTTTTTAAATGTCTTTGTGTCTTCATGGTAGATGTCTTCCTATTTTTAGCTTTTAATTGCGTTCATCGCGATGCTGATACAAAAGAGCTGGTTTACATTTCTGGACGTGCTTTCGCTCCACCATCTGGAAGATGGTGTGCTTCAGGGCAGATGTTTGCATTCATGCCTGAGCTCTGCTGTTTCTCCCCGCTTTCTGCTGCCAGAACCGGTGCCTCATAATCTTTCTGAAGTAGGGATGGAGATCTGATTTTTCATTAGTGTTACATAGAACATGAAAGTCTTGGAATGAGAAATGAGGGTTTGGCTCACAGGGCCCAGATGTGCGCTAGGGCGCCATTTCCTGGGAGGTTGTGAATTAACTCTTGTTAACTCAAGTTAGCAGTTACTCCAGTGAGCATGGCATAGTCCATCCTCACCTTTAGGCACCTGTGGACAAAGGTGGGGGCTTTCTGGAATACCAGCTTTGCATGAATCCCACTCACATTGGGCATTTCCACCATAGGTGCCCCGGGACAAGTCAAGTCTCAGCAGGGATGCTAAGAGAGCAGTGGACGGAGTATCCTGCTGGCATGGGGACCAGGCAGGGTCACTCCTCGTGTACAAGGGCCAGGACTTTCCAGTTTCAGACTCTGAGAGAGAAAATGGACCTATTCAAGATTTCTGCTTCTGTGCTTGTCTGAGCTCCCCACAAGGTCCTGTCTGGGTACGTGGTCTTGCTGTTTGAAGGCAACCACTTAAAATAACCCAAAGTGTTTCTTTTTATGGACCCACCGTGACAAGGAGGGGACTGAATACACGAGGAGGCTGCTGTCAGATGCGCAGGACACCTGGGTCCCTGCAGGAGGGGTCGGCTGCTCAGGGACCCTGCAGAGACACTCAAGGGGTGAAACCCACCTAAATTAGCCACCAAGTCCTTAAGCCTCCTTCGTGAAAGGTTTTCAAGAGGTAATGCCCATGGCGAAGATGCAAGCCTCAGCCCCAGTCAGCGGGTGGGGTACTGCAGTGGGTCACGAGCGGAGTGATGGTTTCCGGGTAGAAAGCAGTTTGGGAGGTGGTCTGAGCCTCACCTTTAAACAGACAGTGGCAGCTTCCCTTCTTCTGATGAGAAAAATAATCCCCCACAAGAAGGCACCCGTGTGACAAAAATCTTTTTAATAAATGCACTGCAGGGTCAAAGATATTGATCAAGGTCTTCTGGTTGGGCTGCAGCCTGAAAAGAAAGAGACAGCCAGTCACTTCAGGACGTCAGCAAGAGCACTGTGGTTGTAAAGGGTGTGTGCCATCGGGGAATATGCCTGGGGTTGCAATGGTGGCTACCAGCCTGGATTCTTGCTTTAAAACAGTAGAAACCAACCCTCCCTGAATAGCCAACATGCACAGAATCTAAGAGAAGCTGGAAAAATGGTGTGGAAGGGGGCGGGGACCCTGCAGCCCGATGGTGTACTCCCTGGGGAGAGTCTGTTATGACACCGCTGCCTTCAGACACGGGCCATGACGGCACAGCTGCCTCTGGACACCCCTCTCTCCCCTTCAGTGCCCGGGTATAGGTCACTGGCTCCGTGGAGTCAGCCAGAGCCATCCTTGAGGTCACTGTACTCTTGCCAGGCTGTCTGCTGTGTGTGTCTGTTGACCAAACTGGACACAGGAGGACTCAAGATACCCCCAAGGGATCAGATGGGGGCCAGACACAGGCTTGCCTGTCAGCAGCCCTACAGCCGCTGGCGCTCAGTGTCCGTTATCCCTGACCACATGGCAACGCGTTTCTCTGCCCATTGGTTTGTTGCCACCTGGCCTGTTCTTCCAGGACCTTCTTTCCTATGATCACCAGGGAGCCTGGGGCTGAAAGCCCAACTCACCATCCACCCCATCCAATAGAGGCCAGCCACTGCTCACCATGAGTATCCCTCTCTTGGGTACATTTTTAGGATACCTAGGAAAAAACCACCAACAGCTATGGCAAAGCTTATCAGTGATTGCAATGGCTGCTGCTGCTAAGTCGCTTCAGTCGTGTCCGACTCTGTGCGACCCCATAGACGGCAGCCTGCCAGGCTCCCCCGTACCTGGGATTCTCCAGGCAAGAACACTAGAGTGGGTTGCCATTTCCCTCTCCAATGCATGAAAGTGAAAAGTGAAAGTGAAGTCACTCAGTTGTGTCCGACTCTTCATGACCCCATGGACTGCAGCCCACCAGGCTCCTCCATCCATGGATTGCAATGGAGTTAATGTCTAAAGCTTTGCAGATCAGCAGACAAACTGTACAGAGAGGGTTAGGGCAGGAAGGAGGAAGGCACTGAGATATGCAGGCTCTGAGGGACATGTAAAGATACTGTCCCCCTTATGTGTCCCATCCTTTACCTATCAGACACTCAAGGATTAAGGAGAAGTCGGGGGACTTCCCTGATGGTCTAGTGGCTAAAACTCTTTACTCCTAATACAGGGAGCTGGGGTTCAATCCCTGGTCAGGGAACTAAATCCCAGATGCTGTAACTAAAGATCCTGAGTGCCACAACTAAGACCTGATGCAGCCAAATAAATCTTTTTTTTTTTTTTTTTAAAGATGTTGGCGTGTGGCTTGGAAGGCTTCAAATCTGTTTCTCCCAGCCGCACTTCTGAGTCGTCCCTCTGTTACTGCAACTGCATCATCAGGGGAGCTTTGCTGCTTCTCGTTCACAAACATCTTACCTGTGCACTCACGATGCGTGGTGACCAGGATTTCACCCCCTGTTATGCTGCTGACTGGGATGTCATACCTGGGAGGCGCAAGCCGATGTTCCTGGTCGGAATGACACCTGTTGGTGGAGCTAGAGAGACCTTTACTGACCAGTGCAAAGCTGGACTTGGCCAAGGACTGAGTGTGCACGCACAGAAGTGTGTGTATCCGTGTGTCTGTGAGAGAGATCCCGGCCACCTTGGGATGCCAAGGTGGCTGTAGGGGCTGGAGGGGAGACAGGGAGGGAAGTCCTTGGGGTCCTGGGCAAGTTAGCATCCTTGGGATCCTGGGAAGATCATTTAAGCATCTGTATCTGAAGCCCTTAAAATCCTCTTCAGTTCAGGTCTTAGGTTCTGTGACCCTCAGGGATGGGTCAGTGCTGGGACAAGCTTTGCTATGGAAGGGCTGATACACACGGAGCCGGAGTACCTACAGAGCCTGCCCCCTTGTGGGACCCTGTAGCTCATGCTGGCTGGGCAGACCTCAGACGAGGCCCAGGCCTGAGGCCATGCCCATCAGGAAACGCAGGAACGGTCACTGGGAATATGGCCTCTGTCCACAAGACATTGTCTTCTCCCCTGGAGTTTGGCAGGTTGTATTAAAAAACTACACCGTCAGGGAGTAAACTGCCCAGACCTGCAGTGGGTCATGGGTGTCAAACGTCCTTTCATTCCTGAGAAGCCCAGAGAGGTCCCTCTGGGGAAAAAAAATTTCAAAGTTTTGTGGTCCAAAAACAGCCCCTTGGTGAAGTGGTTTTCTACCACAGGCAGTTTGATCAGACCCCCATAGACCATGAGAACGGGGTTTGCAGAGAAATGCACACAGTGTCATACAGCCGTTGGTGGAGGCCTGGGGCGGCCGTGAGCGGCAGGGATGACCTTCAGGTAGCCTCACTCCTTCACCTGTAAATGGGAAAGGCCAAGCTGATATGTGGGGTGGGGGACCAAGCTTGGCCAACAGACCAAGGGCTATAAAACTCTCGGGTCCTCCAATGACCTTCCACTGGCTCACAGAGTGGGCTCCTCTTGTGGCTTCAACAAAACTAGGAAGGTTTTCTGTTTCTAGAAAAATTGAGCACAACCGAACTGTCCGTTAAAGTAAAGCCCAGGCAACTGAGACCTGCCAGGAATGGAAGCTTGACTTTGATTTGTTTTTAAACTGATAATGAAAGCAAAAACCAAACAAAAAAAATAGAGCAACAACACTGTAGCATGTAAACCAAATTTGATTCAGTCAAGACACAAACTTAAAAAATGTGACTGTAAATAATCCCAGCCTGATGGATGCCCTGGTTTATTAGGACAAGAAGGTCTAGAAGCCTCGGGGCTGGCCCTGCCCTCTCCCCTCCCCCGTCTGTCACTCGTCCCCTTGATACTACACAGACACCATTCTGCCCTGAGCCACTGAAAAAATACTGAGACCTGGAACTTTGAGAGATCCTAGGGTTCAGAACAGGAGGGAGAGAAAGAGCTGGAGAAGCAGGATCTAAGTAAGGGAATGAAATAGTTACAGTGGGCTTCCTCAGTGGCTCAGCAGTAAAGAATCTGCCTGCAAGGCAGGAGATGCAAGGGATGCAAGTTCAGTCCCCGTCTGGAAGATCCTCTGGAGGAGGGCATGGCAACTCGCTCCAGTACCCTTGCCTGCAGAATCCCATGGACAGAGAAGCCTGGCGGGCTGCAGTCCAGCAGTCACAGAGTCTATCGAGGGAAGCAACTCTGCAGGCACACACACACACTAGTTACAGTGGAGGCGCCTCGGAGATGGTCTCTCCCGTTGTGCCCTCCTCTGGGGATTCCTTCACCAAATTTCTCGGCAAGCGTTCTGTCCGCTCTGTTACCTCCGCTCCCCGAAATGATAAAGCTGCCTGTTCCAACAGGTGCCTCTTTAAAAACATGAAATTAGTCTGAGCAGATTCCTCCCTCCGTCAGCTATGAGCTGAGATGGCCTACAGAGGAGGAGTTTGAGGGACAACGATGAGATGAAGTGGGAGCATGGAGCAGGTTGGGTGGGTGACAGGGTGGGTGAGGTTCTCCAGTGGGCAGGGGACCCCAGGAAGGCAACAAGGTGATGGAGACCCAGGAAGGTACTGGGCACTGGGCACCCAGGAAGACAGAGGGCATTGGGCAAGTGGGAAGGTACAGGGCACTTGGGACCCGGGGAGACGCAGGATACTGGGACCCAGGAGACGCGGGGCACTGGGGTCCCTGGGAAGACATAGGGCACTGGGGACCCGGGAAGGCACAGGGTGCTTGGAAGCGGAGTGCTCAGAACATGGAGAAGCTCTGCATTAAACATGTTCTCCTGGGCCCTCCTCGTGCTCGGCAGAGGGATAGAGTCCTGTCTCTGCCTCCTGTCATTTTCCTCCCATCCCCACCTCTGAGCCTGTGATACAGAATTCACGTGGTCTCAGTGGCTCATCCATCCCCATGACGGGGCTCTTGTGGGTGGGCTGTCCTTGTGGGAACACACTCTCTGACCTCTCGACAACCCACTGACAGACGAGTTTGAAAAGCAACCTATTCAGGGTTCTGGGTCAGCTTGTACTCAGGCTTCTGAACTTTGCAGAAAGTTTGACTGTGTTTTTTCCCATTTGTATTCAGAATATAGAATGACGAAGTCAGGCTGCCAAAGTGAGCTCGTTTGAAGCTTTGATCTCTTGGTGTCAAAAGAATGAATTGCTAAATTTACGGTGAGAACAGCATAAATACTTCTGCTTCCAGTAAGAGTGACCTAAGCAATTTGAGTCAACCCTCCTTCTGAGGACAAGATATATTTTAACAAAATATCTGAAAAAGAGTATTCTTAAATACTGATCCACAAGGCCAACAAAGAGAGATTAAAATTTGGAAAGATGAGCCCAGCATCTGGGGAAACAGTTCCACTAAGAGAGCTTGCTGATCACTGAAGAGGCCGCTGAGAGGCCTTTGCCATCTCAGCACGGAAGTGCCTTTGCCATCCCACAGCAAAAGGGGACAACATCTGGAGATCAAGAGCCTCCAAGTTTGGGGGTTTTAGCAAGCCTTCTTCCTTGGGTTAGGACCCCAAAGTGTTGCATCTAAGGAAATGTGATCCTATGAACTGTAGCCCACCAAGCTCCTTTGCCTGCCCATGGGGTTCTCTAGACAAAAATATTGGAATGGGTTGCCATGCCCTCCTCCAGGGGCTCTTCCCAACCCAGGTTTCCCACATTGCAGGTGGATTCTTCACCATCTGAGCCACCAGGGAAGCCCCCAAGGAAAAAAGTGAACTGAAAATAAAGAAACCATCATAAAAATTTCAATCCAGTTTTCAGACATTATGATGTCTCAGAGAATCTCAATTTATACAATTAGCTGAAAATGATTCCAGCTTGCTAATATAGCCAGCCAGGTGCCTGGCAGTCACAAAAATTCTCAGAGAAAAACGTTAGCATCAGTTATTTCTACAAAATATTTTCCCCAGGTGCAATGTCTAGCACACCATCTAAAACAACTGAACTCTCTAAGAGAAAGGACAGTGTTAATAAGAACCAGCAGAAACAAAGGGCAATAAAATCAGACAGACCCTCAGGAACTCTAGATACTGGAATGAGCCAGGCAAAATGCTAAAATCAGTGAGAATTAAAAACTATAAAAATGACATAACACAAATGTAAATATCCACATACAAATTTGAGAATTACAATATATAATTATTGAAATGAAAACTCAGTGGATTAGTTTAACAGAATGTGAGATTAGCTGATGAGAAAAAGAATGAATTTGAAACAGGTTCAAAGCAAACACCCAGAATAAAGCATGGACTGAAATACAAAATAGGGCATAAATACACAAAGGTTACTGTGAGAAGATTTCATAAATAATTATAGGAGTCTGAAAAGGAAAAGGGAACAAAAGACTTGGTAGGAGCAATATTTGAAAAAGATTGGCTAAGAATTCTTTTCATTGAAGAAAAGCATTTAAGACCCAAGATGTTTCCCTAGACACAGCTTTGTTGCATCCCACAGTATCGGAAAGGTATTTCCCAACTGGATCAATGGTAAAGAATCTGCCTACCAATCTTAGAGATCCAGGATCAGTCCTTGGGTTGGGAAGATCCTCTGGAGAAGGAAATGGCAACCCACTTTAGTATCCTTGCCTGGGAAAGCCCATGGACGGAGGAGCCTGGTGGGCTACCGTCGATTTCGTCGCAAAAGAGTCAGACATGACTTAGTGACTAAATAACAAAGGATAAAAATGGCTTAAAATAAAATAATGGACAAAGAAAACATGCCATGCAAATACTCACAGAAAAGAAACCTAGTGTACATATACTAACAGACAAAATTAACTTCAAGCTTCAAATCACTAGAAGCACATTTATTAATGAGAAAGAGGGGTACTTTGATTCACCAGGAATGTTAGTTGCTCAGTCATGTCTGACTCTTTGTGTCCCCACTGACTGCAGCTGGCCAGATTCATCTGTCCATGGGATTCTCCAGGCAAGAATACTGGAGAGGATTGCCATTTGGTGCCATGATGCACCAGGAAGTTATAACAATTCTAAAGTCATATGCACTTAATAACATAATTGTTGTCGCTCAGTCACTCAGTCGTGCCTGACTCTTTGTGACCCCATGGATTGCAGCACGTCAGGCTTCCCTGTCCTTCACCATCTCTTGGAGTTTGCTCAAACTTGTGTTCATTGAGTCGATGATGTCACCCAACCATCTCATCCTCTGTCTCCCTCTTCTCCTCCTGCCCTCAATCTTTCCCAGCATCAGGTAACATAATCCCAAAACATATTTTAAAAACGGATGGAATGAAAATAAGTAGAAAGGTCTACGAATACAGTGGGATACCTTGGTGGGCGATGTAACATAGCTTGCTGGAATGGATGAACCGTGTAAGCTCCAAACCCATGAGATGGCTCTATTGCATGGGAAGTGCTCTAGGTCTTGCTGTTGACCAAAGGCACATGAAATGCAGTGATGAGGTGAGCACTTCAGGAAGAAGTCAGTGGCGGCCTCATCTGTGGACAAGACTCACTGTAAGAGGGGCCACGGAAACCAGAATCATCGAGAGCAACAGAGACGAAGACATAAAAACCACAGGGGCCGGTGTGGGTGCAGACCAGTCAGAACGCATGCAGGCAGTGTTTCATTGCAGCTGTCCTTTGCAGCATTTCCTTTCTCACTGCGGCGAACAGAAAGGGCAATGTGGCAACTTGCAGGGCTCCATGGTTAATACAGCGTAGCATCCTCAGGAGCAAAATGTACCTGCAGCCGACAAGGATGTAGATCATGAGATGGAAGCAAGGATGGACATCTGAAGGGTGAAGACAGCTGCCCCATTCCAGAGTCACAACGCTTTGTCCTCTTTCTCGACCTGAGAAGCCTGGGTCCCCTGGAGAACTGAACGTGCCACACGTGACTTCTTACAATGACTTGAGCCACTCCCTGGGGTGGTGATACACTGCGGGAGGATCCAAACATTTTAATGATCACCAGACATAAGCAATGTAGGAGAGTCAGGTCCGATCCCTGGGTTGGGAAGAGCCTCTGGGGAAGGGAATGGCTGCCCACTCCAGTATTCGTGCCTGGAGAATCCCATGGACAGAGGAGCCTAGTGGGCTCCAGTCCATGATGTCACAAAGAGTCAGACATGACTGAGCGGCTAACACTTTCATCTTTACTTTCAGATATAAGTTAAGAGTTTATGTTGGCAACTGAGGATCCCAAGCTTCACGGCAGCCCCCTCTTGAGGTGGGTGTAGATACAACCAGGTAGTCTTCCAGGTCGTTGTAGCCAAGGACTGGCTTACAGTAGGTACACTGGGACCCTAACCCGCTCTGGCCATGTCCCCAGACCCCAGATTATAATTAGGAGAGATAAACTTGATGCAATCTGGCTTTGGGTCTTCAGTCTGTGGGGTAGGAACAAATGGGACATGACAGGCAGAAGTCTTTGGAAATGCCCCCAACCCTGGTCAAGACAGTACATTAAAAAAAAAAAAACTACTCTTCCACCCCAGATGGGGGTGGCGCTGGGATTAGTTCTACACCCAAGGATCTGAGGGACGCAGGGGTGGAGGGCTCCATCACAGCTCCACGTAGCTTACATTTGATTGGCCAATCTGGCTCCTGCAGAAGCAGGAGAATCCTGAAGTGACCAGGAAGCAGCCTCAGTGGCAGCTTCCCTCCAGGTGTGGCTCTTTGCCAAAGAGGTGAGCACAGCCTCAGGTATGTGGTTACCCCCGAAGTTGGCTTTTCTTTGCTGGTGAGGAAACAGTCTGAGGTCTATGTCCTTGTCACTTCATGCCCTCTATGTCCCAAGAGATCCAGGTGACTGGACATCCCAAAGGACATCACCTTGCTCTACTACACTGATGACGTCATGCTACCTGGGTGATAAGCAACAAGAAGAGGTTCGCACCCTGGGAGTCTCGGGGAGGTACTTGAGCTCTGGTAGGTGGAAGAGAAACTCTAAGGAGACTCAGAACCACCACAGCAATACAATTCTTGTTACTGTTGGTTAGTTGCTAAGTCTTGCTCGACTCTTTGCAACTCCACGGACTAGAGCCCACAAGGCTCCTATGTCCATGGGATTCTCCAGGCAAGAATACTGGAGTGGGTTGCCATTTATTCCTTCTGGGGATCTTCCCGACCCAGGGATCGAACTTGAGTCTCCTGCATTGGCAGATGGATTCTTAACAGCTGAGCCAACAGGGAAGCCCGAATACAATTCTAATCCTGGTTAGAGGCCCCTAACCAGGAACTGACCTGGACCTCCCACCAGTTCCTGCATCTTGCATCAGCCCCCAGACGATGCCTGGCCAGGCCCCTGTGGACTCTGGAGGCAGCATGTTCCACCCCTGGGAAGACGGCACCAGCTGCGAGTCAGCCCAGAGCAGGAAAGGGCTCTGCAGCCCAGCTGGGCTGAGAGCGAGCAGCCCTGAGACTCCAGCCATACAACCAGGCCCACTGTGTGCCATCAGAGAAGTCACCAGTGGGACAATGCTGCGTGGCCTTTGCGGTCAGCCTTCATGGCAGAGCCACAGCTCCAGTCCCAGAGACTCTGGAGGAAAGATGTGCCATCTGCAGCAAAGGATCCTGTGCCTTTGAGACACAAATGCTGATGTGCTAAGAGGGCCGGCAGAGATGGGATATCTGGCCACTCATCCGGGGTGAGCTGGGCTCTGTCACCCCCACAAATCATAAGGTTGTGGGGCTCAGAAATCACCCATCTCAGATGGAAACGAGCATCTGAGACCAGCAGAACTGGGCAGAGGGCTTGCAGGTGGCACATCACCCAGCAACCCTAGGCCCAGCTTACACCCTCAGCTGTAGGGAGGTTCCCTCTCGGTGGGCCCATGCAGGAGGGGAAGGCCTTCCTGGTTCAGGGATGGGTTCACTCCAGCCCAGATGGCACAGCCGCAACCCTACAGCCTCACTCAGATTGCTTTAAGAGAGTGAGGAAGGGGATTTCCCTGGTGGTCCAGTGTTTAAGACAGTATACTTCCACTGCAGAGGTCACAGGTTTGATTCTTGGTCAGGGAACTAAGATCTCCCATTCCATATGTGGCCAAAAAACAGAAAAAGTAAAAACAAAAAATAAAGAGAGTAAAGAGGGAAAATTCTCCCCATGGTAGAGCTTTGAACCCACCTGGTCCTCTGCTCTGTGTGGACGGAGAAGCACCCTCAAGGTGAGCAGGGGCTGGAGTTTATGGGTGATGGGGAAGGAATGGGCCAGCTGAGCAGAGCTAAGGCAGGGAGCAGAGGACCTGAGACGCGGGAACAAGGAAAAGTAAGTGGAGGCATTGGTGGGCAGACGGGCATGAGAAGGAGGCTCTCTGGGCAGCAAGGAACATCCCCAGGAGAGGCAGCTGGCAGCCCAGCCAGGAGGACAAGCCTGGCCCACTGGGACCTTGGGCGGTTCTTGCTCAGACCTCTGCCCGGGGACCAAGGCTGTGGTCTGGTCTTTACGGCGGCTCCTCGCCTCCCTCCCTCTGCCATGTCCTTTTCCAGCCCTCATTTCCATGGCCGTCCATTCCAGGGGACTTCTAACAGATGTCCCGCCTGCTCAGCTCTGTCTTAGGGTCTGCTCCCTGGAATCCGCCTGGACACTGACCACGTCCAGACTGGAGAGGAACAAGGTCCTTTCGAGCATCACTGATGCCAACATGTCTGCCTGCTCCCTTGGGTTCGCTCTCCTCACATTTGGAATACTCCTCTCCCCCTCCCCACCCCCCTTTCCCGGTCATTCCTAGACCGAGCTCTCTGGCTCTCTGGGTGGTATGTGTGTGTGTGGGGGCTTCTGCATCAGGGGTGATGCCCAGGGGTCCCCATCACATCAGGAACTGGAGACTGATGAAAAGACACATTATCCCCCCATATTTACTGTAAAATGTTGGAACCGGATAGGACGACAGCGATCCATGTGCCCATTAGAAAGGGGCAGGAGGGTGGGCAGGCGGGAATCATGGGTCTGTGCCATCCTGGTGCCCCAGTGAGGCAGGAAGGGCCCTGTCCACCGAGCTCTGGCCATAGCCCTGCCTTCCGGGGGTCTTCCCTTTGCTGGCCCTCTCCTCAGCCACATCTGAATGGGACCCAGGGGAGCGACCCTCCAGCTCTTCTCCCAGCCTGTCTGCTCCACAAGAACATGGCCAATGGGTACGTTTGAGTTCTCAAACAGCCCCAACTACCGCTGTGCCTTGTTATTTGTGAATTCTGTGTTTTTAAATTCACCTACCTGAGAAAATTTATTTGTAACCTCAGATCATCACCCAAGGAACTTAAGATGTCTTTCTCAGATATGCACCGGGGAGGGGCCTGGGAAAGACAGAGAATCTGAGGGCCTGGACATGCCCCCAGCTGAGGGCAAAAGGATGACTCCGCCTTCTTGTTTCAGCCCGTGTGGCAAACCAACCTCCCTTCCTGGCCTATTTAGTGCCAGTTTTTCTACATTTTTGTGCTTTTTGGTGGTGATTTTGTTGGCCCTGAGCACAGTGGGCTTCCCCGGTGGCTCAGATGGTTTAGAATCTGCCCACAATGCAGGAGACCCAGGTTTGATCCCTGGGTTGGGAAGATCCCCTGGAGAAGGGAATGGCTACCCGCTCCAGCATTCTTGCCTGGAGAATCCCACGGACAGAGGAGCCTGGTGGGCTACATTCCACAGGATCGCCAAGAGTCAGACATGACTGAGCAGCTAACACCTCCACACTTTTACACAGTGGGAGTGCTGTCTCATGTCCCAGATGCAGGAGGCTGGGCTGTGCCCTCTGGCGAAAGCACGGGCGTCAGAGGAGCTTGGTTACAGGAGTGAGCTATGGAGCTGCTGGCAGGAGCTCAGGGTTAGTGAATCAACAACACGTATGGAATTAACTGTCTTTGTGCAGAAATGCACTCCAAACAAGCTCAAACAAGCTCTTTGACTGATGAAATCGTTGTGACCAGAGGCTTGCAGGATCCCATGTTTCCTGGAAGCGATGGCTTGGACTTCACTAATTCAGAGGGACTTCACGCAGTGTAGCCACTAGTTTTCTTCCCGGTTTGTAGTTTCTTTGGTGGATGGTCCTCTTACCTCCACAATGATATGGCTGTGGTCCCCAAGCCTGTGAACTGACCTGGGAGACATGGCCTCTTCTCTTCCCACGTGTCCACCTGCAGTGACTCTCCGGGAGTCGCCTTGATCCACTGACCTCACCCTGATCTCATCCTCGGTCGTGGCTGAGGTTCCTGCGGCTGCTGCTCCGGGCATTCCTCAGTTTCATCACTTTGCTGTTGGAGTTTGAGAATCAGTGGTGATGGTCCAGTCACTAAGTCATGTCTGACTCTTTGCGACCCCATGGACTGTAGCCCACCAGGCTCCTCTGTCCATGGAGTTTCCCAGGCAAGAATACTGGAGTGGTTTTCATTTCCTCCTCCCAGGGATCTTCCCCACCCAGGGACTGAACCCACGTAGATTCTTTACCACTATGCCACCCAGGAGGCCAGTAACTTCTTTTTAATCCTGTGAGTTCCTGAGTTTGACTCTCTGTCTCTTTCATCCCCACTTACAAACCAGAGAATTATTTTCTGAGCTTGTCTTTCCGTATAACATCTTTGCAATGAATCCAACAGTGACCAATCCCCACACACTAAAATATAGTTTCCAGCTGTGTCCCCAAGAGCAATGGTGTCCTTAGGTGGAAGACCTGCCTCCCTGGGTCACAGGTGGCAGTTTTACTAAATGACCAAACAAGCCCACCAAGAAGGACCCTCTTCCTTCCTCTGATGATCTTCTCTTGACCCTCCTGCCAGCCCCTCGGTTGTGTAGGTTTCATTGTGGGGACCCCTGGAGCCATCAGGGGCTCTGCTCACATCTAAGCCAGGTTCACAAAGCAGCCACATCTCAACATCATCAGCCACCGTGGCAGAGGGAAAAGTGTTCTAGAGGGTCTGCTGCTGCTGGAGGGTCACACACGGGCAATTCAATTCTCCAGCTGGGAAGGGACACAGGTCACCCCCCTCACAACACGTTGGCTGAACAGGCAGGGAGCTGGTGGTGCAACAGCTGTGTGTACTTGGAAGTGTGTGCAGTGTGTGCTGTCGCTCAGTTGAGTCTGACACTATGTGACCCTGTGGACTGTAGCCCACCAGGCTACTCTGGCCATGGGATTCTCCAGGTCAGAATACTGGAGTGGGTTGTTGTCATTTCCTCCTCCAGGGGATCTTCCTGACCCAGAAATCGAACCTAGGTCTCCTGCATTGCAAGCAGATTCTCTGCCGTCCGAGCCGGATTTTCTTGATGCTTAGAAGTGGCAAGAATATCTGGTAGAAAACTCAAATTACTGCTGCAGCGGACTAAAGAGATAGGAGGACTTTTAGGGACTCCAGGGGAGCAGATGGATCACAAAGCCAAGTGATATAGCCTCAGGGCTGGGAGGGTGAGCCTCGAAGAGTGGGCTTGTTGAGGT
The DNA here is from genome assembly GCF_016772045.2 of Ovis aries. Classification (NCBI taxonomy): domain Eukaryota; kingdom Metazoa; phylum Chordata; class Mammalia; order Artiodactyla; family Bovidae; genus Ovis; species Ovis aries. The sequence continues at coordinate 263,564,015 of NC_056054.1, read as the reverse complement.
GGTTGAGCTCAGCACTCAGTGTTATGGTCCAGCTCTGGCTTGTGCTGTCCATACACAGGACAGTGTCTGAGAGATGGTGACTCAGCTCTTGGGGTTGAGTAACCCCTGGCACAACCCTGGTCACACACCTGAAAGCCCTTTGGGGGTCCCTGTTTGAGTGCTGGCCCAGGGAACAGGCCTGGACTTTTGTTCCCACTTGATTTGGGGGCCCCAGAAGTACTGAGCTCCACACTGTGTTGGCTTTGGATGAGAGCTGACCTATCCTCGAGAGTGTCATTAGCACCATCAGTTTGTCACTGAGTCAAAAGCCCTCTAGTGGGTCCCCGTTCTATCAAATCCCGCCCCCAGGCATCTTTGAGTCATGGGCGCTTGGACGGTTTCCTTGCATTTCCTGTGATTTGGAGGCATCATTTATCATTTCCCCTTACTTGGTATTCTGGAGACACTCATTTTTCATTTCATGCTACAGTTTCTAAAAATGAACTTAGTGGTAACTTGAGTTTCTTACTCATTTCTCTTCCTTTTCAACACCAGGCGATAGGATTTGTGAGATCCTGCAGCTGAGGAGGTGAGTGGAAGACCAAGTTACCCAGAACTCGTGTGGTCAGCCTCCTGCTTTGCTTCAGCTGGGATCACCTGCAGAAGTGAGACCACTTTGGGGCGGGGTGGGGGTGGCTCGCCCCTTGCCCTCGGGGTCAGGTCTCAAGCAGGACCTGCATCCCCAGGGCTTCCAGCTCTGATCCTTGGGGTGTGTGCTTGCGTTCTCAGTCACTAAATCATGCCTGACTCTGCCACCTCATGGGCTGTAGCCCGCCAGCCTCCTCCTCCATCCATGGGATTCTCCAGGCAAGAATACTGGAGTGGGTTGCCCTGCCCTCCCCTGGGGAATCTTTCTGACTCAGGGATCGAACCCAGGTCTCTTGCATCTCCTGCATCAGCAGGCGGGTTCACCACTAGCGCCATATCCTTGTCACTCTGGCTCTCTTGGTGGCAGAGACTTGTCTGGATGATGGAGACCAGTGTCTGATCTTTGCTCCTACAGAAGAGAGCTGAGCAAGCTGCTGGCGGAGGCAGTGAAGGTGTTTGTGTCACGGACATGATTCTAAAATTTGCCTAAAGATACATAACATTGTTAGAGGGAAATAGAAATGCAGCAGCAGAGGGGAAATGTACAGTGATACTTGAGGCCAGGGGATGGGTGTGTGGAAATTACTATGTCAATTTCATGCAAGCATGAAAATTCCCTAATAAGAAGTATTAAAAAAAAAAAAAAAAGGTCTTTGTTGGTTATCCATTTTAAATACAGCAGTGTGTGCGTCAGTTCACTTCAGTTTAGTCGCTCAGTTGTGTCCGACTCTTTGCGACCCCATGAATCGCAGCACACCAGGCCTCCCTGTTCATCACCAACTCCCGGAGTTCACTCAGACTCATGACCATCGAGTCTGTGATGCCATCCAGCCATCTCATCCTCGGTCGTCCCCTTCTCCTCCTGCCCGCAATCCCTCCCAGCATCAGAGTCTTTTCCAATCACCTTCCCCAAATCCCTAGCACATGGAACGCTGCTGAATGTTATGTGCCACCTGGTTGGGAAGGGAGTGTGGGGGAGAACGGATACATGTGTGCCGATGGCTGATTCTCTTCGCTGTTCACCTGAAACTACAGCACTGTTAACTGGCTATACCCCAGTACAAAATGCTTTTGGTGTTAGAAAATAGAAGAGTAAAAATGGAAAAAAAGCCCATAAAACAAAATGACAAGGAAGCCTGGGTTTCTCTGGCCTCCCTAGAGAAGGAGAGATGGACAGTGAGCTTTGGTCAGACACGTGGATGCTAACTCTGGCTCAGGGGCTCAGGGAGCTTGAGCAGGTGACTGTCTGGACCTCAGCCCCTTTGCTGTTTCTTTAAATGGAGGGGAAGACGGGGGCTCACAAGTGTTGGGAGCAGGGGTGGTGACTGAGTGTGATGGAACGTCACCCCACTGCAGGGTGGAGCTGAGCTTCATAAAGGTCGGGGCCTCCTTGACCCCCACCTGGCTGAGCTTCACAGAGGTCGGCCCCATCACAGGCCCCCCATCAGCCCACCTGGCTGCACAGGGCTCACCCTTCTTCCCTCTGCCCCCAGGCCCTCCCATCCCCTTGCCAGTCTGGCCACCTGATACACGGTGCTGGCTCTTTGGTTCAAAAAGGGACCTTCTGACAACCCAGCCAGTGAGGGCAGCTCGGGGCTTGGCTGGGGCCCCAAGGAGCCTCTGCAGATGAGCACCGCCCCCCTGCAACCCCAGGGACATGGCCATCCTTCCCCAGGTCGCTCTGTGACTCAGCCCGGGGAGGCCCTCTAGTGGTAGCAAAGGTCTTTGGCTTCTGTTAACAGAGAACTGAAGAAAACAAAATAGAGGTCTTGCCTCTCAGACCTGCAGGTTTTCAGGTCCCAATAGCTCCCCAGTCCCTTAGCTGTGGGGGAGTCCCTGGTTGTCCATCAATGACCAGAACCCCTGGAAATGGCTGGTCCCCTGGGTGTGGAGGCATGAAGCACGGTGGCTGGAACGATTGCCATAAAGACAAGGGCATGTCCAGGGCACTCAGTGACCAGAGGTCGCCAAGATTCGGCACTTACAGGGGACAGTGGGCAGGGATGGTGGCCAGCACACCTGGATGGGTCTCCTCTGAGCCTCTCCTTGGCCCTCAGTGTCCTCTACTGTCAAGTGACCTCTGGCAGCTCTGAGCTTGTGATTTTGTGGCCAAAATCAAGCCTTCACCCAGGTCTGCTTTCCTCTGACCCTTTCATCTCTAATTCATCCTGGATGGCTAACCAGTAACTTCCAACTTCACCCCTCCCCCACCACATCTGTCCCTGTTTCCATGGTCAACCTCAGCCTCGTATCAGCACCATCTCCTGAGTCTTTGCGCCAAGGCCCACTGACCCCCAGACCACCTACCACCGTTCCTCCAGCAGGTCCCCAGTCCCTAGGACCTCCCATGTCATCCCCGCCACCCACCCCTTCACCCACCGAGGGTCCTGTCCCCTCTCCCCGCCTCCCCCGGCACCTCCATCCTGCCTCCCTGGCCCGGCCCATCCTGGTTAAAATGGCAGCCCTCTGTGGCCGGTGCCCACTGACCACCCCGCCCTCTCCGCAGGTCCTTGGATGGTTCGCTCCATCCTGTCACTGAGTCCTCTGCTCAACGATCCCTTCCCCAGAGACCGTCACCTGATGTAAGGGAACCCCTGCCCGTCCTGTCCCCTCCCACAGGTTTAGTTTCTTCCTCGAACTGCCCCAGCCCCGCCAGGACGCTGCTGGTCTGTCTGCTGTCGCGGTTCGTGGCCCCACGGAATCGGCCCCACGAAGCAGAGGGTGTGCTCCTCCCAAATGTCACTGCCTTTCTCCACACTCGGCTGCGTGCGTGTTGGAGGAAAGAAGGACACAAGCCTGCCGATAGGTTTGAAGTCACGACTCCAGGCGGCCCAGATGTCTTCACGGGTGTGGCTCCCGGGCTGGGGGTTCTGAAGGCAGAGCTCGTGCAGGTGGTGATGCTGAGGTCCCTGAGGGTGTGGCAGGGCCCCGGGCTCCACAGCCCTGCTTCTGCTGCAGCTCTTGGGAAAACATGCTGAAACATAACCCTGCAAGAGTGGACTCTCTTTCTAGCGTTACCCCTGCTTTCAAAATTACCACTTGTGCTGACTATAAAAATAAGACACTTCCCCTTCAAACAAACATGTAGACAATAGAGGAAGGTATTGCACAGGTGAGGGTTCTAACAGAAGCAGAACCGGTAGGAGATTAGATGTACATTCCCCACTTCCCCCCTGCCAGATACACATATATACCAAACACACACGTAACATAGACACACACCGTACACACATATGCAAACATGGACATATAAACCACACACAGATACACACAGGCACACAAATACATACTTGCACACAGACACACAAAGACAGCTTGTGGGAAGCCGCTGTAGGGCACAGGGAGCTCAGCTCAGTGCTCGGTGATGGCCTGGAGGGGCGGGGTGGGGGCGGGTGGGAGGGAGGACCAAGAGGAAGGGATTCACAAGCTGATTCACTTCACTGTACAGCAGAAACCAGCACATTGTAAGGCAATTACTCTCCAATTAAGAAAAAACATATATATATATGTATGTATGCGTATATGTATATAAAGGACTTCCCAGGTGGCAGGAGTGGTAAAGAACCTGCTTATCAATGCAAGAGACACAGGAGATGTGCGTTTGATCCTTGGATCAGGAAGAGCCCTTGGAGGAGAGCATGGCAACCCACTCCAGTATTCTTGCCTGGAGAATTCCATGGACAGAGGAGCCTGGCAGGCTACAGTCCATAGAGCTGTAAAGAGTTGGACACGACTGAAGTGACTTAGCATGCACACATGTATGTGTGCGTGTGTGTGTGTGTGTGTGTGTATGGATGGCATCACAGACTCAATGGACATGTGTTTGAGCAAACTCTGGGAGATGGTGAAGGACAGGGAGGCCTGGCGTGCTGCAGCTCATAAGGCTGCAAAGAGTCGGACATGACTTGACTACTGAACAACAACAACAACAAACCACGTCCATCAAGGCCCCTGGCAGCACCTGAGTCAGTGACTGATAAATAAGTGGGCACTGGCAACCAGCCAAGCGGAAAACCAGCCACCAGAGACATGAACCCACTGCAGAAGTCCTCTGCAAATCAGAAAGAAAAGGCCAGCATTCCAACAAGACAATGGACAGCAGTTCCTAAGAGGCTTGCACAAGAGCCCAGAGGCACTGGCACAAGACAGGACACTCACCCTAGCTCACTGCCGTACAGGGAAACCAGGGAGGCCAGAACAGCGCTGGCTTTTGAGGGCAGGGAGGCCCCAGGCTCTTTCCAGGGTGGGGTGACATTCTACCTTCTGCCCTGGATACCGGCTACATGACTGTGGAGTGACGATCATTGATTGGTTGTACTTGAAGGGGTGAGGGGCTCCCCCAGGCTGGGCTGGTTCTGGGTACCGGGGTGGAGGCAAGGCAGAGCTGCTCTCGGCCTTTGGGGTCTGGTGCAGGTGTGGAGTGACCGCTGTAGTGCTTGCCTTCTGGAGCAAGCTGCCTGCTTCTCCTACAGGTTTCCTGGCCAAATGCAACCACATGGGGACCCCAGGCACATTGACTTCGAGGCAAGAGACATCTTTCGGCCAGAGTTATCTGCTTTAGGTTGTAAGTTTAGATTGACTCAAAGCAGTAAAAGGAACCTAAATTTATCTATTTTAAACGCTGGTAGATCTGTGAACACTTTCACATATGTGCAACGTGACCTGGCCAGACGTGAGCCATTTGGTGCTATTGGGAAATAAATAGCAGTAGGTAAAGCTGATGGGAAGAGGCAAGGAAACAATGTTTAGGACACGGGTTCTAATAGCAGTAGGTAAAGCTGATGGGAAGAGGCAAGGAAACAACGGTTAGGACACAGGTTCTAATAGCAGTAGGTAAAGCTGATGGAAAGAGGCAAGGAAACAACGTTTAGGACACAGGTTCTGAGACCTCCGGAAAGCAGAGGGGTCTGAACCTGTAAACACTGGCAAATCCCTTGCAGCCTGCCCTTCCACTTTCCAAGCTGCGAGACTCGCAATGCTCTCACTGCAGGGTCCCACCTGCCATGGCTTAGCAGGGACCCAACACTCTGTCAAGACATCACCAGGTCCTCAGCTGAGGTCCTCCCAGTGAGTTTGGAGGTGATGCTCCTGTCCTGTCACGGGAGCATCTTAGTTGGGCCGGTGACTCACCAGTTTCAGGGTCGGGCTTCGTGCGGGTGCAGGGCGCCAGCTCCTGAGCTGTACCCGGGGCGGAGAGTCAGGCTCTTGGTGGGGAACTCGCTCCCCGTGAAGTTGCCACTGCCCTGGGGCCTCGCTGCCGGGGCCTCGGTAAAGCACCCCAGTCAGTCAGCACCCTCGGCCGTGGTGGGCTGGAGACAGGCTGGGGATACACGTTTACCCACGCTTCTTTAGAAGAACATCAGAAGGTCTGCGCCTTCAGGGGCAGCGACACCAGGCGACCCGTGAAAGGGCAGCTTAAAAGGGACTGCCTGACTGGAGTTGACGAGCCAGACCTTCCCGGCTCGTGGAGCACCAGCCCAAACCTGCATCCTGGCGGTAGGGACATCTCGGACACCCTGAAGGAGGACGCCTGAAGGGGCTGCATGACTGACGTGCAGGGCAGCTCGGGGTTGCAGGGACATGCCAGCCCCCTCAGCCGACTCTGATCCCGGTCCTTAGGAACAGCCAGCCCTCCCTCAGGCCTGAAGGCCCTGTCTTAGCCCAGGGTAAGCAGTGGCTTCATGGGCTGTGATCACTGTAGTCGTCAGGCCATGCCCTTGGGTTGATGGCTCCGTGCGTGTTGTGTGGAGTCCTGGAGGGTGTTCTTTTGGGGTCCATGGTTTATAGCAAAGCTGGTTGTGACAGTGATGTGGGGCTGGGGGCCGGACCCTTGGCTGCCCCATGACCCTGCCTCCCACTGCCCCTTCCCCAGGAAGATTCTAGTACCTTGAACAGCACTTGTTTCTGACTTTGAACAAGGGCTCTGGTTTGAAGAAACAGAAGCCTGCTGCCGGGCCAGTCCACAGAGGCATTGTTGGCACTTCCCAGTGTGCTGGGGTGCCCTAGAAGCCAGGCTGCTGAGGCTCCGTGGGGACACTTCACGTTACGCCCTGTGTGAGCCACTCACAGCAGCTCTGGCACGACCACGGCCAGCCGGCAAGCCCTCCACCCTGCCACCCCACCCCTGGGGCGAAGCTACACCACACTGCAGAACCCTCACCGGCAAGTTCATCTCCTATCCAAGGTGTGGCTGGTGGGCCACCGGTTACAGTTCAGGATAAGAGAAGCCCAGACTTCAAAAACAAACTTATGGTTACCAGAGGGGAAACTTGTGATGAAGAGAGGGATAAATTAGGAGTTTAGGATTAACATACACACACTGAGTTGTGGCATGCGTGCTCAATTGTGTCCAGCTCTTTGCAACCCCATGGACTGTAGCCTGCCAGGCTCCTCTGTCCATGGGATTCTCCAGGCAAGAATACTGGAGTGGGTTGCCACGCCCTCCTCCAGGGGATCTTTCTGACCCAGGGATCGAACTTGCGTCTCCTGCATTGGCAGGTGGATTCTTTACTGCTGGGCCATCGGGGAAGCCTGCACACACTGCTGCTGCTGCTGCTGCTGCTGCTGCTAAGTCACTTCAGTCATGTCCGACTCCACCAAATTTAAAGTGATTGGAAGCTTCCCTCGTGGTCCGGTGGTTATGCAGGGGGTGTGGGTTCAGTCCCTGCAGCTAAGATCCCATATGCCTCACGACCAAAAAAACAAAACATAAAACAGAAACTATATTGTAAAAACTTCAATAAAGACTTTAAAAATGATCTACGTAGAAAAAGTCTTTTAAAAAATAATCAACAGGAACCTATTGTATAGCACAGGGAACTCTACTCAGTATTCTGTAATGACCTATATGGGAAAATAATCTGAACAAGAAAGAATATAGGTATAACTGGATCACTTTACTGGACACCTGAAACTAACACATTAAAATCAACTATACGCCAATGAAATTTAAAAAAAAAAAAAAAAAAAGCTAAACAGAGACAGGAGTAAAGCATTCACAAACTTCCACAGCAATTTGGTAGAGTGGTTTTATGTGTACTGAATCTAACGATAAAAAGTCATGACTTATATTTTTTTCCTAGCTCATTTTTTTCCTGGTAATTTATTTCTACTAGATTTTATAAGCTGGCAATTGGAGGGGATTCTGGTTTTATGATCTGGGGGGCTATTTATTATGGCGAATTTCTGAGAGCAGTCTTTCTCTCCTTTGTGATTGAAGGACTGTAGCTTTGCCTTCTCTGGCTCCTTCCCTGCCCCTCTCACAAGCTTGCAATTCAATATGGGGTATTTTTTTGTGGATTTGAATAGGAAAATCCCACTGACATAGATATTCATGAAAGGCAGTCTTATTTCCATATGAATGCAAGCAGGCAGGCACCTCGGGCAGGCTGTTTGCAGAAGGATACTATCTCAGCTACTGCTCCGGGTGAAATGATGATGCATTTTCTTATTGAAATCATATACTTTTTTCCTTAAAGGTCAGGACGAACTGTTCCATTCACAGGTAGAGGATGGCTCAGCTAAACTGCTCTAAGAAATAGTGTGTGGACACGTCCTTCTCTAAAGGGGCCGTCAAGGGCACTGTCTTCTGTCCCCCGGCAGGCTCAGGAGGCCGCCCTCCTTCCTTCGTGGGTCATGGAAGATTTTCTTCTAACACCTTAGTCTCCCGAGTTGGGAAAAACAGTGACCGCGTCCTCAAAACTTCCTGTTGCTGAACCGTAGCAGAGGATGGCTATTCTTCGGGGAAGGTGCAGAAATGAATTGGGTCAACTCGAGACCTCATCTGGCTGTCTGACCAGCTCAGGCCCCAGAGAGAACTGTGCTCTGAGGTGAGGGCAGTGGGTTCCAGATTTTATTAGAAAAGAATTCCCTGGGCATCACTTAACAGCACGATTATATCAATCTCATCCCGCCCTTGTGTATGCAATTTAGTGTCTAAAGAAGGACAGGGGCTGTGTGGCAGCAAGGGGGCCTGCAGTCTGCAGGGTGCAGAAAACTCAGGCAGCTGCGATTCCTGGAGACCAGTCAGGAGGGGAGGGTGTTTATAGCCCAGGCCAGGGAGGGAGGACAAGAAGGCTATGCCCTGGGCTTGCGGGCCAGAGGCAGAGGAGGAGACGGGATGGGAAGAGCGGAGGAGAGAAGGATGTGCGGAGTACACTGTGCACAGAACTGTATGGAATCCACTTTTTGTTGCTGTTCAGTCGCCCAGTTGTGTCCGACTCTTTACCATGCCACGGACTGCAGCACACCAGGCTACCCATCCTTCACTGTCTCCCGGTGAGATGCAATTCATATCCATTGCGTCTGTGAGGCCATCCAACCGTCTCATCCTCCGTCATCCCCTTCTCCTCCTGCCTTCAATCTTTCTCAGCAGCAGTGTCTTTCCCAATGAATCAGCTCTTTGCATTAGGTGGCCAAAGTATTGGAGTTTCAGCTTCAGCATCAGTCCTTCCAGTGAACACTCAGGACTGATTTCCTTTAGGATTGACTGGTTTGATCACCTTACAGCCCAAGGGACTCTCAAGAGTCTTCTAACATTTTAACAAATGGGAATTTTATCTTTCCTAGAAGGAAACCTTCCAAGTGTGTAAATTTTGTTAATAAAATAGCAAACCTTCTTGTGAGGTTTTGATAATAAAATAATAATAATAAATATTGATAATAAAATAGCAAACCTCTGCGTTCAGAAGAGCCCTCACCTTGCCTGCCCTTCCCTGGAGAGTGGGTCCATGTGTAGACTGGGGGCTGACGCTGAGCAAGGTTGATACTGACCAGGGTTCTTGGCCTCCCATGATCAATACAAATTGACTAGAGGCCAGACAAGAAACTCAGGCAAGGCTTTGTTGGAGCCCCTGCTTCAGCAGTGGGAAGTGAGAACAGTAATGTTGCCTGCTTGCTTGCTGCTTTCTTATCTGGGGTGAGGGGAGGGGGGAGGGGTGTGTCCAGGGCTCAGGCTGGAGGGGTGGCTTAGGTGGCTTGCTCACCCCTTAGGTGGTGTTGAGTGCGGGCGGGGTGGGGCATGCTCAATCCTCCTTTTGCTCCCTGCGCTTCAGAAGTGGCAGTTGGGTTTTTTGGTCTTTTTGTATCTTTTGTCCAGAATTTCCCCAGCTGTCACGCACACAGTTACTTTTAGTCCCTTGCAGTTTCTCTGTGTTGTTGCTGGAGAAGAGGCTCGCCCAGGTGCAAGCTCTGCAGCAAAGGGTCCCAGGTCCCAGCCTGCCTCGGGGTGACCCCTTTTCTGCTGGAAACGGTCTCTGCTTCCAGCTGCAAAACCACAGACTGAAGCCAACCCTGAGCGCTCTCCCTGGAAGTTTTCTGTTTTGAATATAATGGCGATGTGAGCAGAAATAACCAACATTCTGCCTGAGTTTTTTTTTTTTTTTAACATTTTATTTCAAAGGGCAACAACTGAGGAAACAAGTGGCCAGAGAACAACCAGAGCTTGTCTTAATAAATAACAAGGCGCCACTTGCGTCTCCTAAGCTTCTATAACACCACACACATTTCAATAAATAAATCCGCTCCAGTGCTGAGTCTCTGAGGACAGGCCCAGGTCTGCAGTGTTGGGGGGGACAGAGGGCTGGGTGGAGGGACTGGCCAATCCCAGCCCCAGGCCTGGCCTCACTGTCCTCCTGGCAATCACTTATGGGGCCAGTGACGTCATGGCCCTTGGGGTTCCAGTGACAGGAACCTCCGGGGTTCCGTGGTGGCCCTCCAGCCTGTCCGAAGGCTCTGATGGTTTCACCACAGTCCACCCTGGACCGTTTTCGGGTGGGCGAAGAGCAGGAAGAAGCGCTGGGGACATCCTTGGTCTGAGCTCCGCGCTGCTGTGAACGCAGGTGTCAGCTCTGTCCTTGCAGAGGCGTCTCCCACCACCTGCAGCGTCCTTACTGTCCCCCAGTGCGTTCCTGTCATCAGAGCTCCACCTGCTCTGACATCAGCGCTGTAATACCTGAGAGAGACCAGGGCTGGCCTGGGTGCCACACCAGTCCTGGCCACTGTCACTCTGGACGTGGAGCGGCTGCCCAGCGCCCGGGAGGTGTCTGCTTGAGGGGCTCAGTGGGTGGCAGCCAGCACTGCCCATGGGCTCCCCTCCCGCGGCCCGAACCCCACGGCCTGGTTGACACGGTACCAGGAATTCTCAAGGTGGCTTGTGTGTCTTTTCCAGGTGAATGTGCAAAAGGCAAGGGTAAAATCATTCTTTTCAACACAGGATCCTTTATTTGAACTTTTTCTTGAAAAACAGTTTGTGAAGGATGGGCCCAGCCCTCCTTCATGGGACTCGAGGGCTCAGTGCTCCTTAAACCTGGAAGAGGAGGAAGAAAAAGCTGCTGGTCACCCAGCCCGCGGCACTCAATTCACAGCCAAAGAGCAGAGCCCAGGTGCCCGCTTCTCCCCCTCTGCTGGGGACTCCTGAGGCCTCCCTTTCCCCTGGCCTTGGGGAGAGGGGAGGGGACAGGACACAGGAAGGGGGCAGAGCCACACAGAGCCCAGGAGCTGCTGTTTGTCCCAAAGCTGCAGCCCAAAGAGAAGAACTGAATCAACTCCCTATACATTTTTTCACTCTATTTTGAGAAAAGATTTACCTGGATCGCATCCCCACCAGGTATTCGTTAGGAAAGGAGAAATGAGAGTGAGTGAGGTGTAGAGTGCCAGGGACCACGGGTGAGGTGTGGCCTCTCAGGAGAAGCTGGGGTGGCAGCGGACAGTAAGTGATGGGCATGGGTGGGGTGCGGGTGGAGACACTTACGGAACCTGGTTTCCTGTCGCCGACCCTGGGCAGCTCAGCTCCTTGTGTATGAGGCGAATCAGAAACTGCAAGCGCCCAGAGCAAAGAGAAGACCACATTATTGCTGGGAGACCCTGGGTGGGCGCCCTGCTGTCACTGGGGAGGGGCTGGCACAGCCATTCCCCACTCTGCCAGTTCCCCTGCCCAACAAGCTCGGCATTCGAGTTCCAGTTCGTCATGTCTGCGATTCCCCGTGTCACAAGATGGGGGCGGGGGGCTGCCTCGTGCCTCTGAATGTAAAATTCTAAAGCAGAGCAGCGGGCACCCCCGACCCCCACCTCAGGCACAACTGCCCGCAGGCCTGGTCTCAGGGCAGGGCTGCTGGGCTGCTGGTCACATAGTCCCGTGCATCACGGTGGAGGCCGTGCTCCTGGGAATAAGGCCCTTAGGCCAGATTTCAGCCAGAAGGACGTCTGTTTTAATGAAACTAGATTAGTCATAAAATATCCAAGGGAAAAAAGGGAGCTAGTCTTTCCTAAGCGCTGCGCACCCCCACCCCCCGGGAGGAACCCCCACCCCCCGGGAGGAACCCCCACGATGTGAGTTGCTCAGGGCTGCGAGAGGGGCTCCCGAGGAAGTCCTGGCTCGTGTGGCCCCTCCTCTAGGGAAGCCACAGGCGCCCTGGGCCCAGGAGGCCCCGGCAGTTGGGGATGCTGGAGGCGCTTTTGAGGGGCTCCTTCAATAAAACGTGAGCTGCCAAGTACCAAGTCTACCGGCAGACTCTGGGAGCAGAAACGTTTATTTTCTTAGACGCAGAAGATTCAGGAAGGAGCTTAAGTCATGCCTCGTATGGTGGCCGTGCAGGTTGAAGACAACAGGTGTTTCTCCTCGAGGACCAACCTACATGCAGGGCTCCTGGGATCTCGGTGGCCGAGCCAGAGGGTGGGGATTTGACAGATGCTCAGAGCAGTGTGGGTGGCTACGTCACACTCCGGCTAAAGACACTGATCCTGTGAACTTGAACCTCTAGACCCCACGGTCTAGCATTGCCTTGCTGAGTTTGAGCTGGAGTCTCCTCAATACGAATTCCATGTCCAATATGTGCAAAATTGTATCAGGGAGGGCCCATGACCACGGAAAGCAAATCCTTAAGAGGAAGGAGATGAGGAAGGACCCTCGAGTGTTTTCTCTGGGGCGGGGTGCCCTGTGAGCCACAGCGACAATTCTGAAGGGCAAACACCAGCTTCTCAGGACAAAAGTGGCCTCTGTGTGCAATGCCCGCAGTGAGTGGACCTGCCAGGCCCAGAGCCCACCTGGGTGGCCACAGCCCCATGGGACCAAAGTTGGAGAGTGAGGAGCAGGCCCGAGGCTTGGGGAGCACAGCCCCCAGGCGTGAGTGCAGCTGGACAGTCCTCAGGCCCCCAGGATGACCTGCCGGGATCACTGTGGCCCAGCCTCAGACCTGCAAGGAGGGGAAACTGGCCTGTGGACCCGCAAAGAGAGGAGGTGCATCTGGTCTTTAAGGCTGAAGACTTGTCCTCAGTGAGCTGCCCAGCCGCCTGCTGAAGCCCTCTTTCTCTCCTGCAGTGACTTGGCTTTAGTTTCTCATCTAACCTGGCTGGTTCCGCAGCCTCAAAGTTATTATTTGCCTGTCGTGTGTGTGAGTCTTCCCTTTTGTCCTCTCCGCGTTTTGACTTTTCAGGTCTGTCCCTTGTAAACTGGGATCCGAATTTCCATGCCTGTCTTCCATCTGCAGGTAGGGGTGCTTCAGCCAGCCTGCACTTCTGCTTGGATCCTCCCCCAACGTCCCTTGCATCCACCCCATGTCTGCACTTCGTCGCAGGGGCTGCTTCTGTTCTCGGCTCTTTTCAGAGAGTTCTGGTCTCTGCAGTCTCTTCCTTTAGAGTTCCTCCTGGGCAGCACAGGGCCTCCAGTCTCTGCTCTCTAATATTTTTCATCTCTTCCTGGGCTGCATTCTGGATGATCTCCTTACACCTGCATCTCACCAGCTCTGTCTTTTTTAGCCCTTGTTCTTTTCTCGTGAATTTGGTTTCTTCTTTGCCAATTTTAGTAACATTTTCTTTTTTTTTTTCATCTTTTAAAAATTGAGGTATGATCCCTGGGTTGGGAAGATCCCCAGGAGGAGGGCATGGCAACTCACTCCAGTATTCTTGCCTGGACCATCCCATGGACAGAGGAGCCTGGAGGGCTAAAGTCGGACACGACTGACGCGACTGAGCACGTGCGCATACAGCTGATTTACAATGTTGTGCTGGTCTCTGAGGTGCAGTACTGTTTATACACATATATTCTTTTTTTATATTCTTCTCCATTATGGTTTATCCCAGAAGACTGAATACAGTTCCCTGTACTATACGGTAGGACCTTGTTGTTTATCTGTCTTCTACATAATAGGTTGCCTCTGCTAATCCCAAACTCCCCATCCTTGAATCCCACCACTCCTCCTGGGCAAACACATGTCTGTAGTCTGTTTCTGTTTCAGAGATAGGTCATTTGTGTTGCCTTTTAGGTTCCACATATATGTGACATATATGTGACATCATATGGTATCTGTCTTTCTCTTTACTTCACTTAGTATGATAATCTTGGTGACTTAGTCGCTAAGTCGTGTCCGACTCTTTGCGACCCCATGGCCTGTAACCCACCAGGCTTCTCTATCCACGGGATTTCCCAGGCAAGAATATCAGAGTGGGTTGAACCTAGGTCTCCTGCATTGCAGGCAGATTCTTTGCCAACTGAGCCACCAGGGAAATGCTAAATATGTTTATTTTTAGTTTGTTTGGTAACCCTTTTACCTGTGTTTTTTGGGGGGAGGTCTGTCCGTTGTGCCTGTCACCCCATCACAGCAGACCATTTCCTACTGTTTCCTGATGTGGGGTATGAGCTTGTCTGCAGCGGGGTGACAGCTGTGGGACTCCATGCCACTGGGGTGAGGTTTGTCCCTTTCAGTTGATTTGGGACCAGTTTTACTCACTTTTTGTAATATTCACTTTTTGAGTATTTTAATACTCATTTTTTACTCATTTTTTGTAATATTACATTCTCATTGTGTAATACTGGGCTTCCCTGGTGGCTCAGACAGTAAAGCGTCTGCCTGCAATGCGGGAGACCTGGGTTCAATTCCTGGGTCGGGAAGATCCGCTGGAGAAGGAAATGGCAACCCACTCCAGCACTCTTGCCTGGAAAATCCCATGGATGGAGGAGCCTGATAGCCTACAGTCCATGGGGTCGCAGAGTTGGACATGACTGAGCGACTTCACTTATTGTGTAGTATTTACACAATATAAGTTAAAAAGTTGAAGGTTCCTGTAGCCTTCAACTAACTAAAGGTTAACTTTCAGCCTCCAGGAAGATTTCTGCCCAGTTTGGTGGGCAGGCTGCGAGGCCGCAGATCCTGGTTCTCTTCTGCACCAGTGTGCGTGTTCATGCTTGCACTGCACCCAGAGCTCCCTGGGGGTCCAGGCTTGAGGAGGGGGTCTGCACTTCCAGCTCCCTGTCCTGGGCCGGCCCTGCACCTGGGGCTGGGGACGGTGGTGGGGGAGGTATAACTGCCCAGCATCAGTTTGGGTACAAATTTCATGTAGCCTCTACATCTCTGGGTCCTGGGGATGTCCCTTCCTTTCTTGTGAGTTTTGTTGTGCAGTAAATGGAAGTTTAATGGATATATACACGTTATTTCTGAAATAGAAGAATATTCTGTCTTTAAATAGCCATAATTATGGAAGTTTCACTGCTACCTGGCAGAAATGATCTGGGAGGTGATCAATTACTGAGGAACTGCTTTGCACACCTCACAGGTTCATAAGCTGAGAGTTGGTATTTGGTTGTGTATAAAGTTGGGAAGCTGTGACTTAGGGCTTCTGGGAATGAAAATATAAACTTCCAAGGTGCTCAACTCATTTGTGCTGGAGTAAACGTTCACTTTTCCAGGTGACTTGAGAGGAGACGGTGGCTTCAGGTCTGGGCCTGGTGTAGGGTAACTGGTAAGGGAGAGCATGGTGGCCGCTCTAATAGGTGGCCCCTGCAGGACTATGCTATGGGGACAGGCCTTCGCCATCCCGAGGAAATCCTCTGATCTTCTCACACAGGAGAAAACAGGCCACGGGGCCCAGACAGCGGATTGCTTAGTGCTGTGTGAGCAGCCCCGGCTCCTCTTCTGACCTCTGATCCTCTGGATGCAAGAATCAGGTGCTTCCCCAGTGCAGCTGATCGCAGACAGGAGGGGTGGGGAAATGTCAGGGCATCGGGTTGGACTCGGCGCACCATCCCCTTTAATCCCCACAACAACACAGTAATCCTGTTCCTGGTGTCCCCATGCTGCCCACTTCACAGGTGGACGCTTTGGAGCAGAGGGGCTCAGGAACCACCCAAGTCATACACGAGCCCAGCCACTCACAGCTGACGGGCTCAGGATCCGAGGCCAGGGAGCCCCTGCTTGTGACCTCTTGCCCATCCTGCTGGAAACTACCTGCTGCTGCTCTGGACACATCAAAGCCAGAGGGAGAAAGAGCCCTGGCCCAGGAGCCTGAGGGATCCATCACCGGCCCAGAGTCCCCTGGGAGCGGCGGGAGTCTGCAGGAAAAAGCGTCCCCAGTGTTCGACCATAACAACCACAGAGACACTTGTGAAAGCCTTGGAGGAAAGGCGAGGCGACTCACCAGTAAGGCACAGGCGTCTGCGAACATGAGCATGTAGAACACGTTGTTCCATCCTGATGGGGAGATGAGCCCTGCCAGCAGCGGGCCCAGCGCTGCTCCTGGAACGAGGAAATGGACATACATGGTGTGTGCAGAGGGCCCTGGACCGCAACCACCCAAATACCCAAGCCCAGTAAACATAAGGGAGTCCTCAACACCTTATTCATAATTAAAACACACACACACACACATTAAGGGGACTTCCCTGTGGTCCACTGGTTAAGACTCTGTGCTTCCATTGCAGGGGCATAGGTTCCATCCCTGGTTGGAGAACTGAGATCCTTCACATCGCCCCCTCCCTCACAACAGCAGGAACGCTGGGGCACACCCCCATGGGTACTGGGGGTCTCTTCCTCCAGACCCCACTCAGACTCCATAGACCAACAGTTTATACACTCCCCCATGCCTGCTGCGCAGAAAAGCCTTTTAATGAGTGATTAAGCTCTGTCTTAAACATCAATATGTTTAAGAGGGGACAGCCAAGGTTCACTTGTATCAGAGGAAAGCCTCGACCTAAAAGAAAACAATCTGGTTCAAGGGGAACCTGGAAGAAATAAACCAGGGAGAAAAAGATTCCTAGGAAAGCGTGTCACACCCACGAGAACCACAGAGAATGAAGCTGAAATGTGTGAAACCCCCGCTTCTATGTCTGAAAACCCCCAGCACCAGAAACTGCCCAGGATTCAATTTCATAGCACTACATCCATGAAGAAAGAACAGGTGGGATTAAAAGGGCAGAATGACACCAACAAATAGAACTCTGTGATGGTGAAAATAAAAAGTTGAGTGCAGAAGTGCGAAAGGAAAGCCAAGAGCATCTCTGAGAAGATGGAGGAAAAGAACAAAGACACAGGCAGACAAAGAGAAGAGAGAACTGAAGGATGACTGCAGAAAGCTAAACATTGACCAGTACGTTTTCCAGGAAGACAAACAGTGGAGGAAACTCGTCAAAGAGAAAACACAGCCCAGTTTCCCAGGGATCAAGGGCATCCGTTTCCAGGCTGCATGGGTCCTGGGTGCCCAGGGCACAGGGGTAGGAGCAGGGATGCAGAGAGGCTGCAGAGATACAGGGAGCTGGGGACCTCTGAGGGGGAAGACCAGAGGTCAGAGGTGGAGTTCTTGCTAAGGGTGACAAGAGGCTTTCCTCTGGTGATCTCAGAGCTAGAAGACACTGACTCTGGAGAAAACTCTGGAGGGGGGCGTGGGCAGGGGACTATCATTTTGCATTTAGTACAGTTCCTAAGTTTAGATATTTTCTTAGATAGCTTCTAAGTTTAGACTTAGGATGGTTTCTAAGGCTATCTGGCTTCTCAAGTGACATCATGTGTTACTTCGAGAAAATAAAAATGAACCTAAAGAACGTCAGGGCTCTAAAGAATTGCATAAACATATAGAAACAACCAGCTTGCAGCCCCTGGGGTGCAGCGCTCAGCACTGTGAACACATCACACACATCAGCTGGAGTCCCTGGAACCGTCAGCACTGGTGAACTGCAAGAAGGCGTTCCGTTCATTAGGCTTCCCCAACCGCTCAGCGGGTAAAGAGACCGCCAGTGATGCAGGTGATGCAGTGGATCCGGGTTCGATCCCTGGGCCGGGAATGTCTCCTGGAGGAGGAACTGGAAACCCACTCCAGTATTCTTGCCTGGAAAATTCCATGGACAGAGGAGCCTGGTGGCTACAGTCCATGGGGCCACAAAGAGTCGGACATGACTGGGCAGGCTAGCACTTTCGGCTCATTTATAATCAGTCAAACTCTGCCTCCAAAGGAACCAACATTTACGACATTTAACAAACATATCGGGGCATACACCCTTGAGAATTGGAATTTTGCTGAAACTGTGTGCTCCCACTTGAGCCTTGCTCGGCTTTGGTGTCCTTGGGCAGCACTTAAGCAGAGAAACAACAAGCCACACGCAGCAGTGGACGAGCCTGCACGCCATTTCCATGGCGACCACCTCCGGGTCCTCATGCACTGGGGCTGGCACAGCCCGGGGGAGTTCGAGTCCAGCCAGATCCTGACGCACGGGTGGGAGTGATGACTCTGGATGGTCAGCACTGAACACAGAGGAGCGTAGAGGTCAGAAGGTCTGTCGAGAAGGTCTGAGTCGCCCCCTGCCGTCCTTCCGTGGGGGTGGGAGGAGTTCACAGCTGGGCTTTGGTTTCTCCTGCGGCTCAGAGCTGCCCTCAGGCATAGATGTTGAGCCTCCACCCTGGGCCAAGGACTTCTTCTTCCCTCTTGTTTTGGGAAGGAAATCAAGAAATAGGTGGCCTTCCAGCTGCTTCATCATTTCCTCTTTTTCAACCCCTCATCTTCTGCTTTAAAATCAGACAGCACTGCCAGCTGAGCTCTGTTTGCTTTTAGAAAAGGGTGTCACAGTGGTAGCCAGGGATGGACTCAGACAGAGGGCTCTGCAGACAGGAGGTGGGAGGATGCTGCCGGGTTGCTCAGCCCCCGAGAACCGCGCTCGGCCCAGGAGCCTCCCGATGACCTCACATCTTCCAGGCTGCAGAAACTTTTCATGTTCTGTGAGAGCCGGGATAGCAGGCTGGTGGGCCACGGACATCCGTCACATGACACGACCCTGCCCCCACAGCCCCTTCCCCAGACTTGTCCCAAAGGCTGCAAGAGGAGCCCCCAAAGGGAATGGTCTCCCCGCAGACACCAGAGTGGTGACCACTGTCATATGTGGCAGGAGCAGGAGCTGGGGGGCCCTATCCCCATGAGCCGTGAGGGCTGAGGGGGGCCCCGGCCCCTGTCCCCTGAGCCCTCCCTTGCAGACACAGTAGCCTGGTCGGGAGACCTTCTCTGCACCCCCCAGGCCTATCTCTGATCTCCTGCCTTAGAGCCACCCAGCAATGCCCTCCTTGCCCACTCACTGAGCACCCGCTCCATCCTGGGCACTGCTGGGGGGGTTGAGAACACAGCAGAAAATGAAACCAACTCCTTTCCAGGGCTTCTTAGCAGGAGCATGGAGAGGACAGTACAGAGCAGACAGTGGACGGGGCCCCGGAGGAGGGCAGGCCAGGAGAGAGGCCCTGAGTCTGGGTGGGGAGGGGTCTGCAGGCCCCAGACAAGGTGGGCCGAGGAGAGGCCAGTGTTTGGCGGAACTATGCTCACAGAGCCACCTTCATCCAGCAAACTCTTGGTTTACTGCTAGAGGGTGTTCCAGGCCTGTCCCACCTGGCCTGCCCTCTCTCTCACTGCCCCCCTAGCATCAGGCACCTGTGGTGGGAAGCAACACGCCAGGATGCAACCTGAGACCTCCTGGAGAAGCCCGGAGGGCCACACCAGCCCACCTCCCGCCTCCAGTTCCAGGGTCTGCAGAGCACAGGTGGCTTCGGGGTCTTGGCAGGAGTGGCCCCAGAGTGCGAGCTCCCCAGCTGAGCCTCAGGAAAGTTCAAGGACATCCCTGTCAGCCTCCTGACTCAGATCAGGACAGGCTTGCTGTCACCAAGTCCCATGCGCCCAGCTCACAGGGGCCAGGGGCTTGTTTTGCCCCCTTTCTTTCCTCAGAACATGCTGATGTGTTCTCTCCAAGACCCCTGACAGGGCTGGTGACACTCATCTCATGAGCTTTGGGACCCACAGCTCACCTGTCATTTACCTTTCAGTAAGATTCTATCCGAAGTTGGCTTAAAGCTCAACATTCAGAAAACTAAAATCACGGCATCTGGTCCCATCACTTCATGGGAAATAGATGGGGAAAAAGTTTGGGCTCCAAAATCACTGCAGATGGTGACTGCAGCCATGAAATTAAAAGACGCTTACTCCTTGGAAGGAAAGTTATGACCAACTTAGACAGCATATTAAAAAGCAGAGATATTACTTTGCCAACAAAGGTCCATCTAGTCAAGGCTATGGTTTTTCCAGTAGTCACGTATGGATGTGAGAGTTGGACTGTGAAGAAAGCTGAGTGCCGAAGAATTGATGCTTTTGAACTGTGGTGCTAGAGAAGACTTTTGAGAGGCCCTTGGACTGCAAGGAGATCCAACCAGTCCATCCTAAAGATCAGTCCTGGGTGTTCATTGGAGGGACTGATGCTGAAGCTGAAGCTCCAATACTTTGGCCACCTCATGTGAAGAGTTGACTCATTGGAAAAGACTCTGATGCTGGGAGGGATTGGGGGCAGAAGGAGAAGGGGACGACAGAGGATGAGATGGCTGGATGGCATCACCAACTCGATGGACGTGAGTTTGAGTAAACTCTGGGAGTTGGTGATGGACAGGGAGGCCTGGCGTGCTGTGATTAATGGGGTTGCAAAGAGTCGGACACGACTGAGTGACTGAACTGAACTGAACTGAAGATTCTATCCAAGCTTTCCAAGTGGCGCTAGTGGTAAGGAACCTGCTTGTCAATGCAGGAGATGTAAAAGAGAAACACAGGCTCGAATTCTGGGTTGAGAAGACCCCCTAGAGGAGGGCAGACTACCCACTCCAGTATTCTTGCCTGGAGAATCCCCATGGACAGAGAAGCCCAGCGGGCTATAGTCCATAGGGTCGCAAAGAGTAGGACACAACTGAAGGGACTTAGCCTACATGCATTCATGCAAGAATTCTATCCCCCTTGAAGTGACAGTGATAAACAGTCAGCAGACCAGAGGCCTGTGGGCCAGTTTTCCCACTGCTGGCTTGGAGGAAAACCTGGAGCAATGTCCTCTCACGTTGAAGAAACCTTGACCCGCCAGCCACACACCATGTCTCCTCCGGGAGCCTCCCATCAAAGACGGTTGGCAGGGCCAGCTGCTCACTTTCCAGGGCTTGCATGTGCTTTGGATCTGCTCACGTCTTAAGGAGGACGGAGACTTTCCTGGTGGTCCAGTGGTTAGAACTCCACACTCCCAATGCATAGGGCCCAAGTTCAATTCCTGGTCAGGGAACTAGATGCCACAACTAGATGCTGTAACTAAAGACCCTGCATGCCACAACTAACACCTGGCACAGCCAAACAAATAAATATTTTAAAAAATTAATAAATAAAAGAAGGCCAGCTGATCCTGATAAAACAAAAGCAGTTGGAATCCTGGGCGTCTGCTAGCTAGATGTGATGTCATGGTTTCCCCTTGGAAACCATGATTGAACCTCCTTGGGCTTAAACATCCACGTACCTACAGATCCGGTTCCGTCGATGATGGCGGTCACGGTGGCCAGGGCATGGGAGTTTCCCTTCAGGCTTTTGTGTGTCCCCTGGAGAGGAAGGAACATCAGTGTGAAGCATGCCCCAGCAATGGCAAAGTGAGAAATAAACCTATACTTCCTGCACGACAATCCACCCAAACCACTGTGCAAAGCAAAACGTGGCGTCTTTCCATTAGGAGACTGAAGCTCTACTCCATCCCAGACTCATCTTGGAAATGCATGCAAAGCTTCAAATGTTTTTAGTAGTAAAAAAGTCATCAGAGATAGTAGTACTTGTCCAAGTGCATTCTGGTTTCCCTGGTAGCTCAGACAGTAAAGAATCTGTCTGTAATACAGGAGACCCGGGTTTGACCCCTGGTTCATGAAGATCCCCGGAGGAGGGACGGGCAACCCACTCCAGTATTCTTGCCTGGAGGATCCCGTGAACAGAGGAGCCTGGTGGGCTACAGTCAATGGGGTCACAAAGAGTTGGACACGACTGACAGACTAACACTCTCAGATGTATTCTAGTTAAAAGAACTCTTAGAATTCTCTCCAATAAACAAGCCTTTCCTTGGCACCATCACTGAGGCACCGTATCATCCAGCATGGAAAATGAAAAGACGAATGGTGCTCGTCCTGTCCCCAAGCTGAGCGCTGGAGCCGGCAGAAAAGATTGAGGGCGCTTGGGAGCTGGTGTGGGGAAGGCATGCTGGACAGACGGCTGAGAAGCCTGGCCTCCTCCCACAAGTCTGTACACCACGTGTGGTTTTCAATAAGCTTTTAATTTAGAACAATCTTAGATTCACGGAAAATGCGCACAGAGAGGACAGCTGTTACAAGCCCTGCACTCACTTTGCCCTGTGTTAACATCTTGCACTGTTGGGCTACATTTATCATGATGAATGACCCAATGTTGATGCCTCATCACGAAAATCCATGATTTTTCAGACCCCTGGCTTTTTGTCTAGTGTCTAACTGAATCTGTGTCCCAGGAGCCCAGCCAGGACATTTAGTCCATGTGACTCCTGGGGCTCCTCTTGGCTGTGGCAGCTTTGCAGACGTTGCTTCTGGGACTTTCCTTGTTTCCCGTGATTGGATGGGTGTGGGTTCTAGGAGGGAGATCACGGAGGTGAAGGACCATGGGCATCACCTCTCACCCTGCATCCATGCATTAGCTTAATGCCTCCCTGTTGGTGCTGACTGTGACCTCGGCGGGGCGGGGTGCTGTTGGCTTTCTCCCCTGAGAAGTTACTCGATCCCCCCTCCCCACGCCCTCCTCTGTGCTCAGCCTGCCCCTGAGGACAGGGGAGTTGAGCTCCCTGCCCTGGGCAGAGGACCTGCCTATGCCCTTCTGTACAGGACACTGCCTCTCCTCTCCCAGTTCTTTATGGACACTACTTCCTATCAGGGGACTTTGTACTTCAGTGCAGTGCATGTATCCTGCCGATGTCCACACGTGGCTCCCGTGTGACATGTCTTGTCTTTCTTGTCGGGTAGATGAGACGGCCCTGCTGCTTCCGGGTCCAAAGGGCCTGGAGTCAAAGGCCACCTGTCAGCAGTGCTTCCTCCTGGAAGAACTGGGCAGGAGCCCCCGTGGATCCCCAGGCCCGCATGGAATTCACCACCCTGTGCAGTAAACATTTCTTTACCACACTGGACTCTGCCTGGGAGCATGTCCTCCCAGGGCCAGGACCCCGCCTGGCTTGTCCCTGCAGTCCCCAAGACCGGCAGAGGGCTGGGCACAGAGTGGGACACCCACGGCGGGCTGGACTCTGCTGAGGCCTACGGGTGGGCTCCAGGGGTCACGGCCTCTGGCTTCCAGGGCTGCCAGAGTGGCTCAGAGGAGCGAGCCAGACGCTGGCATCAGGCCTTGGGCCACTGGTTTACAGGACAGGGCGGCCATGTCCCCTTATCTGCTTCAGAAGACTCTTAGCATCCTTACTGGCCGTCTGCACAAGTGTGTTCATCGAAACAGACCATTTCACTATCAGAGACCACCCATCACAACAGTTGTGATGGAAGAGGTGGCCGCCCCGCCAGCATCTGGCCCCGGCTCTGTGATAAGCTTCACGTACTCACCAGGTCGGCGGACACGGCAGTCGTGATGAGCGCGTATGGCCCGCTGACCAGGGCCCCGCTGAGGAGCAGCATGGCTGCAGGAGACAGAAGCCCAGAGGGGGGTCAGCCAGCAGGACAGGCCCCCGGGGGAGCCTCTGCCATCTAAGCTTCTCCCTGTTGGTCACCCTGGCATTGCACGCTGGCCCTGCCCTGAGCTGGACATGGGCCAGTTCTGGAAATATGCCCACACCACCAGGAGTGGCCACGGCTGGAGCAAGCGTCATAAACATCTTCCATTAAACTTGCCCTGAGATGGTTGTAGGGCTAATCACACTTTCCCAAAGACTCAAGCCAAGTTCAGAGAACCTGGCCCCTGTTTCCTTGAACCTGGAGAGCAGAAGCCACGCTGAGAGGAAGTGAGGACCTGGATGTCCGAGCCCAGACGTGACCACAGACATGACCACAGGCGTGATGTGTGTGAGCACCGGATGCAGCCACCACCACAGCCTCATCTGAAGCGGACAGGACTTCCTCTCTTTGCCCATAGCCACTGACGGCCACCCCCAGGAGACCTGGGGCCCCAGCACAGCCCAGTCCCCGATGGGCGGGACCACCATGCCCATTCCCAAAATGCAGTCTCCTAACCTGACCCTGGGTTCACTTTCCCGAACCACCCTCTGGGTCACATTGCTCTGTGTGGAAGCTCCTGGACTAATGGGTCACTTCATGGGCCCCTTGCATCCAGAATTTGCCCTCTGGGTAGCTTTTAATGGGATCCCTACCAATCCCCTCTGCTGGGTTGTGAGACCAAAAGAAGCATTTACTCAACGTCAGAGCCTTAATTTGATAGAGCTGCTTGTGCAAAGTTAAAAATAGAGGCTATGCCCAGAGTGGCAGTTGATGGAGCAGCTCAGAGGGCAGGCCGCCCCCAGGCTTGTGATGCTGGGGGTGCAGGACTTGGGGACCACAGCTTCGCCTGCTGCCTTCCAGGGGATGTGGCGTCTCTGAGGGACTCCTGCACTGGGCGCCCAGGGCTTCTCACAGGCCAGCCCCGGGGTCTGAACTCTCCCACACTGGCCCTTAAACCTTCGGCCTCAGTTCTGCAGGCAGGATCCCCATGGGCCCCTCTGAAAGTTCCCCCTCCAAGGAGGAACACAAGGATGATTTTAGCCACAGTGCGCAAGCCACATCTTTGCTTCTTTGTTGATTTTTCAGTTCATCTCACAAAGCTGTGTGGACCAAAAAATGGCTGAAGGAAAGAAAGACCTCATGGACTCACCTATGGTGGCTTCCAGCCCCATTCTGCTGATGGAGGAGAATGCGTAGAGCTGTGAACGGTGTCAAAACAGGAAAGGAACAAAGGTTTACTATGAGCAGCTGAGAGATTTCCCAGGAATGTGTATTTCTGAAAAGTGACTCTTGGGCAGCAGCCAAACAGTGGAAGGAAGGCCATGGTGCCCTGGCAGGCTGTCCAAAGACAGGTGTCCAAATGCTTGCAAACTGTCCCCAGGCTGGACGCAGACATGTAGGGTCTGCTGAGCTGGAAACCTGGGAGCGCCCTACCCTGAGCTCCTGGGGGAGGACCCTGGGTTTGGCACAGCTCTCCCTGAGCCCCGTGTCCCCTCCTGGGCCATAAACCCTGAATGCCAGGGCCTGGGTGGTGAGGGGACCCCCGTCAGTGCTTGTGCGTCAAGGTTCTCGGAGTGTTTGTGCTGGGCAATGTCCAGGGCCCCAGGATAACTGAAGATTGGGTTTTGTTCAGCCCAGTGGAGCGGCAGATGGGCAAAGCAGTCAGTGCAAGTTGATGAGCAATAATACTACGTATGATGTTGAGGAAACAGTGATGGTATAACCATGTTCCCCTTGACCCTCGCCTTCACCCTGTGAGGTGGTGCTGCCGGCATCCTCATTTTTCAGATGAGGAAACTGGGGCTCAGAGGGAGAGTAACCTGCCCACTAAACACTTGAAAAGCAATGGAACCTGGGTTATGAGGGGAGGGTGGCGCTCTCCAGGGAAGCGGGTAGGGGAGCCACAGTGAGGGTGCTCCAAATGAGCAGGCGCCTGCTGGCGGGGGGAGGGGAGGGGAGGGGAGGGGAAGGGCATCCCAAAGAGAACAGCCCACACACGCACACGTGAAGGCAGGGAGGAGAGAGGAGCCGCGCTGGTGCGCAGTGTGCAGGGGGCAGGGGCTGGGGGAGGGGAGGCTGAGTGGGGGGCCCTGAGCGGAGTGGAGGTGACACCAGGTCCCGGAAACCAGAGCCCCAAGAGAAGCTGCGCGGGCAGCTGCAGGTGTGCGGGTGGGAGGACATGGGGGCTGTTCCAGAGGTGTGGGGGCCGTGACGAGGCGGAGGGGCTGCCGGTCCTACCGTTGGGGCCGCGAGCAGCAGCATCAGGCCGCAGGTGGAGGCCCTTTTCTCCAGGCGATCAGAGATCACACCTGCCAGGATCCCACCTGCAAGGCAGACGGAGGATCCTGAGGGGTGTACGTGCCTGGCAGGGCCCGCACTGCCACAGCAGCAAGGAGAGGAGGACCTCTTCCCTGGGTCCTTTCCACCCCTTGAGCAGGCTGGCCCGAAAGCCCCTTTGCCTGTGAGCATCCTAGCACCACCAGTCTCTTGCCCACCAGGTATCCTAGTCCTCAGAGAGCCCAGGATGGGGCGTGACCTGCTATCAGAGGCCAGGCACTGGGGGCCTCCCAGTAGGGAGCCAAGTCAAACAGCGTCCAGGCTGAGGGTGTCCATGCACCACCTCAGTGGTGAACGCTTTTGTCAAAGTAGAACAAGAGGGAACGAACTCACCGAAGATCCCGCCCACGTCAAACAAGGTGGAGAGCTCCCCCGCCTTCTTGACATCAAGGTGATCTGTTAGGATGACAGCAGAGTGTTTAAAGTGATAACCAAGAAGGACCTATTGTACAGTACAGGAAACTCTGCTCAATGCCATGTGACAGCCTGGATAGGAGGGGACTCTGGGGGAGAATGGATACATATATATGTATGGCAGAGTCCCTTGGCTGCTCACCTGTAACTATCACAACATTGTTCATCGGCTACACTCCAACACAAAATTAAAAGTTATAAAAAAATGATGGCAGAATGTCACTGTGAGAAGGCCGCAGCAGTGTACAAGCCACACACAACATTCTTTTGTTTCACAAGCATGATTTAAACCAAACAGCAATTATGATATCCATGATCAGATTAGCAGAGAAGGCAATGGCAACCCACTCCAGTACTCATGACTGGAAAATCCCATGGACAGAGGAGCCTGGTAGGCTACCGTCCGTGGTATCGCACAGAGTCGGACATGACTGAGCAACTTCACTTTCACTTTTCACTTTTGTGCATTGGAGAAGGAAATGGCAACCCACTCCAGTGTTCTTGCCTGGAGAATCTCAGGGATGGGGGAGCCTGGTGGGCTGCCGTCTATGGGGTCGCACAGAGTCGGACAGGACTGAAGCGACTTAGCAGTAGCAGCAGATCAGATTAGCATTAAAATAGTAATTATCTGAGTATATGGGAAAAAAAGGAGTGTGCTTTGTGGGCAGACACACAGAAAGTGTGAAAAATGAACACTCCTAACCGAAAGGTGAGGTTTCACCTGGCTCTGTCTAGGCATCACCCCACCTTTGCTCTGTGTCCCCTCAGGGCAGCTGTGACGTCCTGGGGAAGGGCTGGCCCGTGGGAGCCCCTCAACATAGACCATATGACCCCCCCACTTTCAGACCTGGGAGGGGGTGAAACCTCCCCCCCACCCAGAGAAGGAGGCTGAGGTCTCAGGATGCTCAGCACAGGACTCTGTGTCTCCCAACCCCCACCTAGACTGACGGGTGATGCTGGATGGTCCCCTCACTGCCTCCGACTCCCATCCCGAGAAACTCTGCCATGCTGCCTCGGGCTCACGCCCCTCTCTGCTGGTCCTTACAATACTGCTAGTGAAACGGAGCAGGACCTTATGGTCCCTCCCCCAGCCCGCGTCCTCCACCTGCCTTCTGTCTGTGGAAAAGCTTTAGCCAAAGAGTGAGTTTAATCAGAGCAGTGAGAAAATGCAGAAACAAAAGAACACAGCCAAATGAGACCACACAATAATAATGTAGCTATTAAGCAAAGTCAAGGACCTCCTCAAGGACTATAGATAATACTTGGGGCTATCTCCTGTGAGCTGTCTTATGGACACCAAAACCACTACCCAGGGAAATGATGGTTAATGCAGGTTAATGATGACCAGATTGTAGTTGTGACATAAGCTGCCACAGTTCCAAGAACTGGCCTCAAGGAAATGGAAACAAACCAATCCTGGAACTGAAGATTCAGTTCAGTTCAGTCGCTCAGTCGTGTCCGACTCTTTGTGACCCCATGAACCACAGCACACCAGGCTTTCCTGTCCATCACCAACTCCCGGAGTTCACCCTAACCCACGTCCATTGAGTCAGTGATGCCATCCAGCCATCTCATCCTCTGTCGTCCCCTTCTCCTCCTGCCCTCAATCTTTCCCAGCATCAGGTTCTTTTCCAATGAGTCAGCTCTTCGCATCAGGTGGCCAAAGTATTGGAGTTTCAGCTTCAACATCCTTTAGGATGGACTGGTTGGATCTCCTTGCAGTCCAAGGGACTCTCAAGAGTCTTCTCTAACACCACAGTTCAAAAGCATCAATTCTTCGGTGTTCAGCTTTCTTTATAATACAACTCTCACATCCACACATGACTAGTGGAAAACCATAGCCTTGACTAGACGGACCTTTAACTGAAGATTAACTGCACTGAAAACAAGATGACCCTGGTCAGACCACCAATGACCAGTATCCAGATAACTGTCAGGGCTGACTGTGCTGTTTCTGCATGTAGCCCCTCCCTCCATGTATAAAAGCTCTTGCCCACTGGCTGGCCATCAGTGAGGGGAAGTTGGCCTTTGGACATGCAACCCCTCCCCCACTCCTGTTGCTAGCATCCAACATAGAACAAACTTTCCTTTCCACCAACCTTGCCTCTTTATTAGCTTTTGAGCAGTGAGCAGCCCCACCCTGCTTGCAGTTACACTGGGGACATGTGGTCTGTGCTCTGGAGCCCCCATGCCCCAAATTTCTCCTCTTTTCACATTCACTAGGGCACACACCTCCCAGGGACCCTGGTTCCTTTGCTTTGTCCTCGAAATCCCTAACTCGGGGGCCCAGAGGCCCTGCTGACTGTCTGGGTCCCTGTTCAGTTGTGGCTGCAGCCCCTACACAGGAACCTCTGCTCAGAGAACTGCTGGTCCTTCCCGTCTTCCCCTGTGGTCACGCCCAGGACATGGGGTATATGTTACTACAAACTGGTCTGCTGTGTAGTAACATACAGCTTTAGCCCCTGCTGGACTTCTGAAATGCAGGACAAGCTGTCTGCTGCCCCGGAGTTAGAGCTCAGCTCCAGGAAGCGATTTCCAGGTCAGTCATGAAGGCTGTATTATCTGAGATCCCCAGGGCCTCTCTCCCTGCTCACCAGCTGCTGTGACCAAGTCAGATGCAGCCTAAATTTAAAAGCAGGCTGCCCCAGATAGGAAGCCCCTTGGGGAACCAGTAGCCACAGCTGGGGAACACCAGGTCAGCCCCTTAAACTCCATCTAGGTTCTCATCATGCCAATAAAACATTCCTATCTGAATTCTCTTTGTCTGTTGTTGTTCAGTTGCTGAGTTGTGACTCTTCGTGGCCCAGGCCAGGCTCCTCTGTCCTCTGCTTTCTCCTAGAGTTTGCTTGGATTCTTGTCCACTGAGTTGGTGATGCCATCTAACCATCTCATTGTCTCCACATCTACCTCTCTTTGTCTACACGTTTCTACTAATCATGCTATGTGATTCAAGAGCATCATGCATCTCTCTCCTTCCCAAGTTTAGAGACACCAGTGGATAAAAGGGAGTCCTGAATACAGCCCTTGAACAGAACTTCCCAGCTATGCTGCTAGCATAGGTACTCACCTACATTTGTGATGTAGAGTGGAAGCCAGAAAAGGAACGTGTAGCTGACCAGTTTCGCAAACAGCAGACACAGAGAGAACTCTATCACGCCCTGAAAGAGAGGGAAGGACAGAAGACAGACCTTGGCCCATGACCCCGTAGAAATGGAGCGATGTTCTGACGAGTCAGGATTTGTAAGCAGCTTTTGGCAGGGAGGAGCTCTCTGCAGGAGGCCCCTTTTGTCTTGTCTCTTTAGCAAAGCTATAACAGGTTGTTATTGGTGGTGTTCAGTCCTAAGTCATGTCCAACTCTTTGGACAGTAAACTGCCAGGCTTCCCTGTCCTTCACTATCTCCCAGAGTTTGCTCAAACTCATGTCCACTGAGTCGGTGATGCCATCCAACCCTCTCATCCTCTGCCGCTCCCTCCTCCTGCCCTCAGCCTTTCCCAGCATCAGAATCTTTCCAACGAGACTGCTCTTCACATCAGGCGGCCAAAGGATTGGAGCTTCAGCTTCAGCTTCAGCATCAGTCCTTCCAATGAGTATTCAGGACTGATTTCCTTTAGGGTAGACTGGTCCTTGCAGTCCAAGGGACTCTCAAGAGTCTTCTCCGACTCTCAAGAGTCTTTTCCAACACCACAATTCAAAAGCATCAGTTCTTTGGCGTGCAGACTTCTTTATGGTCCAACTCTCACATTCACACATGACTACTGGGAAAACCTTAGCTTTGACTATATGGACCTTTGTCAGCAAAGCAATGTGTCAGCTTTTTTAACACGCTGTCTAGGTTTGTCACAGCCTTTCTTCCAAGGAGCAAGCATCTTTTAATTTCATGGCTGCAGTCACTGTCCACTACATTTTAACTAAACTTAAACCAGTCACTCACATACTCTACTCATTCCTGGCCGGGGCCAGATC
Source organism: Ovis aries (assembly GCF_016772045.2). Classification (NCBI taxonomy): domain Eukaryota; kingdom Metazoa; phylum Chordata; class Mammalia; order Artiodactyla; family Bovidae; genus Ovis; species Ovis aries. Next base: position 263,533,919 of record NC_056054.1, on the reverse strand, counting down.
TTTCAAATCTTTTGCTCACACAATACTTTGCCTAACTGGTCAGTTCTTCCCTAGATCAAAGAAGTAAAAATGAAAAATAAATAATTAACAGATGACCAGATCTCCTCCTTGGCTTCCCTTTCAGTAATCTCACAAGCGAACTGTGTGAACAACACGGCATCTGGAGGAAAATCACAAAGAGTCGCCAAGCCTGCAGGCAGCGGGGTGATGACGGCCCTGATCCTCCATCTCAGTGATTAACCGAGATTACTTTTTCTCTTTAAAAACTTTTGTGGCCTCTTCGAGTTGGTTTGGGGGACACAAGTCCTCCTCCCTGACTGCTGGCTACTCTGGTTAAAGCAACTTTCCTTTCTATCAGCATTTGCTTCTCAAGTGTTGAATTCAAGCAGCGAGCAGCTGGACCTGAGTTCAGTGATACCCAGAAGAGACATGTAGATTCTGATAAGGAAACTGAGGTGTGGAGTCTAGCGGCTATTGAGAAATGCTTATATGTTCCACTTCGTGTCTACATGTAGAAAGAGGTGGCCCTTGTGAGATAGTAAGTCCAGATATCACTTGCGAAATGAGTATGAGAAATCGGGTAACACTAAGAAACCGACTCCCCGGTTGCTTCTCCCAGGCTATCACAGTGCATAGCTATGAACACCCTTCAAATCCAAGCAGAGGTCACGATATGCAATTCACGTCAATGCTCTAGAAATTAAACAATGTTTTCACAGTCACACCCAGTATGGGAGGTGTGTATAATGTACTTCATGCTTACCAAGTGCGTGCCATTGTGCCTGTTGTGTAGTTAATGATCTCATTTGATGCCAAGAACAGCACTAACTAGTTGTACAGCCACCAAGCCTGCACTACAGGTGAGGAAACAGGCCTAGAGTGGTTACCACCTGTGCCGGGCACACCCAGCCCGCCTGTGGCAGGGCCAGGTCAGGCCAGGCCAGGCCAGGGGTCTGAAGCCTGTTCTTGCCTCCATCCAACTTCTGTTTATGGTGGGCACCTTAATTTTAGCAACAGTATTTGACCCAGCTACACAATAAAGTAACAACAGAAAAGTTACTACTTGTTATTAACAAATTTTAAAAATAACTGTTATTTGGAACTAGCATCTCCTGCAGGCCAAACCCCCAGAGATCTTTGTTAGGGACCCTGGAGAGTCCAGGCTGGACGTTCGGTGGTTTCTTCTGGCAGGAGAGCAGCTTCCGGGTCCTCAGCAGCCCAGTTTCATCTGGGAGCTGGCAGGACTTTCTGTTTAAAGCAACAGTTCTCAGTTCCTTCATTGGGTGCCGTGATGCTGAGGTTCTGCGTGTACTGTTGGGTTTCTAGCTCAGCACAGTTGCTGTGGAGCCTCTGGGTTCCCTCTTCCAATTCTCCCCGAGGCCAGCATGAGGGAAGTGCCCTTGCCTGCATCTGTTCCCCTGAACAGGCACCCAAGGGCAGGAGCCAAGTGTTCTAGAGTGTGGCCCCCAGGAGCCAATGTGCTCTCCCCCTCCTCCCATCTCTGCTCTTGGCTCCCTGCCTTTGTCCCCCTCCATAGCTCCACGTCAGAGGAACACATTTGCTCACAGGCCTTTGCACAGCTCCCAGCATGCTCTGCTCTGGGAGCTCATGGATTTCACATCCATAATATACATACATAATATATATTATAACTATTAACAGGTGAACAAAACACTGCAGCCTTATTCAGTCCTGAGCTGATCTGCTTGCAATTCTGGTTCATGCTATGGATTTCTATGAGCTTCCTAGGTGGCTCAGTGGTATAGAACCTGCCTACCAATGCAGGAGGCACAGTTTCGATCCCTGAGTCAGGAAGATCCCCTGCAGGAGGAAATAGCAACCCGCTCCAGTATGCTTGCCTGGAGAATCCCATGGACAGAGGAGCCTGGTGGGCTACATTCCATGGGGTCACAAAGAGTTGAACAAAACTGAGCCACTAAGGACAGCACTTGGATTTCCAATGTGCAGATGATATGATCATGGATTTCTTTTTCTAAACTCATTAACAGCTCAGTGTCTATTCACAGCATTATGTGTAATTTGTAGTAAACAGACACTGTTCACAAATGCCCCCTCTTAAGAGGGTCGTGTACTCACGGGAATCTTCAGGGCCCCTGTGAAGCTGATGGCTGCCATGCCGCCCCCGCCGTCTGCCGGGAGGACGACCACGTGGTTCTGGTGGCCAGAGTGTTTCCCATCCGACAGCAGTAGACGCTGCATCTCTGGGTCCTGGAGACGAACCCGCAGAAAAAGAGAAAGAGAAGAAAATGTGCTATCAGGCCGTCGACTTGGGAGGTGGGTGTGCCCTGGACAGCATCCTCACATGGCCATTGCTTTTACAGCCATCAGCATGCACGTGGTTTTGGGAAACACTAATCAAAGACATGCAGAATCTTTTGACTCAACTCTAGGACTCTATTTGCGAAAAATACTTTTCGATGTGGAAAAATACTTATATGATAAGATTAATGTCACGCCATTATTGAGAAAAATTGCTAAAGTACATCCACATAACCGACATATCCTGCAGCTGTAAAAAAAAAAGGTTGTGAGATTTGAAGAAATGAGAAAGTGCTTAGATACATTAAGCAATAAAACATCATTCAAAAGCATTTTCATTATGATCTCATTGAATGTTTAAATATAAACCTATTTAAGTAGGTTAACTATTGGATTATTTACAGGGAAAAAGAAGCTAAATTCTAAACTGACAATGGTTATCACTCAGTGGTAGAATTATGTGTGAAAGTGAAAGTTGCTCAGTCATGTCCAACTTCTTTGCGAGGCCATGGACTCTACAGTCCATGGAATTCTCCAGGCTGGAATACTGGAGTGGGTAGCCTTTCCCTTCTCCAGGGGATCTTCCCAACCCAGGTCTCCTGCATTGTAGGTCTCCTGCATTGTTTACTGAGCCACAAGGGAAGCCCAAGAGTACTGGAGAGGGTAACCTATCCCTTGTCCAGCGGATCTTCCTGGCCCACGAATCAAACTGGGGTGTCCTGCATTGCAGGTGGATTCTTTACCAACTAAGCTATCATGGGAGCCCCAGAATTATGTGTAATTTGTATGAAATGTCAGTTAAGGAGTTCACAAAGGACACACATGATCACAAACAATATTATTTTAAACTTCATAAACTAATTCCAATATTTCATAAATTTTGATTCTGGACATCCCTAAAGTTTATCATCATTAAAGCAAAGAACAGTGGTCCCCAACTCAGGGTGGGACATCAAATCAGAGCAACGATGATTGAAAAATGTCCTCATAATGGTACTATGATGGTCAAAGATTTAAAAAGAGATGTTTCTATGTATTCCAGACTTTCCACAAAATCAAACAGGTTTTATTGATTTATCTCACCCACTCCAGTGTTCTTGCCTGGAGAATTCCATGGACAAAGGAGCCTGCCAGGCTACAGTCCATTGGATCACAAAGAGTCAGACACGACTGAGTGATTATCACTCACTCACACTATAAACTATGCAAGCGGTATTCAAAATGCAGTTAAATTGGAAAAAAAAAAAAAAGAAAATGGCAAAGCATTGCCACGTCTGTTTCTTGATATCAGAATTCTCTACTGGTGAAGAACAGAAATTTGGAAAGCAGGGTGGCAGGCTGCAGCACAGGCAGCCCCTCGGGCACTGAGCACCCAGCATGGCTCAGACATCGAGAGCTGGCCTCTGGTGAGCATGGCCACAATTAACTACGTTCTCTGATGCTCCAGGATGCCGATGACAAGCCCCCGCTTGGAACCAGAGCATCCTCCTTAAGACAATGCCACAGAGGTATGTGAACACAGAGACCCTCTATTTGAGTCTGGAGATAAACTTCTCTCTGGAGAATTACACAGCTGTCCTGTGTGTGTGTTAAGTCACTTCAGTCGTGTCCGACTCTTTGAGACCCTATGGACCATACCCACCAGGCTCCTCTGTCCTTGGGATTCTCCAGGCAAGAGTGCTGGGGTGGGTTGCCATTCCCTCCTCCAGGGATCTTCCCAACCCAGGGATTGAACCCGTATCTCTTACATCTCCTGCAATAGCAGGTGGGTTCTTTACCACTAGCACCAGCCGTCCTGTGTAGAAAACGAAATCAATTGTTCTCAACCCTGGCATCTCCTGGGCACTCTGAGAGACTCCCAAGCTGTACCCTGGACCCAACATAGCAATCTTGGGAGCAGGCCCCCAGAAAGTCGTTTGTGTCAGTAGGCTGAGAACCGCAGGATAGACTTTTTTTAACACTAAATGTTCTGACAGGTGAACCATGAAATGCAGCCAGATAATGAGAAAAAAGGAAGAGAAAAGACTGCTCAGCCAGGAGGGTAGTAATCACAGGTCCAGCACAGAAACCCACCTGGTCACAGCCCAGAGTTGGCACTGACCCTTCCTTGTTCAGAACACTGGGTACAGTATGCTGTATACTGGGTTCAAAGCCCCAGTCCGGCCCCTCTGCCCTAAGCCATGAGGAGCCCCTCAGGCCAGCCGGGAAGCCTTGTCTTCATTTAAGACAGGCCTCCTGCCCACACCTGCTCATCCTCTGTGCACAACCTGGGGGAGTGAGGAGGGGGTGGTTCCAGTCTCCTAAGGCCAGTATTTTGCAGCATCTGGAGGAGGGATCCGTGAGGTCAGGGGCGGGGCGGTTGGTTTCCAAAGCGAACCAGGAGAGCAAGGCTGCCTCCTTCTGGGAACCAACAGAGACCTGCTGGGGGAACTGGGTATGGGAAGCGGTATGCCTAGAGCCCCCAGGGCATCTGCTGGGACAGAGAGCCCTCAGTGGGTTGAGAGCTCCTTCAGCCTAGGGCCCGCACTCTGAGGTTTACACATTCACAGAGCAAAAAGGCTCCGCGTGATGAAAGCAAGCACACACGGGAGTTTGCATGAGAGACGGCTCAGCCCAGCCTCAACCTGTGCTGGCCCCACGTGGAGCTGTCGGATGGAGTAACCTTTATTTCTGTTTTTATTAAAGAATTTCTTATTGGAGTATAAATGCTTTCCAATGTTGTGCTAGTTTCTTCTGTATAACAAAGTGAATCAGTTGTATGTATATGTATATATATCCCTTCCCATTTGGACCTCCTTCCCACCCCACCCCTCAATCCCTTAGATCTAGGTCATTAACCTTTAGCATCTAAACACCCGCTCAGCACCCTTTAAGTGGTTGCTGAGCCACACCCATCAGAAAGACCCTCAGAGGTGTAGGAGAGAGTAGGACTGGGAGTTTGGGATGAGCACATAGAAACTGGAATACATAGAATGGATAAACAGGGTCCTACTATAGAGCACAGGGAATTATATCCAATATCCTGTGATAAACCATAATGGAAAAGAACATGAAAAAGAATGTGTTAATATATGTGTGTATAACTGAGTCACTTTGCTGTACAGCAGGCAATTAACGCAACATTGTAATTCAACTATACTTCAATAAAAATAAAATTTAAAAAGATAAAAAACAAGAAGTGGAAAGAATTATTAAACAAAAGACCCTTAGAGAAGCCAAAGATGACAAAAAAGACGCATAGCTATAAGGAGGACAAATGTCAACCATCCCCAACATCATGAAAACCCGTAAGGTTGGACGCAGGTCACCGCATGGGAAGTGACCCCAGAGCCTCTTTCTCTGTTCACGTTCTTGTCCTCGCCCTACCCCCTTCTTTATGATTTTTTTTCCATGAAGTCATTAGGAGTCATGCCTGGGGCAGAAAAGGATTAAGCAGTCCCAGCTGAAAAGCCACTGTGGTCAGGGGCCTGGGTAAGGCTCAACTCTGAGCTGGTCACTCTGTGAAAGGGGACACCAGGGTGTGCTGTCAAACAGGTGACGCATCCTGCCTGCTGGCCCGGGGGCCACCTCTGGTGCGTGAGCTCCTCCTACGACAGAAGGGAGGGGACCAAGCCTGAATAGTGCGCTGGGGCTAGCTGAAAGGAGACGCCCTTCCACCACGGCCGACGCCTGCCTGGTCACGTCCACATCAAGGTCAGCCTGAAACAGGACCTCCTGGGGCCTCGGAATATGTCACTGTCTCTTTAGTGACATGTTGGTAAATAGACTTTCGTAGAAGAAAAAGAAAAAGGAAGAAGAAGTCACATTTATAAGACAGGGCTAGCTTTCCTGGCCAGTAACCACATTAGAGAGCCTTCCCAGGTGCCTCTAGTGGTAAAGAATCTGCCTGCCAACGCAAAAGATGCAGGTTTGATCCCTGGGCGGGGAAGATCCCCGGGAGGAGGGCGCAGCAACCCACTGCAGTACTCTTGCCTGGAGACAGACAGTCTTGCTTGGCTATAGTCCATGGGGTCCTAAAGAGTCAGACACAACTGAGCGCACACACACACACACACACACACACACACACACACACAACTACATTAGAATACAGGGCCTGGCTCTCACCTCTGGAAAAAGGTAAGTCTTCAGCAACAAATGGAGAGGAATTAGAGCCATCTGGACATTGATTAAGGGCTTTCCTGGCGGCTCAGATGGTAAAGCGTCTGTCTGCAATGCGGGAGACCTGGGTTCGATCCCTGAGTTGGGAAGATCCCCTGGAGAAGGCAATGGCAACCCACTCCAGTACCCTTGCCTGGAAAATCCCATGGACAGAGGAACCTGGTAGGCTATAGTCCATGGAGTCGCAAAGAGTCGGACACAACGGACACTGATTAAGACCCAATGCTTTATACTGGTATTTCTGTTCCCCCCAAATGTGTATGTTGAACTCCTATCTCTTACATGATGGAATTAGGAGGTGGGGCCTCCTAGAGGTGATTAGGCCACAAAGGTGGAGTTGGGTGAGGAGGTTAGTGCCCATATAGGAAGAGACAGCAGAGAGCTGGCTTTTCTCCCTGCTCCACCAAGTGAGGGTTCCTGGGGAAGGGAGCTGCCCACCAGCCGGGAAGCAGGCTCTCTCCAGATGTCGGATCTACTGGAGCCTTGATGTGGGACTTCCCAGCCTCCAAAAATACATGTTTAAAATGCGAGAAATAAATGTTTATTGTTTTAGCCACCGAGTCTATGATATTTTTGCTACATCAGCCCAATCTGAGATACCTGATTTTGACGGAAACTCAGAAATGAGTAGAGATTTGAAAACATTTCAGTTGAATTTCACTAAATCCAAGAACCAAACTGTATGAGATACTATTTTTCCTTTTTCCATTATTTCAACCACCTGAAATAGTTCCCTTGGGCAATAAAGAAAAAAAAATGTAGGAAGTCTGTTTAGAACACTTATCCTTTAAGCTAACTGACTTGAGAATACCGTACACTTTCAAGGATTATAACCAAATATAAAGTGGCCCTGTAGCTGGGTGTGGTCAGCCAGACAGAAGCGATGCAAGGCATTTCTTGGGAGCACAGCCCTCCCTTGGTACCTGGGATCGGTAGGGGATTGGTATCAGGATTCCCCTTAGAGACTCAAATCCTCAGATACTCGAATCCTTTGCATACGATGGCTAAGAACAGTCGGCCCCCATATGGGCAGGTTTCACAGCCCTCTGGACACAAAGGGCTGACTGCATCCTAAGAGGAGAGGTTCAGGTGAGGTCCAGGCCAGGGAAGAGCCCTGGACTGCATCTAACCTCTTCATTTCTGAGGCAAACCTGGCATGGAGCTCAGCCCATCTGTGCCTCAACTTCCTCTTCTGTATAATGGACAGGCAGTGAAGGGGCTGGAAGCTGACTTTCTAGGTTGTTTCTGGATCCCCCTCTTATTCCCAGCCCACCTTATGCTCTCCCGACATGAAACCCCCCTTGGGTCAGTATGTGCAGACTCAGCCCTCCTAGACAACTCTGTCCAAGGCCACTGGTTCAGGGAAGCTCCCAAGACCAGGCCTGAACTAGCTCAGTCCTCCCTGGGCAGCTCTGTCTGGTTAGTTTTCTCTCTGCACCCCGCACCTGCCCTCTTTCCCCCTGGATGTGAGGTCCACAGGGGTGACGGATGTTGGGTGAGGAGTGAGGGGATGATGCCCTGGCACAGTCTCACCTGGAGAGGGGCTGCAACCCCAAATGCTGCAGATGGCTGTCCAATGAATGAATCGCTCACAAATCTGAGTCACAAACTTAAAGGAAGCACAGCTCACCATCCAAACAAAGTGAACAAATGTGAACTGAAGAAACACAACACCCTGGGTGTCGGCAACAGGGGTCACTGAGGCAGGACCCCACTGCCTGACTGCGGAACTCACCGGAGGCTTGCTCCTCTCCTCGGCTGGGACCGGCTTCTGTGGCCAGAACCTGTGTGCACCATTCTCGTAGCCTCTCAGATGCTGAGGGAATAAAGTTAATTAGAGCAATTACTGAATCAATGACCAGAAATGACAGCTATGCTCACTGCCGCAAGCGTACTGTCTTCATGAAAATGCTACCCAGGGAAAATAAGGCAAATGTTTAAAACAAAACAAAGGCTGCTCAGTTTATTCTCAAGACTCCAGACCCTCAGAATAACAGAGGGTAAAAGTGAAATGCTTTCCTGAAGAATCATCCAAGACTGAAGAACATTGCTGTTGTTCAATCGCAAACTCATGTCCAACCCTTTGCAACCCCATGGACTGCAGCCAGCCAGGCTCCTCTGTCCGTAGGATTTCCCAGGCAAGAATACTGGAGTGGGGTGCCATTCCCTTCTCCAGGGGATCTTCCTGGAGAGGGAGTGGATCCCCATTTCCTGCATTGGCAGGTCAATTCTTTACCACTGCACCACTTGGGAGGCCCCTAATCAGCTATACTCCAACTGTTTCTGTTCAGTCACTCAGTTTTGTCTGACTCTTTGCAGCCTCACAGACTGCAGCACACCAGGCTCCTCTGTCCTTCACTATCTCCCAGAGTCTGTTCAAACTCATGTCCATTGAGTCGGTGATGCCATCCAACCATCTCACTCTCTGCTGCTCCCTTCTCCTTTTGCCCTCAATCTTTCCCAGCATCACGATCTTTTCCAATGAGCTGGCTCTTCACATCAGGTGGCCAAAGTATTTGAGCTTCAGCATCGTCTTTCCAATGAATATTCAGGGTTGATTTCCTTTAGGATTGACTGGCTTGATCTCCACACAGTCCAAGTGACTCTCAAGAGTCTTCCGCAGCATCATAATTTGAAAACCACAGTTCTTTGGCTCTCAGCCTTCTTTATGGTCCAGTTCTCACATCCATACACGACTACTGGAAAAACCGTAGCTTTGATTATTCGGACCTTTGTCGGCAAAGTGATAAGACCGAAGAATTAAAAAACGTAAAAATGCTGGTTAAGGCAACTTAACTTTTATGAATGGCTTTGACATTTTTAAGACTGAAAGGCCTTCAGAAATAATATAGGCCAATGTTTTTCTCTAACAAGTGAAAAAAAAAGAGACCTTCTTACACCAGCAGGTTCAGAAGGAAGAAAACACTCTCCACATAGGCTTGTTGGACAAGATACAGCTCAGCCACCGGGGTTATGGTGTGTAAGTGTATGTGTGTGTATGTGTGTGTATACAGTAAATATGTTTTAATTTCTCTTGGTTCCCAGGTGGCATCAGTGGTAAAGAATCCATCTGCAATGCAGGAGACCTGGGATCCGTCCCTGGATTGGGAAGATCCTCTGGAGGAGAGCGTGGCAACCCACTCCAGTATTCTTGCCTGGAAAATTCCACAGACAGAGGAGCCTGGTGGGCTACAGTTCACGGGGTCGCAAAGAGTCAGTCACAACTGGGGGCACATGCGCCACAGCGCACTTAATTCCTGTTAGTTGCACCCGGGAGTGAAATTGCTGGGTCATCTGGTAACTCTATGCTTAACGTTTTGAGGAACTGCCAGACTGTTTTCCAACGTGGCTGCACCATTTTAATATCCTCACCAGCAGTGTATGAGTATTCCAATCTGTTATTATCTTCTTGATTCAGCCAGTGCAATGAGTATGAAGTGGTATCTCATTATGGTTTGGATTACATTGCCTTGATGACTCACGACATTAAACAGCTTTTCATGTGTTTATTTGCCATTTATTTATCTTCTTTGGAGAAACACCTCTTCAGATTCTTTTAGCCCTTTTAAACTAGGTTGTCTTTCTATTACTGAGTTCTAAGTGTTCTTTATATACTTCAGTTCAGTTCAGTTCAGTTCAGTCACTCAGTCGTGTCCAACTCTTTGTGACCCCATGGACTGTAGCATTCCAGGCTTCCCTGTCCATCACTAACTCCCAGAGTCTGCTCAAACTCATGTCCATCGAGTCAGTGATGCCATCCAACCATCTCATCCTCTGTCGTCCCCTTCTCCTTCCACCTTCAATCTTTCCCAGCATCAGGGTCTTTTCCAACAAGTCAGTTCTTTACATCAGGTGGCCAAAGTATTGGAGTTTCAGCATCAGTCCTTCCAATGAACATTCTGGATTGATTTCCTTTAGGATGGTTCCTGAAGAACTATGGACAGAGGTTCGTGACATTGTATAGGAGGCAGTGATTAAGACCATCCCAAAGAAAAGGAAATGCAAAAATGCAAAATGGTTGTCTGAGGAGGCCTTACAAACAGCTGAGAAAAGAAGAGCTAAAGGCAAAGGAGAAACAGAACGATACACTCTTCTGAATGCAGAGTTCTTTACATAATCTAGATACAAGTCTATGATCAGATACACGATTCGTGCATGTTTTCTACCATTCTTTGGGTTGTATTTTCACTTTCTTAATGGTATCCCTTGAAGCCTAGAAGTTTTAAACTCAGTGAAGTCCAATTTATCTGTTTTTACCTCCATGCTTTGTGGTTTTGGTGTCATATCCAAGGAGGCTGGCTTAATCCAAGATCATGAAGATTTCCTCCTGTATTTTCTTCTAAGAGTTTTATAGTTTTCGCTCTCACCTTTAGGTCTTCGGGGCTTCCCTGATAGCTCAGTTGGTAAAGAATCCGCCTGCAATGCAGGAGACCCTGGTTCGATTCCTGGGTCGGGAAGGTCCCCTGGAGAAAGGAAAGGCTACCCTCTCCAGTACTTCTGGATTTCCCTTGTGGCTCAGCTGGTAAAGAATCTGCCTGCAATGTGGGAGGCCTGGGTTCGATCCCTGGGTTAGGAAGATCCCCTGGAGAAGGGAAAGGCTACCCATTCCAGTATTCTGGCCTGGAGAATTCCATGGACTGTATAGTCTATGGGTTCCCAAAGAGTTGGATACGACTGAGTGACTTTCACTTTAGGTCTTTAATCCATTTTAATTTTGTGTATGGTATGAAGAAGTGTTCCAAATTCATTCTTTGAATGTGGCTATCCAGCTGTCTCAGCACCATGTGTTAAAAAGACTATCTTTTCCCTTGAATGGTCTTGGTGCCTTTGTCAAAAAACAATTGACCATACACGTGAGGGTTTGTGTCTGGACTCAGTTCTCGTCTATCGATCTATATGTTTAACCTTATAATAGTAACATAGACAGAGCCTTAATTAGAGCAGCTTTGTAATTAGTTTTGAAATCGGGATGTGTGAGTCCAGCTTTGTTCTTTTTCAGGATTCTTTTGGCTACTCTAGATTCCTTGAATTTTCATAAGAAATCAAGGATAAATTTATCAATTTTTTTCAAGAAGCCAGCTAGGGTTTTGATAGATTACACACAATCAGTAGGTCCATCGGGGAAATACTGCCATCTTGACAATATTCACTGAGTCTTCCTGGCCGTGAATACAGGATGTATTTTCATTTCTTAGGCCTTCAACTTCTTTCAACAATGTTTTGTAGTTTTCAGTGTATATCAGTCTTGTCCTTCCTTGGTTAAATTTATTTCTGAGTATTTCACTCCTTTTGCTGTTACTGTCAATAAAATTGCCTTCTTAATTTCATTTTTGGATTGTTCATTGCTACTGTATAGAAATACAACTGACTTTTATATGCTGATTTTGTATCTTGCAATCTTGCTAATTTTTTAATTAGTTTGAATAGGTTTTTGGTGGATTCCTTGGGATTTCCTATAGACAAGATCACATCATCTACAAAGAGGCACTTTTGACTTATTCTGCGTGCCTCTAATTTCATTTTCTCATTCAGATGCTCTGGCTAGAACTTCTGTATGTTAACTAGAAATGGTGAGAGCAGTCATCCTTGTTCTGTTCCTGACGTTACAGGGAAAGCATCCCATCGTTCATCATGAAGTGCGATGTTAGCTGCGGGTTTTCATCGATGCCCTTCATCTGGTTGAGGCAAGTCTCTTCTATGTCTCGTCTGCTGAGTATTTCATCATTAAGGGATGCTGGATTTTGTTGAAGGCTTTCTCTGCTTCTATTGAAATGACCCCAGAGTTTCTGGTCCTTTATTCTATTGAGGTAAGTATTACATTAATTGATGTTCAGGTGTTAAACCAGGTGTGAGGAGATCAACCCTGGGATTTCTTTGGAAGGAATGATGCTAAAGCTGAAGCTCCAGTACTTTGGCCACCTCATGCGAAGAGCTGACTCATTGGAAAAGACTCTGATGCTGGGAGGGATTGAGGGCAGGAGGAGAAGGGGACGACCGAGGATGAGATGGCTGGATGGCATCACGGACTCGATGGACACGAGTCTGAGTGAACTCCGGGAGTTGGTGATGGACAGGGAGGCCTGGTATGCTGCAATTCATGGGGTCGCAAAGAGTCGGACACGACTGAGCGACTGAACTGAACTGAACTGAAACTGGAATAAATCCCACTGAATCGTGATGCTTAACCCTTTTCATATGCTGCTGGATTAGTATTCTGTTAAGTTTTGCATCTACACTCATGAGAGAACTTGGCCTGCAGTCTTCTGTTCTTGTGATGTCTTGTTTTCTCATATTATAGGATAATATAGAATAAGCGGGGAGTGTTCTCTTTTATTTCTTTGGAAGAGTTTGTGAATAGCTGGTATTAATTCTCTGAATGTTTGTCGGAATTCACCAGTGAAGTCCTCTAGTCCTGGGGTTTTCTTTGTATTAACATTAAAACTTTTCATTAATAATTCAGTTTCTTTCCTTGTTATAGGTCTATTCAGATTCTCTCTCGAGTCAGTTCTGGCAATTTATATTTTTCTAGGGATTTTCCCATTTATTCTAAACTATCTAACTTGTTAGTATACAGTTGTCCATAGAATTCCTTTATGCTTCTTTCTATAAAGTTGGTAGTAACATCCCCTCTCTCATTCCAGATTTTGGTAATGTGAATCCTCTGTCTTTTTCCTGATCAGTCTAAAGGAGTCTCCATTTTATAGATCTTTTCAAAGAACCAACTTTTGACTTATGGTCAAAAAATGTTGCCTTCCAGTTTCAATAAACAAAGAATGTTGCTGCCACCAAGCCATCAGCCACTACAGCCCCCTTCTAAGGTGTGCCCTGAGGGGTTTCAGGAAGATGAAAAAGGATCTTAGCCATAGATAGCTAAGATATCTAGGATGCTTATCTAAGGAATAATTTCAATGAGCCTAGCCTCCTGCATCTTACCATACAGACACGGGCAATAAAGTCATTTTCTTGAGATGTCTGGTTTTTTGTGATTAGCAATAATCTTCTGAAGTATCTTGCTTTTTTTTTTTTTTTTCAGCAAAAGCTCCTATCCATCCTGGCCCCTCCCTTACCTCTTTGGAACACTTCGTCAGAGCCACTGACAGGCTTCAGTCCTCAGTGAGTTCTCTGAATAAAACATCACCCACAACTTACAGGTTGTGTGTTTTTTCTGTTGACAAGTTTAATTGATTTCCCCTATTGTTTTTCCATTCTTTTCTGTTGTTGTTTGTTTTTAATAAAAGAGTCCTTATGGGACTTCCCTGGTGGTCCAGTGGTTAAGAGTCTGCCTTGCAATGCAGGGGACATGAGTTCAATCCCTGGTGGGGGAACTAAGACCCCACATGACAAAAAGCAACTATAAGCCTGCAAGCCACAACTTCTGAGATCACATGACTCAAGAAGATTCTGGAATCTGCAACTAAAACTCAGAGCCGCCAAATAAACAAATTTTAAAAAATTTAAAATAAATTTAAAAAAGAATCCTTATATTTTATAAACACACACTGAAATAGAGACAAAATGTTATAATATGGTGACCAATATTTGCATACAAAATAAACTCTGAGGAGAAGGGGGGCGGTCTTCGAAGGGGCACTGACACCAGGAGACGAGCGGGTAAAGGGTACATGCACACTCATTACACTATTCTTTCTACTTTCTCACGTGTTTTAAAATTTCTGTAACAAAATCTTTAAAGAACTGGAAAAATAAAAACTGCATGCTGAAAAGAAGACCTTCGGATGGGAAATTCCCAGGACGGGGCTGTGCCCGGAAGTCAGCACCTGTGAAAGGCCTTGCACGTGCAGCTTGGCACAGAGCTCTGCTCATGATGAGGGGCAGGTGCGAAGGGGCAGAGCAGAGGGGAAGCAGCCCAGCCCAGCCCCAGCCCCTGGCCTCTGCGGCCCCTCGGGAAGCCCTCTCTTCCCCCCACCCATGGGTCTCCCCAGGGCCCTACAAGAAGTGAGCACAATTCCTGTGGGAAAGAGAACTTTGGGACTGTTGTAGAATCTGAAGAAACGTCTCCAAAAATCAGTCCAGTCTCTCCCTCTGACCGAATCCCTTTGACAGTTGGAAAGAGGAAGGGGAGCCCCAATTCCCCATGAGACCTGGAGAAGCTGGCACCCCAGGGGCTCCTCGAGCTGTCAGGGGGACTGAGCAAGGGAAATGACTCAGCTTCAGCCCAGGTCACACACACAAGTGCAGGAATGCCTCCAGCACAGGGATGCGCTTCCATATGTCTGAGCTGTGCACAAGGCCGATTACACACGAGGACAGCGATGCTCACCGCCACTATTAGTAATCTTTTCCTAAAACTGCCAATATTTTGAGGGTGGGACTGGTGTGCACATTTGTTACCCACTGACAGGACAGACAGGGTTAGGCTGACGACAGTGACCAGACACGACCCTGGAAGGCTCGAGAAGCAGAGAGCGTGTCCTTACCGTGGCTGGGGAGGACGAGCAGGCGATGTCCTTCGGATCTGAAACATCAAACAGGAACAGTGTGAATCAGGGCTGGTTGCTTCCTCCAACACAAGAAATTAAACCAGAACAAGGCATCATCTGACACTTTTACTAAATAAACAACCATTAAAAAAAAAAAAAAAAGACAATGCGCGAGGCAGCCTGTCTGGTGGGGTGAGGGCAGAGGTTGGCTATCCCTGCACAAACCCACATGTACACACCCCTTCCCTCACTCAGGCCCTGAGACTGCCTGATCCCTGCGCACTGAAGCTGGCAGAACAGGCAACCAGTGCCAGCAAACGCAGGTCATCATGAATCTGAAGCCTGCTTTGCAGAACAGAAAATAGTTTACAAACAGAAACAAGCAGAGCATACGTGTACTGTGGAGACCAGCCTTGTCAGACATATTTAAAGGATAAGTGTCAGAAGAAAACAAAATATGACCAGGAGATCTGAGCAGTGGGACTCTGATAACATTTAGGATGAGTCATTTAATGTTATGGGATGAATAAGAAGGAAAGACCAGTGGGCACAAAACACCTATCTTGAAATAGAACAAAATGCCTTTTACTGAAATGCAAGGAGGTGTGAAATAAGTCATATTTTATAGCAAGCAAAGAAAAATCTAAACATGAAGATTCGTCTCTGCCCCTTGGAGACCTCTCCTCCTCACTGTGAATTCTGTATCTGGATTAGGCACGGACCAGACTTGCCCATCGCGGCTTCCCTAGTGGCTCTGCCGGTAAAGAATCTGCCTGCAACGCAGGAGACCGGGCTTCGATCCCTGGGTTGGGAAGATCCCCTGGAGGAGGGCATGGCAACCCACTCCAGTATTCTTGCCTGGAGAATCCCATGGACAGAGGAGCCTGGTGGGCTATAGTCCATGGGTTCACAAAGAGTCGGACAGGTCTGAGCGACTGATACTTTCACTTTTCAAATCTCCCCATTGGCAGGAACATCCGCTCATCCAGGAAGAACAATGTTCTCCCAGCATCCACAGAGCAGTCCTTAAAGACCACATCCCTTCTGGGTCTGGTCAGGGGTCACAGGACCCACCGCGACACCGCTCAGACCTGGACTTGTAATCTGTCAATAACATGACATTTGATGTAGTCTCCTGTCTCAAAAACCTGATCTGTGTCCTGACTTCTAACTGGTGGAACAGTTCTCAGAGCATTCTAAGACACGCTTCCCAGATAATAGCAACCCTCAAATTTGGCTCAAATAAAACTTCCCAATTCTTTCTTAAATCTACTGATTAATTTTTCATTGATGGAGGGAAAGACATGAAAAGGAACAAATCCAGAAGCTAGGCTTTTTTCATTTTCCTAATTTAAGACCATGTCCATGTGATCTGGGAACGAGAGCTGAGCTTATTGCCCTGAGTAGCCTTGGGAAGCAAACCCTACTTCTTGAGAATCCAGAAAGCTACCTTTCAACAGCTCTGCTCCCCACCCCCCACCACCCAGAACCTGGGTCTTTTTTATAAAAAGATGGTGAGATAGTTTCACTGCCTTGAAACACAAACTGAGCCACAGGACTTTAAACTTCCCACAGCGGAGTTCCCTCCTGCAAGATACAGAGGGGGACATAGTATAGGGGTCCCTGGACCACATGTGATCCTGGGCTGCAGGCTCCTCTTGGCTCACCCTCTGCTGAGGGTAGGCCCAGGGAGCCCTGGTGGGCCTGCTGGCTCTGGGGATATGCACTGACATCAGCTCCTCTCAACCCCCAGCTTTCCGGCGCCCATAATGTGAGCCCCTGGGGCAGTACCAATGGCTCATCCCTGTGGGCATGGCCAGTCCCCAGGGTGCATTTTTCCTGGGCTTTCACCTGTAGGACATTGGCACATGTGACCCTTGGTTGGGATATGTCCGAGGGCACCTTCCCAGGCAGCCCTAGTGGGACCAGAGGACAGGGTGCCCACGGGGCCCTTGGGCCCAGCCCTGGGCAGGAAGGATGAGCAGGGACGGCCTGTCCCTTACTGCTGGCCCCAAGAAAGGACACAGCTGCAGCTTTGCCAGCCAGCCCTGAGTCAGGGATCAGGGACGATGAGGGGGCAGAAATAAATCACCAAGATGCACGCGGACCTGATCTTTCCTCTCTGCAGGTGGTCTGCCCTTGGACATAGGGTGTGCTTATAGCTGCCTCCTGTCATTCATACAAACGCCACGTCCTTGTTACAAGAAAGAATACAGTACCGATCCCTTTGACAGAAAGCACCCCATGGTCTTCTGTTCTGCTGCAGAGGACAACCAGCAGCCTGTTAGAGTGACAGTGTCGACAGTGGACTCGGCTCACAGGTGACAGCGGGACCAGGAGGGAAAGACTCATTCGTGAGCACCTGGCTCGGGTCGAGCCTGCCCACCCGTTTCTCTCTTTGTTGGGACTCGTGGACGTGGGGCCCTGGTGCCTGGGTCCCAGCGTTGGGGGCGGGGGCATGGTCAGGGGCCCACAGAAATGCCTCCTCCCACGAGGCTGGCTACAGGGGCTGTCCCAGGGGGAGGTGTCAGGCGCACAACCAACTGGCATCCTGTCAAAGCCGCATGCAGAGCAGTGGCTCTAGAGCTCAATCTCAAGAGGAAGACGGTCAGTGGGAAGGTGGAGAAACACCACGTCCAGCAGGTGTGCACAACCCCCTGAGCTAGGCCCTGGGGACCTTGGTGGAGGCCAGGCGAGGACAGAGGGAGCAGCCAAGTGTGGTCTCTAGTGGTCTTAAGACAAGCACGGCCAGTCCTGCGGAGAGAGGAGCTGCCCAAGGCAGAGAGGGCAGGACTGGGTGACTGAGTGATGCTCGAGGGGAGGAGGGGACCAGAGTGTGTAGAGATCCCTGCCCCAGCCGGGAGGAGTGCAGGGGAGGGGGCAGGTGTGGGGCAGAGGAGGAGGAGCAGTGAGAGGACATTTCTAGGGGCCCTGTGAAGAACGGGGATCAGGAACTCAATGGATGGCCTTGCACAACCTTGAACATATTTACCAGTAACAGCGAAAGGCTAAGACTGCATGTAAGGAGACTCAGCATCGACCAGACGAATGTGAAGAAAGGAGGGGAGGGGGCCTCTGTGGCTGGGACTTCAGCCCCACAGCTCCTGTCCCCAGCCTGCAGCACCCCAGGACCCCTGTTAGTCTTCAGGGAGGGGGGACACGAGTGCTCAGTGTGCCCCAAGTCAGTGCAAATACCTCTCCCAGCAACATCTTAGGGCCTTGGGGAACCTGGGCAGGTGCATTTCATCCCAGAGTGGGCTGGGGGTGGGAGGGCAGGAAGGGGTACAAAGCCCCTGGGTCACCATAGAAACAGGAGAGGGGGTGAGAGGATGGTGCATAGGTAGGAAAGTACCTCTGGGAGAACCCCTCCCCCAATCACTGTCACACAGACCCTCTCAGCATCTCCCAGCCCCTCAGAAACCACAGAAGCTGCGGCTCTGGGGAGGATGCTCAAAGACGAAATCAGGACTTCCTTGTTCCTGGAAAATCTGTCCCACCCTGGATGACTGAGCCCCAGCCAGGCCAGCGAACAAGCTCCCATCCACTGCCGCATGCTCCGTCCCTCACCACCTCGCCTCTTTCCCCCAGAACCGCCCCTTTGTCAATTAAGGAGGAGAATAAGAGCCACTGCGGACTCTGGACGCTGGGCAGAGTGACTCGTGGGGGGCCCTGTGAGTCACTGTCCAGGTGATGGAGTGGAAGGAGCCCTGGCAGAGTCCAGGTGACCCGGCACCAGGTGCTGGGGAGACAGCCTGGAGGAAAACAGGCGATGTGGTGGCCTTTCCTGGAACCTCGGTGACATGTAAGCTACAGCTGACTTCACAGGTGTGCAAGGAGGCTCCCCCGCCCATAAGCTGTTTAACGATTCACTTGTTCGGGCCATTTCAAGATGCTGCTAAAAGCTTACTCAGCCCCTTGAGAAAACAGTGAAACTGGGAGGTGAGCAGCACCTCCACTGTTTGCATGGGGTTGGGGGGCAGCTAGGGTTGGGTGTGGCAGGGCGGTAATTCCTCATCTAACTTTCTGTCCTCACTGACAGGACAACGTTGGCCTGAGAACCTCCTGTGTGCTCCACTAAATGGGTAGTTATTTTAAACATGCAAAGCTTACCATTAGAAACAAGAAAAAAGAAGTGAGAAACTTCATATGCTTTAATCTTTTGGATGATGAAACTGCTCTGAATGCAAAGCTGAGGCTGCAATTAATGTTCCACAGGGATGAAGTCATTTGACTCCAGAGCATCTCTACCTGGGGGCTGACAGTGGGGCACTGTCTAGTACCATATGATTTTATTTAGCTTTAAACCAAATTAAAGATGTAAACGCCAAATATAACTCATCAGAATAGCTTGTGGGATTAGAATACCCTGACATAAAGAGCTAAAGCAGCCCCTGCTTCTTTACGGTTAGTGTAACTGTTAGGATCCTTGTCCTGCCAATCATGATTTTTAAAATTACTTTCAAATGCAGTTAAAACAGAAGTCTGGTATTGAGTCCAGGATGGAACAAAGGATTGGATTTTCTGGTAGAACATTCTTGTCTAATTAAGATATATGAGCTTAAGTCATGCCATGGTTTTAAAACATTGTCAAGGACATATCTTATCGGAGAGCAAATAACTGGGAAGGCACGTTTCAGTTTGTGGCAGCAAGACTGGGGTGAGCGGGTACAGCCACATGGGCTGGGCAGTGAGCAATGCGGCCAGCGGAGGTAGACCACGTACGCCTGATGCTGCAGAGCCAGGGGACAAGGCGGGAGGAGTTTCAGCATCAGTTTACTCCAGAAATCAGGAAACAACAGAAAATCCAACCAGACCAGGAGAACAACAGCTCATCAGGGAAGCCTGTACCTAACTAGAAGGAAGTTTGCCTGGCCTGGGAGAGCCGGGCAACCGCATGCCTGCCCGGGACGAAGCCACAACAGTCTCTTCTAAACTCATCCCCCAGAAGCCACCACCCACCCTGGGGAGGGGTCATCAGCCATGGTACTTACGCTCGATGAGAAACAGAAAGCACAGGATCCCCATGGCAGCCACGATGGCCCCGGGCACGATGAAGGACAGACCCCAGCACGTGGACACCCAGTAGCCAGCAATCAAGGAGCCCAGGATGTTGCCCACGGACGTGTGAGAGTTCCAGACTCCCATAATCAAACCTCGCCTGCAACACAGCAAGAAATGGCATGTGAGGTCTCAGGGATTCAGGGATTCAATGGGTCAGCACGTAACCTCACAACAGTGCCTGCACCGTGCATGAGCTGATGTAGAAATAATTGGGGCTTCCCAGGTGGCACAGTGGTAAAGAGTCCACCTGCCAATGCAGGAGATGCGGGTTTGATTTCTGGGCCAGAAAAATCCCCTGGGGAAGGGAATGGCAATCCACTCCAGTATTCTCGCCTGGGAAATCCCATGGATAGAGGAGCCTGGAAGGCTACTGTCTACGAGGTCACAAAGAGTCAGACATGACTTAGCAACTGAGCACTCACCCTGAAATAAACAGGCGGTGCACACACCATCTCTGCAAGGCTCGGGACCAGCTGTTTATGAGATGGCTGTATCTTCACTTACTCTGGCTGTATAATTACATCGCTCTTAGCTTATTCATTTTATGATTAAAAGAGGAAAGCGGCCTTTCCCTGAAATTCTTGGAAAGCCTGAAATTTAAATTTGTGCCTTTGCAATTTAAATACAGGGCTTCCCTTGTGGCTCAGCTGGTAAAGAATCCACCTGCAATGTGGGAGACCTGGGTTAGGAAGATCCCCTAGAGAAGGGAAAGGCTACCCACTCCAGTGTTCTGGCTTGGAGAATTTCATGAACTGTATAGTCCATGGGATTGCAAAGAGTTGGACACGACTGAGCAGTTTTTACTTCATTTCACTTTACTTCCCCTGTGGTGCTAGTGGTAAAGAACTCGCTTGCAATGCAGGAGACATAAAGAAGTGGGTTAGATCCCTGCATGGCGAAGGCCCCCTGGAATAGGGCATGACAACCCACTCCAGTGTTCTTGCATGGAGAATCCCCATGGACAGAGGAGCCCCGAGGGCTACAGTCCATAAAGTCACAAAGCATTGGACACGACTGAGAAACTTAGCAAGCGTGCAACCTGAATACAATCATTTGATGAAACATCTTGTTAACAAAAGTTCATGCTGATGAACCCGCCAGATGAACATGGCTAAATAAAGCTGGATGAGTGGGTTTCCTGTTTTAGCTTCCCTATGTTGTCCAGCATCTCCAATCACTTTCTAATCGTGGTCCTGGCTGTGCTGTGTGTCACACGAACATTAGGATGGCCTCTGACTTCAGTCAGGTCCAGAAATGAGTACGGCTCTGCTACCAGGTGCTGCGTGACCTTGACAGGACCCACCAACACTTCGCTGTACCTTCCAGTCTGTGAATGTGTAGCTTCTGCTTCCAAAGGCCTGGGGCAAGGCCCTGACTGATTTCTTCCAGGTTCCCGGGAGGCCAGGCAAAGCCCAGGCTGCTGGTGGGCTTGTGAGGGTGATTCAAACTCCTTCTTGCCCGCAACGGGGGGCATCTCCTGGGACCAAGGCCCATCTGAATTTCAGACCCCCAAGTCCCAGAGGTTTCAAGCATCTTATCTCATAGAGTAGACTAAGGTGATTTTTCTGTAATCAATCTGAAGAAAAACTAAAAATAAAGTGGTCTAGTTTTCATCAGAAGAATGAAAGCTGCTGGAAACAGGCTGCCTTCCTCACCTGCCTTTTCCAAACCAGTTCCCAAGGCAGGTGACAACGCTGGGCCAGCCGGTGGTCTGCACAAGTCCATTGATGATCTGCAACAGAGAGCAAAGGAGAGGACCACTGAGGGGGACATGCACACGGAGGGAGCCCACGCTCAGGGCTTGGGTGCACAGCCCGGACCTCACAGGAAGAAGGGGCGGAAACCCATTCAACGGGAGCTTTGATAACCAAACCTGTATTTTAACTATATATGTGTCTATGTGTGCTCAGTTGCTCAGTCATGTCCGACTGTTTGCGACCTCATGGACTGTAGCCTGCCAGGCTCCTCTGTCCATGGGATTTCCCAGGCAAGAATACTGGAGTGGGTTGCCATTTCCTACTCCAGGGGGTCTTCCCAACCTAGGAAATGAACTCAGGTCTCCTGCATTCCAGGCACATTCTTTACCACTGAGCCACCAGGGAAGCCCTATATATACGTATATATATATTGGA
Source organism: Ovis aries (assembly GCF_016772045.2). NCBI lineage: Eukaryota > Metazoa > Chordata > Mammalia > Artiodactyla > Bovidae > Ovis > Ovis aries. Next base: position 263,511,844 of record NC_056054.1, on the reverse strand, counting down.
GAAGGAAATGGCAACCCATTGTATATACCTTATTATGAGAGTAATGTGTGCCTACTATGAAAATTTTAGAATAAGCAGAGAGAAGAAAGAAAAGAAAATCTCTTGCTGAAAGATGAACAGCTTGGGGCCAAGCTGTCCCATGTCTTTCCAACCTAAAACTTTATAAAAAGAGAAAAACCTTCTCTGTTTTATAGAACTGTGATGAAACCACAAATGTAGCTTATCGGCAACTGGCTTTGCTTTCATCTCAGCGGCCTCAGGGGGCAGCTTTAGGGGACAGCACAAAGCAAGGTCCAACCTCCAGTCTCCTCCAAACTCCGCAGGGAAGGACTGGCCTTCAGGAGGCAGCCTGGGAGCCGCTGGTCTGGTCTCAGGGGCCAATAGGCTCAGCCTTCCCTCCAGGAACGTGCTGCGACTCTGGGGAATTCTAATTTTCTGTATTACTATAAAGTGTATATCACTTTGGTAACAAAAACAGCCAAACTCTTTGAAGTCCTGTGGTGAAAGTTGTAAGAGCAAATTACATATAATTTGCCCCATGATCTTAGAACATCCTCCTGGGTTCTCTGGAGAGCCTCAGGAGTTGAGCATCGTTGCTTTGAGTCCTTTTCCATGTCCAGTCAGTATTATCCACAGGGCTGCTGGATAGAGCAGGGGCAGAGCCGAGTGTTCCAGGCAGCACTGGGCCTGCTAGAAGGGGCCGGCCGCATCCCCGCTGACTGCCCCCAAGGCCCCTCAACCCTCTCCTCCCCTTGTCACACCCACATCCCCCAACTCTGGAGAAGTCAAATCTGTGACAGGACAGAGCATCTCAAACGCATTCAAAGGAAGCCAGAAGGACTCATAAGGCTTCATGCTCCAATCCCCCTGCTGGGGGAAAATCAAATAGGATTCTTTAAGTGGCAACTCCTGACCTCAAGAAACACTTTGTGGCTGCTGGCATCTCAGAGCAGAGGAGAGAGAAGGGGCCGTGTGGTCCAGTGCTGACCTTGACTTCAGACAGGACACAGCTCTGCCGCCTCTCCCATGCTCCGCAGTCTTCTCTCTTGGCAGAGGTGACATGAACACCCCATCCAGCTCATGGTGGAAACCCAACATGTGGTGAGCCATGGACCAGACCTCACCTGAGTTATCACGTAGAACCCGAAACTGTGGATGTTGTAGAAGTACCCTACGCCAAACAGGGCAGTGAAGGCGCCACTGGCCAGCATCCCAAAGGTTAGGTAACACCGGATGGGGAGGCGCTCCCCTATTATGCCACTGAGGACGAGAAAAAAGAAAGACAAACAGGAGCAAATGAACACGCCCATAATGTAAATGACCCGGCCATTCTTTCCGGGTGCTTTCATGCTGTCCTCTGAGCTTTTAGAACTTGAAAGCACTTCAATTTCCAGGAAGTTTTAATGACAATTATTTCTCAGTGGAGCATTTATGCTCCAGAAATCAGAGATATCCTTTAAGACTTTCTATTTAGAGTAGAAGTCACTGTCAAATAATAAAATTGAAACACTCTGACAGAAAGGATGACTGCCAGTGGAAGAAACCAAAAAACTTGTCCTGCTGGCTTAATCCTGTTTTATATAAAAAGAATAGCCAGGGAATATATAGTGTTTTAAAGTTGCAACTGTTGGATTCTAGACAGGTGGCAGGAAAAGGGACCACCTGGGACCTTGAGCAAGTTTCTCGACCCTCTGGCTGGCAGCAAGCCTGTGGATGAGCAGCGAAAGGGACTCTGCTGACGACCCTCCTGCCTCAACCACTGTGATCTGGTTTAAAGACCGACAGAGCCTTTTCTTTAAGGCAAAGCCTGAAACACGGGGGCAGAGCCTCTATCTTCCTTCTAAACAACAGGATGACTCAATAAAGAGCTAATCTTTCGGGAGAACTGCTTCCTAGAGCTGCCTAGGCTCTCAGACAAGTAAATTTGGTTAAGCACCTGGCAGGTGGTGGGTGTGCAATAAAATAGCTCTGGTGCTTCTGGGGAGGGTGCAAGTTTCATACTAGGGCATATATATTTAACAGGTTTTTACCACCGTCACACCATGCTGCCCAGTGCCATCGGAAATACTCTTTATTACTGCCCTATAGGAAATGTCACCATGGAACAGCCTGATGTTGCCACTTATTAACTGAATAAAAAAGCTGGAGGGCAATCATTAACGATTATGAGCCTTTTCCACTCAACCCTATGGGTCTCATTTTCCTCCATGCAATTATTCTAGGAGTCAGATAAATATGAAACGTAATGAAGAATGACACCTGCCTCTCCTGGGAACAAACTCCAAAATTCCGGTCTTTCATCTCAAGAACCAATACCCTAGAGAGCTTTACCTTTCGAATTTAGCAAAAAAAAAAAAAAAGAAAAGAAAAGAAAGAAAGAAAATCTACCCAGTATCATGTAAGTGACCTTTTAAACATGAAAACAGAGGAAGTGATTTAAAATTATAAACAGCATTCAGGTCATTTTTCAAGCTGAGTAGAAACCTGATCACGTACAAACTCGAGAGCATCTTAGAGCTAAAGAAATTATCTACTTCATCTTGCTCACTTCAGAGAAGAGGAGCCATGTCCCTGGGGGGGCTGGCTGAGGTGTCCAAGGTCACAGACCAACTGCAGAGTCAGATGGGCTTCCAGAGAGTTGCTGCCATTGCTGGGCTTTCAAAAGTCCTCCAGCCTTGCTAGACAATACTGAGCCTCAATTTGGTCTCTGTTCAAAAGTATTTAAAGAAAAGACCTAACAGAAGGGGTAGCATTCCGCATTTTATCAGGCTCCTACAGGTAATGAAAGCCACACCACCCCTGTTTGAAGCTGCCAGCATCGAGCTGGGTCAATGCAGGTGTCACTGGGTCTGATTTATCTATTAAACCAGCACCGTCCACATCACTAGGCTATGGGGTCACTGAAAGGCCACGCAAGGAAGCAGGCAAACCCTCAAGTCACAAGTCTACTGTGAATTTCAAGTTAGGTCATTATGAAATAAATAACAGTATTTCATAATAAAGTAATATTATTTCATAATAGCCTTTGTTGGCGAAGTGCATGAAGAACTATCTTTGCCAATAAATAAGCAATGATAAAACCACTTTATTCAAACCAGGCTTCTAAGCCTCAGCATCCCTGGCACCTTGGGTGGATAATTCTTTGTGGTGAGGGGCTGTCCTGGGTCCTGTCCCACACTTAGCAGCACCCGGGTCTCTGCCCACTCGATGCCAGCAGCGCCCTCCTTCTCCAGCTGAGAAAACCAGCAGTGGCTCCAGTCTCTCCCAGCTGAGAACCACGTTTAAACACTGTTTTCCAGTAACAGAAAGACACACTCAACCTTTGGGTCTTTTTACATGATTGACTATTGGTGTCTAGGAAAACTGTAGCCTATAGGTCATAAACATTCGACCCTAGGGTAGAATATGGCTGGTTGGCTGGTTACAGTCGAGGCCCTTGGGAACCTGAGGCTTACCCCGTCCTTCTCTGAGGCTGGGCTCGCGTTCTGTCCTGCATCTGCTATTATTTGAGCTGCGCTCAGACAAGCCCTGCTGCTCTACAGATGTATAAGTTCAACACGGCATTTCAGCAGAAACTGCCTGTCTGGGCACCAGCCACCTAGCCACCCACAGGGTCCTGAGCTGGGGGGTGGGGCCCAGGGCTGGATAATAACACAGTCTGGGTGGGTCTCAGCAAAGAAGGTAAACATTTATAGGGAAACCAGAGATCCTCAAAGCTCTAAAATCTCTGTATCTGAACAAAAGTCTCTTTGGACTAAAGGCCTTGGTCCCTATAAGCCTTTTCTTTTTTTTGTTAAACCTGGTTAGAATGACACAATAGCCATTTTTAACTGGCCAATCACATGTCCTATACCTGCTAACATTTACCACCTTCTTAGGTCACTTCAGAACTGGATCAAGAACAAGGTAATGACGATCATATGTAACAGATGCTGGGAACACAGATGGGCCCTCTTCTGAACATCCTACATATACTAACTTATTTAACTCTCATCACACAGAGTCGGACACGACTGAAGTCACTCAGCAGCAGCAGTAGCAGCACACCTCTGTGAGTTAAGAACTACTGGTTCCCCAGTTTTGTAAACGGGAAACTGAGGCCCGAGGAGGTGCAGTGACTTGTCCAAAGCCACCTGAGTGAGTAGTCAAAGCCAGGATCAAATTCCAGCAATGTGTCTTTGGAGTCCACACCCCCAACTGCCCAGCAGGATGGCCTCTGGCAGGCAGGGGAGGCGCTGGTCCAGCTGAGCTGGGCATCCAGTGGACACGCCAGGCACACCCCGTGTGAACTGCTCTGATGCCAGGCAGGTTAGTAAACAGACAACAGTCCCTGAAACCAGAGGAGAGGGTGCTCTGCTGGGCTTGCTGAGTGGGGAGCTGCCAGCACCCTGCTCCAGAGTGACCAGGTCCCTGCAGGGTTTACCGTGCATCTAACCCCGGGCCAGGATAAGCCATCTGAGGACAGTCTGCCTGGTCAGCAGGACATCTGGGGCGTGCGCTGGCTCCCATCTCACCTCATCTCTGAGAAGAGACAAGAGGACCACTGCCTGTGGACCGGGCTGGATCTTCAGCATGCCTGAGCCTTGCTCTGCACCCAGCGGACCAGCTGTGTCTCGTGGTCCCAGTCAGACCTACCTCAGGTACATGCCGATGGCGTACGCGCACAGGAAGGAGTAGTCCAGGGCTCCGAGCAGCTGTTGATAGTTGTCCTGATCTACACGGGTTGAGAAGCAATGGGAGAGCCAGAGTGTTGCTTAGCCTTCACTAAATGTCAGCATACGTCCAGGAGAGGGGCAGTGAAATCCTGACTTTTGCTCACTAGGGCTGGGTGGTGTCCTCAGATGGTAACACAGAAAACGCAGCAATGGGAAATAAAGTTGCCACGTTGCAAAATTATCACTACATAAATATCCTCCCATCGGGTCAAATCCCAATCGCTGGGGTGAGCCTGTAGTTTATTCGTTCTGTTTCACGTTACCCTGGCTTTGCTTCAGCACCATCACCCCCTACTCCTGCCCTGGCCAGCACCCCAGCAAAGCTTTCTTGCTTCCACCCACAGCTTATGCCCTGTCAGTCCTGACTTCCAGCTTGGACAAGTGCAGCCTGCAAATGACCTTCAGTAGGCATGCATGCTAAGTTGCTCCAGTTGTGTCCGACTCTTGGCGATGGACCCTATGAACTGCCAGGCTTCTCTGTCTGTGGGATTCTCCAGGCAAGAAAGAATACTGGAGTGGGTAGCCAAGCCCTCCTCCAGGGGATCTTCCCAACCCAGGGATCGAATTCATATCTCATTATGTCTCCTGGTTTGCAGGAAGGTTCTTTACCCTAGCGCCACCTGGCAAGCCCGACCTTCAGTAGATCTAATCACTAATCCAGTGTTCCCCAACCTTTTGGGTACCTGGGACTGGATTCATGGAAGATAATTTTCCCGTGGACCAGGATAGGGGAATGGTTTCAGGATGATTCAAGTGCATTACATTTATTGTGCCCTTTGTCTCTATTATTATTTTATCAGCTCCACCTCCGATCACCAGGCAGCAGATTCTGGAGGCTGGGAACCCCTGCACTAAGGGACAACCCTGCACACGGGCACTGGAGACACAGCAGCAGCTGAAGGCGGGAGGCTGGTTTGCTGGGAGGAGGGACCAGTTTGCAACTGGAGGCGTGGCTGCGTCTATCCAAGGACATTGTTACCGCTGCTAAGATCATCTGGGCCAGGGGAGCCAGGCCAGCCAGCCAGCTCTGGGGTCTCCACCTGTGGAGGAAGCCTTTGGGGTGAGCATGGGGGCGGGGGTGGGGGCTGGGGAAGAGACGGAGAACTCACCGAACGGGGCCCAGCCACAGTCGGTCCCATTGTCTGGGAGCTGGTGAGCAGGGGCAGCTCTGGCTTTTTGGCTCTGGCTGCTGAATCCGACTTTCCCATCATTTGAAGCCGTGCAGTAGCTGTGCAATTCACCCTGGGACACCCGTCGGGTGGACAGAAGCCAGAGAGAGAGAGAGAGAACTCAGTGGGGTTCAGGGGTGCAGTATGGGGCAGCCATCCTAGGGTGACTGCATTCTCAGGGGATAAGGCACCCCTGGGTCAGTGTCTCTGCAGAATCCACTGCATGTCTGCTGATGAGGACCTTTCCCGAGCTCCCTAGAGCCCAGCCCCTCCTGAGCGGAGACACAGCCAGCATAGCCTGTACAGCCACCCAGAGACCACTGCTCAGAGCAGCCGGGCCACACCCAGGACCACGTGCCCAAAACAGATGCGTGGATCCATCCTGCTGTATTTATATCATTGAAACAAGCTTCAGGTCGACACGAGGCTGAATCTCAAAATAAGCCTTACACAGGGGAGCACACATGGGAGGACTCTGCTCATGAGCTCAGGAGGAGGGAGAAGAATCCAGGTGACATTGAGAGGATCGTGGTCACCTAGAGACGGTGGGGTAATGACGGGGGCCAGGCACAGGGAGCCCTCGAAAGCTGGACAGGGGCCAGACCTCAAATATTTGCCAGGCCAGACCCTGAGGTCTGTGGACTTTATTTTGTGCAAATTGTATCTCAAAAACATGCCTAAAACCAGCTCAGGGTGCTCCTTAGGGAGGACACGCATGTTCGAAAAGTGCCATATGGCAGCCCGGGCCATCGTGGTTTGGGGACCTGAAACAGGTGACTTGTTCCTTGAAACACAAGGAGTGGCAGACAGGACTCCACGCATCTGCCAGGCAGTGTGGGGGTCACGCAGTGCCGCTCCCCAGACGGCCCCCGGCTCCCGCTTCTTTCCTGCTGTGGGCTTTCTGGGGTTTTCGCTACACGTGGCTCAGATGAACCAATCAGTATGAGTGAGGGTAGAAGGGAGGTGTCCTCAAGGCCAGGGAGGTGGCCCCCAGGGGGAACAGCAGCCTGAGGGGCCAGGCCTGGGCGGATGTCAGGAAGGGGGCCCCGGCAGGGGCGTCTACCCCGGGGTCAAGACACACAGCAACAGGACCGCAGTGGGCTGGACCCCCGTCCGCCAGGTGCGGGCAGCCAGGAGGCCCGTCCACCACCTGCGCTTCGTGGACACCCTGTCTCTTCAGAAGGGAGTCACCAAAGAGGCTGATGTCCTTTAAGAGGCCGCCTGGCCAGGGCCGTGGTTAGCCAGAGAGGACACCTCCTGATTTTACATGGACACACACCCCTGAGACCTGGCCTGGCACACAGGACGCAGCGACTCTGGCTACACGGCTTTGTCATCATCACTGGGCTCTCTTGCTATAATATAAACATGGCCGTAAAACTAGCCAAGGCTCTGCTTTCCAAACTGAAGGTGACACTCAGCAAAGAGCTTTCCTTAGCTGAGCTCACCCGCCCGGTAGTGGGGTGGGCAGCACCACCTCGGTGCCCTCGGACCCCCTCGGGCCACTTGAGGGACAGGGCCTGGGGAGCCTGAAGCCCTGCCCTTCTCCGTGAAGCTGGATTCCAGCACCTCCCCGGCCACCCGCTGCAAGCTTCTCCTGTCTTTGCCCTCAGGAGTGGGTGTGTTTGCCCACCTTCCCCTGATGCTTCTCTCGGAAGCCGTCAGGGCCAGGCCCAAGGTGCCACCGATGCTGTCTATTCACCTTTCACTGAAGGAGCCCCAGGCAGGATGCGAGGGTCCTGTAGGCGGTGTGCAAGGGAGGGACCTGTGAGCAAGGCTGATGTGGGGTTCCTAACACCTGCCTCTTATGGAAATCTGCAAAGAGGACCATTGTAGATGCAGCTCCCACGGCAGGTCCACACCCTCTTTCACCATCCACAGGGGATGGAAAGGATTAGAAAGCACCCATTTTTGTTTCATCAACAAGCAGGAGAGGGTTCCTGTTTTGGTTTGGTGTTGCTGGTCAGGGGCACAGCCTCTGAGCCAGGAACTGTGTGCCGCCGTTCCGGCTTCCAGCCTGGGCCGAGTCATGGGAGCTGAGCTCCCACCGCCCGTTATGGAGCCAGCACAGTGCAGCCCACCCCAGCGCTGCTGTAAAGGTGAGCAGGTGGAGGTGTGTGTGGAGAGCTCCTCCTCCAGTGCTTGTCCTCAGAAGCACCCAGAAACTGGCTAAGCTGTGAGTTGGGAGTCCACCCACACTGAGGCAGCCTGATGCCTCCAGCTGCCCCTCCTCTCACTCAGCCCCTTCACCCCCGGCTTTCACATGAGAAATGCAATCTCCACCCCACCCCATGGAAAGGCTGCAGCAAAAGCAACAAAAGGTTGAAGATTACTTGAGTATAATGAGTTCTGAGGATATTCCTGAAATTTGGTGCTTGCAGGAAGATAAGGATTAATAAAACTAAGATTATCTTAGTTTGTAAAAACATAACAAACTCACCAGGTGAACTGATTCTTATATCATAAAATCATTTGCGGGGGAGGGGGGCGGCTAGCCTTCTGTTTTCATAAAGGCAGTCTCCTTTGCAAATTTTTTACACACGAAATTAATCAAAACACAGCAGGCAGTTATTAAAAGTCAATCAATCAGAAGACAATGTGGCAGCTGAGAAATAAGAGTTGTGAGACGCCAGGGGAGGAGGAGCAGAATGGAACATTCTTGGTACTTGGGGCTCATGATGGTTTAATAAATGTCCATGTGATACGTAATGGAACGGGAACAGCAAAATAAACCACAAAACAAAATGAATTGCCACAGTGATTGGCAGGTGGTGGTGGGGGTGGGGAGCAAGAGAGGACAGGTTATCAACTTGAAGGAAGGAGGCAGAGAATAGCCATGACGTCATGAAGCCCTGTGTGCGGGGGAGGGGCAGGGACAAGCGTGGCTGCTCATGCACTTGCCCATCAGCCATTTAGGCATAATCGCCTTTTATGTAAATGTACATTAATGAAGACCCTATGCTCCAAACTCTGAACCTGAACAACTACACCCTGAGAAACTCTATTTGCTCATTCATTCCAAAAACACGGGTTTGCTCTTGGGTTCTCTGGCCAAGGCCTCCTTGAAGCTGCTCATTCTGACGGAGGAGATAACCCAGGGGGAATCAGGAAGGGGTCCAGAAGATGCTGACAGCTGACAATGGGGTGGGGGGGCAGGAATCACTCGGGGGACTCGGGCCTCATCAGGAGGGTGGGGTTGTGTCAGCTTCATTCCACCTTTGGATCACACGTGGAGTTTAGTGTGTGTGTACACAGATGCACGCATGTCACATACAAGTGTGTACATCATCTATACCAAGTGCATATGTTTAGAAAACTTTCTAGAGCGCGTTAGGTTGTGTGGGTCCATTTATTCTAACTAGTCCTTCACGCTCCTTTTATAAAGCTCTGGGTTAAGAGAACTCTTGGAAGCAATATGCCGAAGCAGTCCTGGAAGAGAAGTGAAAGTTCTGGTGCCCGCTCTGCTCTGAGTACTGGTGTCCCACCAAATTCGTATGTTGAAACCTAACCCCCTGAGGTGATGGTGTTAGGAGGGGAGGCCTGTAGGAGCTGATTAGGTCATGAGGGTAGAGCCCTCATAAATGGAGTTATAGATAGTGAAGTCGCTCAGTTGTGTCCGACTCTTTGCGACCCCATGGACTGTAGCCTACCAGGCTCCTCTGTCCATGGGATTTTCCAGGCAATAGTACTGGAGTGGATTGCCATTTCCTTCTCCAGGGGATCTTCCCAACCCAGCGATCAAACCCGGGTCTCCTGCATTGTAGACAGACGCTTTACCATCTGAGCCACCAGGGAAGTCCATAAATGGGGTTAGTGCCCTTTTAAAGGGACCCCCATGCTACTCTAGCATGGAGACATATACATTACCCTACGTAAAGTAGACAACCAGTGGGAATTTGCTGTATGACTCATGGAGCTCAAACCAGTGCTCTGTGACAACCTGGAGGGGTGGGATATTGGAGGTGGGAGGGAGGTTCAAGAGGGAGGGAACATATGTCTGATTCATGTTGATACAGGCAGAAACCAACAAAATATTGTAAAGCAGTTATCTTTCAATTAAAAATAAATAAGATTTAAAAAAAAGGACCCCAGAGAGCTCCCCCACCTTCTAGCATAGGAAGATACAAGGTGGCTGTCTGCAGGCTGGAAGAAACCTATGATGCTGGCACCATGACTGGGGAAGTCCAGACTCCAGAACCACAAGCAAGAAATGTCTGCTCTTTACAGCCATCCAGTCTGTGGGGTTTTGTTACAGCGGCAAGAGTGGATGAGGTAGTGCTCAGAGCAGGGGGAAGAGACAAGCGGTGCCCCACTTACAGCAGCCCCTGGTGGTGGTCAGCGCGTCTGCGTCACGGGTGCCACATGAAGACACACACCTGCACATGCAGACACACACCCACTTACACAGGCGTTCAGAAGCACACAGGGAGGCCTCGGGGCCACTGTCTGTTTTTTAATGGGATCATTCTACATGGACTTATGTACACTTTCACTCTTCTTACTCAAAAATACCTCCGAGGAATTTTTCTGCATCAACTGATTTAGCTCTAATTCATTTTTAAAGTAGTTGTACATATCAGAATATGAATTTACTATAATTTATTCAAACTTTCACCTGCTGATTAAGTTCACATAATAGCCCGGGTTTTTCCTCCCCCCCTTTGCCCCTTTTTTTTTTATTGCCAATAAGGCTACAATAAAGATGCTTATGCCGATATTCCTAAGTGCTTTTATTTTTATGGACAAAGTTCCCAGAAGCAGGAACTGAAGGACAAGCATTTTTAATGTCAACAGGTGTTACCCAGACACTTTCCCAAAGGTTGCAGACCCTTCGCATGTCGCCAGGGATGTCGCTGTCTTATATGCTTTGCCCATCAGTGGGTATAAAGTGACGCACTGTTCCTTGAACTTGCACTTGCAAATACCAGCAAGCTTGCACACAGTTAGTACAGCTCCTGAAATTCAGATCCCTCGCCTGTGAACTGCCTCTTCAACCCCTCCGTCCATCGTTGCTTTGGGTTTCCCCACTTTACACCCCTAAAATGGATATGATCTTGTTCTTGGATTTGTACTTTTCATTTTTCACATTCAAACCCTTAATTCATCCATCTATTTTATATGACAGAGGTTCAATATTATGAAGCTTCCAGGTGAATCACCACTTATTAGACGAATTATCCTTTCCCATCACCTCTGTCACCATTCTACCCCATTTCTACAGTATTTTCTATACTACTCTACTGACCTCCTTGTTTGTTTTCATGTAATACCATAATAATTGGATTGCAGTGGCTTAAAAATGTTATCTTTTTCACACTTTGGCAATTAATTCCTGGACATTCTTTGCATACTGGAGTGGGCTGCTGTGCCTCCTCCAGGGGGTCCTCTCACCCCAGGGCTTGAACCTGAGTCTCCAGATAGTAAGTTTCCCTCCAAAGCCTCGGTGAGCACTTCCAGTCCCTCGGGCTTTGTTTTCTGTCGGCCTCTGGACTTCAGAGCTTTCTCCTCCTGGTCCTGCGTGTGCAGAGAGAGCTGAACATTCACACTCAGATCGGTCTCCGCCCCCCGGAGAACCTGGATCCCAGCAGCCTTCTGGAGAACCCCCTGCTTTCAGACTTTTGTCCTGGCCCAACCCAGGGCAGGGGCGGCTGGGAAGCGTCCCTCACTGAGTGTCCCTCCAGCCTCTAGGTAGGAGGCGGGGCTAGATCTAGAGCAGCTGAAAAGAGAACGAGGTTGTAACCCCACCTCCTCCCAGACCTGTTTTCATCTTTATCACTTATTTTTCCTTTTTGCTGTCTACTAAAATCAGAGAAAATGACAGATATCAGCAGTAAGTCTAAACAGAGTAGCCTCATGCTGACATGACATGTCAGATAGCTATAAATGACATGAAAGGATGTGAATCACTATATAATGCATCGCCCCTGGTGATCAATTCTAGGGAAGCAAATATGTTTTTATTTGTTCATAATGTGTTAATAAATATGGGTGAGAGATAATTCCAACTGTCCTGTGGGTCAACAGGATCATTATTGCTTCTAGGTTTATAAATAAGATGAGCTAAATCAGGCATGTGAAAGCCTAGTAAGGCATTACAAAGGAAGGTATCACATGCAGTGGGACACGTCATCCATCTCAGAAGGCCAAGAAGCCCCTGGGTTCTGATTAGGCTAATCCACAACCAGGCACACTGAAGGTGCTGAGTCAGACCATATATGTGTTGAGGAAAATCTGGGGGTGATGCTGTGAATGTACTCAGGTACTTAAACCTACCCTAGAGGCCCTGAAACCCTGAATGTTCACTGGAAGGACTGATGCTGAAAGTGAAGCTCCAATACTTTGGCCACCTGATGGGAAGAAGAGACTCATTGGAAAAAACCCTGATGCTGGGAAAGACTGAGAGCAGAAGGAGAAGGGAGCAACAGAGGATGAAATGGTTGGATGGCATCACCCACTCAATAGACATGAGTTTGAGCAAGCTCTGGGAGATGGTGAAGGACAGGGAAGCCTGGCGTGCTGCAGTCCATGGGGTCGCAAAAAGTCAGGCAAAACTGAGCAACTGGACAACAGAGACCCTGAGGCAGCAAGATTAAGAGCAGGGACCCTTAAGTCAGCCAACACCCATGGAATTCACCTGGCGTGGCCCCAGTCTTCATGAAGGAATTAGGCTCCAGAGTCTCAATTTCCTCAAAGGGATGCTCTCAGGACAACTGTGATGATGATATTAAACAAGGGACTTGTGCACCTGGTCAGGCTGGGGGCTCAGCCAGTGGCCCTTACTGTGACTGATGAAAACTCAACTAAGCTGCTCACAGGACTGCCTCATCATTAAGCCCCAAGCCCCCATCAGGGAAGCTGGGAGAGTGGCCCTGGCTATGTGGGGATGCACGCAGCCATCGGAAGGAGACCCTCTGGTGTTCAGCCCACCTGCAGGCTACCCCAGTCCCAACACAGGCCCTTCACTTGTGCGACTGCTGCTGCAGGGTGACAGCTGCCCTCCACCTAGCACGTCGGGCGCTGGCCCCAGGATCCACACCCAGCATTTTGGGCTGGATCCTGAACCTCAGGAAAGCTCCAGACCTCTCTAGTTCCTTCAGTTCCACAGCACTCACTAAGGCCCCCTCAACCGTCTCTCCCATTTTCATAACTTGCCTTTCTTGAGTCATATGTTTATTTCCCTAACCAGGAAGATAGGAAGGAGCTGAATTTAAGTTTCCAGGGGCGGTTGGTCCTTGGTACTGTTTTAGAGATGCTGGGAGAGTGGATAAAAGCCCACCATCTCTTGCCCTGTCCCTTTGTCTCTTTCGAAAATCACATTTTAAAGTCTGCAAACATTTCCATAGTTATTAAAACTTGGCATATCAAAAAAAGGGAGACTATTAAAAGTGACTTGAAGGGCTGGGGAAATTCCTACTCACTAGAACTCAAGGAGGAATGGCAGAACCCTTGGGGTGAATGGACTATGTTTCACATCCGGTGGGAATTGCTAGAGAGCAGGGAGCACAGGACTGTCCAGAGAAGCACCAGCCTTGGCGCTGCCACTGGCCTGTAGCCCACGAGGGCAGCTGTCCAGCACTCGGGCCCCTGGGGGAGCAGAGGCTGCAGGACCACAAAGATCAGAGGAATCACAGTCCTGGACCAGCGCCCCACCAGTGAGGAGAAAGTGGGGGGTGGGGGGCGGGGGGGGGGTGCGGGGCGGAGGGGGCTGTCGAACTGTAAATGAACTATCTGTGGCCCTGGATGAGTTCCTCGTCCTTCTATAATAAAGAGTCAAAAGTCGTTCAAGCCTGCTGACAGTCTGCAGGCAAAATGATGTCATTCCGATTCCTGCTTTTCCCCTAAGCTGTAACTGGCTATTATGTAGGAATGTCTACTTTAATCTCCTTTTCTTCAAGTCGAGTTAAACGCCTGCTTAGTAACTCCTGCCCACCCATCATTCACACAGAAACCCAGTGTTCTAAGAATAATGAAGAAGCAGAACCACTGTCAGACTTAGAATGAAAACCTAATAACCGCAGAAGCAATTTGGGGAGCAATTTTAGGTCAGATATATTTGGAGAGAAAATTCATATAAGACAGAAGAGGTATTTAACTAAGACCTAGAATTCTGGAATGGTCAATGAATATAACTGAAAAGAATACTACCCCTGAAATTATAAATCCTAAAACCATTTTAGAGATTTTAGATTCAGGAGAAAGAGAAACCAAAAAGCAGAGCAGCAAAAGAGCTTACTTCTCAAACAATCCATTTTCTCCATTCATCTCACGAGTCTCCCCCACACTCCCCTCCCCAACAAGTGGCTCTTAAAGTAACTTGTTCCTTATAGAGATTACAGGCAGGAAATGAACCGAGTGCTTTGAATGGTTTCTTACCTTAACTATGCTGATAGGCTTTCGAGATAAGTGAAAACTTGCATACAGCAAAAATGTCAAAATAAAAATGAAGGCTCTGTACCTGAAACAGAAAACAGTGGCAGGGATGACATAAAATAATATAATCTGCCACATGACACAGCAGTCCCACTCCTGGGCACATGCCAGGCAAAAACAGTTCACAAAGGCCCGTGCTCCCCTGTGCTCGCAGCAGCACCATTCACAATAACCAAGACGTGGAAACAACGTGCACATCCACCGACAGATGAATGGATAAAGAAGGTGCGGTGTGTACACACACACACACACACACACACACACACACACACACACACGCACGCACATTCACAGTGGAATACTACTCAACCATGAAAAGGAAGGAAACAATGCCATTTGCAGCAACACAGACGGACCCAGAGATTTCATACGAAGCAAAATAGGTCAGAAAGAGAAAGGCAAACACACATGGCATCACTTATACGTGGAATCTGACACAAATGAGCTTATCCACAAAATGCAGGCAGACTCACAGACACAGAGAACGGAGCTGGGGTTGCCAAGGCAGAAACCACAAGGAGGAGAGACAGAGTCAGGGCTTGGGACTGCCAGACACAGACCATCACACACAGAATGGATAAACAGCAACACCCCACCGTATGGCACAGGGGACTATACTTAATATCCCATGACAAACCACAACGGATAAGAATGTGAAAATGAATATAAATATGCATATCACTTTGCTGTACAGCAAACATTAAATGCAACACTGTAAATCAACTATACTTCAACAAAATAATAAAAGATGCATTAAGAATACATTGCAACTGTATTCTTAAATTTCCTTATGCTGTATGCTATTTATTCAGTCCTATATCAAAGATGAATCCTATATATCATATCACTACAATAGAATATTTAAAACAGGTGCCACTTTTACTTTGTAAATTGAAATTAAACATTCATGGGGAAAACTAATCAAAGAGGAATCTAGGACCCAGATGTACATATGTGTTTAAAGCGTAGACCAAAAAAAAAAAAGATTATTTAGTTTGTAACAAAATTAACTGCAAGTGACTTACAAGCCTGCTATCCTGGGCATTTAAGATCATATTTATTTTTTTACTTTTTAGCTTCTCTGCAACTTTTTAGAAGGACACAAGAAATAAAGAAATATAAATATTTCACTGACCTCAGTGAGAACAACTCAGTGATGCCAACAAGCTATGAATAAGGTCAATGACATAAAAACTATTGGCCGAAAGCCCTGGCTTATGAGAAAAGCAGTTTGAGAGGAACAGCTGAGCTGTATGGAGTGACAGACAAGATGCTCTAGCAAGAAGATGAAAGTTTATTCTGGTCTGAACGTTTGAACCAGGCTATAGAAAAACAACCCTTCAGGGAAGAAAACAGGTCAGGAGGAAAAAATCCTTGGCAAGAGATGACAAGGGGCTCCAGCCAGGAAGGCAGGCCCTCTGCATCTTGAGACCCAGCCCCCAACCCTGAAGAATCCATCCTGTTCTGTTCTGGAAATGCCAATGACCTTCAAACTGCGTGCAGGCTTCACTTGGTCATTAACCAAGGTGAAGGCAGAGGCCACAGAACCCAGAGGGGCCCCCTCTCTCTTTCTCTGCAGGGGAGCCACGACCCCAGGAGGGCGGCTCATTCTAAGGCCCTCAATATGGAAGGACCCTTGGGAGAAATGGGCGGCAGAGGAAGAGATGGTTGGATAGGATCATCGACTCAATGGACATGAATCTGAGTAGACTCTGGGAGACTGCCATGCTGCAGTCCATGGGGTCTCAAAAGAGTCAGACATGACTTAGCTACGGAACAACAACTTCCTCCTATCTCCACCCACATTTCTAGTGTTGTGATTTAGTTCTCAAGGCCAGCTTCCTACACTAACATAAAGACTCCTAGGGCTATCTGCCTCTCTGGCCACCAGAAAAGTAAGTAAGTGAAGTCGCTCAGTCATGTCTGAGACTTCGCGACGCCATGGACTATAGCATGCCACGCTCCTCTGTCCATGGGATTCTCCAGGCAAGAATACTGGGGTGGGTTGCCATGCCCTCCTCCAGCGGATTTTCCTGACTCAGGGATCAAACCTGGGTCTCCTGCTTTGCAGGCAGACACTTTACCATCTGAACCACCAGAGAAGTCCTAACTCCAGAAAAGGCAGGAGTTGAATATTTCCAGATTAAAAAAAGAAAAAAAAGTCATATTTCAGATGGGGGAAAAAAGACTTGGCAGTACAATAGGACTCAAAACTTCAACCTCTGGAACACCTGTGCTCAGTGGGTATGCACCACACCGGCTTGCCAGCTTTTCAATAAACACTTATAAAATGAATGCCCCCAGGCTCTATCCTTCAGCAAGGAAATGCTTGCTGATGAGTTTCCTAGGATTCTTTGCTCTTCAAGTCCCTGTCAATAAGCAGATAGGAAAAATGTGCAACTATAACAGAATGACTCTGTCACCTACCTCAAAGAACACAGACTGCAAGTTCGGTGGATTTGTGACCAAAGTCCGACCTTTGTCCTTGTGTTTCTGAAAGTTGTTATCCCAGTAGGGAGTCAGGGGGCTCTCACTTCTTTGCTGGTAGCTCTCCATGATCCCACCTACTGCTCCTCTGTGCTAACTTAGGAAGGTTCTGGACCACTGGAATTTTCAACACTTGACTCTCCAACTCACAGCTAGATCCACTGGTCATTCAGATGACCACTTGCTAGGGCTGGTGTAGGCTGGGGGCAACCCCGGTCAGCCCCCACCTGAATGCAGAGTTCCCTTTTCTCACCTCCACAAGGAGTAAGAAAACGTTCTCAGAGTGAGTCACCTCCAGCCCCTCCCGAACCAATATGACAGAAAGATCTGGAGCCCTCAGGGATGCTATGTACCACCAGCTTACAGGTGTGCTATCCACCAGGAGAATCTCAAAATAACCTAGCCCAGAAGGATGTGGAGAGAGTGGCTCTACTTAAATGGGCCTTGGGCTCATGTTCGCCACTCTCTACGCAGAACTTTCCACTTATAAACATTTTATTAAGAATGTTTAAAATATTAATATTAAAATTAAAATATATTTAATATATCTATTAAATAGAATAAATAAACCCAGAAATAGAGTTTGTCTTGTGTCCAGGTCTGAAGAGCCCTGGGGCCATAATACACCTGCATTCATATCTAGGCTGTCTCAGCTGTACAGGTTATTGAAAACTAGCCAGTCATTCCAGGCCCTTGCTTCCTTCTCCAGGGCCCCTGCCTCCTTCTCTGGGGCCCCTGTCTCCTTCTGCAGGGCCCCTGCCTCCTTCTCTGGGGCCCCTGCCTCCTTCTCCTGGGCCCCTGCCTCCTTTTCTGGGACCCCTGCCTCCTTCTCTAGAGTCCCTGCCTCTTTGTTGGGGCCCCTGCCTCCTTCTCTGGGGCCCCTGTCTCCTTCTCCTGGGCCCCTGCTTCCTTCTCCTGGGCCCCTGCCTCCTTCTCCTGGGCCCCTGCCTCCTTCTCCTGGGCCCCTGCCTCCTTTTCCTGGGCCCCTGCCTCCTTCTCCTGGGCCCTGGCTCCTTCTCTAGAGTCCCTGCCTCTTTGTTGGGGCCCCTGCCTCCTTCTCTGGGGCCCCTGCCTCCTTCTCCTGGGCCCCTGCCTCCTTCTCCTGGATTCCTGCCTCCTTCTCAGGGACCCCTGCCTCTCTGGGGCCTCTGCCTCCTTCTCCGGGGCCCCTGCCTCCTTCTCCTGGGCCCCTGCCTCCTTCTCTGGGGCCCCTGCCTCCTTCTCCTGGGCCCTGCCTCCTTCTCTAGAGTCCCTGCCTCTTTGTTGGGGCCCCTGCCTCCTTCTCTAGAGTCCCTGCCTCTTTGTTGGGGCCCCTGCCTCCTTCTCCTGGACCCCTGCCTCCTTCTCTGGGACCCCTGCCTCCTTCTCTGGGGCCCCTGCCTCCTTCTCTGGGGCCCCTGCCTCCTTCTCCTGGGCCCCTGCCTCCTTCTCTGGGGCCCCTGCCTCCTTCTCCTGGGCCCTGCCTCCTTCTCTGGAGTCCCTGCCTCTTTGTTGGGGTCCCTGCCTCCTTCCCTCATGGGTGGTTCTGCAAGTGAAGCTCACTTGCACAGAGGCTGCAGGGTGGATGGAGGTCCCAGGACTGCCCCATGCATGGTGATGTGGACCAGAGCACAGTCATCGGGGACTACAGAGTGGAGAACTTGCCTCTGGATGTTTTCAGTTCAGTTTTGTGTGGAAGTGAAACACCCTAATGAATCAGCCCCTCTGGGAAGAGTATAAGCCATGCCTGCCATGCTAAGTTGCTTCAGTCGTGTCCGACTTTGCAACCCCATGAACTGTAGCCTGACAGGCTCCTCTGGACAGAAGTGGGTTGCCATGCCCTCCCCCAGGGGGTCTTCCTGACCTAAGGATTGAACCCAGGTCTCTGTTTCCTGCATTAGCAGGTGGGTTCTTACCACTAGTGCCACTTGGAAAGCCCCAAGAGTACCAGAAAGGGAAAGTGAGAGTCCCTCCGTTGTGTCTGACTGTTTTTGACCCCATGGACTGTAGTCTGTCAGGCTCCTCTGTCCATGGAATTCTCTAGGCAAGAATACTGGAGTGGGTAGGAGTTCCGTCTTCCAGGTGATCTTCCCGACCCAGGGATCCCAGGTCTCCCGCATTGCAGGCAGTTTCTTTACCACCTGAGGCGCCCGATATTGTCTAGGAAGATCAGGGCATGTTCGTAAGCCTGGCTGATAGCACTATCTCTCAGGAGGCCCATCAGACTCTGCCACTTGCTCTGTGACCTTAGCAGGGTACTCGGAGGCAACCTGCCCTGCAGAATCAGGGCAAAGGTCAACTTACACTGCACACCAGGCATTTCCTAGAGACGGAATATGTGCCTCCTGAAGAGGAACCCCTATCGTTTATTTAGAAACCATCAGGTTGACTCTACTCCGTGTCCTTTCTCCCTCTTTCCGCATCTTCTTATGTAGAACCCTGGGGAGATGGGAAAGGCCGGCCACTAGAGGTTGAGTTTTCCCTTCCAGAAGGTCTGAACATGGCCCCACTGATCACTTTTAAATCACAGCAGCCACACTGTGGGGTTGGTACCTTCCTAATGGCCATGGAAACACCCTTGTCCTGGAAGGCAAGCAGACGTCTCACTTCTGGGGGTTATCCTAGGTTATGGGGATGAAAGGCCTAAATAGCCTTCTGGAAGTTCTTTCCCATTTTGTAATTCTATCCTCACCTACTTTCTTCCTTCATCATTTATGAAGTAAGGACTTTGGATAGTATTTGTTTTATCCATCTTGTAGTGGATTTAATGCTGTTTCCCCAAAACTGAAAGTGAAAGGTGCTCAGTCGTGTCTCACTCTTTGTGACTCCCAAAACTGATGTCCACTATAAATCTTAGAATGTGACCTTATTTTGGAAATCAGATCTTGCAGAGGTAATTAGCTGAGGTCACACTCAACTCCTATAAAGAAAGTTGGGCACTGAAGAATTGATGCTTATGAACTGTGGTGTTGGAGAAGACTCTTGAGAGTCCTTTGACTGCAAGAAGATCCAACCAGTCAGTCCTAAAGGAAATCAGTCCTGGATACTCATTGGTAGGACTGATGCTGAAGCTGAAGCTCCAACACTTTGGCCACCTGATGTGAAGAATTGATTCACTGGAAAAGATCCTGATGCTGAGAAAGATTGAAGGCGGGAGGAGAACAGGACGGCAGAGGATGAGATGGTTGGACGGCATCACCAACATGATGGACATGAGTTTGAGTAGGCTCTGGGAGTTGGTGATGGACAGGGAAGCCTGGCGTGCTGCAGTCCATGCGGTCACAAAGTCAGACACCACTGAGCAACTGAAATGAACTGAATACTCAACTCCAGGTGGCACTGGTGGTAAAGAACCTTCCGGCCAATGCAGGAGACCTACGAGATGCAGGTTCAGTCCCCGGGGGGCGGGGAAGATCCTCTGAAGGAGGAAATGGCAACCCACTACAGTATTCTTGCCTGGGAAACCCCATTGACAGAGGAGCCTAGCCAGCCATGGTCCATGGGGTCATAAAGAGACACAACTGAAGCAACCTAGCATGCATATGACATCATATAACTCACATATGACGTCATATAACTCACATACGACGTCAAATCCACTGAGATCTTAAATCCAGCTATGGGTGCTCATAGAAGGCCATGGGGAGACAGAGATAGACAGGGAGGAAAGGTTACGAGGCAATGAGGGCAGAGCAGGACAGATACTGCCATGAACAGCCAGCAGCCGCCAGAAATGGGAAGAGGCCAGAAAGTGTCCTTCCCTCAAGCCTTCTGTGACAGCACAGCCCTGTGACACATGGATCTCAGGCTCCTCCTTCCAGATCTGTGAGAAATTAATTTCTGTCCTCTTAAGCCATCCAGCTTGTGGACTTGTTACAGCACCCCCAGGAAACTAATATAATCCAATACTTTGATTCCTGTTTTGTGCTACATTTAGGCTTGTGAATACTAAGCAAATACAATTAAAAATGAATAATTTGATCCTTAACTTCATCATTGTTCCACTTACTTTCTGTAGTTATGTCTGACAATAGGTAGCATTCTTTGTATCTAGCAATATTACAAGACTAGGATTTGGGTTCGGAGAAGGCAATGGCACCCCACTCCAGTACTCTTGCCTGGAAAATCCCATGGGCAGAGGAGCCTGGTAGGCTGCAGTCCATGGAGTCGCTAAGAGTCGGACATGACTGAGTGACTTCACCTTCACTTTTCACTTTCATGCATTGGAGAAGGAAATGGCAACCCACTCCAGTGTTCTTGCCTGGAGAATCCCAGGGACAGGGGAGCCTGATGGGCTGCCTTCTATCAGATCGCACAGAGTCGGATACGACTGAAGTGACTTAGCAGCAGCAGCAGCAGTATTTGGGTTAACCGCAAGTTTCTAGCCATAAAAGCCCCTCTCAGCAATGCTCCTTCGAAGCATCCTCAGAAATGTCCTAGATGCTGCCTGCATTCCCAGATAAATGGCAGCCTGCTCCTAGTTCAGAGACTTAAGGGAGAATACAGCTTCCTTCCTTGAGTCTTATTTATCTAGGTAATAGGCAAATAAGAAGTTAAAAAAAAATGCTTTAGATGAGAATAACTGAACAGTTGATTTCCCTGGTGGCTTAGACTGTAAAGAGTCTGCCTACAATGCAGGAGACCCGGGTTCGATCCCTGGGTTGGGAAGATCCCTTGGAGAAGGAAATGGCAACCCACTCCAGTATTCTTGCCTAGAAAGTCCCATGGACGGAGGAGCCTGGTTGGCTACTGTCCATGGGGTCACAAAGGGTCGGATACGACTGAGTGACTTCACTATCACTATCACTAATGACCTGGCACAGAAATGAGTAAGAAGACATCTTACTTTAGGAACAAGGAAACCACACGTGATAGGAGTCCCTCCAGAGCACCCTAAAGGGGGCCATGATGTCAGCGACGTTAAGTACTGACCACCTGGTTTGGGGGCTCTCTGCCTCATTGCCCGTCAGAGAAGATGCCATTTTCTCTCTACTAATTAATAACCATTTGTGGGAAAACACTCTGAGGTTAGGTAGCTAACCCAGTTGTTCACCCAACTTTCTCCCAATTTTGTGTGTCTACTGATGCTCCTTACCTAAACCAAGCATTCCTGATGGTTTCAGAAGGTGACAATCTAGCTTGGACACTCCTGCT
The DNA here is from genome assembly GCF_016772045.2 of Ovis aries. NCBI lineage: Eukaryota > Metazoa > Chordata > Mammalia > Artiodactyla > Bovidae > Ovis > Ovis aries. The sequence goes on along the minus strand of NC_056054.1, from coordinate 263,489,910 downwards.
CTGTACTCAGTGGCTGGCATCCCACTGTGGGAAAGCTTTCCCTCCTCCCATTTATGCTTATTCAGTTATAGGAGCATGGACTCGTTTCAGTCAATGGGCTATAACTCATTACTAGTATTGTTTATTTAAAATATTATCCCAGGGACTTCCCTGGTGGTCTAGTGGTTAAGAATCTATCTGCCAATGCAGGGAATATGGGTTCAATCTCTGGTCTGGGAACTAAGATGGCACATGTCACGGCGCAACTAAACCCACTCACTGCAACTACTGAAGCCTGTGTGCTCTGGAGCCCCAAACAAGAGAAGCTGCAGCAGTGAGCAGCCTGTGAACCACAACTAGAAAGTAGCCCCCACCCGCTGCAACTAGAGAAAGGCTGCATGTAGCCACGAAGAGCCTGTGAGTTGCAAAAAGACCCAGCACAGCCAACAAAAAATCTCATCTCATATTCGGCCAGTGGGAGCCACTTCATTTTTAAGCACTGTCTTATTTTTTGACACCAGGTATTCCCGGCTCATCTCACTTTCCCTCGCCCAGTGATGACACCATCTTAGTCTCCAAGGCTGCCTGCCTGGCTCCTTCGATAGGAAATGGTACACAGAAACCAAGATCTAGCACCAGGGGTGCTCACTGCTGCTGGGATGCTGCTGTTTCCAGGGCCTATCTCCAGCCGAGAGCAGGCATTTTACACACATGCACCCACAACACATACCCACACATCACACACACACACACACATATACCCACACATACCCACACATCACACACACACATACCCACACATCACACACATATTTCTCCGCTTACCTGCTCTCCAGTTTTTCTTGATATCTTTAATTTCAACCCAGCACCACATGATTCATCCAGTCCCCTCAGCCCCACCAACATCTGTAACCCCATGACTGTCAGTGAGGAGCTGTCTCCTTTCTGTGTTATATCTGACAAAAATGCGTAAGCTGAATCCAACCATGAGGAAACGACAGACACATTCAAAAGAAAGTGAAACTCGCTCCGTCGTGTCTGACTCTTTGTGACCCCGTGGACTACATAGTCCATGGAATTCTCCAGGCCAGAATACTGGAGTGGGTAGCCGTTCCCTTCTCCAGGGGATCTTCCCAACCCAGGGATCGAACCCAGGTCTTCCGCATTTCAGGCAGATTCTTTACCAGCTGAGCCACAAGCAAGTCTATAAAATAAATGGCTTGTACCCTCTCAAAATGACAAGCTTACAGGAGACAAAGAAAGACAAAGAAAGGCCAAGATATGGTTCCAAATTAAAGGAAACTAAATACACAGGATGACTAAATGCCGAGTGTGACCACACACTAGATCCTGGCCCAGGGAAAAATCTATAAAAGAAAAAGAAAAATCTATAGAAAGATTTCAAAACTCTATAGAAAAATCTATAAAAGACATTATTGGATATTTGAACATGGACTGTGGATTAGATAACAGCATTACACCATGTAAAACTTCCTGATTTTGATCTTTGTGTGCAGTTATATGTGCTATGCTTAGTTGCTAAGTTGTGTCTGACTCTTTGTGACCCCATGGACTGTAGCCCACCAGGCTCCTCTGTCCATGGGGATTCTCCAGGCAAGAATACTGGAGTGGGCTGCCATGCCCTCCTCCAGGGGATCTTTATAACCCAGGGATAGAACCCAGCTCTGCCCCATTGAGGGCGGATTCTTTACCATCTGAGCTACCAGGGAAGCAGTTATACGAGAATATCTTATTTACAGGAAATACATACTAACGTATTTAGAAATAAAAGGGTATAATGTCTGCAACTTGCTCTCAAATGGTTCATGAAAAAGCATGTGTGAGTGTGTGCGTGTGTGTGTACATACATCTGCACACACACACAGATGAGAGAAGATGAAAAGAAAGTGAAAGTGAAGTCGCTCAGTCGTGTCCCACTCTTTGCAACCCCATGGACTGTAGCCTATCAGGCTCCTCTGTCCATTTGCTCTGCCCTAGGCTTACTCTACTCAAGATTCAAAGTCCCAGGACAGAGAGGCTGGTTCGCCCACCTTAGGCCCTCTCCTGCCTCCTGCTGGACCTGGGCTACAGCAGAAGGTCAGAGGGATGGAGCCTCAGGGGTCCATCTCAGGCTTCTGTAAGGGGACAGAAGATCCTGAGACTCACTCCCCTGCTGGTCACAGCTGCACACAAGGGAGGGAAGTCAGCTCCCCGAAGATCAGAGTGCTGCTAAAAATATATTAAAAATGTCCTTCGTAGGAATGTTGACACTGATTCTCTTACAGCCAAGGAAGCTGAGGTCTAGAAAGGTTAAATAACCTTTCAAGGTCAAAGAGCAAGTTTGCGGTAGAGATGGAACAGAAATGAAGACAAATATGCCATCTCTGTGCCACTCAAAGAATGGTCTGTGGACCCACAGTATCACATCACCTGGGAGATGTAGGTTCTCAGGTGCCACCCCAGGTCTACTGAGCCAGGATCAGCATTTTAACAAGTTTTGAATGATTCCCATGCACATTACAGTGTGAGAAGCAATGCTCTCTCTCTGAGATTTTAACCTAAAAAAAAGGGAGGCGGGGGTTGTGATTACAGGAGTTCTGTGTAACATTCTTATCATTTTCTCCTGTGAGTTTGAAAAATTGTATCCAAATAAAGTTATAAAAGAAAACAAAAATAAATACCCACTAAAAAAAGGTAAGTACTGAACCACTTCTGTCTAGACTAGCACTAGATGGGAAATGAATCGACAAGCAAACTGTTCTAGGACGAGCCAGATGTCTGAAGTCACTTCTGAGACCCCGTGGGCACACCAGCCACCAGCCTGGGCCAGAGAAGCTGCAAAGGATGTGTAGGCAGCACATGGCCGGGAGATGGAGCTTAGGGGACCCAGAACACACGCTGTGGCATAAACATCACCCTGAGCAGAAGGCATTTGAGTTTCTGAAATCTCTCATCTGCCTAAAAACAGAGCCCCCAAAACAACTCAACTGTCATCAGTCCTCCCTGGGAGCAACCGGGAGAGACTTAGTACCAGAGGCGGGAAGCACCCACCTCACACAGAAACAGACTCTGTCACAACTGTATCCTGGCTCCCTGCTAGTCTCCCAAGGGCCCGTTTACCTTTCCAAAAAGTCATCTGCTTTCCCAAACGTGCCCTCCTTCTTCTCTTCCCCTGCTAAGGTGGTATATACACCCCAAATTCTAAGGCCCCCAGGAGTCACCTTTTTCTGTGAACTCCCACATACACGTGGCTAAATCTGTCTTCTCTCTTGGGCATCTGCCCTTTGTCAGTTTAATTCACATGCCCCGAGTCATTCAACCTAACAGGGTAGAGGGAACACACTTCTCTTCCCGACAGAGATCAGCAGGAGAGAGTATGGCTTAGAGACCAGACAGCCCAGCTCTAGACTCCGCCCTCACCTCCAGCCTCCTCCAAGGAGTGGGTGTGGGATTCACAAGTCTCCTAGGAGAAGGACTCTCAGAGAGCACACAAGGTGCTCTCGGAACAGAAAGCGGTGTTTTGGTCTGTGTTTAACTTGTTCAGATTTCATTTTCTCTTCCAAAGTCCCAGCTCAGTGACGCCACTCATACAGTTCAGAGTTAATACACTTATTTCACCCACAGCCATTTTACTCATCCTACCAAGATGATATTCAGTGGACTAGAGGCCACTGCGAACCCCAGAGGTTTTCAGTCTGTCTGTCACTGCAGAACCACAGGTGGACAACTCAGCAGCGTTCCTGGTCACCACTTCCACCACGGATAAACCATTCAACAGTTATGGGCAGGGCGGGCATCCACATGTGTCTTATCAGGAAACTGGGGCTGGGGGACCTGCTGGCTGCAGGGTGGCATGGTGCCCCGACTTACCACTGATCCCTGGAGAACGAGATGATGAAGCGAATGCCAGGGGGAAGCTGGGCCATTGACGCCTCCCTGGATGTGGAGCTTCAGTCATAAAATAAGATGCTTCATAAATAGGTTCTTAATCCCAGGAAGTGAGTAAGGATGCTCGTGGGGACTCGCCTCCTCTCTTCCCTCCAGCAGAGGCTCAGCCGTCTACAAGGAGAAGGAGGGGTGGAAAGGTCAGGCGTCGTCAGAGGCCCTGGCGGAAGTCACTGCACGCAGTGCGGTCACCCAGCCCAGAGCAGAGCCAGGCGCCACAGGGCACTCCCACCATAAAAGCCACCTGGCGGGGGTGGAGCGTCTGCCCTGCGCGGGCAGCTTATTCAACCATCACTGAAAGGAACTTCACATGATGTTCTGAGGGTGCAATGGAGAGAGAACGGCTGAATTTATCTCCATCCGGAAGGCATCCAGAAATCAACCACTCACTCTTCACCACCGCACTCCGCAGAACTGAGGTTCATACTCACAGGAGACCAGCAGGAGCCCAAAGGTCACACCAGGTGCTCAGTCACCAGAGGGCCACCAACCAGCCGGTCCTGATTCCCCCACTGGGGCCCAGGCCACGTCTGAGCTACAGTAACAGAGAGGAACGTAGGCCTGGACCAGGTGGTGGGTCTTCAAGCCCATCATTTGACTGTGGCTTTGCAATGGAGTCTAAATATATGTAATGCCATGGGGATGAATAGCTCGAATCAGCCTCCTCATTTCTCACTCCTGTGGTTGCTGCAGGGGCCTTGGAAAATGGCCCCTTTCTGAGCAAGACAGGAAGAAAGGGGCAGGGAGGCCTGGCCGCCCGTCCCAAAGCCAACCTCGCCACGTGTGCTGTCTTCCAGTTTTTCTCCTATGTTTGCTGGGTGAGGAGGAATCTTGGGGACCAATGCATTACATCACAGAGCACACCACGCACTCGGGAGCATGTACGGTTCCATCTTAGTGCTTATGGAAAAGTCACAGGTTATATGGTGTTTTTAAAGAAGGCTACTTTTGATGGAACACTGATTTTGATTTAAAGCTTAGAAATATATTCAATGTCTTTAAACAACTTCCTTGAGATAACAGACAAGTAACAGCCAATAGTTCTAATTTAGAGGATCTAAAATATTCCTAAGGGCCTTAGGATCCCCATGTTCACACTTGCCTTCCCTCTGGAGTGAGATTTCAAAACGCACCTTGGCGAGCCGTCACACAGCTATGAAATTAAAAGATGCTTGCTCCTTAGAAGAAAAGCTATGACAAACCTAGACAGTGTATTAAAAAGCAGAGACATCACTTTGCCAACACAGGTACGTGTAGTCAAAGCTATGGTTTTTTCAGTAGTCATGTACGAGTGTGAGAGTTGGACCACAAAGAAGGCTGAATGCTGAGGAATTGATGCTTTTGAACAGTGGTGCTGAAGAAGACTCTTGAGACACCCTTGGACTGCACGGAGATTAAACCAGTTAATTCTGAAGGAAATCAGTCCTGAATATTCATTGGAAAGACTGATCCTGAAGCTGAAGCTCCAATGCTTTGGCTACCTGATGGGAAGAGCCAACTCGTTGGAAAAGACCCTGATGCTGGGAAAGATAGAGGGCAGGAAAAGGGGGTGACAGAGGATGAGATGGTTGGATGGCATCACCAACTCAACGGACATGAGTTTGAGCAAACTCAGGGAGATAGTGAAGGACAAGGAAGTCTGGTGTGCTGCAGTCCATGGGATTGCAAAGAGCCAGACATGACTGTGGCGATGCTGAACAACAACAAGCTGTCATACCGTCCCCTGGCCCCCATCTCCTCTCAGAGAGGCAATGAGGCCCCTCTTTCTGCTTCAGCCAGGAGAACTACACCTTTGCTCCTACCAGCTCCTCATCCTGCCTGGAGTGCCACCTGCCCTTGTGGCTGGCCCTGGGCTGGGTAATCCCAGGCATGTCACAAACTTTCTGTTCCTTCACTTGCCCCAGCTAAAAAACAGGGATGGTGGCATCTACATTTTTTGGGTTGCTATTAAAAATGAGATGTGCGATCTGTGGACAGCCTTGAGCACAGAGCCTGGTGTGGAGGAGATGCCCAATCAGGAGGAGCTGGTTCTGTTCTCAGCAGACATCAAGAGAGGCATCAGGGGACTGCAGGCGACCGCTCAGCCCCCATTCCCTGGTCTAGCACAGAGCCAGCGCCCAGGAGACGTGTGGAATCAAGCTCCACACGCGTTTCAACACTGTTGTTGCTCATATCTCTAGATTTTAAAAAGATTTTATTAAAATTCTGCTCAAAATGAGTGGGCTCCTACTTGGACCTAAACATACTTTGAGAAGGGGCTTCTTAGGTGGCACTAGGGGTGAAGAACCCGCCTGGCAATGCAGGAGATATAAGAGACCAGGGCTCCATCCCTGTGTTGGAAAGGTCCCCTGGAGGAGGGCATGGCAACCCACTCCAGTATTCTTGCCTGGAGAATCCCATGGACAGAGAAGTGGGCGGGCTATGGTCCATAGGGTCGTAAAGAGTTGGACATGATTGAAGTGACCACACCCATACGTTGAGAAATAATTTTTGGGTGATGACTTTAAAGTAAAGAATTTGGTCTGAATTTTACAGCACCCAGAAATGGACGGTCAGAAGCAAATGTCCTCCTCTGTCCAGACACTGCTTCTCTAGGTACAGCTTATCTGGAAGTATCCTACTGCATCTATTTTACCCACTAAGGGACTCCCCTGGTGGCTCAGAGGTAAAGAATCTGCCTGCAGTGCAGGAGATGCGGGTTCAATCCTTGGTTTGGGAAGATCCCCTGAAGGAGGAAATGGCAACCCACTCCAGCATTCTTGCCTGGAAAATCCCATGGACAGAGGAGCCGATCGGGCTACAGTCCAAAGGGTAGCAAAGAGTCACATAAGACTGAGAGACTAAGCATATACGAACACATCAACTAATTCATCAACCTCAATTCAAGGCTGGTAAAACTTGGAATTTTAAAACAAAATCCAGAAGACATTGGAAAAATCAGCAGGAAAAAAAAAATCTGGATTTCCTTTGAAAACCATGGTTTTTCCTCCTCCTATAAAATGGGTGAACTCCAGTGCTATAAATTCTCACCGTCGGTGCAATTAAGATGTGTAAACATAGTGATTTTACATGTTGGACGTTAAGAGCTTGATTTAATTAGGCCCTTTCCTCCAAAGTCTGACCGGTGACCAATGATCATTCCAGCGAGGGCTGGTCAAGAGCTCCGAGGACACCGCTGACAACTCTGTGCTCTCCTGCCAGCCCCATGGCTGGCCCAGAGGCTGGCCTGGGGCGCTGGACACCTGGGGCAAATTCAGGTTGGTCCAGTTTCCCTCAATCCCCTCCCCCCTTGCTTCCTCTGGGCAGGTCCCCTCCAAAGAGAGAACAGCAGAACTGGAGCTAATCACTTGGTTTAAGCCTTGTTTTTGACACATAACCCAAGTACATAAAAAGAACATGCACTTTTTTAAAAAAATGGCTCTTAATAGACACCTGGAACTCACACCACCACAGCAGGGAAAAGTGTAAGAATATCCAGTTTCAAAGATAACAACTTCAGAAGCACCCCACCACAGCATCTCTGTTACAATCCACAAAGCATGTTTTTATACCCATCATGTGAAAGAGCCCAGCTTAGTCTATAAACTGTAAAACTATGAAATGGAATGACCTGAAGGCAATATGAATTCTGGAGCTCTGCCTTTGGCCTCACCATTTGGGGAAGAGTCCTGTGTACTCACTGGAGGTAAAAAAAGAGACTCAAAGGCAAGCAATGAAGAGAATAACACAGAAAGGGTCTTCCCACAACTGAAGCTCTGTTGTCAGTAGTCAAAGCAATACCATGCATACCTTAAATAATCTACCTAAAGGCAAAGCTTTTAAGCTGGGTCTTATTTTAAGGCAAACAAGTTTTCATACATCCTTCTTTTATGAGGGAGAGAAAGAGAATGAGTGAGGGAAACTTGCTTTCCAGAGAAAACACTTTCTATGGTCTGTGCTTTAGGCTGTCAGCAATAGTAAAGATTAATGACAATAGCCAGTATCTCTTTCCTGGGCTTCACAAATGCGAACCCTCCATCTCGATCGCTTTCTCCCACCAACAAGCAGCACCCCAGGTGGTCTGCACAACACAGAACCTGCAAAGGCGCTTCCAAAACCATGTGGTAAGACTCTGGGGGTCTCCAGTCCTGGGTTCTCAAGGTTGATTTTAAAAGGCCTTAAAGAAGGAGCAATGGGGGAAATTTAATCTAGCTACCAACTCAGACATCCTTAGACGATTGAAATTCGAGGGCAGGTGGGCACTCTCTAGGTAGGCAGCTCACGGAGAGGAAAGGAAAGACGGGCTAGAGAAATTCAAACCTGACGGTGGGGCGAGGGGCCTCCAACACTGGGGTCGCAGTCCCGGGTGGCCAGGTCACCGGGATCAGCACGGCGGCTGCGGAGGCTGGGACGGCAGGAGGGTGGGGGCAGGAGGAAAAATAAGCCAGAAGGTCGTTGCCTCGAGGCCGGGTGACTTTCCGGGGCTCTGAGTCCTGTAAATCACTCCCGGAGGCTCCGGGCTCTGGGGACTAGCCGCTCACAGACAAACAACCCGAAGGCCCCGGGTGCGGGCGCCGGCTCCTCCCCGCGGTCGGTCCCGGAGGAGGACAGGCGGGCACGCCCCCGTCTCCGCCGCGCGACTGCCCCGCGCCCTGCTCCCCGCCCGACCCCCGGCAGAGCTGTCACCGCGGCCCGGCGGCCCGGGAGGAGTCCGGGAGGACGGCTCGGCTCGCCCGCGCCCGGAGCTCCGATGGGCGGCTGCCGGCCCGGCACCGGCTCCGCGCCTCCGCCCCCGGGTCCCGGGGCGCCCGGGTGATCTCCTAGACCCACCCCCGCCCGGCTGCATCCGCCGCCCTGGGCCCGGGGCGCGCCCGGCCCGGGACGAGCACAAAGACGCGCGCCCGGCGCAGGGACCCCGGCTCTCCGCGCGTCGCCAGCGCTGGCAGGTGTCGCTCGCCCCGGCGCCCGAGTCCCCAGGCCCGGCCGGCGCGGGCGGTGGGCAGGGGTCCGCGCATCGCAAACCCTCTCGCCGCCCGGTCCGGGTCCCCACGCCTCACCTGCGCCCCCAGGCCCGCGCCCCGCCGCCCGGCCCCGCCGCCGCGGGCGCTTCCTGTCGCGACTTCCTGGGGCGGCGCGGAGGCCCCGGCGGCCCTTTCACTTTCAGCGACCGCGGGGCGCCGGCTCGGGCCCCTCCCCTCCGCCTCATCCTCCTCCCGTCCTCCCCCGGCCCCGGAGCCGCCCGGGGGCCCTGATAGCCCGGGGACTGCGGGCGGGGCGCCCCCACGCGGAGCCCGGGGCATCGCCGCGCAGGAGTCCTCCCCGCGGCCCCGGGTCCGCCAGCACCTGCCTGCGCGCGACCGGGCTTGAGTTCCCACTGCCGAAGAGGCGTTCCCCAAGGGCGCTTTGTCCTCAAGGCAGGTCCCACCCAGAGCGCGGCTTCCAAGGAAGGATGGCACTAAAGGGGCAGCCTTGCCGCTGCCACCTGCCCCCAACATTATTCCTATTATCTCCTCTCAGGAGTCAGACTCAGACTGACGTTGTATTAAATGAAAACGGGGCCCATGATAGCTTCGTTGACCCATCTTTGATCACACCTGTGTAAGTGTGACACGTGGCTCACCTCACCTGCTCTCAGTCACCTGCTCTAGACCAACCTCCCCTGTGCAGACATCCCCTCTCCTAATCCCGACGCTTGGCACCGCCCCTCCCCGCCCAAGCCTGATTATTTTCCTCCGGGACCCACAGAGCACCCAGGGTGGACACATGGCATCCAAACTCAGCCCAGGTGCCTGCTCCCAGGAAAGCAGCTCCCGGGAAGGGCCCCGTGAGACAGAAAAGAAACTCCAGGCAGAAGTGTCCGCATGGTTAAATTATGCTTGAAGCTAAAATAAATTCAACACCTGGCCGTAAATGCCGGAGAAGTCTGTAGGAGACAGAGGGCCCAGGGCCTTGTGGCCTCTGGGCAAGCACCCACCTGAGTCTCGGGAGACCCACCCAGGGTCTCAGGGGCCCTGCTGTGCCTGGGGGACACCATGCCATTCTTTCCCCCTGGCTGAACTGGGTGTCAAATACCCCAGCTCTGTTGGCTTTTGAGACGCCTCCTCCATGTGGGAAGGAGAACTGCCACTTCACTGAGGCCTGCGCTTCAGCCACAGGACGGCAGCTGCTCACCCTGCAAGGGAGGCGGCCCGTCTCCTGATTCCTGCCTCCCCTTGGTGAGGTCTGTTTTTCCCCAGACCTCCTCTCTCAGACAGGTCTCCTCCCTTCCCTAACTCCCCATTCCTGCGGATTCAAGCCTGCCCAGCCTGGCTTCCCCGTCCCTCCAAGTCACCTTGCACTCTCACCTGCCCAGGGCTCTGCTCAGGGCTCCCCAGGCTCCCAGCCTCCAAGCAAGCCCTCCCTCCCCAAATCCACTTCTCCAGTACCTCAAACTGCCCTCCCAAAGCAGACTGGACCCTGGCGTTCCTGAGAAAACCCTTTCAAGACCCCCGTTTGGATCAGGAACGAGCCCCAGTCCTTACTAGCTAGAAAGCAAGACCCAAACCCACTCATGACTCCAAGACCAAAGCTCAGACTGTTCTTCAGTTTCCAAGACTTTCTCACACATCAAGTTGCTATTTCTGCCTTGGCCCTCCAGGCCAGCCTTTTCTAGTGAGCTCAAACTTCAAGACCCAGATCAAGTATTTGTCTGTTTACTGCTTTCCCAGGGTGCTACGGAAACCTCTGGGTCCTGACTTATCTATCACAATGAACACTATAGTACTGGTTATTTCTAAACCTGTCTCCTGGCCCCTAGCCTGGGACCAAGGGATTCTCAGGGTCCTGCCCAACTCAGAAGGCCTCATCCATGTTCGCCAACAGCATGAAAAGATGCGGGAGGACTCAGCACAGGGAGCCCCTCCGTTTCTACACCATTTCTCACCTAGAAAGCGATGACGCTTGTGTGGCACACCAGGGAAAACCAGAGGCACCTGAGCTGGTCTGTATAATATTTGCCAGAAATATTCATCTATCAATTTTGCGGTTGTTGTTTTAGTCACTCAGTCGTGTCTAACTCTTGTAACTCCGTGGACTGTGGCCCACCAGGTTCCTCTGTCCATGGAATTTCCCAGGCAAGAATACGGGAGCTGGTTGCCATTTCCTTCTCTGGGGGATCTTCCAAACCCAGGGATCGAACATGCAACTCTTGCATCTCCTGCACTGGCAGGCGGATTCTTACCACTTAGCCACCAGGAAAGCCCTATTAATTTTACAAAGATCAAAATAGTAATATTTAACAAAATATGGTTTTTACATTAATATTTTGTATGATTGTAAGAAACATTTGAAAAGTATTAGGGAGACAGTAAATTTGTATGAAAGTTCCAAATAAACAGTTCACATTTTGAAATGACAACATGTAATTGCTCCAGTGGGCATACCAGGTCTTATGCTTGACGTGGCTGCATGTAAGCTCAGGACGGGAGACAAGCTGGGATGTTACCACAGGGCCACTTTCTTGGTTAAAGTAGGTGATCACCTAAAAGTCTTTTTTACAATCACACACATTTCCCCAAAGTTGAAATTATATTTAAGAATCTGACACTCTTCCTTTTCTTTCAACTTGTTGACATTTCTTATGTAAATCAACAAATAAATTTCCAGCCCAGTTGACATTTCACATCCAGCATTTCAAGCTCATGACGAAGCATATGGGTCAGGACCGTAGTGCCTGTGGGCCGCCGGTGCTAGAGCTGATGGCCGGGCTTCCAGAGAGATGAGCCCAGGGTGCCCAGACATGGGGCTGCCTCTGAACACACCTGCCTGGGTGGCCCTCGGCTTTTAACCTCAAACTTGCATGTCGAGTTCGAGTTTATTTTGATTTTATTTCAGAAAAAGAGAAACAGACCCAGTGAGAGGTACAAACACTCTGATCCAACAGACATGTCTTGGGTGCCTGCTGGAGCCAGTCCCGAGCCAGGCACGGGGGCCTCAGTCAACAGGGGCCTTGCTTTCCCAGGATTCATAGAGCAAAGGCGTGTGGCAGGAACAGGCTGTTCCTCTCAGAGAGAAGCTGATGTGAGCATGAGGGAGGACGCAGGTTCATTTCCTGGGGTGACCATAACAAAGGACCTCAAACTGGGTGACTTAAGATAACAGACATTTACGGTCTCTCGGTTCTGGGGGCCAAAAGGCCGAGCTCAAGATGTGGGCAGGGGACTTCCCTGGCGGTCTGGTGGTTAAGACGTCACCTCCCAGTGCATGCGGTGCAGGCTTGATTCCTGGCCAGGGGGCTAAGATCACACATGCCTCTCAGCCAAAAGAAAAAAAAAAACCACATAAAAACAAAACCAATATTGCAACAAATTCAACAAAAACTTTAAATATGGCCCACATTAAGAAAAAAAAATCTGATAAAAAGAAGAAAGATGTCAGCAGTGCTGTGCTCCCGCCAAAGTCTCCAGGGAAGTTTCTGTTTCACGTCTTTCTGTCAGCTTCTGGTGTCACTGACCATCCCAGGTGTTTTTGACCTTGTCGGGGTGTGTGTGTCTGTGTTAGCTGCTCAGTCGTGCCAACTCTTCGCAGCCCCATGGACTGTAGCTTTCCAGGTTCCTCTGTCTATGGGATTCTCCAGGCAAGAGCACTGGAGAGGGCTGCCACCGCCTTCTTGTAGCTACATGGCTCTCATCAGCCTCTGTTTTCACCTTCTCCCGGCTCGTCTGCATTCACATTGTCTTTTCTCCCTCTGTCTGTATCTCTCTTTCCCTCTGCTAAGGACACCAGTTATGCTGGGTTTATACTCCCAACTCCAGGAAGACTTCAACTAAACTCATTATATCTGCAGTGATCCTGTTTTCACCAAGGCCACATTCAGAGCTTCAAGGAAGAACACGAATTTGTGGGGTGGAGCAGGGCAAAGGGGGAACATTATTTAACACAGAACAAGGCTATAAAGTTCTACATAAGCCTGAACAGTGCTAGGGAGGGCACTCCCAGGTGAGCAGCATCAGGAAGTTGGCACCTGAGGTCCGCGGAAGTCAGGGGAGTGGGCTGTCACTGGGATCCAGGGCGCTGAGGCTGCAGAGGGACTTGTTGGACTGAGAGGGACTTTAGCAGAGGAGTAGCGGCGGAAAGATTCAGGGAATCCGCAGCCCCAGCTCCGCTCCGGACCTCCCACTGCCTGACCTGGGAGGGGACGGAAGCCAGGGAGCCCCCTGGACACAGTGCACCATGGGACAGATGTGGTCCTTTCCTTGCCAAGAGCTTCCAGCTAGTGGAGATGTCAGGGCACAACACCGACTCATGTTATAATAAGAGATACTGTTGTTGCTGTTTAGTTGCTAAGTCTTGTCTGACACTTTGTGACCCCATAGACTGTAGCCCACCAGACTCCTCTGTCCATGGGACTTCCCAGGCAAGAATACTGGAGTGGGTTGCCATTTCCTCCTCCAGGGGATCTTCCTGACCCAGGGACCGAACCTGAGTCTCCTGTATTGGTGGGCAGATTCTTTAACACTGTGCCACCTGGGAAGTCCAACAGGGGACATGGGTGCCAAAGCGGGTTGCCTGACCCAGACTTGGTGATCACAGGAGGTGACATGTCAGGAGCACACTAGGAGTTGGCCTAGAGCTTGGAGAAAAGAAGTCTGTGCAGAGGGAGCACTGCAGGGCAGAAGCCTCTAAGACAGGCTGACTGGGGAGTAGGGATGAGCAGGGCGAGTGAGAGGGGAAGGCTGAGGACTCGGGCAGCAATCTGTGCTGTGATGGCAGCTGTCTGGGAGCGCAGATGGAAGGAAGGTCTAAGAGGTGAGAGAAAGGAGGCAAATGAGGAGGAGGTGGGTGACAGCCAACTGTTGGACCTGGGCAGTTACATGGATGGTGGCATCTTCACAGAGAGAGGGAACAGAGGACAGACTTGAGGGGCGGAGGCGGGGACAGGGAATTAGTTTACGTTTGTTGAGCGATCGGTTCCTGAAGGACCATTCAGTGGGGATGTTGACTGGAGTTGGACATGCATATCTGGAGTCTGTGGAAGAAACCTAGGCTGGCGAGCGATGTGGGTGTAGACAACCAGGAGGGAAGAGAGCTTGCCAACACCTATGGGCCAGGCACAGAGACAGGCTGGAAGCTGAGGATGGAGCAGAGGGAAAAGCCAGAAGACAGTGATGTCCAGGAAGCCCGAGGGTGACACTGGAGGCTGCGAAGAAGTCGGGTTCTTCTGACTTCACCTGGATGGGGATAACTGAGGTTTCCATGGGTGTGGGGCGGGGTGGGTGTGGAAGAGGAGACAGCATGGAGCAGAAAACCATTCCAGGAAGGTTGGCTGTACTGAGAAAGGAAAGGCCCAATGCTGGAGAGGGACTTAGGGAGGAGAAGGGATATGTTTTAAATGTGTGGACATTTTCAAGCATAGATGGAGATAACATAACAAAGCCCCATCAATGAATGGCCAATTTTGTTTCCTGTCTTGACCCACTTCCTGCCCCAGGATTATTTTGCAGGAAATCCCAGACATTATATTTCACCTGTACAATTTCAGTGTATATTTCTAAAAGATACGTTTTTAAGCATAACTACTTTACCATCATCATGGCTCCCCCAAGCAAGAATAATCCCGTAGCAGCATCCACTGCCCAGACCATGCTTTCACTCCCCTGAGTGTCCTGTAAATGGTCTCATGCTCTGAGTTCACTTTCAGGTGGGGACCCGAACAGCCCACCCGCGTATCGTCTGACATATCTCTAGGTCTCTCCATCTGGAGACTGCCCTCTGTCTTTGTCCTGAGCCATTTGTTGCTGTCATCATGGAGGCTGGGCCCTTCTTCTTGTGGAGCTTCCTACACTGTGTGCTGTGCTGACTCCCTTTATGACATGATCAAACTCATTCTTTGTGCATTTCCTTTGTATTTCCTGAAACTGGCAATGAAGTCTCGAGGTCTGATCATATTCCAGTTGATTCAAGGCAGAGAGGCACCGAGCATTGGGTCATCCTCTGCGGTATTAGACATGCCTCACCTAAATTCTGGAGATGGCAATGGCACCCCACTCCAGTACTCTTGCCTGGCAAATCCCAGGGATGGAGGAGCCTAGTAGGCTGCAGTCCATGGGGTCGCGAAGAGTGGGACACGACTGAGTGACTTCACTTTCACTTTTCACTTTCATGCACTGGAGAAGGAAATGGCAACCCACTCCAGTGTTCTTGCCTGGAGAATCCCAGGGACGGGGGAGCCTGGTGGGCTGCTATCTACAGGGTCACACAGAGTCGGACACAACTGAAGTGACTCAGCAGCAGCAGCTAAACTCATTACTTCATTAGAGATAGAATCCATACTTGTGAGATGCTGACATCAGAATTCCATTGTTTCCTTTTTATTTGCTGGCATACTTCTATAAAAAGAAACACCTCCGCTGGGGTTTCCCTGGTGGCTCAGTGGTAAATAATCTGACTACCAATGCAGGAGACACGGGTTCAATCCCTGGTCTAGGAAGATCCCATATACTGTGGATCAAGTAAGCCCACGTGCCAAGACTACTGAGCCCGCACTCTAGAGCCGGGGAACCACAACTAAAGAGCCTGTGGGCCGCAGCTACTGATGCCCGCGTGCCCTAGAGCCTGTGCAGTAAGCCCCTGCACTGCAATGAAGAGTAAACCCTGCTCAGCACAGCTGGAGAAAGCCTGGGCAGCAACGAAGACCCAGCTCAGTAAACAATACAGAAGTAAAATTATATAAATATAATTATATATTTTATATATATATATATATATAAAGAGAAATGTCCCCTCATCAGTCATTCAATTATTCCGTTAACTCTGAGGCACAGTTCATATAGGAGAGGCAGGATATGTGTGAAATTCCTTATTCATCAGTTGCCCAGATAATGAGCTGATTTTCTAGTATTCTTCAAAAGTGAGCCATGAGTCTTCTGTGCTCTGCGTTTTCATGCTCAGCATTAGTGGGCGGAGCCACCGTCGCTGTGTTTGCATCCACTGCCTTTGTTACTCTCCTCCCTGAATCTCACTGGACCACGTTGCCCAGTCCTTGGCCAGTGGGAGCCTCTTCTAACTGACTCCTGGGTCCTTCTGCTGTGATCCACGCACTTGGTTTTATAGGGTGACACACTGTCCTAGGAAGCTCGTCTCACGCATATCCCGCCCAGACTGGAGTCAGCCCCTCCCCCAGGAGGCCAGGTCCTGGAGCAGCCAGAAGGGAAGGTGGGGGTGGGCAGGAAAGGGAGCTCCAAGCTTGAATGACACAAGTCCCACTCCAGGAAGAAAGACCAGGAATCCAGAGTATGTGAGGAGGAATGAGCCTCGGGCTGGAGAAGGGGTGAAGGAGAAGGGCAGGAGCAGAGTGCAGTCCCCCTGCAGGTGAGAGGGCATGTGGGGTGGAGTCTTACCCCCATTCCCTTTGTCACCGAAAGGAGTCAGTTGTGAAAGTGAAGAGGGAGGCGTCTGGGGGGACATCCAGAGAGTTCAGGGAAACCTCTGGGAACCTTGGGGAGGGGACAGCAGATGCAGCTGGGAAATCAGAAGGAAAGTCATGAACATCTCTTGGTGCCAGTCTGTGAGGCAGTGCCAATGTGTCCAAGAGTCCAGTGGCATGGAGAGAGGACATAGCAGTGGACAGCTCCACGTGGAAGGCTCGGCTTTCACCACCCTCTATTCACAGGGAACATTCACCCCTTTCTCCTGCTCTTAAGAAAGAGGCAATTTCAACCCTGCTGGAAGGTGGGGTCATCCATGTGAGAGAGGCACCAAAAATGAGCACCTACTGTTTACCTGAAGAACTATGGACAGAGGTTCAGGACATCGTACAGGAGGCAGTGATCAAGACCATCCCCAAGAAAAAGAAATGCAAAAAGGCAAAATGGCTATCTGAGACGGACTTACAAACAGCTTCCCTTGTAGGGCCTCCCTTGTAGCTCAGTTGGTAAAGAATCTGCCTGCAGTGCAGGAGACCCTGGTTCAATCCCTGGGTCGGAAAGATCCCCTGGAGAAGGAAATGGCAACCCCCTCCAGTATCCTTGCCTGGAAAATCTCACGGACACCGGAGCCTGGTAGGCTGCAGTCCATGGGATCACAAAGAGTCTGGCACGACTGAGCGACTGACACTTACTTACTTACAAACAGCTGAGAAAAGAAGAGAAGTGAAAGGCAAAAGAGAAAAGAGAAGATATACCTATCTGAATACAGAGTCCTAAAGAATAGCAAGAAGATATAAGAAAGCCTTCCTCAGTGATCAATGCAAAGAAATAGAGGAAAACAACAGAATGGGAAAGACTAGCAATCTCTTCAAGAAATTAGAGATACCAAGGGAACATTTCATGCAAAGATGGGCAAAATAAAGGACAGAAACGATATGGACCTAACAGAAGCAGAAGATATTAAGAAGAGATGGCAAGAATACACAGAAGAGCGATACAAAAATATCTTAATGACCCAGATAACCAATCACCAAGCCAGACATCCTGGAGTCCAAAGTCAGGTGGGACTTAGGAAGTATCACTATGAACAAAGCTAGTGGAGCAGTGGAATTCCAGCTGAG
This sequence comes from Ovis aries, assembly GCF_016772045.2. NCBI lineage: Eukaryota > Metazoa > Chordata > Mammalia > Artiodactyla > Bovidae > Ovis > Ovis aries. The sequence goes on along the minus strand of NC_056054.1, from coordinate 263,472,482 downwards.
CTATTTCAAATCCTAAAAGACTATGCTGTGAGAGTGTCGCACTCAATATGCCAGCAAATTTGGAAAACTCAGCAGTGGCCACAGGACTGGAAAAGGGCAGTTTTCATGCCAATCCCAAAGAAAGGCAATGCCAAAGAATGTTCAAACTATTGCACAACTGCACTCATCTCACACTAGCAAAGTAATGCTCAAAATTCTCCAAGCCAGGCTTCAACAGTACATGAACAGTGAACTTCCAGATGTTCAAGCTGGATTTAGAAAAGGAAGAGGAACCAGAGATCAAATTGCCAACATCTGCTGGATCATGGAAAAGAAAGAGAGTTCCAGAAAAAACATCTACTTCTGCTTTATTGACTATGGTAAAGCCCTTAACTGTGTGGATCACAGCAAATTGTGGAAAATTCTGAAAGAGATGGGAATACCAGACCACCTTACCTGCCTCCTGAGAAATCGGTATGCAGGTCAAGAAGCAAAAGTTAGAACTGGACATGGAACAACGGACTGGTTCCAAATTGGGCAAGGAGTATGTCAAGGCTGTATGTTGTCACCCTGCTTATCTAACTTATATGCAGAGTGTGAAATGTGAAATTGCTCAGTCGTGTCCAACTCTTTGCGACCCCATGGACCGTAGCCTACCAGCCTCCTCCCTCCATGGGATTCTCCAGGCAAGAGTACTGGAGTGGGTTGCCATTTCCTTCTCCAGGGGATCTTCCCAACCCAGGGATCGAACCTGGGTCTCCAGCATTCCAGGCAGATGCTTTAACCTCTGAGCCACCAGGGAAGCCTGAGTACATCATGTGAAATGCCAGAGTGGATGAAGCACAAGCTGGAATTGAGATTGCCAGGAGAAATGTCAAGAACCTCAGATATGCAGTGACACCACTCTTATGGCAGAAAGCAAAGAGGAGCTGAAGAGCCTCTTGATGAAAGTGAAAGAGGAGAGTGGAAAACTTGGCTTAAAACACAACATTCAGAAAATGAAGGTCATGGCATCCAGTTCCATCACTTCCTGGGAAATAGACAGGGAAACAATGGAAACAGTTACGGACTTTATTTTTGGGAGCTCCAAAATCACTGCAGATGGTGACTGCAGCCATGAAATTAAAAGATGTTTACTGCTTGGAAGAAAAGCTATGACCAACCTAGACAGCATATTAAAAGCAGAGACATTACTTTGCCAACAAAGTCTGTCTAGTCAAAGCTATGGTTTGTACAGTAGTCATGTATGGATGTGAGAATTGGACCATAAAGAAACCTGAGCTCTGAAGAACTGATGCTTTTGAACTGTGGTGTTAGAGAAGATTCTTGAGAGTCCCTTGGACTGCAAGGAGATCAAACCATTCAATTCTAAAGGAATTTCTGAAGCTGAAACTCCAATACTTTGGACACCTGATGTGAAGAATTGACTCATTGGAAGAGACCCTGATGCTGGGAACGATTGAAGGCAGGAACAGAAGGGGGTGACAGAGGATGAGATGGTTGGATGGCATCACTGACTCAATGGACATGAGTTTGAGCAAGCTCTGGGAGTTGGTGATAGACTGGAAAGCTTGGTGTGCTGCAGTCCATGGGGTCACAAAAAGTTGGACATGACTGAACTACTGAACTGAACTACATGCACAATGAGCTCTATGTAGAAGCAGGGATTGCCATGAGAAATAAGACAGAGGAAAAAAAAAAAAAAAAGGACCTTCCACCAAGAAGCTCTGTCTCTGCAGGGAAACCACGAGGCATGGCAGGTGCAAATCCAGAGAGGGCAGACATTGCCTGGGGAGGGCAGAGGTGGGTGAGGGCCCCAGCAGGGAACCTTGAGGAACCTGGGCTTCAGAACACAAGAAAATGCCTCCAGCTTCGAGGCATGGAAAGAAAGCATGAAATATTATTGGAGAGATAAGGAAAGGTAACATCAGAACATGTTTACTTACTGTGAAGGCATCTCGTTTTATCTCTACTGATCAAAAAGCAAGAATTCTAGCAGTATGGGGTGGTCAACCAGTGCACCAGGGAGGCTTTTGGTTCAGTTACTAATGTTGTTGGTAAAGAACAGAATGAAAAGCCTCCCACTAGAAGCACGTCCTGTGTTGTAGGCAGACAAGAGTCCACATGCCAAGGAGTTGTGGTCCCACCAAGGATGGAGAAGCAGGCCTGCTAGGTCCCTGGGGGCCCAGAGAGAAGAAGGCCAGGCCTTCAGGCTTCCCTGGTGGCTCAGTGGTGAAGAATTCACCCGCCAACGCAGCAGACACAGATTCGATCCCTGATCCCACAAGGCTCATAGCGCCTAAGCCATGGCATCACAATCACTGAGCCTGTGCGCTACAGCCAAGCAGCTGCACCTGCTGACGTCCTTCAGTCGGGATCCCGTGCCAGGCAACGAAAGGAGCCACTGGGGTGAGAAGCCTGGCACTGCAATTAGAGTAGCCCTCGCTCTCCGCAGCTAGACAAAGTCTGAGCAGTAACGAAGACCCAGCACAGACAAAGATAAATAAATAAAAAGAAGGCCAGGCCTTGGGGTGCTGCAAGCTGCCATTCTCTTGACTCAACCCTAGCTGACTCACTCTGTCCCCATCCGAGCCGCTCATCTGCGATGGGAAGGGCCCAGGCAGCGGGGTTTAACAGTATTTAGAAACATTCTTAGGGAATATCAGAGACTGAGCTCAGCTCCAAAACAAGAGTGCTGAGAAGAGGTCTAAGCTGGACAGAACAATCTCAGGGAACTCATAGTTTCTTTAGAAACAGAGAAAAGGGTCAGAGTGGAGAGTTGCTGCCTCTGGGCTGCGAGAAGAGGCACAAAAAGGACCAAGCCATGTTTTTTTCAAATGGAATAGTAATAATAATAAAATTAACGTAAAAATAAAAAGATAGAAGGCACACACACACATGCTTAGCCTAGGCCATGACTCATTAGTGATAGGATTTTAGACCTCATGATACTGTGGTTCAGCTGGTAAAGAATCTGCCTGCAATGCGGGAGACCTCGGTTCGATCCCTGGGTTGGGAAGATCCGCTGGAGAAGGGAAAGGCTACCCACTCCAGTAGTCTGGCCTGGAGAATTCCATGGACTGTATCCTCATGGGGTTGCAAAGAGTCGGACATGACTAAGCAACTTTCACATCCTGCGTTTCACACATTTTGCGGAGAGTAGCTTTGCAAATCCTGTGATAACACCTAACATGGAGGCACCTGCCCATTTGCAAGGGTGTGTGTTTTAGTCACTCAGTCATGAATGACTCTTTGTGACCCCACGGACTGAAGCCCGCCAGGCTCCTCTGTCCATGGGATTCTCCAGGCAAGAATACTGGAGTAGGTAGTCGATCCCTTCTCCAGGGGATCTTCCCAACCCAGGGATCAAATTCGCATGTCCTGCCCTGGCAGGCAGATTCTTTACTGTCTGAGCTGTCCTGTGATAACATCTAACACTGAGGCACCTGCCCATTTGCAAGGGTGGCCCTCGGCAAACTGCCTGTGTAAGACAGGGTCAAATGTCCCTGCTCCCAGCCCCCGGTGATGTTTCTTGCTTTTTTTCTGTGCTGTAATAAGGGGAGTGGTCCCTGGAAAATGCCTGAGAGCCCTGGGAATAGCCAGACCCTGGCTCCACAGGGGCTGCTGGATATTTGCACTGACCTATGCTTTCAGCCAGGAACCCCCCAGCCCCACCCCAGGGCTAACCTGTCTGTTGTAATTCCTCCTAGTTTTAAGCCTATAGGTAGGTAGTAGGTCAGGGAGAGGAAAACAGGAATCTGGCTCATCAACAAAGGAGTGGAGTCTTACCATGCTCCCCCCGCCCCCCACCCTCTAGCTGAGCTAGTGCAGATAAACAGGATAAGAAAGTTGGAATCTTTTTTTTTTAAGATTTTTTTTTGATGTGGATCATCTTAAAGTCTTTATTGGATTTGTTACAGTATTGCTTCTGTGTTTTTATGTTTTGGTGTTTTTATCCCAAGGCATGGGGGACCTTAGCCTCCAGCCAGGGATTAAACCTGTGACCTTCACATGGGAAGGTGAAGCCTTAACCACTGGACCACCAGGGAAATCTGCGAGTTGGAATCTTTTTATGAGGTCTTCCACAAAGCTTGACACTTTTCAGTCGAGGTGTGGTTTGGTAAATTATGTGTTATAAATCACAGGGTTGAACTTTAAATTTCCCTCTGGGCCTGTATTTGGTGATTTATGAAGAGGGGGTACTTTTATTTGAAACAATATGTTAACAGCCTGGTGGGAGAATGTGGCTACAGTGGCCCTATTCACCTCTGGATTCTGCATCTATAGATTCAACCAACCAGTGGATGGAAAACATTAAAAATATTTTTTAAAAAATTCAAGAAAGGTCCAAGACACAACACTTGAATTTGTTACACATCAACAACCATTGACACAGCACTGACATTGTATTAGGTGTTAGAAGTCATCTAGAGATAACCTGACTTCAGGCTAGGCTTCAACACTATGTGAACCGAGAACTTCCAAATGTACAAGCTGGGTTCAGAAAAGGCAGAGGAACCAGAGATGAAATCGCCAACATCCATTGGATCATAGAGAAAACAACAGAATTTCGGAAAAACATCTACTTCTCTTTTACTGACTATGCAAATGGCTTTGACAGTATGAATCACAACAAACTGAAGAATTCTTTTTTTCTTTTTTTTGAAAATTCTTAAAAAGATGGGAATACCAGATCACCTTACCTGGTTCTTGAGAAACCTGTATTCGGGTAAAGAAGCAACAGTTAGAATTGGACATGGAACAACGGACTACTTCAAAATTGGGAAAGGATCACCCTGCTTATTTAACTTATGTGCAGAGAATATCATGTGAAATGCCAGACTGGATGAATCACAACCTGGAATCAAGACTGCCGGGAGAAATACCAACAACCTCCAGATATCTGGATGATAGCACTTTAATGGCAGAAAGTGATGGGGAACTAAAGAGCCTCTTGAAGAAGGTGAAAGAGGAGAGTGAAAAAGCTGACTGGAAAATCAACATTCAAAAAACTAAGATAATGGCATTTGGTCCCATTACTTCATAGCAAATAGATGGGGAAAAGTGGAAGCAGTGACAGACTTTATTTTCCTGGGCTCCAAAATCACTGCAGATGGTGACTGTAGCCATGAAATTAGAAGATGCTTGTTCCTTGGAAGGAAAGATATGACAAACTTAGACAGCGTATTAAAAAGCAGACACATCACTTTGCCAACAAAGGTCAGTAGAATCAAAGATATGGTTTTCCCAGTAGTCACGTTGGATGCAGGAGTTAGACCATAAGGAAGGCTGGATGCTAAAGAACTGAAGCTTTTGAACTGTGGTGTTAGAGAAGACTCTTGATAGTCCCTTGGGCTGCAAGGAGACCCAACCAGTCAAACCTAAAGGAAACCAAGCCTGAATATTCATTGGAAGGACTGATGCTGAAGCTGAGGCTTCAATACTTTGGCCACATGATGTGAAGAGCCAACTCATTAGAAAAGACCCTGATGCTAGGAAAGATTGAGAGGAGGAGGAGAAGGGGGAGGCTGAGGATGGGGTGGTTAGATAACATCACTGACTCAATGGACATGAATTTGAGCAAACTCCGAGAGATAGTGAAGGACAGGGAGGCCTGGCGTGCTGTAGTTCATGAGGTCGCAAAGAGTTGGACAGGACTTAGGACTAAACAATAGCAACAGAGATAAAGTATATGGGAGGATGAGTGTGGGTTGTATGCAAATAGCATACCATATAAAGAACTTGAGCATATTTAGAGTTTGGTATCTGCTGGAGGTGGGGTTCTAGACCCAACTCCCCACAGAAACCGAGGGGCAATTGCACTCATGTTCTCTCTACCAAACCCATCTTTTCCCAGCCAACATGGAGCCTGGGAAGGTCTGGCTGTGCACGGGGAGGCTCTCTGCCCACGCAGCTGACTCCACCTTGCTCACCCCGGGGTGACAGTGCCAGCTGCCACCACAGCTTCCAGTGATGACCTCGGCACTCACTTGGTCACTGGAAGGCTTGGCCCCGGGCTCCCCCAGGTGCTACCTTTTCTAGACCACTAGGACATAGTTCACTCTAGTCACCTCCTGACTCTCCTCTTTGAGGAGGGAGAGGGGAATATTCATTGGAAGGACTGATACTGAAGCTGAAACTCCAATACTCTGGCCACCTGATTCGAAGAGCTGACTGATTGGAAAAGACCCTGATGCTGGGAAAGACTGAAGGCAGGAGGAGAAGGGGACGACAGAGGATGAGACGGTTGGATGGCATCACTGACTCAATGGACATGAGTCTGAGCATGCTCTGGGGGTTGGTGATGGACAGGGAAGGCTGCCATACTGCAGTCCATGCAGTCACAAAGAGTTGGACAAGACTGAATGAATGAACTGAAGTGAACTGAACTAAGGTGAAATGCCTCCCCCATTACTCCGTGGTAAGGAATCTGCCTGCCAATGTAGGAAGCACAAGAGGTGCAGGTTCAGTCCTTGGGTCGGGAAAATCCCCTGGAGGAGGAAATGGCAACCCACTCCAGTATTCCCGCCTGGAAAATTCCACTGAAAGAGGAGCCTGGTGGGCTCACAAAGAGTCAGACAGGATTGAGCATGGACACGGGTGGGAACTTTTAAGATGAAATACTATTGTTCCTGAAAACACCTTTGAAGACACTTGGGTGTGTCACCCCATAATCGTAAGTGAAAAATAAAACTACTCCAATTAAAAACAAATACATCCCCAATTAAGAAGGCTGGGAGGATAAGCAGAGGATCCAAGAAGTCTTGGAAGGCAGGGTTAGTGGTCATCTTTACTTACCTCTTTATACTTTACTGTATTTTCCCAATTTTCTGAGAGCATTTAGTAATTTTAATAACCCAAGTCTAGGCTGTGTGCTAGACTGCAGGGGTCAAGGCCCTGGTCCCTCTAGGGAGGTTGACCCAGAAACACAAGTCACAACTAGGCAGGGGTGCGGGTGGGGGGGGGCAACAACCACAGCCAGAGGGGTGTCAGAAGGAGCCAGAGAGGCGTCTCGCCATGAGGAGAGGCGGCCCCAGAGATGACATCTAGGGAAGGTACAGTAAGTCCCCTATGTATGAATGAGTTCCATTCCCAGTCCAGTTTGCTCATAAGGACAACAAATTCAGCCCAGGTACCCAATGAACACAATCAGCTATATAGTACTGTACTGGGATAGATTTATAATACTTTTCACACAAATAATCTACAAAAGAAACAACCAAAAAATAAAGAAAAAAATGTTAGTATTATAGAACAGTACCTTGAAAAGTACAGTAGTCCAGGACAACAGCTGACATATGGGGGCTAGCATTGAGTGAACAGACAAGAAGAGTTACTGACTGGAGGAGGGAGAGGAGGTGGGAGATTAAAGAGCTGAAGGGTCATCAGCAATAGGAGACAAAGGGCAAGCTGCAGTTTCACTCACGCCTGACGCTGATGGAATGCATGTTTGCATCTTTGAAAGTTCACAGCTTGAAGATTTGTATGTAGGGGGATTACTGTATTAAAGCTGAAGAACTATCCCCCAGGTAGAGAACATGGGTCTTGTGTTTCAGAGAACAAGGGAATAACACACAAGGACCCATGAGGGTGTCCTGGAGAAATGTGATCTAAATAGTTGGCAATAGCTAATGTAGAGGGAGAAGGAGCCCTGGGGTGGGGGAGGGAGGGGCCTTATCTCCACAGATAATCAAGGAAATACAAAGTAAAGGCACTCTGAGATGCTGTTTTGCCCAGAAAATTAGCAGAGAAGAGAAATGACTTACAGCAGGCAGGGGAGCAGCAGCGATCAGTCACTCTGCTGGAGTGGGCAGGACTGGAGTTCTAGAAGGCAATGCGGAGTAGGTGTTTATAGTCTTAGTTTATAGTCTTATACTTATAGTATAGTGTTTATAGTGGTTCCTTCCCACCGCCCAGTAACCCTTCATCCTATACAACTGAATTCTACAGTAGAGTCAGATTTGAGGTGTGGACAGAGACCTATGCACTCAGAGGGTTATGATTTGCCTCATTTTTTCATTCATTTCTTTAGTTGGGGGAGAGGTTCCCAGGTGTTCACTGAGTGACTTTGTTACATCACTGACATTTCTGAATATGTATTCTTCTGTATGCATCAAATATTATATAATCGATGACTTCAAAAGGTAAGTTAAACATGCATGTTACATTTCCCCAGCATCTGGCGTTTCCGGAGCATTCTCATCCTCGACATCTTATTTGACCCTTATGACCTCCGACAGGTCAGGCAGCCTGATTCTGGGAAGTGTGGACAGGTCACTCAGCTTGCAGCCTCCTCCTCTGCTCCTTACTCGGAGAGACTCGTCTGGCCCTGAAAGGTGCAGCCCCTTGTCCCATGGGGTCTCCACCACCATCACTGCTGGTCATAGCAAGGTCACAGGTAATATCAGATGCAGAACCAACCTTCTTATCTGCTAGTCGGGAAGGACATTCATTTTAGAATAAGGCATTAACATGTAGCCATCAGATATTATAGCTTCAGTAAATTTTTTAATAGCATGGATTGATGTCAAATTTGTCCCAAATGAGCCTGTAATTTTTTTTTTCCTCATTTCCTCATAACCCCTAGTATTTGACTAGGGACCCAGCACACACTCAGTCATAGTTATAACTGATATACTGAGAGAGCCCCTTGAAAATGAAGTCTGATTTAAGGAGAATTTAAAAAAACAAACAAGATATGAACTAGAAGAAAAAAAGAATGTAAAATTGATATATTTTACTTTTCTTTCCTTTCCAAGTGTTGCATAAAGTACAACTCTGTCGCAAAATGCTAGCTAACACCACTGAGATAAACTTCTTCAATTGAGGGCTTACTGTGTGCCCGGCACAGCTATCAGGTGGGGGAGGGGAGCACAGTCTGTATCCTCAAGCTGCAGCCCAACATGAAATATCTGTCCAGCTTCCTGATGTTTCCTGTCTCCACCCCGGCTGACTCTACTAGCCTGTCTGGTTGTGATGAATTACTGCATAATCCCACGACCTGAGTGGAAAAGAATTTATTTCCTCTCTGGACCACAGTGTTCTCAATATCCTTCCATTAAACTGCATAACTTGGGTAGCTGTGTAGGGATCTGTATTTCCTTCTTGTCAACTGCCACGCTTATAAGAGTGATAATCATAGATTACAGCCTGCCAGGCTCCTCTGTCCATGGGATTTTCCAGGCAAGAGTCCTGTAGTAGGTAGCCATTACCTTCTCCAGGGGATCTTCCTGAGCCATGGATTGAACCCAGGTTTCCAGTATGGCAGTCAGATTCTCTACCATCTGAGCCACCAGGAAGCTGTACTCGTATAAGAGACACAACCTCAAACAGTTAAAAGAGCTCCTTACACATAGAAACCTACTTGTCTGTGTATTTCCAGAAACTTCTGTCTCTTTCCACCTTTATGGGTATTAGTGGTATTGAATATAAGCATTAAACATCATCTGTTGTTAACAGAGTAGCTTCTGACTGTCACAATTACCTGGCTGAACCATGTTTGGCAGTTTGAGCTTCTCCAGGAAGACACAATTGAAAATGACCAAGATAATCTGGAGTCAAAGCGTCCCCAGAGAACTGCTGATGAACAGAACGTGTTTGTTTCTATATATGAGTAACCGAAGTGTAGTTATTAACAATAATAGTGAACATTTACTATTATTGTTGAGCAACAACAATGTAATTATTAATAATAATAGCTAGTATTTACCAGGTGATTTACTGTGTGCTGGGCACACACTAAGCTCATTATAAACATCTTATTTAGACCTCACACCAACCCTAAAAGGACAGTGAACTACTGCCTCCATTTTATTCAGAAAAAAGCAAACAAAGCTAAGATTTCAAATTTGGGTCTGACTCCTACCCACTAAATGCCGTAGAGACTCTATTAAAAAAAAAAAAAAAAGCAATTGCAGTGCCTGTGTTTTTATATCTATCAGTAGGTACACCTCTAAGTGTGTGTTTGTTTAAATATAGGAGTTCAGTTTTCTTGGGTTCCAAAATCACGGCAGATGGTGACTGTAGCCATGAAATTAAAAGATGCTTGCTCCTTGGAAGAAAAGCTATGACCAGCCTAGACAGCATATTAAAAAGCAGAGACATTACTTTGCCAACAAAGGTCCATCTAGTCAAAGTTATGGTTTTTCCAGTAGTCATGTGTAGATGTAAAGTATGGATGTGAGACCATAAAGAAAGCTTAGCGCTGAAGAATTGATGCTTTTGAACTGTGGTGTTGGAGAAGACTCTTGAGAGTCCCTTGGACTGCAAGGAGATCAAACCAGTCAGTCCTAAAAGAAATCCATCCTGAATGATCATTGGAAGTACTGATGCTGAAGCTGAAACTCCAATACTATGGCTACCTGAAGCGAAGAACTGACTCATTGGAAAAGACTCTGATCCTGGGAAAGATTGAAGATAGGAGGAGAAAGGGACGACAGAGGATGAGTTAGTTGGGTGCCATCACTGACTCGATGGACATGAGTTTGAGCATGCTGCGGGAGTTGGTGATGGACAGGAAAGCCTCTGCAGCCATGGGGCTGCAAAGAGTCAGACAAGACTGAGCGACTGAACTGAACTGAACTGAGGAGTTCAATTCCCAAGAATACAAGTATTTTAATAAACAACCTTCCATTTCCACAGTGAAGATGGGCCTGAATTCATTATGTTGAAAAGTTTGTGGTTTTTATCTGAGCAGTTTGTAAACAAACAGGGAACCAACCCTATTTGCACCAGTCCTCTGGGACTTTTCTCCGCCGCCCACGGTCCCTGGTGGCTCAGTCGGTAAGAAATCGGCCCACAGCGTGGGAGACTTGGGTTTGATCCCTGGGTTGGGAAGATCCCCTGGAGAAGGAAATAGCAACCCAGTGCAGTATTCTTGCCCGGAGGGTCCCTTGAACAGAGGAGCCTGGCGGACTGCAGTCCACGAGGTCGCAAAGTCCGACACTACAGAGCGGCCTCGCAGAGCACTGCACTCTCAAGTAGGGAAGGGCCTCGACTCAGCCAGTCGCCATGGCAACTGCCTGGCAGCCCGACCCCGGTAGGAGGCGAGTCAGAAAGGTGTGGAAGATTGGAAGCGGACCCCCAGGAGGCCTCCAGGGCACTTTCCTCCCCCCAGGGTAGTCCCACCCTATAAGCACAAGGCACCTTTCTCAGCTCCTCAGCGCCGAACCTTCGACTGGGTTTCTATCACTCCTTTTCGCTGGGGGTAGGGAAGGTAGAGAGAGGAGGGGCACTCATTTATACTAAAGAAAAGCAAAAAGATAACTTCTGCCTGGGGGAACGGAGCTCAGAGAAACCGTGGTCCTGGCCTTCTCCACTCACCCGAGGCCCCGCCGCCGCCGCCGCCGAGCCCCTCCCTTCTCCCTCGGAGGCCTTATCTGCGCACGGATGGGGTGGGGGCGGGGTGGAGGGGGGAAGGGGAGAGGACGGGAACCCTCTCCCGGGGGGTGATGGGAGGGGCCGGTTGGCTGGGGGATTATGGAAGTACCTCCAGGGCCAGGGGAGGAAGTAGAAGAGGACTTCTTCCCTTTTCCTGGGAAGAAACTCCTAGAGATGGTCTTGCTGTGTGAGCGCTCTGCAGGCCTCCAGAGTTGGAAAGCTCTGCTTCTGTGATCACCAAATGCTTGCTTGTCACCTAGGGGTGAAGGGTCACAGAGGCTGGGGCTGCCTGGGGTCCCATGGACCTAATGAGGCCTTTTCTGGTCTCTCCTAGGGAGAGAGTGGGTGGGGCTCTCAACCTGACCTGAGCGACAGCAACTTCTTTCTGGAAGCCATCTCTGGGCTAGTTGCTGCTGCAGGAAGCTGTGGGGCCAGTCCTGAAGTTTACCTCACTTTACCTTATTTGGACAACTGCTAAACCTGCAGGGTAATGAAATTACTATAGATTGACTGAAAGATATTTTTGAGGGATGCTGGTGATTTAGTCAGTAAGTCATGTCTGACTCTTGTTAACCCATGGGCTGTAGTCCCCCAAGCTCCTCTGTCCTTGGGATTCTCCAGACAATACTGGAGAGTGTTGCCTTTTCCTTCTCCAGGGGGTCTACCCAACCCAGGGATCAAACCTGGGTCTCCTGCGTTGCAGGCAAATTCTTTACCAACAGAGCCACAAGGGACTTCGGGGGGCAGGGGGGACTCTGACTTATTTGCTTAAGGCATAAATCAAATTGTAAGTTTTAGGATCTAATAACTCAATGGCTAGACATCCAGCTGCTTATGGTGTGAGCCAGAGCAGGGTGTGTTTAAACCACTTTCAGGCTTTTTTAATCAAAGGATCGTTGAGCCAGTGGTTCTCCACTTGGTAGATGGTTAAGGTCACTTCCAGAAAACCATAGTTATTCCTTTAAATCAGAGATCTGGGGGGAGGGCAGTAGAGTATAGTGATTAACAGTAATAGCTTGAGTCAGATGGCATGGTTTGAATCCCACTGGCTGTGTGATTTTGAGCAATGTCTTTTACCTCTCTGTGGCTTCTTTTCCTTAGCTGTACAAGGGGGAAATGACAGTGATTATTTAATAAGACAATTCCTATAAAATTCTTCAAACACTGCCAGCACAGTCAGAACATTATTACTTCCTGGCATTGTGAGAGAAAATTTGAATTTCTGACATTTTTTTTTATGTGCGGAAAAGTTAACATCTAGTTGCATATTCTTGATTGTATTTCCATTTCATTCCAGATTTCTAATATTTAAAATGTTTTGATGTTTTATTATAGAAAGACATGGTCAACTGAATTAAATGTGGCATCTGTCAAATATAAAGAAGAAAATCACAATCATCGGTCCTTCCGAAGTCCCCACTTTTTCCCACAAGAAATGTTGTTCATTTGGGGTGTTTACAATGTTTTTAACTTTGCAGCTAGCAAACAATATAATTGTAGGGTCTTGCGCATTAATTTGCCTGTACATTGTTTTGTTTTTCTAAGAGTGATGGATTTGGGTCTGAGATGTGGTTAAGACTGCAACTTTCCATTATGCAGCTGTTTCAGAGGGAAAGGTCTGTGTGTTCTGGAAGACCTGGGGATTATTTGTATATCTGCTTTATGGGTTTGGGCTCTGTAATGCTGCCAGTTAGATGAAACTCTGTGTTTCCTCACTCACTGCTTCCTGCCCCAGCAACATCCCACAACATGCCTTTAGGGGGAGGTGGGTATGAGAACTTTCTATTAATGATGTGTGATACTTTTGTAATATCTTTATTGATAGCATTATATAGCTATCATAATAAGTAATGTGCTAATAAAGTGTCATCTTTGATCCCCAGGGCAGCTGTTTGAGTTGGGAAGGGTTTATTCCCCTCAGTTAACAGGATAGGGATGTGAGAGTTCGACCATAAAGGCTTTATGACCCATAAAGAAGGGTCAAAGAATTGATACTTTTGAACTGTGGTGCTGAAGAAGACTCTTGAAAGTCCCTTGGACAGCAATGAGATCAAATCAGTCAATCCTAAAGGAAATCAACCCTAATGTTCACTGGAAGGACTGATGCTGAAGCTGAAGCTCCAACACTTTGGCCACCTGATATGAAGAGCCAACTCATTGGAAAAGACCCTGATGCTGGGAAAGATTGGGGGCAAGAGGAGAAGGGGGTAACAGAAGATGAGATGGTTGGATGGCATCAGTGACTCAATGGATATGAGTTTGAGCAAATTCTGAGAGATAGTGAAGGACAGGGAAGCCTGGTGTGCTGCAGTTCATGGGGTCACAAAGAGTTGGACATACCTTAGCAACTGAACAAGAATAGCAGGATAGGAAACTGAGGCTCAGAGGACCGGTGAATTCCCTGAGGTCACCAAAGCTAATAGGCTGTGGGATCCCAGACTTTAAAGTTGGGCATTTTGGCTCTAGGTGAGTAATATTTCCACTAAATGAAGATGACTCTAAGACCTGTTTTCCCTCCATTGGAGAGGGCACTGGCGACCCACTCCGGTTCTCTTGCCTGGAAAATCCCATGGACGGAGGAGCCTGGTGGGCTGCAGTCCCTGGGGTTGCTGGGAGTTGGACACGACTGAGTGACTTCACTTTCACTTTTCACTTTCATGCACTGGAGAAGGAAATGGCAACCCACTCCAATGTTCTTGCCTGGAGAATCCCAGGGACAGGGGTGCCTGGTGGGATGCCGTCTATGGGGTTGCACAGAGTCGGACATGACTGACGCGACTTAGCAGCAGCATCAGCAGCAGCAGATCAATTTTTTAAAGTATTAGATTTAAATAATTAAAAATTGGGAATATTATTATTATAGAAGGTATTAAACCTTAAAAGCCACTAAGAATACCATGCAATATTTAGATTTAAGATAAAACACAGTTATTTGTATAATTTGCAAAAACACATTAAGAATTAGATATACAAATGTACAGTGGCCAAGCCATAATTAAAAACTGAAGTTTGATCCACAACTGGCAGCAGCAAGCCCAGGAAACCAACCCACTATCTACAGTAACCCTCCCAGGAAACCACCCTACTCTAGGCCAGACCCACAGGAACTCAGTCCTTTTCTAACTGATCCAGAAGCAAACAAGAACCCCTTTAACAATAGGCTCCAAATGGGGCTTCCCAGGTGACTCAGTGGTAAAGAATATGCCTGCCAATGCAGGAGACACAGGAGACGATCTCTGGGTAGAGAAGACCCCCTGGAGGAAGAAATGGAAAACCACTCCAGTATTCTTGCCTGGAGAATCCCATAGACAGAGGATCCTGGCGGGCTACAGTCCACGGGGTCACAAAGAGTCAGACACGACTGAGCACACACGCACCGCCAAATGGCCAGGACATGATTAATAGCTGAGAGTTTACCTAATTTTTGCCCCCATTTCCAGCTTAGGGCCAATCAGAGAAAGCTGAATTTCTACCCTCACCAATCACATAGGATGCCTGGGTTCTCCTGAGCCCTCCAGCAGCTTCCCCATACTCTCATTCTTACCTTTTTTCCTATATAAAATTTTCCCACTTCTCTGCCTGCTTCTTAGTCTCTTTCAAAATATAAGTGATCATGACTGACCGTCTTACTAGAGCAAGCCCCAAATAAAAGTCTTTGCTTGCTCTCACTGGGTGGTCTTTGTTTATTTCCACATGCAAAATAGAGATGCTTTCAAGTATACCTGATAAAGGAAGAACATATTTGCATCTCACCAGGGGAATCTAAAGGCTCACGTGGACTGGATTTCCCTGGCTTGGTTGATCATCCACTGTGTGCAAAACACTTTTCTAGGTGCTGTGGGGAGGCAGAGATGAAGGCAGTGTGGCTCCTGAGTGTCTAATAATCAGAAAACCACCTGGATGACTGTGACGTGAGACAGAGCTTGTCCTGCGTGTATGATAAAGATGGCTCAAGGTACAATGGGAATTAACAGAAAGACAGTGAGAACAACTCACTTGAAGGATCAGAAGAAGCTGCAGGTGGAAGGTGTCCAATATATAGAGTAAAAAGTTAAAAATACAGAGAAAATATGGTTAATACATACTAATAAAAACTCACTACTTTAAATTTTGCATATTGTCACGCTCAGACCTTTAAACTAGATAGACAGATGGATAGATAGATAATAGACAGATGATACAGAGAGGTGAAGTCCTTTCCTCTTTCTCCAACCCTGCCCCCCTCTTCCTCCCCGGGGGCATCCTTATCATGAATTTGGAGCATTTTCTGGAAGTGGTTCCTTAGCCAGTCTTTGAAGAATGGCTCTGGCTATAGGCAAGGCCATCAGAAGGAAGACTTCCAGGGGAAGCATCTGGCACAGGCAAAGGCACAGAGGAGGGGACGTGAAGGATGTACTGGGGACAGTGCTCACGGTTTGCTTTATTTATTTATTTATTATTTTTTTTTTTCACGGTTTGCTTTATCTGAATCATGTAACAAGTATAGGAAGGTGTTGATGGACCAG
Source organism: Ovis aries (assembly GCF_016772045.2). Taxonomy (NCBI): domain Eukaryota; kingdom Metazoa; phylum Chordata; class Mammalia; order Artiodactyla; family Bovidae; genus Ovis; species Ovis aries. The sequence goes on along the minus strand of NC_056054.1, from coordinate 263,456,619 downwards.
AAGGCTGAGAGGATGACTTGGGATTTGAATATGGAGATAGTGAATACAGCGGTCTGCATGCAGTCTGGTCTGCATGTGGGTTTCCGAGTAGAGGAGGAGGGTGAAGTGGTTAAGAGTGCCTAAGTCTGGAGACAAACAGGCTGAACCAGAGCCTATTGCCAGAGTTAACAAGGGGAGGAAGAAGGCCTGGATCAGGGTGGTGACAAGAGGAACTGGGAAGGAGATCATGAGGGGTCTTGGGCAGACCGAGTGTCAGATAACTGGAGGGAAGCTTAAGAGAGGCCCATTTAAGAGTGGGAATGAGTGTGAATGTGCGTGCGTGTGTGTGAGGGAGCAAGCTCCACTGGGAACTCCCAGGAGACTGGTCTCACATCTGGGATGGAGGAGGGCTGTCAAACCTGACTGGCATCAGGGTAGACTTGTATCTGCTAATGAGTTGGAGCTGACTCCTTGAGTCAGGAGAAGATGCTTACAAACACAAGAAAAGATAGCAAAGAATGCATCTCTGTGGACCGCCAACATGGAAGGGTCGGAAGAGCCCAGAAAGGTAATGAGGGGCAGGCAGGGCCTATGGAGAGACCCAAGGAACCAAGGGCCAGGGCTGAGAAGAGTCAGTGTCCACCTCTAGGAGGGGCAAGGCCCTTTCCAGAGCTGGCCTTATGAGCTTCCTCCACCCCTTCTAGTTTCAGCATCACCCAGCCGCTGGTTAAAGGGGGTGTCCTGGTAAGAGAGCAGGTGGGTACCCATTACGCCTCAGGCCCCGCCCCCCCTCCTCCTTGGGTGACGATTGGCCGAGGCTCTCCTTACGTTGTTATGACAGCACCTGAAGGCAGGCATTGGCTCCTTCCCAAGCTGTCCGGTCCCAGGCCCCACCCCTCTCTCTTCCGGGAAGGCAACCGGCGGTTGGCGGTTGCGTCCCATTGCTATGACAGCACCCGAACCTTAACGGTTACTCCTCCCCTGCCTCCCAGCTTCTCGGCCAGGGCTGGGAGGGAGAGAGCCTGGCCGTGTCTCCATGGCGACGACGGACGCGGTGGTGCAGGCAGCTGGTACCTACCGACTAGAAAGGCGCAGGCGGCAGCGGGCATCCAGACTGGGGCGAAGCCATGTCGGACCTGGGCTCGGAGGAGTTGGAAGAGGAGGGAGAGAATGATCTTGGGGTGAGAGTTCCGGGTAAGGGAGGAGCTCCCAGGGTTGCGTGGACCCTTGGAAACAGGGTTCAGAGAGTGGGGCGGCCTGGAGGCCCGCCACAGTCCCTCCGGGAGGCCCAGCCAAGGACAAGGACCATGCTGGCCACAGCGGGCGCTGCGTCCTGTAAGTTGGCTCTGAAAGGTGAAACGTTATGACGTCTGCTTACCACATCCCTTCTCGCTCCCTCCTCCACCATTCCTCCTCCCGTTAAAGGCAAAGATTTCCAAATAGAAGGCTTTGAAAGCGTCCTGCTGTTACCCTCCATGGAGGCAGTTTCCTTGAATGGCTGGTCATCCCAAGCTGGACTCTTCCGACCCTTCCACTATGCCCTCTTCTCCTTCTGCCCTCAATCTTTCCCATCATCAAGGACTTTTCCAATGCTGTTCACATCAGATGACCAAAATCCTGAAGTTTCAACTTCAGCATCAGTCCTTCCAATGAATATTCAGGATTGATTTCCCTTAAGATTGACTGGTTTGATCTTCTTGTTGTCCAAGGGACTGAGAAAGGTGCCAACCTTGCGGCTCGTTTTGGGTATAATTAGGAGTCTCTGGGGAAGGAAGGGGAGTCTTTTATACATTTTGATTTAGACTAACCCTGAAACAAATTTGTAAGGTTATAAAAGTTTGCCTTATATTCTGAGCATGAATTTCTGAGCCAAACAGTGCTAGGAAAGCACAAAAACTGCAAAAACGTTTTTTTCCTGAAGCCCTTGATTTAATGTATCTGCTGCTGCTGCTGCTGCTAAGTCACTTCAGTTGTGTCTGACTCTGTGTGACCCCATGGATGGCAGCTCCCCCGCCCCTGGGATTCTCCAGGCAAGAGCACTGGAGTGGGTTGCCATTTCCTTCTCCAATGCATGAAAGTGAAAAGTGAAAGTGAAGTCGCTCAGTTGTGTCTGACCCTCCGCGACCCCATGGACTGCAGCCTACCAGGCTCCTCCGTCCATGGGATTTTCCAGGCAAGAGTACTGGAGCGGGATGCCAATGTGTCTGAATTTGTGCTAATGTCTATCCAGATCCAAGTCCAGGTCAGATCATGCTCTGTGCCCTTGCCATTTCATTGTTTATTATTTACATGCTGCTGTTGCTGCTGTCGCTTCAGTCGTGTCCGACTTTGTGTGACCCCATAGACAGCAGCCCACCAGGCTTCTCTGTCCCTGGGATTCTCCAGGCAAGAACACTGGAGTGGGTTGCCATTTCCTTCTCCAATACACCCATGTAATTAGGTGCTTGAGAAACATGTCTTTTATGAAGGATAGAGACAATAGGGAAATGAGACACTAGTATTGTTTTTTATTGATTTACTTTAAAGATGTGTGTGTGTGTGTATGTGTGTGTTACTTGCTCAATTGTGTCCAATTCTTTGCAACCTCATGGACTATAGCTCTCCAGGTTCCTTTGTCCATGGAATTCTCCAGGCAAGAATACTGGAGTGGGTTGCTATTCTCTTCTCCAGAGCATCTTCCCAACTCAGGGGTCGAACCCAGGTCTCCTGCATTGCAGGCAGATTCTTTACCATCTGAGTCACCAGGGAAGCCCACTATAAAGGTAGATATGTAATTATTTTCCTATTGGGTTATGAGTGTTTGAACTTTAAGTCTCTTGAGTTTAAAAATAAGTTAAACTGAATTGAGTTTGGAAACTCAAGCTGACCATTGAGCCTGGTTCATTCCTCAGCTCCCCCTGTTCCTCTCCTGACATCAGAGCTTTCCTCAAGGTCAAAGCTGTCTTCAGGCCATGGACACCCAGGGATGATTTGTATTTTAAATTATGGATTATTGGAGGAAGGTGGGTTCAGGACCTGCTCCACCTGCAAATGCTATTAATACTTCCAACATGTCCTTGTAAAGGACACAACTTGGACTATCTTGCATTTTCCCCCAAGTGGTTGGTTTTGTTTACAGTGTAAAGGATTATCATAATAAAGTGGAGGGAAAGAGTGAAAGTCCGCCATGAACAGGTACCAGCTGTGTGAGCTTGGACTGATGCTCCGTGTCACCCAGGCCTGGAGCCTACCTCACCTGTAAGACAAGGTCAAGGGTTGGGAGAATTCAGTGGAATGCTGTTGAATTTATGAAATGCTTAGCACATGGTTAATGCTTAATAAAGAGTAGCTGTGATTATCTTCTGTCCAGGAGTATGAAGGGGAACGGAATGAGGCAGGTGAACGGCACGGACACGGAAAAGCGAGACTGCCCAATGGGGACGTATATGAAGGGAGCTATGAGCATGGTAAAAGACATGGCCAGGTCAGAATCGGTGACTTGAATGGGTGGTTTTCCCGATTTAATGCTCTATTAGCAATCATTAAATTCAGGAGTGATATAAATTATATCATCACTGTGTTTCAGGGGATCTACAAATTTAAAAATGGTGCTCGGTACGTCGGAGAATATGTTAGAAACAAAAAGCACGGCCAAGGCACGTTCATCTACCCAGATGGATCGAGATATGAAGGTGAAGTGTTACCACGAAGCAAACCTTCTTGCTGGGGGGGTAGGGAAGCTGTGGGGTGAGGGTAGACCCGGGGTAGTAGGGTGGACCCAGACTGTTGGTGCTTGGTGGTTTTCTTCTCCTTGGAGTTGTTTTTTTAGATGATGATTCTTTCCCTGAGGGCTTCTGCTCTGGGAGGTGTTCTTACTCTGCCGTAGCTGTAACCTCTGTGTTACATGGCAGAGTTACGTCTCAGGAAGATTCTTGCCCCCTAACATGAACCTCACTGTTGCTCCCCCCACCACTGTCACCTGCGTGATGACAAGTGAAAAGTGAAAGTGAAGTCACTCAGTTGCGTCCAACTTTTTGCGACTCCATGGACTGTAGCCTACCAGGCTCCTCCGTCCGTGGGATTTTCCAGGCAAGGGTACTGGAGTGGGTTGCCACTTCCTTCTCCAGGGGATCTTCCCCATCCAGGGGTTGAAACCGGGTCTCCCACATTGTAGGCAGACTCTTTACTGTCTGAGCCACCAGGGAAGTCAGTCCCAACAACAGATGAAAGCAGTTCTGACAGGCAGGGGTGGGTGGTGAGCTTTACAAACCATGTGCAAAGGTTAGACTCTGGACTGCTTTTCTGGGCAGAAATTGTCTAGTTTTCATCAGATTTCTAAAAAGGTCTGTGAGCCCAACCCTGGAGCTGGGGTGACAATAGGTGTGACCTTATTCAGGGACCTCATTCCGCCTTGTTTCTGCCTCCTTCTCTTCAGTGTGAGGACCAGATGGATTCACACAGGTGAGATGCTCAGAACCAGGGCTAACCGATGGTACTTGTTCAGTAAATGCAGGCGAGGGACAATGGGGGCAGGCTGGAGCAGCCTGCCTGCTGGCCACGTGAAACCAGAGCCGAGGCTGCCTCGGGACTTCTGCTGGAACCCGAGACCATAGTGGAGAGTGTCACTGATCTTCCTACTAGAGATGGGATTTCTCTTTTGTTTTGTTTCATGAATCTTAGAAAACAGGCTCCAGACATAGCTCCGTCTGCTTTTTAAATCAGCTCAAAGCAATTTAATTTAGGATTTAATTCCATTCTTTCAAATCCTTACGAGCCTAGTCTCATTGGGGTCATTTTGATTTCAGTGTCGATGTTAATCTAATTTGAACAACATTTCTATTTGTATATGTTATTACATATGACAAGATATGTGTTCTGCATGATAAAATACGTGCATATGTGGAGATATGTATGTGCATACACACACGTCTGTGTGGTCCCTCCAGGGGAGTGGGCAGATGACCTTCGGCACGGCCACGGCGTGTATTACTACGTCAACAACGACACCTACACTGGAGAATGGTTCGCCCACCAAAGGTTCGATCCCCTCCTCGGACCCACAGCTTGGTTCATGTCGTGAGCACACGACCGTGACTAAGCAACAGAATCATGACCGGAGCCCACTGGGCAGCGTGGCCCTGCAGTTCATAGCTTTAGGGAGAGCCTGTGGGCAATGCCCTGCTGGTCAGGTGCGTTCCCTGGGAAACAGGCCCAAGGGCCCCAGGCCATGGAGGGCACAGGACAACCTGCTAGGGCTGAACCACAGCTCCTGGGAGCCCTGGCCCTTGCCTGAGCCAACCAGCTGATGGGCAGGAGGTTGCTGCTGCCCAGCAGGGGTGCCCAGCCATGCCTGGACTGTGAGCAGGATGTGTTTTGAATGAGCCCAGATATAGAAGCCATTTTGCTTGTGAGCCACATCAGCCTAAGCCCCCCTGGATTTAAATTTCTGTCTCATAAACCTCGAAGGGTTTTCACTGCAGCAGAACCAAGTGTGTTGTGCTCTTCGTCTTCACCAGGCATGGGCAGGGTACCTACTTCTATGCAGAGACGGGCAGCAAGTACGTGGGTGCCTGGGTGAATGGCCAACAGGAGGGCGCAGCTGAGCTGATCCACCTGAACCACAGGTACCAGGGCAAGTTCTTGAACAAAAACGTAAGTCAATGGGCAGTGACATTTGCCACCCCCGTGCAAAGCAGCAGCCTCCGTGCCCCACCCCCCGCCCTGCTTGTGACTGTGTGTGAGCAGGAAAGAGGACAAACCCAGGCAAACCCTACACTCACTCCAGACAGGGAGACAGAGCTGAGCCTCTCTGCTATCCACACAGGACAGCGTGGGCATGGGGGAGGCTTGGCTGGTCTCTGCGTCTCAGTAACATTCACACAGCCTCCCAGCAGTGGGAATCCTTATAGCATTGGGGCATGTTGACCTTGGTCTCATAAGTAAATTGGATGTGAAATACCTACTTGTTCAAATGACTGAGCAGTTGGGCATGTGATGTTTTGACTTTCTTTCTCCTGAGAGGCCCGCAGCCTGAGCCTGGGAAGGAAGACCCCATGAGTTCCTTCCTTGAGCTCTGCACCAGCCCACACACTCCAGGCTGCAGTGGGATTGGAGGGCTGCTCCTGGCCTTGGGCCTGGAGGTTTCCAGTTCACAGTACCCATGATGGATCATCTCTGTTTGGAGGATTCTGTGACCTTGCTTGTCTTACTTCCCGAGCCCTCGTGGGATACAGAGAAACCCTGAATCATTTGGAACCTACCTACCACCCTGCATTTGCTGTAGCTTTGATCAGGGGTTGAACAGACACTTTCCACAAAAAAGAGAGTTTTTGGAGCAAATGAAAGGTGTTAGATGTTGACATAGGGAACATCCAACTGATTTAATAAAGTTGCCCCAGATTCCAGTTTTCATTCCCATATAATTCACGCCCCTATTACAGATTCTACTTGTAGTCTCTGTAGCGCAGGCAGCTTTTCCTCAAATCTATACATTAAACATGTTTGCTATTTTAGTCATTCAGTCGTGTCTGACCTTTGTGATCCCATGGACTATAGCCTGCCAGGCTCCCCTGTCCATGGAATTTCCCAGGCAGCAATACTAGAGTGGGTTGCCATTTCCTTCTCCACCAAATATGTCATTTTTGCAAAATTCTCCTGGGATATTTCTTTGGCACAGGGAGATGGGTGGAGGAAAGAGAACTTAACACAAGTTGGTTGGGAGGAATCAGTGAATATGGTGAACCTAAACCAACTTTAGGAATGAGAATGAAAGTGAGACTTTGTTCTGCCAGTTAGTAAAAGATTCAGAGTTGCACAGGTAACACACCAGGATGTTCCACTTGTAAAACACTCTGCCCCTGGACTCCTCCCCACCCACCTCAAGCAGCCAGGAGGTACAGATTTACACAGACAGCTCATACAGAAGTACAGTGTGGGGATTTTAACTACACAAATAGGACCAATCTGTTCAGTTCAGTTCAGTTCAGTCGTTCAGTCGCTCAGTCGTGTCCGACTCTTTGCAACCCCATGAATCGCAGCACGCCAGGCCTCCCTGTCCATCACCAACTCCCGGAGTCCACTCAGACTTGCATCCATCAAGTCAGTGATGCCATCCAGCTATCTCATCCTCTGTCGTCCCCTTCTCCAGCCCCCAACCCCTCCCAGCATCAAAGTCTTTTCCAATGAGTCAACTCTTCGCATGAGGTGGCCGAAGTACTGGAGTTTCAGCGTTAGCATCATTCCTTCCAAAGAAATCCCAGGGCTGATCTCCTTCAGAATGGACTGGTTGGATCTCCTTGCAGTTCAAGGGACTCTCAAGAGTCTTCTCCAACACCACAGTTCAAAAGCATCAATTCTTCGGCACTCAGCCTTCTTCACAGTCCAACTCTCACATCCATACATGACTACTGGAAAAACTATAGCCTTGACTAGGTGGACCTTAGTTGGCATAGTAATGTCTCTGCTTTTGAATATGCTGTCTAGGTTGGTCATAACTTTTCTTCCAAGGAGTAAGCGTCTTTTAATTTCATGGCTGCAATCACCATCTGCAGTGATTTTGGAGCCCCAAAAAATAAAGTCTGACACTGTTTCCACTGTTTCCCCATCCATTTCCCATGGAGTGATGGGACCGGATGCCATGATCTTTGTTTTCTGAATGTTGAGCTTTAAGCCAACTTTTTCACTCTCCTCTTTCACTTTCATCAAGAGGCTTTTTAGTTCCTCTTCACTTTCTGCCATAAGGGTGGTGTCATCTGCGTATCTGAGGTTATTGATATTTCTTCCAGCAATCTTGATTCCAGCTTGTGTTTCTTCCAGCCCAGTGTTTCTCATGATGTACTCTGCATAGAAGTTAAATAAGCTGGGTGACAATATACAGCCTTGACATACTCCTTTTCCTATTTGGAACCAATCTGTTGTTCCATGTCCAGTTCTAACTGTTGCTTCCTGGCCTGCATACAGATTTCTCAAGAGGCAGGTCAGGTGGTCTGATATTCCCATCTCTTTCAGGATTTCAGGACACAAAAATATACCCAGAGAAACATCTTCTATCTTTGTGAACATTTGTAAGTTTTTATGTTGGTTAGCTACTGGAATTGGGGAATCTACAAGTATTGATATTTTTTTTTTCTTATAGATGCTGGTGATTTATTGATGATTAGATGCAGTAAATGTTGTATATAACTTAGTTTCATTCTCCTTTAATAATATTGCATCATTTTTTGAGTAATTACTATGTGCCAGGCACTGTTCTAAGTATTTTACACGTATTAACTCATATAATTTAAAATAAAAGTGTACCCATTTACGTATGAGGATACAAAAAACAAAGACAGGTTAAACTGAGGCATCCAAAGTTGTTCTGTTATGTGATGGAGCTAGGATTCAAATGCCAGCAGTCTACTGTTGGAGCCTATGTTCCTAGATTTGATATTTTTTTCAAACTGTTGATGTTTTAAATGATGCCAGATACTGCCAATTGTCCTGAAAAGCTGAGCCAGTTTATACTCTGATCAACAGAATATGGGAGTCTCTTCATCACATTTTCTCACCAACACTGGATTTCATTAGTCTTTAATTTTTTTTTAAACCTAATTGGGTAAAAAATGTTATCTCATAGTTTTAGTGTGCAGTTCACTGGTTACTGGTGAGGCCCAGCATCTTCAAATACTTCTCCTGCTAGTTTGACTTTCTTCCTTCAGAGACTTACCTGTTCACATGCTTGCTGGGAAGTTGTGAAATATAGTATAAAGCTTCAATAACGAAGACAGTGTGCTGCTAGGTTAGAGATATACGTAGTTAGTGACTTAGGTCCCAGAGTAGACAGATTCAAGCATATACAATAATTTAGCACTTGAAACGATGTCATTTCCAGTTGAAAGAAATGGTGGGGAGAAATCAAGAAATGGTGCTGGGACAGCTTGATAACAATTTGGGAGAAAAATAAAACCAGAATTTGTCCTTCAGCATTTAGGTGAAGATACTGGGTTGGCCAAAAATTTCATTTGGGGTTTTCCATATGATGTCATGGAAAATCCAAGCACATGTTTTGGCCAACCATACTTGCTAGAAGAAATAAATATTTAAATGTAAACAGAAAATCACAGACAGAAAAATAAGCATTTTTTTTTCTTTTTTGAGAAAGATGGACTTTCTAAACAGAAATATAAAGGAAAAACCAAAAGATCCCACTTGACAAACATAATCCCATACAGATTAGAAAACACCATAAAGAAAATTTAAAACCTAAAGGACAAATGGGGTTGGGATATTTGTAACATGTAATATGTAAACCACTTATGTCAGTCAACATGATTTAAATTTCAAAAATGTTGAAAAAAATTAAGCCTTACTAATAATGTAAAAGATGTGACTTAAAATGCTGAGATCCTATTTTTTTTTACATATAAGAATGTAAAGATACAACAAATGTTAATGCCCAGGAAAAAATAGGGGTTTGAAGACAAAGGGATCTTAAATGCTGTTGTGGGAGTAAAAGTTACTAGAGGCTTATTCTGATAAAATCTATCTATCAGATTATCTACCTATCTACCTATACATACTTTTGTCCAGAAATTCAATTTCTATAAACTTACTTTGAGGAAATTATCAAGACTGTACCTAAAGATTTAGCTCAGAATATGTTTACATAGTGTTTTTTGTCAAAGTATCAGCATAACAAATATTAACAACAGTGAGTAAAATAGATGATGATTCCTTGATGAAATAGCATACCACGCTGACTACTGATGTTATGGAAGAGTATCTCTAAATATGTTCATACTCTTAGTTCAGTTCAGTCACTCAGTCGTGTCTGACTCTGTGACCCCATGGACTGCAGCATGCCAGGCTTCCCTGTCCATCACCAGCTCCTGGAACTTGCTCAAACTCATGTCCATTGAGTCGGTGATGCCATCCAACCATCTCATCCTCTGTTGGCCCCTCCTCCTCATGCCTTCAACCTTTCCCAGCGTTTGGGTCTTTTCCAGTGAGTCAGTTCTTCGCACCAGGTAGCCAAATTATTGGAGCTTTAGCTTCGGCATCAGTCCTTCCAATGAATATTTAGGACGAATTTCCTTTAGGATTGCCTGGTCTAATCTCCTCGCTGTCCAAGGGATTCTCAAGAGTCTTCTCCAGTACCACAGTTCAAAAGCATCAATTCTTCAGGGCTCAGCTCTCTTTATTGTCCAACTTTCACATCCATACATGACTACTGGGAAAACCATAGTTTTGACTAGATGGACCTTTGTTGGCAAAGTAATGTCTCTGCTTTTTAAATCAACTATATTTCCATAAATATTTAAAAATTATTTATTAGTAGTCCTTTTCTAGCTAGTTTGACTGTGGGTGTTGACTAAGTAAAATTTCTGTTATAAATACTTTTGTCAAGAAATAAAATGTAGTTTTTTTTTTTTTTAAACAAGTGTAGGAGGACCTACACTTTGCATTCCATTAGCTGTTCGTTTACAAAGCCATCTTTAATTTGTATTGGATTTCCCCCGGTTCCATGATATTGGGTAGAGTTTATGAAGGTCACATTTATACTTTATGTGCTTTGTGTGCACATTTACACACTTTGTACTTTCCGCCGGGTGTTGACACTCGAGAATGAAGTTGGTTTCTCTTTGCTCATAGCCTGTTGGCCCTGGAAAGTACGTGTTTGATATTGGATGTGAACAGCACGGGGAGTATCGCTTGACTGACGTGGTAAGTTGCAGAGTCTGTGTCTTTTTCTACATTCACAGGCAAATAAACTGTTCGATGAGGCTGACCCTGTAGATCTGTGTTGGGATCAATTGCCCTGAGGCAGTATAGGAAACGGAGTTGGGCAGAAGGGAAAGTTGGGTTGTGATGGGACCCTGTGGGAGCTCTGAAGTGGGATAACCCTTCAAAATGTCCTGAACAGGGCTTCCCTGGTGGCCCAGTGGTAAAGAATCTGCCTGCCAGTATGGGAGACAAGGGTTCCATCCCTGATATGGGAAGATTCCACAAGCCCCAGAGCAACTAAGCCCATGCACCCCAACTATTGAGCCTTTGCTCCCAAATGTGGGAGCCACAACTCGGGCCACCTGCATGCCCTAGAGCTGGTGCTCTGCAACAAGAGAAGTGTCCACGGGGAGAAGCCTGTGCACCCCAAGGAAGAGTAGCCCCCACTCACCGCAACTAGAGAAAGAGCAGCAATGAGGACCCAGCACAGCCAAAAATAACTAAAATAATTTCTAAAAATGTTCTGAAGAGAGGCCAGGTACCTTAGACTCCCATGTAGGCCAGTCAATGGCTGTGGGCTGCCCATGAACGGGGTGGGCATGAAACCTGGGCTGTGCGGCTTCCTTTGGCCAAGGGCAGTTCGTGGGAGGACTTTGCTATGAGTGACTGGCCACCCACCCTCCAGCAGCTGGAAGAAGGAGGGCCTGAATCATGAGGGGAGAGCACGTGAGCACCTACGAGTGATGAGACAGCAGACATCCCCTAGACGGTAGTTCTGCAGTGCAGTCCCTGGGCCTGCAGCTTTGGCAACACCTGGCAGTCTGTTCCATGTTCAGGTTACTGGACCTCACCCCAGACCTCCTGAATCAGAAACCCTGGGGCTGGCCAGCGATCTGTACATTAACAGCCTCTCAGGGGATTGTGGTACAACTGAAGTCTGAGCGCCACTGTCCTAGAGTCCTGGTGTCACCCTTCCTGGGGGACAAATCTCAGAAATTTTTAAACCAAGGAGTGCAGTTAATTTCTGAGTGACTCAGTGGAAGTATTAGGCAGGGATCTGTCACTCTGTGTGTTAGATATTATCATGTTTGTGACAGTGAAGTTTTCCATATTTATAGGACTGATGTTCAAACCTTTGGAATTTTGTGATGGGTACAAATCTGAGAAGTAGACCAATATGCTTGGCAACACTGACATATGTGGCTGTTAACCACTGTTGGAATTATACATTATGATGGTGAGGGACAGGGAGGCCTGGCGTGGTACGGTCCATAGGGTTGCGAAGAGTTGGACATGATTTGGCAACTGAACTACAACCTATAAACTATTCCACATTTAGAACTCATGGACTTTGTTTACTTTGACTGTGTTTTGTTTTTTCTCGCCATAATCCTTGAGACTAGAACTTAAGAGTCCATGCCCTCGCATGTCCTTATGTGGATGTCTTTGGGTGTTTTTAGGTTTTTGCTTACAGTGATGCTGATGCTGAATTTTGACCTCTGTCCACTCATGCAGAATTGAATCTCAGAGACAGGGTTTTGGTGAAGAGACTAGCTTTACTGGTTTGCCAGGCAAAGGAAGATATAGCGAGCTAAGGCCTTCCATAGCGTGTCCCAAGGCCGGGGTAGGGGGGCGGGGGGGTGGATTTGGTGAGTTTTATAGCAGTGGTTCAAGGGCAGGGTGTTGACAAGGATGGGGTGTGTGCAGGGCCTGCAGTCCTTTAACCTGGCCTCAGCTGTTCTCCTGATGCGTTCTGTGGTTCTCCAGGTTATCCAACTGTGGCCTTCTCTCTAGAATGAAGAATGTTTCATCAGGTGGTTGACATCTCCCACTTGTTAGGGTTTCAATTCTGCAGAAGAGCTCAAAGATACAGCTCCGTGTGTCTCTTGAAGCAGAATCGGGACCCTGCCCCACGGCTGCTCTGTTGTTTCTTGGCTGCTCCTCCCTCGTCTCTGCATCCCGTCGCTTCCCTGGTTAGCAAGTGCCTGAACCTGCCCTTGGGAACTCAGGGAAAGTCATAAAGGCTGGAGTCTGTTTCCTACAAACAAGAAATGGGGGACACAGAAAGATTTCCATGCCCAGGAGCCCCATGGGGTCCTACTTGCTTTCAGTGTTTGCTTTGTTATGTTTGAAGAATCTTAGAGCTGAAATGTAGCTGAATGGTTGCAAAGAGTCATTAGTTCTGGCCATTTAACTGGAAACCTTAGTCTGAAAACCTCTTGCACTGTCACCGAAATGAGTGCAGGAGCTGTATTGATCCCACTTTGATGTCTCATCCCTGTTGTTTTAAGCTCCATTTTCAGCTCTCGAATTATACCATTGACACTGGCAATTACTCTGATCACTGAATCCTGTTATAGAAATGTTAAACCACCTTTCAAAACCTGTCCCATCTACCTACACTGTAAACATCCCACGCATGTTGGTAAATTTACATTTTTTAACTTAGGAAAGAGGAGAAGAGGAGGAGGAGGAGGAGACACTGATAACTGTCATTCCAAAATGGAAAGCCACCAAAATCACAGAGCTGGCCTTGTGGACCCCAACCCTTCCCCAGGAGCAGCCCGCTGCAGACGGACCAGGCCAGGAGGAGGCCCCAGGAGCTGAGGGTATGGAGGTCTAGGGGGGTGAGTGGAATGGGGCTCTCCGGGGAGCAGGATCTGAGTGCTTATCCTTGGCTTGTGACTGGCTGTGGGCATGACCTAGGCAAGGCTCTGACTGCAACTGGAGTGGCAGGTCCTTCCTGAAGGACAGTACTTCCCTGTGACCATCACAGGGGACTTCCTGGCAAGTCCTCAGGGGGCTGTGGAGGATCAAAGGTTACACTGGGCAGGAGTCCTTCTGTTGCAAGTGATTGAAAGTGTTAGTCGCTCAGTCGTGTCCAACTCTTTGTGACCCCCATGAACTGTAGCCCACCAGGCTCCTCTGTCCATGGGATTCTGCAGGCAAGAACACTGAAGTGAATTGCCAGGCCCTTCTCCAGGAGATCTTCCTGATCCAGGGTCTCCTGCATTGCTGGCAGATTCTTTACCATCTGAGCCACCAAAGAAACCCTAAGGGCTTGAAATCAACTCCAACTGGCCTAAGTGGAATAATACTGCTACTGGTTCATTGGTTCATCCCACTGGAGCAGTCGGGTAGTACGACCTCAGGTCTGGCTGGATCAGGCGTCTTCTCCCTGGTCTCCACTTTCTCATGTACTGGCTCTACTTGGTGGTACCCACTTTCCTTTGGAGACCAAAGCTCAGTGACTTTATCATATCGTCACCCAATCTGCTCAAGAACCCTGGAAAACAGAGAGCTTCTTTCTCCATATGCTCATCAAAACCCCTGGGATATATACTGTACACTTAAAACAAAAAACTCTTGGGAATCAGATAATCAGACAAAGGACGCCCATCCTTAAACCCGTCACTGTGATGGGAACGGGGACCTGGTGTCAGGCCTGGGTGGAGCTGAGACTCTGAGTTGGGGGTGGTCCCCTGATGGAGAGGTAGGCGCTGCTGTCAGCAGGAGGCAGCAGTGGGTGCTGAAAGGCGCCTGCTGATACCGTTTCCTTTTGTCCATCTCAGGTGGGGGCGAGATGGCGGAGGAGGTCCAGCCTCTGACCGATGTGTCAGAGGGGGAGTTAGAGTCGACGCGGCCTGGAGAGGAGGAGGGAGACGCCAGTAGAGAGGACCGAGAGGAATTCCAATATGACAGCTTAGACCAGGGTGAGCCTGTACTTCGGTGACCGAGGAGGGCAGGAGGGGACGAGGCACTAGCACCCCGGAGTGGACACAGCGCTTTCTCTGCCTTTGCTGGAGGCCATCCTTGGGTCAGGCCTGGGGATGGGATGTCTTGGGGGATCCACTCTGGGAATGTCACTCCTTCTTAGCTGTCCTGCACAAGGACAGCTCTGTGACACGTGTTTTCTCTGACTCTGTCCTTGCTAGTCTCCATTTCACCAAACACCACATGACTTGGGTTTCCCTGTAGATAATGATGTGGCTTCGTTTTATGACATGGTTTTCACCTTTATCACACTTTGTAATAATGCTCTGTGTAGAAATATATAGCATACACCTTCAAAATATAAACCCTTTCAACATTTAATTTTTCATCATTAATTCACATAAACACTATTATGGGGGTGGGGAAGGAGGGTGGGAAGTGTGGATTACAGCCTCTATAGAGATCAGAGTTTCAACAGTGTTGTTTATAAATTATAGTCCATCAATTTCATTACTGATCAGTACACATAGGCAAAAGATAACAATGAACCTTACTCTCACTGACATGCATATTCTTGTCTTAGCATTTACTCTGAAAATATTTTTTGCCTACTTTATTACTGGTACCAAAGCAAAAACTATATAAGTCTGTCTAAGATAAAAGTTAACATTCCATGACTTTGCCTGATAACGTGTTTAATATTTATTACAAAAGATCTGCAAGCAAATCAACAGTTTTTAAATAGAAATAAGGTTAATACACTCACATGTCCTTTTTCTTCTCAGGAAACGTTAGTTTTGAAGAAGAGGAAGGCAGACAGTCAGAACTGCTAGAATAAGATGAAGCAAAGCCAGGATGGTAGGAGATGGATCAGAAAGATGCTCTGACACCAGGGTAGTAATTACTGATGTATCACTAATCTTTCTTACTCAGGTGTTTGTTAAAATGTTTTATGATTGCAAATAAATTTATTTTCCTTTGTTTATGAAATAGCCTCTGCTTCAAATTCTCAAGTTCTTTAAAAGTTACCAAGTTATTTTGCCATGATTTTTTAAGAGATTATTTTCTTTTAATGTGGACCATTTTTTAAAGTTTTGATTGAATTTGTTACCGTATTATTTCTCTTTTATGTTTTTGGTGTTTTGACTGTGAGGCATGTGATAGCTCTCTGACCAGGGATCAAGCCCACACCTCCTGCACTGGAAGGTGGTCTTCACCAATGAACCGACAGGGAAGTCCTGCCATGATTTTATTTTTAGTGCTGATTTTTCCTAGGATAAAGAAAAATATCCTACCACTGTGTCTGCGCTGAAGATGGCTAATGGAAATGGATTTTGGCTGAGTTGGTAGAGTGACTATATATGGAGATTTCTCTCTCAAATTTCCCTCAAGCCAGCCAGGAAAACACCTAGAAAATAAAGAATTCTTGTGTGCAGTGCTCATAAAACACAATGTAATAAATACGTCAGGCTCAGGTCAGAAAGAAACCATCAGCTCCCATCTGTTCTGTACATCCGTTCAGCATCTCAGTGTGGGCTTTGGGGTTCCTGACCGGCAGTCCCCACAGAAGGCTGAAGGGCAGGGGTGCCCACAGGTGCGGCTTTGCTTGTGTGTACACTCTTCTGGGCTCCTGGTGGGCAGGGGCTGACACTTAGGTCACATTCGAATTCCTTGAGTAACAGGCACACTTTGTTTTATTGTGTTTTGCTTTATTGCATTTTGCAGGCATTGTATTATTATTCAGTTCAGTTGCTCAGTCATGTCCGACTCTTTGTGACCACATGGACTGCAGCATGTCAGGCTTCCCTGTCCATCACCAACTCCCGGAGCTTGCTCAAACTCATGTCCATTGGGTCGATGATGCCATCCAACCATCTCATCCTCTGTCATCCCCTTCTCCTGCCTTCAATCTTTCCCAGCATCAGGGTCTTTTCTAATGAGTTGGTTCTTCACATCAAATGGCCAAAGTACTGGAGCTTCAGCTTCAGCATCAGTCCTTCTAGTGAATATTCAGGACCACTAGAACTGTCTCCATGTCAGCAATAAGCCAAAGCCTACTCTAGAGCCAGGCCCTAACTCTCTCCAACTCTGTGAAGGCCAAAGGACATAGGAAGCTGCAGAACAGTGTGAAGCTAGCAGAGGTTGGTTCATGAGGTTTAAGGAAGATGCCACCTCCATAACATAAAAATACAAGGTGAAGCAGTAAGTGCTGATGTGGAAACTGAAGCAACTTATTCAGAAGGTCTAGCTAAGCAGTTAACAAAGGTGGCTTCTGTTGTTCAGTGTAGACAGCACAGCCTACATGGGAAGAAGATGCCTTCTAGGACTTTCATACTAGAGAGAAGTCAATGCCTGACTGCAAATCTGCAGAGGACAGGCTGCTTCTCTCATTAGAGGCTAATGCAGCTGGTAACTTGAAGTCGAAGCCCTTGCTCTTTTATCATTCTGAAAATCCTAGGACCCTTAAGAATTATGCTATACAAATTACACAAACTAGGTGGCTTTAAACAACTAAAAGGGCTTCCTGGGTGGCGCAGTGGTAAAGAATCCACCTGCCAATGCAGGAAATGCAAGAGACTTGGGTTCGATCCCTGGGTCAGGAAGATCCATCCCCTGGAGGAGGAAATGGCAACCCACTCCAGTATCCTTGCCTGGAGAATCCCAGAGACAGAGGCACCTGGAAGGTTATGAGAGAGCTAATTCTCAGGTAGGTTGAGAAGGAGTCTGGGGCCCTCAAGGAGGACGAGGTCCAGGGCCCTTGAGAGGAGAAAAGGGGTCTGGGGCTCTTGAGGAGGAGATAGGGGTCTGGAGTTCTCAAGGAGGAGAAAAGGACAAAGGTCTTTTTCTTTATTGCTTTGTTTTAGTCAGTATAGCATCTTGCTTGAGGACATGTTTTTCCTTCTTAAGACCCTTCTGAATAATCCTGTCATCTTATAATGTATATTATGGGAGCGGGTCTGGTAAGATCTTTACACTCTTGAGACATTCTTTTGACTCACTGTTAATAAGCAATTGAAATGTATATAGCTCCCTTGCTAAGACTAGCAGCAAGGGGGGCACTCTCCATCCCCCTTCTGGTGTCTACGTCAGAAGCTTTCTCACTTTAATAAAACTCTGCTCCCATCTGAGACACTGAGCATCATTCATGGGTTTATTGGATATTTACATATCGCTCTTTGTTAAATGTTTGTTCAATATTTTCCCAGTTTTTTAAATTGGCTTGTCTCACTTTTTTTGATTTTTAAAAGTTCTTATCTCTTTGGATTTAACCCTCCATCAGACATGTTTTCATTCAGTCTGTGGCTTGCTTCTTTGTTTTCCTGACCATCCTTGATGAGAAGAAGTTCGAAATTCTGATGGATCTAATCTGGGCAGACGTATCCACAGAATTTGCGGCTCCTCCTTTCTGGCTTTTTCTGCTCCTGGAGTCTCTGCTCACCTTCCAGTAGTTGTGGTAGCCCTGAACTTGGTCCCCTGGCTCTTCAGATCAGAGGAGTGCTGTTTGGCATCCAGTCGCTCTGCGTGGCCACCACTGCCCTGGGCCAAAGTCATTATCTCCCACCAGAGACAGCATCTGATCCCACAGGGGAAGGACTCAGTCCCATGAGACTGCCTGGCCCTCCAGCAGATGCTGAAGGCCAGGAGTGGGTCCCCAGCTGACCCACAACTTCTGTCTGACATTGCTACAAATCAGAGGTATCCATGACCCACCTCCCTTCTGGATGCAATAACTTTCAAGAACCGCTCACAGGACTCAGGGAAGCACATTTACCAGTTTATTAAAGGACGAGATAAGAGAAGCAGATTAACGCCCAGAGGAACAGGTACAAGGCTCTTGAGCACAGGAGTTTCTGAACCCATGGAATTGGGGTGCATCACGCTCCAGAAGAGCCAACTGGAAGAGCCTCAAACCTCATCCTGTTGGAATGTTATGGAGGCTTCCTCACATACGCACCATCAATCATTAACTCCATTTCCAGCCCCCATCCCATCTCTGGAGAACTGCGGGGAGCAGGGGCTGAAAACTCCAAGCTTCTCATCCTGGCTGGTCTTTCTGGTAAGATCAGCTCCCATTCAGGAGCCACCCAGAGTCATCTCATTGGAAGAAAAGACCCTCCCATCACCCAGGAAATTTCAAGGGATTTAGGAGCTCTGTGTCAAGAACTGGGGTCAAAGACCAAACATTAGAACAATGATGCTCCTAGTTATTTTATCACCAAGAAAATGACTAGGGTTTCAGTAACCCTGTGCCTGGAACAGAGACCAATTTATAGATTTTCTACTATTTCATCTTTACCTTCCACCTCTTCACAAAGGCCTCCTTTGACCTGCTTTCTTCTAGACCCCTCCTTGATGTCCTGTCTCCTAGCCCTCTTTCGTTTTTCTTTATGCCTTTCCCATAATTTTCAATTCATTCATCCAGCAAGTATTTCCTGAAAGCCAGCTGCCTGCCAGGCAGTGTGCTGGAGGTGGGGCTTGGAGTGGGCCGCTTGTTGCTAGGATCCCCTTTACACAGTGAAGCAAGAGCAGTCTGGCTTCTTTGACCGTGTTAGCCAGTGCACTGGCCACCGAAAGAAGGCTTCCTCACTCAACACCGAGCCCTGGGCAGTGCTGGCACCTTTCCGTCTTTGACCATCATGCCCGCACTTCTGGCAGTCAGTTTTTCTGACTGTCAAATTTTCTGCAATACAATACAAGCCTGCTGCCAACAGATGCCGAAGTGAAAATTCCAGTCTTGCAAAAGACATAAGATTTCATGGAATCGATTAAGGTTGGAGGACTGCTCAAATCACAAACAAAACTACTGGGAGAGGTGCTGGCAAAGTTAGACTGAATTACAATCGGGTATAAGACCGCCTGGAAGAGGGCATGGCAACCCACTCCAGTATTCTTGCCTGGAGAAGTCCACAGACAGAGGAGCCTGGCAGACTACAGTCCATGGGGTTGCAAGGAGTCAGACATGACTGAAGCGACTTGGCATGCACGGGAGACCACCGACAAAGGAGACATAATAAGGCCTTCAAAACACAGCAGCTTTAATTCAAAGGAGAATGAAGAGCTCTTGGGAAAAATCACAGGCCAAACATTTCTGTGAAAAGGATCACCCTGGTGCACGTACTCTGTTGGTCAGTCACAGGATCTACAATGATGTGATGCTCTCAAAAACTTTGCCAGAACCATTATGAGAGCCCCACTGCCATCGCTCACTTTGGCTTATTCCTTATTCCAAGAATTTGAGCAGAAATGCAGTTTTGCCTAATTTACCTTTGGGTAAAAACCAGATAAGACTAACCCATGTTCATAATTTTTAGTTTATCAAGCCAGAGTCTAAATCAAAACCCATTTTTTTCACTCGTTACTTGAATTTTGGTTTCCGTTTCAGTTGGACTGTCTTTGTGGTCAGGAGAACTTCCTGATGAATTTTTAAATAATTGCTTTTGGAATGACCATCAGCCCCACTGAGATGAAAGGCCATGAGTGCACAGCCCTCTGAGATCAGGATCCCAGAAAGAAACAGATGGCTCTTTCAAAACAGGATCATTGGAGGGCACACCTAACAAAGGACCATCCTGAGGGGTGCAGGGAACTGACTGAGGGCCAGGAACTGGGCTGCAGTCCTGGGATTTCCAAGCCTTCATCTGCTGAGCAGGACTTAGCAGGCAGGCATCTCTTTTCTGCAGGTCTAGGGACCCTGTGAGCAAGGAGCCAGCAACATGGTTGCCCTGCTGTCCCTGGGCCTCCTCCCTGGTGGTTGGGCACTGCTCTCTTCATGGGGGCCCCATTATTCCCACCAAGATGGGGAATTCAGCCCCAACTTCACTTCCAGCTTGGAGAGGACAGACTCCCGCAGCTCCTTAAGGATGCTTTTTTTTTTTTTTTTGCCATCTGGCCTCTAGGGAGAGGGCTGCAATTAGGGGCTGGCTGAGTCAGCTTCGAACAGCAGACCCATTTCCACAGTTCTATTTCCCTGAGCCTTTGGCCTCTGTTCTGCACAGCAGGCCAGGGATTTCAAGCAGTTTTACCTCATTAATTCTAAACCACCCATGTTCAGGCTTCAGTGAGTCAACCTGGTAGATTATTAAACACCCTCTCAGGGCTTGAGCCAAATGCAAACCCCAGATGAGAGAACCTGTAAACATTCCAGCCAAATATAGGTGTTTTTCCATCCACTTGGTCCAGTAGTCTGACTCCACGTCCACGTGGCCCCCCAGGCTCTGCTGGTGGCACCAGGTGGACCTGTGATCCTCTCCCTGGGGGTGCCATCTCCCGCCCCCGCTCCAGTGTGTATGCGGGGGTGTCCTGTGCTTCATTCCCTGGGCTCTGCTGGCCTCAGCTCTCTTCTAGGTCTTGGGGCGTGAGAGGCGGTGGGTGGGTCCTGGGCAGAACAGCCATCAGATTGCAAAGCCACCTGCCCCCAGCAAGTGCTGAAAGGCTTTAAGAACAGAGGTTGGCTTCCCTAAGGGAGGGACACACAGGAGTGAAGGAGCGAGGCTTGGGGGGAGGAGAAGGCGAGTGGAGCTTCCAGCGGGGTCCACGCAGGTCAGAGACATCCAGCTCTGCACCTGCGAACCCAGCCCTCACCACAGACTCTGGCACCACGTGCACACGCAACAGTCAACCTTGCAGGTTTGGGCAAGAGTTGTTTTAGGAGCCCCACAGCGCAGGCGCCGTCCCACCTACCCAGGCAGGCCCGAAGCAGCATTGCGCATGCGTGCTTCAGGCTCCTTGCTGCCGGTTGCGTTCCACTTGGTCGTCTGTCTTTCTGTCTTCTTCCTCAGACATCTGGAGGAAGATAAGAAAATGACCATTAGTTGAAATGCGGTCTATGCCTCTGAAAGAAAGTGAAACTGAAGTCACTCAGTCGTGTCCGACTCTTTGTGACCTCGTGAACTGTAGCCTACCAAGCTCCTCTGTCCATGGGATTCTCCAGGCAAGAATACTGGAGTGGGTTGCCATTTCCTTCTCCAGGGGATCTTCCCGACCCAGGAATCGAACCCGGGTTTCCTGGGTTTCCCGCATTGGAGACAGACGCTTTAACCTCTGAGCCACCAGGGAAGCTATCTTCCCTAAATTCAGGGTCTTCTTTTGCTGAGACTTAAAGAAAAAAAGGAATAAGTGGTTTGCTTAAGGCTCCACCCAAGCAGCCCCACTTTCCGTTGGGTCCCTGGGAGTCCCATCCGGGAGCAAAAATCTTTGCACCCTTCCCCCGCGGCCTGGGGGCAGTCCCCAGGGGGCCTCTCGCCAAGACCACGTGTTGATGCTGGTCCTGTGAAAACAAAGCTGGCCTCCTGCAGGCTCATCAAACACGGCTTTAACAATTGCAATATTGTAATTGTAACTACCCGGATTACAATTATTGTAATCCGGGTAAGTATGCAGTAATTTATTTTCCCATAACTGAATTTTGGCAGGAACAACTTACTGGTTAGTCTTTACTGAGCTCTTGGGAGTATCCTCAAACTCCCAGGAACCCCCATGAAGGGTGGATGGGGTCCCAGGAGCTTCTCTGGGGAGAGGGGTCATTGCAGTGCAGAGCCTCAGACTGCAAGGTGGTGTGTGCATTTTTGAATTTCCATGTAGTGAAGACCTTGTTATTTCTTCATCAAAATTGTAAGAAGGAACAAATATGCACATATGTAAATACATGATGTACACGATAAGTATATATGTATATGTATGCATATATATGTCACGTCATGAGACCATTTTCTTGTCATATAGTGTCTTGCCTTTGAGCAAATCTGACCTGCTGGCCTCAGTTCTCTTCTAGGGCTGGGGGTGTGAGAGGTGGTGGGTGGGTCCTGGGCAGAATGGGACATGGATACCTATCACCAACCTCAAAGGGCCAGCTTTCCTAATGGAGTTGCAATGGGATTCTTTTACAAAGCTAAATTCCCTCACTGCAGTGGTTCTCAAACTTCAGTGTGTACTGGAATCTCCTGGAGGGTTGTAAAAACAGATTACCCTTCTCCACCCGAGTTTCTGATTCACTGAGTCTGCGGTGGGCCCCAGTGTGTTTGTTTGTCACAAGTTCTCAGGGGATGCAGGTGCTGTTGGTCCAGGTGTTGCAGGAAGGGGGACCCCTGCCAGGGCCCGAAAGGGGGCTCTTGTCTAACCTTCAGAAATGAATTGTCTGAAGAGACACACATGCTGATGAAGCCAGAGACTTTATTGGGAAGGGGCACCCAGGTGGAGAGCAGTAGGGTAAGGGAACCCAGGACTGCTCTGCCACGTGGCTCACAGTCTCGGTGTATTGCTAATCCTGTTCACAGTGCCGACCGTCTTGGGGTTCACACTGTTTGCTGAACCCAGGGTAGGCAAGGTGTGAGCTAAGAGGCTGGAAGGAGACTCGAGGAGCCATAGGAACTGCAGACACATTTATTCTCTCCTGACTGACGCAGCAGTCATCGCAGTAGACATGCTATCTTCTCTCCTCCCGTGGCTGACCCAACAGACACAGCTGTGACGCAGCAGCAATCGCCCCTGCTTTCTAGGTAGAGCTCACACAGGCACACAGCCCAAGGCAGCTGTGACCAAGCAGGTACCTTGTGACACGCATTCCCAGGGCTATAAGGGATCTCTGCTGTTACATAATCATTATTTACAAAACGGGGGCAAGAGCGAGAGGCCACGGGACGAGAGAGCCTGACCATGCCATCTTGGCTAATTTGCTCTTTCCCTACGCTCGGGTTTTATGGTGATGGCATTAGTTTCCGGTTGTCTCTGGCCAATCATTCTGACCCAGGGTGCTTCCTGGTGGTGCCTGCATTGCTCAGCCAAGACGGATGCCAGCAAGGAGGATTCTGGGAGGTGGTGGGACATGAGGTGTCTCCTTTTGACCTTTCCCCAGTTCTTCCGGTTGGTGGTGGCTTATTAATTCCACGTTCCTTACCAGTACTGCCTGTCATAAAATGACTCACGCAAATGGTTACTGTGGTGCCTGGGCAGGGTGAGCAGTTTCAGTCAATGTGCTTCTCCTAACGCAGGGACCACACTTTGAGAACCACTGTCTTAGGGCACTTATAACACGGCTCAGAGTCATGGTGGTCAGGACGAAGGCAGATGCGTCCCAAGCATCAGAATTCAGACACCAGCCTTGCAGCCAGCTGGCATCATGATCGCTGCATGTTACTTATTTTTTTTTTTTTCACTGTATATCTCAAAGAGTTGCCTTGAGGATTGAATGAGAAAATGTAGGTAATATGGTTATGTACCATGATGAACAGTCATTACTGTAGCTGTGTGATTAAGTCCACTCACATTCCTTTTATACACCAGTGATCCAGAATATATCTGCTGAATGAAATAAATTTATTTGAAAACAATATTCTAGAATTTAGATGAAAGTATGTGAAACAACTTACACTAAATTACTGGATTGTATTGCCTTTTGCAAGTTTAATATAAAAATATTTTTCATAAGTGTCACAAAATTATGAAGTCATCAGCTATATAAAGTCATAAAATGTATTGTAAGTGGGCTATTTTAGGTTTATCACCACAATAAAACCAACTACTGAAATAAAATTATAAGCCACTCTACTCAAGGGATTCTTTTATTTGCTTTTTCCATGACCACGATTTGCAGAATGGACTGTGATCAAAATATTGCTTGAAATACGCACAGGATGGGTAGCTCATGTCCCATCCATATCCCATCACAGTGAGGAGTACACGTGTCTGAATAACTCTGAAGTGCACACTGCAGGGAGGTGTGTGCAAGTGGGGCTGGGGAGTAAGGGGTGGGTGGTGGCCAAGGGGTTGTTGCTCTTATTATTTAGTCACTAAGTTGTATCCGACTCTTTGTGACCCCAGGGACTGTAGCCCGCCAGGCTCCTGTGTCCATGGGATTTCCCACCCAAGAATACAGGAGTGGGTTGTCATTTCCTTCTCCAGGGGATCTTCCCAATCCAGGGATTGAACCCTAGGGTTCTGTTAATAACTCTACTGTTCTGAAATGTTTAATATTAAAATAGCCATTCCAGCTTTATTCTGAATGGAGCAAGCATGGTATTTCTTTCTCTATTCTTCTATTAGAATAAGTTAAAAAATACATACAAAAGATATTTCATGTATGTAGCATATAGTTAGGTCTTAATTATATATCTTATTTGTTTATCTATGCTTTTTAATTGGTGTGTGCAAGCATGCTAAGTCATTTCACTCATGTCCAACTCATTGCGATCTCATGGACAGTAGCCCTTGAGGCTCCTCTCTTCATGGAATTCTCCAGGCAAGAATACTGGAGAGGGTTGCCATGCCCTCCTCCAGGGAATCTTCCTGGATCCCAGGAGGATTGAACTTGGCTCTCCTGCATTGCAGTGAGATTCTTTACCATCTGAGCCACCAGAGAAGCCCCTTTAATTGGTATGTCTTTTTAAAAAATAATTTTATTTATTTATGACTGTTCTGGTCTTCATTGCTTGTGGGCCTTCTCTAGTTGCAGAGAGTGGGGCCTACTCTTTAGTTGCAACTCAAGGGCTTCTCACTGTGGTAGCTTCTCTTGTTGCAGAAATGGGCTCTTGGGCATGAGGGTTTCAACAGTTGTAGTTCCCAAGCTCTAGAGCACCGAGTTGTGGTGAAAGGACTTAGTTGCTCTGCAGCATGGGATCTTCCCAGACCAGGGATTGAACCTGTGTCTCCTGTATTGTCAGGCAGATTATTTACCATTGAGTCACCGAGGAAGCCCTGGTATGTTTATTTTTTATTTTATTTATTTCTTTTGACCATGCCTTGTGGCTCAGGGGAATCCTAGTTCCCCAACTAGAGAATGAACCCAGACAACTTCAGTGAAAGTGCCCAGTCGTAACCACTGGACCACCAGGGAACTACATTAATTGGTATGTTTAGACTATTGATATTTATTGGTATTATTTATTGATATTATTGATATGGTTAGGTTTAAAGCCAACTGTTATTGCCTTTTCCCTTCTTTTTTGTCTTCTTTTGGATTACTTTTATGGTTCCTTTATCTCTTAGATTATTAGATGTGATTTTTTCTCTTGTTTTTTAGCAATTGTTTTAGGATCTATAGTACACATATTTAAATACTCACAGTCTGCCTTCAAGTGATAGGATACTAGTTCCTATGTTGTATAAGAATCCTACAATATAATCCTTCCATTCGTTTCCAGTCTATTGTTGCCCTGTATTTTAATTCATCAGGTATTACAAACCCTATCCTACATTGTTATTATTTTTGTCTCTCTAGCCCATGGTCTCAAAAATAACAATAAGAATAAATATTATGTACTTATCCATCCAATTACCACGGTAGATATTCTTTATTTTTTGGGTATACATTCAGATTTCCATCTGGCATCATTTCCTTCTGATAAAGAATTTTCTTTATATTTTTTATTATGTGGCTTTGCTGGTGATAAACTTCTTTAGCTTTTTATATTTGAAAAAGTTTTTATTTCACTTTTTTTTTGATGCATGTTTTCACTTGGTATAGAACCTTATGTTGACAGGTTTTCCTTCAATACTTATAGATCCTTGTTCACATTCCTCTTACTTGTATTATTTCAGACACAAAGTCTGCAGTCATTCTTAAATTTATGCCTCTGTATGTTTTGTATAATTTTACTCTTTTTACTTTTAAGATTTCTATTTATTCCTGGTTCTGAACAATTTGATTATATTTTTTCTCATGTAATTTTCATTATATTTCTTGTGCTTGGAGTTTGTTGAAATTCTTGGCTGTGGGTTTGTACTTTTCATCAGACTTAGAAACATTTCAGCCATTGCTTTTCAAAAATATTTTTTCCCCTTCCCCTTTCAAGAACTCCAATTCTTCAGGCACCAGCCCACTCAAGATTTTCTTATAATTTACTAGTGTTCTATTTTGTTGTCAGTCATTTTTCTCCGTTTTTATTTGGTTGGTTTTTATTGTTATGTGGTCATATTTACCAATCTTTTCTTCTGCAATGTCTAATTGACCACAAATTTGATCCAGTGTGTTTTTAAGCCTCAGTTTTAAAATTGTAGTTTTCATCTCAAGATACTTGATTTAAGTAAGTGTGTTGGGGACTTCCCTGGTAGTCCAGTGGTTAAGAATCCACCTTCTAGTGCAGTGGACATGGATTCTATCCTTGGTCAGAGTACTGGGATCCCACATGCTGCCGAGGAACTAAGCCTGTGCGCCACAACTCCTGAGATTGTGTGCCACGATGAAGTTTGGTATACTGATGCAATAATGAGCCCATGTGCTGCACCTAAGACTTGAAACAGCCAAAGAAGTGAATAAGTGCACCGCTGAATAATTGAAGTTTACCATCCACACGTCCCTGCAGTTCTCTCTGTGCAACTTTCTTGTCTGGTACTGGTGAATTCCTGCTGTTTTGTCACTACAACCTCTCACCCCATCTCATCTACTCAGGCAGCCTGCTGGGCTTACCTAGGCTCTCCCTCTCTGTACTATTATCTGACCCTCTGTCCCCAGGCAGTAAGACAGGCAATTGTTTGGCCTACCTTGTTTGTTTCTCTCTCCCAGAGTTCATTGTCCTCTGTTACCTGGTGTAAAAGAGCTCAATAACCATTACGTTATGTATATATTTCCATTTCTAGCAAGAAGGAAAGCCAATCCCTCTAATTCCATCTTGACCAAAGGCTGAATTCCTGTCTAGTAATTTTTGATTACATGTCTGACATTGTCAGTTTGATACTGAGCTCTGGGTTTTATTGTACTTCATTGAAGACTGTTGGAGTTTTTTTCTGTCTCACAGTTAAGATATTTGAAGACTGGCTTGATGTTTTTGTTTTATATTTGTTTGGAGCAGGTCTAAAGTGTCCTTTTACTCTGTATTTGTCCCACAGCTAAGATGTGACTCATGTCATTTATCAGTTGTTTGCCTCTCAGCTTCTGCTCCACCAGTGATTCTCCTGTGCTGCAGTAATGAGGCTTTAAGCCTGTCTCGTCTTCAGTGGGACTTCCCAGGTGACTCAGATGGTAAAGAATCCACCTGCAATGCCAGAGACCTGAGTTTGACCCCTGGGTTGGGAAGATCCCCTGGAGAAGGGATTGGCTACCTACCCCAGTAGTCTTGCCTGGAAAACTACATGGACAGAGGAGCCTGGCAGCCTTCAGTTCATGGGATTGGAAAGAGTAGGACATGACTCTTCTTCCTCTTCAAAAAGCACAATATTAAGTTTTGTCAGCAGAGGGTGCTGGAGGGAAATTTCAGGAGGAAAGAGCTTCTATTTCTGATTCTGGTATGTTGTCTTTTTTTTTTTTTTTTTTTTTAAATGCTGAACACAGTCTGATCACCACCTGGATATGGCCCTTCAGACATGGACACCAGGCTTCATGCCACTCTGTTGGGAAGTAGACTTCCAATGTCCCATTCCTCTTCACACACTGGCTCACCAGCTTTGGTCAATCTGTACCTGCAGGGTGTTTCCTGTTTCCATGGTTGCTGTGAACCAACTCTGGATTGCACAGTCTAGCAAAGTTCTTTGCACCCAGTGACTTGCAAATACTGTCTCCAATGAGGTCTGAACCCCAGCCACAGGGAGGAAGCCCTCCTCCCACAGTTGTCCATTCTTGGATATTGTCCCTCAGCTTTAAGTTGTTTTTTAGTATTCTCTTTCAATTTTTATACTTACTCCCCTGTTATAGTTCACAATTTTTTATGTTAAATGTTCCTGTTCAAATTATTGGGTGGTATCCTGATTTATTGTTGTTGTTGTTGCTGATTTGCTAAGTTGTATCTGGCTCTGTGCAACCCCATGGACCACAGCATGCCAGGCTCCCCTGTCCTTCACTGTCTCCCAGAGTTGGCTCAAACTCATGTCCATTGAGTCAGTAATGCTATTCAACCATCTCATCCTCTGTCATTTTCTTCTTCTCCTGCCCTCAGTCTTTCCCAGCATCAGGGTCTTTTCCAATGAGTCAGCTGTTCACACCAGGTGGCCAAAGTATTGGAGCTTCAGCTTTAGCATCAGTCTTTCCGATACATATTCAGATTGATTTCCTTTAGGATTGACTGGTTTGGTTTCTCTGAAGTCCAAGGGACCCTCAAGAGTCTTCTCCAGCACCGCAATTCAAAAGCATCAATTCTTCAGCTCTCAGCCTTCTTTATGGTCCAACTGTCACATCCACATATGATGACTGGAAAAACCATAGTTTTGACTAAATGGACTTTGCTGGCAAAGTGATGTCTCTGCTTTTTAATACCCTATCTAGGTTTGTCACTAACATGTAAGTTTTTTTGGCCCCTACTGAATGCCTTACATACTCAGTGAGGACCTCTGCATGCTGACTGGTGGAACTTAAGTGTTTCACACACATGTAACCTCTGAGAAGTATTTTGCTTATGGTTCAGTGGTCATTCATTGCCCGACTTGGTGGAATTTCTCTCTACTCTTGCTTAGATGGGAATTCAGCCAGAGACTCAAGGGAACCTCCATGTAGATTCTAGACCTCTTTCTCTGTGTCTCCCTCCTTTTGTGTTCCTTGTCCTACCATTTCTATCTGATTCATCCATCACTCAACTGTGGAAGATCTCTAGATTCTGTTTGTATTTCCCTCCCTGCATTCTGGTTTAGAAATTACTTCTAGGTAGAAAGCTGCAATGATATTAGGGCTCATTTCATTTTTTGTTTGTTTGTTTTCCTTTTCAATCATCACAGTCTCATACTGCCGCTTATCCAACATCTGAAAAAATTCTACTTCATATATTTTTGCTCATGGTGAGAAAGCAAGTCCCATAACAAGTTACCTTTAGGACTCATTCACTTTTGATGCAGACTCTGCATTTCCATCAAGCTCCCAGGTGACGTCCATCCTACCACAATTTTGAGAAGCAAGAGGTTAGATGGTTTATTCAGAGTTTCTTGCTTTCCTCAAAGGCTGGTTGTGTTTCCCCAGATTATAAGCTCTGAGATCCCCGCTTTTTAATAATGATGATGCGAGCCAGGGTACAGTGTCTGCCCTTCTGTTAGCACCCAGACCAAGAAGAGCAAAATTTGTTTAAGGACCACTGAAGGTAGTAAAACATGTTTTCCAGAATCAGCTGCTAAAATAAGCTGGACTCTCTTTCCAGGAAGGGTTCTAGGGGAGAGCTTACCTATGGCTCATTTAGAGCACCTCTCTTTGGGGATTTTTTCGCTTTTGCGCTATAGTTTCTTTGGAAATTGCAGTATTTGGCCTATTGCACTAACAGATCCTCATCTTATTGTGAATGGAACAGCGTGAAAGATAATGAGTTATGAGTTGAAAGAGACATTTTTGGAGGGAGAAGGAGAAATCTGAGATTTCCAGATCATTCATTTGGGGAATGATTTTTTCCAGGACATCTTTACTTCACTGAGAAGATTGTGTGTGTGTGTGTGTGTGTGTGTGTGTGTGTGTGTGTGTGTGTGTGTGTATGTTTGGTGTCTAGCATTTTGGGAGCCTGAAGTCTTAGAATAAAATGGTACCCAACAGCTGGAAATGGCATTTCCTTGGAACCAGACAGCAATGAGAAGCTAAGGATTCTGGGAATTTTCTGCAGACACTTGCAAAAACCTTTAGACACAGCTGGCTTCCTTTGTGATGGAGCAGCCTTGTAAAACCTACAAACTCTCTAAAAGTCAAGCTCAGTTGGTAGATTGACGCCTCCACCTCCCAGAGTTCACTCAGCGTGTGGAGTATTTGGCTTTGTCTTGACTCGGAGGAAGTGTGTCTGTTTCCTGTGTGGGGGAGGCAGCAGGTCGGGGTGGGGGGGGGCGTGGAAGCAGGTAGCATCCAGTTGAATGGGGTGGCTGGGTAAAGGCAAGGGGAAGGGCTCCTTCCAGGCAGGGTGCAGGCGCCAGAGTCGCCAACTGGACTGGGAACCCAAAAGAGAGAACCTTGGAAGCTAGCATTTCACTCTGAACCCGAGGCCCAGTTCTTCTGAGTCTATCTTCCCAGCCCAGGGCCACGGTCTCTTCTGATCTGGCCCCTTCCTCCTGCCTCTCCCCATTTTGTGAAAGAGACTGGTTTTCCTCTGCAGGAAGTGGGCACCAGCCTGATGCACTTGTGATAGTGCCCACAAGCCGGTCAAAGCCCCTCCCACTAAGCCAACGGAGCATTGGTGCGCTCAGCCAGTTCACACCGGATCAAGAGAGTGGGTTTTGAAATTCTCAGGCACTTTGTAAATCAACTGTTACAACACTGGTGGTGGCTCAGAATCACCCAAGGTGAGAGGAGTATTTGCCCCACGGAAATTAACAAACATCAGCGACACTCCCGATCAGTCCCCCGCCCCCCCGCCCCGGTAAGAGAATAAGGCTTCCTCCAGAACAGTGAGGGACGTTGCTGGTGTCACAATGGTGAGCCCAGGGCACACGGAGATTGTGTCTTCAATCTCATGAGTAAAGACAGAATTGGAGCTCACACCTAGATCCCTCGAACCCCATACATTTCCTCTGCTGGAGGAAATGTTTATACACAATGCTGGAGGTGATGTTTATACACGTTGAGTAATTACCGTCGCCTTCATTATGGAACCTATTTCAAGGAATTCTGTTAATCTTTGTGCATCCACACTCTCTGCTGGCCCTTGGGACTTGGGGAGAGGGGAGTGTAGGGAGGAACTGAGGAGAAGATTACTCTGATTTAGGATCATGTGCTGGTTCCAAGGACTCTACAGCCTTTGGGTGTTCATGGCAGACTTTCATATGGTATTGCTTTTATGTGGAATCTAAAAATGCGAGCAAATGAACTTACTTACAAAACAGATACAGACTCAGGAAACAAGCTTATGTTTATTAGAGGGGTAAGATGGTGGAGAGGGATAAATCATGAGGTTGGGACTAACATATACCCACTCCAGTATCCTTGCCTGGAGAATCCCATGGATGGAAGAGCCTGGTGGGCTACAGTCCATGGGGTCACAAAGAGTCGGACACTACTGAGTGACTTCACTTTCACTTTCACTTCACTACTATATTTAAGATAGGTAATCAACAAGGACACATTGTACAGCGCAGAGAACTCAATACTCTGGTAACCCATGTGGGAAAAGAATCCGAAAAAGAATGGAGATACATTATATATATATAATTGAATCACTTTGCTATACACCTGAGACTACCACAGTATTGTAAATCAACCATACTCCAATACAAAGTTAAAAATTAACAAAGAAACAAACAAACAGACTTTGAAGATCTAGAATTTGGTTGGAAGACTCAGTCAAACACACTAAAAAACTAGAAGCAAGGCTGGGCTGTCACCAGGACTGGCCACCAGGACAGAAAGCTCTGGCCACTGGACAGAGCTTATCCATGCTGGTCTCAGGCGCCTGTCAGAGCAGCGTATCCCTGCCACTCACACATCTGTTCACGGGCACCTCTTGCGCTTCGCATCATCACAAGCTGCTCTGCTCAAGAAGGGTCCTATTCATTCTGACTTCTGTCTCCATAGTAGCATGTGTACCCAGCAGGGGTTCTGCTGGCATACCTGTGTGGGTCCTGGGGAGCCTGAGTGCCTTGATATGTCATCACCCAGGACCAGGGTATTCAGCATCTCTGCCAAAGGAATGCATCAGTGGTTCTCAACCAGGGCTCTTTTGCTCCCAGGTACGTTTGGCAATGTCCAGAGGCATTTTGGGGGCTTCCCTGGTGGCTCAGATGGTAAAAAGAACCTGCTTGCAATACAGGAGGCCTGAGTTCAGTCCCTGGGTTGGGAAGGTCCCCAGGAGAAGAGAATGGGTACCCACTCCAGTATTCTTGCCTGGAGAATCTCATGGAAAGAGGAGCCTGGAAGGCTATAGTCCTTGAAGTTGCAAAAGAGTCAGACATGACTGAGCAACTAAGCACACACAGACACACACACACACACACACACACTTTTTGGTTATTGTAATAGGGAGGAGGGGTGCTTCTGGCATCTTACTGGGTCTAGACCAAGGATGCTGTTGAATGTCCCTCAATGTGCAGGGCACTTCCCCCACAGCAAACCATAGACCCTGCCCAGTATAAGTAGAGCCAAGATTGGGAAACCCTGGACCATGTGAATGGAGCAGGTTGGCAGGTGCATCACTGTCTCAGAGGTGGCTGGGTGCCACTCTGTGCCCAGGTCCTTGGCTTACAATGAACTTGGCACCCAGTCACTACTGCACCCTCTGAAACAAGTGATGTCTACACAAACAAGTGACAGCAAACAGCAGGGCAAGGCAGAGCATGGCTCAGGGCATGGGGGTCCCTGGGGTACAGAAGGCAGAGGCTGGGAGGGTTGGACAGCAGGAGAGCTCCTGGGAGGAGGGGGCTGCAGGTAGGGAGCAGCGGATGGCTTTTCCAGCTTGTACTTTTAAATTTTGTTGAAGGTGCCTTTTAAAGCAGATTTGAAAAATGTTTTAGTTGAATTTATCTCTTTTTCCTTTTACAGTTCCAGATTTCTGTGTCATGGTTTTACAAAGGCTTTCCTCATACTCTGAAATACTTAAAAAAAAATTCTCACATGGTATCTTCTAGTACTTCTACAATTTCACTTTTTACATTTAAATCTTTGATTTTTTTTTTTTGCGATGAGTGAGGGATGACCCCACCTTTCCTTTCCCCAGATGGTGACCCCATTGTCTCAACATCACTGACTTAACCATCGAATTACCCCCAGTCATCTCATCACCCAGTTTAACAAACATAAACCCCTGTATTCTATTTATACTTCTGCTCTCTCTGCCTGAAATCCAGCATGTCTGCCATACTGTTTTAACTACAGTAGCTCTATAGCATGTTTACTATCTCTTGGGGTTACTTCCCTTCCTTCCCCCATCACTCTCTTTGGAATTTGTTCATTGTTCCTGGGATGTTTGTTTTTCCACATGAACTTTCAGCTCCACTCATCTCCCTCAAAAGTCATTTTTACAGTTTTCATTTGGCTGTGATCCCTCGTGGGTTCACTGAGGAGACAGCATCTTTGTGGATGCTGAGTCTTCCTTTCTGTGTGGGAGCTACCCCAGCCTCCTCTGTGTCCCTCAGGGAGAAGCTGTGTTCACCAGTCCTGTAAGTGTATTCCTAAGGCATTTACGTTGTGCTATCACAGCCATGCAAACAGGACATTGCCTGCATTGTAGCCCCTAAGGATGTGGCCATAAAGAAAAGCTATTGCCATCTGAATTCACCCTTGAACTCAGCCACGTTGCTGAATTCGCTTCTTGGGGTGTGAGGATTTCAGTCTGTTTCATGGGGTTCCAGGCTTGTGGTCCAGGCATCTGCAAATACTGACAATTGGCTTTCCATGTGACAGTTGCCTGGAAGGAGCAGGGGCTCTGCACGTGCATGGGTGGGAAGGATGTTTCTGTTCCCACTTCATCTTCCATGGCTCCTTGTGCTGATATGGATGCAGTGGGAGGAGCAGTTAGAGCTGTTTGTAGACCTTTGTGAGCCCCTGAGTCCAAGCAATAAAGGGCCTAGGAGAAGGTGAGAACCCCAACTTGTCTCTCTGCATAGAGGTTCTGGGAGCCCTGGCCATGACCTAGGTGGGTGCCTGGCCTTCCTCTAGGTGGCAGGTTGGCAAAGACACCAGAGGCTCATGAACTTGGGGGCTGAGAAGGGCAGTGTCCCACAGACCCCTCCTCAAGCACCCGTGCTCCCTTGGGGACTCTGGGAAATACATGGGATGGGGGGAGAGGAGCTCAGGGTGTTGACACAATGTCCCCAGACCTCATTCTTCCCCAGGACCAGCGTGAGAGGATCTCTATGTGGCCTGGGTTCTTGCCTTTATTCCTTGCAAGAGCTGCCCACAGGGAGTCAGATTTTTGTGTTTGCTCTTTGAAAATAGGTACAGAAAGAGTCAGAATAGGTCATGCGTGAATCTGGATGCATTAAATGGGTTCAGTTGGTGTGACTTTTATTATCTTCCTTGTGCGGAGCTGCATGCCTCTGGCTGGTCCAGCCCTTCAGAAACATCTGTTTTTGGCATTTGCATCAGTGTTTTCACGCTCAGTATTAGTGTCCTGGGGCTGCCTTGAAAAAGTGCCATAGGCTGGGCAGCTCAAAAAATAGTTGCTAATTACAGTATTACACTCTGGAGGCTGGGAATCCAAGGCAGAGGTGTGGGTGGGGCTGGTTCTCCTGAGGCCTCTCTCTTGGGCATAGGGGTGGCCATCTGCTCCGTGTCCTCACATGGTCATCCTGTGTGTGTCAGGGTCCTCATTTCCTCTTCTTATAAGGACATCAGTCATCTTGGGTTAGGGCCCACCCCAATGAGTGCATTTCACTTTTATCACCTCTTTAAAGGCCCATCCAAAAAAAAAAAAAATCCTATTCTGAAGTGCTGGGGTTAGGACTTCATCTTAACGAATTTTGGGAAGGGAAGACAGGATTCAGCAACACGACTTGTAGCTGAAGCTTCTCATATTTGGCTCTAAAATAAGACTGGCTTCAGTGGAACGTGACGGGTCTTCCTTCTCAGAGAAACTTAGCATTTTAGCAGGGACTTGTGGCCCCAGAATCTGCGGCTCAGTGCTTCTCCATCACGGGTACGAGTTCAAGATCCCCGGCTCCTCGGCAACCCAGCCCTAGGCCAGCTCCTCCTCCGGTTTCAGCCTCCTCCCTTCTGAGAAAGCTCAGCTGGGAAGAATCCCAGTCATCGCGCCCCCAGTTTCATAGACAGCGTTTGCTGAGTCGGGGATGTGAGTAAACCACGCTGGAGGGTTCCTTTCCAGTTTTGTTCCTGTCTATAGGTGAGGACATCGAAGAGATGATGTGAGGGGAGGGTTGGAGGTGGGAGCTTGTGGGAACAGGATGTCTGTTTCCAGATGATATCAGCAGGGGGTCAAATGAGGCTTGTGAACCCCGAGGACCAGCAGGGCCAAAGGAAAGAAGAAAGTGCTCAGAAACTTTTTCTTTCTTTCTTTCTTTTTTTTTTTTGGCTTATTAGTTCACAAAAAGCGTATGCCAAATAATGAAAAGCTTCCAAAGTCATCTCACTCCGTGCCCCTCCCCAGCATAGTTCTGTGCTCCAGCCTTCTCCCACCCACTCCTCCCACCCCCTACTTGAGGGTCATTCTAGAAGTTAAGAATGACAGAAGAGGGCTTTTCTATCTTTGTCGCAGAAGGAGGTCTTGTCAACCAGCGTTATAGGATATAAAGAGAACAGTGCTTCTTGCATACTTGACCTCAAGCTCTGAGGTTCAGACCCATCTTGCTGTCTGGTGTAGACCCCCACAGGTAGTCCAGTGAGGAGGAGGTGGTGGTCTGCCTCCTTCATCACTCAGGCCATGAGACCCAGAAGCCTCACTCTGCAGAGGGTGAACCCAGATGTCTTGGGGACCACCCCAAAGAAGTGGCGACAGTGTAAATCCCATGAGCTTGACTTGTGACATTTTTATTCACCATCATGATTAGGAACGTCAGTGTGGCACTGGTGTATCCAGAAAAGAACAAAGGTGTTGGGGTCGGGCAGTGTGTCTCAGCATGACCGCACCTTCCCTCTGAGCACTCTGAGGGCTATTTCTTCTTCTTGGGCAAGGATGGGGTAAGAGGACACAGCTGAGTGCCCCCTCTATTGACTGCCTGGACCAGCTTGTTCAAAGTCAGACCACCCTTGGATGCACCATCCCTGGAGGCTTCACTGTGCCTGGGTGGGGGTCCTCTCTGGTTTCTCTCTCCTGATAGTCGGGGCGGGGCGGGGCGGGGCGGGGCGGGCAGGGCCCACCCCCTCCATTTTTCAAAGCTGTTCTCCCAGCTCCACTTGATCAAAATGGAGAAAAAGAGAAACTGAGTAAACCCTGCACCAAGGGGATGTCATAACCCCTTCCACCCTGGCCCCTGTATAAATAGCCCAATGTACTTGGGAGGACTGGGGGCAATGGGCTGAAAGGTGGCCCCTGAGGGACTGGGGGGTGACGGGCTGAAGGGCGGCCCCTGAGGGACTGGGGGGTGATGGGCTGAAGGGCGGCCCCTGAGAGATGCACGCCCTGGTCCCTGGTCCCGCGGCTGTGTCACATGATATGGCGAAGGGGACTTCGCGGGTGGAATTAGTTAAGGGTCTTGAGATGGGGAGTTATTCCGATTGTTGGGTGGGTTCAGTATAATCTGAGGGAATTCACAAAAGGGAGATGGGAGAGTCAGCAGCAGAAGGCGACGTGACTGTGTAGGTAGAGGAGCAGGGGATCTGAAGGGGCGCCACCGCTGCCTTTGAGGATGGAGGAAGGTGCCAGGGGCCGGAGTGTGGGCACCTCTGAAGGCCAGAGAAACAGAGAATCAGACTCTCCCTGAGGGCTGTGGAAGAAGAGTACTCCTCTGGCCCATTTCAGAACTGCTGACCTGCTGGGCGGCAACAGAGTAAACTTGGGTCTCTAATCACCACCGTGGGCTTACTCATTGTAGCAGCAGCAGGTCACAGATACCTGGTCTGTGGACACCAAGCTCGGTTCCTGGTTTTGATCTGGTAGGTGGTTTCCTTGCACCATTTTATTCAATATTTTACCTCCTTCAGCCTGTGTGGAAACAGCCCCAAAGTGATTGAAACAGAAAAAGGGAAAATAGCTGGGAACTTGACAAAAACATATAAAGTGGAATTTTCCCTGGGGTAGGCTTGGGGTGGGTCTTTAAATCCTGGAACCAGAGTCACAGGTCCTCATCCCTCACCAAGTGGCACGGCCGGTGCACAGGGTACAAGATGGTGTCCCCACAGCCTAGCTCGCAGGGTGGCGGTTGGCAGATGGCCAACACTCGGGTGTCTGAAAGTGCATTTTGTGCTTCTACGGATCACTTCAGGGAGACCAGCATCCCTTCTAGATAGCAGTGTCTCACGGCCTCTGCGGAGTCCCTTCTCGCCAATGTGAGTCATGTAAACACAGAGGTGCCTTCAGTTGCCCTGGATCCAGTTCCTCCAGTTAAATGCAGAGTTGGAGCCGTGAGTCAGTGTCTTCACAGGTGGGTTCACCAACTCCCATTTTCCTTCCTCTTTGTTTTCTTTGCAGAAGCACATACCCAGAGACGGGATCTGGAGCAGAGTTAAATCAGTTATTAGTATTCCATACCAGGCCGATCGATTTTAGACTTGTTCTCAAGCCAACAGCCTTGAAGCCTGGCACGATACATCCATGCTAGCACTGTGACCTTGAACTTGGCACCAACATCCAACACAGCGGCCCCCAGGGGGACTCCCTGCCCCTCCCACAGCAGTGGGAAGTGTCTGCAGACCTCATTGAATGTCACAACTGGGGGTGCCATGGCATCTCAGGGTGATGGAGGACTGTATTTTTTCCTGGCAGTGCAGGGAGGGGCTCAGAGACCCAAGGGCTTTGCACAGAAAAGAAAGGTGCTGGCTGGGCCAGGCCAGGCCAGGGGTCTACTCTTCTGCAGTCCC
Source organism: Ovis aries (assembly GCF_016772045.2). Classification (NCBI taxonomy): domain Eukaryota; kingdom Metazoa; phylum Chordata; class Mammalia; order Artiodactyla; family Bovidae; genus Ovis; species Ovis aries. The sequence goes on along the minus strand of NC_056054.1, from coordinate 263,418,956 downwards.
CAGGCCACTTGGGGTCTCAGGGACACCTTGCTGCCCACACCTGCAGCAAACAAGCTGTGGCCAGCAATGGTGCTGTGACCAGCTCAGGGACCTATTGCTCATCACAGGTGTTATCTGCACTGCTGCACCCCCAGCCTCAAGGTTGTTGGTCAATCAACTGATTAACTTGATGAAAGGACAAGGGCAGAGGGCAAGTCTGTCCCTGAGTAGGGCTCTGGGGCAGGGAATGGGGAGGGCTGAGTCCTGAGTTTGCCTGCCTCCTTCATCTCGCCAATGGGAGGAAAGCCATCTCTGCTTCGCTGGGTGATGCTCCACAGGTTGGTCCACCTGTTATCCTTCTCTATACATCCATCACCCACTTGATTTTTCAGTATGTGTTGAGGGCAGGAGGAGAAGGGGATGACAGCAGATGAGATGGTTGGATGGCATCACCGATTCAATGGAAAAGAATCTGAGCAAACTCCCAGAGACAGTGAAGGGCAGGGAAGCCTGGTGTGCTGCAGTCCATGGGGTCCAGAGAGTTCATGACTGGACATCAACAGCTGACTCTGGCCCAGCACCGGGCACTCTGACGGTGGGCACTCTGACAGCTTAAACAAGCTCCTATGTTCCACGGCTTGATGACTCCAAAGGCTAGAGGGAGGGGCTACTTCCTGTCTGTCTCCAGCCTCCCCACTCACCCACCCCATCCCTGGAGCAAGCCAGCCCAGTAACTGCTCTTTCTCTTCTTTCTTAATTTGCTCAACCCCCGCACCTACCCTCGCCAAATGGATCATGTGCTCGACTACTAGAGTGGTAAGGACTTATCATATGACCTGATTATAAAAGTCCTCTGTCTTGTTGCTTATATTAACTTGGCAGCAAATGGCCAAAGCTGCTGTGATGATAAAGATGACAGACATCCTCTGACAGTCCCCTGCCTGAGGCTACTCTCTGCACAAGAGCCAGGGGACAAGGAGGGGGGTGGTTCCTGCTGCCCTGGGTTGTTCAGGACATTTGTCTCTGTTCTGAGAAGGGGGTGTGGGGACCCGCATCCTCAGGCTGCCTGCTTCCGTGGCTCCAAGAGAAAAGAGGGGGCACATACCTTTCTCACGAGCTGGGCGAAGTCTGCGCAGTCCAGGGGCGGCAGCCCGAGCAGCGGGCGAGTACAGGTGTCCAGCGCCGAGCCGTGGCCCACAACCAGGATGACGCCCACTGTGGAAGGAAAGCACCCCGAGTCAGGGCAGGCACAGAGGATGCCCCTTATCAGGGCCTTAAAGTGGTCGGGTGGAATACATTTGTGGTGCCCCGAGGCCCTGGCGACCCCGGGTGGAGGCAGGCGTGGTTGATAACAGGTTAATGACACTGGCAACTGGCCTCTGGTTTGCATGTAAGGTCTTCTGAGCCTGTCACATCCTCACACAGGGCCGGCACAGACATACCTGCCCTCGAGCTTCTGGGATGGGACAGTGCCATGCTCTGAGCTGTGTCATCCAGGCCTGTGAACTTGAGCTTGATCAGCTGGTCATCACAATGGACCACAGAGAACTCTCACTTTATGGAAGGACCTCCAGAGTCCAGGGCAACATGTATGGGCAGCCAAGGCTGGGATGGAGCCAGGCTGGGGAGTTAGACTTGCTGCCGAGTCAGGGAGACCCTGGGGCTGTACCCACTGCACCACCTGAGGAGGAAACTGGAACCCGAGCTTCCTTGGAAAGTCCTGGCCCACAGAGTGATCCATTCGGGTTGCCCTAACGTGACTGTGAGGACTTCACAGATGGCATAGTGGTAAAGAACCACCTGCAATGCAGGACACACTAGAGACAAGGGTCCAATCCCTGGGTCGGGAAGATCCCCTGGAGGAAGGCAAGGTAGCCCACTCCAGTATTCTTGCCTGGAGAATCCCATGGACAGAGAAGCCTGGCAGGCTACAGTCCAAGGGGTTGCAATGGCATCGTGACTTTGGAGGCCACCTCTTGCATCTCCTGCACTGCAGGCAGGCTCTTTACCACTGAGTCACAGGTGAAGCCCATAACATTCCCGCTATTTCAGACATATCTGCCCCTTTCCTCTAACAACATTCAAATCCCTTGAGGGTAGATTATGCGTCTTCTTCACTGAGATTTTCCCATGATGTTCTATTTGATGCCAGACACATAGCTGATGTTCACACTTGCTAACTTAAATCTTATAGGATTGGCTTTTCATGTTTCACCATGGACATTTTCATATATACCCCAAAGGCAGGTCTGATGAATCCCCGTGTCCTCATCAGGGAGCTCCAACAGTTGTTGACGTTCTGCCCATCTGGTATCATCTGTCTGTTACCTGACATCCTTCCCTGTGAGGTATTTTTATTTTTACTGAAGTATAGTTGATGTACAGTATTATATAAGGCATAAAATATAGTGATTTGCAATGTTAACAGTTATACTCCATCCATAGTTACTATAAAATATTGGCTATTTTCCCTGTATTGCACAGTAGATCCTTGCAGCTTATTTTATACCTAGTAGTTTGTATCTCCTTGGAGAAGGCAATGGCACCCCACTCCAGTACTCTTGCCTGGAAAATCCCATGGATGGAGGAGCCTGGTAGGCTGCAGTCCATGGGGTCACTAAGAGTCGAACTTGACTGAGCGACTTCACTTTCACTTTTCACTTTTCACTTTCATGCATTGGAGAAGGAAATGGCAACGCACTCCAGTGTTCTTGCCTGGAGAATCCCAGGGACGGAGGAGCCTGGTGGGCTTCCATCTATGGGGTCGCACAGAGTCGGACACGGCTGAAGTGACTTAGCAGCAGCAGCAGTCTGTATCTCCTACTGCCCTCTTCCATCTTGCCCCTCCCTACTTCCCTCTCCCCACTGGTTCATTCTCCCACCACTCATTCATTCTCTGTATCTCTGCGTCTGCTTCTTTTTGGGCTATATTCACTAGTTTGTTGAATTTTCAGATTCCACATACAAGTGCCGTGTTTGTCTTTCTCGGTCTGACTTATTTCACTTAGCAAAATGCCCTCCAAGTCCATCCATGTTGCTACAGATGTCAAAATTTCATCCTCTTTATGGCCGAGTGGTATTCCATTGTACATATGTACCTCATCTTAATTTGTTGATTGGATGATGGACACTTAATGCAGTTTTTAAAGCATAGCCCAAACATCACGCTACTTTGCAGGATGTACCATGGTTTGCATCTCCAAATGAGGACTTCTCATTTTTATACAACTGCCATACCATTACCCCACTAACAAAATTAACAGTGTTTTTTTTTTTAATATTTCCATATTCATCTTCGATATTTAAATTTCTCTAATGGTCTCAGCCATCAGCTTAAACAGATGTTTTGTTTGAATTGTCATTTAGTCATGACCCAACATTTGGTAGTTGGTTCTTAGTTTCTACTTTTGTTTCCTGGGAAGTAGGCATGGGTGGTCTGTGTTGACCCTGCTATCCTGGGTCCCATTGGTTCCAGAATTGGGGGCCCCAGGTTTGGGGGGCATGTGTCTCTACAGAGGCAGTGTCTAGCATTCTGGAGGTGGGGAAACTGGAGGGGAGGTCAGGGCATTCCTAGGTTCAAAATCAGCCATTTCCAACTAAGAGGTAGGGGACCCCGGCCCCCGCTGCTGGTACCAAGGTCGCTGGGGCACTTACCATCCTGTGGGCAGGTGCTGACGATCTGTTCCATGCTCGCTGCACACCTGTGCACGTAATCATCATAGCTCTCGGCCGGCAGGAGAGAGGCGAGGGGGAAGGCGGGCCTGGAGGAGGAGAGGGGAGCTGCCATTCTGGCCCATGTGTCACCAGAAGGAGCGAGATGGCTCTGCCTCTAGCTAGGGCTCACGGTCAGCAGTGAGCCTCCAGTTTTGTGCCCAAAACCAGCAAAGGGCTGGTGTTGGGGGCTGCAGCCTGCATTGTCACACAGGCTTGTGATGGCAGAGCCAGCTACGGGCGGTTCTCTGGCTGACAGATGCTAGCTGGGCTCCCTGACCCTCTTCTCAGTGGGCCTGACCTGTAGGCTTCACGTCCAACCTTGCGGACCGAGTTCAGTTAGAACCCCTCACCCCCTGTATCTGACCACCCTGGATACCCGAGCAAACTCGACTCCCCCTCTACCTCCAGACGTGTCTGTCCCCCACCTGTCTGCAGTAAGGATCGTTTAAGGTCTGCAAGAATCGCCCTATTCTTATATGAACTGCCTATCCCACCCCTCTCCTGGTTGAAAAATCCCCACTGGGTCTTGTATTTGGAGAGGAGTCCCATCTCTCTTCTTTTGGCACGCCCCAATGCAGTGGTTCCTCGTGAATTATACCTTCATCTTTATCTTTAACAAGAAGGAGGAAGCCTAGTTGCAGACATCATGAGGCGGCTCACCTGTAATCCAGGCTGACGTTGAAATCCGCCTCCTTCATCTCTTCCAGGGTCATGAAGGTGGGCGTGGTTTTGCCAGCCTCCCATTTGGTCCATTCAAAGATGCCAGGTTCCACTCTTATCTTAACTTTTTTCTCCAGTTTGAACTCTGAATTCAACAGAACACAAGTATTTATCATCTTCAGGGTTTATTTTGGCTTTCTGTAAATAAGTCTCTTTCTAGGTCTAAATCAACCCTTTGCGGGGGTGGGGGGGCGGAATGTGATTTTATTTCACTTGGTGAATATTGTTCTGTGATGATGCACAGTCATGCTAGTTCTCAGACAAGAGCCACTGGGCAGTTGGAGGCTAACAGGATGACCCTCTGTCCATCAGGAAGGACCAGAGTCTCCTGGGATCTGGGAGACACCAGCAGCACCCTGGTGCTCATCCTATCCTTGCATGTCCCACTGCACACGGCCCCTGGGCTCATTCTCAGGTTAAGAAGGAGCGCACCCACGAGGACTTGGCCGGTCCACTGATCCTCGGAAAAGACGAACAACCGGGGAGCCTGTTAGTCACACAGAAGCGCCATCCTGGTAAACACTTAGCCCAGACCGAGCCAAAGCAGAGGGTGGATGGGAGTCATCTAGAATATTCTAACTCTCCCAACTCACCCTTCCCTAGGATTTTTTTTTAATGAGACAATAAAAAAGCTCCACTTTCTATTGTAAATTAGAAAACTGGAAATGGAAGTCATGATCTGTTTTGCCAAAAATAGTACATATTTTTGCTATAGAAAAACATATTCCATAAACTGAATTTTTTTTCACACCTTTGGTAACTCCTCCTCCAATGACATCCTTTCCACCAACTCTTCTAAGCTCAGCACCAACCTCTCTCTCCTCTGTGTCCAGCCAACCCTCCTTTCTCTGCAGCTTCCTCCCTCTCGTATCTGACTCCAGCCCTCCTATTGCCTCCTGGGATTTTGGTCCATGGAGCCCACTCTTTTCTTTGAATCATTCACCTTCCCCAGCCTCTAACTCCCCTCTTAGGCAGCTTAAAATCTCAGCTCTGTCTCCTTGGCCCTCCTTTGTACACTCTTAGCATCTCTTGCCCTTCCCTGTTTTATTGTGTTCACTTCTTAGACTTGTCCGGGGTTAGCCTGGCTCCTCCCTGCCCCCACCTGCCCCAGCCCAGCTGATGGGTCTTGACATCGGGCCGTGCCCGTGGTCTCATGTGGTCATCCTGTACTTCCACGTTTCCGTCCCAGTCCCCTTCCTGATTGGCGTGTCCCAACTTCAGTGCCTCCTGCCTTGTGCTCACCTGGTGACCTGACTTCTGTGTCTCTGAGAACATGGCGGCAAGCCCCCTGCTCACTCCCGCCCCTGTATCCATGCACTCTGTTCTAGGTCACATCGCTGCCATGCTCCTAGGGTGACCCAGGTCTCATGCCCTCTTCCCCATTTGGGGTGGGGGTTGAACTGGGGCCTCCAGGGCAGCTGCCCCTCTGGCAGGGACTTGCTTCTTCCTGTAGGTAGACACTCATATGGAAGGGTCTGCCGCTGGCTTCCTAACATACAGCAGGCTTTGACAGCGCTGAACAGCTCCCAGGAGCCCCTCCCCTTGCTTCTGGGAGGCCTGCATTTTAGACTTTAAAAAAAAATTTATTTATTTTAATTGGAGGCTAATAACTTTACAATATTGTAGTGGTTTTTGACATTAATTGATATGAATCAGCCATGGGAGTACATGTGTTCCCCATCCTGAAACCCCCCTCCCACCTCCCTCCTCATCCCATCCCTCTGGGTCATCCCAGTGCACCAGCGCTGAGTACCCTGTCTCATGCATCGAACCTGGACCGGCGATCTGTTTTACATATGATAATACACATGTTTCAATACTTTTCTCCAGATCATCCCATCCTCGCCTTTTCCCACAGAGTCCAGAAGTCTGTTCTTTACATCTGTGTCTCTTTTGCTGTCTCGTATATAGGGTTATCGTTACCATCTTTCTAAATTCCATATATATGTGTTAATATACTGTATTGGTGTTTTTCTTTCTGGCTTACTTCACTCTGTTAATGGGCTCCAGTTTCATCCACCTCGTTAGAACTGGTTTAAATGTACTTTAGAAGGGACCAGAGCAGTTCCCAGTTCTCTGGGAAGAAACTCACCCCCAGGTTTTTAAAAAAACGCATGCATAAGTTGGTTAAAGGCAAATTAAAATTTTGACCTACCAGAAATGCTAACAGGCTCAGTGCCTCCTCACAGTTCTCAGGGTTCACAACTGTCTTGTAAATTTAGACTGTCATTCACAGCCATCCACTCTCTTTGCACCTCTGCTCACTGCCCTCTCCCCCCCAGAGAAGAACCATGAGGTCACAGCCACGTGAGAAGGTCGCTGGAATTCTCACTGACCTCCCAGTATATGTTTGGCCGTCTGCACACAACGGAGGGCGGGGGAGCTGAAGACCGAGGCGATCCTGATGCCACTGTCCAGCAGAGCTTCCCCTGGAAAACAGCAGTGGGAAATGTGCCCTCTTTATCACTGTAGCCACTCAAGGGGGCAACTTCGGAGGGCAGCTTACTACCTGTGGCAGGAAAGCTTTTTGTAGCTCCATGATCCCACCCCCAGTGTATGCACCCCGTACAATTGTGCCTGATGAGTGGGTGGAAACTGTGATTAAGGTCAGCTAGCATGCACCCAGGGAGGAGCTGGTTTTAGTGTGTTCCTCCAGTTAACCAGTGTGTGACTTGAGGAGCCCATGAACCTTTCCGATTCTAGATTTGAGTTTCTTAATTCATAGAATGCAGACCAGATGAGCTCAATGGCCTCTTCTCTTCCACAAGGTCAATCATGTGAAACCAGAACTTCAGACAAAACAAAAGCCCAAAGGGACAGATTTTGAAATAAAATCAAAGACAGGATGTATCTTTCAATTTTTATAATAACATCCTTAGTGTACACAGTGGTCACCGATTTTTTTTTTCCTTTTCTCTCTTGTTCTTTTTGTCCCTTTCATTCCTCCTGACTTCCCCACCAATCCATTCCTGGGTCAAGTCTCTGAGCTTCCTACTTGCTGTGTGATCTTGGGTTGCTGTGTGATCTTGGGCAAGTACTTAACCTCTCTGGGCCTCAGTTTCTTCATCAGCAGAGTGAGGATAATGCTATTACTGCCCTCAAAGCACGTGGCAAGGGCTCAGTGCAAGTGACTGATAATCACTGCTAGAATCAGTTACTATTCTCTTGGTTATTGCTGTTTAATCGCTAAATTATGTCTGACTCTTGCAACCCCATGGACTGTAGCCTGCCAGGTTCCTCTGTCCATAGGATTCTCCTGGCAAGAATGCTGGAGTGGGTTGCCATTTCCTTCTCTAAGGGATCTTCCCAATCCAGGGATTGAACCCTTCATTTCCTGCCTTGGCAGGCAGATTCTTTACCACCAAGCCACCTGGGAAGCCCCATTCCTCCTAGGTTGAGCCTCTAACATACCTGCCATCCTGCACTGGAAAATTCCACAAGACGATAATGGTGGATCATTTTCAAAGTCTTTGATGCCGCGGCTCCGTTTGGGCAGGCTGCGAGGGAAGTTCAGGTCTGGCCGGTAATATCTTCCTACAGCATAAATAAGCGCCAATTGTTCAATTCCATTAAGTTAGGTCATACCTGCCCCACTAAATGCTTAAGATCAAGACCCACATTTGAAGCACAGTAATTAAACTGTTGTCAACGGTGTTTTTTCTTGAATGTACCCTGCGATGTAGATTGAATTTCAGGAGGAAATTCTACTCTACTCAGCACACATTTCCTCAAACTCAGAAAACCCGTGTTTCATCTGCAGGCACCACCAGACCTTCTTCATCCTCTCAAAACCCCTCCCAAAGATACACTCGCGCAACTGCCCTGATTAAGAATAAGCATCTCCATGACTGACTTAGCTTAACTCAATACGAATCTCAAATTGGCATTAATTAATTAGGTGCAATTCAACCCATCTCCATGGCTTTAAGGTGTCACATTGCCTGTGGGCCGGAATACAGATGGCAGGAGCGGGTCCTGCATTGTGTGTTATGAGTCAATTGCTTCAGGCTGGAGAATTCCATGGGCAGAGGAGCCTGTGGGCTACAGTCCACGGGGTTGCAAAGAGTCCGACAGGACTGAGCAACTTCATGTTCACTTTCAGTTTTCAGGGGGGAGTGGACGTCAGGGGGATTCACTGGGACTGCCCTGCCTTCACCCCAATCCATTCAGAGGCTCAGAGCACTTTGGTTCACCTTGAGTTTGACCTTGAACTCTATGCTTGGATGGTCTGGTGCACATTCTGGCACCACCAGTGACTAGTTGTGTATTAGGGGCAGCTGACTGATTCCCCTTATCTGTAAAATGTAGCTGACGATATAGTTGTTTGAATGAGTCAGTAAGAGGATGCCTGGAGCCCAGAGCCTGGCTCAGAGTAAATAGTCAGCAGGGTTAGGTCTGATCTCATCCTCAGATTATCTGTGATCCCTACAGAGGACTCCGGAACGCACCAAGCCCTCACATCCTCTCACATGTCCCCAAGACGTCCTGGCCACAATAGATTCTAGCAGCCAAATTCCTCTCCTGAGATCTGCTCTATGTACGTCATGTGGCTGGTCAGTCACTGGTGCGTGAACACACCAGCCCAGCCTTCCAACAGTTCACCAATCAGAGAGAGGTAGCGGCTGTTTACCATGCCTTGTCTTTTTAGGTTCCATGCAAGATTTTTCTAGAAGCCACCTCCCCAGAATTTCCATTGACAGAGACTTGTTGGAACTGGAAGCCTTAAAGGCTTTTATTAAATGCCAAAGTGTTAGCTGAGTCTGCACGGAAGGTGGTAATTGTTTTCCATTCAAAGAGAAGGTCCGTCACTTTTATCATATTCTCAAGAGCATCTATGACTCCCCAGATGTGAACCTATTCTATTGAGGTCTTTTGCCCTCACTGATGCTTCATCTGTGGTCACTTTGCGAGGCAGAGGGCAGGGCTCCAAAGAAGCCGAGGATCTGGGAGGAGGTTAGGCTCTGATGGGAGTTCAGTCTGAGTAAAGAATGGTGCCCCAGGGCTCTGACTAAGAATACTGAGACGCGATCTGTGTTAGCTCTAATTCCTCTGTTTGGATCCTGCCAGGACTGTACTTACCATCAGGTGTTGTACACTGCTGCAGCCAGGACTTCCCGAAGATCTGGTCCACCCTCTCCCCATGGCGCACCACCAGGACGCTTCTCCTCACTATCGTGGCCTGGGATGGGGGGAGGAGAGGCGCCTGAGGTTTACCACTGCGTCCTGAGACTTGCCCCCGGCCCCCACTCCAAGGCATCCCTCCTGTCCTTGTTCAAAAGTTATGCTGTGCTGTACTCAGTCGCTTCAGTCGTGTCCGACCCTTTGCAACCCTGTGGACTGTAGCCTGCCAGGCTCCTCTGTCCACGGGATTCTCCAAGAATACTGGAGTTGACTGCCATGCCCTCCTCCAGGGGATCTTCCCAACCCAGGGATTGAACCCATGTCTCTTGTGTCTCCTGCATCGGCAGGCGGGTTCTTTACCACTAGTGCCACCTGGGAAGCCTGTTGGGCCTTTACAATGAGATGGGAGTAGGAATCATCTGTAATTTCTTGCAGCCTTTAATGTTCTGGGCACTAGAGTGCACACAGGAAATGGAAAGTGGAATGAATGGTCCACCCCTCAGCACATTGGTTTTCCACCTTCCCTCTTCTTCCAAGTACCTACCCTGGTCTTGTCCCTTCAGGCTGCTGGAATGAAACACTTTCTGACCCAGGGATTGAACTTGGTTCTCCCTCATTGCAGGGAGATTCTTTACCTTCTGAGCCCCCAGGGAAATCCATAATCTATAGTATTAACATAATTGTATAAAATATATATTATATGATATAATAGATGTATATATATGATATGTAGATAAGTACAGATCTTTTTGCAACCTGTGATGGGTTACATTCCAATAAAACCGTCATAAGTGGAAAATGTCTTAAGTCAGAAATGCATTTAATGTATCGAAACTATTGAACATCTAGCTCAGCCCAGTCTACCTTAACCGTGCTCAAACACCTACATTAGGTGACAGCTGGGCAAACTCATCTATCACAAAGAGTATTTTATAATTGTGAACATCTGTGACTTGCTAGATATGGTACTGAAAGTGAAAAATGGAACGGCTGTCTAGGTACAGCACGGTTATCAGTGTATTAGTATTTCACTCTAGTGATCAAGGGCTAATGGGGCTCTGCTGCCACTGCCAAGCACCAGAGAGAGGACTGGACTACCCATCATTAGTCTTGGAAAAGGGCAGAATTCAAGTATTTAAAATTCTACTGAACGAGTTTGCTTTTACATCATCGTAAAGTCAAAAGATTATAATTTGAACCTTGTAAGTTGGGGACCATCTGTATCTAATGTATCTATCTATGTATCTTCTATGTATCTATTATCTATCTATCATTTATTCATCCATCCATCCTAGTCTCCTCTGTTGTTGGCACTTGTCCTCTTCCGAGGGGCCCTCCAGGACCACCCAGGTGTTGGCATGTTAAAGATGGTTCTTTGCTTGGTGTCAGGGTATATGTTTAGCTGTGAGTAACCAGGCAAGAGGGGCTTCCCAGGTGGCACTTGTGGTAAAGAGCCCACTTGCCAATGCAAGAGATATAGAGAGACACGAGTTTGATCCCTGGGTTGGGAGGATCCCCTGGAGGAGGGCATGGCAACCCACTTGAAGAATCTCAAGGGCAGAGGAAGCTGGCGGGCTACAGTCCATGGGGTCACAAAGAGTTGAACATGACTGAGCAACTGAACAGAAGTTCCAGAGCAGGATGGGAAATTCCACATCAGCACTGGCCCGTGGTCTCCTGCGACTTGTGCCGTCAGCATCCGGAGCACCTGTGCCTGATTCTGGGCCACAAGGTGTCGTCCACAGGTGCCCCACTTAGGGGGTCTCACTGGGGCTGAGGACAAGCATGGAAAGTTGAGCCACAGATGGCAGAGGATGGGGTGGGGGAGCAGAGCTGATGGTGCAGGAGGTGGGCTGGGGGGACTCCACGGAGGACGCATGACTCAAGGTCACCAGGGATGTTTGGGCTGAGATCACTGGGGATGTTATAGCACCCACTTCAGGGGCTGAAAACAAAAGTAGCTTGTTCCCTTCTGCTTCTGAAGGCTCAAAATGAAGGTATCACAGGGCCAGTTCTCCTCAGAAACTCTAGGAGAGGGTCCTTCCTGCCTCTTTGAGCTCCCGGCAGCCCCAGCATCCTTGGCACGTGGCCGCCTCGGTGTGTGGCTCCAGGCTGTGCCTCCTGGTCACATGGCTTCTCCCTGGGTGCTGCATCTCCTCTTCTGCGCACATCACACTCCTGCCTTCGGTGATTCAGTTTAGAATCACGGGATAATCCAGAACAACCTCTCCACTGAGATCCTCATCTCAGCCCCACAGGCAGACACACGTTTCCTCGTAACTTTCACAGGCAGCAGGAATTGAGATCTCACTTCTTTGGGGCCGTTGTTCAGCCCACTACATGATTGGTTTAGCACACCTGTAGCCAGTTTTCCTTTCTCACAACGTGAGTGACTGAGCTTTGGTCGCGAGCACCGAGCTTTGGACAGGAGCTGTATGTGGACACTGGACAGGTTCACAGCCCTGTGTGTGCGTATGTGTATATGTGAGTGTGTGTATATGTGTATGTGTGTGTATGTGTATGTGTGTATGTGTATATATGTGTGTATGTGTGTGTAGTGTGTATGTGTATATGTGTATGTGTATATGTATATATGCGAGTGTATGTGTATATGTGTATGTATGTGTATGTGTGTGTATATGTGAGTGTGTATGTGTATATATGCATATGTAGTGTGTATGTGTGTGTATGTGTGTGTATGTGTATATGTGTGTATATGTGAGTGTGTGTATGTGTATGTGTGAGTGTGTATATGTGTACATGTGTGTATATATATGTATATGTGTGTATGTGTCTGTGTATGTGTATACGTGTGTATGTGTGTGTATATGTGTGTATATGTGTATATGTGAGTGTGTGTATGTATACGTGTGAGTGTGTATATGTGTATACGTGTGTATGTAGTGTGTGTATGTGTGTGTGTATTTGTATATGTGTGTATGCGTATACGTGTGTGTATGTGTATATGTGAGTGTGTGTACGTGTATATGTGTATGTGTGGGGGGGGTCACCCTCTTCTCCGAGGTGGACAGAGCAGAGGGATATATGTATATGCGTGTGTATATGTGTGTGTATGTGAGTGTGTGTATGTGTATATGTGAGTGTGTGGTAGCAGAAGGATGCGCCCTTTCCTGGCCCACCCAGGCCTGAGCTCCGGGAAGCAGTGTTTGAATGAAAGCTGCTCCTGGGGGGCCGAGTCTCCCCAGAGCTGACCCAGGCACGGCTGCGTGGCTCGTTTGACATCGAGGGCCCCGTCACCTGTAGGGACTGCAGGCTGCTGAGGCTCCTGGACGAGGATGGCGGGTTGGGCTCCCCGTTCCGTCTGCTGCTGAGCTCACCGTCCTTTCTGGAGCTCAGGTCAGGGGCTACACTGAAGGTGTACGTCCTGTGGGAGAGGAAAGGGATGTCATGTCACGTGGACACTGGGAGGTACCTGGTCATAATGTGACTGAGAACGCAGGAGGCCAGATGGGTGGATGGGGTCATTTTGAGGGTAAAACAAAACAATGGTTCAAAACTGCTCTGTGCCCAAATGCATGGCATCCAGAGGGCTGGTACTGGTTTATCTTCCCCATCACGACCTGCTGTGGACTGCAGTGTGTCCCCAGATGTCTAGTCCTGATGCTCAGGACCTCCAAATGGGACTCTGTCTGGAGGTAGGGCCTTTAAAGAGCGGATGAAGTTAACATGAGGTCACCAGGGTGGGTGCTCATTCAACCTGCCCGAGTCCTTCTGAGAAGAGATCAGGACACAGAGGGAGGACCCTGTGGGGACACAGAGAGGAGACGACCATCTGTACACCCAGCAGAGAGGCCTCGGGAGCTTGAGCTTGGCCTTCCAGCCTCCAGGACTGTGAGAGGAGGGACACCTGTTTAAGCTGCCCCGTCTGTGCTGCCTTGTCACTGGGCAACCAGGGCATTGTCCTCTTAGATTCACCTTCCAAAGGCATGAAGACGCTCGTGGTGGGGATGCAGGGCTAAGGGAGCGGAACAGACACATCAGTGCCACAGAAACACACAGAAAAGGCACCCATGCACAAGTGGGCAGGTGGGCAAACTCAGTACCCAAGCAGCTGCAGACAGGGTGGAGGCGGCTGCTTGTCCAGGGGATCAAGAAAGCTGCCCTGGGTGGGCAGTTGCTTGGGAGCTTTGAGGACCACCAAGGGCACACAAGAGCTGTGAGAAGCCCAGAAGGCCAGCGGGTGGTGGTGCCGAGGTAGAGGACAGGGTAGGGGCCAGAGGAGCAGCGTGAAAGAGGAACTAAGAGCCAATGGCCGTGGAAATCCTCCAATGACAAGAAACTGCCAGGTTCCCCCAGGGGAAACTCAGTCTATAAAGGGAAGGTCATCTTTTCAAACTGTATGGAAGAATGATCTGGGCTTGCCAGGTGGCGCTAGTGGTAAAGAACCTGCCTGCTAAAGTAGGAGATGCAAGAGACATGGGTTTGGTCCCTGGGTCAGGAAGATCCTCTGGAGCAGAGCAGGGCAATCCACTCCAGTATTCTTGCCTTGGAAATCCCGTGGACAGAGGAGCCTGGCAGGCTACCGTCCATGGGGTCACACAAAGTTGGACAAGACTGAAGCGACTGAGCGTGCACACACATAAGAATGACCCACAGTCATCTCTTGGTTCCCTTTCTTACTGGACCTGAACCTGGGTCCTGGTGATTGTGAGGGAAGGACTAGTTATACTGGAGTATAAGTATATAACTAGTTATACCAGTTACACTCATGGGGCCTGTAGGCTGCTTTATAGCATGTGGGCAAGTTTCAAACAGGGTTGAGCAAAAGACATAGACATTCAGAGCAAAAAAATGAACAGTAGCTGGAGAGGAAAACAGAGTAAAAAGAGAACTTGTGCTTGATTTTAAGATGACAGCATCTTTGTCTGCTGGTGGGAGCCACTGGGGAGGGTCTCATGAGGACAGATGATGCTGGTACAATGCCCTTGGAGGATGCAGGATGCCCAGGAGGTGTGCAATAAAACAAACTACAAACGGGCACCCTCAGCTAGGAGTTGGGCCCAAGCACCACAGTGTGACGAGGGGAGAAGGGTAAGTGGCCCAGAGGCTGCAGGTGACCAGAGCTGGGGACATTCTCCCAACGTTCACCTCTCGTAGCGGATAGGAGTGAAGAATGCAGTAGGCGGCCTGTGGACTAGATGAAAAAGTCAGTCACCAGGCAGCTGGTGAGCAGAGTGTCTGGGATTCATGGTGGGCGAGAAGGAGGCAGACAGTCCTCTCACGTGAGTGAGTGGTAAGGGAGCATCGTCTTTATTACTATTTACTTTCTGAAAAGCATTATCACCTTGCTGTTTAAATTGTAGTTTTGTTTATGATTTTAACATAGAGAAGGCTTACAATGTAAGCATTTAATAATCATTAATAAAGATGGAGTCTGCAGCCCAGGAGACAGCACCTTAGATAGCTCTGAGAGACTGCTCCAAAGAGGCAGTGCAGTGCTTAGTCATTCAGTGGTGCCGACTCTTAGCGACCCCATGGACTGCAGCACGCCAGGCTCCTCTGTCCCTGGGATTCTTCAGGCAAGAGGACTGGAGTGGGGTGCCATTTCCTCCTCCAGGGAATCTTACTGACTCAGGGGTCGAACTTTTGCATCACAGGTCGCTTCCTCACCATCTGAGCCACCAGGGAGCCCCCAAAGATGGCTCTGTTACATCTCACTTAAGACATGTTCCATGGCTTCTCTGTTTTCAAACTCTACCCAGTTCAGAAATCAGAAATACCATCATTTAAACTTCCTTCTATTTTTTTTTGCCTTCTATTTAAAAATAATTTTCATTTTCTGTTAACTCAACTCAGTGTATGCTATACGATCATACAGAATACCATCTATTTTACACCCAATTATTCTCCTATTTCTGATGCACCCATCAGATAGGAAACCCTAACATACCAGGCCTCCTGCTCTGCCATCTGTTCTCTCTCCCTCATCAGTACCGTATCATAGATCTCTAACATGCTTTTAATATCTGGTAAGGTAGATGTCTCTTCCCATCACTTTTGTTTCCCAAAGTGTTCTCAGCTCTTCTCTCCTGTTTATTCTCCCAGATAAATTTTTCGCACATTCAGTGAAGTTCCAACAAATGACCCCATTGGGATTGCCCTAGAAGGTACTTCACTAAACTTGGAAATGACTCTGACAGGATTCATCTTGCTCCATCCTGAACCTGGTGTGTTTCTACTTATTCAGCCTATTGGTAAATGGTTTCCTTTCTCTCTCAGAGAGGCCCCAAGCCCTCTAGTTCTTGTGAGGCTGATGGCTCCCAGGCCTGCATCCCAAGACCCTCACCGGGTCCTGAGCTGGGAGTGGGACCATTTCTTCTGCATCTCAGGGGCCCATGGGCTTGGTCACCCTCCTTTCATCCTCACCGCCATACACTCAGTGCCCACGTGGGGTTTCAGTGTAGTGAAAGCATTTCTGAAGTCGTCTGTGAGTTGTACCTTCTCTTTCCGTGTTATCTCTCCTGTCTCGAGCGGTAAATCCTACTGGAGGGGTTCAGGTTAAATAGATTTACTTGGCTCGTATTCTTACAGCATTTAGGGCTTTAGCTGGTGGTAAGCAGATGAGAACACGATCCACGTACTCAGACCATTGACATTTCCCCCTTCAAGAGAACACGCTCTCAGTATTTGTAGAGCCTCACATTGATACAGGAAACGCTGATTGGTTTCCCCTTCCTGAGGGTGAGGTGGGCCCCCCCGCCGACCGCTACACACCCTGCTTGTGGCCCACAGGGCAGGTAGTGAAGCGGCATTATCTATAAATAACATCTGTGACATTTATAGTCAGAGAGAAAAATTGAATTTTTTTTGCTAGTCTGTCAAATGAAATACAACCTAGATTATGACGGGGATGTTGGCAATGAGAGGAAAAAGGAAAGAACGTAGCATTTCGATATTTCTGTTTTTCTCTTAAACCTCAGAAATCTACTTAATGCTTAACTTACACCAGAGATAGATGCGTTTAAATTCTCCCTGACTTTTACCAGGGGCAAAGCTGCCATTTGTGGGTTGTGTGGACTGTGTCCCAGCGTGTCTTCCAGAGATGCCAGAGTGAGGAACCACAGTCTGGAGGTTGAGAGCCCAAGGCTGAGGTGTGGTCGAGGCTGGCCCCCCGAGGCCTGTCTCCTGGGCGTGTGGATGGCCATCTCCCTGTGTCCAGGTGTGATCATCCTTCTCCGTGTCTGTTTGTGTCCTTATCTCTTACTCTTCATATAAGGACACCAGTCAGACGGATCAGGGCTCATCCTTGAGATCATCTTTTACCTCAATCACCTCTTTAAAGAATTTCCCTGGTGACTCAGACGGTAAAGCGTCTGCCTACAATGTAGGAAACCCAGATTCGATCCCTGGGTCGGGAAGATCCCCTGGAGAAGGAAATGGCAACCCATTCCAGTAGTCTTGCCTGGAAAATCCTATGGACGGAGGAGCTTGGTAGGCTACAGTCCATGGGGCCACAGAGAGTCGGATACAACTGAGCAACTTCACTTCTTCACCACTTTAAAGACTCATCTCCAAATATAGTCACATTGTGAGGTGCTGGGGATTAGGATGTCAACATATGAATTTTGGGGACCCAGTGCAGCTCATGACAACACCTTTATAACTTCTGAGCTACTTGCCACCAACTTGCTCTGTGGTTTTGGAAACTTACAGGCGTGTATTGCTTCCAGGTTGGGACTCTAATCCTGGCTCAGAGAGGATGTGTTCTCTGAGCTCTAATATTCCCAGCTCCTTGTTTGACAGTTACACTACATCCTCCTTTTCCACGGAGGGTTGAGAACTGCTGTGATTCATGTATGAACTCCATCTGATCTTTTTCTTCAAAGTAATGGACAAAGTAATGGTCATTTTGTGGCCAAGTGAATCCAGAGACACTGAACTGTTGGCACAAAGACTGAATTGTCGTATTGGAGATGGGCCACTGGTGCAGGAAAACTTTTCCTGCTTGGGTTGCAGGTGCCAAGTGTGAATTCTGTGCTGACACTTTCCAAGATATTTATCCACTGTCTGAACAACAGTGTGTCTGCCCGTGGCCAAGGTAGCCTTGGGACAGTGTCACTGAACTGCGATTTCTTAATTTCTGCTTAAGCAATTAACGATGTGTCCTGACATTCTGGGGCCGGTTTCTGATTAAAGAGCTCTGAATGTTTAATAAAGTACACTTTCGGCCGTTTTAAAATACGTAGCCAGGACAGCTGAGTCTGACAGCAGAGCTGGGTCTCTGCCTTTCTGAGCATGATCACAGGCCACTGTTTGCCATGTGTCTTCCCCAGCATGAACGGGGAGCTTCCAAAACATGGTCATCAGATACCCCCAGCCCAGCTCAACACTCAGTTTTCTCTTCTTTTGCTGTGATTCTTATTAATACTTATTCACTTCTAAAGGAAACTTGCTTCTAGAAGGAGTAGTCCCAGAAATGTCCAGCCTAAAAGCTGGAATGGTTGTTTTGGTGGCAGGTGACTGACAGATTAACTGTAAGATGAAAAATGTAACAACCATAAGCTCATTTTCTATAGAGTCTTTGCAGCAGAGTTCTAGCAACATCCAGCTTGCCAGTTGCCTGGTGCCAGTGAAGCTCTTTTGTCCTGAGCAAGGACTGGAAGACTTGCTAAAGACAGGAGCCAGATGGAAGCCCATGCCTCCTGGACCTCAGATGGTCAGTTAGGGTGGAAGCAGCATCTTCCTCCTGTTACTCCTTAAATGGACTGCCTGAACTGGTTCTACAAGGAACCAAGTGGTTCCTTAGTTGCATGATGAATTGGCCCCTCCAGCTCCCTGGGCCCAAGTATTCTCACCTCTCAGAGAGGATGCTGTAGCCAGTTATCTCTGCAGTCCCTCGTGGTACCAACGTGCTGTGATTTTGTTCTGGCTACTGGACCCATGGCCATAGCCACATCCAAAAAATTGTGCTTCTCTGGAATGACTGGTGTCCTTGTGCCCGGTATGACCGTGATGGTTTTGTGGAAGTTGTGTCCTGTTGGGTGTGGGAGGGCTTGGAGCCTGAGTCCCACAGCTTGCATGGTGGGTACAAAGTTGGCCCCAGGCTTGTCTGACTTCTCTCCCTTTGACCCAACTTCTTTATATTTTTTTCTTTAAACTTAAAATTGATTACTTACATTTTGAAGAAGCAATGCATTTCTAAGTTTCAAAAATTTTTAAAATTATGCAGTTGTAGAGACATAAAAGACCATTCTCCCAACTCCACCTTCAACCCTGCAGGGTAGCTCTGTTGGAAGTTTCTAGAGGTTTTTCCCTTCCAGGGATCTTTTAGGCATCAGCCGATGTCAGTTCAGTTCAGTCGCTCAGTCATGTCCGACTCTTTGCGACCCCATGAATAGTAGCACGCCAGCCCTCCTTGTCCATCATCAACTCCCGGAGTTCACTCAAACTCATGTCCATTGAGTCGGTGATGCCATCCAGCCATCTCATCCTTGGTCGTCCCCTTCTCCTCCTGCCCCCAATCCCTCCTAGCATCAGAGTCTTTTCCAATGAGTCAACTCTTTGCATGAGGTGGCCAAAGTATTGAAGTTTCAGCTTTAGCATCATTCCTTCCAATGAACACCCAGGACTGATCTCCTTTAGGATGGACTGGTTGGATCTCCTTGCAGTCCAAGGGACTCTCACAACACCACAGTTCAAAAGCATCAATTATTTGGCGTTCAGTTTTCATCATAGTCCAATTCTCACATTCATACATGACTACTGGAAAAACCATAGCCTTGACTAGACGGACATTTGTTGGCAAAGTAATGTCTCTGCTTTTGAATATGCTATCTAGGTTGGTCATAACTTTTCTTCCAAGGAGCAAGCGTCTTTTAATTTGATGGCTGCAGTCACCATCTGCAGTGATTTTGGAGCCCCCCCAAAATAAAGTCTGACAGTTCCCACTGTTTCCTCATCTATTTCCCATGAAGTGATGGGACCAGATGCCATGATCTTCATTTTCTGAATGTTGAGCTTTAAGCCAACTTTTTCACTCTCCTCTTTCACTTTCATCAAGAGGCTTTTAGTTCCTCTTCACTTTCTGCCATAAGGGTGGTGTCATCTGTATATCTGAGGTTATTGATATTTCTCCTGGCAATCTTGATTCCAGCTTGTGTTTCATCCAGTCCAGCGTTTCTCATGATGTACTCTGCATAGAAGTTAAATAAGCAGGGTGACAATATACAGCCTTGACGTACTCCTTTTCCTATTTGGAACCAGTCTGTTGTTCCATGTCCAGTTCTAACTGTTGCTTCCTGACCTGCATATAGGTTTCTCAAGAGGCAGGTCAGGTGGTCTGGTATTCCCATCTCTTTCAGAATTTTCCACAGTTTCTTGTGATCCACATAGTCAAAGGCTTTGGCATAGTCAATAAAGCAGAAATAGATGTTTTTTTGAAACTCTCTTCCATTTTCAATGATCCAGCTAATGTTGGCAATTTGATCTCTGGTTCCTCTGCTTTTTCTAAAACCAGCTTGAACATCTGGAAGTTCATGGTTCACGTATTGCTGAAGCCTGGCTTGGAGAATTTTGAGCATTACTTTACTAGCATGTGAGATGAGTGCAATTGTGCGGTATTTGAGCATTCTTTGGCATTGCTCAGTTCTTTGGGATTGGAATGAAAACTGACCTTTTCCAGTCCTGTGGCCACTGCTGAGTTTTCCAAATTTGCTGGCATATTGAGTGTAGCACTTTCACAGCATCATCTTTCAGGATTTGAAAGAGCTCAACTGGAATTCCATCACCTCCACTAGCTTTGTTCTTAGTGATGCTTTCTAAGGCCCACTTGACTTCACATTCCAGGATGTCTGGCACTAGGTGAGTGAACACACCATCGTGATTATCTTGGTCATGAAGATCTTTTTTGTACAGTTCTTCTGTGTATTCTTGCCACCTCTTCTTAATATCTTCTGCTTCTATTAGGTCCATACCATTTCTGTCCTTTATTGAGCCCATCTTTGCATGAAATGTTCCCTTGGTATCTCTAATTTTCTTGAAGAGATCTCTAGTCTTTCCCATTCTGTTGTTTTCCTCTATTTCTTTGCATTGATCGCTGAGGAAGGCTTTCTTATCTCTCCTTGCTATTCTTTGGAACTCTGCATTCAGATGCTTATATCTTTTCTTTTCTCCTTTGCAAATTTTTACTTCTCTTCTTTTCACAGCTATTTGTAAGGCCTCCCCAGACAGCCATTTTGCTTTTTTGCATTTCTTTTCCACAAGGATGGTCTTGATCCCTGTCTCCTGTACAATGTCACGAACCTCATTCCATAGTTCATCAGGCACTATATCTATCAGATCTAGTCCCTTAGATCTATTCCTCACTTCCACTGTATAATCATAAGGGATTTGATTTAGGTCATACCTGAATGGTCTAGTGATTTTCCCTACTTTCTTCAGTTTAAGCCTGAATTTGGCAATAAGAAGTTCATGATCTAAGCCACAGTCAGCTCCTGGTTTTGTTTTTGTTGGCTGTACAGAGCTTCTCTATCTTTGGCTGCAAAGAATATAATCAATCTGATATCGGTGTTGACCATCTGGTGATGTCCATGTGTAGAGTCTTCTCCTGTGTTGTTGGAAGAGGATGTTTGCTATGACCGTGTGTTTTCTTGGCAAAACTCTGTTAGCCTTTGCCCTGCTTCATTCCGTATTCCAAGGCCAAATTTGCCTGTTACTCCAGGTGTTTCTTGACTTCCTACTTTTGCATTCCAGTCCCCTATAATGAAAAGGACATCTTTTTGGGGGTGTTAGTTCTAAAAGGTGTTATAGATCTTCATAGAACTGTTCAACTTCAGCTTCTTCAGCATTACTGGTTGGGGCATAGACTTGGATTACTGTGATATTGAATGGTCTGCTTTGGAGACGAACAGAGATCATTCTGCCATTTTTGAGATTGCATCCAAGTACTGCATTTCAGACTCTTTTGCTGACCATGATGACTACTCCATTTCTTCTAAGGGATTCCTGCCCACAGTAGTAGATACAATGGTCATCTGAGTTAAATTCACTCATTCCAGTCCATTTTAGTTCGCTGATTCCTAGAATGTCGAAGTTCACTCTTGCCATGTCTTATTCGACCACTTCCAATTTGCCTTGATTCATGGACCTGACATTCCAGGTTCCTATGCAATATTGCTCTTTACAGCATCGGACCTTGCTTCCATCACCAGTCACATCCACAACCGGGTGTTGTTTTTGCTTTGGCTCCATCCCTTCATTCTTTCTGGAGTTATTTCTCCACTGATCTCCAGGAGCATATTGGGCACCTACTCACCTGGGGAGTTCCTCTTTCAGTATCCTATCATTTTGCGTTTGCATAAACATATGTGAGTACAGATGATCATGTTTTAATTCATCTGTTCCCCACAGTTAGTACTATCCTATACACATTCTTCTGCAATTTACCGTGTATTTTTTTATATCAGTGCATAAATACCTCTTTGTGATCATTTTTAAAAACCTCAAGTATTCTATTGTATGGGTGTATCATAGTTGAGTTCAGGTGCTCATTTTCAATTTAATTATCTCTTCCACAGTACTTGCATGCTTCCATGATTTTTCAGGCTCAGAATAAGGAAGTGTATTTTGTAGTCCTTTGGGGATTATGGTCTCCGAAAAGTTTTATAGAGTAACTGATGTCTTCTGAATGTTTTCAGTGAAAAGCCATGAATCGGTCAAGACATTTACCAGATACCTACAGGGATAATGCTGCCAGCCCGGAGCAGGCCATTTCACCGATGGTGGAATGATCTAGAAGCATACAAGCGCTGTGAACACTCTTTCCAGACAGACACTCTCTGACTGCAGGAGAGATGTGTGGGCTGCGGGGCGGGGGCGGCACTCACCTGTGTCTCACCCAGGTGTCACACTCGCTGGCTCGCTCTGTGTAGTTCTCCGGCAGGAAGCCCCGGCAGCCCGTCCGCTGCGAGATCCCGATCACCCAGCCCTCGCTGGCTTCCTCCTGCTGCGTGGGGTCCACAAAGATGTAGTCCCCGGGGCTGAGCGTCAGCTCATCCACGTTCTGGGGTTTGTACTGGAACAGGACCCGCAGGGTCTGGAAAGGAGGCAGGAGTCTTCAGGTCTTGAGTAAGGGCGGGTTCTGTGTCTCTAGGACACACCCAAGCCTTTGGCTGATGACAGTGGAATGTGACCAAAGGATGCACAGACTTCTTTGGAGAGACTTAGAAATGGGTATTGGTATCCACCTGTCACGTCTCTGTCTCTCTCATCTATCTACCAAGGTATCTGTATTTGTGCTCACTCAGTCATGTCCCACTCTCTGTGACCCTGTGGGTGGTAGCTTGCCAGGCTCTTTTCACGGGATTCTCCAGGCAAGAATACAAAAGTGGGTAGCCATTTCCTTCTCCGGGGGAATCTTCCTGACCCAGGGATCAAACCTGAATCTCCTGCATTGGCAGGCAATTCTTTACCATTAGGGCCACCCATCTATCATCTATCTAACATCTACCAATCATCTACCTATCATCTATATTTCTGTATCTATTATCTATCTATTAATCATCTACTAAACATCTACCTACCTGTCTGATGCTGCTGCTAAATCACTTCAGTCGTGTCCAACTCTGTGCGACCCCATAGACAGCAGCCTACCAGGCTCCCCTGTCCCTGGGATTCTCCAGGCAAGAACACTGGAGTGGGTTGCCATTTCCTTCTCCAGTGCATGAAAGTGAACAGTGAAAGTGAAGTCACTCAGTCGTGTCCGACTCCTAGTGACCCCAGGGACTGCAGCCTACCAGGCTCCTCCGTCCATGGGATTTGCCAGGCAAGAGTACTGGAGTGGGCTGCCATTGCCTACCTGTCTATCCTGTATCAATTATCTATCTATACCTATCTATTTATCTGTCTACCTACTTACCTATCTATCTCTGTTTACTTATTTCTTATATGAAAAATCTCAAAGCATAACCAGATGTCACATTCGCCCCCATTGGAGTGAGGTTATTTACAGCTTCTCCCACGTGAAGGAACACAGTGGATTCATACTTGTTCCATGGGTCTGAAAAGGAGTATAACAAAACCTTCTAAACCAATCAATTCCACAGGGAGGAAGTCCTGGACTGAGGCGTCACTAAATCACTGAGGCATCATTTAAACAAATTAATAAGCAACATAATGCATTCATAAATCTTTGCAACAGTCCATTTTTAATACCAGTCATGCAGGGAGGGAGTCCTGGACTGAGCCTTCACTCAAGTCACTATTTAAACAAATTAATAGCCAACATAATGTATTCATAAATCTTTGCAACAGTCCACTTTTAACACCAGAAATGTTCCTTCTTTCCCTTCCAAATTTCTGGATGTCTGCAACTCATAAACAAAAGAATGTTAATTCCAAAACGCAGGCAACAAAATGATTTTCAAGAAGGGATTCAAATTCTTCCTTCTACTGAGATACCTCCAGCCAAGGGCTCTTGGGGTCAGGGCTGTGTCAGGCAGGCAGCCGCTCACCGGATCCCAGGCTGGGGGGCCCAGTCCAGCCACCTGCCTGGGCTCACCCACCTGGTAGTGTACGAAGCGCATGTCCCGGGAGTAGAGCGCGGCTGTCCACTGGCAGCTGTGGCCGGGGTTGATGGCTCTGGCCAGCTGCTCCAGCGTCCTCTGGTGGTGAGGGTAGAACTTGTGGGCCAGGGTGAGATGCAGCTGCTTGGTGCAAGGCTTCACCGTGCAGTCTGTGAAAGGAGGCACACGGGCACTTTGACCCAGACGGCCGCACCGTACTCCCAGGGCTCCCCGTCCAGGGCGGTTACGCGACCAGGGTGGCAGTGCAAATGCCTTTACACAGGGTCTTCCTATCTCTGCCCATCCCCACCCCCGCCCCCTGCACCAGCGCTTTCCCAACGAGGTGAGGACTTGGCCCAGATGGGCCGCAGCATGGAGGTCAGTTTGTGACGGAGATGGCTGGGAGCGTGCACATCTGACCAGGAAGCAGGTGAGCAGAGAGAGCAGAGATACAGGTTTAGGGGACATGCCTGGGGGGGGGGGGTCTATCAATTTGCAAGCTAGTTGCTCCAACAATTGATTCAAATCTCCCTCGTCCCCTGGGATGTACACGTTACTTGGTGGCCTTTTGTTCAGTTGCCGAGTCTCTGGAAGAAAACACCCCAGCACCTCTCATATCCAGCTGGCTTTGTGAAGCAGGAAGACTTTGGAGTTGCCAGGCCCTGGCCTTTTTGAGTGATCTCGGTACCCTGGGCCCCAGCTCTCCTGGTCCTCATTCCAAGGCCCTCAGGTCAGTGGGTGGTAGTGTCCCCGAAGCAGCCAGGATCTGATTTCAGCCAGGTCACAAAGCAGCTCTGTTCTGGGGAGGCGGTGATCAGTGGAACCGCACAGACTTGGGAAGTGGGTAGACCTGACTTTAGATCCACCTGCCTCATTTGGTAGGTGACCTTGGGGAGCGTCTTGGTCTGACTCAGCTTCAGTTTCAACAGCGACAACCTGAGGGTGAGGATTGCTGGGCTGGCCTGGGAAACCAGCCTCTTAACTGTAAGGTCCCCCAGAGACTTGCAGTAGATATGAGTTGCGTGCATGCTCGCATGCTCAGTTGCTTCAGTCTTGTCGACTGTGTGCGACCCTGTGGACTGTAGCTCCTCTGTCCAGGGGATTCTCCAGACAAGAATACTGGAGTGGGTCGCCATGCCCTCCTCCAGGGGATCTTCCCAACCCTGGGATCCAACCTGCGTCTCTTACGACTCCTGCATTGGCAGGCGGGTTCCTAACCAGTAGTGCCTCCTGAGAAGCCCGGATATTAGTTACCCACGGGCCACACTGAGCGGCACACAAGGACCTGTCCTCAACCAAGCAACGTCAATGACGCACTTCCTGGAGCCCAGACTTGGCGGCCCCACCAACGTCTCTATCCTCTGTCTGAGCCTTTGGTAGCAAAAGAGAAACCGCCGAGGTCTCCATGCCGCAAGTTGCGGGGGTTGAGGCGCCTGAAATAAGAGAGTGTGTGGGCGGCAGGGAAATTCCTCTTCTCAGGTGTTCCAGCTGTGGCGGGGAGGGCTGTCTTGCCGCGGGTGAGTCAGCACGGCCTGGGAAGGGCCAGGCATGGTAGTCATCCGAGAGATCACTGAGTCACTGGCCTTCTGAATGGGCACTTGTGTATCTTCTCTCCATGGCCCATGCCCCTGAGGACTGTGCCCTGGGCAGGGACACATATGCCAGCGAGGCCTCCTGGAGCTGTGACTGACCCCTCCCGACCCAACAGGGTCAGGCCTGGGGCAGCGGCCATGGAGAGCAGAGCAGAACCAGCTCAGGGTTGGGTGATGGACAGGGGGTCAAAACCAGCTCTCGCAGGATGTGGGGCCAGTCAGCAGGAGACCCAGGTGGAGCAGGAGAGGGCTGGACTCCAGGGCCAGCCTTAACACTCACTGAGTGCTTGAGGACTCTGTTGGTTTCCTGGGCTGATGTCACAAATGACCACACACTGGGCAGCTTAAAACAATGGAGATTTGTTCTCATGGTTCTGGAGCTGGAAATCCAAAACCAAGGTGTTGAGGGCCACCCCCTCAGAAGGCTCTCGGGGAGGGTGTCTCCTTGTTTCCTTCAGCTCCTTGGTTCGTTGCCGCCTCACTTCAATGCCTGGCCTCTCTTCTGTGTCCCTGTGTTTTCTCGTCTCACAAGGATACTGGTCACTGGACTTAGGGCCTGTCTTTCACTAGTGTGACCTCAACTACTTACATCTACAAAGACCCTATTTCCAAAGAAAGTCCTTTTCGGAGGTTTTGGGAGATATGAATTCTAGGCGACACTTTTCAACTCAAGATAGTGACCTCGGGCGGGTCACAGCCCTTCACAGCCCTTGGTCACTCCACTGTTAAAATGAGTGGGCATTGGGAGTCACTTCTGGTCGGGAGCAGGGGGTTGTGGAAGTAAGTGAGGCACTGGTTCTGTGTGAAGGCTGGCAGCTGACACATTGCAGCCTGGTAAGAGCCACGTCATCCTTTTAGAGACAAGGGGATGCCAGAATCGTTACCTGAACTCAGGTTTACATAAAGGAGACCGCTCCTCACAAATGGCAACTCGCTCCAGTATTCTTGTCTAGAAAATCCCATGGACGCCAAAGCTGGGTGGACTACAGTCCGTGGGGTTGCAGAGGGTCGGACATCACTGAGCAACTGCGTGCTCCTCAAGGCATGGCTAAGTTTATATCTATCTAGAACACGTGATCCCAGACTTGCCAAGCCAGCCTCCGGGTGGAAATCTGGGATTGATGAAACCATTCATGTGGCCAGGATCGAAGTTCATACCCATCTTGGGGGCAGAGGGGCGTCCTCCCATCAGGGCGCTATGGTCTCTCTGTGTCTCAGACACAGCAAACACAGCAGTGCTGAGCACCTCTGTGTTCCAGGACCACGAGGACGTTCCCAGACAGGTTGCACTCTTTGAAGGGTGGGCCCAGTCATTCGAAAAGAAAGATGACTCAAGGGTCAGAAGACATGATTCAGGGTCACATCACTAACCAGGAATGAGGGAAAATTCACACCTGAGCTCAAGTCCAGAATGCTTCCCACTAAACCCCAGCTGGAGCCCCAGTCCCCAGACCAGGGCTGCTGGTTGAGAAAAGGGAATTTGGCTGATTCTCAAAGTTAGTCTAGGTAATGCACCTAGACTCCATCCCCCTACCAAGAGGCCAAGGAAACTAGACTATGCTCATACCTAAAAAATTTCAAGAAATCAACTAGGACTTGTGTTTTACACATAGCGCTGGCCCCTTGAGGACAGGCGTCCCAGGTGGGATGTGGAGCTGGGGGAGGCACGCCAGCCTACAATCCCCATCATCACATCGCTGCACAATGACCCCCTGGGGCCGTCTCCCAGCAGCTGAGTGTTTTGAAAAACGTCATCAATGCAACAAGGCTATTCTCACTTAGAGAAGAGCCCTCTGCTTGCTTGGAGTCTTTCTACTTGCTCACTTTTCTTAAAAATTAAATTTTTTTGGCATATCAGTTCAGTTCAGTTCAGTTGCTCCATTGTGTCCAACTATCTGCGACTCCAAGGACTGCAGCATGCCAGGCTTCCCTGTCCTTCACCATCTCCCGAAGTTTGCTCAAACTCATGTCCGTTCAGTTGGTGATGCCATCCAACCGTCTCACCCTCTTTCGTCCCCTTATCCTCCTGCCTTCAAGCTTTCCCAGCATCAGGGTCTTTTCCAATGAGTCAGTTCTTCATATCAGATCGCCAAAGTTATTGGAGTTTCAGCTTCAGCATCAGTCCTTCCAATGAATACTCAGGACTGATTTCCTTTAGGATGGACTGGTTGGAAAGTCCAAAGTCAGTCAGTTATGCATATACATGTATCCATTCTTTTCAGATTCTTTTCCCATATAGGTCATTACAGAGTATTGAGTAGGTTCCCCGTGCTACACTTGTTTAGTCGCTGAGTCGTGTCCAACTCTTATAGTAACTCCATGGACTTTAGCACATTAGGCTCCTCCACCCATGGGATTTCCCAGGCAAGAACATTGGAGTGGGTTGCCTTTTCTACCTCCAGGGAATCTCCCCAACCTTGG
Source organism: Ovis aries (assembly GCF_016772045.2). Lineage (NCBI taxonomy): Eukaryota > Metazoa > Chordata > Mammalia > Artiodactyla > Bovidae > Ovis > Ovis aries. The sequence continues at coordinate 263,390,887 of NC_056054.1, read as the reverse complement.
GACTGAGCCTGCATCTCCTGCTAACTACTGAGTCACATGGGAAGTCCCATACTATACAGCAGGTTCTTACTAGTTATCTATTTTATATGGAGCAGTGTGTATATGTCAATCCCCATTACCCAGTTCATCCCTTCCCCCTTCTTGGTAACCATAAGTTTGTTTTCTACATCTGTGACTCTATTTCTGCTTTGTAAATATGGTCATTTGTGCCTTTTTTTTTTTCAGATTCCACAGATCAGCAATATCATATGGTGTTTGCCTTTCTCTGTCTAACTTACTTTACTCAGGTTTCTGAAGGACATTCTGGGATTTCATGGAGGTTCTAGGTAATTGTTAAGCCTCAGGCTAAGGCTAAGTCATAGTTGTTGGCCGTAAAGGGCCAGGTCGGGGGGAAGTGGCCTGGTGATGGTGCAGGCACCCCCGTGTCCTGCCATCAGACTAGCCCGCAGGCTGACCATCACTGCACTGGGGAACAGCCTCACTCCTGCTGCCCTGGGCTCCACCCAGCATCCGAGTGTGGAGAGCCCAGCCCCAGGTGCAAAGGGACTCCCTTCTGTAAACCAGGGCTCTGCGTGCACCACCGCCGCAGGGCTGCCTACCTGCCAAGATGGAGGCTTCTGTGGCGAACATCACAGCAAATTCCCGGATGATGTCTGCGGGGCTGTCGTTCACAAAGAAGCCCAGGTAGCTGATGGAAGAGTGGAGAACCAGAGGCACGGCCGAGGGGAATGCGTGCAGGGTCCTGTCCCCGGCTCTCTTCAGTGCCTCGTATAGATACTCCACCTTCTGGTCCTCGCACTGAGGGACAGAGACAGGACGGTCACATGTTACCTTAACTGATGAGAACCAGGCAGAGCCTGAGAACCGTGGGAACCTCCTTTCTGCTCACGACACTGTAACACAATTTGCCTGGTCCCAGTGTTTGGGATGATGGATCTGGTCCCCAGTTCCTTAGGCAATTCAGGTCAAGCTCTTATTGGAATGGAATAGCCTCTAAGTGCCCAGGCAGGAAACCCCGGGTCCCTTGAACTTCGTCCTTCACTCCTTCTTGAGTTGACCCAGCACCCCTCATACTGCATCCTGAGCCCCTGTCCCACTCCCGTGGAGCACAGCTATGCTCAGCACTGCATTGTTGGCTTCTGGGGGTTCCTGTAGGCTCCACTGAGGCAGCCCTGGGGTGCGCTGCTCAGAACGTAACCTACTGAGGAGGGTTGTAGCCTATTCCTTGGCTGCTGGCCTTCAGACTGGGCAGCAGGCCTCGCACTTGGCCGATGATCGAACCGTCCTTGCCTACAAGGGTCTCCTCTGAAGTGGTCTTGACTTATAAGCTCCCCATCAATCCCCACTGTCACCCACACACCCACTCTCTGGCCACACAGCTCCTGGCTCAGTGAGGAAGACTCCATGAGGCCATGGGGCACCCCAGTGAACCCCAACACAGTGACCCCCATGGGGAGCTGGCTGATCCCTCCTCTCCCCAGCAGCAGGCTCCCTCTGGGTTTCCCATAGCCCCCCTTGCTTTCTGAGTTGTGAACCTTATCATTGTTGTTAACACACACCCACAGCTCCCCACTAACCAGGAGCTCACTAAATTCACCCCTGCCATATCTTTGCAGCCTTCACAGACCTGGAAGGCATGGGATATACCCACAGGGCACTCAACTCGTAACCGCCACGTGGATGAACATCTCTTCACATGTATTTCTTGGCCTCAAGCATGTCACCTTGGAGCATGGAGCCACGTTATACACAGAGCTGTAGTTGACGCCACCATTTGGTGGCTGTATGTTCTTAGAATCAGACAAAGAGTGAATTCCTGTTACACTCTTTTGCCAGAAAAGGACTCTCAGCCTCTAGGGCAGGGTGGGGGAAAGCGGGGCAGCTCTCTTGGGAGAAGGGAACTGTGTGCGTGATGCGTGTGTGTGTGCACGTGTGCCCATGCCTCAGTGGGCTGTGAGGAGGAGCTGGAGCCCAGGTCAGCTTCCCGGTGGTCATGACCAGGCACATCCATTTCTAAGGTCATGTTCAGGGCTGGCTTGGCTGCCACTCATTTCCCTGATGAGCTCCCAGGACAAGCCGTAAAGGAACACAGTCGCTGGCATCACAAATGCTAGTGATGTCCAAGCAGGGTGACCAACTCACCCAGCTTACCTGAGACTCTTCTGGATTCAAAACCTGGGAATCTCTCCTCACCCCATGGCAAATGAGGGTGTTTATCAGGGGCTCTGGGAGGCACTGCTTCTCCTGGGCATCTTCTGGAAACCATCCTGCACAGGTTTGCAGCCCCCTTTCTGTGCAATGCAGAGGAGCCTGTAACAAAGGACTCCCTGGGCCCCAGTGGGACGCTGAGAGTTTGCTGACAGCAGAGCCAGGATGGTGCGGAGTGTGCCCTCTCTACGTTTTTCTTGTCAGGAGCCCCAGTGGTATCTTTCCCTCCTCTCATTCTTGTGCCTCGCTCTTGTCTTTGAGCAGTCCAGGTACTTCTCACCTTCCTTCTACAGGAAGCCTGTAGAACGGCCTCTCTGACCTCTTCTGAGCCAGAGAGCTGGTCCCCAGGACAGGAAGAAGTCCTGCATCTGTGGCTGGCCAATCTGTTCATTAATTGACCCATCACAGGTTCGTGAAGCCCCCACTCAGGCTGAGGCACTTGCTAGTCTCTGTGGGCACAATAGTGAGCAAAGCCTCCTCCCTCCCTTGAGGATTTCAGTCCAGTGAGGGATGCCAGGTTGCGTCAGACACACTGCCGTGCAACAGGGAAAGAGCCACTGACACACTGCCGTGCAACAGGGAAAGAGCCACTAGTTAGAGAGCAAAGGGATGGTGGGAGCACAGAGCGCACAACGCTTCCAGCTGGGGAGCTGCTGCTGCTTAGTCATTGATTCTTTTACAACCCCGTGGACAGTAGCCCATCCAACTCTTCTGTCCATGGGATTTTCTAGGCAAGAATACTGGAATGGGTTTCTATTTCCTTCTCCAGGGGATCTTCCCAACCCAGGGATCAAACCTGCATCTCCTACATTGCAGGTGGATTCTTTACCACTGAACCATCAGGGAAGCCCACCTGGGGAGGTGGGGAAAACTTAAAAAGGGAGAGGATAAATGAGTTGGGTTCTGAAGGATGAATAGGAGTTGACCAGATGAAGATGAGGAAGTAAAGGCTATCTCACGCAAACATCACTGCTGTGGACCACTCTATGAAAACAAACCCCTTAGTTTTCCGCCATCACCACCTAGTTATTGCAGGAAATGACTCAGCTGCTATGTTAAGAAGAATTAAATGTGCCTTGGGCCAACTCACCGTGAAGAAGTCACAGAGCGTTATATGAGGGAAGACCTCATGGGCTCTGTTCTTGGCGCACTGCCGCCTGCTCTTTCTCCAGAACTCTTGAAGCTTGTCCAGCAGGGGACCCATGGGGCAGAGGAACAGGGCATACTCCTGGGGGATGGGGTCGTCCAGAGAAGGGTCATTGCAATGGCAGCGTAGCCTGCAAGAGAGGAAGGGACCCTGTCATCTGGCACTGTGGCCAAATGAGTCTTTTCCCAGGGAAGGCAGAGGGCAGTGCCGACGATGACTCAGAACAGCCAGCCGTGTGTAGAGCACCAGGGTGTCTGTGCCCAGGCAGAACTCACCGAGCACAAGGCTGAGTATGATCGCAGAGGAGCTGGGCATCCACCCAGGTCTCTGTGCTGTGCTATGTCACTTCAGTCGTGTCTGACTTTGCAACCTCAAGGACTGTAGCCCACCAAGTTCCTCTGTGCATGGGATTCTCCAGGCAAGAGTACTGGAGTGGGTTGCCCTTTCCTTCTCCAGTGGGTCTTCCCAACCCAGGGATAGAAGCTGTGTCTCTTATGTCTCCTGCATTGGCAGGCAGTTTCTTTACCACTAGCGCCACCTGGGAATCCAGGTCTCAGACCCTGGCTAGTCTGAGTCCCAGGCTAACAACCAAGACAAGGTGAGAAGGTGACCAAAATACTCAAAACCTGGCTTTCTAATGGTCCTTCTCGGTCAGGTGTCTCCTTAGGGTTGCAGTTTTCTGGGAAAAACCTGCATTTTAATTTTATCTCAATCTTCAAATTAAGTATAAACATCAAAGCCGCAAAGACCTAGACAGAACTTAGGTAGCTAGTCTATTTTCTTTCAGTTCAGAAAGCTATTTATTTTTATTTGGCTGCTGCAAGCTTTAGTTACGGCATGTGGGGTCTTTCGATGCGGTGTGTAGGTGTCAGTATTTGCGGCACGTGGGCTGAGTTGCTTCTAGGCATGTGTGATCTTAGTGCATCCACTCCGTTGCAAGGTGGATTCTTAACCACTGGACCACCAGGGAAGTCCCAGAAAGTTGTTTAAAATACTATGAAAGATGACATACAGCCCCCAAGTCAGGATCACGCTCGCAAATAATAAAAAATGAATAAAATTGAGGCAACCATGAGATACCACTTTTCTCACTTGTAAAATTACCAGAATGCCTTTCAGAGGATAAAAGATATGCTTCATTTTGTCAAAGGTGCCCAGAGACTGAAGGATGAATTTTTACAAACTTTACCTAAAGCAATTTGTCAAGATGTATCAAGGGCATTAAAATACCCCTTCCATTTGAACTAATAAATCCTTTCCAAAAATGTATTCAAGGCAAAAAGTGTAGATAACTCTGCATGTATAAAATATTTATTATACCATTATTTATAACAGGAAAGAAGGAAAAGACTCGAAAAGTGATAATAACTTTATCATGTAGTCACTGGAAATGACAGATTCAAATAATTTTTGATGGCTCAGAGGAGTGCTTGTGATACAACATTAAATTTAGAAATCAGGGTACAACCACTGGAGAAGACATGAGAGACACACAAATACCTTCTTCTTAACAATAAAAAAACACCGAGGAGGAAGCTTTGCTCTCTTTATCAGAGCTCACTTACCAGCTCTAGGAGAGGAAATCTCAACTCTCAATCTGCTTTGTTTCCTCATAGACATTTAGGTAACAGGTACATAGGTAGCACTTGTGTGTATTATTTAAATCAAAAGCTATTGTTCAAATTATACTACAACTCGCATTTTTTACTCAGCAATATGTTTTTGTAATCTCTCCCTGTTGATACACATACATCTGGTTAAGTGTGTCAGAGTGAACCTTCTAAGGGCTATAAAACAGTTCGTACATCATCCATCCATGCCACTGATGGGCATTTAAATTGTTTTCTTCTTTTAAACCTTCATAGCACTGTGATTAAGATCTTTTCACATTCTTTATTTTATTTTTTTTGGCTGCTCCCCGGGGCATGTGGGATCCTAGTTTCCTGACCAGGGATGGAACCTGCAACCACTGCTTTGGACGCAGAATCTTAACCACTGGACCAACCACCAGGGAATTCCCCTGCATATTCTTTTTAGGCTCTTTGTGTTTCTCCAAGAAAAGTACTAAGACATGAAATGCCAGGCAGCATGTACCCACATTTTCAGTGTTTATATTCACCCCAAATTGCAACCAAGAAAGTGAGAGAGAGACCACCATACCCTCATCCTCACCACTGCTTGAAGCTACCTTTTGTTGTTAACAGCATCCTAATTTGCACCCCTCTGATTAACAGTGAGGTTGGGCCACTCTTGCAGAGTCCAGGGCACCCCCAGTCTCCCTGATCCTTGGCGGGTCTGCTGGTGTGTCTGGCTGAGTCACCATCAGCAGGGACCAACCACGACTCTCACAGCAGTACATTTATTTTTTAATTCCAATTTGGCCACTGACTTTAAAAATAAATTCAAAATGGATTAAAGATCTAAATGTAAGACCAGAAACTGTAAAACTCCTAGAGGAAAACATAGGCAAAACACTCTTGGACGTAAATCATAGCAGGATCCTCTATGACCCACCTCCCAGAGTAATGGAAATAAAAGCAAAAATAAACAAATGGGACCTAATTAAACTTAAAAGCTTTTGTACAATGAAGGAAACTATAAGCAAGGTGAAAAGACAGCCTTTAGAGTGGGAGAAAATAATAGCAAACGGAGCAACTGACAAAGAATTAATCTCAAAAATATACAAGTGACTCCTGCAACTCAATTTCAGAAAAATAAATGACCCAATCAAAAAATGGGCCAAAGAGCTAAATAGACAGTTCTCCAAAGAAGACATACAGATGGCTAACAAACACATGAAAAGATGCTCAACATCACTCATTATCAGAGAAATGCAAATCAAAACCACAATGAGGTACCATTTCATGCTGGTCATAATGGCTAGTATCAAAAAGTCTACAAACAATGAATGCTGGAGAGGGTGAGGAGAAAAAGGAACCCTCTTACACCATTGATGGGAATGCAAACTAGTACAGCCACTATGGAGAACAGTGTGGAGATTCCTTAAAAACTGGAAACAGAACTGCTATACAACCCAACAATCCCACTGCTGGGCATACACACCAAGGAAACCAGAATTGAAAGAGACACGTGTACCCCAGTGTTCATCGCAGCACTGTTTACAATAGCCAGCACATGGAAGCAACCTAGATGTCCATCAGCAGATGAATGGATAAGAGAGCTGTGTATACATAATGGAATATTACTCAGCTATTGAAAAGAAGGTATTTGAATCAGTTCTAGTGAGGTGGATGAAACTGGAGCCTATTATACTGATTGAAGTTAGAAAAACACCAACATGGTATATTAATGAATATATATGGAATTTAGAAAGATGGTAACAATGACCCTATATGTGAGACAGCAAAAGAGACACAGATGTATAGAACAGATTTTTGGACTCTGTGGGAGAAGGTGAGGGTGGGATGATCTAAGAGAATAGCATTGAAACATGTATATTATCATATGTGAAACAGATCACCAGTCCAGGTTTGATGCATGAGACAGGGTGCTCAGGGCTGGTGCACTGGGATGACCCTGAGCGATGGGATGGGGAGGGAGTTGGGAGGGGGGGTTCATGATGGGGAAACACATGTACACCCATGGCTGATTCATGTCAATGTATGGCAAAAACCACCACAATATTATATAGTAATTAGCCTCCAATTAAAATAAATTTAAAAAAGAAAAAAAAATTGGCAATTCAAATAAAATAAAATTAAGCCAGCCTAGTCCAGAGGGTCCTGGGTGTTTCCTTTTTTCCCTTACAGGGGTTGCATTTTTTCCTTTGGCCCAGAGTTTTTGGAGGAGGAGGGGGTTTCCGCTGAGGACACGCTGAGCCCCCAGTGTTCCACATCCTGCTCTGGGAACAGCCCCCTAGCTAGTGGGACCTGGGCTTTCTGTTTGCTTTTCTGCAGCTATTCCAGGGTGGAGCTCGAGGGGATTTCCCACCGTGGGACAGAATGATGGCATCACTGCGCATGCGGGCGGGCCCGAGTTTTAGAGAACAGGGCGTCCTCTTTGATTCCTGGGGCAGGAGAGCAAGGCTCGTAGCAGTGGGAGGCTGGCAAAGCCGCAGAGCTAGAGGCTGGCAGGGCCGCCTGGAACCCAGAGCTCCCCTGCACCTGGCACCCTTAAGGTGCAACGTGCCAAGGCCTGGGGGCTCTCACCACCACCTGCCAGTTCTCACTCCATCAGAAGTGGAGAGAGTGGCGACCTCGATTTCACATCAGCAAAAATGTCTCTTTCTTGTTTATTCAACAGCAAACCACATGAATGTTTCTCTTCATTGATAGCCACATTGGGATCATATCAGAATTTTAAGAAATCTTAAGAAAACGTTGTTCAGAGTTTTCTCTTTTGTTTTCTGTTCTAGCTGGGGGCTTTTTACTGCTTTCTCTGGGCACCGTGGGCTGCATGGAGGTGCCCGCCCACCAGGGGATCCTGGGGACCTCCCAGCTCCCATGCAGAGACCCTACAACCTGCAGGCCCCCCACTCACCAGTTTGATGCCTCCTCTGCCGTCTTCCTTCCAGTGGCTGCCAATGCCTTGAGCCTGTGGGAGGCAGAGCGCAAGGAGCTCTCAGAACGCTAACTTTCATTCTTTGGAAAAGGTCGGGGTTGGGGGGTGTCTCCACAATACATCGGACCTTCAGGAGGGACCCCAGGGAGCTGGATGGTTAGACCTCAGAGCGTGATGCAGTGCCCAGACCTCCACCCTCTGTGCAACATCACAGTGGTTTTGGAAACACAGACTGCTTGCATCTCTCCACTCCCACCCATGGTTTCCCTTCCCTGGCCCCCACCCCCAGTCCCTGGCATGGAGACCAAGGGTTCATGCCCTGAGGTTCACCCCTGCCTGAATCCCACCTCGCTAATCCTCCCCCATGCACTCTCAGATCTTCAAGGCAGCCAGGCAGGGCCATGGCCCTGGCTTGTACACGTGCCTCCCTGACCACATGCCCTGGGGGAAATGGCACAGGGTCTTCCAGGCTAGGCTCAGGTGTTCTTCCTCCAGGAAGCCCTCCCTAAAGTGCTCAAGGAGAGTGCACGTGCAGCTCTCCTGTGCTTCCCCACCACACATGGCCACCTTGCCCCTCATCTCAATGGACTCGTGTCCGCCTGCCTGTCCAACCATCTGCGAGCTCCCTGGGCTTAACTGTGTCTTACTCATCCTTGAAACTGGGATGTATGTACAGTGAATTGAGTTTTAACCGAACGGGCCCAACTAGACAGAATGGAGTTTGATGAAGGCAATTCATCCTCAAATTTAGCCTGGATATCACCAGGAACCTGAGATGGCCACTGCCCAGTGGGGCTATTTCAGAGGATGCTGGTGGGGCTGAGGCCACCTGGAGAGGTTAGCAGGAGACTTACTGGGGTGCTCCCACCCAGGGAGACATTTCAAACATGTCTCTCCAACACCAACACATAGCTAATGTTTAAACTGGAAGGAATTGGGCTTAATTTGGTCACGCCTTGCGGCATATGAGATCTTAGCTCCCCAACCAGGAACTGAACCCACACCCCTTGCATTGAAAGTATGGCGCCTTAACCACTGGACCGTCAGGAAAGTCCTTAAATTGGAAGGAATTTTAAGTATGTGTCTAACGGCAACTTCAGTCACATAATGAAGAGTGAATTTTATAGGCACCGGGACTGCGGTTCCAGCCCTGCCCCTCCTCTACCTTCCCTTTCGTGCCTCTGCGTCCTCATCTGCACCTGATGGACGGTGCCCAGGATGGCGTCCAGCCTACGGCAGGCAGCCACGCACATGCCTGATCCAGTTCCTGTCTCACAGACTCCCGGTTTACTGTGAATGCCACATGACAACAAAGTCCTGATTTGGGTTGGGGAGAAGAGGGGTCCAGCCTCATTCATTCCACGCAGTTGGGCAGGGGTTTGTTATCTGTTTAGGGTGAGATTGCCCCCTCCCCATCCACAGTCACCTAAGGGGACTTCTGATGTATTTCTCACATGAATATGGGCACGAAAAGGATCAGATCTAAGAACAACGTGGAAGCTGCCACCACTGCCAGGCTCAAAGCTCATCATTCTGGAGGGGGGATCCTTCCCTGGAGGAGGGCATGGCAACCCACTCCAGTACTCTTACCTGGAGAATTCCATGGACAGAGGAGCCTGGCAGGCTATAGTCCATGGTGTTGCAAAAGAGTTGACATCACCTAGCTGACTAACACCTTCACCTTCCCTCTCGGGTGGGGATACTCAGGGTGGAGTCGTCTCTGTGTGGCCCTTCTCCTAAGATCACATCCTCCCTGCTTGGGGGCTTCCTTAACCATTATCATTATCACACAATCAAGAATCCTTACCCACAAGGGGTTTCTCTGCATTTAGAAGTAACATTCCTGTGTATTTCAACAGGTCCCAGAATCAGAGACCGCCCCTGACCGACTTAGGGGCTTTCAAAAGTCTCAAAAGCCATCTGTGATTATCCAAACTGCCCATAGAGAGGGTCAGCCAGGCATCTCCAAACCCTGGTTCCAATTTCACAAACCTCAGGATCCCACCATCACCAGAGAGCAAAGTCTGTCTTTAAAAGGCAAAGCACGCGTCGTTTATAAAAGCAGAAAAGGCCTCATTTTGAGATGAATCCCGGGCCTGCAGGGTGCACCCCTTGACAGGAAGTCAGGGCTCTGAGCTGCCCGCAGTTCTGTGACCACAGCAGGGTCAGCTCGGAGTCCGGGAAGCCGGGCCAGGCCGGGCGGTACTCACGCGGTGTGCGCCGGGAAGCCCATGCCCAGGAGGGGGTCCAGGAGGGAGGGGTTGCTGCGGCCCTTGAGTTTGTTGAAGACCTTGGCATAGAGCTGGGTCTCGCCCGCTGCCATCGCTTCCTGCTGCAGACTGAAGCGAGCAGATAAAGCTGAGAGGCTGAGGCTAAGAAGAAAACCTCAAGCCCTTTCTGATCTTTCTGACAAAGCTAATATCCTGTTTGCATGAGATACTGCTTTTCAGAGTTCTCTTTGCAGAGTGTGGGTGCAGGGTCCACCAAGCCCCTTCTACAGTGGGGTTTGGGGTCAGGAGGTCATGGGATCGGCTTGGTTCTGACTTGGGCTGGGAGAAGTCTGCCTGGTATGGGTGGGAAGGGAGGCTGGGGGAGGGGAATCCGGGGTGGGGTTCTTTACTGGGTCCCACTGGTGGCAGAACCCTGAGCCACCTGGATCTTAGTTTCCCTATCTGCAGAAGACATTAAACTACGCTGTATCTGTTGTCCCTCATAGTTCTGAAATTTTTGGCTCTTTTAGTTGTTCATTGATTTCTTTTCTTTCCTGTAAAAATATAAAGTTTAACACGCATGCAGAAAAGCTGATGAATCCTACGTGGAGAGCTCATAGTGAACTGACACCCCCTAATCCTCCAGGACCAGCAGCAAAACAGAGGTCCTTGACCTGGGACCTCTTCCCAGGTCCCTATTCCCAGGGACCACTGGCATTGTTGGGAGATATTTTGATTGTCACCACCAGAGGAGGGAGTGTTTGCTAGCTGTGCCTAGTGCGGGGAGGCCAGGAACGCTGCAGCAAAGAAGGGTCCAGCTCAAGATGCCAGCAGTGCCAGAGTTGAGATCCTCTGTTCGAAACATCAGCAGAACCTTGGAAGCCCCCCGGCCCCAGCGCCTCTCGCCCAGCCTCCTAGTTTCCTCCTCCTTTCCCGTAGCTGTTGCTCTCACTTGTATATTAATTTTGCTCCTCTTTGAACCTGACATAAACAGAACCGTATGGTGTGTTCTCTTCTATGCCTGTTCCTTTTGCCCAAAATCATGAGCGTGAAGTTTATCCATGTTGAGAGCAACCACATTTCAATGTATTGCTGTATATTTCACTGTATTGTGTTCCAGCAGATAAATGCACCATGCTTGATTCCGCTGGTTCTCAGCTGATGTATATTTGGGTGCCTTTCAATTTTGCTGCTTCAGACATTCTTGGTATATTTCTTTGAGTACCCGACGCACGAATTTCTGTTAGGCACCTGTCTCAGGGTGGGATTGTGTGATCACAGGACTTGTTCATCCTTCACCAGACACTGCCAAGCAATTTCACTCCGCAGTCGTACCAGCTCGCCCCCTCAGCAGCAGTGGATTGAAGTTCCTGCCCACACTTGATGTTATCAGTCTTGCAGCCAATCTGGGGGTGTGTCGTGGTATCTCACTGTGGTTCTATATTTGCATTTCCCCAAAGGGCAATGACACTGAGCACCTTGAGACGGGTTACTGGCCATTTGGATTTCCTCTTAGGGGAAGGGCCTCTTCGAGCGGTCCGCCATTTTTAAATTGGGTTGTTTGGGCTTTCTTATCCATTTGTGGAAACTCTGGAGACGAATCTTTTGTTGGATGACTTTATTTATTATTTTATTTTTAATTAATTAATTTTTAGTGTTTTATCATTTTTAAAAGATTTTTTATTGGAGTATAATTGTTTATAATGCTGTGTTTCTGTGGTACAGAAAAGTGAATCATCTATACGTTGACGTATATCCCCTCTTTTTTGGATTTCCTTCCCATTTAGGTCAACACAGAGCACTGAGTAGAATTCCCTTTGCTCATTAGTTATCTATTTTATACATAGCGGTGTATACATGTACAAAGCATCTACTTCTGCTTCATTGACTATGCTAAAGTCTTTGACTCTGTGGATCACAACAAATTGTGGAAAACCCTTAGAGAGATGGCAATACTGGACCACCTTACCTGCCTTCCAAAAAACCTGTATGCAAGTCAAGAAGCAACAGTTAGAACTGGACATGGAACAATAGACTGGTCCCAAATTGGGAAAGAAGTACATCAAGGCTGTATATTATCACCCTGCTTATTTAACTTATATGCAGAGTACATCATGTGAAATGCTGGGCTGGATGAAGCACAAACTGGAATCAAGATTTCCAGGAGAAATATCAATCACCTCAGATATGCAGATGACACCACCCTTATGGCAGAAAGTGAAGAGGAACTAAAAAGCCTCTTGATGAAGGCGAAAGAGGAGAGTGAAAATGCTGGCTTAAAACTCAACATTCAAAAATGAAGATCATGACGTCTGGTCCCATCACTTCATGGCAAATAGATGGGGAAACAGTGGAAACAGTGACAGACTTTATTTTCTTGGGCTCCAAATTCACTGCAGATGGTGACTGCAGCCAAGAAATTAAAAGACGCTTGCTCCTTGGAAGAAAAGCTATGACCAACCTAGACAGCATATTAAAAAGCAGAAATATTACTTTGCCAACAAAGAAGTGTCTAGTCAAAGCTATGGATTTTCCAGTAGTCATGTGTGAATGTGAGAGCTGGACCAAAAAGAAGGCTGAGAGATAAAGAATTGATGCTTTTGGACTGTGGTTTTAGAGAAGTCTCTTGAGAGTCCCTTGGACTGCAAGGAGATCAAACCAGTCCATCCTAAAGGAAATTAGTCCTGAATATTCACTGGAAGGCCTGATGCTGAAGCTGAAGCTCCAATACTTTGGCCACCTGATGTGAAGAACCAACTCATTAGAAAAGACCCTGATGCTGGGAAAGATTGAAGGCAGGAGGAGAAGGGGATAACAGAGGATGAGATGGTTGGATGGTATCACTGACTCAGTGGACATGAGTTTGAGCAAACTTCAGGAGATGGTGAAGGACAGGGAACCCTGGTGTGCTGCAGTCCATGGGGTCACAAAGAGTCAGACATGACTGAGCAACTGAACTGAACTGAATAACTTTTTCTGGGCTTCCAGCTCAGTGGGTAAAGACTCCTCCTGCAATGAGGGAGAAGCAGAAGACTTACGTTCGGTCTCTGGGTCGGTAAGATCCCTTGGTTGAGAGCATGGCAACTCACTCTAGTATTCTTGCCTGGAGAATCCCCATGGTCAGAGGCGTCTCAAAGAGTTGGACACGACTGAAGCACCTGAGCACATGCAATAACTTCTTCCAAGCTCTGGTCTGCTTTTTAAAATCTCTTAGTAATGTCTTTGGGTGGAACAACATTTGATTAATTTAGCAATCTTTTCTCTCATTGTTAGGATTTTCTACATCCTGTTGAAGAAATCACTGTTAATACAATATGGATGTGGATAGTCTCCTATGTTTTCTTCTTGGCACTTTACCAAGTTTACAATTCACATTAAGCTCTACTATCCATTTGAATTAATTTTATATATGTTGGGAGGTAGAGGTGAAAGTTCATTTATTTCCCCTGGTTTTTATTTATTGAAAGGACTATCCTTTGCCCAGTGAATTGCAGTAGAATGTTTACTGTAAGTCAGTTGATTGAATATGTATCAGCCTGTTTCTGACTCTATTATGTTTTATTATTTGATCAATTTTGTGTCCACGTTACACTATTTTAATTACTGTAGTACTGAGCCCTCTGATTTTGTCTCCTCCTTCAAGGTTGTCTTGCTCCTTGACACCCCTTGATTTTTCATATAAATTGAAAAGTCAAGTTGCTGTCGTGAGCCATTGGAAGGTGCAGAAAGACTCTCATATGTTGCCTAACTAGTTCTCAACAAAGGGGCCAATGTAATTCATAAAGTGTTAGTCACTCAGTGGTGTCCAAAGCTTTGTGACCCCATGGACTATAGCCTGCCAGGCTTCTCTGTCCATGGGATTCTCCAGGCAAGAATGCTGGAGTGGGTTGCCATTCCCTTCTCCAGGGGATCTTCCTGACCCAAGGATTGAATCTGGGTCTCCCGCATTGGCAGGCCAATTTTTTTACTGTCTAAGCCTCCAGGGAAGCCAATGTAATTCACAGGGGAAAAGATAATGCTTTCAACGAACAGTGCTGTGAACTGCATATCAGTATGGAGAAAGTATGACTCTCAACACTGTCTTCACATCGTGTCCCCAAATTAACTCAAAATGTATGATGGACCTAAATGTAAAAGCTAAAACTGTGGAACTTCTAAAAGAAACAAGAAATCTTTCCTATGTTGGAGATTGCCAAGTTTTCTTAGTACATAAAAAGCATGAATCATACAAGTAGAAAATTGATAAATTTGGCTTCAAAATTGAAAACATTTACTCTTTAAAAGACATCATAAGGAAAATAAAAAGGCCATGAACAGACAGGGATAAGATATCATCATATACACACCTGAAGGTGAAGGTGAAGGTGAAGTCGCTCAGTCGTGTCTGACTCTTTGTGACCCCATGGACTGTAGCCTACTAGGCTTCTCCATCCTTGGGATTCTCCAGGCAAGAATACTGGAGTGGGTTACCATTTCCCTCTCCAGGGGATCTTCCTGACCCAGGGATACACACCTGACAAAGACTTAAATCCAGAATATAATATAATATAATATAATTGTATATGTATCTACTGTGGGTATGGTAGTGTTAGTCATTCAGTTGTGTCCCACTCTTTGTATATATATATAATTTTCTCAATAATAAGAAAAGAAACAATCCAGTTTAAAAATAGGCAGAAGATCTAAATGAACACTTAACAAAAGAAGATACAGAAATGGCTCCTGAGGACGTGAAAGCTATTCAGCATCATTAGTCATCAGGGAAATGTAAATTAAAACCACAATGTGATGCCGGATACACTTACGGTGCTGTGCTTAGTCACTCAGTTATGTCTGACTCTTTGCATCTGTATGGACTATAGTCCGCCGGGCTCCTCTGTCCATGGTGGTTTTCCAGGCAAGAATACTGGGGTAGGTTGCCACGCCCTCCTCCAAGGGATCTTCCCAACACAGGGGCTGAACCCAGGTCTCACACATTGCAAGCAGATTCTTTACCATCTGAGCCACCAGGGAAGCCCAAATACACCTCCTAGGAGAGCTAAATTTGAAAAGACAGACAGTGCCAAGTATTGGCAAGGCTGTGGAATAATTGGAACTCTTGTATGGTGTGGGTGTGAATGCAAAATTGTCCAACATTTTGACATTTGAGTTTCTTATAGTTAAACATACATTTGCTATATGACCAAGTCATTCCTAGCAATTTTCCAGGGAGAAATAAAGATGTATGTCCACACTAAAACTTTACATGAACCTTCATGACAGTTTTATTCACAGGAGACTCAAACCAGAAAAAATTCAAATGTCCATCAACTGGTGAATGGATACACAAATTATGGTATATTCAATCAATGAGATAACATTTATCTGTAATAAGGAACACACTGTAGATTTATGCCATATCATGGATGAATTTAAAAGAACGTTATGTTGGCTAAAAAAGCCAGCGACAAAATCACGCTATATGATTTTATTTAAATGAAATCTTAAAAACGATAAAACTAGTTTATAGAAACAGAAAGCAGATTAAGTGGTTGACCGAAACTAGTGTATCTAGGGGCTTTGCAGGGTAATGGAAATGTTCTGTTTCCTGATTTGGTGGTGACTATACCGGCACATAGGTCTGAACTAAACACTTAGAATGACTGAACTAACACTTAGGATGGATGCATTCTATAGTGTGTAAGCTAAACCTCAATAAAACTGATTTTAAAAAAGGAAAGACAAGGAATCCAAAGGACAATAAAAAGCAGTATGCCAATTTCCATCAGAAAACACAAAAAACAAATCCTGCTGGGATTTTGTTTGAGATTTTGCTGACTCTGTAGGTCAATTTCAACAATACTGAGTCTTTCATTCCATAAATATGGTATATCTCTCTATTTAATTTCTCTTAGTAATGCTTTGTAGTTTTCAGGGCTTTGTACTTCTGTCATTAAGTTCATTCCTCCATGTTGTTTGTTTTTGGTACTATTGTTTAAAAATGATTTCTACTTACATTTGTTTGTTGCCTGTGTATAAAAACATGATTGATTTTTATGTACTGACATCACATCACTTATTTTATGTACTGACATGACATCACTTATTAATTCTAATATTTGTAGAGTCTCTTGAATTTTCTATGTACACAATTATGTACTCCTCAAATAAGGACAGTTTCCCCCTCACTTTTTAATATTTATAAAATTCATTTATTTAATATTTATGAACTTTATTTCCTTTTCTTGCCATATTGTGGGGCAAAGACCTCCATAAAAGTGGCTTTTTGGTAGGCAGTCATTATCAAATAAAAGAAATTCCTTTTTACTCCTGGTTTACTGAAATGTGTTAAAATGTCATTAATAGATATTAAATTTTACCTTACGATTTTTCTGCATCTGTTGAGGTGATCATATTGTTTTCCTCCTTTATTCGATAATTATACCAATTGACTTTAAAAAACTGACAAATTAAAATGATTTTATTAATCCACTTTAAAATAGCAATAATAAACCATTATATGTTAATGTAAATATCATATTTTGGTGACAGAAAACTACATTTTACAAAACAAAAATTACTGATAAGATTGGCATGTTTTACATTTTTGCAAATCTCTTTAATATCCAACGTAACATTAGAAGACACCTGAATTCTCACTTCTGCTTCTGCATTCAAATCAGCATCAATATTTGTTGTTTTGGTTGACGTATATGAAGAAAATCTGGCTTCAGAGAGTTTGATACCAATGGACTCTTGAATGTTAAAATGATCTTATTTTAAAAAATAAAATAAAAAAAGATAAAACCTCCTTAGCCATAGTATGTTACCCTTTGTATATATTGGTGTGTGCATGCTCAGTTGTGTCCGACTCTTTGTGGCTCCATGGACTAGCCCGCCAGGCTCCTCTTTCCATGGGATTCTTCCAGCAAGAATACTGGAGTGGCTGGCCATTTCCTCCTCCAGGGAATCTTCCTGACCCAGGGACCAAACCCGTTTCTCTTATGTCTCCTATATGGGTTCTCAGGTTCTCTAACACTAGCACCACCTGGATTGCTAGAATCAATTTGTTAATGCTTTGCTTAAAATTTTTGCATCAGTAATTGTAAATTAGCTTGGCCAGTTGTTTTCTTATAATTTCCTTGCCAGGTTTTGTCAGTAGAGTGATCACCTCATTCTGACTGACCTGTGAATTTCTTGGTCTTAGCATGGAAAGTTCCCGTCCTTGGAAACCCCCCTGGTGCCAGGAAGATGAGGGGTCAGTTGGTCACCCTAAGTGTCGGCGTTATTCTGCTCTCATAAATGAGTTGGTAGGTGCTATCTCTTTTCAGGTTCTTGAGTTTTTGTAAGGTTGATATAGTTTCTTTCTTGAATATTTGAAAAAATTAATCACTGAAGTCATCAGAGCCTAGAATTTTCTTTTGGGTGAAGTGGCTCACATGGTAAACTATCTGCCTGCAATGTAGGAGACCTGAGTTCGATCCCTGGGTGGGGAAGATACCCTGGAGAGGGGCATGGCAACCTACTCTAGTATTCTTGCCTGGAGAAGCTCCATGGACAGAGGAGCTTGGCAGGCTGCTATCCATGGGGTTGCAAAGAGTCAAACACACTGAGTGACTAGTGCTTTCACTTTCACTTTAAACTGTAGGTTTAATTTATTTAAGTAGTATAGGACTAATCTTCTCCTGTTTACTCATATTGATTTTCAAGGAATTTGACCATCTTATGCGAGCTGCTCAAGTTCCAGGCACTTCCAATCGTTACATAATTTTTGTGTCCAGATTGTTGATCTTAAAAAAATACAAGTCAGTTATTTTACCAGCAAAAATAGGTTCATTTAAGAATAACAAAGAATTGCAAATTTGGGACAAGCAAATCAAAGTAAAAATCATGGAGAAGTCCAGTAAATAAAGGAGAGGAAAATTCAGTTCAGTTCAGTCATTCAGTCATGTCTCTTTGCGACCCCATGAATTGCAGCATACCAGGCCTCCCTGTCCATCACCAACTCCCGAAGTTTACCCAAACTCATGTCCATTGAGTCGGTGATGC
This sequence comes from Ovis aries, assembly GCF_016772045.2. Lineage (NCBI taxonomy): Eukaryota > Metazoa > Chordata > Mammalia > Artiodactyla > Bovidae > Ovis > Ovis aries. Next base: position 263,372,773 of record NC_056054.1, on the reverse strand, counting down.
CATCCAGCCATCTCATCCTCTGTCGTCCCCTTCTCCTCCTGCCCCCAATCCCTCCCAGCATCAGAATCTTTTCCAATGAGTCAACTCTTCACATGAGGTGGCCAAATTACTGGAGTTTCAGCTTTAGCATCAGTCCTTCCAAAGAACACCCAGGACTGATCTCCTTTAGGATGGACTGGTTGGATCTCCTTGCAGTCCAAGGGACTCTCAAGAGTCTTCTCCAACACCACAGTTCAAAAGCATCAATTCTTCGGCGCTCAGCTTTCTTCACAGTCCAACTCTCACATCCATACATGACTACTGGAAAAATCATAGCCTTGACTAGATGGACCTTTGTTGACAAAGTAATGCCTCTGCTTTTGAATATGCTATCTAGGTTGGTCATAACTTTCCTTCCAAGGAGTAAGCGTCTCTTAATTTCATGGCTGCAATCACCATCTGCAGTGACATTACTTTATAGTTAAAAAAGAGGAGGTTGGGAGGGCTTATTTTGAAGTAAGTCTTTTGGAGAAAAGTGAGAGTGCATGGTGATGATGGTTTCTCATTGGCTGAGTTACCGGGTTGGTCAATTCCTTGAAGAAGATGCAGTGTGCCTCTTTTCCTGCTGGTGCCTCATTACTGGTAATTCTTTCCTCTTGATTCTTCTATTGGGGTCTCTGTTATTGACAGTTCGTCCTGTAATCGGCATTTCTACCTATATGTCTGCGAGAGCGCCCCCTTCTGGCCTCCCAATTCCATTTTAATGAAGTGAAGTGAAGTGACGTCGCTCAGTCGTGTCCGACTCTTTGTGACCCCATGGAGTGTGGCCTACCAGCCTTCTCTGTCCATGGGATTTTCCAGGCAAGAGTACTGGAGTGGGTTGCCATTGCCTTGGTTTCCCTCTATGAATTTTCACATTTTGCAATACTGATTCTATTATTCTTAGATGGTTATTATTGATGCACTGTAAATTATATCTTTTTGAAATTTCATGCTCTGATTCTGTTGCTCAGAGATCAAAATACTATTGGTTTCACATTATTTTATATTTAAATTATATTCACCAGTCTTGCTTGACTAATTTGTTAATTCTAATAGTTTATCTTTAGAGTTTTAAAGATATTCTGTGTGCAAAATAATTTTTTCTATCAATCAATAATAGCTTTATTTCATTAACCAGTACATATTTTCTTTTAAAAATTCTCCCTCCCTTGCTTACTTCTTTCCTTTTCTCTTTCTTTCCTTCCATTCCTTTCTTTTTTCTTCTCTTCTTTCATCTTTTTTCTTTTTTCCTTATTCTTTCTTCCTCCTCCTTCCCACCCCCTCCTTCTGGTTTTATTGCCCTGGCTCGGACATCAAATATTGAATACGTATGATATATATCTATGTAGCGAATCTCCTTGTATTGTTCTCCACCTCAGGGGAAAAGGCTTTCGTATTTCACCTTTAAGTGTGAAATGTAAGAATTATATTTTAGAGTATTATCTTCTTCCTTTGAGGACATCAAAAGATGAAATCATTTCAAAATCAAATGAATTGCAAATCTTACATTTGAACATCTGAAAAGAGACAAAGCTTGCTACCCAAAGGGAAAAAGGCAGCTTTGGACTCTAAAATACAGCTTCTACTCAAACATATTTTTCTCTTCTAAAGGTGAACCACTTTTAGAGCAATGATGATTATAACACTAAAATATATATTTATCTTTTTTATTAAAAAAAAAAACTTACTTCCGTATACCAGGAAATGCCTTATCGAGGTTAACTCACTTTTCTTAGAATGAAAAGCTATCTTCAAAGGCCAAGAGTGAGAAGACTGATGCTTCCTGACTGACTGTCTCTACTGTGACTGACCCTTCCCTTCACTCACCACCAAAGGAATCAAGGTGAAAACCGACCACACCTGTAACTCCAGCTGTCTGCAGGTGGCCGCCACAGCTTCACAGAGCCTGGGGGGCGCCCTCGGGGGAGGATGGCCCTTCTCACACCTCCAAACCAAGACCTCTGAAGACATCGGCTTGGTGAATACCAGATGCCAGCCCTGGGTATGCTGATTTCTATTTTCCTAACATTTATCTTGAGCTTGATGAAATTGAATTGTAAATTACCTTTCTGAAAGGTGACTTCATGGTGGTAGAAGTTCAGCTACCTCCATGGGCTCTTTTCCTAATACTCCCTTGGTGAATTGTCTCAATCTTTGACCTCATCTGACACACGTGCCAACATGTGTACACATGTTAACATGACCTTGGGATTGCTTTTGTTTCCTGCATGTCTATTCAGTATTGTTCATCCACCTTTGTTTATAATCAGCTCGTATACATGGAGCCCCATCATACACTCATCATTGTGCTGGACACCCAGAAGTACATTCTGGACTCTGTCCTCCAAGGATTGAACTGCACTTGGGAGCAGTGCCTGCGACATCTGGGTAAAAGCAAAGAAAGGATGAAGTTCTAAGTTTCCTATCATTGTCTTTAAGAGCAAATATTCCTTCAAGGAGGCTTCCCTGGTGGCTCAGATGGTGAAGAATCTGCCTGCAATGCAGGAGACCCGGGTTTGGTCCCAGGGTCGGGAAGATCCCCTGGTGAAGGGAATGCAACTCACTCCAGTATTCTTGCCTGGACAATTCCATGGACAGAAGAGCCTAGAGGGCTACAGTCCATGGGGTGGCACAGAGTCAGACACGATTGACTAACACTTTCACTTTCCATTTCATCCCTTCAGGGACTGGAGATGATAGTTAAGAAAGAATGAAAGTGAGCTGCATCTATGATCCTGTGCTTTAAAGCCTGATAACTGCAACTTTTGAGCCCACATGCCACAACTCCTGAAGCCCAAGCCGCTGCAACACGAACCCCACACACCACAATGAAGAACAGTCTCCCCTCGCCACAGCTAGAGGAAAGACCTGCGTGGCAACGAAGACCCAGTACAGCCACAAATATATGCATAAACAAATAAAAATGATATCAAATCCAGCCCTGATCTCCACCTGCGCCACCAGCACCTGGTCATGGCTGCAGGGGCCCAGGTTTTCAGTAGCCTCCTCCTGCCTCTGCACACCCAGCCCTGACCCTACACACATGGGTAGATCCCCACCTGACCCTGCTCAGCTCCTCCAGCCTGTCCCTCACACAGATGCCAAACCAGAGTCCTTCCAGGGGCCCAGGTCCTTACCTGCCTATTAGCCTCTCCAGGCACAGAGGATTTATTGAGTTTCTCCAGCACCACTAGCTCACTCCCTCCACTGGGCTTTTGGCATTGATGTTCCCCTGCTTAGAGAGCCCCTCTTTGCTGGGATCTGAGACGGTTACTGCAGTGCTTGCTCCTGGACAAACATCTCCTTAAGCAACAAAATACAAAGAAAGTATAAGGGACTAAAACCAGCCGCAAGCATGCACAATGGGGACAAATTCTGGACAATATACAAAAAATACAAGACCAAAACAAAACCACCCAACTGCCACTTCTGAAGAGCTGGGAGCCAAGGCAGGGTACTGCCCGTGCCCCCTGCCTTCATCATGACCCAAGGAGTGGGCAAACCACCTAAGCCACCCCTCTGGCCTGACCACTGGACCCACTCCCACCTTCAACCTGCGTAAGGAACCAGCTCAAGCCTCCTCGAGGAGCAATCAAGGGAAACTCTTCCTTGTTTTTGCTCCTTCCTGGGGCCATAGGAGCTCTGATAAAGCCTTGCCTGAATTTCTCATCTGGCCTCTTATCTATTTCTATTTATTAAGGAGGTCAAGAATCCTGGTTGGTATCAAGCTCATAAGACCCGCTTCATCACGTCATCAAGTGCTCTGCTAAAACGTCACTTCTTCCTGGAGGCCTTACTCCACCACCCTGTCCCACGATTCTCTAAGCCTCTCCCAGCCCCATCTCTTCCCAGTATTCATCTTCACCTGAAACTTTGACCCCTTTGCCATCTGTTCTGCGTCTAGATGGCTGGCCCATGGCAGATGGCCCGTGAATCAATGAATGCCTGATTTCCATCTAGCTCACATTCTCCCCAGCCTTCCAAAGGGGCTCCTAGTCCCCGGCGCACAGCAGCAGGGCTCTGTGGTTACACATAGTTGAGCTGTATTGTGTGCGGGAGCCTCTTGGGAGGCAGAGGCCCCTGCACGACCGAGCCAGAAAGTGTCTGCACAGTGCTGACCGCGGGTCCCCTGTCTTTTGTCTGCAGAGTGGCTGCAAGTCTAAATCTAGGCTCAGGCATACAGGGGGCTAGAAGCACCCACCAAAGCGTCTCCCTGCCCCCTGGGTGAGCTTGCTCAGCATCGGGCAGGACCTCTCAGTTCTTTTAAATAAAAGGGGTGCTTGTGACCCAAAGCCTCTCGGATGAAAAGTGTCTGAAAAGGTTGCTCACTTACTAATTAAAGGCAAGCCACACTTTCCCCTCCTGGTCTCTGCAGTCAACCCCCAGTGGCTACCTGATAGTTGCCGCCAGGTAGGGTTACACAGAGGCCCGCGATCTTGCCATTTGCTGCGATGATTGAGTCGACAAGGCTGAGTGATTCGGTGGAAATATTTCCCGGTTGGACTAAGCTGTTGGCGGCCTGCTTATCATCACGCTTGCATTTATAATGAAAAAGGAAGCTATTTCTGTTTTGAAGGATGGCGGCTCCAGAAATGGTGAGTGAAGTGGGTGGGTGGAGAGAAGATGATTCTAAAAGTTGACTCCTCAACATTTCTCAGTGGAAACCTCCCAGTCATGGCCTGTTGGGAAGGGACTTCCTTACCTAGGTTCCCTGTTTCGGAAAGCATTTTGCTGTTCATTCTTATGCTTGTTCTAAAGTTGCGCTGTGGAATTTGCCGTAAGCTGATGGCAAGCAGCATGTATCAGCAAGCATCAAAGTAAAAAATGTTGAGTGTGAATTGATTAGTTTCCTAAGATACAGTTTGAAGCTTCTCTTGCAGTGAAAATGAAATAAACATTTTTAACGTGTAACTCTTGCTTAGATTTTCTCATAACTTCGAGAAATGTCATGAAGACAGAGTTTAAGTGGCTTGATAGTTCCCTTTTGAGTTTCAAATGTTACACGTAAACAGAAAATAACAATGGGTGATCTACATATCTGTGTTTATACGACTGTTGGAATGTTCTAGGTTTTAGCTCTTTGCAGAAGCAGCTTCCTGGGGAACTCATGCCTGAGTCCTGGGAGAGTAAGCTGGAATTTTGTTGGGAACATTAGGCCCCTTCCTTGCCCCCTCCATCCTTCTTTGAGTTACCGGAAATGACTTCCAAAGGTTTCTCACCTGTTCAGCATCGTGACAAGTGGAATTCTCTTGCAGGGAACAGAGCCCCAGTGTAGCTTTGGTGCAAGCCTGTGGTCAGTGCCCAGCCACTCCTCCCTTTGCGAGGGAAGGGGGGGACTGGGCACCCAGAGGCCAAGGATACTCCCATCCTTAATTAGGTCAAGCCTGTGTGAGCCAGGAAAGGGCTGTGTTTATGGGAAGCTCCAAATACTGGGGATGACCGTCCCTTCCCTGGTGCTGTCTGCATTTTAGGGACATGGACATAATGTAAGTATCAAAACTTATGATTACGGTACGTGTTATCACCTGTGCAGGCAAAAGTTCAAGTTTATGGGGGACAAAAGAGAGGAGGAAAGTATTTGAAAGTAATTTATCTTCTGAAAAATAATGGCACACTGACTTCTAAATGATAAACCGGCATATCTCTAATGACATGCTATTCAATTGAGCTGAAAATTGGTTGAGCAAACTGGGAAAATCATGTTTGGAAGAATTACGTTCATAGTTTTTCGCTCTCTCTCGACGTTTCTCTGTTATCTGCTGGGGCTCAGGAAAAAAAAAAAAGATGCATTCTCCCCGGACAAATAGTTTTGATTTATCGGGACCAAGTGCGTTTTATGTGGATTGTCAGATTTCAAAGATTTCTCTCGACAAAGATTCTTTTGATGCGAATACTCTAGAGAAGCAAGCACTCTCTGCTCTTTCCCGAGAAGGAGGTGGAGGTGGAGGTGGAGCCCGGCCTCCGAGGTCCTGAAATAGTCACGATGGGGGAGAACGACCCGCCTGCCGCTGAAGCCCCCTTCTCCTTCAGATCACTTTTCGGCCTTGACGATTTGAAAATAAGTCCTGTTGCACCAGGTAAGTGGGACCAGGTGTGATGTCTGCCCCCACCTTACCCCCCAGATACGGATGATCCATGTGGCTGAAGGTCCCCTGTAGAAATATCTCCCCAGGAGTCTTCACATCCACAGGCCACTTCCTCGGGTTTGCAGAATCCCAGCGGGAAGGGGCATTAAAAAGGCCATCACTTTGTTCAGGCCTCTTTGAACAACTTCCTGGAGACAAGTGGTATTTTTCTGGATGGAAGTTTTCAGAAATTGAAGCTCCAATTTCTCCTGGGGAGTTAGGGGTCAGATCCTGGCCAGGAAATCTCTGAGCTCTCCAGGAAGTCCTGACAATCAGTGGTCACCAGCCCCTCCAGAAAACTTCAAATAAGCTGGATCCCCTGAAAGTATCAGATGCCTAGATTAAAATTCAACAGCAGGTGACGGAGTTGCTTCTAGCAACTAAAGGAAGGGAAGTTGGTTTTGTAAGTGGGTCATAAACGCTTGGACAAATGGCGGGCTCCTTAATACCTGGTTAGGATCCTGTTGGTAAGAACCTATCAGAACTTGTCACAGGAAGCTGCGGCTCCTGGCCCTGGATGTGGTCAGGAAGACTGAACTGGGGGCTGAGCAGAGCGACATGTTCCAGAAAGCACGGTGTGGGGGGCTGTCATATGATTCCTTAATTGATGTAAACAAATGCGAGGTGGGAGAAGAGGTATGAAGTAAGGCAAAAGATACACAATTTACAAACACTTTTCAAAAATTAGCATCAGTGCAAATGAAAGAAAAAAGTGCCCTGCAATCACCTGACCATCAACGTTTAGCTGGGTTTTATATCTTCTTTATTTTCTCTGTGTCCTTGTCTATAAATACATGCTCATCTATAGTGCAGAGAGAGACATGTATTGTTCATGTGTTTTCTTGGTTTTATAAACAGGCCGCCCCCTTTTTTAAATAAAATTACAACTTTGCATCAAGTAGATGTATAATCTACATGGCCATTTGGCATCATTTGACATATAATTGTTGCTAATACTTTATAATATATATATCGTATGAATACCAATAGCAGTGTACATATTCTTTTCTGCTAATTTTTGAAAATTTCTCCATGATTAATTCCTAGTTTCAGGAAAGAGTAAAAACTTTTAAAAACTTTTCTTTTTAAATAAGTCAATGCCTTGTTCATGATAGAAATTTAGGAAATGGAGTTAATCAAAAAGATTTTTTGAAATGACCCACAATTTTATACTCTTACTCAGAGATAACACTATAGCATTTTATAGGTTTTCTTGCCTTTTTCCTATCCTATCAACATATCTGTATTTCCCTTTGAAACTGACATATAAAGGGAGAACCCAGAGACATTTTGGGTTTGGTTCCAGACCACCTAATTCACCAATTAAGTGAATATTGTAATTGAGTCATATTAATTTTTTGGTTTCCCCATACATGTAAAAGTCAAACTTTTTCTATACTGTAGTCCATTCGGTGTACAACAGCATTAGTTATAAAACAATGTACATAATACCTAGTTAAAACTTGAGTTTTAGCTTAATTAAACAGTTAACTTATTTCTAAATAATATTAGCCATTATCTGACTACACAGCATTCAATTTATGAAACTTTCAGTTCATGAAAACTGCAATATTGGCTGGCAGAGAGTGATAAAATGAGGCCTGCCTATGCTATTTGTACAATTTTGAAGCTTTTTTGAAACTTAAAAATATCATGTTCATCTTTTCATGGCATTAAGTAATTAATAGCCTTTTAGGGTTGTCAAACAATGGCTCCTGGGCCAAATCTGGCCCATCATCTGTTTTTATAAATTACGGTTTATTGGAACACAGACATCCATTTATTCACATTTTGTCTGGCTTCTGTCACGTATAGCTATAGAGTTGAGTAATGGTGAAAGGGACCGATATGGCCCATAAAGTTGAAAACATTTATATCGGGTCCTTCACAAAAAAGTTTGCCGAGTCCTCTTCTTTATCATTTTAAGCATTTCTATACAATTTGCTATTTCACCAGCTACTTTTTTGGGGGCACCATGGGGTTGCTGAGGGTCGGACATGACTGAGGGACCTCACTTTCACTTTTCACTTTCATGCACTGGAGAAGGAAATGGCAACCCACTCCAGTGTTCTTGCTTGGGGAATCCCGGGGACGGGGGAGCCTGGTGGGCTGCTGTCTATGGGGTCGCACAGGGTCGGACATGACTGAAGTGACTTAGCGGCAGCAGCAGGCTATTTTCATGTGCCCATGTATCAATATTATCAAGGTCATTCCTTTAAGTGTACTTGTTTGTAGAGATTTGTGTACATCTCTGATGACTTTTTAGAATAAATTCCTAGAAGTGAAATTAATAGGTCAAATATTCTATCCATTTTTAAGCTTTTTAATGTGAAGTGAAAGCCACTTAGTTGTGTCTGACTCTTTGTGACCCAATGAACTATACAGTCCATGGAATTTTCCAGGCCAGAATACTGGAGTGGGTAGCCTATTCCTTCTCCAGCGGGGTCTTGTGCATTGCAGGCAGATTCTTTACCAATACATATTTCCAGTTTGACCTTCAAAAAGTTTACACAAATTATACTCCTGTTGACTATTAAGTGGAGACCTATTCCTTTTCACTTGGACTTCAGTAGGAGTAATACTAATAATACACTGCAAAGTTGATACGCAATTATGTCCAATATGCTTTTTTTTTTTTTTTCTGTTTCTGAAGAGATTGAAGGTTCTTTTGTGCTTGTTTATCATTTGCATTCCTTCTTTGGAGAGATACTATGCCTTTTGCTTTTTATTCCAAGCTTGCCCTCAAAGACAGCTCAAGGAGGAGGGGGTGGGGCCAGGACAGGGCCACAGGGCATGTGGCTGAGGAGCTGTAAAGGGGCAAACATGAGCTGATACAAAGGTTTTAGCTGAAGGAGAATCTTTGGATCTACAGATGGGGACAATCTTTGAATCTGCAGGGGCTTCCCTGATAGCTCAGTGGGTAAAAATCCGCCTGCAATGCAGGAGACCCCGGGTCGATTCCCGGGTTGGGAAGATCTGCTGGAGAAGGGAAAAAGCTACCCACTCCAGTAATCTGGCCTCAAGAACTAGTCCATGGGATCACAAAGAGTCAGACAGCACTGAGCAACTTTCACTTTCTTTGGAGTTCCCCTGATAGCTTAGTTGGTAAAGAATCCACCTGCAATGCAGGAGACCCTGGTTTGATTCCTGGGTTTGGAAGATCCCTTGGGGAAGGGATAGGCTACCCACTCCAGTATCCTTGGGCTTCCTTGTGGCTCATCTGGTAAAGAATCCACCTGCAACGTGGCCAACCTGGGTTCAATTCCTGGGTTGGGAAGATCCCTGGAGAAGGGAAAGGCTACCCATTCCAGTATTCTGGCCTGGAGAATTCCATGGACTGTATAGTCCACGGGGTCGCAAAGAGTTGGACATGACTGAATGACTTGCTTTTTGAATCTACAGTTGGGGCTTACTTCCTAAATCTCCTTCTTAGCTACAGAACAGTTAGAAGGATGAGCGGCCATTCAGGGCTCCCGCTGAGTTGTAAGTGAGACTGGAGAGTGGGCATCTCAGTGGGGAGACTGACTGGTTTGGGACAGGCTTCCTGGGGCAGGGAAGGGAGAAGGAAGGAGTCTGCTTTGCTGACAGTGAATTGATCATCCTGGAAAGAACTGGTCTCTGACCCTGAGATAAAACCACTTTCATTATCCTGAAACAATCCATCCGTCCATCCATCTGCCCATCCCTCCTTCCCGTCAATCTACTAACATTTATTGAGGACTGCAGTATGGCCACTGTTGTTCTGGGTGCTGAGAGTGCAGCCTGGAACAAGCCACCTGCTCCTCCATCCAAGGCTAAACAAGGGCCGTGCCAATGGTCCCTCCACCCTGCTCTGTACCCTTGGCACTAAGCCTAGTGTGCTTCTCTTGTCCCTTCATTCTTCTCTCCCCAGACCTTCCCTGTGCCCTTTTCTTTTCTCCTTTCCTGTTATTTCCTCACCCCTCCTCATTTTTGTTTCCCAATTCTCTTCTCTTTTGGGCAACTTGGAATGCTATTGATCATTTTACAACCACAGTCTTTATTGCCAGTGGGGGCTTCCCCAGATGGCTCAGATGGTAAAGAATCTGCAATGCAGGAGACGCGAGTTTGATCCCTGGGTTGGGAAGATCCCTTGGAGAAGGGAATGGCTACCCACTCCAATATTCCTGCCTGGAGAATCCCATGGACAGAGGAGCCTGGTGGGCTACAGTCCATGAGGTCACAGGCAGTTGGACAGGACTGAGCAACAAACACTTTCACTCTCTTCACTTCAAGTTGTGAGTTTCCAAGCACAGGCAGGGAGACTCTCCAAGAGATGATCTGGAATGAAGGCCATCGGTGTCTGCACCCATGGCTGGTGGAGAATGACCTGTATGCCATCTGGTGACCCTCTCCAAAGTCCCAGCTCTTCCTCTCCTGAGAGCACCCTGTTTGGATTTTACATGTTGCCCTCTTCTGTAGGAAAACATCCTTGGAAGTGGGGTCCTACCTCCCCTCTGTATTCATTTCCTAGGGCCACCAACACCATAGACTCTTTGGCTTAAAACAACAGAAATCTATCACCTCCTCATCTGGAGGTTAGAAGTCTGAAACCAAGGTGATGACAGGGCATTGCTCCCCCCAACACCTGCAGGGAAATCCTTCCTTGCCTCTTAGATTACGGGGGTTGCTGACAATCATGCCTTCCAGTCTCTGCTTTCATCTTCACGTGGCGTTCTGCCCGTGTCTTTTCACATTATCCTCCCTCTTCGTGTATGGGTCTGTGTCTGAATTTCCCCTGTTTATAAGGATGCCAGTCATTTTCGATTAAAGCCCATATTGATGACCTTGTTTTAATTTGATCTTCTCTGTAAAGACTCTATTTCCAAATAAGATGATATTCTGAGTTATGAGGGTTTGAACATAAACACGTCAGCATGTCAGGGGGACACAGTTAAACCCATCACAGCAGCCCCAAATGGAGGATGAATAGAACTGGGTTGGAGTCAGGGAGCGTAAGGCTCAAATTTTAGAGAATGTGCCCCTGGTAGGCGGTCTCTTCTCTGTGTCAGCTTTCTTTGGCTGGAACATTCGCTGCATTGAGGACAGGTGGAGGAATAGCTAAATTTTGTTTTATTTCATTCAAATTTGTGGTTTCATGGCCTTTTGCTCTTCCCTCCCCACTTTTTGGTTTCTAGATGCCGACGCAGTGGCTGCCCAGATCCTGTCTCTGCTGCCATTGAAGTTCTTTCCCATCATTGTCATTGGGATTATTGCGTTGATATTAGCGCTGGCCATCGGTCTGGGCAGTGAGTACCATTCATTATTTAGTAGCTTCTCAAATACTTGTTAAGCATTTAGACTCTCACAAGGTCCCCTTTCCTCCCAGGGCCACTGCACAGCCTTAATTACTGAGGCAAACACTCTCTGGGTTTGCTGATTTGAGCTTTATTTGCCTGCAGGACTCTGGAGGGCCCCAGTCAGAGCCTTTGGCCATGCTGGAGGCTTTGTCACTAAGGAGCCTGCCTTGATAGATGTGTCCAAAGGCAGCTGATGAAACTGAACCCACAGGCAGGAGGAGGTGGGAGCCGGTGGAGGAGACAAGGAGGCCATTCATGCCAGGCCAAGCCAGGTTTCAAATAAGGTGCAAGCGGCTTTTGAGAAAGTGAATCATTTGAATGGTCTCTGATAGGGAACAACTTCTCATTTACTCCTCAAATAAGGAGCTCTCAGATCAGTTTAAGTCTCCACGTGCTCGCCATTGGGGTCCACAGTTCCCTCATTTCTCACCCAGGGTCAGAGATGACAGGAGGTAGACTGGAGGCCAGGGTCCTCACTCAACTGGCTCAGCCAGTCAGCCACAGCCAGGCACTTTCTCTGTTGACCTTGAGTTTCCAGAGTCTAAATTCACCTTAAGTTGTGGCTTGAGGCCACTTAGGGAGACACAGTGGGGTGCAGCTGCCCCACCCTCTGGAATCCAGAATAGAAACTGGGCTGAGGGGAACAGGTTGCTGGCAGGGTGGTAGTTTCAATGCAGCTTTTATCACTCTGGAGCAAGTTCAAGGCTGCGTGGCAGGTGCACGGTTGTCCGTGGGGTGCACTGAAGCAGGCCTTCCTTGACACCCCCTCTCCTTTCCTCAGTCCACTTTGACTGCTCCGGGAAGTACAAGTGCCGGTCGTCTTTTAAGTGTATTGAGCTGACGGCTCGATGCGACGGGGTGTCAGACTGCAGAGACGGGGAGGATGAATACCGATGTGGTAAAGTCATGCCTTTTCACTGCAGAAGCATGAGGACTTCAGTAAAATTCTGCCTTGACCTTCCCCATCTGTGAAATGGGTCGAATGCAATGCCATTCTCAAGACCTGGGACCCAACTGGCATTCACCCCAGGAAACTCTGGGCTGGGTGTTAAGGGAGGGCCTTATATGGACCTTAAATTAAGCTGGGGGGACTCCATAAGCAATTGGAAGAGACTCAGGTCCAGATGATAAGAACTGTGGCTGCCCTGTGAGGGTGGGATGCTGGTCAGGGGAAGGTCAGACTCAGCACAGGAGGGTCTGGGCGGGCTTCAGAGAAACTCTGCCGGGTCTCAGGGCCCTTCAGGGCACTAATGACCTGTCTTCCTGTGTGCTGGCCAGTCCGTGTGAGCGGCCAGAACGCCGTGCTCCAGGTGTTCACGGCTGCCACATGGAGGACCGTGTGCGCTGAGGACTGGAAGAGTCACCATGCGACTGTTGCCTGCGCCCAGCTGGGGTTTCCAAGGTAATTCAGAGCGTCCAGCGGTAGGCAGGACACAAGCAGTGGTCACAGTGGCAGACAGCTGCTGTTTATCTGGGCACCCACAGGGCTCCTCAACATCACGATGTTGGCAACCTCACGATGTCTGACATCACTGGTGCGTGCGCAATCCAAGGTCCTGACACACTAAGGGACGTGGCGTGTTTGGGGGGCATCTCAGGCCAGGACCCTAGATGCAAGCATTCAGTAAAGAGCTTCAGAGCTGGAGACCGAACCCCCGGTTCCTCTGACCACAGTTGCAGGGAAGCTTCCAGCCACCACCCTGCTTGGTCCCACTTCCCAAGGAACCCCAGAGAGTCAAGTTTGAAAAGTCAGTAATTTAATGAAAGTCTAATCATTTAAAACAGTTGTTTAGCACTAAATAGGAAAAAGAACGCTTGCAGTAACATCTCTGCATTTCAGCTCTCTGTGTTGCCCATGTGACTTTTCGCACTGCGATGACATATTTTGGCCCTGATGCAGCCCCTCTCCTCTCCTGGCTTCTTCCTTTAGACTCCCAAGCAGCTGCCCAGGACATCTCTCTTGCTCCCCTTTGCTCTGGAGTCTCAGGATTAAGAGCATGCGGGCTCTGAGTGCTCACACTACTCACAGAACGTGAGCATCCCTGTTTATACCCAAGGAAATGGGCATCAAAACAGTGCTCTGAATCCAGGGACCCTGGACTTGCAAAATGTGAAGTATGGTATTCTTAGCTCCTTCCTCCAAAACCGGTGAAACCTGCCCTCCAGCCTGTATCCCTGAGACCCGCCTCCTCTTCTCCAGCAATGACCTGAATTCAGGAATCAGCTGCACTTCTAGGCTGATGACAATAGCAAATCACTCCCACAATTGCCCTCAGAAATGACAAATGACATAAGCTCGACTCCTCATAGACTTGGAGGAAGCTTGCACACCACACACACGCATACATACATACACACTGCAAACACACCATGCAATTCTTACTCACACACTACACACACCACACACACACTGCAAACACACCATACTCACACACTACACACCATACATATACCATATGACGCAACACCGTATCTCAGACACACACACACACGCACACACACACACTCGCACCAATTACACAGACACACACCCACCACCATGGCTCACAGCTGAAAGCTTCCCTTGGACATTTCTGCTCCTGGGTAGGTGGTTTCTTGGCCTCACTAGGGGGCGTCCCTTCCCCTTCCCTTCTGCCTCCCCTGCCTCTCCCTCTTGGAATACTTCCCCTTCTGGAATCCTTGACCTCCTCTCCATCAAGCAGAAGGGCCCAGTGACCCCCCTCCCTGGCTCCAACACTTCCCGGCAGCCCTCATTCCTTTGCTCACCCCTCCCCATCTGCCAGGACGGTCATGCCCTGCTCTCTCAGAGGGTAAGTCCAGTGGATCCAAGGTTCTGGGCTGTCACCTCAAGGGTGTCCATTCTTCTTCCCTCTAAACTTGCTGTTTGCTTCCCTATCTCTTGCTCCAGTTCTAAGATTTATTCTGTATCCATTCTTGTTTATTCTACGTCTCTATTGAAAGCCCTCCTTTGATCCCGTGTGAGAGGTCTGTGGTAAAAAGAAAAGATGGACTGACAGCTCAGACTGCCTGGGTCCAAGTCCCAGTACACATGCAGCCCTGTCATGTGACTGGGCCTCAAAATTGAGGCGAATAACAGTACCCGCTTTAGAGGGTCGCCGTGAGGTTCAAGTGTCTTAGTGCTTCAAAGCCAGCCTGGACCACAGGGATACCCTGTAAGCCCGTGGTCATGGCTATTGTTGCCACTGAGACTGGTGATCTGTGGGATTTCAGTAGCAGCCTTTGGGATCCCTTTGCATCATCCCTACTGCCCCGCCTGTAGCCCAGCCCACCTACACTGGGACCTCCATCTTGGTGACAAGTGGCTCTTTCACCAGGCACCTGCCGTATCAGCGGGTTGAGCAATACCTGGGGAGGCTGGGAGGGTCAGTGCCACGGCCTTGATTACATTTTCCTCCAAACCAAATCCGGCTGCACTTTGTATCCCATGCCTGCCCCGCCCCTCTGCATTTACAGTGACCTGATGAAATCCTGTGTGATAAGTAGGTGAGTTCGATAGTGAAGCAAGTCAGTGACTTTGTCTTTTGCTTATTCCAAGTCCTGCTATGTCATAACTCTTCCAACACCTGATCTGAAGAAAATCATGTCCTCTTCATCATTCTCCATTGGCCCTTCAAACATTGACTTGTCCTGGAGCCCCACAAAGTGCTCTGTCTACTGCTCATCTCTCTGTAACAGGAGCCCCACCAGCTCTGGGCAGCCTGGGAAAATCTTCCATTCCTACCTGGGTTTCTCAGCAACCCCATTTTGGTGCCCACCTGAAAACACCCCACTGAGCTCCATGTTCTGTCCCCTCTGGGACTTGCTTTAGGCAGCATCAAGGCGGGGGTCCACCTAGCTACATCAGGAAGTAGTTCTCTCTCCCATGTGCCTGGAGCCAAGGGTGGGTGAATGGGCTTCAGGGAGGGGGCTGTCCCAGACTCTTCCAGGTCTGAAATGCCTTGCTAGGTTGGCAGAAGGAAGCCACTGATGGTTTGGGAGCACGCCAGGACCTTCCGTCCCCCCTACACAGTGTGATACCTCTAACACTATGACTTGAGCCCAGATTGATTTGGGGCACAGAGTGAATCTCTCAGGTCCGATCTGCATTTCCAATGTGCTTGCAGCTACGTGAGTTCAGACACCCTCAGAGTGGACTCGCTCGAAGAGCAGTTTCGAGAGGACTTCGTGTCCATCAATTACCTCTTGCCAGATGACAAAGTGACCGCTTTACACCACTCGGTGTACGTGAGGTTAGTGACCAGGGGGTGCTGGGTCCACTCTGTCTAGTCATGCACCGAGTTTGAGCATGAGGTTGTGTTCTCCAAGTGCAAGTTGAGGGCTTGGCCAGTTTGGTTAGATAGGGTGGACACACCAGGCTGGAGTACAGGAACTTAACCCCAAACCAGGCAGATAGAGCCCAGCAGAGAAACGGAGGAAGGATGATGAAGGGGTCACCTGATGCAGATAAGTGCGGTACTGCCTGGGCACATAGTGGGCGCTGCAGATGTGTTTGGGGGAAAGAAGGGAGGGAAGGAAGGAGGGGAAAATATTAGAAAGAAAGGAATTAAGAAAGAAACTTAACTTTATTTACAAAGTACTTAAATGTTCACCATTTGTATTAGATGTTTCCCCAAATAACTTGTCAATCAGTCGCTCAGTCGTGTGACTGACTCCTTGCGACCCCATGGACTGCAGCCTCCCAGGTTCCTCTGTCCATGGGATTTCTCAGGCTAGAATACTGGGGAGGGTAGCCATTTCTTTCTCCAGGAGATCTTCTAAGGAAGGTGAAATGAGGTATCCATAAATGACAGGTGCCCGAAGCTTAGAGGGGTCACCTGCCTGATGCAAGGAGGTACCACAGGCTTTCTGAACCCACATTCCATACTCTTCCTGATTTCTTGGACCAAACCCCAAGAGGAGTATACCCTTTGCTCCAGGAAACAATAGTCTTCAAAAAAAAAAAAAAAAACACAATAGTCTTCAGCCTGCCGTCGTGGAGTTGACAATCGCCCCCCTGGACCCACATGCAGTTTGCAGGGACAGTTCATTACTTGGGTCCTAAAACCCTGGGCTGGTGACATTAGCTTTTTCTTGCATGATTGAATGACAGGACTGGGCTCTAGAGGCAGGAATTTACAGAGGATTCGCAGGGTGGGTTTTCCTGTCTGACGTGCGTGTGTCCTGGGCTGCAAGGACTTGGTGCCAGGCGAGTCTGTCACGCCATCCGATGGACATTCTGTGTCCCACAGGGGCCAGTGAAGGACATCAAGGTAAAATGGACAAGCAAATGATACCAGTATATGTTTATCTAATATAGCTCTTTATATGTCTCTCATGGTTAGCTATACAAAGCCTAGAAATACTCAACCGTGTTCACATATACACCATACTTCACTGTGGTCACTGGTTGTTAATGACTTGGTTGTTTTTTAATAGACTAAAAATTGAAATCCGTATTCAAGAGTGGGGGAATAGAGTTTATTTACTTATTTATTTTTAGCCCAAGATTTAGGTAAAAAGTGTTTGGTTCCCAGGCCTCGGGTGTGTGAGTGCTTAAGACGCTTCAGTGGTACCTGACTCTTTGAGGCCTGGGATGTTTCATTAAACACACTCTTTTTCCATTTTAGGGAGGGATGTACCTCGGGCCACGTGGTTACCTTGAAGTGCTCAGGTGAGAGTGGCAGGACTGCAGAGAGAAACAGAGGGAAGCCGTGGCTCACAGGCTCCTGTCCCCTCTGCTTGGACCACTCTGCCACCAGGCCCTTCCTCCTGTGTGCCAGGTGGGAGCTCTGTGACCCCACCTGCCGGGTCAGGGGAGGCAGCCTAGAGAGACTGCTCAGCAGCAGACAGGACCACAGTGCACAGAGCTCTGTGATTCCGCGGTGGCTGCAACAGCCTGACTCACGGTTCCCCTCCCCCCACCAGAAAGTGGGCACAGCCTGCTCAGTCCAACCCCTCAGCCCCAGCCTGGGCAGGAGCCCCTTGTTCCTGGCAGGGGGCTCTTGTTGCAGGAGCTGGAGCTGAAGAAGTCAGCCCCTGCATTCATGAGGCTCCCCAGCTCCTGGAGCGCTGTCACCATCCTGGGGACATGAGTGTCATGCGGAGATTGATGCTAGCTCCCAGCTCTTTGCTCTAACGGGCTGTGCCCACTGCACCCCGCAGCACCCTGCCCATCCCCTGTCTCAGGTGACCTGCCCCCTCCCCTCCCCCGAGGCACCCGCCCCACCATTCTCTCTCCCTCTGCAGCCTGTGGTCTGAGGACCGGCTCCAGTCCCCGCATCGTGGGTGGAAACTCATCCTCGCTGGCGCAGTGGCCCTGGCAGGCCAGCCTGCAGTTCCAGGGCTACCACTTGTGCGGAGGGTCCGTCATCACCCCGCTGTGGGTTGTCACTGCTGCCCACTGTGTTTATGAGTGAGTTCTCCTGACCTCCTGGTGGGGGGCATCCTCATCTCCCACAGACCCCCGTCCAGTACAGGCTACATGGGGACAAGGCTGATTTGGGTGGTCAGCAGCAAGGCGGGTCAAGAAAGCATGAAAACGGACTGTATTGTCACAAGGTAAGGTCCACAGACCCTTCTCACTGTGGATCCGGCTCCATCAGCTGGGTGGGATTGGTGACCCGAGGATCATTTTAGGGACCTTCAGCTCTTACAGAAAAGATAGAAAGAGGGGAAGGAAACTCTCAAGTATAGGAAACGCAGCAATGCAAATCCCCTAGACCTCCTTATAGCTCATTCCCATGGACCATGTAGTGACTGAGAGAGAGAGGGATGGTGCAGGGTGGGCGGGGGCTCCCCAGAGCAACCCCCCTGTTAGGGGGTTTGGCGTGGAAGAAAACCACAGAAAATAGTTCCAAACACAGTAGCAAGTGTCCATGTTATTTCCACCTGCCTCTGTTTCGATTTCTGATGGAGAATGGGCCATTATGGAAAGGTGAGTTCATTTCTCAAATGCCCAGAGGTGCAGAGATCAAGGCCTGTCTAGGGGACGCATGGGTGGATCTGAGCTTCTGCAGGGCTTGTGGGGGCATCTGCTGCCATCTCCTTAGCACTGGCTCTCGGGAGACTTGTGATCTGTGGGTGAAAGTGCTTGGGGCTCTCTCATTTCAGTCTTTACCTCCCCAAGTCCTGGACCATCCAGGTGGGCCTTGTTTCCCTGCTAGACAGTCCAGCCCCCTCGCATCTGGTGGAAAAAATCATCTACCACAGCAAGTACAAGCCGAAGAGATTGGGCAATGACATCGCCCTCATGAAGCTGGCCGGGCCTGTCACTTTTAATGGTACGTCCGGGGATCTGTTATTTTCCTGCTATCATTTGTTTCACGAGAATTTGAATTACTCGTTGAAGCATGTTGATGAAGGCTGCCTTACAATTTCCACTGCTGCGGCTGCTGCTAAGTTGCTTCAGTCGTGTCCGTCTCTGTGTGACCCCATAGATGGGGGCCCACTGTCTCTGGGATTCTCCAGGCGAGAACACTGGAGTGGGTTTCCATTTCCTTCTCCAATGCATGAAAGTGAAAAGCGAAAGTGACGTCACTCAGTTGTGCCCGACTCTTAGCGACCCCATGGACTGCAGCCTACCAGGCTCCTCCGTCCATGGGACTTTCCAGGCAAGAGTACTGGAGTGGGGTGCCATTGCCTTCTCCACTAGGTAATTCCAATGTCTAGTCCTATGTCTAGATTCATTTCAGTGTTGATTGTTCTTAGCTGATTGTCTCTTTGCATTAAAGTTGTGATTTTCCTGGTTCTTGGTATGAGGAGAAATTTTCAGTCACATCCTAGACATTTGGGCCAGCGTGTTAGGAGACAGACATCTTCAGTTTTAACAGACAGTCACCCTGTTCAAGTTTCCTGTGCAGCTCTTGGTCTACTTTAGTGGGTTGTGGTTCTGATGGCTATTTGACTTCAGAGTCTTTGTGGTTCTAATTTGGCCAACTTGGTTTTCCTGGGGCCACTGAGGTCTCACCTGAGCTACTTTTTTTCAGTTAATGCCTCTTGGAGATTAAAGGGGTTTCCCCAGAGGAGGCCACCTGGTACCTGTGGGTGGTAGAAGAGGGTCTTAGGTCCGTGGGGACAAAGAGATTTTCCTTGTTTGGTGCTTATTCTGGTGAGGTGCTCTGCCAGTGCCACCCAGATGCCTGGTATCTTGACCTTGGCTGAGGAAGAGAAGGCGTCTCAGGCTGGCCAGCTGGCTGGGGTGGGATCTTCTCTGTGGCCCTTTCTTTATAAGCTGGAAGATAAACTGGGCATCTCCAACTCCTGGAAATACTCAGAAATATTCTCTCACAACCAGCTGCTGAGTCCAGCAGCTCTGTTTACCCATGGAAATGTCAAGTCCTAATGATTGGAGGTTTTAAAAACACCAGAGAAGTCATACAGGACAGAATTCTCCAGCTGCTTGCCGTTATGACAGAGCACATGAGCCTCCGCCTAAATCAGTAAAAGCCCCCTTCTTCTTCCCAAGGACTAGAGCAGCTTAGAGATCAGGTAGAGTATAACAAACACGGCCCTTGCTGGAGCAGAAAGCTGGCTCAGGACCAACAGCAGGTTGGAGCTGGTAGAGTCATCAATGCATTTATCACACAGCACACGGAATTCTCTATGCGTCACTCTCTGAGACAAATATTTCTAGAAAAACAAAGAGAAGTTGTAATGGTGGTGTTCCTTTGCTAATTATGATTAATGATCCTTGGTTGTAAAAAATGAGGTGCCAACACTTGCACTTTGATAAAACTGAAAATGAGTGCCCTTGTCCTTTCTCCACCTTTCCAGTTTTGTCCTACCTGGAAAGCTTAGTTCATATTTTAGAATGTAGCCTTGTGAAGGCCCTGGGACAGCTTCTGGTGGAGGGCTTATGTGATACAGCCCACATGGACAGGCAGGCTCATTGCCTCCAGATGTGTCAGGAGGGATGGGAAGATTCACAGAACGATGTTCCATAAAGCAGTGTGCCCCCAGTCTAGACCAGGAGTGGGCAGACTAGGGCCCATGGGTTGAATTAGACCTTCTGTCTCCTTTTAAGTAAAGTTTTATTGGCACACAGCCCGCCCTGTTCACCACTGCCTGTGGCTGCTTTCATGCTACAGTGGCAGAGATAAGGGTTGAAATGGAGGCCACATGGCTTACAAAGCCTAAAATATATACTATTTACAGAAAATATATACTCTTTACAGAAAATATGTTGACTTCTGGTCTAGACTCACTCACATTGCCACGGTCTATGGTTGACCTGTGGTCTAGACTCACCCATGTTGCCATGATCTAGGGTTGTTTTGGGGCTCTGGTCAGGGAGAGGTCCCTAGTCTGAGCAAATGACCAGGGACCTGGGCTTTCTCTGGGAGACACCCCAACCGCTAGCCCCGAGAGGCAGACACCAAGTGGCGGCATTCTCAGATGGCAGCTTCCATGGCCTAAGCTCTCTTGTTTCCTCTCCAAACAGAGATGACCCAACCGGTCTGTTTGCCCAACTCTGAAGAGAACTTTCCTGATGGAAAATTGTGCTGGACATCAGGCTGGGGGGCCACAGAGGATGGAGGTCAGTGGTCTGAGATCAAGATTCTGCTTCCAGTGTGCCCAGAACCAAGAGGCCCCGGTGCCTGCTCCCCTCTGGTGTCCCAGTGTAATGTCCCCCGGACATGCCATGGTCAGGGGGGAGCACAAACCCTCAGCTGGACGCTGAGACCTGAGAGGAGTGAGAGGCGGGGTGTGCCCTGCGGTGAGCCCATAAGACATGAAGGTCACAGTCTACAAACAGGTGGAGTTAGAGGGGGTCCATCCCTCTGGGTGAGGGGGGTGAGGCTGGACCACCGCAGATATGTTGTTACTTTCTGGTCGCTGCTGCAACTCATGACCCCAGACTTAGAGGCTTAAAGCAACACTCGGGGACCACCTCACAGTTGTGGCCGTTGGAAGCTGTAAATCAGTGTGTCAGGGTGGGGGCTGCCATCCTCCCCGAGGCTTTGGGGGAAGATCTGTGCCCCTCTTTCCAGGCTCTGGGGCCCCCGTGTCCCTTGCTCCTGCTCCTCCTCCCCCCTTGCAGCAGAGTGTCCCCCAGTCTCTCTCTCCTCTCTGACCTCTGCTTCCATCATCACGTCTCCTTCTCTAGCCCTTTGAGGGACCCTTGGGATTACATTTAAGGTCTACCCACGCAGGCATCCCCATCTCAAGGTCTTATCACATCCACAAAGGCCCTTCTGCCATGGAAGGTGGCAGGGCCCCAGGTTCCGAGGGTTGGGGCCTGGAGGACATGTTTCTGCTGACCATGCCCAGGCTCTACCCCAAGGCTGTGTGTGGGACCTTCACGAGCCTGTTTCCTCCTGTTACCTGGGTTCAGGGAACTAAATGGGCTGGTGTTGGTTGAGTGCTTGGTCTACGAAGGGCCCTGGGGGAGGGGCGCCTGCTGGCTATAGTTGCCCCATCCTCCCACACTGGTGACTTAGGGAAATGAGCGGCCCTGGGATGAAGCAGGGTTTCCCCCAGCCCGCTCACAAGGGGACAGAGCTCTAAGGTTGTCTACCTTCAGGCCACCCCACCCCCAGGCAGTCATCTGAGCTCCCGGTGGGGCCCCCTCACCACACAGAGGCCCCATCCCCTTGCTCTGACCCAGGTGATGCCTCCCCAGTCCTCAACCACGCGGCCGTGCCTCTCATCTCCAACAAGGTCTGCAACCACAGGGATGTGTACGGTGGCATCATCTCCCCGTCCATGCTCTGCGCTGGCTACCTGAAAGGCGGTGTGGACAGCTGCCAGGTAGGGGCACCCAGTGACGTCTGGGGGCCACGCCGTGGGCAAGGCGACCCAGCCCTCAGGACAGACTACCTTCAGCGTGTCCCTATGACCGACTGAAAAGCAAATTTACAGGGTGTGGGAAGAAGTTTGCTTAAGATATCGCTCCCTTTCCTGTCTGGCCAGGCCCGTGTTTACTCAACGCTCCCCTCTGCCTGAGTGCTGGGCGGAGGTGGCAAGGAGGGTCTCAGAGTTTCCAGGGGGTCCAAAAGGGCAGAGGGCAGGGGAAACCAGTGAATCTAGCCTGCACAGCCACAGTGGATGAAACTCCAACACTGCCTGGTTCAGCTGAAGCCCCTGGCCAGGCATATCCTCCCTCTGAAAGCACCCCTCTGCTCCCCATGCTGCCTTGACTTTGTGGGTTCAGGACAATGAGCCCTGGCAGGGAGACAGCTGGAGGGGGACCATCCCTGAAGGACCAGGACCCCACCCTCAGGAGGGCAAGTCAGTTCCAGAAGGGCAGTGGGGGAGGTGGTGGATGCAGCTCCGTCCACACGCTGTATTTTGTGATATGGTGAAGCAGGGTCCTGTCACCAGGACAGGGGACACAGGGTGGCAATGTCTGTTCCGTGCCCTTGCCCTTTGCTCTTTCCTTGCCATCCAGGGAGACAGCGGGGGTCCCCTGGTGTGTCAGGAGCGGAGGGTGTGGAAGCTGGTGGGAGCCACCAGCTTTGGCATCGGCTGTGCCGAGGTGAACAAGCCTGGAGTCTACACACGCATCACTTCCTTCCTGGACTGGATTCACGAGCAGATGGAGGTGGGTTGCAGCCCCCACGACCCCTGCAGCTCATGTTGGTGCCTATCATTCTAGCTCTAGCATCCTTTCTGTGGGCCCCCAGTCCTGCTATCTGGAGCCAGGAAGTGACTAATTCATTATTCATTTGTTAAGCAGTGACTTTGTGCTCCTGGGTGTGAACTAGGCATGGTTAACTCCACCAGCAAGGCCCTGGCAGGGTGGGCCTGGTGGGCTGGTCACACACAGGGCGAGTGTGGCTGGGACGTGGAGGACCATGTACTTCTGCCAAATGGGGAAAGGGGAGGGGCTACTGAGGACCAGCCCTGGGGGTGGAGATCAGGCAGGTGGGCGTGTGCGGGCATGGAGACAGGTGGGAGAGGTCTGGACTGGAAGCCCTCAGAGCCCACTGGGGAGTTTGACTTTGGGGGAACCAGGGTGGGATGGAGTGTCTGGCATCAGGAGGGGCCTGGGTGGCTCTGTGCCTTGGGGGCCTCCCTGCAGTAGGGGTGGGAGGAGGGAGACGGGTCAGTGAGGTTGGCTTGGTAGGACCAGCGCAGGCTGGAAGAGCCCTGGAGATGGTGGGAGGAAGAACAGAGCATCCAGGGACAGAAAGTGCCCAGGTGACTCCAGGTCCGACCGTGATGGCTTAGTGAACATGGGGTGACACCCTCCCCAGGAGCAGGAGCCTCAACAGCCTGCCTTCCACCCTACGGGCATGCAGCAAATGTTTACCTACTCGATCGCCAGGCTGAGCCCCATGTCAGGCCTTGGACCAATTTTAAAGAACTTTGGTTTTTTGGTTTTGTTGGGGTTTTTTGTTGTCGTTGATTGAAGCTGACCATCCTAACGTGCAAATCTGGCAGCATTCAGCCCATTCAGGATGTTGTGTTGCTGCTGCCTGACATATACCCAGAACATTTTCACTTCCTGGAAATGAGACTCCATGAAGCCGTCACTCCATGTTGCCAGGATCTCATCTTCTGGTGGCCAGTAATCTACTTTCTGTCCTGGGGGATCAAGACCTTTTAAAATGCTCCCTGGTAGCTCAGCTGGTAAAGAATCCACCCTCAATGCAGGAGACCCTGGTTCAATTTCTGGGTTGGGAAGATCTCCTGGAGAAGGGAAAGGCTACCCACTCCAGTATTCTGACCTGGACAATTCCATGGACTGTATAGTCCATGGGGTCTCAAACAGTCAGACATGACTGAGTGACCTTCACTTTCTTTTCATTTAAAGCAGCTGGCTAAGACGGGCACCAAACTGCTCAAGTGCCTTGATGTCAATTTCCACTCCTTCCTTGAATATTTGCCTTAAATCAGGAGGGCAGGGCTGAGGCCCTGGGCCTGGGCCTGGTTAGAATTCCAGCCCTGCTGTTGTGTAGCTGTGTGCTATCAGCCCACTGCAGGGTGAGGCAGCAGACAGGCTGCGGGGGAAACTGCTGGGGCCCTTTGGCTGTGAGCTGGCTGCCTGGCCCAGTGCTGAGGGCCATGCGGTGCTCTTCAGCACAAAATTCAGCCCAAACTCATCACTCCCTCAGAAAACAGACATTTGAAAGCACAGCCTCCTCACTGCAGTGGCTGCAGACGGCCTGTGAACAGGACTAAAGGGGTTGAGAGCCACGTGGAGGGTGGGGGAGGAGGGACATGTGGGTGGGGAGCGGGAGGGTCACGTGGGCTGAGAGCCAAGTGGACAAAGGTGGGGCAGAGGACTTTTCCCGTTCACCCAGGGAGCCTCAGAGGTGCACCCCCATGAGGGTGCTCGCGGGGTGAGAGGGTCTGTGTGACGAGGCTTGTCGCAGCAGCAGGTTGAAGAAGCCTGGCTCAGTCCTGAGCTGGGCGGAGTGCAGTTCAGGCGCAGGGTTCCAAAATCACTGTGGGAGCTTCTGAAGGGAGGTGCCCTCATATCTCAGCCCGTGTCCCCCGGCACTGCCCTGGCTGTTGGGCCCCGGGACCACCCCCATATCAGAGGTGATAGGACCCTCATAAGCCCCCACCCAGGCTAATGAGGGGCAGAGCCTGCGTCTGACCAGCTCCGAGAGCCTAGCCCCAAACCCACCGCACAGCATGGTGATGAGTTCCACCCTGGGGTGCAGAGCACCTCCCTCAGCTGCTTGCTAGCACTGAGGGTCCCAGGACCTGTTCCAGAGGTTCTCATCAGGCATGTGGTTCAGATGCAGGAGGCTCCATGGCGTGCTGGGGGAAGTGGGATGGTTAGAAAGGGCTCCCCTTCCTCCCAGAACTGGAGGAGCAGGCTCTTCTGGGCAGCTGGATGGCTCCGCTGAGGCCTGGGGAGCATATCAACCAGGGCTGCCCTGGCCCCTGAAGGCCTCCGTGGGTCACGTCCCCTCAAATGTCTCAGGGGGCAACCCGGAAGAGGCTTCCCTCCACGAGAGGTTCCCAGCACGCCTGCCGTTTTAGTTGTTTCTTTTGAACATCTACGGGAGGGCCTTCCAGTAGCTCACATGCCTCGAGGGGAATCAGCCCATCTTTTTTTCTCTGATGCTAAAGGTTACTGCGTCATTTTTCATCCACTAGTTTTCTCTTCCTACTGGGAGCTCGAATCATTGTTACAGCTCAGAGCAGGACACAGGAACACTGATGCTAAGAGCTGGAAATGGTGGAAAAGTCTCAGGTTGGAGATGGGAGTAGGTGGGGAATGACTGGTTGGAGGTGCACAGGGCAGGCAAACTATTTCACACTTACCTGGGGTCCACATGGAACAGAGACCAATTTTGTCCCCATTAATTGTGAACTGCTGACGCCCTCCTCAGGGCAAAATGCTGGTACTCACTTGATCTTGGGCTTCCCCAGTAGCTCAAGCAGTAAAGAATCCTCTGCAATGCAGGAGACACAAAGAGATGTGTGTTCAGTCTGTGGGTGGGGAAGATCCCCTGGAGGAGGAAATGGTAACCCACTGTGACATTTTTTCCTGGGAAATCCCAAGGACCCTGGGAGGCTACAGTTCATGGGATTGAAAAGAGTCAGACACGACTGGGCAAGCATTCACGTCATGCTTTATCTTAATATTGGGGAGATGACTTGACATGATGAAAAATGTAATATGTACGTTTTCATTTCTAGAGGGACCTGAAAACTTGACAAGTTAGAGGCAAGTTACCACCATGAGTTCCTGCCAAGATGGAGACATTCCCGTCTTTCCACGGATTTTAACAGCAGAGCCGAATGAAGGAGCATCTTTTCATCCCTCCACATCGAGAACAATTTTCTTCTATCATCTCTGACAAGCCAGAGGGGCATCAGAACAAAACGATCTTGAACCTCCTTTCTCATCTTCCCAAGAACAGAAGCAGGAACACCTCCAAAGTGCTACCTTTTTTCACTTTTCTATCTGGTTTCCTCCCTTGCAAAGCCCCTCAGCAAAGATACGCAGCCAGGACCTACAGGAGTGCTGTCAGCGTAGACACAGCTGTCCACATGTTTTATACAGGTACCAGAACCAAACCGATTTTTTGTACCAGGATCTCTTCTGACACGTGGGGACTTGTAGGTGATTATAGTTTTGTAGTCTTTGGTCCTCGATGTATCATTGTCTCTTGCTTCCGAAGGACATAGACTTTCACAGCAAGTTCATCACTCGGAGTTTATTCAATGAATCTTGATTGCTCATATAAGCTTAATTCAAGAGGCTCAATTGCTTTGATCTGTTGGAACGGATTTACTGGGAGATCAGAATCATCCCCTATTACATCAGAGTAGTCAGAAGCAGAGTAAGAAGAGAAAGGAATAAGTCAGGACCACCCAACTCCCATACATTGTTACCGAAGGCCAACTAGACAGTCTCATGTCATTAAGACACTAGGGTTTCTCTACCTCTCCATATGGGCCTGTTCAATCTCCTGCATGGCTGCAGGTTAGAGGCCCCGCCTGGTACCCAGGCATCCTCTGAAGTCCCCATAACGCACGCATAACAGAGGAAGATTCTTTGGTAAGTAATCACTGTCCAGTGGTGCTTTACCACAAGTGACTTTGTTAGAATAGGAATCTGATGCTTTGCCCTGAGGCAACAGTGGGAAAGATGGGTGAGTTCCAAGGAGATCAGAGATGGGTCCAGGTGCCTGGGGAAGGGCCAGCTCCAGGGAGCCTCCTGGTCCATGTCTTAGAGGAGGGTGGAGGAAGATATGAGGGGGAGCTCAGGCAAACTGCTAGGATGCACTTCACTGCATCAGAGTTCCTGCACAGATCTCTCCGCACGTCAGAAAGCGATAAGACCGTTTTTATTTTGAGTGTTTCTGCCCAGCTCTCTTTGAAAGCAATGGTAGCTCACAAAAGCATCTTGAGAAAGAGCAACAAAGCTGGAGGTATCACTCTCCTGATATCAAATACAAAGTTTCAGTCCTCAAAACAGTATGGTACTGGCATGAAAATGTACACATCAATGGAAAAGAATAGAGAGCCCTGAAGTAAACCCACATTTATATGGGCAATTAATCTACAAAAAGGAGGCAAGAATATACAGTGGGGGAATGAACAATCTCTTCAGCTAATGCAAAAGCATGAAAGTGACCTACTTTCACACCGTACACAGAAACAAGCTCCACAGGGCTTAAAGACATAAATGTAACCTGAAAATACACAATTTGTAGAAGACACGGGCAGTAAATTCTTTGAAATTAGTATCATTTTTTTAACATGTCTCCTCAGAAAAGCAAAAATAAATCTTACTAAAAAGCATTTTGCACAGCTAACGAAAGCATCAATAAAATGAAAAGGCTGCCTACTGAATGGGAGAAGGTATTTGCAAATGATGTAACCAATAGAGGTTTAATATCAAAATATACAAAGAACTCATACAATTCAATAGCAAAAAAATGCAAACAATCCAATTTTTAAAATGGGCAGAGGATCTGAATAGACATTTTTTTGAGAGGACATACCGATGGTTGACAAACACATGAAAAGATGTTCAACATCAATAATCACCAGGAAAACGCAAATCAAAACCACAATGAGTTATCACCTCACTCTTGTCAGAAGGGCTATTATCAAAAAGAACACAAATAACAAATGCCAGTGAGAATGTGGAATCCTTGTGCACCATTGGTAGGAATGTAAGTTGGTGCAGCCACTATAAAAAACAGTCTGGAGGTACCTCAAAAAACTAAAAATAGAGCTACTATTTGATCTAGCAATTCCACTTCTGGATATATGTCTGAAAAAAAAAGACACTACTCAGAAAAGATACATGCACCCCAGTGTTCATAGCAGCCTTGTTTATAATAGCCAAGATATGGAAGTGTCCATCAGCAGATGAATGGATAAAGAAGATGGGACATACATATACAATGGAACATTATTCAGCCATAAAAACACCCCAGAATCTTGCCATTTGTGACAAGGTGGATGGATCTTGAGAATATCATACTAAATGAAATAAATTAGACAAAGACAAATACAAAAAAATCAAGGAAATATTTCACCTACATGCGAAATCTAAAAAGCAAAGCAAATGAAGAAGCAGAAAAAGACCATCAGATACAGAGAACACTTGGGTGGTCGACGGAGGGGAAGGGGTTAAGGGCTGGGTGAAATGGGTGAAGGAGATTAAGGGGGACAAACCAGTTATAAAATATACAAGCAACAGGGATGTAATACACAGCACATATATATAGTCAAAAATACAGTAACAGGTTGATATGGGGACGAATGGTAACTAGACCTACCGCAGTGATTGTTTAGAATTAATAACATATTTAAATGCTGAATCACTATGCTGTACACCTGAAACTAATATTGTATCTGCTATACTTCAATAAAAAACAATGTTCTATAAGAAAAAAGAAAGAGAAATCGTCAAGTTCTTCATATTTCGGTCTATAATGGCATCATGGCACTTGAGCATTTCTTGGTCTAAAGCCACGTATCTCCACTAAAATTTGTTGCTGTTGTTCCGTCGCTAAGCCATATCCAGCTCTTTGTGACCCCACAGACTGCCGCATGTCAGGCTTCCCTGTCCTTCACTGTCTCCTGGAGTTTGTTCAGGTTCATGTCCATTGAGCTGGTGATACTACCCAACTCTCTCATCCTCTGCCTCCACTAGTGCCGCCTGGGAAGCTCAGTGTCATTAAAATCACCCTGTTAGAAATTAAGTAGTACTCCAAAAAAAATAAATTAATTAAAAAAAGAGAGTAGTGGTAACTCAAGTACTGAGGATCCAAGTTGCGAAAAGATGAAAGATTTCATATGTGATCATTTTGATTGTGAAAACCTGACTTTGAGGTCACCAGAAAAGTACTTCAAGCCTATTGTGGTTTCTTTCTGCTATTTTGTTGGGAAATATTTGCTGGCTTACATCTTTCGAAAGGTCTTGGGTAACACTAAGGGCAGGCAGTTCCTTGGCATGTCGTGGGTCCTGGCCCCATTCTAAGCCTGTTTCATGTGCTGACTTGTTTCATGGTTACACCAACCCTGGGACACAGGGGTACTCACAGTCCCACTCTGCAGGTGAGGAAGGCAAGCTGTGAAACAGACAATATTTTCCCAGGACCATCCATGGGGCATTGGCGTACATTACAGGAAGTAAAGCATGCTTTGGCATCTAAGTCCAGAGGGACTTTGCACCACCAGCTTGAACCCAATTCAGTTGCTCCGTCATGTCCAACTCTTCGTGACCCCATGGACTGCAGCACACCAGGCTTCCCTGTCCATCACCACCTCCTGGAGCTTGCCCAAACTCGTGTCCGTCGAGTCGGTAATGCCATCCAACCAACTAATCCTCTGTCGCCCCCTTCTCTTCCTGCCTTCAATCTTTCCCAGCATCAGGGTTTTTCCAATGAGTCAGTTCTTCACATCAAGTAACCAAAGTATTGGGGTTTCAGCTTCAGTTGAGATGTAATAGTGATTCAAAATCATAACCAACTTCTCTGTTACCTAGAAATGTTTAGTCCCAATGGAGATATTTGCTGGCTTGAGGTTTATGGGTGGAGCTGTTTGCCATCTTGTTCTTTTATCCCGTGGAAAGAGCTTAGCACTCACCTCGTGCCTGACAGCCAGCCAGAGTAGGAGCCAGGAGAGAAGGCTGGGCTCTTCTAACCTGCAGCCCAACCACAGCCAGAGGAACACTTCATAGATGGGTGGGCTGTCTTCCACATGGGTGGGCTGGTGGGGTGACTCAGATTTGAAGAAGCAGCTGTGGGACATTCAGGTCCTGAGTGGATGAGGGAGCCACCTGACCCCAAATGTCCAGGACAGTATCCCAGAAATGGCTCCTCTCTCTCTCTCTTTCTCCCTCTCTTTCATTACCTTGGTATTTGATATGGCCATGGCGGCTCTAGCGGTAAAGAATCCACCTGTCAATGCAGGTGATGTAAGAGACACAGGCTCCATCCCAGGGTCGGGAGGATCCCCTAGAGGAGGAAATGACAACCCACTCCAGTATTCTTCCCTGGAGAATCCCATGGACAGAGGAGCCTGGCGGGCTACAGTCCATGCGGTTGCAAAGAGTCGGACACAACTCAGCGGCGTGAGAGCACACTTGAGAACTGCAGAAAACCTAATAATATTACGCAAAGCTTGCAAACAGTATACAAAAGTGGCCAACAGCGTGAATACTCTAGTCGGCCATAAAAACTGTCAGTTGCCTCCCTCTCCTAAACAGGAGGGCTTCTGCCAGGAGCCAAGGAAACTGCTGGAGCTGATCTCCTCCGCTCCTTTCCTGGAGAGACCACCTGGATTGTGTAAGAAGCTTCCAGGAAGGCCTAGCTGTGCTTTCCCCACCCTGCACCCTGGAGGGCCCAGGAGCCACCGCTGGTGGAAGAAGCTCAAGGCGTAGGTGCAGCTGTACTGGTCTCAGTGTCCAGAAGCTCCTCGGCAAGAATGTCTCCAAAGCACGACAGTGGAACTGGGGCACGTGTGTAGCAGCCAAGCTCTGGCTTACTGGCAGATGCATTTTACAAGGGCCCAGCCTCCAGCAAACAGATGTGCTGGTGATGACCAAGAAGGATCAAGTTTCTGCTGTGAGATCTTAAACAACATTGGCTTCTACTCAAGTAATTAATACAAATTTACTCATCTTTCCCTCATTGCGGGAAAGAAATCCTGGCTGGCCTGCTGTGTCTCCGTGAGGTGGGACACAAGGTCCTCTGTGCCTAGCCCAGCCCCACACCGAGAACCATGGGGCTGTCTGTCTGTCTGCCTGGGAGCAGCTTCTGGAGACTCGCTGCCTTCTGGTTCATGTGCCTCTTCTGGGTTCCGAAATGGTCTGAATTTTCCCCAAAGCTCATGGACCTGTAGAGAGAGGTCATTCTTCAGGGGTCCTGTAACACTCTGTGTGTGTGTGTGTGCATGCGTGCACACGTAGATGGAAGCATATTTATACAGCAACAAACTCACTTGTTTCTGAGCCTGCCTCTCATCTAGGCTGAAGTTCAGGCTATGTTTTCTTCACCTGCACATCTCAGCATCCAGCCCAGAACCCAGAAGCTGCTCAAGGACACCAGCAGAGGACTGAGTGATACCATGAAATAAACACGCCACCTCTACGGACTCTGCCTGAATGCCCCTGTGTGATAAACCAGGACGTATACGTGTGAAAGTAGGTGAAAATCAACCTAATCGTTACATTCATAACTGAAAATTATGACTCTTTAGAAAACCATCCGTTTCTCTCCCCTTAAAGGTACACAGTAACCACCCATTGTGTGAAGACTCAATCCTCATAGATGTCTCTGCTGTATCGTGGAGTGCTATAGCATGATCATAATTCTGTAAAAAGTTATGACTCCAAGTCTAGTTCACAGAAAAACTATCAAGCAGCGAGAAATGGCAAAATAGAGGATTTACTCTAAGAATGAAAAGAAACAATATTGGTGCTCTTTAAAATCCATCTGCTGAGCTCTGATGTCACGTTTTCAGAGTTGAAGAAATGGACTTCAGATTTCTTTTTTCTATCAGGATCTTTTTACTGTTTTCCCTCTTTCTTTCCTTTTCATCTTAGGTGCAAACTAGAAGGGCCACTGGCCCTTGCTTCCTTGCTGGGGTCAGAGCAGCGGGGGAGGATTGCAGGAAGAGCTGAGGTCTGCTGTGTTCCCCCTGAAGTGCCTTGCCCTCTGCTGACTCCCCCTCCCTTGAAGTGGCTGCAGACCCACCTCTGCACGATTCCCCTTGCTCTCTCCTCAAGCCCAGGGGATTGCCCGGGGGCGGGGGGCCCAGGTTGGCACACTATATGTAATGTGTAACATCACTGGTTCCCAGCGTAGTATCTGAAGTTAGTGCTCATTTCCCGCAGCCCCAGAGGACAAGGCCAGGAAAGGGAAGGGACAGAGCAAGGCGCTGTCCTGGGTCCAGACTGCTGGTTTATCACACCCGCCCTCAGAGAGCCTCCTGGAAAGGAAACCTGGGCGCTTCCCTGGCCTGGCCGCCAGGTGGGGCTCTGGGGAGTGCAGCCACTCTCTTCCACTCCTGATCACTGGGAAATTCCAGACTCTCTCCCAGACCCCGGGGAGGAGCCTGCTGGGCCTGTGGCCATGGTGCCACATCTCACCTTCCTCCTGGCTTGTGAGAGGGCGGCCAGGCCAGAGCTGCTTCCCGCCCCACCCCTGGGGTGCCCCTTGTCAGTCAGAGCCAGCCAGAAGGGATGCTGGAAGATGGCAGGGCCCAGGGGGGACTCGGGAGTCTGCACCCACTTCAACCAGGGCTTGAGTCAGGCCTTCGGCCGTGAAGCCCCCACAGCCCCCAGCTTCCCTGAGGCTGAGGGAAGAGTTCCCCCGTGGGCCTTTGTGGGGGGTGCTGGGGGGCCTTATCTACCGGTGCAGTCACGTGCGTGGGGCTGGGTGGAGCGCTGGTGTTTCCGTTTACTTTCCCATGGCCAACCACACAGAGCGTTGCTGACAAAAATAACTGTGACAATGATATTTTAGTTGTGTTTGGTTTAATGAAGCCGCAGAACCATGATTTCTGAAACATTCTTTTTAAAGGGTTTTTTTTTTTTTTTAATGTGGTGAAAGTCGCTCAGTCATTTCCGACTCTCTGCGACCCCATGGACTATACAGTCCATGGAATTCTCCAGGCCAGAATACTGGAGTGGGTAGCCTTTGCCTTCTCCAGGGGATCTTCCCAACCCAGGGATCAAACCCAGGCCTCCCGCAGTGCAGGTAGATTCTTTACCAGCTGAGCCACCAGGGAAGCCCTTTTTTAAAATGCGGACCATTTTAAGTCTTTATTAAATTTGTTACAATGTTGCTTCTGTTTTGGGTTTTGATTTTTTGGCCAAAGGGCATGTGGGAGCTTAGCTCTCCAACCAGGGATGGAACCAGCATCCCCTGCATTGGAAAGCAGAATCTTAATCACTGGACTTCCAGGGAAGTCCCTCCCAAAACTTTCTTATCAGGCTAATATTTTCTAACTGAAATCTTTATTGAGATCATTCCAGCATCATGTGCAGGCATGAGGAGTAAGGCAGAGAGGGGTCTCTTGTGAATGTGGCCCCATTTTCCCTCATGATGACATTTTACAAACCTATAGGACCCCATCTCAGGCAGGATGTGGACAGTGAGCAAGTGCATTGACCATATTTGGATGTGTCCAGACTTCCTTATACTCCTGAGTGTGTTTGTATGTGGCATGTGTTTTGTGTGTTTCTGTGTATATGTGGTATGTATAATATGGAATCCTATCCCAGCGCCACAGAGATGACCAAGGTCATCCCTGGAACTGGCTGAGCCCCACTGTAACCACTGGCTACACCCCCCGATCCTTAACAACCAGCTTCCTGACCTCAAATTAGGCAAAACTGTCCACCCTGGTAATCACCCTATAACACCCTACTCTTCTAGCAGGAATTTGCTTTGTCTTGAGGCTATAAAAATTGGCTGCTAAGTCACTTCAGTCGTGGCCGACTCTGTGTGACCCCAGAGACAGCAGCCCACCAGGCTCCCCCGTCCCTGGGATTCTCCAGGCAAGAACACTGGAGTGGGTTGTCACTTCCTTCCCCAATAAAAATTGGCCACTAATCCACAAAAGGGGTTGGCTCTGCCTGATCTAGCAGGCGGTCGACCTGGTGTGCTTGCAGCGCCCTCATTATCTCTGCTCTTTGCTCTTAATAAACTCACTCCCTCTGTGTCTAGAAGTTCTTTTCCAACCCATGCTCGAATTGCCACAACATATGCGTGTGTGCAGGTGGTGTGTCTGCTTATGTGTGTATGTATGTATGTATTTGTGGTTTGTGTGTGTGTGTGCGGTGTGTCTGGGTGTACATGTATGTGTTTGTACATGTGTGTATTTCTGGTTAAACGTGTCGTGTGTCTGTTTATGTGTTTTCATGTGCATATGTGTGTATGTGGAGTGAGTATGTGTGTTTGGTGGTGCATACTCAGGCTGTGTCTGTGTCTGTGTACGTGGTGTGTATCTGTGTGCCTGTGTGTGCTGTGTGTACTCAGCTCTGTTCACCTTGTCGAACCTGTGTAGGTCTGTGTACCCAACACCACGGTGCAGACACTGAACAGTTTCAAGGCTGTGAGGATCCCCCCTCTGCCCTTTTAAAAACCCCACCTATTAATAATTCCCTCATGAATCTACCACCCCCACCCCCGACCCCAGACCTATTCTCTAATCTCTGGCAACCACTAGTCTGTTCTTCGTTTCCAAAGTACAGTCATTTCCAAATGTCCCATAGAGGAAGCAGACAGTTTTCATTTCCCTCAGATAGATGCCCAGACGTGCACTTGCTGGGGGATCCTCCAGTCACATAACTAGATTTTTAGAAAATGCTGCCCTCTTTCTCAGAGCGACTCCAGCATTTGACAAGCCCAGAAATACACAAGAGTTCTGATTTTCTGAAGCCTCGACAGCATTTGCTATTGTGCCTGTGTTTTATTGGAGATGTTCTGATAGGTGTGTGGCAGTATTTCATCGTGGAGTTAACTTGCGTTTCCCAGAGGGCTGATGTTCAACACCTTTTCAGGTGATCATTTTCCATCTGTGCATCCTCTTGGTGGAGTGTCTGTTCCCGTTTTGCCTGTTTGCTAATTGGATTGTTTCCCCACTGCTGAGTCTTGAGAGTTCTTTATACCTTCTAGATACAAGTCCTTTGTTTGGTGTGTAGCTTGCAAATATTTCCCCTCGGTCTGTAGCCTGTCTTTTCATTCTCCTCTCACAAACATCCAGAGAACAAAAGTTTTAAATTTGGGGAATGGGTTACACAGTCCATTTATCACCATTTTTATTTGTCTTTTTCATGGTACGAAGTTAAACAGCTTCTTGCCTAGTTCTTGGTCCCAAAGATTTTCACTTATTTTCTTCCAAAAGATTTATAGGTTTATGTTTTACATTCGATTCTATGCTGTATTTTGAGTAAATTTTTTGTATAAGATGTGGATTTAAGTCATAGTTCACTTTTTTCCCCCTGTGGATGTCCATTTGCCCAGCACCATTTGTTGACAAGGTTGTCTTTCCTTCACTGAATTGCTTTTACTCCCTTGTCAAAAATCATTTGGGCATATTTATGTGGGTCTATTTCTGGGTCCCCTGTCCTGTTCTATTCATCTATCCCTCTGTTTCAATTACCGCCACTAGATAGAAAGCCATATTATCAGGTAGAATGATTCATCTCACTGCGTTCTTTTTCAAGATTGTTTTAGCTATTCAAGGGCTTGTGCCTTTCCATATAAATTTTAAAGTAAGTTTCTCTATGCCTATAATGCCTTACTGGGATTTTGATAGGAATTGCATAAACCTATAGATTAATTTGGAGAGAATTGACATCTTGACTATGGTGAGTCTTCCAACCTATCTGTTAGATTTTCTTTGATTTCTTTCATCAGAATGTTGTCATTTCTAGCATTCAGTTCTGTAAAGTGTTTTGTTAAACATATACCTAAGTGTTCTTTTATTTTAAGTGGTTATAATAGTATCACATTAATTTTAGTTTGTGTATGTTAACTGAGAGTTAGACCATAAAGAAGGCTGAGAGCTGAAGAATTGATGCTTTCTAATAGTGGTGCTGGAGAAGACTCTTGAGAGTATCTTGGACTGGAGATCAAACCAATCAATCCCAAAGGAAATCAACCCTTAATATTCATTGGAAGAACTGATACTGAAGCTCCAATACTTTGGCCACCTGATGCAAAAAGCTGACTCATTGGAAAAGACTTTGAAGGCAGGGAAGATTGAGGGCAGGAGGAGAAGGGGATGACAGAGAATGAGATGATTGGATGTCATCACTGGCTCAATGGACATGAGTTTGAGCAAGCTCCAGGAGGTGGTGAAGGACAGGGAAGCCTGGCATGCTGCCATCCACGGAGTTTTCAAAGAGCTGGACACTGTTTAGTGATTGAACAACTGAGAGGTGTAGAAATACCTTTGATCTTTGCATATTGATCCTGAATCCTATGACTTCATTGAACTTTCTTATTATTTCTAAGAGTTTGTTTTTAGTTTCCTTGGGGTTTCATACATATAACCATGCCATCTATGAATGATTTTTTTCTTCCCTTCTCATCTGTGTTCTTTTAATTTCTTTTTCTTCCCTTATTTCAGTGGCTAGAAGATCTAGGACATATTAAATAGTAGTGATGAGAGCAGATAGCTTTGCTTTGCTACAGTTTTAGGGGGAAAGCATCAAGCTTTTTCAAGGTTGACCTCAGCTCTAGGTGTAGATTCCATTTTCCAAGCTGAGGTAATATCCTACTATTTTGCACTTGCTGAAAGGTTTTGTTATGAATGACTGTCAGACTTTGTCAATTTGTTTTCTGTGTTAGTTGTTATGATTACATGGTTTTTCCTCTTTACCTTGACATTGATTATTTCCTGATGTTGAACCAGCCCTGCATACCTGGAATAAACCTTATTTGTCCACAGTATATAATGCTCTTTTTTATATTGCTGAATTAAGTTTGCTAATATTTTGTTGGGGAATTTTGCATCTAAACTCAAAGGAGACGTTGGTTCCTAGTTTCCTTTTGTGTGTGTGTTGTCATTGACTGGTTTTGGTATCAGGGTGATACCGGCCTCGTAAATGAGCTGGGAAATATTTATCCTTTTTCTATTTTCTGAAAGAGATTATGTAAGATTGTTGTTATTCTTTTAAAACTGGGTGGAAACTTCTTTCAGAGGTTTTATATTATAAATTAGAATTCTTTGATGTTTATAGGGCTATTCAGATTGTCTAGTCCATCTTTACTGAATTTTGGTTGTTCATGGTTTTTGACGAATTAATGCATTTCTTCCATGTTGTCAAATATATAAGTGTAAAATTTTTCACAGAATTCTCTTATTATCCTTTAGATGTCTGCAAGGTCTGTAGTAATATCCCTTGTTTCATTTCTGATGTTACTTGTGCCTTCTTGCTTTTAATTTTTGTCAGCTTTGCTATGAAGTGAAGTCGCTCAGTCATGTCCGACTCTTTGCGACTTACTTTTTAACCTGTGAATCATTTAGAAATGTGGTCTCCCATGTGTGTTAGTCACCTGGTCGTGTCTGACTCTCTGTGAACTCATGGACTGTAGCCCACCCGGCTCCTTGGTCCATGGGACTTTCCAGGCATTAATACTGGAGTGGGTTGCTATTTCCTTCTCCAGGAGATCTTTTCGACCCAGGGATAGAACCCGGGTCTCCTGCATTGTAGGCAGACACTTTACCACCTGAGCTACCAGGGAAGCTATGAAGTTTGTCAATTTTGCCTATTTTTCTGAAGAACTAGCTTCTGAGCGCATTAGTTTTTTTCTATTGTTTTCCTATTTTTCCATTTCTTTGATTTCTGCTCTTGTCTTTCTTGTTTTCTTCCTTCTCATTGCTTTGGACTTATTTGGCTCTTATTTTTTTCTAATTTGTTGAGGTAGAAACAATTTTTTGGAAATTCCCTGGCAGGTCAGTGGTTAGGACTCTGCATGGCACAGCAAGGGGCATGGGGTTCCATAGCTCGTTGGGGAACTAAAATCTTACAAGCCGCATGGTCAAAAAATGTTTAAATATGTTAAAAAAGAAACTTAATTTTTTGATTTAAAAACTTTTCCCATTTCTTATATATTAATAAGTCTATGCAATGAATTTCCCTCTCAGCTCTGCTTTAGCAGGTGGTGCTTGTGGTAAAGAACCTGCCTGTCAATGCAGGAGACATAAGAGACACGGGTTCAAACCCTGAGTCAGGAAGATCTCCTGGAGAAGGAAAGGACAATCCACTCCAGTATTCTTGCCTGGGAAATTCCATGAAAACAGGAGCCTGGTGGGCTACAGTCCATGGGGTCACAAAGAGTTGGACACAACTGAATGACTGAACACAAACACATGAATTTTGATATATTGTGTTCACTTTCACTCAGCTCTATGTACTTTTAAATTTCTTTTGAAACTTATTTTTTAACCTGTGAATTATTTAGACATGTGTTCTCCCATGTGTGTTATCATCTGGTTGTGTCTGACTCTTTGTGAACTCATGGACTGTAGCCCACCAGGCTCCTTCGTCCATGGGATTCCCCAGGCAAGAATACTGGAATGGGTTGCCATTTCCTCCTCCAGGAGAATCTTCCCAACCCAGGGATTGAACCTGCGCCTCCTACATATCCTGCATTGATAGGTGCGTTCTTTACCACCTGAGCCACTTTAGAGATGATCAAATCTAGAACCTTGGTCTAGTAAATGAATCTCTCCACACTGATCAATTGTGACCGATCACTAAACCACAGGATAATCTTGGGCTTGTGAAATAGTGTCGCAGAAGCAGCTTCAGGGGCAGTAACTGCCATCCTTGGGCAGCTCTACTTAAGGGCAGTTTACATGTAGTTCTGTGCTTTTCGTCGCTGTTGTTCGGTTACTCAGTCATGTGCGACTCTTTGCATGGACTGCAGCACATCAGGCTTCCCTGTCTTCACCATCTCCCAGAGCTTGCTCAAACTCATGTCCACTGAATCAGTGATGCCATCCAAACATCTTATCTTCTGTCATCCCCTTCTGCTCCTGCCTTCAGTCTTTCCCAAGCACCAGGGTCTTTTCCAATCAGTTGACACTTTGCATCAGGTGGCCAAAGTATTGGAGCTTCAGCTTCAGCATCAGTCCTTTCAAAGAATATTCAGAGTTGATTTCCTTTAGGATTGACTGGTTTGATCTTCTTGCAGTCCAAGAGACTCTCAAGAGACTTCTCCAACATCACAGTTCAAAAGCATCAATTCTTTGGCGCTCAGCCTTCTTTATGGTCCAACTCTCACACCCATACACAACTACTGGAAAAACCAAAGCTTTGACTATATGGACCTTTTTTGGCAAAGTAACATCTCTACTTTTTAATATGCTGCTAGGTTTGCTGAAGTGAAGACAGTTCTTTACCAGTTCCAGCCAGATGGCAAGTCCTCATGCCTGAAATAACAACCACACATCTTTGTCTGGGGTGGACAGGGATTGAAATCAACCAAAGGATCATATCAAAGGGCTCCATCTGGGAGTCTGGGGAATGCGATGCAGGAGGGAACAGGGTGGACCACAGGAGCTGGAGTCATTGGGCTGGACCAGTCAGCGCTCTTGGTCAGGAGAGGAGCAAAACCGAGGCCCACGGAGGTGAGACTCCAGCCAGAGCCTGCTGGCAGGAAAAAGAACAGAATAAGCATCACTCAGAGGGGCTGGCCCAGTGCTCACTGTGGGGACTAAGGTGCAGATCAGGGGGTGTATGTACTGGGCCTGCACTCACCCTAGGCTCCCTGGAACCAAGGGGAGGAAGCGGCAGATGAATCCGGAAGTACTCCCTGGGAGGCACAGACCTGGCTGGTGCCGAGACGAGTGTGGAAGTTTTAACTGCTGCTTGGCAGAGTCAGGGAGGCTGGGAAGGGTGGCTTGTGGGTGAGGAATTAGGTACTGGGCTCCCTGACTTAGAGGCCATGGTTAGGACGTCGTTGGTTTTTGGAGCCTTGGTCATTGAAAGAGATTGCTGTGTCTTGAGACCACCTCCCTGAACAGGAAGGGTGGTGAGGGCTACTCCTGGGCTCAGAGGCTGTGGGGGGAGACCCACGGGGCAAGGGGGCAGAGAGGGGAGGGGAATTGTGTAGAGGCTTCTGGAGTTTGCCAGGTGGGTCTAGACTCTGGCAGCAGGCATGGGCAGATTTGCACAGCGGGATTACTGAAATCTAAGAGATTACAGGCAGTCCACACTAACCCCCAGAGTTGTGTTTAACTTTAGGGAAGGTGGGGGCCAGCAGGTAAGTGGGGCATGGACTGTGGGTAGTGTCCCCAGTGTCAAATACCTGCACTTAGACTCACTCACTGACTCACTGATGAGTTGGGGAGGCATGGAAACTCCCCTCTTTTTCTCTTTTTGGGGAGGGCAAAATCATTACACTTTGTTTTTTAAATATAGTATTTTTCAATCATAAAAGTTAATTATACTCATTGCAGAAACAGTTCAATGACCAGGAAGGCAGAATCCAAGGAGAGCAATGGAACTCATCCTTTCACAGGGACGCCCACTGGCACAGCTTCCTTTTTCTCTTTTTTTCTACTGAGCTCTTGTAAAGCTTTGTGATCTCATTTTTTCTCATTTAACACTGCAAGATGAAAATTCTGTATATGATTACTAATTCCATGATTACTAATTTCCAAATTCAGGAAATCAACCCTGAGTATTCATTGGAAGGACTGATGCTGAAGATGAGGCTCCGATACTTTGGCCACCTGTTGTGAACAGCTAACTCATCAGAAAAGAACCCATTGCTAGCAAAGATTGAGGGCAAAAGGAGAAGGGAGTGACAGAGGATGAGACAGTTGGATGGCATCACCGACTCAATGGGCATGAATTTAAGCAAACTCCAGGAGATAGGAGAGGAAACAGGAGTGCTGCAGTCCTTGGGGTCACAAAGAGTCGGACATGACTGAGCACACCCAATAGTAATGGTTGCATGATATTTTACCTTGCAGCTGTAACCAACACGTTAGTGATTTCTCTATTGTGGTAATTTGGGTTGTTTATAATTTTTAATTATTACTAAGCTTTCCTTTGATGAACATCTTCATGCAAAATGATTTTTCCTGGGGGAAAAATCGATTTTTCTGTGCTTAGAATTCTTTCTTCAGGGCATCCTCAGAGTAGATTTATTGAGTCAGAGAGTTTATGCTTTCTCAAAGTCTAAGTACAAAGAACCATGTTGATTTCCACAGAGGTGATGCTGTATTTCCACTTATTATGGATATAAGTATTCATTCCACCAGAATGTCATTCACCAGCATTGAATTTCCTGATTAAAAAAACAAAATCTGACTATTTGATTGGTTTGAATATTGCTATTGTTGCTTCAAATTATTTCTGTGATTGTTAATAACTTTTCTCACTTTTCCTGTAGTTTGGGGGCATTTCATTATTGTCTTCTAAAAATTTTGTGTTAATATTCTCTGGTTCTTTGTGGGAAGATTCCAGGATTTAAACATCATTCTGTGTAAGAGTTTTAAGCCTCATAAGTTTCTAAACCTTTGTCTATCATATATACTATAAACATTTTACATTTAAAAATGTTTTATACTCAAAGTTCAAGACATCTTACATAGTCAAATTGGTCTCTACCTATGTTTTTATATACATTTAGATCATTTATCTTATTGTTATAAGACTTCAGTTCAGTTCAATTCAGTTCAGTCGCTCAGTCATGTCCAACTCTTTGCGACCCCATGTATCACAGTACGCCAGGCCTCCCTGTCCATCACCAACTCCCAGAATTCACTCAGACTCACATCCATCGAGCCAGTGATGTCATCCAGACATCTCATCCTCTGTCATCCCCTTCTCCTCCTGCCCCTAATCCCTCCTAGCATCAGAGTCTTTTCCAATGAGTCAACTCTTCACATGAGGTGGCCAAAGTATTAGAGTTTCAGCTTTAGCATCATTCTTTCCAAAGAACACCCAGGGCTGATCTCCTTTAGAATGGACTGGTTGGATCTCCTTGCAGTCCAAGGGACTCTCAAGAGTCTTCGCCAACACCACAGTTCAAAAGCATCAATTCTTCGGCACTCAGCCTTCTTCACAGTCCAACTCTCACATCCATACATGACCACTGGAAAAACCATAGCCTTGACTAGACAGAGCTTAGTTGGCAAAGTAATGTCTCTGCTTTTGAATATGCTATTTAGGTTGGCCATAACATTTCTTCCAAGGAGTAAGCATCTTTTAATTTCATGGCTGTAATCACCATCTGCAGTGATTTTGGAGCCCCCCAAAATAAAGTCTGACACTGTTTCCACTGTTTCCCCATCTATTTCCCATGAAGTGATGGGACCAGATGTCATGATCTTCGTTTTCTGAATGTTGAGATTTAAGCCAACTTTTTCACTCTCCTCTTTCACTTTCATCAAGAGGCTTTTGAGTTCCTCTTCACTTTCTGCCATATGGGTGATATCATCTGCATATCTGAGGTTATTGAAATTTCTCCCAGCAATCTTGATTCTAGCTTATGCTTCTTCCAGTCCAGCGTTTCTCATGATGTACTCTGCATATAAGTTAAATAAGCAGGGTGACAATATACAGCCTTAACGTACTCCTTTTCCTATTTGGAACCAGCCTGTTGTTCCATGTCCAGTTCTAACTGTTGCTTCCTGACCTGCATACAGATTTCTCAAGAGGCAGGTCAGGTGGTCTGTATTCCCATCTCTTGAGGAATTTTCCACAGCTTATTGTGATCCACACAGTCAAAGGCATTGGCATAGTCAATGAAGCAGAAATAGATGTTTTTCTGGAACTCTCTTGCTTTTTCCATGATCCAGCGGATGTTGGCAATTGGATCTCTGGTTCCTCTGCCTCTTCTAAAACCAACTTGAACACCTGGAAGTTCATGGTTCACATATTGCTGAAGCCTGGCTTGGAGACTTTTGAATATTACTTTACTAGCATGTGAGATGAGTGCAATTGTGCGGTAGTTTGAGAATTCTTTGGCATTGCCTTTCTTTGGGATTGGAATGAAAACTGACCTTTTCCAGTCCTGTGGCCACTGCTGAGTTTTCCAAATTTGCTGGAATATTGAGTGCAGCACTTTCACAGCATCATCTTTCAGGATTTGAAAGAGCTCAACTGGAATTCCATCACCTCCACTAGCTTTGTTCATAGTGATGCTTTCTAAGGCCCAATTGACTTCCCATTCCAGGATGTCTGGCTCTGGGTGAGTGATCATACCATCATGATTATCTTGGTCGTGAAGCTCTTTTTTGTACAGTTCTTCTGTGTATTCTTGCCACCTCTTCTTAATATATTCTGCTTCTGTTAGGTCCATACCATTTCTGTCCTTTATTGAGCCCATCTTTGCATGAAATGTTCCCTTGGTGTCTCTAATTTTCTTGAAGAGATCTCTAGTCTTTCCCATTCTGTTGTTTTCCTCTATTTCTTTGCATTGATTGCTGAGGAAGGTTTTATTATCTCTTCTTGCTATTCTTTGGAACTCTGCATTCAGATGCTTATACCTTTCCTTTTCTCCTTTGCTTTTCGCTTCTCTTCTTTTCGCAGCTATTTGTAAGGCCTCCCCAGACAGCCATTTTGCTTTTTTGCATTTCTTTTCCATGGGGATGGTTAGAAGGCTTAGAAACCCCTAAACTTTCCAGAAATGTGTTGAATATCTACTATCATTTTCTGTCATTTTCATTAAACATAGCTGCTACAGTACCTGCTTTGGTTGCTGGTCAAGATGTCAGAGTGGGTTGTCTTAACTTCCTTCCCATTTCATGTCCTGTTTTCACCTGCTGTCACTCCAGCTGGATGTGGTTATTTCCCTGGTGCATGCGTGTGTGCTCAGTTACTTCCATTGTGTCCGTCTCTTTGTGACCCCCATGGACTGTAGCCCGCCAGGCCTCTATACATGGGATTCTCCAGGCAAGAGTATTGGAGTGGATTCTGATGCTCTTCTCCAGGGGAATCTTCCTGATGCAAGGACTGAACCCAAGTCTCCTGTGTCTCTTGCATTGTAAGTGAATTCTTTACCACTGAGCCACCAGGGAAGCCCATTTCTCTTAGTAGGACTTCCCAAATGTGTTATATAATATCTGTGCCTGCCATGAATATTTCACAAGCCATTGAACTTCTGGGCCCAGTGGCAAGGCATCTTGAATTACAGCCTGGAGCAACTGCTGCAGAACTCTCTATGACTCTGAACTCCATTGAGAACTGAAAAATTATTGGTGAGCTGGAAAATAAGCCAGAACAATATGTCCAATGTCATGTATATTACCTCAAAACCCCATGAGTATTTTGAGGGAATGAGTGGTACAAAGTGCAGAAATTTATCTTTTTCTTTTAAGAGAATTGCCCCAGACCTCCTAAACACCTCACTCATAGTCCCTGAACCTTTCCAGTTCCTATCTCTGC
This sequence comes from Ovis aries, assembly GCF_016772045.2. Lineage (NCBI taxonomy): Eukaryota > Metazoa > Chordata > Mammalia > Artiodactyla > Bovidae > Ovis > Ovis aries. Next base: position 263,328,518 of record NC_056054.1, on the reverse strand, counting down.
TGCAAGTGTGTTTTAACAAGGCCTCTAACTTCCCATTTTCCAAATCCAATCAACGTAGCATCATGTCGTCAATGTAATCTTCAATGTAATGAGCCAGCAGGATGTTTAGCATAATGTTCAAGTTTCCTCTGAATGTGTTAGTTATGTCAGAGAGACCTGGCATAACCGAAGCTCACACAGCAGAAGTATATTGCTGCTCCCACCATGCAAAGGCAATGTACTTCTGATTATCTTTTCTAAGAAATGGGGGGAAATCAAATATTTTCTAGGTCAGTAGCTGCATGTCAAATACCACGGCATTTGTTCCAGGAACAATATCATGTCCAGAACCTCAACAGCAAATTGTCACACTTAGATAAATGTATGATACTCTATACAAAGGGCACGTGATAAATGTCACTCTGTGGGCCAAACTCTGCCTGTGGCCTGTTTTTATACAACTTGCAAACTGAGAATGGTTTCTACTTGTTTTAAGGGTAATGAAAAACAGCATATGAGCAACTATACCCTAATAAAAATTAATTTAAAAAAGAACATGTGACAGAGACCAAATGTGGCCCACTAAGCCTCAAACAGAGCTTCCCTTGTGGCTCAGCTGGGAAAGAATCCGGCTACAATGCAAGAGACCTGGGTTGGGAAGATCCGCTGGAGAAGGAAAAGGCCACCCAGTCCAGTATTCTGGCCTGGAGAATTCCATGGACTGTGTAATCCATGGGGTCGCTAAAAGTTGGACACGACTGAGCAACTTTCACTTTCAAGCCTCAAATATCCACTGGCTGGCCCTTTATAAGGAGCGTGTGCTCTGTAGTCCTTCTCCATAACTCACCTGGCTTGAGTACTGGCTCAACACAGGACTCAGAGGGCATGTGCAGTGACCACTCCTGAATTTTTCAGTTCCTTGATAATGGCATTGATTTCTATAATTCTTTCCTGGACTGTGATAGTGGTTTTGATTCCCTGTCTTGGTGAGAGAGACTTCTGCTATAATAACCCTCTCCAAAAATCGGAGAAGCAAGGTGCCTACTAAATGTATCAATTCTGGGCCTGCGGAGATCTCCGAGGATGCCTGTGTCACATTGCTGGACCCACAGTGAGACAGACTTGGGCCAAGACCTCAACCAGCACCTGAAATCCACTGGCTCCATCTTTGGTGAACCACGTGATGTTTGGGCTCTGAGGATTGGTGTGAGTTCAAACCCAATATTTAATGACCTTCAGAAAGTCTTATTTTTCCTTCTCCAATACATAGTCACCCTGGTTGTATTAGTCGCTGAGACTGCTGTAATAAAGTACCACAAACTGAATTTAAAACAGAAGCTTATTGTCTCTCATTCTAGAGGCTAGAAGTCTGAGATGAAGCTGTCACTGCGGTCAGCTCCTTTTTTGAGGGTGACTGTTGTTCCTGGTTCTCCCCCAGCTTCTGTCAACCTCAGGCGTTTCCTTGGCCATAAATGGTATTAACTGTCTATGTTTTACATCCCCTTCCCTCTGCGTATATCTGTGTCTAAATGTTCTCTTTTTATAAGAACACAGTCATAATGGATTATGTTGCTGTTCAGTCACTCTCATGTTCGACTCCTTGCAACCCCATGGACTGCAGCATGTCAGGCTTCCTTGTCAGGCTTCCTTCACTATCTCCCTGAGTTTGCTCAGACTCGTGTCCATTGAGTCAGTGATGCCATCCAACCATCTCATCCTCTGTCATCCCCTTCTCTTCCCGCCCTTAATCTTTTGCAGCATCAAGGTCTTTTTGAATGAATTGGCTCTTCCCATCAGATGGCCAAAGTACTAGAGCTTCAGCTTCAGTATCAGTCCTTCCAATGAATATTCAGGGTTAATTTCCTTTAGGACTAACTCATTTTATCTCCTTGCTGTCCAAGGAACTCTCAAGAATCTTCTCCAATACCATAATTCAAAAGCATCAGTTCTTCTCACTTGGCCTTCTTTATGCTCCAACTCTCATATCTGTACATGACTAATGGAAAAACCATAGCTTTGACTATACAGACCTATGTTGGCAAAGTGATGCCTCTGCTTTTTAATACTTTGTCTAATAAATTCATCCCAACTTGATTATCTGCAAATCAATTCCAAATACTGTCACATTTACGGGTACTAGGGGTTAGGATTGCAGCATCTTTTGAGGGGACATAATTTATCTCTAGCAAATGAGCCTACTGGATGGCTCAGATCACTCTGGGGAAGGCTCAGCACTTGCATCTGTGGCCTTACTGTGAGGCTCTTCCTCAAGGGGAACTGGCCTTTATTCTTGTTGAGAGACTCTGGATTCCACATCAACTCTGGACTACAAAGCCCTAAGGAGCCATGGGTCTTGTGAAGGATGCTGGTGTCCCCTCAGGGCAGTTATGAACACCTGAGTGACAGGTGTACCCAAAAGACTGCAGTACTGCATCAGCAGGAGCCTGGGGAGGATTGTTGAGGGTGGAGTTGAGGGTTGTTGGACCCCAGGGTGGTTGAGAAGGGTTCACACCATAGGTCCATCCAATAGTGAAACCTCCCTGAGCCTGGGACCCCTGTACCTGCTTCATCTCTGATCTTCCCACAGCTAACGTGCCTGTGCAGTGCCTGGAACTTTCTAGAATGCAGATTTGACCTCATGAAGCTTGGGCGGGAGCATGTCTGCTGAGATCCCTGCGTGGGATTCTGCTAACCCAAGACCACCTTGAGTAGCAAGGTTGCCCTGTTTGAGGGGTGGAGGGTGGGACTCCAGTATTTCTGCAGCATGGATTCCTGGCCACTTCCAGCCCAGGACTTGGTTACCCACTAGCAGGATGGTCACAGACTGGTTTCAAATTGGGAAGGGAGTACATCAAGGCTGTATATTGTCACCCTGCTTGTTTAACTAATATGCAGAGCACATCATGAGAAACGCTGGGCTGGATGAAGCACAAGCTGGAATCAAGATTGCTGGGAGAAATAGCAATAACCTCAGATATGCAGATGACACCACCCTTATGGCAGAAAGTGAAGAGGAACTAAAGATCCTCTTGATGAAAGTGAAAAAGTTGGCTTAAAACTCAACCCTCAAAAAATGAAGATCATGGAATCCAGTCCCATCATTTCATGACAAATAGATGGGGAAACAATGGAAACAGTGAGAGACCTTATTTTCTTGGGCTCCAAAATTGTTGCAGTTGGTGACTTCAGCCATGAAATTAAAAGACACTTGCTCCTTGGAAGAAAAGCTATGTCCAACCTAGACAGCCTATTAAAAAGGAGAGACATTACTTTGCCAACAAAGGTCTGTCTAGTGAAAGCTACGGCTTTTCCAGTGGTCATATATGGATGTGAGAGTTGGATTATAAAGAAAGCTGAGCACTGAAGAATTGATGCTTTCCAATTGTGGTGCTGGAGAAGACTTTTGAGAGTTCCTTGGACTGCAGGAAGACCCAACCAGTCAATCCTAAAAGGAAATCAGTCCTGAATACTCATTGGAAGGACTGATATTGAAGCTGAAACTCCAATACTTTGACCACCTGATGTGAAGAACTGACTCATTGGAAAAGACCCTGATGCTGGGAAAGATTGAAGGCAGGAGGAGAAGGGGACAACAGAGGATGAGATGGTTGGATGACATCACCAACTCTATGGACACGAGTTTGAGCGAAGTCTAGGAGCTGGTGATAGACAGGGAAGCCTGCCATGCTACAGTCCACGGGATTGCAAAGAGCTGGACGTGACTGAGCAACTGAACTGAACTGAAGACGGTCACAGCCTGTTGTGTGCTTGGTCAGCACATCTCTCCCAAATCTTGGGGAGTGTTATGATGCCAGTCCTCTGAGCATGGCACCTCATCCTCTGCGGTCCACCACCCCACACCCTGTCCTTCCAGAGTCCTGCTGATGCCCCACTGCAACTCTCCTGGACACAGGCTGTACCTCTGTCTGGGCTATGAGGCATCACAGCCTCATGCACCTGGAAGTGATGCAGAGATGTAGAGATGATCTCATCCTGTGGCTGCATCCCGTGTGAGCTGGTACAGGGCGGGGGTGGGGTCTGTGGTTGGGCAATGGTCAGTGGAAGTGTTTATGGAGAGGAAAGATGCTCAGTCTCAGATGAGGGTAGAGGGAACACCTCTGCTGGGGGAAAGGGTCAGGGTGTTTGCTCAGTATCCCAAATTGTCATTCTCATCTTTCTGCCCAAGCATCCCAATCTCATGTTTAGAGTTTAACTCTTTGCTCTCCAGTGTCAAGGCTTTGGTGTAAGGAAGCAGGAAATGATGGGCATCTAATTGGTGCTGTAAACCCAGTATCCGGGCTGGACCTGAGCCCCACCCTCACTGCCCTACCACTCTGGGGGCTTAGCCAGGAAAGCCTTTCCACTGTCCCTTCCCAGGAGGACACTCTCAGCCCTTCATTTCTTCTTTCCTTGTTGAATGTTGTGTAGCTCTTGGAAGAAGCCAACTGACCCCATCTTTATCACTTGACTGTTACCAGGGAAATCAGATGCCCCCCTGTTCACACCCCCTGCCTCACCTCCTCAGGTACCCTGCCTTGCCTTCACTCCACACCACCTTTGGTGGGTTTGTGACCTGTGCCTGGAGACCTGCCTGGGGAGCCAAACTTGGGTCTCATTTTCAGGATCTGTTAAGAAAGAGGGTCACTGTTGGTAGCAATTTCTGTGTCAATCAGCCAGCCTGTCACTCCCAATCCAGGAAATTAAAGGAAAGTTAGATGGACAGTGCTGACCACTCTTTAGGGCTTGTGAACCTCTCTGCCAGAGGAGTGAGGAGAGGGATCAGTTTTGGGGGGCTGGAGAAGACCACTGTGTGGAGAACACTGCCCACTGGGGCTGGAGGTGGACCTGGGATCACGGCCCATCCAGGGTGACCCTGCTGACTTCCTCCCAAGGACCCATGTCCTGCTGGCTCCACCACAGTGGCCAGAAGCCAGAGGGCATGAGGGCAGGACACAGCCAATGCAGCGCCACCCCCCAGGGGCTCAGAGAGCTGATGGGATGGGCAGTCAGAGGACACCCAGCTCTCCCAACTCAGACACTGACCCTTGAGCAGAACCAGTGTTGGGGTGAGGAGATGGGACAAGTCAGGCCAAGTCACACCACAGGCAGTGAGGGTGGTGGAGGGGGCCCAGAGATGGAGAACTTTATCTCCAAAGCAGGAAGATCTGCTAGGTATGCAAAACCAGGGGCATCCTCCACCCCAGAACCCTAGCACGAGAGGATGGCAGGTTAGATCAGGCTCCAGCTCCCTTGGGGTCCATCCACTTTATTTTCCAGTAAGAAAAGTGAAACCCAGAGGACTTACACAAGATGACACGACCCCTTAGCAGACCAACACTCAATTCAGTGCCTTGTCTTTTTCAACACGTGGTCATTAAAAAAGAAAAATAGAACCATAAATTATCCTATAATTCTGCGATCTTATTTAGCCCCATCTTCTAGGAGTCTTGGAGTCATTGCTGCAAGTCTGAGATGACCTGAGAGTGACAGGGGCTCTGCCAGCCATACCACCTACACGGGAGGTCAAAGTCATACACGCACAAGGAGTGAGTAACACACAGCCGTGTATCCTGCACATTGAGCCTCTCCTGGACACCCTGTCTTGGGATTGGCAGCCGGAGCCAGGGGGGTGGGCTGGGGGTGAGCCTTACTCAGAACGTGGCTGCCCCGGTTCTGACTCTACTCCTCTCCCAGAGGGACCACCAGGGCAAACTTACCAGGTCACCCAAGAAAAATCAGTCTCTCTCCAAGGCCTGACTTTTTCCGCAGAGCCTACTCTTTCAATGAAGAGAAAACATTTCTCCGATATTCATTCATTCATTCTAAACAGATATTTATTGAATAAGGCACCCCAGGTGCTTGTCCACCTGAGCACACCAAGTAGGTGAAGCCCTGCATGTCACGGACCTTCTGCTCTGCTGGAGGGCTGGGAGAGGATCGATAAATAACAAGCCCAGGGTACAAGCAAATCCCTGTGTCCCTTAGAAGGTAGTGAGAGCTGCAGGGCAGGAAAGGCCAGCGCAGGGTAGGGACCTGGGACACGGGGGCTAGAGGAGGCCCCTTGGGTGTAGAGTAGAGGAGGCCACACCTGGAGGACCCGAGCAAAGGAGCTCCTCCCAGATGCGGGTCTCCCGCTTAAGGGAGAGCCCGATATGTCATCAGTGTCACATGAGCTCTTATATCCACAACCTCGCTGTGAAAAGGACTCCGTTGTAAAGAAAAGAACAAAGCAAAAAAATGTATTAATTAGTTTTTTTTTCCTACATGGCTCATCATTCTCTTTTTTCTTTTTTAATTTTTATTTTTACTTTATTTTACTTTACAGTACTGTATTGGTTTTGCCATACATTGACATGAATCCACCACGGGTGTACATGCGTTCCCAAACATGATCCCCCCTCCCACCTCCCTCCTTATAACATCTCTCTGGGTCATCCCTGTGCACCAGCCCCAAGCATCCTGTATCCTGCATTGGGCATAGACTGGCAATTCGTTTCTTACATGATAGTATACATGTTTCAATGCCATTCTCCCAAATCATCCCACACTCTCCCTCTCTCTCAGAGTCCAAAAGTCTGCTCTACACATCTGTGTCTCTTTTGCTGTCTTGCATACAGGGTCATCACTGCCATCTTTCTAAATTCCATATATATGTGTTAGTATACTGTATTGATGTTTTTCTTTCTGGCTTACTTTACTCTGTATAATCGGCTCCAGTTTCATCCATCTGATTAGAACTGATTCAAATGTATTCTTTTTAATGGCTGAGTAATACTCCATTGTGTATATGTACCACAGATTTCTTATCCATTCATCTGCTGATGGACATCTAGGTTGTTTCCGTGTCCTGGCTATTATAAACAGTGTTGCGATGAACATTGGGGTACACGTGTCTCTTTCAGTTCTCGTTTTCTCGGTGTGTATGCCCAGGAGTGGGATTGCTGGGTCATAAGGCAGTTCTATTTGCAATTTTTTAAGGAATCTCCACACTGTTCTCCATAGTGGCTGTACTAGTTTGCATTCCCACCAACAGTGTAGGAGGGTTCCCTTTTCTCCACACCCTCTCCAGCATTTATTGCTTGCAGACTTTTGGATCGCAGACATTCTGACTGGTGTGAAGTGGTACCTCATTGTGGTTTTGATTTGCATTTCTCTAATAATGAGTGATGCTGAGCATCTTTTCATGTGTTTGTTAGCCATCCGTATGTCTTCTTTGGAAAATGTCTATTTAGTTCTTTGGCCCATTTTTTGATTGGGTCATTTATTTTTCTGGAATTGAGCTGCATAAGTTGCTTGCATATTTTTGAGATTAGTTGTTTGTCAGTTGCTTCATTTGCTATTATTTTCTCCCATTCAGAAGGCTGTCTTTTCACCTTGCTTATATTTTCCTTTGTTGTGCAGAAGCTTTTAATTTTAATTAGATCCCATTTGTTTATTTTTGCTTTTATTTCCAGAATTCTAGGGGGTGGATCATAGAGGATCCTGCTGTGATTTATGTCTGAGAGTGTTTTGCCTATGTTCTCCTCTAGGAGTTTTATAGTTTCTGGTCTTACATTTAGATCTTTAATTCATTTTGAGTTTATTTTTGTGTGTGGTGTTAGAAAGTGATCTAGTTTCATTCTTTTACAAGTGGTTGACCAGTTTTCCCAGCACCACTTGTGAAAGAGATTGTCTTTACTCCATTGTATATTCTTGCCTCCTTTGTCAAAGATAAGGTGTCCATATGTGTGTGGATTTATCTCTGGGCTTTCTATTTTGTTCCATTGATCTATATTTCTGTCTTTGTGCCAATACCATACTGTCTGCTTTGTAGTAGAGCCTGAAGTCAGGCAAGTTGATTCCTCCAGTTCCATTCTTCTTTCTCAAGAATGCTTTGGCTATTCGAGGTTTTTCATATTTCCATACAAATCTTGAAATTATTTGTTCTAGTTCTGTGAAAAATATCGCTGGTAGCTTGATAGGGATTGCATTGAATTTGTACATTGCTTTGGGTAGTATACTAATTTTCACTATATTGATTCTTCCAATCCATGAACATGGTATATCTCTCCATCTATTAGTGTCCTCTTTGATTTCTTTCATCAGTGTTTTATAGTTTTCTATATATAGGTCTTTAGTTTCTTTAGGTAGATATATTCCTAAGTATTTGATTCTTTTCGTTGCAATGATGAATGGAATTGTTTCCTTAATTTCTTTTTCTACTTTCTCATTACTAGCATATAAGAATGCAAGGGATTTCTGTGTGTTGATTTTATATCCTGCAACTTTACTATATTCATTGATTAGCTCTAGTAATTTTCTGGTGGAGTCTTTAGGGTTTTCTATGTAGAGGATCATGTCATCTGCAAACAGTGAGAGTTTTACTTCTTGTTTTCCAATTTGGATTCCTTTTATTTCTTTTTCTGCTCTGATTGCTGTGGCCAAAACTTCCAGAACTATGTTGAATAGTAGCGGTGAAAGTGGGCACCCTTGTCTTGTTCCTGACTTTAGGGGAAATGCTTTCAATTTTTCACCATTGAGGATAATGTTTGCTGTGGGTTTGTCATATATAACTTTTATTATGTTGAGGTATGTTTCTTCTATTCCTGCTTTCTGGAGAGTTTTTTTTTTTTTAATCATAAATGGATGTTGAAGTTTGTCAAAGGCTTTCTCTGCATCTATTGAGATAATCATATGGCTTTTATTTTCAATTTGTTAATGTGGTAAATTACATTAATTGATTTGCAGATATTGAAGAATCCTTGCATCCCTGGGATAAAGCCCACTTGGTCATGGTGTATGATCTTTTTAATGTGTTGTTGGATTCTTATTGCTAGAATTTTGTTGAGGATTTTTGCATCTATGTTCATCAGTGATATTGGCCTGTAGTTTTCTTTTTTTGTAGCATCTTTGTCAGGTTTTGGTATTAGGGTGATGGTGGCCTCATAGAATGAGTTTGGAAGTTTACCTTCCTCTGCAATTTTCTGGAAGAGTTTGAGTAGGATAGGTGTTAGCTCTTCTCGAAATTTTTGGTAGAATTCAGCTGTGAAGCCGTCTGGCCCTGGGCTTTTGTTTGCTGGAAGATTTCTGATTACAGTTTCAATTTCCGTGCTTGTGATGGGTCTGTTAAGATTTTCTATTTCTTCCTGGTTCAGTTTTGGAAAGTTGTACTTTTCTAAGAATTTGTCCATTTCTTCCACGTTGTCCATTTTATTGGCATATAATTGCTGATAGTAGTCTCTTATGATCCTTTGTATTTCTGTGTTGTCTGTTGTGATCTCTCCATTTTCATTTTTAATTTTATTGATTTGATTTTTCTCTCTTTGTTTCTTGATAAGTCTGGCTAATGGTTTGTCAATTTTATTTATCCTTTCAAAGAACCAGCTTTTGGCTTTGTTGATTTTTGCTATGGTCTCTTTTGTTTCTTTTGCATTTATTTCTGCCCTAATTTTTAAGATTTCTTTCCTTCTGCTAACTCTGGGGTTCTCCAATTCTTCCTTTTCTAGTTGCTTTAGGTGTAGAGGTAGGTTATTTATTTCACTTTTTTCTTGTTTCTTGAGGTATGCCTGTATTGCTTTGAACTTTCCTCTTAGCACTGCTTTTATAGTGTCCCACAGGTTTTGGGTTGTTGTGTTTTCATTTTCATTCGTTTCTATGCATATTTTGATTTCTTTTTTGATTTCTTCTGTGATTTGTTGGTTATTCAGAAGTGTGTTATTCAGCCTCCATATGTTGGAATTTTTAATAGTTTTTCTCCTGTAATTGAGATCTAATCTTAATGCATTATGGTCAGAAAAGATGCTTGGAATGATTTCGATTTTTTAAAATTTATCAGTGTTAGATTTATGGCCCAGGATGTGATCTATCCTGGAGAAGGTTCCATGAGCACTTGAGAAAAAGGTGAAATTCATTGTTTTGGGGTGAAATGTCCTATAGATATCAATTAGGTCTAACTGGTCTATTGTATCATTTAAAGTTTGCGTTTCTTTGTTAATTTTCTGTTTAGTTAATCTGTCCATAGGTGTGAGTGGGGTGTCAAAGTCTCCTGCTATTATTGTGTTATTGTTAATTTCCCTTCATACTTGTTAGCATTTGTCTTACATATTGCGGTGCTCCTATGTTGGGTGCATATATATTTATAATTGTTATATCTTCTTCTTGGATTGATCCTTTGATCATTATGTAGTGGCCTTCTTTGTCTCTTTTCACAGCCTTTGTTTTAAAGTCTATTTTATCGGATATGAGTATTGCCACTCCTGCTCTCTTGTGGTCTCTATTTGTATGGAATATCTTTTTCCAGCCCTTCACTTTCAGTCTGTATGTGCCCCTTGTTTTGAGGTGGGTCTCTTGTAAGCAGCATATAGAGGGGTCTTGTTTTTGTATCCATTCGGCCAGTCTTTGCCTTTTGGTTGGGGCATTCAACCCGTTTACGTTTAAGGTAATTATTGATAAGTATGATCCTGTTACCATTTACTTTATTTTTTTATTTTTTTTACCATTTACTTTATTGTTTTGGGTTTGGGTTTATACACCCTTTTTGTGTTTCCTATCTAGAGAATATCCTTTAGCATTTTTTGGAGAGCTGGTTTGATGGTGCTGAATTCTCTCAGCTTTTGCTTGTCTGTAAAGCTTTTGATTTCTCCTTCATATTTGAATGAGATCCTTGCTGGGTACAGTAATCTGGGCTGTAGGTTATTTTCTTTCATCACTTTAAGTATGTCTTGCCATTCCCTCCTGGCCTGAAGAGTTTCTATTGAAAGATCAGCTGTTATCCTTATGGGATTCCCCTTGTGTGTTATTTGTTGTTTTTTCCTTGCTGCTTTTAATATTTGTTCTTTGTATTTGACCTTTGTTAATTTGATTAATATGTGTCTTGGGGTGTTTCTCCTTGGGTTTATCCTATTTGGAACTCTCCGTGTTTCTTGGACTTGGGTGATTATTTCCTTCCCCATTTTAGGGAAGTTTTCAACTATTATCTCCTCAAGGATTTTCTCATGGTCTTTCTTTTTGTCTTCTTCTTCTGGAACTCCTATAATTTGAATGTTGGAGCGTTTCATATTGTCCTGGAGGTCTCTGAGATTGTTCTCATTTCTTTTAATTCATTTTTCTTTTTTCCTCTCTGATTCATTTATGTCTACCATTCTATCTTCTATTTCACTAATCCTATCTTCTGCCTCTGCTATTCTACTATTTGTTGCCTCCAGAATGTTTCTGATCTCATTTATTGCATGATTCATTATATATTGACTCTTTTTTATTTCTTCTAGGCTAATTAGTTCTTAAGATTTGTTGCTGCTTAGTCTCTAAGTCTTGTCCAACTTTTGCAATGGACGGTAGCCTGCCAGGCTCCTGTGTCCATGGGATTTCCCAGGCAAGAATACTGGAATGGTTTGCCATTTCTTCCTCCAGCGGATCTTCCCAACCCAGGAAGGGATTGAATTTGCATCTCCTGCACTGGCAGGCATACTCTTTACCAATGAGCCACCAGAGAAGCCTGATTTTTAAGATAAATCATCTTAAATAATTTTGAAGAAAAATAAGGTAATTTATCCTTAATTAATTAAGATCAAATAAGCACAAATGCTCCTACAATGCCACAGTGTAAATAGGAGGTTGACCATATGTGAGTTTTCAATGTGGATGCCAGCAGGAAAGGGGCCCCTCAGGACAAGGCCAGGTCAAAGAGCCTATGGGTGCTTTGCGCATGCACCACTTTCCCAGGGGAAAGTCTGACAAGACAAACAAATGGGGAAAAGAAGTTTGAAGTCCAGCTCCTAGTATTTTCTGCTCTTCTTGTCCAGGCGCAGCTGTTCCATGAGACATGAATCTTGAAAATCGTTGAAAACAGCTGCACGCTCACTTGAAAAGGACCACACCAGGCCGGGTGGGGGGGCTCACCTGTCCCCTGCCCTTCCCTGCACCACTGTGGGGGAAGCCCACGGCCATTGCTGACCCTGTGTCTGGCATGGTATGTGCATCTCTCCTTGTGCATCACCCTCAAGTAAGTGTGCTGTTGACTTGGTAGGACCATGATGAGGGAAGCCCATGGCCACTGCTAACCCTGTGCCTGGTGTGGTGTGGGCGTCTCTCTCTGAATCACCCTCCAGTGAGTATGTTGTTTGCTTAGCAGGAGGGTCTCTGAACAGCTCAGGCACTGGACGAGGTCATGACCAGGGAGACTCCCACAGGATAAGAGAGGAACTTTCTGAACCTCCAATCCTTCAGTCACGATGACCGCACGATAATGCATTATTCTCTATCAGCAAACCTGTCAGTTTGGCTTGGCCGCATTTGGAAAACACCTTTTAATCAGCGGAGATTACTTGGAATGAAAGGTTTCGGGGCCCTCCTTAGGCAAACGTTATCTGGCCCTCTGTAGAAAGCAAACAGAGCCTGCGGTATAAGATCGAGGGCCAGGACCCACTCTCATCCTGGATTGCGGGCCCCTCTGGACAGAGCAGGAAGGTCACGGCCGCTATGGAGCCCAAAGTGATCTGCGTGTTGGTGCTGGTCTTCTCACTGGCTCTCAGCAGCCTGGCGCAGGTCGAGACCGGTAAGACAGCCCCTTCCTGCTCCACAATGTGCATGCTGGGCAGAGGCCCACCTCTGGGAGCAGTCAGGGCTTCATAACGTACTTTTGAGCCAAGTGCTATTTTGTGCCAGGAGCTGTTCTAAGCCCTGGAGAGATTTTGGATGGCATAGAGGACAGTGGGAGGGCAGAGGGGTCCATGGAAGTGTTGGGAACTGGGGTAAGAAAGCAATGATGGCTGCATTTAGTTGTTCAGTCGCTAAGTCACATCCAACTTGTTGCGACCCCATGGACGGCAGCACGCCGGGCTCCTCTGTCCTCCACTATCTCCTGTAGTAGTAGTAGTGTTAGTCACTCAGTCTGACTCTTTGTGAGACCATGGACTGTTGTCTGCCAGGATCCTCTGTCAGTGGGATTCTCCAGGCAGGAATACTGGAGTGGATTGCCATTCCCTTCTCCAGAGGATCTTCCCAACCCAGGGATCGACCCCAGGTCTCCCACATTGAAGGCAGATTCTTGACCATTTGAGTGGCAGGGAAGAACTCTTGAGGTTTGCTCAAATTCATGTCCATTGTGTTGGTGATACTATCTAACCACTGAACTGGCATCACCTGCATTGGTAGGCGAATTCTTTACCACAGAGCCCCCAGGAAAGCCCTGTCTTCAGAACCGCTGCTAGAACGTACTACTGCTTTTTAAGTATCACATTTCAAAGAGCTGTCTTTAATGTTGGGAATAAGAATAGCTCTTCCAGATGTCTGAGCCAAACTCTGCCCCCTTGGGGCTGGACCCACTCGAGGTCCACACAAACGTCCAAGAGCCTATTCTGAGGGTCGCCGTCCCTGGGAACCCCTCCAACAGGTTCCGTGGGCTCCTGGGCCCTCTGCTCTGTGGAACCCAGACCCTGTCCCACTGGTGTGTGTGTCCTGTCTGCCTAGTCCATGGGCATCACCAAGTGAGGGACTTAAGGCGGGAGGTCCCACTGCCTCCTCTGAATGTGTCTGTCTCAAATCCTGTGTCTGCACAACGGAGTCAGTCTTCAGCTTTAGAGGGTTGTTACAAAATTAAGTGGTATTTGGGAAAAGCTACAAAGTGCCATATAAACGTTATTTATTACTGGTAGATATATTTTTAAATGGAGGGGGCAGGAGAAGAATTTTCCAAAGTTTTTGGAATGAGGATTCCCATAGAGGTTTGAAGTGAGGGAAAGAATGTTTCCCATGTGTCTCTGGGCTCCTTCCAAGGACCTCACGACTCAGGAACAGAGGATCAGGCACAGGGGTTCAGGGGAGGGGGCGCCACAGTCTAAGGCAAGGAGGAGGGAGAGAGCTGGACCTGAAAGGAGGTATGACCTGCTGTGGGGATGGAGGAGGTGGTCTGTGCCTGGCCGCCCATACCCACTGGCCCGTCTGCGTCTTCCCTGCCAGCCTAGCACCTAGCTCTGCCCACTGCACAGCCTGGCTCCAGGAGGCTGTGTAGCCCAGCCCTGTTCCCCACCATCCAGGCTGCTGCTGGCTGCCCACTGGCCCTGCCCTAGGGCCCAAGGCTCAGCCTTTCTATGTGGATCTCACAGGTCAGCCATCCTGTGACAACGGAAAACTCCATCCAATTGTAGTGAAGCTGCTGCTGCTAAGTCGCTTCAGTCGTGTCTGACTCTGTGCGACCCCCAGAGACAGCAGCCCACCAGGCTCCCCCGTCCCTGGGATTCTCCAGGCAAGAACACTGGAGTGGGTTGCCATTTCCTTCTCCAATGGATGAAAGTGAAAAGCGAAAGTGAAGTCGCTCAGTTGTGTCCGACTCCTAGAGACCCCATGGACTGCAGCCTTCCAGGCTCCTCCGTCCATGGACTTTTCCAGGCAAGAGTACTGGAGTGGGGGGCCAGTGTAAGTGTAGCCTTGGATGGAAGTCATTTCTGTCTAGTCCTGTTATGCAACAGAAAATGGTGGGCAAGGTAGACTCCTGTGGACAGAACCCTTGGAAACCTTCAATTTCTATTTAGGATAGCAGCAGGTACAGCGGGGGCGGTGGGGGGGATCCAGTTATCCAGCAATGTAGCCCCTCTCCCTCCTCTAGGGAGAGAAAGGACATGAGAACTGTGGTCCCAGCTCTGCACACACAGCCCGTCTTGACCTTTCCCACCGCCCTGCCCAGTGGAGTGTGTGATAACCACCTTTGTTCTGTGTCAAGACAGACGCCTTGTGTGATGAGCCCTGACTTAGGACATTCAGCTGGACTCCATGGGGGACAAATGCGGCTTCCTGCCCCTCAGTCTAGGAGAGGCCCTGCACCTACCTGTCTTTGACTGGATTGTCTTTCAGAACGAGCGCGATGCCCTAGGTCAAGGCCAGCCCATGACAGCGTCTGCTCTGGATCTTGGTCCTGCCCTCCTCTCTAACTCTCTTTCCTCTTCGGTCAGGGCTCTTTCCCTCCCCGTCTCTTTACCACCCACACTCCTAACGCCTCGTTGCACGTCCCTCTAGCCCCGGGGACAGACTTGTCTGGGAGTGGATGGAGCACCTGCACAGCCAGGCCTCCCTCTGGAACCTGGCTGATGGCCCTCATCCGTGGGCACCCTGAGACCAGGTGCGGAGAAGAGCCCCCCATTCTCCATTCCCATCCCAAGAGAGAGAAGGGGCTTCAGACTCTTCTGCCCCTGCCTCAATCTGTCCACTACCAGATCTGAGCAGTGCTCCTTCTCAGAGCCCCAAGTCCAGACCCCACAGGTCTTGCATCTAGATCACGTGGGCACTTGCTGCCCATCTTCCCTGCATGTTCTATGCCTTGGGTCAATGGCCTCACAAACCTGGCTAGAGTGTCTGAGTGGCTCCCTTTGCTCAAGAGCTGCAATCATCCACTCCTAGCCCTCAGCCTGCCTTCCCCATACCGCCCCACCCGCCTCCCCCTCTTGCCTGGAACACACCTTGCTCTCTTTCTGCGCCACCTTTGAACACTCTGCTCTCTCTCTCCTTGGAATAACCATTGCCTCGTTCTTACCTGGCCAACCTCCTCCAACAGGAAGCCCTCTTCACTTTATTCAGTCTGTAATCAATCATCCCTGCTGGGCTTGCCCTGTGGCTGGCTGTATTATGCTGTTTCGTATGTTTATTTGGCTTCCTTCTCCATCAGACTGTTAGCTTCTCAACAACAGCTTCTCTATTTTCAATTTCCAGGTCCCTGTTACCCAGCACGTGGCCTGGTGTGAACTTGATCTTTGAGGGGATAAACAGATTCCTGTCTGTGTCCCGTGCTAGCTCCAGTTTCTAGCACCCACAAACAGTGCTCAACAGATATTTACTCATCTAGTGACTAAAGTTTAATAATTGTTCATTGACGTTAATGAGCAAATGGGTAAATTGCCTGGGTGGGTGCAAAGTCTATGAATCTCGGACACCTTGCATTGTTCCTGAGTTTCAGTGTTTCCGCGCCAGTAAGTGAGCTCTGGGTCTCCATGGGCTGCTCGTCTGATGGCTGATTTAACTGGGGAAGGAAGCAACGTGGAGGGTGGGTCATAATAGGGAAGGAGTCAGCCCATGACTTACTTTCACCTCGTGGCCCATATTCTTTCAGAGACGTGTCAGGTGGAACCCCATCAAAGAACGAATTGCGGTCACCCCGGCATCACGGCTAAGGAGTGCAAAGATAAAGGCTGCTGCTTTGACAGCACTGTCCGCGGAGTCCCATGGTGCTTCCAAACTGCGCCCGTGGAGGAAGGTAGGGCCTTGTCGACACCACAGAGTCTGAATACACGGGACCACGGAACCCTAATTCAAGTTGCCATCTGTGTTTTCACCCAGAGTAATGGCCTCGGGGTGACTAGGAAGATGTAGTTTTGCCTAAATCAGTGTGAATCCAGGGCTGGGGGATGGAAAGAGCTGAAAGACCTGTTTGGTGGGGCACCCTACTCTTCCTGGCTTTTCTTCACATGTCTAATCAGGGATCTGTGAGGAACTGTCCTTGGTAATGCTTCGTGGCTCACCTGGGGTGGGGGCTTGCAAAGGGTGACAATTATGATACAAAGACCATCCTTGTTTTCTAAAGAATTTTCCCAGTGATGTTTTTAAGTAAATTCTCTGTGATTATTTAAAAGTGAAAGAAAATGCTTTTTCTTACTAATCTCTTCTCTTGGACACTTCACCCTTGCAGAGTGCGAGTTTTAGATACTTTTCTGGTGGAAATGGCATTGGAGTGAGAAGGACGTCTGCCTGGTGCCAGGGGCTCAGCCCCATCGCTGGCCGGATGTCTTGGGGTCCTATGAACCTGAACTCCCTGCCTGGATTGACTGCTCAGATTCTCTGTATTCCAAATTAGCCTAAAAATTAAAAGAGATGAATGGTCCTCTCTGCTTGCGCTTCTTATAAAAATGTAAACAATTTTCCTTTCTTTGAAAGAGAAATGCGATACTTGTGCCTCTGGGTTCTCGCTGTGGATTACACATTAACTCGGGCTATCTTGGGCCAGAGACCGCGGCTTGTAACATTGTTAGGTTGTCTCGGTGGATGTCAGTCATCGGGGTCCGTGCACCAGGCCATCGGGTTAAAAAGCCTCAGAGAAGCCACGCCCTTGTCAAATCATGGAAACAGGCTCCAATTCAATCACATTCTTTACATATTCATTGTGGTAACAAAAATTGCCTTGCAGTTTCTTCATGTCCCTCACATGGAAACTGACTTAGGAGATAAAACCCACAGCAAAGTGCCTGAACATACTCATAATAAAAACAATTGAGGAGGACGGCATGAGTTGACCCCTTGAGGAAACTCCCCCACCCACCTGGTTCCCCAAACTTGAGCTCCGAGTTGGAAAATAGGACAAAAGGGAAGGGTCGAGAGTCCCCAGTGATCCCTCGTCACCGACACAAGAAAGATGGAGGGGAGCCAATTGGACCTGCCTGGACCTGAGCAGACGCCCCCACCCAGGTGGGCAGTGCTGCCTGAGTAGCCTCTGGTGCCCCCAGCCCCACTTGCTCAGTGGGAACAAGAAAAACTCCCCCCCGACCTCCCATCCACCCTGGGCAGTCAGCCCTGCTCCAGGGAGCTCAGCCCAGCCAGTCCCGCTCCTGGACACCACCCCTCCCAGGTGCTTGACCCTGGGATCCGTGGGGCCCTGGGAGCTCTCTGGCCCTCCACAGCCAGCTGGTTCCTGGGATGTAGGGGTAGTGCTCTTGGCTTGATCTGTTGTTTCCAAATTTACCAGAAGAGCTGTCACCCACCCTCAGCCCTGGCCACCAGGACAAGCAAGCACAGATGTCCCGGGGGCCAGGAGATGCGCTGCATGCGTGAAACAGCCAAGGTCGGCCCCAGCACACGCACACAGCAGCAGACATGTGCCTGCACTAGCAAATGTGCTGTGAGGGTCACTGTAGCCTTCCTTCACTGGAGAACGTGCAGAAACATGTTGGCTTTTGTTCCTTTTAATCTGTAGCATCTCTGATCTTTTTCAACATCTTTGCCTGCTGCTGCTGCTGCTGCTAAGTTGCTTCTTTGCCTGCTAGAGAGAGGTAAAAAACAACTATTCGGTTGGCCCCTTTGGAAATGCAGTGTGTGATTGTAAATTATGCAGCTTCTGTAGGTAATACTGTGGTCCCTGGGGGTAAGTAGCCAGTCTCCTCCTCCTCTCCCTGCCCCACTTTCCTGCCCCTCTTTAGAGCTGGGTGGATGATGAGGAGTGGACCAAGCACCCACAGCTGTGGACTGAGGGAGACTTTTGGGTTTCCACTGGCCTATCTGGGACCTCGTCAGACCCTTCTTGAGGCCTGGCCGGTCCGTCCCCTGCTCCTTGTTCTCCCCACATCCCCCAGCCCCTGAGAAAAGGGCTTTCTCCCAGGACACAGCAGGCCCATTTCCGCATGACTACCATCCATTATTTCCCTCTTTTTTCCCTGACTCCACCCTATAAAGAATGATGGAAAGACTCATTTTCCCAACCTTTCTTTCAGTTAGAAGCAGGGCTCCTTTCTGGCCCATGAGACAAAGGGGGCATCTACCTAAAGGCTCTGGGGAAAGGCTTTACCCCTTGGTGAGAGGAGAGCTCCCTCTAGCTGTCCTGGACGGCCTCTGCAGCCTGTCTTTGGATGCTGTGTGATACGAGGGCATGATGCAACGCTTCAGGCAGCCATTCTGTGACAATGAGGAAATGTCACAGCACTGGAAACTTGTTATCCCTGAAATGCTGACTTGGCCCCAGCATCACCCATCCCCAGACTTCATGTTAAGTAAATCTGAATATTCTTATGGATTAAACCAACGCTGGTTGAGTATTCTCTTCCTTGTCAGTGCTTTACCAAGGCCTGTGTCTTCCCTGTACCTTAGAGCAGTGAGCCTTCATCCCAGCTACCATGGATAGGGGCAAATTCTCACCAAAGGTAAATGTCCTCATCCAAAGTCCTTCAGCCTGGGCCCTTCATCTATTAAAGGGATGTGGGCAATCCGCTCTCTCCAGCACATTTAGTGCGTCATTAACTTTTCATTTACCATCTGCCCGTCTTAGGATCTCATGAGGAACCTTAGGCTCAGAATCAGGAGTGATCAGGAGCAAAGGGAGATGCGTGTGAGGAGAAATTAAAGGCATTTCTTTAGTTTTCAAAGCAAACCCCACTACACATGTTGTCTCACTCTGATCTTCATCCCCATTTGGAAGCTGAGAAACATTGAATAACTCATCCAAGTGAGAAGACACACAGATCAGACTGCCACATCAGATTCTTGTGACATGGAGAGCCACCTGAATCCAAGTTTATTAATTTCAAAGATGCAATCAACAGAAAGCCAAGAATGGGGCCTGGGACATGACCTAGGCACACTCCTTTCCCCAGGCACAGCACCATGTGGGTTACACCACTTTCCAGGGGGCTGTGATGCACAGGTTGGGGGTCCTTAACCCTAAGT
The DNA here is from genome assembly GCF_016772045.2 of Ovis aries. Taxonomy (NCBI): domain Eukaryota; kingdom Metazoa; phylum Chordata; class Mammalia; order Artiodactyla; family Bovidae; genus Ovis; species Ovis aries. The sequence goes on along the minus strand of NC_056054.1, from coordinate 263,309,147 downwards.
ACTCCTGGCATCAGGGTTTCCGGTAGGAAAGTGCCTTCCTTCCGGCATATACGCCAGACTGTGGAGCAGAGGCCAGGTGACAGGAGGCCAGCTGGGTCTCCTGCCCACTGAGGAAGTGAATGACAGAGGGCCAATGCCTTCAACCAACACCCCTGCCCACTCCCACCATGTTACACGGAAAAAACCTGAGATCTGTGAGCCACGATGGCTGGACCACCTCCTCTGGTGTCCGCCTGCATGGATGTGTGATTTCGAGGCTCTCTCATCTGGACACCAAGCCTCTCGGGCTCACCAGTGTGAGGAAGACAAAGTGGGGGACTCCGGCAGAGGCACCCCCACATGGCCCAGCCCCATGCACCGGCAGGAAAGAGGATTCCACTTGGCTCCTGCCACACTGTCCTCCCCAAGAATCACAAAATCCATAAGAATTCTGACAGTGGAGGCAGCTGAGAGCAGGCACCCAGACAGCACATTGGGAGGACCTGTCAGAATAGATGCAGGATGCTCTGGGAAACCAGGTGTCCTTAGAAGGGGATCAAGCCCGTGCCCGCCCACGCTGTCCAGCCTCTGCTGTCCTGGAGGTCCCAGTGTGTCCCAGTGCTCAGGGAGGCTGTGGAGGGAGGGAGGCAGGAGCTGAGGTGCCAAGTGTTTCCTATGTTCACAGCCAGGATGTGGGAGACGAGGGAGGAGATAGGGGGGCAGAACAGGGTGAGGTCCTATGAGAGTGAAATATCTTCTCACCACTGTAAAGGAGTGTAAAGAAGTGACCACAACCCACAAGGGTTGGCCTGCCCCTGTGACCCCTCCCATCATGGTCCCCCATCATCTGCCTCTCCCATCATGCACCCACCTGCACCCCCTGCCCCATGAAGGTGATTGGTTGGTCCCAGGGAGGGAAGTCTGGGTTTCCCGGGAGTCTGGGCCACTGCCCCGCCCCACACCTTGCTGCAGCCAGGAGTCCACGGCCAGGGAAGCAGAGCTGACGGCAGGTCTTAGGAGCAATGGGCGCCTTCTCACAGCCAACGTGGAGGCCTTGAAGCATCCGGGGGTGGTGGGAAAAGTGCAGGCTGCTTGATAAAGTGCCTGAATGAAAACAGCCCTGCTGATAAGGCCCGAGGAGCCTTTAACAGTTTGGGGACCTTCTCACATGCACGCACACATGCACGTGTGCACACACAGAGCTAGAAACACACGGCTCTAAAAGGGTCTGTGTGCCTCCAGCCCCCAACCTTGGACACCGGTTGGGGATGAGCTCTCTTGTGCCTCAAACCCACTGGATTTCTGCCAGAAGAGGGAAGGCCACCTTACTATTTCCTGCATCTGAACACATCACTTGTTAGTGGGAAGTTTTATGTTTTCTCTTTGTTTTTCAAGATAGGCCTTCAACTCGAGAACAGTACAACGGAGTGATGTGTCTGTGTAGAGTTTTCCTGGCTTTTGCGCATGTGAAACGATGAGGCTAACTGGCCGGTCAGCATGGCTGAGTGACATCCTACATGTTGCTCTTTCTCTCCATCCTGGAAGCCGCCAACTTGGGGAACTTTCTAGAACTTTCCATGTCCTTGAAGAGCTTCAGATGAAAGTTTAGGAAGTCTCTCATGGGAGAGATTCGTGTTTGGCGGGGGAAGTTGGGGGTCTTCTGGTGGACAGCTGGGGTGGGAGGGGTCATCTCTGTCAGTGGAATGGGTGATAGTGTATAACCCAGGAGCCCATTAGAGCACAGCTCTCCACACAGCCTGAGGGGCCTGGCAGGGAAGGCAGGGGTGCAAGTCCTCACTCCCAGGACTGGCTGTGCCCCCAGCCTGGGGTTCCAGTGGCACCCCCTCCCCATTCCTCATCAGCTTGCATTGGTGTTCTCGTCGGCTGCCAAGCAAAACACCACAGATGGGGCGGCGTAAACAGCAGACATTATTCTCAAAGTTCTAGAGACTGGCGGTGCAAGGTCAGGTGTGGGCAGCGTTGATTTCTTCTGAGGGCTTCCTCCTTGTCATGTAGACAGCCGTCTTCACTCTGCGTTGCCTTTGTGAGCCTGTGTCCCAATCTCCTCCTCATTCTAGAAGGACACCAGTCTTATTGGACCAAGGTCCACCCTACTGGCTTCATTTTAACTTAATTACCTTTCAGAGACTCTATCTCCAAATAAGATCACGTTGTGAGGTCCTGGGGTAAACCAAGGAATTAATGGACTTCCACATGTGACTTTAGGGGAGATCATTCAACCCAGAACAGTTGGTATCTCTTGCAACCAAGGAACCCCAGTCAATGAAAATTACCAAAGGGCAGAGATCATGACTGTTTGCTCTTGGGACTAGCCAGTTCTGCTCCAGGTGGTAAGAAAACAAAAGGACTACATGAGCCGGAGAGCATGTCAAGTACAGACAGTGAGCGAGCCTGGAGACAGTGAGACATGCGTGACACTCATACGGTGTGTCGTTGTTGTTGTTGTTCAGTCATAAAGTCGTGTCCAGCTCTGTGTGACCCTGTGCACTGTAGCCCGCCAGGCTCCTCTGTCCATGTGGTTTCCCAGCAAGAATACTGGAGTGGGTTGCCATTTCCTTCTCCAGGGGAACTTCCCCACTCAGGGATTGAACCTGCATCTCCTGCAGGCAGATTCTTTACTATTGAGCCACCACGGTGACCACAAAGGACAAAGGACATAGTGTGTTAAGAACAGAGAGGGAGTGGGTCACACGTGGGATGTGTTACGTGACAAAGAGGACGCAACAGGGAGAATGTCATCACAGGTGGGACTGGACCCAGCCCATCAGAAGCCGACCACTCATCTCCAGGCTGACTGTGCCATCATCCCTGATCAAGTTCCCACTGGTGACCCTTGTGCTGGTCCAATTTAAGGCCCTGTGTGTCACCCCAGAAACACAGACTAACATTGCTGCTCTGTGGGTCACTGAGGGTACAGCTGGGCCAGCACTGCTTGCCCAGAGTCTCTCCAACAGAGCCTGAGTGTGGTGGCCCTGCCCATGTCCTAGCCCTTTGCTCAGACCCCAGTTCTGGTCCTTGTCACCATGTACTGATGGAAAGTCCAAGAGAGGAACAGGACATCTCAGGACTCGGGATCCAGTCTTTCCACCCGCTTGCACCCCACACAAAGTGCAAGCCTGCCACCTCTGGCCCTCACTTTTTGCCACGTGCTGGAGACTGATTTACTAAAAAGCGTGGCTCAAACACCATAACTGGACCTGCAAGCCTTCCCACCCTGCGGTTGGCTGTGTGCATGGAGGTTATCGCTGCTGACAGATGATTGCCCTCGCAACAACAGACTTCTGTTCAGAATATGTTGAACTAAGGATCAGACCAGGAACCAACTGCTGAGGCCAAGTTGTGGCTTCAGATCCTATTTGTAGGGTCACTGGGAAGGGTCCTGTCAGCTTAAGGAAACTCCCTCACCTTTCTTTGTGCGTGTGGGCAGGGACAGGTTGTGGAAATACTCAGAGCTTGTGAGCCTGATAGGAATAATCACCCAAGAAGAGACATGTCCCAGGCCAATCCCAGCATAGGGACTTAATGGAAGGGATCAAACAGTCACTGGTTTAAAGGTTCGAGCGGGCACATCATAGATATACATAGAAAAACTAAATTGTATAATTTTAAAGGTATTTCTTAATTGTTCTCAGCTCTTAATATTGCCCCGAGCTGGACATTTTGGGGTTAGCAAACTGATTAAATTAGGAAAAACGAGACATACTCACATATACATATATGTAGCATATATATGTGGTACAGTGAGGTTTGAAAGTGTTATTCACTCAGTTGTGTCCAACTCTTTGCGGCCCCATGGACTGTAGCCTGCCAGGCTCCTCAGACTACGGGAATTCTCCAGGCAAGAATATTAGAGTGGGTTGCCATTCCCTTCTCCAGGGAATCTTCCCAACCCTGGGATCAAACCTAGGTCTCCTGCATTGTAGGCAGATTCTTTACCATCCGAGCTACCAGGGAAGCTTAGTAAACCTCTAAGTAGGAAACCTGTATGCTGAAGGCAAATATTGGTGGAACTTTCTACATTTAAATCTAATCTAGTACATCAGTGGGGAAGGAAATGGCCACCCACTCCAGTACTCTTGCCTGGAGAATCCCAGGGACGGAGGAGCCTGGTAGGCTGCCGTCTATGGGGTCGCACAGAGTTGGACACGACTGAAGCGACTTAGCATCGGCAGCAGCAGCACATCAGTGTGGCAAACTCAGAAGGGCTGAGGGTTCACCTTATTTGCAGATTAATGGCTTTATGGATGCTGGCAGAGGACAGGAGACTCTTGGCTCAGAGATAAAGACCTCACTACACTGCATAGCTAGCAATGTAAGCAGCAGCGTGTTTGGTTCCCTTGTCCCCACATCCTCCAGGGGTGACACAGATGAGCTCAGATGGACGTCAGCACACACGGAGTCGCATCACAGGGGAGGAAGCCTGACCTCTCCTGGAGCTCAAATGGCACTAGTGGTAAAGAACCTGCCTGCTAATGCAGGAGACACAAGAGACCCAGGTTCTACCCCTGGATCGAAAAGATCCCCTGGAGAAGGAAATGGCAACCCACTCCAGTATTCTTGCCTGGAAAATACCATGGGCAGAGAGGCCTGGCGGGCTTACAGTTCATGGGGCTGCAGAGTTGGACTAAGTGAGTAAGCACACATGTACGCAAGCTTGCCTGCCTGCTGCTCCAGAGGGAGATACCTTATAAATATTCCAAGGTTGTTGCCACACCAACATCCTTGCAAAGACAGCCTGGAAGAAAGGACAGATTGGATCACCCTCTATTCAACTCACTGGGGAGGGGGGGATTTCCACCCAAGGCTACAAGGATGGTGAGACCCATTACGCCTGACACTGGAAAGATGGAACGATAGCAGTTTACCAGTCACATATTGCTCACCCCAGGAGTGGAGGCCCTCCTGCCATGCAGGGCCATGGGGGGTTGCACAAGAAACAAGGTGAACCGCAGGGGCTGCAGGAGGAGCCGTGTAGTATCAGGAGGGTGGGGTGCCCACTCATTCTTGCAAGAGGATGTGATTGGCTTGTTTGAGTAAGTCTGCAGCCTGGCAAGGAAGCAAAATCCGCTACTTGGGGACAAGCAGGAACTGTGCCCAACCCCTTGATAAGGAGGTTGTTTGGCTAAGGGGCCCTATCTATGGGAGCCAAGTGGGGCAGAGAACTCGTGGTTAGGCCACTCGAGGCCTCTCAATTTCACCAGATGTCAGGGCAGCACTTAACATTCAATTATAATTTTAGGTCCTATACCATTGGGACAGTTAGTGCCTCATTCACAAGATGTGGAAACATGAGAGACTCACAGGGAATTGTCTCCCAGCAACCAGAATACTGAATACACCATTTTCACAACAGAAGAGGGGAAAAAAAACACTAAGGCACATTTCTGTAGCATTTCATATATAAAATAAAATACAATGATTTCTTTCCACTTTTTAAAATTTATCTTTAGAGTTGTAATAAAGTACAGGAAAAGACTTTTTTTTTTTTTCCTTAAAAGACCAGAGAGTAAATATTATAGGTTCCTGGGCCATACGGTCTCTGCCACAGGTAATCAGCTCTGCAATTGTAGCTAGAAAGTGGCCACAGACAACGTGTGAATGAATGGGTATGACTGTGTTTTAACAGAGTTTTATTTAAACATAGGCAATGAGCTCATGGGTCATTATTTGCCAACTCTACTATATTTTTTTTCCTTGATATGTGGTAACCTAAATTATTTAAGTATCTTTAAGTTTTAATACTACCCAGCTCCCACTCAGATAAAAAAGGGATACAAAAAAGACATTTTGAAAGAATGTAAATCTTGACTAAAATCCTTCAAAGTAGTACAAGGAGGAATTCCACTGCACAATATATAGAAAAATGCTAAGGTTTATGTCCATCTGATTATGTCCCCAAATATAATTCATCAAAGTCTCTAATTTCACTCCCTCCCAAACTCAGTACCAAATTCTCAATAGTTGGTTTATCTATTTCTTTCTCCTCCCCACTTTGGCCACTTTATTTTAAGTAAATAAATTAAGTCTTGGGCTTTGGAAGTGTCTGTGACTTACCCACTCTATTGATCAGCACAGTCAAACTCCAGAAAGTTGGAATGGTGGGGAGAGAAATTGCATTAGAAACACTGAACATGCAAGTGTTGGTAATTCAATTTTTCTTTTTCCCCCAATGACAGTGTCAAAGTGAGATGTTATCCTAGTCAGCATCCTTGTGAGGGTTTAACCAGGCATATGAGACATTGGAGATCATTTAATACACCCTCATTTCAGCTCTTGTTTCACAGATGAGAAAACTAGTCCAGAGAGGAGAAGAGGCTTGCCTTGCTTATTTGCATATACCCAGGTCTAAATATTATTTTAAGAATTTCAGGAGGAAATTTGGGTGATCCATGATATTAGGTGGTGGATTCCTGCTCCTTATCTCCCTGGTGCCAGGTACCCTCATTAAGTAGGTCTAGTTTGTATAGATGCTGGGTTAGGTTCTGGGGTTTCCAAATGAAAGAGGCATAGGTCCCATTCTGTATGTCACCCTATACTTTCTGTGTGTTTGGGAAAACTAATTTTCCATATAGACTATAAAATGGGGCTGATCTTTCTAACCCTTCCTTTGTATTGTTGTAAGAATTAAATGAGATGTAGCATGTGAAATCATCAGAATACCAGCTGGCACAAAATTAACCTGCAGGTTTAGCTGTTACCTTCAGTACAAAGAATAAAGGAGCCGGAAAAGTAAAACTCCACTTAAAATGCAGATGTGGCTGTGTGGTGACTCTAGTGAGCTTAGGGGAGGGGTGAAGGGCACTTGTCTTCTCTCAGGGGAAGGAGGCCTTCCTGGATGGAGTGGCTCCTGAGGCAAGAGCTGAAGGATGGACAGGAGTTAGGAAGGCAAAGAGTAGAGGAAGAGTTGTGCAGAGAAACAATGACATTCAGGCAAAGGGTCAGAGGTCAGGCTGCATCAAGAGGGCTAGATAATTACATTAGGAAGGAGACCTGACATCAGAAGAGGGTGGGGGCTAAGAGGAGTCCAGTTCATAAAGGGTCTTGCTTTCCACGCTCAGGAAACGCTTGGGCTTTACCCTTCAGGTTGAGAGGTGTGAGGGGGTGGCAGAGGAGTGACATGTACTGTCCCTTTATAAAGGTAATCAAGGCAGCAGACTTACGTCTGGATGGGGACAAAGCTCTGGCTGAGCGATTAGTTAGTAGACAGTTGTACAAACCAAGGGAGATATCACGAGACTGGACTGGGCTGCAAACACAAATGCTGACAGAGACCAACAGCTGCCAGAGCTAAATAAACCCAGCCAGGTGGGCAGTGGCTGCAGCAGACAGGAGAACTCATGCCCTGCACCAAGAGACCACCGCAGCTTCAGTCACTTTTGGATTCCTTGGAGGATAGGTTGGCAAGTTACAGCTTCCTACAGCTTTTGTCTAAAAGACTTAAAAAAAAAATTTATATTTTGTTTGTTTTGTTCAATTCGGCTGTGAATCTAGACCCACTCTAAATATATATATACACATTTTTTAAAAAGTATTTTGCCTTTATTTTTGAAGGAATTTTCCATGAGTATAGAATTCTGACTTGACAAGGTTTTCTCTTTTAGCACTTAAATATCATTTTGTTGCCTTCCATATTGCATTGTTTCAGATGAGAGATCACTTGTAATTCTTAACATGCTCCCCTGATTGCGGTGCGTCTTCGGGTGCTGTAAAACTTTTTCTTTTTCTTCTTGTTTGTTTGACTTAGTTGCAGAATGCGGGATCTTTTTTTAAGATGCATCTTCAAACAGCCTAGGTGACACTGTGGCTCAAGGTCAGCGTCCAACCCCCAGCCTGACCCCAGGTGATGGGAGCCACCCAACTCCCATCAGAGTCACCCAGCACCGCTTAGAGGTTGTTCTGTGCACACGGTCCACACTCAGGTGGGTGCCGCTCACACAGTAGACACTGCATCTTCCATAATGACTTCCCCACAGGTGGAAGTAGCTTGTCTTGAAGAAAATGTGCCCTTTTCTAAAAGCAAAAACACCATGTGGACGGATGGTGCCCTGGGTGGGAGCCTGAGCAGCTCCACCTCAGATGGAGGCAGAAGGAGCTTCCCAAGGAGGATGCAGGCCAGAGACCAAGGGACTGGTGAGCCGTCTCTTTGGCATGGATCAGCTGGTTTCAGCAGGAATCCTGAAAAGGCCCGGATGGGACAGTGGGAAGTTGGGAAGAGGGAAGAAGCAGAGACGAAAGTGGGGCTGAGAAGCTGGAAGAGAAGACTCAGAGTCCTGTGTCCTGGTAGTGAAGAAGGGTGGCAGAGACACAGGTGGGGAAAGGTGACTTTTTCAAAGTTCGATAAGACAGAGCTCCAGGGCTGCTCGGCAGGGATCTAGGCAGGGGTCCAGTCTGTAGGCGCTGGAACTGGAGCTGGCAGAAGCCCCGAGCATGCAGGTCTGCTCTCCGGACTCGAAGACCCAGAGTTCCAGACCCCATACATCTTCGAGTTCCCGGCTGCTCAAGCCATGCTTGACAGGTTGGTGGCTCCCAGAAGTGCCCCAGAGTTGGGGGACCCGTGAGCTTCCTTGACCTCACCCCATCTCCCCTCTGTTCCCCTGGGGTGCATCCCCCCGTTTCTCTTTTGCCTCTTTGGGTCCCACTTTCAGACCCCTTCCCCTGGAGCACCCCACTCCAGTACTCTTGCCTGGAAAACCCCATGGGCGGAGGAGCCTGGTAGGCTGCAGTCCAGGGGGTCACGAAGAGTCGGACACGACTGAGCGACTTCCCTTTCCCCTGGAGCATCTTATGTTGAGCACAGGCTGGTTAACAGGTGCCATCTTTCAGAAAACAGACAGTTCTCATGGAAGAAAACAAATGGTGGCAGCAGTGGAAAAGAACCCACCTGCCCAAGCTGCGGACTTGAGAGACAGGTTTGCTCCCTGGGCTGGGGAGACCCCCTGGAGGAGGGCATGGCAACCCACTCCAATATTCTTGCCTGGAGAATCCCATGGACAGAGGAGCCTGGTGAGCTACAGTCCGTAAGGCTGCAAAGAGTCAGACATGAATGAAGTGACTTAGCATGCATGCAGGCTTTGCTGACATGAGCTTGTCACTTTTATACTCATCTGAGGCTGTTCATTTTACCCCGTCAGCTTCATCTCCATGGAGATCCATCCCTCCCCCAAGACAGAGATACAGACCAGGGACCAGGAGCCCTGGAGGAGGGTCTCCTGCCATCCTCCCGTTCCTGGAGAAGGGGTCTGCTCTGTCTGCAGTTGGCTCATTTTCCCTGGGAGCCTTGGGCCCAGGACTTAAAAATTCCTGTGGTGTTAGCCGCGTGCTTTATCAGGAGAAATCCCTAACTTCTCCCTTCCTGGGTGGAACCCCGCGAGTGCCCAGCGCCACATGTGCTATCTTCCACGTCGGCATCCTGGCATGACCTGGCTCCCTGCCTGGGGCAGGGGGGTGGCCTGGTTGTGCTTGCGGGGAGCCCAGTGCTCTGCTCTGTCACTCCTACCCCCCCCCCCCCCACCTGCTGGCCAAGCTATCGCAACGCAACTCGTTTTCCTAACAAAGGCCACAAATTGTGCCACAGGCAGAGACGAGGTTATCTTGCTTGCTGAGCAAACAGAGAGAAGCTTATAAGACACCCCTGGCAGCGGGGAGTGTGCGCTCTTCTGGTGGCCCTGGGGTGCAGATGAACGTGAACATGGGACCCCGAGGCACTTGGCTCCTGGCTACGCTTCTCATGCTGGGTTTGTGCGCCCTGGCAGGGGCCCAGAAACCAGGTAAGCGGAGCTTCAGGTCCCTGAGGGGAAGTGGAGCATCTGAGCCAGCGAGCCTGGGAGCCTTCTAGAGCCCAGAGGGTGGGGGTGGCGGGGTGTGAGGTCCTTGCCTCCTGCCCCCTGGGGGTCTCCGTTCGTATTAGTTTCCCTGGAAGTGAAAATGTGGATGGTGGGGAAGGAGGTGGGAAGGTGTCTTAGGACTGGGGGTGGGGGCCATGCAGCCGGCTCCTACGTGCGTCCACCTGCTTCCTGCCATTCAGGGAGGACAGTGGGGGAGGGGGTGAGACTTCCCAGGAGGACCCCCTTCGGGATTGGTCAGGACGGCCTTGGGTGTGGGTGGGCCAGCTGGAGGAGGGGCTGGGTGGGAGGCCCATCGAGGTCTCCCAGGGGCTCCGACTTGCTCACTTTCATCCTGACCTTGGCCTGAGTCCATCTGGCCAGAAGGTTTTATTTTTAAACTAATAAAACACTTTCAGCCAAGCCCTGTCAATTCCTCTGAAGGACGCCGCGTGGTTCAAACACGAGCGAGATAAGACAACCTTTACAAGGCGGGAGCAGAGCTGATGGAGCACCCTGGATGCACTGGCCGGGGGCGGGGGCGGTTTCATGTGGGGGGCGCTGGCTGACCTGGGCTTCTCTGCAGGTGCCTGCCAGTGTTCGCGCCTGAACCCCCACAACAGGGTGAACTGCGGCTTCCCGGGCATCAGTGGTGACGACTGCTTCTCCAGAGGATGCTGCTTCGACTCCAGCGTCGTTGGGGTCCCCTGGTGTTTCAATCCCCTCCCGAAGCAAGGTAACGGGCAAGGTCCCCTCCTGAGCCCTGGCCTGCAGCCCAGGACCCAGCTTCCCCAGGCTCCCTGACCACCCAGGCTAGTCCAAAGGGAAGAGAAAACGCCCTCTGCCTCCTATGTCCACATTAGATCCCGAGGGTGAGCTGTTTGTCCTTTTAGGGAGACTTCAGGGGATCTGACTGCTTGACTGTATTTGAAGGAAGAGCGAGTCTCAGGACCCTCTTGGCTGTGGCTCCTGAACCAGCTTCTAAGGGACATAAAGGCATTAAAATCAGGATGTTATTAACCTAACTTCGAACAGAACCCAAACATTAAGAAATTAAGTTAAGGCTTCTAGAGTCATCTTTTGAGAGTGAGTTTTTCCTGCGCATATTATCAACTTAAAAAGTCACCTGTTTTAAGGCAGGCACACAAAGAGTTATGTCTGCAAAGCAGACCCGTTTGTGTGGAACTCAGTGCCCTGGGTCCCGTCCACACCCCTCAGGGGTGCTGGTTGGAGGCTCCCGGGCTCTGGGGGAAACGGAACCGATGGCAGGTGGTCGGTTTGCCAGGGCTCATCCAGTAGTGGAAGGATCCTTGGGTGTCAACTCTTTGTATTAGTATTAGTCAGTATTAGTCACTCAGTCATGTCTGACTCTTTGCAACCCCACGGACTGTAGCCCACCAGGCTCCTCTGTCCATGAGATTCTTCAGGCAAGAATACTGGAGTGGGTTGCCATTCCCTTCTCCAGGGGATCTTCCCGACCCAGGGATCGAACCCAGGTCTCCTGGATTGCAGGCGGATTCTTTATCACTTAGCCACCAGGGAAGCCACTCAATTCTTGGTCAAATGCTTTATAACTTTAAAGGGTCCTCCCAGGAGGTAGTGTGGGCAACTCCATTTTATAGAGCCATGTCAAGCCCAGGGAGGTGAAGCAACTTTCCCTCTGACTTTGGGCATCAGGAAGAAGGGGTAGCCACTCGCTGGTGCCCACATTTAGTCCAGGGGTGACAGTCCCAGGGGCCCCTGGTGCTACCCTGAACCTGTGAGCTCAAGGTGCTCCCCTAGCGGGATGGTGCGGAGGTGTCTGGCTAATGAACCAGCCTAACTGCATCCCCCTATTGTCCCCAAACCTGGTGGTGCCCTGCAGAGTCGGAGGAGTGTGTCATGGAGGTCTCAGCCCGCAAGGACTGTGGCTACCCCGGCATCAGTCCTGAGGAGTGTGAGTCCCGGAAGTGCTGCTTCTCCGACACCATCCCCCAAGTGCCCTGGTGCTTCTTCCCCATCTCTGTGGAAGGTAACGTTGGAGAACACAGGCAATTGCCCAGACACAGGCAATTCTCAGGGGTACTGGGAGCCGGGGTCGGGGAGGTCCTCAGCTGGCCAGGATGCCCGATGTCAGGTCCCCAAACCCCGCGGGTGGTCAGTTCAGGAAAAACCGTACTCTTGTGGGGGCTCGCCGTTATTGTGAACCATCTCAGAAGTCAATTTGAGAATGTTCTCAACAACGACAGCTTTTTAAAAAAATAAATAGTCTAAGTGCTTGGGTCTTCCCAATGTGTCTTTTGTAATGGTTGTATAAAGCATCTGACCCTCAGCAGCGGCCCCAGGTCCCAGCACAGTTGGCTGGTGTCGCTATTTGGGGTGCTTCTGAATGCCCCGCCCTGCGCTGGGCACCATGGGTAGGATCCAGAGCAAAGCAGATGTGGTCTCTTCTCTTGCGGACCCTGATGCTCTCTCCCGTGACCATGGGTGACAGGTCCTGCCCCAATGCCAGTCCCGGGGGGCCATTTCCTTCCTGCCACCCCCTTACTTACAGTGTGTCCCTGACCCTGAATTTGACAAGGAAAGACCACATGTTTCCAAAAGATGGGAAGAATGCATCAATCCTTTAAGGAAATCAGGATGTTCCAAAGAGCATGGCTTTTTCTTCCAGAAGTTTCCAAGTGATTTTTTGAGTGACCTAAGGGTCTACTTGGAAAACTGCCAATTATTTGAGGAGTATGGACCCCTAGAGGGCATCTGGCCCCAGGGGGCTGTGTTCCCGCAGGCAACTTCTCCAGCAGGGATGGCTGGACTGAGGGCTATAGTTCTGAAAACCCATGGAACCTCTCAGCCTGGATTCCAGGCTTCCTGGCACTCTTACCTACTGTCTTGTGTTTAAATTTCTAGACTGTCATTATTAAGAGGCAGTGACTTCAGAGAACCCTCCAGGCTCCTTGGATTCTCCGAAACAGAAGAAAACTCACCATCTTACAGTTTCGGATTTCATGTTTCCCCAATTCCTGGGTTTTCGTCATCTGCTTTTTATCCCTTTCAATGTCTTCACATATGATTTCTTCAAATAAAGAAAGCCCTTAAAATCTGCTAAGTTCCATGTTGGCTTCATTGACACAGAGGTGTCCAAAGCTTGTGAGCGTGTATGTTTAAGAAAGTTCTTGAGAGTACATATACGCGTTGGGTGTAACTTTAATATTCTTTTATCTGCTATAAGAGCAAGAATTCATTTAATAGGGTCAGGCTACTCTGACAGTGAAAATGTATTGTATGTAAGGAACTTCAGAATCCATGATCCCTTTAAAACACTCATACTTAATCACGGTATAAAAATTCAAAGACTACCCGTAAAAATTGGCTTCTCTGGTGGCTCAGTAGCAAAGAGTGCCCCTGCAGTGCAGGAGACACAGGTTCCATCCCTGAGTCAGAAAGATCCCCTGGAGAAGGAAATGTCAACCACTCCAGTGTTCTTGCCTAGAGAATTCCATGGACAGAGGAGCCTGGCGGGCCATAGTCCATGGGGTTGTAAGAGTCGAACATGACTTAGCTGATAAACCACCACCACCACATCCCTAAAAGCATATTAGAAATTACAGGCTACTCTTGGAGTAACAAACAATTTCAGATTGTAATTACAAAATTGCTTTTTACAAATGCATCACTGAGTGCTTGCTTTTGAAATTCATGTAAGTCACCCCAATATTGCTTCCAAAATTGAGCGGGGGACTTGGGCTTCTGTGCAGTCTCCCCTCGGCCTGGGAGTGAGCAGCTGAAGCACTGTGCTGTGGTTTGAGAGCTGTTCTAAAGAGGAAGTTTGAAACTTTCATCAAGGCTTCTATGCGGCCTATGGGAAGGTCGTGGCATGAAAGATATTTCGGGCACCTTGGTGAAGTGTTCCTGACATTCTGCCACTCAGGGGTGGGGGTGCAACATGGGTGATCCCAGGCCAGACTCTCTGTGGCCTACCCTTCCCCCCTACCTCCTCCCCCAGCCTGGGCCCACAGTCACCCCAGAAACCCAGGGCCTCTCCTATGTGACAGTGGCTTTGCACTGCAAGGTGGGAATTCTAGAGTGTTTTTTCCAGGTAGAGACTTGGCTCCATATCCCCTCTCTGGACCCCTATTTTGAGAAAAGGGCGCCGTTCAGCCTTAGGTCAGTGTTGCGTCTTTATCTTGCTGAGACACACACATAAATCCCATAAAACAATGGCTCTGGCTAGAACACGAGGTCTGAAACACTCAAGACAAGTGGCTCAGTGGTTGTGAATTGATTAGTCACCAGGTGCCTGGTCTTCTCAATGTGTCCTCACGTGCAATTTATGAGTCCCTGAGTCAGCCTCCCCACATCCCCATCGCGGAGCCAAGTCAAACCCCATGTACTGGGGAAAAGGTTTGGCACATGAATTATCCGTACCTGCATTCTCGGACCCGGAATTGGGTGCTTCTGTTCCTGGCGCCAGGCCGTCTGGGATTTAGGATCTGGTGGAGCTTCTGCTCTCAGGCTCCCGTTCCCAGGCTGCAGGTGTGAGCCCCCCGGTCGTGTCTGCCTCTTTTCCACCCATGGGCTGCAGCCCACCAGGCTCCTCTGTCCATGGGATTTCCCAGGCAAGAATACTGGAGTGGGTCGCCATGCCCTCCTCCAGGGGATCTTCCCGATCCAGGGATCGCACCTGGACATCCAGCATTACAGGCAGATTCCTTGCTGTCTGAGCCACCAGGGAAGCAGGTATGGGCACCCCGATTCTTTCGCAGGGATCCTCTTCTCACGCCCCGCCCGCAATCCCCTCTCCTCTCACAGATGCGTTCTGACGCACTGACACCCTTATTTCCCAGACGGCTCCTCACGGCCCTTCTGACAGCTGAGTGCAGACTTTAAAGCAATTTCAGTGGCATTCTCTGGGCCTGGGGGTTCTTACGCCATTTTAATCTGTGTGACATATATCTCTAACTCCTCTCGCTCCAACACCATTGACTACAGAGAACTGCCTGGTATCTCAGTGCAGTTCGGACTGGCCCCCAACCTCCTTCTGTAAGTGGCCCAGGGCTCGGGGGAAGGGGCTAACCTTGTTGTCCCTGGAGTGGCAGCTGGAGACATTCAAGCCTCCCTCAAGCTTCCCCCCACCATCAGACAGCCAACATTTCGTTCTCTGTTACGCCTTCTTCCCTCCCTCTCCCACTCTGCTCCCTCCAGAGGCTCTCACTACCCCGCTGGGCTCAGCTGGGAGGTTGCTGATGGTGCAGAAGGGCGGGCTGGGTGCAGAGGATCTGGTAGGGGATGGGACTCACTCCCGCTGTCCTGGTCTATGGGCCCTGGGGGTTCATCCAGGTCTTTGGCCGGCTGGCTCAGGTGATGAAGGTGCTTTGAGAGGCAGTCACAGGGGACCAGAGGAGAGGGGACCAGGCAGGTCCTAGGAGAGAGGGACAACAGGAGACGTCACAGTGCTTGTCTCAGTGACCTTGGGGAGGCTGTCTTATCACTGAGGTTTTCAAGTGTCCTGTTTGTCATTCGTGGGTGATGATTGCGTCCCCAGCAAGGTCGCGGTGGGGATTAGAAATAATGTGTGTGAGCTGCCTGGCGCACAGCCGCTCCCAGTAAATGCAGCTCCTCCCAGGACTGTCTGCTCCTCCTGTCCTGACACCTAGCAGGCCACTCAGTGGCCTCAGGTCTAACAGTCCTTCCCCCTGCTCTGCAGAGCAGCACAACTGAGTCCAGAGTGGGGTGGGTCCTCAGAACGTGCTCACTACATGCTCCCGCTGTAAACTGACTATACATACAGTGGATTCCATTATTCAAGGCAGTTCTCTTCTATGAAATCATTGACCCCAAATGAGCAAATCGTGAACAATCAGGATGGGGGAAAATGCAGAGCTGGGTGCCTTAGGACCTCTTGGCCAATTTCATCAACTGACCAGCACATGACCTTGCTTGATGTGTGTTTCTGCATGAAGACCCCTTAGTAGTATAAGTATGGTACCCACGAGGAAGCCAAGAGACAGCGGGAGCCCTGGGTTGAGTGGGCTACGGTGGATCCTGGCTCCCATGTCATGGAAGGCTGTGCGGGTGACCAGAGCTGGTGTGGCGAGTGGGGATGAACACTGACTGGCTGATGCAGGAGGGTGGAAACGAGGTGACTGGCGATCAAGGATTTGGGGTATGTGGTTTTTCCAGTGGTCATGTATGGATGTGAGAGTTGGACTGTGAAAAAGGCTGAGCGCCGAAGAATTGATGCTTTTGAGCTGTGGTGTTGGAGAAGACTCTTGAGAGTCCCTTGGACTGCAAGGAGATCCAACCAGTCCATTCTGAAGGAGATCAACCCTGGGATTTCTTTGGAAGGAATGATGCTAAAGCTGAAACTCCAGAACTTTGGCCAGCTCATGCGAAGAGTTGACTCATTGGAAAAGACTCTGATGCTGGGAGGGATTGGGGGCAGGAGGAGAAAGGGACGACCGAGGATGAGATGGCTGGATGGCATCACTGACTCGATGGACGTGAGTCTGAGTAAACTCCGGGAGTTGGTGATGGACAGGGAGGCCTGGCGTGCTGCAATTCATGGGGTCACAAAGAGTCAGACACGACTGAGCGACTGAACTGACTGAGCAGCTGGTATCAAAAATCTGCCCTCTGATGATTTCCTGGAACCACTGTGTTTTGAAGCAGAATGCTGAGGGCTGATAAGCAATTATGGACAAGACTTTGGAGGGAAGGCTGTGATGGACATTACAGAATGACCTTATCGTTTTCACTTGTATTTGCCTCTCTCTCCTTTTCTCTTTTTTCTTTTTTTTCCCACAATGGTGAAAGATATTTGTCAGTTTTCACAATCAATAGCCAGACAAAAAATAAAAGATAGTTACAGTTGCAAAAGGAAAATAAAATAAAGACAACTGATTTCATATATGTTGTTGTTTCACTAACACTGAGCTCACCCCAGAGCCCCATAACTCACACCTGCAGGAGGCTACTCGGATGCCCGTGCTTTCTCCGGAGGGCACAGCCCAGCCTCCTGCACTTGGGACATGAGAGAGCACTCCCACTGCGATCCGGTCATGGGAAAAGCAAAATCACCAGCTACAAGCACGAAAATATGAAAAACAAGGTTGTGAAAAGGCCCTGAAAGGCTCCTGGTTTATAGGGTGAGCTGAAACAAGAAGGCAGGGTCGCCCTGGGCCCTCAGTTGGGGACGCTCAGGGTCTCCCTGCCATGAGCAGGCTCGCAGAGCTGATGGCCGTAAAAGCCGGGCAGCACCGACTCTGGGGCTACATACAAGTTACAGCGAATCTGCAGCGAATCCAGCGAATCTGCAGACAGAGAACCTGCGAATCACGAGGATCGACTGTGTGTTCATAATAGTGGTTATATTAATTATACATATATTTTGGAGATGGGACTCACACTCATAAACACCCCAGATGCTGCTTTGGGATTCAGGGGGCCAGCCCCTCTGCTGATAACCTCTTCTCCCTGCTTCTGCCTAAAGAAAAAGGAGGAGAGGCCACAGCCCAACCTGACCTCCACGGTGACTACCATGGTGACCTCCTCAGTGCCCCCCACAGGGCACCGTGGAATTAGGGGGCTGTAGTAAGTTCACATACCAGATCTCCAATATACGTATGTTGGCTCAGCGTAAAGAACCTGCCTACCAATGCGAGAGATGCGGGTTCAATTCCTGGGTCGGGAAGATCCTCTGAAGAAGGAAATGGCAACCCACTCTAGCATTCTTGCCTAGAGAATCCCATGGACAGAGGAGCCTTGCAGGCTATAGGGGGTTGCAAAAGAGTCGGACATGACTTCGCGACTAAACAACGACATCTATTAATATTTATGTATTGCACTTATGTTCTGTAACAGTTTCTGTATCAAGGCTGCTTCCTAGCCATGAGACCTTGGGCAAGTGACTTAGGTGGTCGGTACCTAGTTTTACTCATGTGCAGTGTGGGAGGCATTAATAGCATCCTTTTCTGTGGGCTTGTGAGGATTCTATGAGTTAAACCCTGAGATGTGGTTGGACCAGTGCAGGGCACGCGGTGAGTGCTTCATGAAAGTGACTACTAGTCACTGTTGGATTCACATGTACCGACCCCAACAGTCTGGGCCACATTACCTGAGGGAACATCTCCCTTTTCTCAGTGCCAGGTCATCAGCCCCTCCAAGGTCCCCCCTGCTGATACAGGAAGGCTAATCCCTGCCAGGTCCCCTCCCTGGGGAGCTGTCTGTGGCTCTGGCTAAAGTGGTAGTCCAAAGGGGACAGCTGCCCTCACTGCAGGCTGCACCCCAACTGCTGGACCCCCAGGAACACCCTGAGGGTCTGCCTGCTGGCAGCATTCCTGTGAAATGAGTTCAATTCAGTTCACTCAGTCGTGTCCCACTCTTTGTAACCCTATGAACCGCAGCACACCAGGCCTCCCTGTCCATCACCAACGCCCAGAGTTTACTCAGATTCATGTCCATTGAGTTGGTGATGCCATCCAATCATCTCATCCTCTGTCTTAAAAATGAGAGGAGACTTCATTTTCCCTCTCGCTATATTTGGCGGGGATCCTGGCAAGGATGCTGAGCCTCGGGGCCCCACGGCCTTGAGAGAGCAGCCTTGTCTTCCGTGCTGACCCATGGTGTCCTCTGCAACCCACGAGGCTACCACTTCAGGGGCACACACACAGAGTGGAGGGTGCTTCTGGGGTCTGTGCCCCTCAGCACCATGTGGGTGGTGAGCAGCGCCCCTCCCTTTGGCTGGTGGCTTATCCATCCAGCCACAGGGAGGTGACCCCGTGCCTCCCAGCCAGCTCAGCCAGGCAGACTCAGGGCTGTGCCCTCACGGATCACTGCTCTCCCTAGCCTGGTTCCCAAGGCCCGTCCCCACTGGTCAAGCCCCTCCCCTTCAGCCCCGAGCCCTTCTGTTTACACAGCCCCAAGGCTTGTCCCTGTCCCAAGGTCTGTCTGTGTCTGTGTGAAGAGTTGTAAGGTGTTCCAGGACACTGCTGGGAGCTTCCTGGACACCCAGATGGATGGTGACCCAAGGAGTCATTTCACTCCACGGTCCCAGGGCTGGATCCCTGCTCCAAACCAGCCAGGCCTCCCTGGCAGCTCAGACGCACACCCAGGAGTCAGATGCCTGGGCTAATACTGCTCTGGCACTGGGGGACTGGATTTCTAGAAGGTCCCATGGCTGGCAACTTCTATATTTCCTGGGGTCCAGAGAGAGCTCAGCAAGGAGAATCCTAAAGGAAACCAGTCAGTCCTAAAGGAAACCAACCCTGAATATTCACTGAATGAACTGATGCTGAAGTTGAGATTCTAATACTTTGGCCACCTGATGCGAAGATCTGACTCATTGGAAAAGACTCTAATGCTGGGAAAGATTTGAGGGCAGGAGGAGAAGGGGACAACAGAGGAGGATGATTGGATGGCATCACCGACTCAATGGACTAAGTTTGAGCAAGCTCTGGGAGATGGTGCAAGCTCTGGGAGATTGAGAAAGCTCTGGGAGCCTGGCGTGCTGTGGCGTTGCAAAGAGTCAGACACAAATTAGCAATTGAACAACAGCAAAAGAGAGCTCAGTATTTAATGAAGGCTCAACCTTAGTTTAGCACAGTCAGAAATGAGACTTCAAGGAAGGAAGGATCGTCCTGTTTGCCTCACTTATCACACGAGGTGAATGAACAGGACTTTCCCCATGAAGAACCTTCCAGGGCCAGGATGCTCACAAGGCTGCCTGTCCTCCAGTGCCCTCTGCTGGCCACCCTGAGAACAGACGTTCCTACCTTCAGGTGGCAGAGATTTGGCATCTGACAGTACTCAGCTTCCTGACAGAGGATCCGCAGGTGGCGCACTGGTAAAGAATCCGCCAGTCAATGCAGAAGAGGCAGGAGACAAGGGTTTGATCCCTGGATCGGGAAAATCCCCCGGAGGAGAAAATGGCAACTCACTCCAGGATTCTTGCCTGGGAAATCCCACGGACAGAGTCCCTGGTGGGCTACAGTCCATGGAATCCCAAAGAGCTGGACATGACTGAGCATGCACACAGCCTCCTGACATCCAGAGATTGTAAGCTAATAACTTAATAACCTTAATAACTTTAATAACTGTTAGTAAGCTTAAAAACTATTGTTAAGTTGCTAAACCTGTAAAGTCAAATCAGGCTGAATTTATTGCGTGTGTTAGCTGCTCAGTGGTGTTCAACTCTTTGTGACCCCACGGACTATATAGCCTGCCAGGCTCCTTTGTCCATGGAATTCTCCAGACAAGAATACTGAAGTGGATTGCCCTTCCCGTCTCCAGGAGATCTTCCTGACCCAGGGATTGAACCCGGGCCTCCTGCATGGCAGGCAGGTTCTTTACTATCTGAGCCACAGGGAAGCCCCAGATTTGTTGATGTGGGTTCATAAAGCAGAGATGCCACATGTAGGGCCGCCGTCTCGGAAGTTAAGCGCTCTTGCTGGTTTGAAGATGGCCACCTTCTGCCTGTGCCTTCATATGGCCTTTCCTAGGTGTGTATACATGCAGAGAGAGTGAGAAAGAGAATTATAAGGCCTACTCTTGTCAGGTAAGGCCCTACCCTGATGACCTCATTTAAATTTAATTACTTCCATAAAGGCTCCAGCTCTGAACACAGTCACCTTAAGGGTTCAATACGGGAATTCGGGGACAGACTTCAGTTCACTGTTTTCACATCAGTAATATTACTAACGGCTATACCTTGAGGTGGTGGTTGTTGTTTAAATTAGTCTCTGTTGATGTTGCTGTTGTTCAGCCACTGGGTCTGACTTTTTTGGAACCCTGTGAACTGTAGCCCGCCAGGCTCCTCTGTCCATGGGATTCTCCAGGCAAGAACACTGGAGTGGGTTGCCATTCCCTTCTCCAGGGGATCTTCCCAACCCAGGGACTGAACCCACGTCTCCTGCCTTAGCAGGTAGATCCATCCTAGCAGGTAGAGCCACCAGGGAAGCCCACAATTCAATACAACAAAATTAGTCTATTTGAAGTGAATCCGTTCAGTGCGCTTTGAAAAATGAATCCAGTTGCATAAACATTTCCATGATGAAGCTACACAACATCTTCACCCTTCGCCTCGATGCACTCATGCCCTTTTGTAGTCAACGCGTCCCTCCCACATCCAGCCCGAAGTAATCAATGATCTGCTTCCCTTCGCTACAGTTTTGCCTCTTCTAGAGTTTCCTGTAAGTTTAGACACGTCCTGCACGGTCATTTGCGTCTACCTCTCTATTTGAAGTACATCGGGGTTGTCCACACCTGTTCCCTGCTGAATAGGGTTCTGTGGGGGCTGGGTAGGGGGCACTTCACTGTTTGTGTACCGTCCCCCGACCATAGCCTTCTGGGGTTCTTTTCAGGGTCGTTTCACTGTTTTAGGAACAAAGCTGCTGGGGACAAGTGTGTGCACATCTGGAGCTGGCTATAAATAAAAGGTATAAATACCTTTTCTCATGGTAAATATCTGCTAAGGAGGCTGGCTGAGCCCTATGGCAACTGTTCTGCTCAACTTGATAAGAATCTGACAAATTGTGGATGCTTCCCGCGGCCTCTCCAGCAGGACGCTTTCGCTTTTGCTTTCAGCCATGCTGCTGTGTGGAGTGGGCATCTCGTTTCCACTTTAATTTATATTTCCCTGGTAACTAATGACGTCTTTTCAGAGGCTTGTCTTTTTCTTACTTTTTCTCTGCTAAAGTGTCTGTTCACATCTTTTTTTAAAATTAACTTGTATTGGAGAATAGTTGACTTATAATGTGTTAGTTTCAGGTGTACAGCAAAGTGAATTAGTTGTACATACACATATCCATTCCTTTTCAGACCCTTTTCCCATATAGGTCATTACGGAGCGTTGGCTAGAGTTCCTCGTGCTTTACAGTAGGTCCTGATCAGTTACCTATTCTATACATGCTGCTGCTGCTAAGCTGCTTCAGTCGTGTCCGACTCTGTGCGACCCCATAGATGGCAGCCCACCAGGCTCCCCCGTCCCTGGGATCCTCCAGGCAAGAACACTGGAGTGGGGTGCCATTTCCTTCTCCAAAGCATGAAAGTGAAAAGTGAAAGTGAAGTCGCTCAGTCGTGTCCGACTCTTTCCGACCCCATGGACTGCAGCCTACCAGGCTCCTCCATCCATGGGATTTTCCAGGCAAGAGTACTGGAGTGGGGTGCCATTGCCTTCTCCGGGATTCTATACATAGTAGTCTGTATATGTCAGTCCCATAGTTTTCATCGGGTGTTTTGTCCTCTATATGTTGAGTTGTAATAGCTCTTTATCTATTCTGCATACAGGACCTTTACCAAATTTATGTTGTACAGATATTTTCTTGCCATTTCATTTCTTTAAGTGTCTTTCAAAGAATAGACGTTTGTAATTTTGAAGACGCCCAGTGTTTTCAACCTTTTTTTTTTTTTTTTAACAATTCACACTTTCTGTGTCCTAGCTAAAATCTTTGCCTAATCCAAGGCCACAAAGATTTTTTAGTATGTTTTCTTCTGGGAGTTTTATAGTCTTAACTCCTATATTTTGGGTTTCTGACACATTTTGAGTTAATCTTTTCAGTGTGGATTTGGGCATTTTCCTTTTTTAAAAAAATTCTCTGGAGCCATTTATGTTGCATTGAGGAGTATTTGGTACTTGCAACTTTATTAGAATTTCTCTGTGAGACCATTTGGGAACAGAGAGTTTTACAAATTTGTTCCTCGGCAGCATTCTCTAAGTCCTCTTCAGCTGTGTGCCTTGTCGCTCAGTCGTGTCCGGCTCTTGGCAATCCCGTGGACTGTAGCCCACCAGGCACTTCTGTCCATGGGGATTCTCCAGGCAAGAATACTGGAGAGGGTTGCCATGCCCTCCTCCAGGGGATCTTCCCAACCCAGGGATTGAACCCAGGTCTCCTGCATGGCAGGCAGCTCCTTTACCGTCTGAGCCAGCAGGGAAGCCCAAGAATCCTGGAGCGGGTAGCCTGTCCCTTCTCCAGAGGATTTTCCCGACCTGGGAATCGAATCTTCAGCATTGCAGGCAGATTCTTTACCAGCGAAGTGACCTCTTTGGTTGATTCGAGCTTAACGCCTCTACTGAAGCACTTTAGGTAAAGTGTGATTTTTCTAGGAACTTGTCTATTTCATCTAGATTTTTGCAAATTAGCTGCATAGAGTTATGTAGAGCAACCTCTTATCATTTTTCAAAGCTTCTTGTATTTTAATAATGTTTCCCGAAGAATTCTTTTGTTGTTGTTGTTGTTTATTTGAGTTTTTTTTCTCCTTTTTTGTTTTTCTATTTTGATTAGGTTAGATAGTGGTTTGCATACTTTATTTGTTAAAAGAACCAAGATTTCAATTTATTACTTTATTCTTTTTCTCTTAGCTGCCTCATTAATTTCTTCACCTTTCTGCTATTTTACCTTGCGCTCTTATTCTTTTCCTAGTTTCCTGAGTTGGAGATTTAATTCCCTTATTATTGATACGTGTTTAAAGCTGTAAATTTTCCTTTGATTACTGTTTCAAATCTTCATAGATTCAGAAATGTGATGTTTTTATCATCATGATTTTTAAAAGAAAGTCTATAATCTCAGTTTGTAGTTAATCTTTTAGCTACAAGTACTTAGTAGAGATGTTTAAATTTCCCTTTGCAAGAACTTTCAGAAATGTTGTCATTACCTTGTGGCTTTTATACATTTGATGGTAGAGTGATTGTGATGTTTCTACCATATGGAATATAATGCTTTCTTTGTGATTAAATTCCATGATTATTTCACGTGCGCTTAAGAAGTTGAGTTATGGAATCCAGATCTGGCTGCTTTGCTGCTCATAAGCCAATAATTACAGAGGCAAGTGTCTGTGGAAAGGAAAAGTGCTTTAGCCAGAAAAGCCAGCAATCTGGGGAGAAGGTGACTGATATCTAGAGACCAACTCTGAAGATTCTGCTCAGCCATGACAGTTTTTAAGGAAAAAGGGGAGGATGAGAATCTCAGTGAATCCTTGAGACAGGAGGCTCAGTTTTGCGCTCTTCTCCATAGTGTGCGGGCTGGGTGACTCTCTTCACATATTATCTTGCCTTCATGAATTAAATCCAGGATTGCTAATGGGGGACAGCTGTGGGTAGAGAGCTAGTCCTTCTTGAACTACTCAATTCTTCATTCTTACTTCTCATCTAGGAAAAGAATCCACAAGACAAGGCCTGGTGTGAATTCAGGAGGACGTACATCTGGAGTTAGTTTCAATTGCTTAGGGATCTCATTCCTATAAGTAGGTTCTTTTTAAGTTTAGAGGAAAGAGAAACGGGGAACAGGAAAGGGTCGAAAAAGCTGCTTTCAATTTCTCACTTGTCAGGATATCACTCCATCTCTATGGGATCGAGGTGAAGGTCCATCTTCTATAGTTCTTCGTGCTGACATAGCGTGCCATATTCTTTAGAGTGGAAGATGTTGACATGAGTCTATAGCATCTCTTTGCTGACAGTTTTAGTTGCCTGCTTACATACACGGGCAGAACAAACTGCAATTATTTTGATGCCCACCAAGATGCGGGTTACTATGAGCAATAGTGTTAGTCCCATTCCCTTGAGGCCAGTTCTTGGGACTGTGCTAACCATGGACTCCATGCTGCTCAAGATGGAGCAACTTATGTCACGGCCGCAGTCTGGGCATCATGCAGTTAGATTTTTCCCTCTGGTGGTAGTTTCCCTGTTTGTAAAATAACTCATAAATGTGCATCAAAACAGTCTGTGGCTCTACTGTTCTCATTAACTTCTTGGTTTTGTACTCGAGGGTGGGGGAGGTGGGCAGTGCCCTACAGGATTCTGCTCAGTTCCATCTGTATTATCAGGACTTAAAGTTTGACATACATGTGTCCCTAAACTAAGATCATGGCATCTGGTTCCATCACTTCATGGCAAATAAATAGAGAAAAAATGGAAAATTAAAAGTGGCAGATTTTGTTTTCTTGAACTCCAAACTCACTGCTGATGGTGACTGTAGCCGTGAAATTAACAGACGCTTGCTCCTTGGAAGAAAAGCTATGATAAACCCAGAGTGCGTATTAACAAGCACAGACATCATTTTGCCAACAAAAGTCTGTATAGTCAACCTGTGATTTTTTCCAGTAGTCATGTATGGTTGTGAGAGTTGGGCCATAAGCAAAGCTGAGCACCAAAGAATTGATGCTTTTGAATTGTGGTGCTGGAGAAGACTTTTGAGAGCCTCTTGGACAGCAAGGATATCAAACCAGTCAATCCTAAAGGAAATTAACACTAAATATTCATTGGAGGGACAGATGTTGAAGCTGAAGCTCCAATACTTTGACCACTTGACGTGAAGAGCTGACTCACTGGAAAAGACCCTGATACTGGGAAAGACTGAGGACAGGATGAGAAAGGGGTGACAGAAAGAGATGGCTGGATGACATCACTGACTCAATGGACATGAGTTTGAGCAAGCTCTGGGAAATAATGGTCAGGGAAGCTTGGTATGCTGCAGTCCGTGGGACTGAAAAGAATCAAGACATGACTTAGCAACTGAATGAACAAAAGATTTACTTTATTGATTATATTGTTTGTCTCCATTTTCTTATTTTTTTGTTCACATAACTTACACACAGAATGGGGTCCTCATCAACACCCTATGTGTTTCTAACTAAACATTAGCTGTGTTTTTCTCTCTTTCTGCACCATCTATATCTTATGTGTAGTAAAGTATACCTTTGCCTAGCCCAGGTGGCACTAGTGGTGAAGAACCCACCTGCCAGTGCAGGAGACATAACTGATGCCAGTTAGATCCCTGAGTTGGGAAGATCCCCTGGAGGAGGGCATGGCACCCACTCCAGTATTCTTGCCTGGAGAATCCCATGGACAGAGGAGTGTGGCAGGCTACAGTCCATGGGGTCGAAAAGAGTCGGACGTGACTGAAGCGACTTAGCATGCAGCCCATTATTGGTACAAAGATATTTAAAACTGTTACACCTTTATTGAGCCTTGTGGCTTATAAAGTGTCCCTCTTCATCATGTGTAAGTGGTTTGTCCTGAATCCTGTTTTGTTTGATGTCAAGACACCTCCTCTGCTTAGTGTCCCATCAATTAAATCACTTTTGATAATTAGCGTTTTAAAGTTTATATTTTTAGCAATACATTGACTAATTTTTCATCACAATGACTATTTGTTATAAGCTGAAAACAAAAGAATACTGATCAATAAATACAGAAAAGTAATGAGGATAACAATCATAAAAGTAGTGATACTGAAAATTCATCTTCAGATTTTCAGTGGAGAAGTTATTTGATGAATCAACTGAAAAATCTTATGCATGTGTGTATGCTGAGTTGCTTCAGTCATGTCCGACTCTTTTCAACCCCATGGATTATAGCCCAACAGGCTCCTCTCCATGGTATTTTCCAGGCAAGAATACTGGAGTGGGTTGAGATTTCCTTCTCCAGGGGATCTTTCCCACCCAGGGATTGAAGCTATGTCTCATATTTCCTGAATTGGCATTTTCTTTACCACTAGCATCACCTGGGAAGCTCCTAAAAAAAAATCTCTTCTTGAAATCACACAAAAAAAGTTGCAGTAACTTTGTGTGATGTATGATAAACTGAATTGGTATAAAAATATTTTATTTCTGATGTTTCCTTAAAAGTGCAATCATTTATATTATGATCCTATTTATTTCTATAAGATTTTTATAGAGAACATCAATGTTTCTCCAGAAAGTAAAAACAAGGTTAAGAAGAAATAAACAGGACCATAATATCAGTTCAGTTCAGTCGCTCAGTCATGTCTGACTCTTTGCAACCCCATGGACTGCATCATGCCAGGATTCCCTGTCCATCACCAACTCCCAGAGCTCACTCAAACTCATGTCCATTGAGCTGGTGATGCCATCCAACCATCTCAACCTCTGTCGTCCCCTTGCCTTCCCACCTTCAATTTTCCACAGCATCAGGGTCTTTTCAAATGAATCAGTTCTTCGCATCAGGTGGCCAAAGTATTGGAGTTTCAGCTTCAGCATCAGTCCTTCCAATGAACATTCAGGACTGATTTCCTTTAGGATGGACTGGTTGGATCTCCTTGCAGTCCAAGGGACTCTCAAGAGTCTTCTCCAACACCACAGTTCAAAAGCATCAGTTCTTCAGTGCTCAGCCTTCTTCACAGTCCGACTCTCACATCCATACATGACTACTGGAAAAACCATAGCTTTGACTACATGGACCTTTGTTGGCAAAGTAATGTCTCTGCTTTTTAATATGCTGTCTACGTTGGTCATAACTTTTCTTCCAAGGAGCAAGCATCTTTTAATTTCATGGCTGCAGTCACCATCTGCAGTGATTTTAGAGCCCAAATATGCTACTGGAGATCAGTGGAGAAATAATTCCAGAAAGAATGTAGAAACAGAGCCAAAGGAAAAACAATACCCAATTGTGGATGTGACTGGTGATGGAAGTAAAGTCCGGTGTCGTATAGGAACCTGGAATGTTAGGTCCATGAATCAAGGCAAATTGGAAGTGGTCAAACAGGAAATGGCAAGAGTGAACTAAAATGGACCAGAATGGGTGAATTTAACTCAGATGACCATTATATCTACTACTGTGGGCAAGAATCCCTTAGAAGAAATGGAGTAGCCATCATGGTCAACAAAAGAGTCCGAAATGCAGTACTTGGATGCAATCTCAAAAACAACAGAA
This sequence comes from Ovis aries, assembly GCF_016772045.2. Lineage (NCBI taxonomy): Eukaryota > Metazoa > Chordata > Mammalia > Artiodactyla > Bovidae > Ovis > Ovis aries. The sequence goes on along the minus strand of NC_056054.1, from coordinate 263,281,685 downwards.
TCATCTCTGTTCATTTCCAAGGCAAACCACTCAATATCACAATAATCTAAGTCTATGCCCCGACTAATAATGCTGAAGAAGCTGAAGTTGAATGGTTCTATGAAGACCTATAAGACCTTCTAGAACTAACACCCCCAAAAGATGTCTTTTTCATTATACGGGACTGGAATGCAAAAGTAGGAAGTCAAGAAATGCCTGGAGTAACAGGAAAATTTGGCCTTGGAGTACAGAATAAAGTAGGGCAAAGGCTGATAGAGTTTTGCCAAGAGAACACACTGGTCATAGCAAACACCTTCTTCCAACAACACAAGAGAAGACTCTACACATGGACATCACCAGATGGTCAATACTGAAATCAGATTGATTATATTCTTTGCAGCCAAAGATGGAGAAACCCTATATAGTCACCAAAAACAAGACTGGGAGCTGACTGTGGCTCAGATCATGAACTCCTTATTGCCAAATTCAGACTGAAATTGAAGAAAGTAGGGAAAACCACTAGACCATTCAGGTATGACCTAAATCAAATCCCTTATGATTATACAGTGGAAGCGAGAAATAGAATTAAGGGACTAGATCTGACAGACAGAGTGCCCGATGAACTATGGATGGAGGTTCATGACATTATGCAGGAGGCAGGGATCAAGACCATCCCCAAGAAAAAGAAATGCAAAAAAGGCCAAATGGTTGTCTGAGGAGGCCTTACGAATAGCTGAGAAAAAAAAGAGAAGTGAAAGGCAAGGGAGAAAAGGACTATAATATAAATCAGTGCATTTTTAAGGCAACATTGAAAAAAAATTTTTTATATCAACTCACTTTATCCTGCATCATTTAAAGTTATTACAACTTTTAAAATTATTTTTGTAATTTCTAGAAAAAGAGGTTGGAGCTTTTTCTTTTTGTAGTAAAAAGTGCAGAGTGAAAAGGGGTGGGAAGCCTGGCCCCGTGCCTGCTTGCACAGTCCTCATCACTGAACCTCAGGATCACCCCACCAGTTATGTAAGGGCTCAAGAATTTCTGAAATTTTCTGCTTTATGGCCACACTGTTCTGCAACATGTATCTGGGCACAAAGAGCACACTGAATTAGGGTCCAAATGGTCTTCATTAAGGCAAACAAAACCAGCACAGAGACCCTGCCTGTCCGCTTTGTTTGCTTTACTAGAGTCTATAAACATGGGATGATAACCAAGGGCCCGGCTGATGGGTCTCCAATCTTTCAACAGCCTTTGGGTGCTGGCTGGAGCCCTGCAGTCCGCTGGATGGCTGACTGCTGGCCTCAGAGTGCAGCCCTGGGTTACAGGGCTTCTCACCCATGAACTCCAGCCAGGTCTCCTCCTTCCTTCTCCTCCCTTACCAGTCCCTCTTCCACACTCTGTTACTGGGGGTACTTCCCTCCCCTGCAGCTGGGGTGCCAGGGAACTGAGCAGACAGCAGCCTCCAGCTCAGGGTGAACAGCTGGCAGGACAGGAGGTGCCAAGGACAGGGCAGCTGCTCTGGGCATGAAACCCAGAGTGAGACCCAGCCCAGGAGGCCAAGTCGAGCTGCAGTGAGTCATGACGGATGGATGGGGATGTTTATAGAGTTCGAACCTCCAGGGCGTCACAATGTAATAGGGCGATCGCTGTGTACGGGTCACCTGTAATGTCAGCACCACCCTGCGGCCAGCGTGGGGATGGCACTTTACCTGTTAGGTGGCCCTGACATCATTGCTCCAGCCTCGCACCCTCCTTGGGAGAGATCACAGTTGCCCATCAGGAAACCACAGCTTGGGAGTCTGAGGACGCCCACCGAAGCTTCAGTCAAGTCTTCTGTCTTGAGACCCCACAGGACCATCCTCTCTCAGCCTTCCTGCTTGATAAACATGATGTCATGGCGAGTCCAGGTCACCATGCTGTGCTCTGCCCTTGAGCTGCTGCCACCTGGACCCAAGTGCTGGGACCTTTCTACCCAGGGCTGTGCAGGGTCTCTCCCACCACAGATGCTCCAGTGTCTGAACTGTTTCATTCTGCCCTGATGCCCTGGAGAGAGGTGAGTTTTAGCTACATCTTCATCTTGTTCTTCCTCACATTTCGGACACCCCACTGCCTCCTGCCTGGCAGAGCTTGACTCAGGATCTCTTGTATCTTTCGTATTTCCTCTATTCGGTTACATTCAGTCCGTCCAACTCTTTGTGACCCCATGGACTGCGGCACTCGAGGCCTCCCTGTCCTTCACCATCTCCTAGAGTTTGCTCAAACTCATGTCCTTTGAGTCAGTGATGCCATCCAATCATCTCATTCTCTGTCGTCCCCTTCTCCTCCTGCCTTCAGTCTTTCCCCGCATCAGTCTTTTCCAATGAGCCAGTTCCTCTGTTAGGAAGAGTGATGTGTGTTCAACAGGGCCTCAACACCCACGCTTTCCCTCCCACACGGCTGCCTTTGTGTTCTGAACTTGTTTAATTATGTATGTATGTATTTTGGGCTGCGCTGGGTCTCTGTTGCTGTGCGTGGGCCTGCTCTTCGTGGGGCGCACCGGCTTCTCATTGCAGTGGCTTCTCCTGTTGTGGGGCACAGGCTCAAGAGCCCACAGGCTTCCGTCGCTGTGGCTCAGGGGTTCTGAAGCACAGGCTCAATAGTGGTGGTGCTCAGGCTTAGTTGTTCCGCATCATGTATGATCTTCCCAGACCAGGGATCGAACCCGAGTCCCCTATACTCGCAGGCTGATTCTTAGCCCCTGGACCACCAGAGAAGTCCTGAATTTATTTTTGAAATCAGCATATTCACCTGATATGCATAATCCTTCCTAACATAAAGAATATGGAAAAGAATGCATGTATATGTATAACTGAATCACTTTGCTGTACAGTAGAAATTAACACAACCTTGTAGATCAACCATATACTTCAATAAAATAATTTTTTTAAAAAATGAGTTTGGGGGATGATAACAGCTTCCACATATGCAAATCAATGTTGGATTAATTTAATTATTCACAAAAGTCTAGGGGTTATTCACCTTTATTCAGATGGAATTAAAAGGAATACATTTAATAGAAAACAAAGCACAAAGCTGGCTGTAGACCATCTTCGATTAATTTCAGGAGGAAAAAGTTCTAGGGTGAAATTAAACCTTTAGGCAATGTTACAGCATCTCAACACACATGACCATGTAAAGAAAGTGAAAGTGTTAGTTGCTCAGTCATGTCTGACTCTTTGCGACCCCCTAGACTGTAGCTCACCAGGCTCCTCTGTCTATGGGATTCTCCAGGCAAGAATACTGGAATGGGTAGCCACTCCCTTCTCCAGGAGGTCTTCCCTACCCAGGGATTGAACCCAGGTCTCCTGCATTGCAGGCACATTTTTTACCATCTGAGCCACCACGGAAGCCCTAAGTAAAAGTAGAGAAATACGGACTATGGTAAAATAAATAAACTGTTGAATCGTGTGTACTTTTAAAGATATAAGCCACTTGGAGTTCCATGGAGTTCTTCATGTCCTGTTAACCATTCACTTAATAGCAGACCCCCCACCCCACATTCTAACGATAAAGTTCCTTCCTAACGCTTGGAGCCACTGGAGGGCAGCAGCTACAGAAGAAGGGACACCGAGTGGATTCCGTAGTGAGGTGCCTGGGTTTGAAGTCACGCTGCTCCCTTCCTGACCACAGCTTCCTTATCAGCTGCAACCGGATCATCTTCCTCCTTTGGGACCTCCCACAATATATGGGCTAAAGGCTGTGCACACAATGGATGTTTAGTAAATATTGACTGATTATTCTTTGTTCAATAATGTATCAGTGTATGGAAGTTGAACAAATATTAACATTTTGGTAAAACTCCTCAAGACAGGCAAACATACGCTATCATGTGAGTGCTATGGATTATGAATCATCTATTAATGAACCTTGGTTCTAGCTTCTTTCCATTTAATATGTAAAACAGGTCTATTTTGGGTCTTGAGAACTTGTGAGCCCCTTTATAACTGAGAGCTACATGTAGAGAGGCATTGGCTGTTGAGGTCAGTTCTGACCTGTTGACATTGCCATTCTTGGTGGTCTCACAGAGCTTTAAATTTCCCGGTGGACTGAATTCTTAATGAGGTGAATATATTAGAGCAAGGGAAAAGCAGTTTTTGAAACTCTGGAATGACGGTGAGTAAGGAAGATCAACCTGAGATAAGCTTACTTCAAACCCAGCAAATGTCCAAATGGCACCTTAGCACAAACCAGTTAGAATCCCTATGAGCAACAGCCCTGGAGAGGTACCAACTGTGAAGACTTCTCCCCACAGAGAAAGCTCCTTTTCCCTGTGTAGACCGCTTCAAGGGATCCCTGGGAGATTCCAGTCTGGGTAATTGATATGATGTCTTTGAAGTTTTGATGGTCCGCTGTGGTCTTGCTTTTGGCGACATGTATCTTACGGGATGGATTTGCTTTCAATGCTTTCTGAATTTCTTAAAAACTATTCTCTACATAGTTGAGTTGACAATTGGGGATGTGGTGGAAAGAGCCAGGAGTGAGATGTGGCTGCATTTTTATGAGATGTACCTCAGGGCGTCCCTGATAGCTCAGTTGGTAAAGAACCCACCTCCAATGCAGGAGACCAGATTCCTGGTCGGGAAGATCCCCTGGAGAAGGGATAGGCTACCCACTCCAATAGTCTTGGGCTTCCTCTGTGGCTCAGCTGGTAAGAAATCCCCCTTCATAGCGGGAGACCTGGGTTTGATCCCTGCTTTGGGAAGATTCACTTGGAGAAGGGAAAGGCTAGCCACTCCAGTATTCTGGCCTAGAGAATTCCATGGACTGTATAGTCCAGTGGATCACAAGAGTCGGACATGACTGAGCGACTTTCACTTTCACAAGTTACCTTCAATTGGGACCATTTTTATCCTGCATTGTAGTTAAAAATCTAATAGGACATTTGTTCACTCTGCTGGAACCACATGCTCTTTGAACAAGTTAGTGGGTCATTCCTGTGAAGTAGGAAACATTACCTTTAGCTTATTTTCACCGATGTACTTTGAGGTGAAGGATGAGATAGTGCATGATGGTGGTGGTGGTGGGGTGTCACACTGAGAGCACTTTTGATCCAAGGATTCATCATACAAAACATGGTCACTTACTAGTTACTTCCCCACGGGGTTGCCAAGTCACATCCTTTCCCACCCAGCGACACAGCCAGGTCTTCATACTTAGTGATTTCGGCAAACCTACTAGTAGAGAAAGTTGGGATTCCACTGCAGAAGCCCAGGGACCTAGGAATTCAAGTAAGTAAACTTGAAGTGACTTGGGACTTCCATTTACTCTTAAACTGGATGCTGGATGTGATTTCATTCGTCCCCTTCCTCATCCCTGTGCAGATAAACCTCTTTGATCTTGGCTGAGCGTCTAGAATGAAATGTTCAAATGACTCCACAAGCTAGGTCCCCAGGATTCTGACCGCAAGCCTTGGTGCCAGTTTCTCCCAAGTCTGCTCACTCTTATACCTTCTTCCCCCTGCTTCCTGGACCACTCTATTTATTTGGATATTTTTAATGAAAAATTCAAGCTGCCATATTTCAAGCCCCTTTGCTTAGATAAACAGTAGGTAATGTTATGGTTATTTATATGTGTGTGCCACCCAGATTTATCCACTTTCAACTTTGCTTCTATTTCCTTTAACACCTTCTTTTTATAAAAAGAAATAAAACAATAAAGGTGCCCTTGACACCTTCTTTTTATAAAAAGAAATAAAACAATAAAGGTGCCCTCTCTTTCTATCCTTTCCCCTCTCTCCCCAGAGTAGACTGCTGTTCTAAAGGTCAGCGTATACATTGGAAGGGTTGATGCTGATGCTGAAGCTGAATCTCCAATACTTTGGTCACCTGATGCAAAGAATCAACTCATTGGGAAAGACCCTGGTGCTGGGAAAGATTGAAGGCAAAGGAGAATAAGGTGGCAGAGGATGAGTTGGTTATATAGCATCAGTGACTCAAAGGACATGAATCTGAACAAACTCCAGGAGATAGTGAAGGACAGGGAAGCCTGGGATGCTGTAGTCCGTAGAGTTGCAAAGAGTCAGACACAACTTAGTGACTGAACAACAACAACATTACTCTCATCATGTCCGTAAGCAATAAAGAGTATTTGTTTTTTTCAAAATAATCAGAAACGGGACCCAAATAGGCAGTTTTTCATCTTATATTTTACAGCTAACATATGAAATTTATTTATATTGAAAATATGTCTGGTTCGTTTAATTTAACATAGACTGCATTCCCCTACTGATAGGCAATTAGGTATATTATTCTCAGTTCCTTCCTGTTGAGACAACACGGAGTTGCTCAGTTTCCTAGGTATCGCCCAAATGCTTGCCAAGGTGAATGTGTCAGTTATGCCCGCACCAACTTTAAGCAAGAGTTCTTAATTCTCTATACTCTTATCAACATTTTGTGATATGTTATTCTAATGTGAGTTTATTTTGTCTCGTGAGTGAGGTGGAGCCTTTTCCACATCCTTATTGACTACTTAGGTTTCCCTTACTGTAAATTTCCTATCTATGTCAACAGCGCCTTCATAATTTCTGCTATTTTAGAAAATCCTGAGAAATCTTGGCAACAACGAAGTTATGAGACAAAGTTCATATAAAAAAATCTATGAAGGTTTTATATATTAGACACAAGCATTTGGAAATAAAGATCGTCATCTGTGAATAAAGACAACTCTATTTATTATTTTGCAATTTCTATGATTTTTTTCCCTTGCCTTATTACATTTTCTAGAACCACCATCATAATATTAAATAGAAGTGGAGAGACTGAGAATTCTTTCCTTGGTCCCAATCTTAGCGGGAGAATGTCCAGTATTTCACCATAAGGTATGATGTTAGTTGTGGGATTTTTTTTGTAGACACCATTTACCAGCTTGAGAATTTTCACTTCTATTTACTCCTAGTTGCTGAGAATTTCTATCATGTTCAGGTGTGAATTTTGTTAAATGCCTTTTATGCGTTTATTCAAATGATTGCATGTTTTTTATTTTCATTTTTTGATTAATGTGATTAATGTTTTGATGCTAAATCTACCTTGTTTTCCTTAGATAAATCCATCTGCATTCTGATATCTTATTGTTTTTGTATCTTGCTGGATTCACTTTACTAATATTTTGTTAGGCATTTTTGAATCTATGTTCATAATGATCTTTCATAATTCATAATTTACTTGTCAGGTTTGAGTATTAGGCTCATGCTGGCTCCATAAAACGAGTTGACAAGTATTTCCTCCTTATCATTTTTTTCCCTAAGTTTGCATAAGATTAGAGTTCTTTCTTTAATAGAATGCAGTAGTGAAATCACTGGAGCCTGAAACTTTCTTTGTATTAATAGGAAGATTTTTGATAGTAATTCAGAAAGTCTAATAGAAACAGGGATATATTGATTTTCTATTTATTCTTGAAAATAGAAGAATTTTGGTAAATTGTGTTTTTCACTGAATTTGTCATTTGTTGGTTTTAATATTAATTATATTATTCTGAAGATTACCTACTTTTTTCCTTTTAATGTCTATAGGACTATAGTAATAGCTCAGTTCTTCTCTTTAATTTTTTTTCATCAACCTAGTTAGAGGTTTATCTTTTTCTTTATCTTTTCAAAGGTTGTTAATTATTTTATCTTTCTCTGTTTCATTTCTGTTAGATATTTTGATAGTGCCCCACAGGTACGGAAGGCTTTGGTATTTTTTAAACTTTCTTTCTTCTCTGTTCTTCAAATAGGATAAGTTACCTTGCTCTATGTTTAAGCTGACTGAATTATTCCTCTGTCATCTTCATTTTGCTCTTAAGATCATCCAATAAGTTTTGATCGCACATATTGGAGTTTTCAGTTCTAGAATTTTTGTCAATTTTTTAAAACTGTATTCTTTCCTTCCTTCCTTTCTTCTACCGTTTCTCACTTTTCAAACATTCCTCAAGCATAATTAAGATTGCTGTTTTAAAATCTTTATCTGATTGTTACATCTTAGTTCAGTTCAGTTCAGTCGCTCAGTCGTGTCTGACTCTTTGCAACCCCATGAATCGCAGCACTCCAGGCCTCCCTGTCCATCATCAACTCCCGGAGTTCACTCAGACTCATGTCCATCGAGTCAGTGATGCCATCCAGCCATCTCATCCTCAGTCGTCCCCTTCTCCTCCTGCCCCCAATCCCTCCCAGCATCAGAGTCTTTTCCAATGAGTCATCTCTTCACATGAGGTGGCCAAAGTATTGGAGTTTCAGTTTTAGCATCATTCCTTCCAAAGAAATCCCAGGGCTGATCTTCTTCAGAATGGACTGGTTGGATCTCCTTGCAGTCCAAGGGACTCTCAAGAGTCTTCTCCAACACCACAGTTCAAAAGCATCAATTCTTCAGCGCTCAGCCTTCTTCACAGTCCAACTCTCACATCCATACATGACTACTGGAAAACCATAGCCTTGACTAGACGGACCTTAGTTGACAAAGTAATGTCTCTGCTTTTAAATATACTATCTAGGTTGGCCATAACTTTTCTTCCAAGGAGTAAGCATCTTTTAATTTCATGGCTGCAATAACCATCTGCAGTCATTTTGGAGCCCAAAAAAATAAAGTCTGACACTGTTTCCACTTTTTCCCCATCTATTTCCCATGAAGTGATGGGACCGGATACCATGATCTTCGTTTTCTGAATGTTGAGATTAAAGCCAACTTTTTCACTCTCCTCTTTCACTTTCATCAAGAGGCTTTTTAGTTCCTCTTCACTTTCTGCCATAAGGATGGTGTTATCTGCATATCTGAGGTGATTGATGTTTCTCCCAACAATCTTGATTCCAGCTTGTGTTTCTTCCAGTCCAGCGTTTCTCATGATGTACTCTGCATATAAGTTAAATAAGCAGGGTGACAATATACAGCCTTGATGTACTCTTTTTCCTATTTGGAACCAGTCTGTTGTTCCATGTCCAGTTCTAACTGTTGCTTCCTGACCTGCATACAGATTTCTCAAGAGGCAGGTCAGGTGGTCTGTATTCCCATCTCTTTCAGAATTTTCCACAGTTGATTGTGATCCACACAGTCAAAGGCTTTGGCATAGTCAATAAAGCAGAAATAGATGTTTTCTGGAACTCTCTTGCTTTTTCCATGATCCAGCGGATGCTGGCAATTGGATCTCTGGTTCCTCTGCCTTTGCTAAAACCAGCTTGAACATCAGGAAGTTCACGGTTCACGTATTGCTGAAGCCTGGCTTGGAGAATTTTGAGCATTACTTTACTAGCATGTGAGATGAGTGCAATTGTGTGGTAGTTTGAGCATTCTTTTGCATTTCCTTTCTTTGGGATTTGAGTGAAAATTGATCTTTTCCAGTCCTGTGGCCACTGCTGAGTTTTCCAAATTTGCTGGCATATTCAGTACAGCACTTTCACAGCATCATCTTTCAGGATTTGAAACAGCTCAACTGGAATTCCATCACCTCCACTAGCTTTGTTCATAGTGATGCTTTCTAAGGCCCACTTGACTTCACTTTTCAAGATGTCTGGCTCTAGATTAACGATCACATCATCATGATTATCTGGGTCGTGAAGATCTTTTTTGTACAGTTCTTCTGTGTATTCTTGCCACCTCTTCTTAATATCTTCTGCTTCTGTTAGGTCCATACCATTTCTGTCCTTTATCGAGCCCATCTTTGCATGAAATGTTCCCTTGGTATCTCTAATTTTCTTGAAGAGATCTCTAGTCTTTCCCATTCTGTTGTTTTCCTCTATTTCTTTGCATTGATCACTGAAGAATTCTTTCTTATCTCTTCTTGCTATTCGTTGGAACTCTGCATTCAGATGCTTATCTCTTTCCTTTTCTCCTTTGCTTTTCGATTCTCTTCTCTTCACAGCTATTTGTAAGGCCTCCCCAGACAGCCATTTTGCTTTTTTGCATTTCTTTTCCATGGGGATGGTCTTCATCCCCATCTCCTATACAATGTCACGAACCTCATTCCATAGTTCATCAGGCACTCTATCTATCAGATCTAGGCCCTTAAATCTATTTCTCACTTCCACTGTATAATCATAAGGGATTTGATTAAGTGCAGGCAGCTGTGAGAGCCAGCGCACTAAGCACAGGCGGCTGCGAGAGGAGCTACCCCACGTCCGAAGTCAGGGGCAGTGGCCTAGAGTGCCAGGCTGCCACGGCGCAGGAACCACTGAGAGGAGCTACCCTGTGTCCGAGGTCAGGGGCGGCTGGGAGGAGACACCCTGCGTCCAAGGTCAGAGGCGGCGGCCGGGAGGAGCTATCCTGCGTTCTAGGTCAGGGGCGGCCAGGAGAAGCCACCTTGTACCCGAGGCCAGGGACGGTGACCCTGAGGAGCCACCCTGAGCCCAAGGCCAGCGGCGGCAGCTGGGAGGAGCCACCCACGCCCGAGGCCAGGGCCGGCGGCCCGGAGGAGCATCCCTAGGAGCCGTGACTGCACAGGCGCAGGAGGGCCTAGAGGAGCTATCCCACGTTGAAGGTCAGGAATGGCAGCGGTAAGGAGATACCCCTCATCCAAGGTAAGGAGCAATGGCTGTGCTTTGCTGGAGCAGCCGTGAAGAGATACCCCACGCCCAAGGTAAGAGAGACGCAAGTAAGATGGTAGATGTTGCAAGAGGGCATCAGAGGGCAGACACACTGAAACCATACTCACATAAAACTAGTCAATCTAATCACACTAGGACCACAGCCTTGTCTAACTCAATGAAACCAAGCCATGCCTGTGGGGCAACCCAAGACAGGCAGGTCATGGTGGAGAGGTCTGACAGAGCGTGGTCCACTGGAGAAGGGAATGGCAAGCCACTTCAGTATTCTTGCCTTGAGAACCCCATGAACAGTATGAGAAGGCAAAATGATAGGATACCAAAGAGGAACTCCCCAGGTCAGTAGGTGCCCAATATGCTACTGGAGATCAGTGGAGAAATAACTTGAGAAAGAATGAAGGGATGGAGCCAAAGCAAAAACAATACCCGGTTGTGGATGTGACTGGTGATAGAAGCAAGATCCGATGCTGTAAAGAGCAATATTTCATAGGAACCTGGAATGTCAGGTCCATGAATCAAAGCAAATTGGAAGTGGTCAAACAAGAGATGGCAAGGATGAACGTCGACATTCTAGGAATCAGCGAACTGAAATGGACTGGAATGGGTGAATTTAACTCAGATGACCATTATATCTACTCTGTGGGCAGGATTCCCTCAGAAGAAATGGAGTAGCCATCACGGTCAACAAAAGAGTCTGAAATGCAGTACTTGGATGCAATCTCAAAAACGACAGAATGATCTCTGTTCATCTCCAAGGCAAACCATTCAATATCACAGTTATCCAAGTCTATGCCCCAACCAGTAATGCTGAAGAAGCTGAAGTTGAACGGTTTTATGAAGACCTACAAGACCTTTTAGAACTAACACCCAAAAAAGATGTCCTTTTCATTATAGGGGACTGGAGTGCAAAAGTAGGAAGTCAAGAAACACCTGGAGTAACAGGCAAATTTGGCCTTGGAATGCGGAATGAAGCAGGGCAAAGACTAATAGAGTTTTGCCAAGAAAATGCGCTGGTCATAGCAAACACCCTCTTCCAACAACACAAGAGAAGACTCTACACATGGACATCACCAGATGGTCAACACCAAAATCAGATTGATTATATTCTTTGCAGCCAAAGATGGAGAAGCTCTATACAGTCAACAAAAACAAGACCAGGAGCTGACTGTGGCTCAGATCATGAACTCCTTATTACCAAATTCAGACTCAAATTGAAGAAAGTAGGGAAAACCGCTAGACCATTCAGGTATGACCTTGTTACGTCTGGGTCATCCCAATTTGATTGGTTTGATTGATTGATTCTTCAGAATGCATGACACATTTCTTCTTTGTCTTTCAGTAATTTTGCTTAAGCTCCAATACTTTGGCCACCTGATGCCAAGAACTGACTCACTGGAAAAGACCCTGATGCTGGGAAAGATTGAAGGCAGGAGAAGGGGATGACAGAGGATGAGATGGTTGGATGGCATTATTAACTCAATGGACATGAGTTTGAGTAAGTTCCAGGAGCTGGTGATGGGCAGGGAAGCCTGGTGTGCTGCAGTCCGTGGGGTCGAGAAGAGTTGGATATGACTGAGCGATTGAACTGAACTGATTTTTGGATTATATGCAGGATAATATACTATTAAGTTGTGGAGAATCTAGATTTTGTTATATCCCTCTGAAGAGTGTTGTATTTGCTTGTTTGTATGTTTGCTTGTTTCAATAGGCCATCTGCTTGGCTGGAGTCAAACCTCAAACTCTTCCTCTTGGGTGGCACTCAAACCTCAGTTCTTTTTATCTTTAGCTGATGTGCGTCCTGTGTACACACGGATGAATGAAAGTGAAACTGATAGTCACTCAGTCGTGTCTGACTCTTTGTGATACCATGAACTTGTAGCCCACCAGGCTCCTCTGTCCACGGGATTCTTCAGGCAAGATACTGGAGTGGGTGACTGTTGCCTTCTCCAGAGGATGTTCCCTTCTCCAGGGGATTGTGCCAACCCAGGGATTGAACCTAGGTCTCCCACATTGCAGGCATATTCTTTACCATCTGAGCCGCAGGGAAACCCACATAGTTCAGAGGTCAGATCAAAATTTGAAAAGGGTTTTTAAACTTATTGGAGTTTGGGGTTCTCCCTCTGCGATTCTCTTCTTTCTAGGATTTCTCCTTCACTTCCCAGAGGCTGAGCTTGTCTTGTTCACTGTATGCTAGTTGTTTAGGCTAGAAACCCCTTTCTGTTGGGGTTTTAGCCACCACTAGACAGGAACAAGAGATCAAATTGCCAACATCCACTGGATCATCGAAAAAACACGAGTTCCAGAAAAACATCTACTTCTGCTTTATTGACTATGCCAGAGTGTTATGACTGTGTGGATCACAAAAAATGATGGAAAATTCTTAAAGAGATGGGAATACCAGACCACCTGACCTGCCTCCTGAGAAATCTGTATGCAGGTCAGGAAGCAACAGTTAGAACTGGACATGGAACAACAGACTGGTTCAAACTTGGGAAAGGAGTACCTCAAGACTGTATTTACCTTATATGCAAAGTATATCATGCAAAATGCCAGGCAGGATGAAGCACAAGCTGGAATCAAGATTGCCGGGAGAAATATTAATAACCTCAGATATGCAGATGACACCACTCTTCTGGCAGAAAGTGAAGAAGAACTAAAGAGCCTTTGATGAAAGTGAAAGAGGAGAGTGAAAAGTTGGCTTAAAACTCAACATTCAGGAAACGAAGATCATGGCATCCAGTCCCATCACTTCATGGCAAATAGATGGAGAAATAATGGAAACAGTGACATACTTTATTTATTTTTTGGCTCCTAAATCACTGCAGATGGTGATTGCAGCCATGAAATTAAAAGACACTTGCTCCTTGGGAGAAAAGCTATGACCAACCTAGACAGCATATTAAAAAGCAGAGATATTACTTTGCCAACAAAAGTCCGTCTAGTCAAAGCTTTGGTTTTTTCAGTAGTCATGTGTGGATGTGAAAGTTGAACTATAAAGAAAGCTGAGCATTTAAGAATAATTAATGCTTTTGAACTGTGATGCTGGAGAAGACTCTTGAGAGTCTCTTGGACTGCAAGGAGATCCAACCAGTCCATCCTAAAGGAAATCAGTCCTGAATATTCATTGGAACTACTGAAGCTGAAACTCCAATACTTTGGCCACCTGATGTGAAAAGCTGACTCATTTGAAAAGACCCTAATGCTGGGGAAAATTGAAGGTGGGAGGTGAAGGGGATGACAGAAGTTGAGATGGTTGGATGGGATCACTGACTCATTGGACGTGAGTCTGAGTAAGCTCCAGGAGTTTGTGATGGACAGGGAAGCCTGGCGTGCTGCAGTCCACGGGGTCACAAAGACTCGGTCGTGACTGCATGACTGAACTGAACTGAACTGAAGACAATATCAACCATGGCCTACCCTCAGGCAAAAATCCATAAAGAGGGCAAATTTACTTCACTCCCTTTCCTGTCTTCCAGTTGTCGATGCCCCTCTAGGATTTTGCAGAGTGTTTTCGTTTTGTTTTTCACTCCCCAATGCCTTCAGATTGTTGTTTTTATTTTCCAGAGTTTCCATTATTATTGCAGGAAGGTTGGGTCTGATACGAGATTGTTGCTTGTTTATATTTTCTTTTATTTATTTATTTATTTATTTTTTTAATTTTAAAATCTTTAATTCTTTTTAATACTGTCAGGCTTACTTTCACTTCGGGGCTTTTAATTCATCTGGAAATATGTGAGTGGACTGTAAGTTGTAAATCTAAATCTGTCTTTTTCTCAAGATGGATAATTAAGAGATGCTTAGTGTTGTGATACAGGCATCTAAATTTATCTTTCTTTCTAATATGGATAACTGGTTGTCCTGACCAGGTACTCTGCTGTCCTTTCTTTCCCCATCATATAAAGTATGTTTCTGTTATTATCCAAATTTCTTACGTAAGTGGTCTATTTCTATTTCTGTTCTGCTCCAGCTGTTTATGGATCCATCACTGTGCCAAAACTTCTTTGCTTTAAGCACAATTAATGAATAATCTGATTGGATAGATACTTCTACTCTTTCTCTTCTTTTTACTGCTTGTTTTTAAAGAAGTTTTACTGGGTATCTTTGGCTATTTACCTTTCATATAAATTCTATGATCAATTTGTGGTGTTTCATAAAAATCTCCCTTTGGAATTTTGATTAAAAATACATTAAATCTGTAGTTTAATTTTGAAAAAAAAAAAAAAAAGGCTCTCTTTAAAATCTGGTCTTCTCAACAAGTGGTGTTGGGTAAGCTGGACAGCTACATGTAAACCAATGAACCAGAGGCTAGCCATGGGGGCCCAGGGGAACTCTGTGCTTCCCTCTAGGGCTTGTGCAAGAAGTGTGAACTCTCGAGGTGTGACAGACACCCTAGAGCTCATGACATCACTCATGACATCACCACATTTCCAGGGGATGAGAAGAGTCCTTGCTGAGCTGGCAGGGACAGCATCGCCAGCATCAGAGTAACGGCAATTTAGGAATCCCTAAGAGCCCACAAAGCAGCCCCTGAGACAGTGAGTTTGTTTTAAACATCTGATGGGTGCAGAAAGAGTGGAGGCACCAGAGAAAACTCAGTTCAGGAAGAACTTGCCTTAACCCACCTTTCCCTGCCCTACCCTGCCCTGCCCCACCCAGGTTGCCTACCCTTGTAGGAGCAAGTCAGAAGAGGAGGGATTAACATTTTCATTCTGGCTGACTTCAAACATATGTTAAAGTGGAGATGATAGTTTAATGAGGCCCCATGTGCCCATCAGGTAAATTCAACAATGATCAATTTACAGCTAATCTTGTCTTATCTTTACCCACCCCATCTATTTCTCCCTCCTGGATTATTTTGAAGAAATGTACATACAGATACACACTCATAAATCTATAATACAATTCTCATGCTACCATTATTTCCTTTATAGCACTGAATGAAATTGAGTACAGAATTATGATGATTGCATGGAGCTGGAAGCTTCATTTCCTGAGAACTACATTTCATGACTTTAGGGATCATGGGATCACCTGAGTTTTCATCTCAAAAGGAAAAGAAACTGTCCCCACTGAATGCAAGGTGTAAACAAGACACTTAATGAAATCCCATGAGCCCTGTTATTCAGCCCACTGACTACTGACAAGGACCTGCAATGGCCTGACCATGCTGGTGCCGTGATCCTGGGCTTCCTGAATCCAGTTGTTCAGTCACTAGGTCGTGTCTCATTCTACCTCCCAGGCACGCCAGGCCTCCCTGTCCTTCACCGTCTTCCAGAGTCCTCACATCAGATGGCCGAAGTATTGGAGTTTCAGCTTCAGCATCAGTCCTTCCAATGAATATTCAGGACTGATTTCCTTTAGGATAGACTGGATGGATCTCCTTGCAATCCAAGGGACCCTCAAGAGTCTTCTCCAACACCACAGTTCAAAAGCATCAATTCTTCGGCACTCAGCTCTTTTTATGGTCCAACTCTCACATTCATACATGACTACTGGAAAATCCATAGCTTTGACTATACGGACCCTTGTTGGCAAAGTAATAGCTCTGCTTTTTATTATGCTGTCTAAGTTGATCATGGCTTTTCTTCCAAGGAGGAAGCATCTTTTAATTTCATGGCTGCAGTCACCAACCAGAGAGATTTTGGAGCCCAAGAAAATAAAGTCTGTCAGTGTTTCCATTATTTCCCCATCTATTTGCCATGAAATGATGGGACTGGATGCCATGATCTTCGTTTGCTGAAGGTTGAGTTTTGAGCCAGCTTCTTCACTATCCTCTTTCACTTTCATTAAAAGGCTCTTTAGTTCTTTGCTTTCTGCCATAAGGGTGGTGTCATCTGCATATCTGAGGTTATTGATATTTCTTCCAGCAATCTTGATTCTGGTTTGTGCTTCCTCCAGCCCAGCGTTTCGCATAATGTGCTCTGCATAGAAGTTAAATAAGCAGGGTGACAATATGCAGCCTTGACATTCTCGTACTCCATTCCCAGTTTGGAGCCATCCATTGCTCCATGCCCAGTTCTAACCGTTGCTTCTTTATCTGCAAACAGGTTTCTCAGGAGGCAAGTAAGGTGGTGAACCATGTTGGATTCATGATCTCTGAGGAAGATTTAGCTTCAGGACCAGAGGCCAGGCTTGACCGCTCGGGACTCTTGTGTGGCCGAAGTTTTATTACAGTGAAAAGGGACAGAGAAACTTCTGAACTAGACATCAGAAGGGGGCAGAGTGCCCCACTCAGCTAGTCTTGAGCAAGAGAATTATATACTTTTTAAGTTAGCTATTACAACAAATCAAAAGAATGTCTCAAGTTTGGAAAAATTTTACCAGACCTACTCCCACAATTTACATTTTAGGATAACAGGATTAGAATTTAACAACAGAAAGATTCTACCAAACCCACTCCCACAATATACATTTTAAGGTATCAGAATTAGTCAGAAGGCTTTCAGAAAAGAGAAACTATCCTCAAGCAGGATGCATTGTTGTTATATAATGCCTAGTACAGAGTTTAAATTGAGTTATTTGTTGTGTGATTATCAGTTCAGGTCTTAAAGAAAAAAAAAAAACATTTTATGTGACTAAGACTAAGGAAAAAAAAAAGTTTGTCCTTTCCTTCTCCTTCAGAATTCCAGACCCCTATCACCTCCTCAAGAATCCTAGACCCCTCTCTCCTCCTCTGGGACCCTGGACTTCTCATCAACCTGCCTAGGAATTAACTGTCTCACCCATGCCCCCACCCTGCTTTTGTTTTAGGAGAATCATGTTGCCAAGGGAAAGGGGTGTCATTTTCATTCCATAACTACTTCCTGCTGTTAAAGGGCATCATCCCTAAATTGTTGAGGCAACATATTACTCTAAACCTCATATTGAGGGTCTCTGATCTGGGGCCCCAAATAACAGCTGGAAGAGTCTGTGGCACTCCTAGGAGCCTGGACAACCATTCCTAACTTAAAAGCTTTCAAATGGCTAGAAACAAATGCAGTTACACAGTTACAGGTGCAAGGAGCAAACAGTAAAAAGAGAACAATTAGAATTATTATGATTAAGATAGTTTTCCACCATGGGGAGCTAGTTAAGGTTTCCCAAAGTGCGGTGACTGAAGCTTCAGGAGAATCCATAGCCTGAATCATTTTGTTCATGTGTTTAGTAAAGTGAGTAACATTAGCACTCATATCTGGTATACAGGTACAACATTGGGTGTGAATAATAGCACAAGCTCCTCCTTGCGTGGCTGTTAGAATATCTAAGGCCAATCTGTTTTGTAAAACCACCTTTCTAATTTGTAGTTGTTCAACATTAAGGGCTGAAATAGCTTTTTGAGGATCTTGTAAAGCCTGTTGAGTAAAGTTAGAGCATCAACTCATAGCATAACATCTGTAGTTCCCAGAGAGGGAAGGAATATTGCAGCCAGATAATCATACCAGTGAAATACAGACCTTGCCCAGCAAGTTTTAAGGTGTGGCAGATTAGCAGGCTTCTCTGGAAGCTCCGAAAATATGAAGCCACGAGTAAAAGGTAAACCTAGGGTGCATCTCCCTATCCAGCCGGGGGAAGCCATGCCTATAGGTAAGACCCATATATCCAATAGGTCCCGCTTGGAGCAAACCAGCGTGACTGAGGGATCCAGTCCCAATCACGTACCCGGCCAGAAAAAGGGAGGACCTGAACCGGGATTGGAAAACACAGAAATGGTTACATTGCATGTTTCTTGAGGCAAAAATCCCAATGGTTTCCAATCATTATAATTAAGTTGTCATCTAACTTCTGGGGATGGCTGTATTTATTCCCAGCATATGGGAGCATTAGATGGTAGGTGTCCCTTTTCAGGAGTTACCCATATGATCTCATCCCTAAACATCAGGTAGGAAGCCACCAGATCTAGACCCATTTACCTTCTTACGTGCAGCAAAACAGTCATTAAACCAAGATAATGTATAATCAAATTTGAAAGTCCCATTAGGTCCGTAGTTAAGGTACAAAGTGTTACACCAGTCCATTTTAGGATTGCTAGATATCATCAGATTAAAGAGAGGCATCACACGTGATTGTTGTTGGTGAAGATATTCACAGAGTTGAAGAAAGTCTTTTCCTTGAAGTGGAGAAACCCACCATGGGATGCCTTCAACTGATGAAGAGGGGAGTGCTCCGTAGACCCAGCAATTAGACCGACTGTGGAATGCAGCGTAAGAATGAGCCCAGGACAGGAAAGCATTGTCTTGAGGGTCACAAGGAAGACTCAGGACTTTTGGAGTCAGCAGAAGCAGGCCCACATAGATCGTCAGGCCCATCTGAAAGGTAAAAGGTGGCAGCATAGACTAAAGACATATAATAATATTGTTTAGTTTTGGTCAGGGGGCCACTTTTTAACTCAAGTGTGGTGCACCCAGGAATCAATTCCTGGCACCTTGACAGCTGTGGGAGAAGAACGAATAACCTGGTAAAGGCCTTCCTAGAGGGGCTCGAGAGATTGGCCTTCAAATACCAAAGTCTTTATCAGGACCTCGTGCTTAGCTCAGTGGCTTGTTTGACTCAGAGGCTGGGTCAGGAGCCACCTCCCTGAATTTCCATAATATTTCTTGAAAGACTGAAAGCTGAGTCACATAGTTAGTTAATTCTAAGGCTTCGGGGTCTATAACAATGTCTGTGCATAAGAAGGTCTTCCATAGATACATTCAAAGGGGGACAGTCCTTCCGTTTTAAGGGCAATCTGAGCCCTCATTAAAGCTATGGGTAGAACTTTAAGCCAACTGTCCCGAGTCTCTTGAGTTAATTTACGCAGATGTCTCTTAATAATGTCATTAGCCTTTTCTACCTTTCCTGAAGATTGGGGTCTCAGGAACAGTGTAAGCGATATTCTGTTCCTAGAGCTTCTGACACCCCTTGAGATACAGCAGCTTTAAAGGCAGAGCCATTGTCGCTCTGGAGGCTCCAGCAACCCAAACCTGGGAATAATCTCATGGATTAAAATTTTTATGACTTCCTTACCCTGTTCACTATGGCAGGGAAAGGCCTCAATCCATCCAGTTAAAGTGTCTATCCAGACTTGTAAGTAAGAAAATCTGTCTTTGGAACATGGGTAAAATCAATTTCCCAGTCCTCTCCAGGATACTTCCCACTTCATTGGAACCTAGTTTTTGCTAACTTTTCAGTCTTTGGGCTATTTTTCTGACAAGCCTCACATCTCTTGATAATGTTCTTTAAAGTTTTCATTACATTTTAACCCTCAAATAGGTGAGAAGCCATCTGGTAAGTGCTTTCAACACCTAAATGAAAACTCTGGTGTAAAGCCTTAAGAATTTTCCATTGAGTATTTTCAGGAATTATGAATCTTCCAACTTCAGACTGTAACCAACCTTTATCAGTAATTTTTTGCTCCTCTTTTCTCATATCTTTCTAGTTCTTCTGTATATTGTGGTTTTTCCTGTTCAGCAGGACCTGTCCAGACTAGGGGTGTTTGTAGAAGAGGGAGTTCCTAACATGCCAGTTTTCTGGCTTGAGAATCAGCCACCCGATTTTCCTCTACTTTACTCCCATCCCTGCTGTGCCCCTCACAATGTTTATCAGCTACTTCTTTAGGACAATATACAGTAGTTAAAAGTCTTTCAATCTTTTTGAAATGTTTAATAGGTTCTCCTGTTGCTGTTTTAAATTGTCGCTCTTTCCATATCACAGCATGGGCATGTAAAGTCAAAAAAGTATACTTAGAATCAGTGTAGATATTTAGATATTGCTGCCCTCTGCTTATGGAGAAGGTGATGGCACCCCACTCCAATACTCTTGCCTGGAAAATCCCATGGACGCAGGAGCCTGGTGGGCTGCATTCCATGGGGTCGCAAAGGATCGGACACGACTGAGCGACTTCCCTTTCACTTTTCACTTTCATGCATTGGAGAAGGAAATGGCAACCCACTCCAGTGTTCTTGCCTGGAGAATCCCAGGGATGGGGGAGCCTGGTGGGCTGCCGTCTATGGAGTCGCAGAGTCGAACACGACTGAAGTGATTTAGCAGCAGCAGCAGCAGCCCTCTGCTTAACTATAGGGCTTGAGTCAAAGCAACAAGCTCTGCCAATTGGGCACTTGTACCAGGGGGAAGAAACTTTGCCTCTAAAATCTGTTCAGATGTAACCACAGAGTAACCTGCTCTCCAATTCCCATTTCAAACAAAAGAACTGCCATCTGTAAATATATCCATGTCAGAATTGTCTAATGGGGTGTCCATTAGATCTTCCCGAGCTGCATAGTTTAAAGTTAGAAATAGGGAACAATTGTGATCAGGTGTTTCATCATCTTCCTTTTCAGGAAGGAAAGTGGCAGGATTTAAGTTTCCACAAACTTTAAGCTTAGTTATTGGCCTTTTTAACAACAATGACTGATATTTAAGAAGCCAACTGTCTGTCATTCAAGTATTAACCTTAGAGTTTAAGCTTCCACTCACATCATGAGAAGTCAGTACAGTAAGATTTCACCCATTAATTATTTTGAGGGCTTTGGGTGTTAATAAAGCTGCTGCTGCAATTACTCTTAGACAGTGTGGCCACCCACCTGAGATTACATTTAATTCTCTGCTCAGATAAGCTATAGATTGCTGGTGATGTATATTGCTGGTGATATAGATTGCTGATTGTTGTGTAGGCCCTTGGGGTTGTGTCAAAACTCCTAAGTTTTCTTTCAGTGACAAATAAATTCTAACACTTTGGGCAAGCTCAACACAGGAGCTTGCAGGAGAGTAGGCTGAAGAGCTTTAAAAGCCTTTTGAATATCTGGAGACGAAACCAGCTTGTCAGTTTGGGCCTGCTGAGTTTCAGTTATGTTTATATAAAGTGAAATCAGTCAGTCGTGTCCGACTCTTTGCGACCCCATGGACTGTAGCCTATCAGGCCCCTCCGTCCATGGGATTTTCCAGGCAAGAGTGCTAGAGTGGTTTGCCATTTCCTTCTCCAGCGAATCTTCCTGACCCAGGAATTGAACCCGGGTCTCCCTCATTGCAAGCAGACGCTTTACTGTGGGAGCTATCAGGGAGTAGCCTGTGCTTTCCCCAAATCCTCTCAATTGTCTTAAAGTCATAGGTAAGGGACGATTTAATATAGGTTTAATTCTCTCCTGGCCTATGGCCCTAGTCCCTTCTGATATGATTAGGCCCAGATATTTAACAGATTGTTGACAAAGATGAGATTTTTTTCCTGGATGCCTTATAACTGCAGCCTGCCAGGAAGTTTTAAGAAATCTTCTGAGGCTTGTGAGCAAGCTTCCTCTGTCTCAGCACAGAGCAGAATGTCACCTACATATTGTGGCACCACTGCCTCGGAGCGACTAAGATTTTGTAGTTTTAGTTTAGTTGCTCAGTCATGTCTAACTCTTTGGGACCCCATGGACTGAAGCCCACCAGGCTCCTCCATCCACGGGATTTTCCAGGCAAGACTACTGGAGTGGATTGCCATTTCCTTCTCCAGAGAATCTTCCCAACCCAGGGATCAAACCCAGGTCTCCCACATTGTAGGCAGACACTTTACCATCTGAGCCACCAGGAAGTCAAATCTCCATAGAGGCAGATGGCAAATGCATTTGCTGTTTAGTCGTTGGCAATACTCTTGGTAAGTGCCAATTTGTAGTTGATAAACGCAATTATGAGTGCTCAAACTACTGCACAATTGCACTCATCTCACATGCTAGTAAAGTAATGCTCAAAATTCTCCAAGCCAGGCTTCAGCAATACATGAACTGTGAACTTCCAGATGTTCGAGCTGGCTTTAGAAAAGGCAGAGGAACCAGAGATCAAATTGCCAACATCCACTGGATCATGGAAGAAGCAAGAGAGTTCCAGAAAAACATC
This sequence comes from Ovis aries, assembly GCF_016772045.2. Taxonomy (NCBI): domain Eukaryota; kingdom Metazoa; phylum Chordata; class Mammalia; order Artiodactyla; family Bovidae; genus Ovis; species Ovis aries. The sequence goes on along the minus strand of NC_056054.1, from coordinate 263,259,340 downwards.
TATTTCTGCCTTATTGACTATGCCAAAGCCTTTGACTGTGTGGATCACAATCAACTGTGGAAAATTCTGAAAGAGATGGGAATACCAGACCACCTGACCTGCCTCTTGAAAAACTTGTATGCAGGTCAGGAAGCAACAGTTAGAACTGGACATGGAACAACAGACTGGTTTCAAACAGGAAAAGGAGTACGTCAAGGCTGCATATTGTCACCCTGCTTATTTAATTTATATGCAGAGTACATCATGAGAAACCCTGGGCTGAAAGAAACACAAGCTGGAATCAAGATTGCTGGGAGAAATATCAATAACCTCAGATATTTTATGGCAGAAAGTGAAGAGGAACTAAAAAGCCTCTTGATGCAAGTGAAAGAGGAGAGTGAAAAAGTTGGCTTAAAGCTCAACATTCAGAAAACGAAGATCATGGCATCTGGTCCCATCACTCCATGGGAAATAGATGGGAAACAGTAGAAACAGTGTCAGGCTTTATTTTTGGGGGCTCCAAAATCACTGCAGATGGTGACTGCAGCCATGAAATTAAAAGACGCTTACTCCTTGAAAGTAATGTTATGGTCAACCTAGACAGCATATTCAAAAGCAGAGACAATACTTTGCCAACAAAGGTCCATCTAGTCAAGGCTATGGTTTTTCCAGTGGTCATGTATGAATGTGAGAATTGGACTGTGAAGAAAGCTGAGCACCGAAGAATGGATGCTTTTGAACTGTGGTGTTGGAAAAGATTCTTGAGAGTCCCTTGGACTGCAAGGAGATCCAACCAGTCCATTCTGAAGGAGATCAGCCCTGGGATTTCTTTGGAAGGAATGATGCTAAAGCTGAAACTCCAGTACTTTGGCCACCTCATGAGAAGAGCTGACTCATTGGAACAGACTCTGAGGCTGGGAGGGATTGGGGACAGGAGGAGAAAGGGACGACAGAGGATGAGATGACTGGATGGCATCACTGACTCGATGGACGTGAGTTTGAGTGAACTCCGGGAGTTGGTGATGGACAGGGAGGCCTGGTGTGCTGCGATTCATGGGGTCGCAAAGAGTCAGACACGACTGAGTGACTGAACTGACTGACTGACTGACAGGCAATTATGAAATGGTCAAAGAGACTAGGAAAAGCTGACGGAGAAAGGAAAGTTCAGCCCACGCGCTTTGCCCACTTTTGGTTGCTCCCCTTGCAGGGACCTTGGGTGTCTCTTGGCATTGGCAGGTCGGTATAATGCCCTGACAAGGCTCCCCTTTCTGGGGCTGCCTTCAGTCATTATGAGGTACCCCGAAACTGCAGAGCAGGGCTTGTCACTTGCTTCACACAGGGCATGTTGTTCATTCACACAAGCACACCAAAGAGGGAAGTAAAGCAGGAAACATGTATACTGAGAAAGCAGAGGCCAGAGCTCTGGGTGTTCTTGCCTTGTCCTGAAGGTCCCGGACGAGCCCCCAAGATGATAGCTTACGGTGAACGATGTTGGATTCATGATCTCTGAGGAAGATTTAGCTTCGGGACCAGAAACAAGGCTTGACCACTCAGGGCTGTTGTGTGGCTGAAGTTTCATTACAGTGGAAAGGGACAGAGAAACTTCTGACATAGACATCGGAAAGGGATGGAGAGTGCCCCCCTAGCTAGTCTTTATATAGTATAGTGTATAGTGAAGTCGCTCAGTCGTGTCCTACTCTTTGCGACCCCATGGACTATAGCCCACCAGGCTCCTCCGTCCATGGGATTCTCCAGGCAAGAATACTGGTGTGGGTTGCCATTTCCTTCTCCAGGAGATCTTCCTGACCCAGGGATCGAACCCAGGTCTCCCGCATTGCGGGCAGATGCTTTATCCTCTGAGCCACCAGGGAAGCTAGTCTTTAGCAAGGGAATGATACACTTTTTAAATTAGTTATTACAATAAGTCAAAAGTATGTCTCAAGGTTATAAAAATTCTACCAGACCCACTCCCACAATTTACATTTTAAGATATTAGGATTAGTCAGAAGGCTTTCAGGAAGGAGAAACTGCCCTTAAGCAGGATACATTGCTGTTATATAATCCCTAGGACAGAGTTTAAACTGACTTGTTTGTTGTGTTATCACCAGTTCTGGGCCTAAAGAAAAAAAAAAAAAAACATTTTATGTGACTAAGACTAAGGAATGCAGAGAGAAAAAAAAAAACAAAAAACAAAAAGACATCTGTCCTTTCCTATTCCTCAAGAATTCCAGACCCCTATCTCCTCCTCGAGAACCCCAGACCCGTCTCTTCTCCTCGGGGACCCCAGACTTCTTATCAACCTGCCTGGGAATTGACTCTGTCAGTATTCCCATCTCTTGATGAATTTTCCACAGTTTGTTGTGATCCACACAGTCAAAAGCTTTAGCGGAGTCAACGAAGCAGATGTTTTTCTGGAACTCTCTTGCTTTTTCGATGATCCAGTGGATGTTGGCAATTTGATCTCTGGTTTCTCTAAATCCAGCTTGAACATCTGGAAGTTTTTGGTTCACATACTATGGAAGCCTGGCATGGAGAATTTTGAGTATTATTTTGCTAGCATGTGAAATGAATGCAATTGTGCAGTAGTTTGAACGTTCTTTGGCATTGTCCTTCTTTGGGATTGGAATGAAAACTGACCTTTTCCAGTCCTGTGGCCACTGCTGAGTTTTCCAACTTTGCTGGCATATTGAGTGCAGCACTTTCACAGCATCATCTTTTAGGATTTGAAATAGCTCATCTGGAATTCCGTCCCCTCCACTAGCTTTATTTGTATTGATGATTCCTAAGGCCTGCTTGACTTTGCACTCCAAGATATCCAGCTCTAGGTGAGTGATCATGCCCTCATGGTTTTCTGGGCCATTAAGATCTTTTTTACACAGTTCTTCTGTGTATTCTTATCACCTCTTCTTAATATCTTCTGCTTCTGTTAGGTCCATACCATTTCTGTCCTTTATCGAGCCCATCTTTGTGTGAAATGTTCCCTTAATATCTCTAATTTTCTCGAAGAGATCTGTAGTCTTTCCCATTCCATTGTTTTCCTCTATTTCCTTGCACTGATCACTTAAAAAGACTTTCTTATCTCTCCTTGCTATTCTTTGGAACTCTGCATTCAGATGGGTATATCTTTCCTTTTCTCCTTTATCTTTTTGCTTCTCTTGTTTTCTCAGTATTTGTAAGGCCTCCTTGGACAACCATTTTGCCTTTTTGCAATTCTTTTTCTTGGAATGGTTTTCCTTCTGTACAGTGTTAGGAAACTCCATCCATAGTTCTTCAGGCATTCTGTCCATCAGATCTAATCCTTTGAATCTATTTGTCACTTGTACTGTGTAATCATAAGGGATTTGATTTAGGTCATACCTGAATGGCCTAGTGGTTTCCCTTACTTCCTTCAATTTAAGTCTGAATTTTGCAATAAGGAGTTCATGATCTGAGCCACAGTCAGCTCCTGGTCTTCTTTTGCTGACTGTTTCCAGAGCTTTAGAAAGCACCTTGTCTGTGCTCCATCAAAGTCACACAGTCATATCAGAAGTGACTGCCACCAGGTTCAGGGCTGGTGGGATGTCCTCTTGCCAGGTGGCCTGGGACCCCACGCCTGCTGTCCTGGCATAATCACTAATAGCATCCCACATGCTCTGAACGTGTCCCCATGTGGATGACTCACCCTACGGTCACCTCACTTGGGCCTCCCCTGGCGTGGTTGCTCCCTGCCCTGGTCCTCCAGGCCCTGACTGGAAGGTGAGAGCCTTGTTCTTCCCCGCTGGCCAGTGTGGTCCAGCCTGCCTAAGCAAGGACGTTTGAATGGAGGGCTTGGTGGGGATTATTTGGGTCTCTGTGGAAGTGTGGAAGGGATTCAGCAGACACTTGGGGATTGACTGTGGCCCATGGTTCACAGAGACAACCAATCATTTGTGCACAATGAGGACACAGGCAGGGACACTGGGGTGTGGGGTCTCAATCTGCACAGCAAGAGGGCCAGGGTCCTGGATAAGAGGACATGGGCCCTGGTCAGAGCTTGTCCAGGTGACCAAGGGGCGGGTGGGAGACGGGGAAGGAGAGGCATTCTTGGAGACATCTATTCAGATCTTTGACCAAATCCTCCCTCCCCTCAGGAGGAGTAGGGGGTGACAGAGGACAAGATGGGTGGATGGCATCATTGACTCAATGGACATGAATCTTAGCAAACTCTGGGAGATGGTGAAGGACAGGGAAGCCTGGCGTGCTGCAGTCTGTGGGGTCACAAAGAGTCAGACACAACTTAGCAGCTGAACAACAACAACAACAACCCCTCCCCTCCCTGGAGAAAGTACAAATTAAATAGACTGACCCTCACAGCTGGGTGTCCCCTGGGGCTGCCATAACAAAGCACCACAGATTGAGTGGTTTAAACCACAGACATCTCTCTCCTCTGACAGCCTGGAGGCTGGACGTCTCTGTGGGCCCAGCTCCCTCTGAGGCTTTAGGGGAGCCGCCTCCCCCGTCTCCCAGCTCCTGGGGGCCACCCACGGTCCTCAGCTCTGAGTGGCATCTCTGGGTCTTGGTCCCTGTAGTCAAGAGCATCTCTGTGCCTGTCCATGTTCACGTCGTCTCCTCTCTGTGTGTCTGTCACTGTATTTTCTCCTCTCTTATATGCACACCAGTCAGAGTGGACCAGGGACCCACCCAACCCCAGCCTGACCTCACCTTAACTGAAACACTTATACCCAGACAACCTTGTTCCAAATAAAGCCATGCCCTGGGGTTCCAGGAAGGACATGACTCTCGGAAGGACATGACCGCACCCAGCATCCCCACAGGTCACTCGGTGACAGTGGCTTGAGTCACAGGGAAGAACAGCGAAGTGGCTTGACCTGAACTGGCTGAGGATGGAGTTCCCTGGGGGCATCTCCTGCCGCTGCTGGGCCTTTGTCCTGTCCTGCCTGCACTGGGGCCTCTCAGGGACGATCTCTGCCTTCCCAGGCTATCCCCCTAGGATGCAGGGCAGGGCCAGGGGCTAGCGCTGGTCAGGCTCAAGTGGAAGGCACACCCAGGTGCCACCTCAGTGGTTGCCAGGCCTCGGCTTCCTGCTGGAGCCCATCCAGCTGCAGAAAAAGGCTTTCTGGGTCCAAAAGCCAAGGCTGTCCACGAGGGGCCTGGTGCCCCGGGCACACCTGCTCCAGGCTCTAACTCTGTTTATTTCTGCCTTGATCCTGTGGGCTTCCTGGTCCTCAGCCAACTTGTTCCTAGGAATCTTTCTTTGTTGTAACAGGACCTGCTGCTGACGCAAGAGCTCCAACCCCAAAGGCACCCTGGACACAGAGGTCACGGTGGCCATACCGCCGGAAGTGTACCCTGAGCTGGACATCACTTCCCTGGAACCCCCAGAGGGTATCACAAGCCCTGCGGCGATAGGACTGGTGCTGGCCCAGTACTCGGGGCAGAGACCCAGGATCCATGGCCTCCAGCCCGACTCAGGGCCCGCTGTCCTCTCCCCCTCTCCCCACGTTTGGTGGGTGATTCATTTGTACAGCCCCAAGCCCCCCATTTGCCCTCAGTATAAACCAGTCCCCCCTGAATCAGTCCACATCTGTGTCCCCTGAGCATGGACACTCAGTCCTGCTCCTCAGGGAGGGTCTGGCTGCAGAGAACTCAGCACAGAGGGTGGGGCTGCACCTAAGGCAGCTGCAGGGCGAAGCGACAGCTGGTCCGCAGGAAGCTTCTTGGAGAAGGGCGGACCCCAGAGCCACCCAGAGGGTGTCAATGAGTGGACTTTGAAACTTCTTTCTCTGTGTGGCTCTCTGTGGGCTTGACTAACCAAGAGGGACAGTATCAGAAAGCTGAGCGGTAAAGTGGGGTGTATCACCCTGTGCAGGCCGCACTAACTGTATTTCCTATGAGGTGGTGAGCTCATGGTACCTGCCCAGAATGCCCTTCTGACCATCAACCGTCTGAACTCTTGCTCATCCCTCAAGACCCAGTGCAGTCTCACCCCCCATGAGAAGCCTGCCGGGTAACTAGCTCTCTGTCAGGTATTGTACTTCAGTTCATACTTCAAGGCCAATTCCCTGGGTTCTGAGGGCAGGTTTCTGCCTGGCGTCCTGAGGTCCCAGCATCACAGGCCAAGTATCCATCCCATGATCACGCTCAGCCCATGCTTCTTACATATGTGCCAGTGGCCAGGCATCCTGCAGCACCCGGGGCCAGATGGCCTGCTTCTTGGCCCTTGCTTGCCCTGGGCATCTGCACACACTGCCCAGGTGGGGGTTGCAGGGCAGGCTCCCGGGACAGCCCAACCAGCTGCTCAGACCGGGCTCTAGGCACCAGGCAGCCACCTGTTGGGGCGGGGCCAAGACAGATGACCTGGGGGCCCGCCGCTCTGGCACTGGTTTTACTTCATTCCTGGAACTTGAAGTGCCCCACTGGAATGCTGACAGCTGTGGGCCTGTGTGCTCTGGGAGGCGGGGTGGGCTCCCCGTCCCCATCCTCTGCCCCTGGTGGGAACAGAACAAAGAGAACGCACACACTGGGCTTCTCCCCCCAGCCTCAGCTCCCGGGGCTCCGAGGCCAGCCCCACCCCATTTTCTCCAAGAAGCCTGTGTCCTGCCCGTCCATCCCCAACCCTCCCGCAGCCAAGGCTTCTATGGGACCGAGCTCTGGGGCACTGGACCCTCTGCACTGTAGCTGCTGAACCACGTCTGGCAGGTGATCAGAGTGAGACCCTGGCATCTGGCTCGGGGTCACCAGCTCATGCACGCCTGTGGGCCAGGCTCCACGTGACAGGTGAGGAAGCCGGGGCCCCAGAGACGGGGAGGGACAAGCCCAAGGTTACCAGTCCCCAGACTGGGACCAGGTCTCTCGGCTTCATCACTGTAACTACAACCCCATCTCCCTGTGGGGGCTTTTCCAGGTTGGGGACATGTTCCACGTTCTTCCTTCCTCGTCCCCAAGCCCCAGGCTCCTGCAGTGAGGCTCAATTCACATTCACTGAGGGATGCTGAGCAAGTTACCAGGCAGCAGCTGGTGCTGGCTGCAGGAGAACTCAGTGGCCTGCCAGTTACTCGCCTGGGTGGGCAGGCCGGGGATCCACGCAGGTCCTGCCCTCCAGGCAATTCCAGGGGCAGCCGGGTGATCTCCCTACCAGGACAGCCTTCAGATAACTGTCACTTCTCAGCCTTTTTCTGGACATCTGAGCCTTCCTGGAACCTAACCCAGTTCCCCTGCCTGGCCTGGCCTGGGGATATTGTGAGGAGCAGGAAGGCAGGGGTCAGGCCAGCAAATGCTGTGAGGAATTTGATGTGATGTCCTTGTTAATTACATAAAAATCAAGCCATCTGTTAGCTTGGGTTACTCCCCTCTCTGGAAGCAGAGCAAATGCCCTATAAACAATGCAGAAACTGCTCTGTCTGTAAGCCTTGTTGGGGAGGGGCAATTCAGACATGGGCGTCTCTGCACATGGTTCACGCAGGGCTCCCTGCGTAGCAGAGCAGGGCCTGAGGAGTCGTGAGGTGGGACCCAGTGCCTGCTTCCAAAGCACGTGCAGTCCCGCCCCATCAGTCCCTTGGGGAAGGGCAGTGCTAGAGATGAACCCCTGGCTGGTTTGGGAACCCCTCGAAAACCATACCCCTACCTGGGGGTTAAGTGCAGCCAGCAGGTGTGTCTGCCCCGGGATGGTGGACAATTCGCACCCCACGGTTCCTGGATCAGAGTTCAACAGAGAGAGAAGAATGCCCTGTTAGGAAGGAAGCCTGGAGAACACACCACGAGACCCCACGCTCCCCACTCTCCCCGCCAGTCAGGTGCAGAGGGGGCTGGCGTCCTCGATGGAGGAGGAGACCGCAGGGTCCCACAGAGGCAGGTCGATCGCAGCTCTGCCAGGCCTGCTGGGTGACCTTTGGCAGATGGCCGGTAACAGAGAGGAGCAAACCCAACTCCATACTGCAGCTGATCTTCAGCTCCAACCTTCATGCCTATGGACGACGGATGGACAGATGGGTGGATGAATGGCATGCGTGCTCATTTGTGTCCGACTCTTCGCGACCCGCTGGACTGTAGCCCTCCAGGCTCCTCTGCCCATGGAATTCTCCAGGCAAGAATACTGGAGTGGGCTGCCATGCCCTCCTCCAGGGGATCTTCCTGACCCAGGGGTTGAACCTGCATCTCTTGTGTCTCCTGCATTGGCAGGTGGGTTCTTTACTGCTGGCGCCACCTGGGAAGCCCTCTTGTGCTCTGTGGCTGGAGCCTAATCATGATGCCCCTTCATCTTGGTACAAGTAGGTCACCTATAGCCTGAAATATGCAATAGCCCCTTCTCAAGGCTCTGCCTCCCAGCCTTAACCTTTAAAGGTAAAACACATTTCATTCACATAGAGATAAAAAGTTGCAGAGCAGAGAATGTTTGTCCTGTTGGAAGTTTACAAGAACATGGTGCCTAGACCTGTGTGGGCTGCTGCAAGAAAAAAGGTCCGGGGTCTAGCTGGTACCAAGAGGTTTGCAGCAACCACCACGCCCCTCCCCTTTTAGTGGAAAGAAACCTGAATTCTAATTCAGCTAAGACAGTTCTTTGGAACATGGGTCCACCATCTTCCTGGATTCTTGGCTTTCCAAATGAAATAGCTACTGTTGCTCCAAAACGCATCTCTCGATTTATCAGCCTATTATAGCACCAGTAGTATGGATTTGATAGCAACATTTTGAGCCTTAGTTTGTTCCTCTGCAAAGTGGGTATAATTATTCCCATTTCATTTAGATGTGCTTTTTAATTAATTACTTTTGTTTTTTTGGTTGTGCTGGGTCTTCCTTGATGCACAAGGGCTTTCTCTAGTTGTGGAGAGCAGGGGTTACTGTCTAGCGTGGTGTGTGCACCTCATCGTGGTAGCTTTTCTTGGTGTAGAACACAAGCTCTCGCCTCAGGGCTCAGTCGTTGTAGCACAGGGGCTCCACAGCTGTGGCTCGAGGACTCTGGAGCTCGAGGGCTTCAGTAGCTGTGGCAGATGCGCTTTGTTGCTTCACAGCAAGTGGGATCTTCCTGAAGCAGGGACTGAACCCTTGTCCCCTACTTTGGCAGAACAGATTCTTAACCACTGGATTGCCAGGGAAGCCCCTAGATATGTTGTTATAAAATAATTTCTAAGCTTTAGCTTTCATATTAAAAAAAATGGAAAGGAAGCTGGGCAAGGTAGAGTAAGTTCCCTTTTGTGTGAACAAATGTGCTTAAAAGTACAGAGGACATTCTGGGAAAATACCTAAGAACGTGTGAAACTTGGACAGTGTCACACAGAAGGGGCAGAGCCTTCTGTACTGTCTGCCTTTAACAACCAACTGCAGGTATTGTATCTTTATTAAAACATACTCAATAATTAATACATTTGTTAAAATGTAGTTGATAAAAATAATTTTTTGCTGGAGAAAAAGCAAAAAATAAAGAAAAAGCACTTCTACATTTCAAGAGCTGTGACACAGAAATGAAATCAGCACACCCCGTGTACCTGACTTGTAGTTGTCACCTGTCTTTTCAAGTACTCGAGGTTGGCCTGGGATTAAGTGGCCTGGAAACTCATGTCACTGAGCAGGGACCCTCCTGACCTGCTCCTGGGTGGGTTGTTGGGTGGTGCCCAGGCCTGGCGATACTTCCTTGAGCCTCACACTGAGCCTTTGTTCTTTCCTCCTGGCCAGGCTGACAATGGGCGTTGACCCTGCTCTGGCTCCCTGATACAGAGGTGTTCACAGGCAGCTGCATCTGCCATCGCCCCTTACTCGCTACCACAAAACAGTGGGGTGGGAAGCACCTCTACCCTTGGGATGGTCGAGCCTCTGGGGACTTTGTCGTCTCGTGCAGGGCAGGAGTGGGCGGGGCTGGAGGGAAGGGCTCCCAAACAAACAGAACCCGGAGTGCCTGTGTAAACACAGCGGTATAAAGGTGTCTTCTTGGGCAACTCAGCATGTTCTCTGAGCGGTCGGGTCCCCGAGCCAGCCTGTGACCATGGAGGCCAGAACATTCTGGCTGCTGGTGGTGGTGGTCCTGGCCTTGGGGTCCTCCAGTTCGACCGGGCAGTACGTGGGCTTGTGTGAGTACCGCTCCAACCCCCTCCCACTGGGCAGCAGGGAGGAGGAGGGTCTGGGTGGCAGAGTGGGAATACAGGACAAGGGGACAGGACATGGAAGAGCCAGGCTGGGGGCTTTCTGTGGGCTAGAGGAAAGTGACCAAGCTCCTTAATAATTTAATGATTGCTACTTTAGCTACTGGACACAAGGAGCTGACTCATTGGAAAAGATCCTGATGCTGGGAAAGACTGACGGCAAAGGAAAGGGGGGTGGCAGAGGGTGAGATGCTTAGATAGCATCACCGACTCAGTGGACTAGATAACTCAATGGACGTGAGTTTGTGCAAACTCCAGGAGATAGTAGAGAGCAGAGGAGCCTGGTGGGCTACAGTCCATGGGGTCGCAAACAGTCAGACACGACTTCATGACTGAACAACAACAAGCTTACCAGACACACACATTTTCTCTCAGCAGCCCTACAAACTGGGTCTTGCTGTCCCCATTTTGCAGACAAGGAAACTGAGCTTCAGAGAGTTAGTAAATGACTCTGCTGGTCAGTGTGGAAAGCAGGATGGGAACCCTGGTAGCCACACCAAGCCTACCCTCCCACTGCCTTCTTTGCTGGAGACTTCTGAATTAACAGTATAGGTCTTTCTACATTATTCTGACACATTTGCAAAACACAAAGAAAAGACAAATGAAAACAGCCACTTCCAGAACATTTTCAATACCTACAGTTTTCATTTAGCGACTCAATTGTAATTCCAGGTGGGGCATGGCTGTTCCACTAATTGGATTTTGCAGAAATTAAAGTGTGGCTTTTATCAGGTTCTGAGTGGTCTCAAACTCGGCACCTGGAATCACCTGGAAGCTTTTAAATCTCAAAGCCCAATAGGATGTGCCAACTACATCAGAATGTCTCTGGGTGGGAGCAGGTGTCACTGGTCCTGACCCCAACGTGAGCAAAGTTTGCCCCAGTGGAATAAGGACTTATGATTTGGCAGCCGTAGAAGCAGATTCTAGGTTCCCTGTGAATTCTATTTTCCTAAGGAAAAATCCGGTTAAGGCATGAGGCACAGCGGACTTTTGCTGAGCTTCTGACATAAAGGCTTATCTGAAAAGTGAATCATACAGACCCACAGATATACAGGCACGGTGTGTCAAGGGAAATAGGGAGAGGCAGAAAATAGCACAGGTTGCGGTTTTCTCACTTGAATGCCTACCTTCTATTATCCTATTCATTTTTAAGGAGGAAGATCTGTGGGGAAAACACTGAAGGGGAACTTTGTTTCCGGGTTCAGGGGACCCTGGATTCCTGTGGGTACCTGCCTACTGGCGGGAACCCAGGCTCCACAGGTGCTAGGAGCAGCCAAGTGAGAGACCCCGGGCAGCTGGCCAGATCTTTCACAAAACCGTTCTCCTGAAATATTTATGGGGAAAGAAGGCCCTGGAGCAGCAGATGTTGGGAGAGGGGTGGGGTTGTATCCTATGAACCGGGAGCTGGGGGTGGGGGGTGGGGGGTGGGGCGTGCGGACTTGTAAATGCGGCCGGCGGACCAACCCCAAGCCAGAGAGGGCTCTCTGACCCGGCTTTGTGTGGGCCAGCGGCGAACCAGTGTGCGGTGCCGGCCAAGGACAGGGTGGACTGCGGCTACCCCGAGGTCACCCCCGAGCAGTGCAACAACCGCGGCTGCTGCTTCGACTCCAGCATCCCCGGGGTGCCCTGGTGCTTCAAGCCCCTGCAGGAAGCAGGTGAGCCCTGGGAAGCCACACACACCTGGGCCCTGGGTGGGCCCCCCTATGCCACAGCTGTCTGCTGGGCAAGGGGGGGGTGCTTCCCAGGTGGCACCAGTGGTAAAGAACCCACTTGCTGATGCCGGAGACACAAGAGACGTGGGTTCAATCTCTGGGTTGGGAGGATCCCCCGGAGGAGGGCATGGCAACCCACTGCAGTTTTCTTGCCTGGAGAATCCCATGGATAGAGGAGCCTGGCGGGCTGCAGTCCAGGGGGTCACACAGAGTCGGACACGACTGATCATGCATGCACTTAGTTTTTCATCATTTCAGAAAGGTGTTCAGAGTCAAGGCCTTATTAGAGGGAAATAGTTTAAAAGCTCCTCTGGAGAAAAGTGGACAATACCTGGGTTTGGAAAACTGGGCTGACTTTCAAGGCTGTTTTCAGCAAGCACCCCACTCAGAGTCTCGGTCATTTGTGATCTGTGACGTGCTCTCTGTCTGGACGTGGAGTCCTGGCATGTCTCCCCACACCGCCACTCCCCTCCTGCCCCCACCACGAGGGGCTCCCCGTTTCCTGGCTGGGGCGGTGGGGTGCAGGGTGGCCCCGGGGGACCCCGCCCTGGAGCAGCTGGCAGTGCCCTGGGTGCTCTGCTGTCCTGGCTGTGTCCCCCGCCCCCTGGCCCGTCCCCCATCTCCACCCCTTTGGAGGTTGCCGTGAGCCATCTGGAGCCCAGGTGCCAGCTCACCTTCTAAGAGGCACGTACTACTCCATGAGGCCCTTTCCTGGAATCGGCACAATGGCAGGGGAGTGGCGGGGGAGATGGGGGCATGCTTGCCCTTTGTCCCTGGGGAATGACAAAGGCGCCTGCATTCCAGCCAGCCGGTCTGCCTCCCTAACCAGTTATGGGGGTGGGGGGCTACCCATTGCCCAGGGCTCCTCCCCTTCCCACAAAGGTCCAGATCAGGCTCTGGGCCCAGTGGGGAGTCACCCCTGTGCCGATCATTACCCCCTCCACCCGCTCCTCAGCTCGAGATGATACTTCTTTGAATTCTAGCAGCGGCCCTGTCTGGCCTGGTCCATCTCAGGCTCCATTTGTCCTGACCCCTGGGGTATCCCTGGGGTATGGGCTGTTCTCCCAGGAGGTGGGGACTCGACCCTTCCCCAGGGACTTGGCAGAGAGACAGCACACACCACTGACCTTGGAGCTGGTCTGGACCTGGAGAAGCCAGGCAGCGGTGGCTGGGGACCACACAGCTGAGGGTGATGCTTGTCTGTGCTTCATTTCCAGAATGCACCTTCTGAAGCTGCGTGGCCGCCTGACACCCAGGGAGGGGACCTCCGCACTTGGGTACCTAGCCTGCCCACCCTCATCCCTCTGCTTGTCTCACACTGCTCCTGGCCAGGCCTGAACCAAACGCCTGGGGCCTGATGTCTTAAAGAATAAAGCTCCCGTGCTCAGCATGAGGACAGGTCTTCATTCCTAAGAATTGACGCCGCTGTGTTTTATTTCTGCCAAGTCACTCTCTCCCTTCTCAGCCTTCCACTGATGGGGGCAGGGGGCGGTGTCTTAGCATCACCTAGCAGAGGGTCTGCCCTAGGCCTGGGGAGCAGGGAAGGACCCCAAAGTAGCTCCCTAGAGGTGAGGATGCTGCAAACCTGTGACCTAGTGTTGTAGGACAGATAGTGTCACTTAGAAACTTAGAAGGTTTCTCACCTACTAAGCATCACTTAGAATGGCGTTGAGAAACACCATTTCAAATGTACGTTCCCCCCAAAAGGTTATTCATGACGTTCATGGTAAAGAGAGAGCCAATAAATCCATGTTACCAATTGGCACTTTTTTTTTGGTATTTCTTTGCAAGTCAAGTGTAGCATCTGTGACACCTTGGCCTTCTTTTGCTATTTTTCCTCCGAAAATGGATGTAGTTTTGATACATGAACAAAGTGTCACCATGAGGGCTCTTGAAGTCTTGGCCATCCCCAGATGGAGAGTCATCTCCCCCACTCTCAGAGACACTCGGCTCTCCCGGGACACCAGGAACGTGTCCACACTGTCAGATCTGAGCTCCTGCTCTCCAGGCCACACGGCCAACTCCCCTGATGCTACTGAGGGCTGTTTCCTGCTGCTCAGGGGCCAGGAAGTAGTGCGGCCCCCAAAGGCAGGGCTTCTGGGCCTGAGCCACCCTTCCCACTGGAAAAGAGACAGTGGCTCCTTTTCAAAACAAAGTCTTCCTTTTTAGCCTTGCACGTGGGGCCAGGTCTGTAGAGTGAGAGCCTCTGTGTGTCCTAGAAGGGAGAGGTTAATACCCTTGTTGTAGGATAAGCAACTCATCCCAAAGCCCTTTGAGGGGGCACCACCCAGAGCCCACCCAGGGGCGGCCTGCCTGTTACACTGAGATGTGTCAAGTGAGGTCTGGTTGGAGGACCAAGAGCTGCCCTGACTTGGCACGTGATTCCCCACGTGGGACCCCCCCACCTGGTCCCCAGCCCTCTCACACTCTCCACCCCAAGAAAAGGACTCTGTCCCATCCATCATCCCCTTTGGCCCTGAGTCAGCATCTCTTCCTGGCACCAACCACTTCCCTTAATTTGTCCACAGATTCCCAACAGCATCTCCCCCATAGTTCCCTGCTCACCCCCTATCCCCAAGAGGATAGGGCACTCAGCGTACAGCCCTGCAAGGGTAAGGAGGGAGACAAGGCTGGGGTCACAGGGGACAGTTCCCTTCCCCCACCTCAGAGGCAGTCAAGACCCCTGCACCCACCCTCCTGGATGGAGCCCACTGGAGCCACTGTCTGCCCACTGACACTGCTGCCACTGCCCACCTGGCACTCCTGTGGTCAGCTCAGAGCCACTGCTTCTGTGTCAAGGCCTCCAACACCATCAAGGGGAGGGGTCCTTGCCCCCACCTTAGCCCCCAGACTGCAGCTTCTATTCGCTCTCTGGTTGTTCAGGGTCCTGTCTGGAGAATGTGTTTCCTGGGAAACTTGGGGAGACCCCAGGCCAGAGTTGGATGCTGGAGCAACCTTCGTCCCTACCAGGAGACCTGGCCACAGGTGGGAAGATGGGGAGATGGAGCCTTAACCCTTCCGTCCTGGGGCCCACACATCTCTGTTGTTCCTGCAAAGATCAGAGGGGTCATCACGCAAGTCGGGCATCTGGGGTCCCAGTCAGCGTGAACACTAGCCCCTCCCCAAAGCCAACACTTCTCGAGTGGCTCAAACAACAGGTGTGGATCAGAGTCACCCAAGGAGTTTCCAAGAATCTCAGAGTCTGGTGATGAAATCAGGGTCTCCAGGGCAGCTCACAACCTCAGTGATGTCCAGTTAGGCAGAGAGAAGCTGGGCACATCTTTCTGTTCCGGGCCAACGTCTGGTAATGGAAACCAAGTGTGTTCTGAGGGTCTGTGACACCAGGAAGGACACGATCCCCAGAGAGGGGCCTGACCAGGCAGACTTGGATCGTCTTTGAGACCGTCACTCTCCAGTCAAAACGAAATACACAAGCAGAGCCAGTGGCTCACTTGTCCTCCAAGCCAAGATAACTGCAGACTTGTGGGGACCTGGACAGGCCACTTCTTAAATAATTTCATATCATTACTGAGTTAGGGCAGTCACTTCAATCCCATGCCTCACCCTAGCCACACAGGGCGGGGACTGTGGCTGTAGTAGTCTCATAAGTGTGTTCAAAGACCACCGACATCAGGCCAGACCGCTCTGACCGCGATGGAGCAGGACACAGGGAAGCCCAGTTCCCCATCCTTCCAACCTCGTCCAAACCACAGTGACCAGTGGCCCCCTCTGCTGGCTGACCTGAGTGACTGCAGCTTCCTGCAATCCCAGCTTCAGCCTGTCTCCAAATCACTCACTTTCTAAATGGGATTTACTAAGAGGCCTGGTCACCTGACCACTTCGCCTCCAGACAGCATGAGATCTTGAGCAGAGCTGACCCCCAGTTTCCACCAATTAAGCAAAAACTTCATCTTCGCAGGAAACTTGGAATTTTTTTCTCATTCTCTTTTTCCTTGCGGTTAAATCTAACCCCGGCCGTGGTGCTCCATTTCCCGCTTCCTGAGATGTCCTCTAGTCCCAGGGGGTGGGGGAGCAGAGGAGGTGGGGGTCTCATGGAAGCGTCTAGCGCCCTGTCTCCCTGAAAATGAACATTGAAAAGGCGGTTCAGCCTCCTTCAGTGCACACAGCTGCAGCGCTGTGGGGCTTCACACACTTTACTTCATTCAGCCCCCACGGCAGCCTGTGAAGTACAATCGCTATCTCCGTTTATACAAGTGAACAAGCAGAGGCACAGAGAGGTTAGGTCAGGAGCCCAAGGTCACACAGCAGTGGAGGGAGATCTCCAGGGTCTGCAGGCACTTCCCTACCCTAGCAGCTCTGAGCTCTCAGAGGAGAGAGGGCTCCTTCTTAGTTCTCAGGCCAGGCGCTGGGTGGGGCAGCTTCTGGGCGGTGGGTAGAAGAGGGGCTTCCCTGTACAGTCAGTAAGTAGCAATGGCTGGGTGGCTACTGCATGTTCTGCCAAAGAGAGCTGGAAGTAGCCCCACTGAACCTGCAGGATCCAGAAGGGTCTTGGAGGGGGTCCCTCTGGGACCCTGCCTCCATGTGTGCCAGGCCAGGGGGAGAGCAGGAGGCTTACAGAAGTCCACATCACCATGCCCAGTGTGGAAGCCCAGACCCCAGCAAGCCTCAGCTTACTCAGCAGGGAACTGGGCAGAATTCACCCCAAAATGCCTGAGGGGGAGTTTTAAGTTCAGCCATAGAGAAAACTCAAGTCACTGATGTGCGCAGTGCAAATGTATTTTGTGTGTCTGCCTGAAGCCTGTGGCTGCCCCTCGTTTCATCCTCTGGACAAACAAAGGGTCTGCGTGAAGCCGAGCATCTCACAGTGACACCTGGGGTGGGAGGAGTTTGGAGAGGTGTGGCTCCTAGGCAAGCTATGTGTTGGGGGCAGGGTGGTTCCGCCTTTATCCTTCCCCTAGGTGTGGACATCTCCTGGAAGTCGCTGGCTGACACCCAGACGGATCTGCAAAGATAATCAAAGCTAATAAGATGATCAAGCACTTGGCATGCGGCAGACACCCATCAGGCACTTGAGATTTGCTAAGTCCTTGAAAGCCCATGTGGTGTGGGGGGTGGGTACTGCCATCCCGTTTTTTAGTTATTCAGAAGAGGAAGCTTTCACGGAGCCCTGTAGTAATTTGATCAGGCATCCACAGCCAGGAGGCAGCCTGTGAGGATGCGCTGTGGCAGAATCAGAGCACCTCCCATCTAATCCATTTTGTAAACAGCAATAGACTTCTGACAGATGGCGCTGGTGGTAAACAACCAGGCTTCTGATGCAGGAGAGGTGAGAGATGTGGGTTCGAACCCTGGGTCAGGAAGATTAAGATCCCCTGGAGGAGGGAATGGCTACCCTCTCCAGTATTCTTGCCTGGAGAATTCTGTGGACAGAGGAGCCTGGCGGTCTAGTCCATAGGGTTGCAAAGAGTTGGACACCACTGAAGCAACTAAGCACAAGGAAATGAAATTGTTAATATGTTTACAAGCTTGTGTAAAGAAAGGTCTATAACAATTGGCTAGGTTTAAAAAGGAAACACTGATGGGGAATTTCCTGGAGGTCCAATGGTTAGGGCTCAGAGCTTCCACTGCAGGGGTATAGTGCAGGCAAAAAAAAAAAAAAAGAAAAGAAAAAGAAAAAGGAAACATTGAAATGCTGAAAAACGTGAATAATTATCCTAATTACTGACTTGCCAGGACCCAGCAGAACATCCCACCGAGCCCTGCTCAGTCCCTGAGTTCTGTGTGACCCGGTGGGGGGTCTCCCAGGGGTGGGTGGTCTTCCTTGGCTCTGGACGCTAAATGTCAATTAAGTACAGAGAGTGCTAACCAATTTTAAAATTCTGGGAGGAGAGGTACTATAATGTGGACTGGGCACTTTTTTCTTAGATTTATCCTTATTTTACCAGTGAGGAAACAGAAATTCGCTCAAGGACACAGCCTTGCTAAGACTCAGACTCAAAGTGTGCTGGCTTTTTCCTGGGCTGCGTGTAACTTGATCATCACTGGTGGATTTCACGCCCTCGGACACTCAACTGACACCGCCTGTCCAGGTTCCAAATGGCCTATACACCACCCATTAAACCTTCCTGCCTCCCGATCGGTGCATATCTAAAATTTGAAGCCACCAGTGGTCACAGTAGGTTCAAATAATGAATTGGGTCTCCTAGGATCCAGGGATCACTGTGATGTCAAATACCTTCCTCATTGATTAATGATGCACATTTGTGGAACCTTCCAGAAACCATGGGATGAGTGCTTTGAGTTGCCCAGGAGAAGCCAGTGCTTTGATGCTGCCTTGCTGCTGGTAGAAAAGGGAAAGCAAACATCAGGCTTACTCCACCCCCAGCACACACAGTGGCCATTAAACGTGCTTGTTATTAACATTACTTGTGATGTTCACAGGCTTCTCTCCTCCTTTTGTGTCAGTGCGGTTGGTCTGTGAGAGCGTTGCTCTGACATTTCTTATTTGGCAATGACCCCTTCCGTATTGTTCCAAGATATGTCGACTGTTCACTGGAATGCATCACCCTGTTCTAAGAATTCTTGAACGCTCAGAGGCACGGAGAGCAAGGCTGTTGCAGTCAGGTGATCAGTGCATTCACCAGGGAAGCCTGCAAGGGAGGCGAGCGGGTGATACCGCAAGTCCCAGATCTCACTGCCGGTCTGACACCAACGAGAGGAGCAGGGAAGGAAGGACTCGGGGCGGGGGCAGAGCCTCAGGCCACGGCCAAGCTCAGACAAGGTTTCCAACAGGTGGATCCCTAAACCAAGCTGCCCCTTAGAAGAAAACTGCATGGGGAGGAATGCCAGGTTGGGAGAGGCCTGGGGGAAGTGTCCTGGCGCGGGTGCCCTGGGGCTAGAGGCAGGGTGTGGGAGGGGCTGCCTTGGCAGCACCACGAGAGTTGGGGGTCACGCGTGGGGTCTGCAGTCCCACCTCCAGGGGGAGAGCTTCTCTGTGTTCCTGTTTCACATTGCACATTTCCTTCTGCTTGGATTTCCAGAACAGCTCCTGTGGTTTAGATTGGAGGTTGTAAGGATAAAAGTACAAGGTTGTTTTCCCACTTTTTAGATTTACTGAAGCATGCATGCTAAGGTAAAAACAACCACAGTGGGGATCAGAAGGGACATGGCTGCATGGATTCTGGAACATTCCGAGGATGGCACGAGTGCTGTACCTTCTGGTCTGATTTGGAGTCGGGGGTGGAAGCTGGCGTGAGGAGGGTTGTTCTGAGAGCTATGAGGGGCAGGGTGATCACCAGGCATCTGGTGGGCAGCTCTGGTTTCCTTGAGGGGCTGTGCTTGGCACGGTTCGGGGGTGAGATGACTAACTTTCGTCTTGTTTGTTCAAAGACGTGGGTAGGATATTGCTGAATGACATGTCTGATAAAGATCATTTTGGAAGGAGTGGACAGCGGCGGGGATGCTGGTGGGGAAGTGCGGGGGGCTTGGGAGCAGAGGACGGCGTCTAGAGACAGAGAGACTGCACAGGGAAAGACGGTGGGGGCTCCAGGCCTCAGCGGGGCCTCTCTCTGTGTCCTGTCCCCTCACACACACCTGCGAGGGAAGCCTAGGCCTCCCCATCATGGCCTCTCTCAGGTGAGGATCCCAGAGTAACACCTGGGCCAGGGCCAGCCTGAACCCCAGTGCCGACCCCTGTGGCGCCCTGACAGTGTAAAGGCCCACAGCACTGACTCCCGGTGATGTTCACCCGTTGTCCGACTGTTGTTTAGTTGCCGTGTCCAGCTCTTTGTGACCCCATGGACTGTAGCCCGCCAGGCTCCTCTGTCCATGGGGTTTCCCAGGCAAGAATATTGGAGTGGGTCGCCATTTCCTTCTCTAGGGGATCTTCTCAACCCAGGGATTGAACCTGCATCTCCTAGCAGAGACTGGGAGAAGTGTGGGTGTGGGGGCAGACTCCTCCAGGCCACTTCCTGTGACTGGACCGACTCTTTGCTATCAGCTCCTCAATGCCTTCTTCTGAAGGCGGGAGTGCGATGCAGGGGTCAGGAGTCCTGGGTCCCCCGCTAGACTGTCACCATCTGAATTCTGCCTCCACCATTTGCCTTGGGACACTTGTCTCATCTCTCAACCTCAGTTCCCTGGCCTGTGAAATGGGTTGGCCATAGTTTTCTATCCCCAAGGATGCCTGAGAAATGAGATCACATATGAAAGCCACCTGACCCTGCGTTACCACTTTGCCTATCGAGTGGGGCTGGCATATCTCCTCCCTCACTCTCACTTTCCTTCCCAGCTTCATCCATCATAACACCTTCCAGAGGAACTGTTTCATTAGGAGAGAGCACAGTGCAAGAAAATTCCCCACAGCCTCCACCAGGCCCCAGGCCCGACTGTCCCCGCAGGTCTTTGAGCTGCTGCTGTCAAAGGAAAGAGAAGCGAGAAACAGGAAAATCTGAAAATAATGATGATTTATTTTGATTTATGTCACATTTTCATAAATGGCATCTAATTTCAGAAAACAAAACTCGAGTCTGCAAAAAATGCATGTACAAATCATCTAAGGAGATAATTCTATGGAGATATACAAAGTAGGACCAGGGTCTATAAGATTGAGTCAGAAAGCTCACACCCTGGGGTCTGCTCAGGTCCTTGTTCCAACAGAGGGAAACAGCCAAGGAGTCAGGTACCCAAGGTAGCCACCATCACTTAAAAAAAAAAAATATATATATATATATATATACACACATACGTGTATGTATAGATGTCATCCTCATCTACGAGAGAGTACACCTCTGCCAGGATTTCCTAAAGCTACGTGGCTATATCAAGGCAAGGTTATCCACACAGCATTATAAAAACCAGAGATTACATAATTACATGTTAGATATACAGATATATGCACATCTTTACACAATGATTAAAAGTGTTATTTGCATTGACTCTTGCTTTGGAAGGAAGAACAGAGGAAAAAACGCAAAGTAGCTGCTCATCGAGTAAAAGGCAGCAGTTCAGATTCAGCTCTGAGCAGGTATTAAGCCACTCTGTCTGCAAAGAAAAAACACACTTGGGGAATGGGGTCAGCTACATGTGCTAATTTTTAAAAAACATACACGTTCTACCAAGAAACGCACCTCTGGTCATCCCCCTCCCCAGGGAGCATTTGATGATAGAGACAGAAAACTTCTAGTGTGGGGTGAGTGGTTCATATTGTTAGCAATTTGGGTGATAGAACCTTTTCCTATCATTTTTCACTGGCCAAGGACTTGGAATGAGGTATTTGTGATGAATCTTGGGCAGCCTGTGTTCCAAAGGTCGTAGAAAAGAGTCCCCTAAGGTACACAATGCCAGAATTGTGGGGGAAAAAAGTAGAGATATAAAAACAAAGTATCTACCACAGCCACTGGAATACTCTCGATGAAACCAACTGTGGTGCCTTTCAGACTGGGTTGCACCTGGGATGTCCAGGAACCAATGAATGTAGGGCTCTCAACCTTAGCCCAGGTGCCCACGAGTCTCAGTCTATCCCTTCGAGACCTGATCCATTCCACCCACCTCGAGAGGGAATGTTCTGGGATCCCCAAGAGGGCAGGTGAGTTTGGTAACTTCTCCCCTTGGAATGAGTGAACCTGCTGTTTCCTCTGCCCCAGCAAAGACCTGCTTGGCAAATACTGTTTTCTCGAAAGCCCCATAGTGCTGATCCAAGGCTGTGCTGACTGGACCACTGCCTTGTGGCAGGTGAAATGAAAGCAAGGCTTCCTGAACAATCCTTCAAGGAGACGCCCTGGGGGGCTTGAGAAGTTGCCCCCAAGCAGGTCAGGGACTGTCACACCTCACCGCCTGGCCATGCCTCAGCATCTCCGCCCCAGCTCACCTTTGCCCTGCTGCAGGTGAGGGATGACCTCCATCCTGCAGAGGTACCAGCAGATGGCTTCCAAGTTCCCCAGGACCAGATATCCTAGCATCAGTGAACACGGGAAGTACCATTTAACTGTACACAGAATCGGGGCCACAGTTAAATGTGTGTGCCAAGTACACACTGGAGGCGCCCTCAGGTGATCAGCAGGGTTCTCACTCATGTTTATAGACACCTCAAGCAGAGGTACGGGCCATGGAGACAGAACCTCGGCCGACCGTAGCCGTTTTCTGCTTTGCTCTTTTCCACTTGTGTGGCTTGGGCTCGTGCTGTTTCCAACATCTGGTTAAAACCACGAGCCCCAGGGAGAAATTCAAACGTACTTGTGGCCCCATCCTTGGTTTGGGGGTGTCTCCGTGGGAACGGGGAGCAAACTGGTTGGGTCTGGCCTTCCCACAGTATACTCATGGCCCATCTTCCCTCCCAAGTGGGGCCCAGACCTGGCTTGCAGGCTCTGTCTGGCCTGTGAGCAAATGAGGACACAGTTCTGTGCTTCTGTCCTTCCTCTGCGGCTTTATATTGTGGGAAAGCCCTGAGGCCGGGCCCCTCCCGTGATGACCACTTGGCTGGCTGGAATGTGGTAGCCAGTGTACTTGGGGCACTTTCTCCTCTGATGTTAAAGGACTATTCTAAGAACAGGGAGGTGTCAGGGGCTCCAAGTCTGGCCTGAATTCACTTGAGTCGTCTGTAGAAACCTGGCTTCCTTGGCTGTCCTCAGGGCCACTGTTATAGGCCACAGAATGCCTGTTTGAGGACTGATTCCATGTTGATGCATTCAGAGATAACAAAAATGAAGCTAATGCTAAACCTTCATTTCCTCAAAGATGTGAAGAAGAAGCAGGGGAGGACATGTAACAGCTGTCAGAAAACCTGGGCTGAGCCTCAGAAGGACATGCCTGAATGCTTCAACTGCATGCCGACTTCCTGCCCAGAAAGCGGGATTTTCATCCCAGGCTGAATGGAGCCTGCAGGTGAGAAAAGTGGACTCTGCAGGGAGGGTGTGGGGCTCCCCCATTTCTGGTCCCAGGGGGACCCCCAATAGGGACATAAGAAACACCTGTTTTTGCAGAAGGCGATTGTCTCCGGGGCATTTCCCTGAGGCAGGAGGTCAAGTGCAGGGACCGGAAGGACCAGACCTTAATGGAAGCTGCAGAGAAGAAGGGTGGGATCCGCAAGGCAGCGGGGGTGCAGAGAGGCAGCAGAGGGAGGCTCTCAAGCCTGCCCCACACCAGGGAGCTCTCCAGTGTCCGCACATGCTCTGTGGTCACCTAGACAGAATGCAGGGCCACCCATCCCGGGCCTTGCCTGGCTCCATCCTCTGTGTCCCCAAGGAGAGAGGCAAGCCCATGATGACAACGAGCCCTAAACACGCTTCCCTGGAAAGTGTGGCTCTGGGTGTATTTACCGACCGAAACCGGAGTCCCTGTGAATCTGGGCTGTCGGCACTTTTAAAGCCCTGGCTCACTTTAACAAGGGTGGGGAAGAGATGGGTGAGGAGGCTGGAACACAGAGGAGAAAAACAACACTTCAAGACAGTTCAACATGAAACACGAAAGTTACTGAGAGAAAGGAGACTACTTACAATCAGGCGTTAGACCGGAACACTGAGGAATGAACCAGAGCCTCTGCTGGACATCAATCAGCAAGGATAATTCCAAATACAAAGACCCCTCCCCTTTACCGAGTCAGATCCAAGCCCAGTATTTTGAGTCTGAATCATTTAACACTGAACACAAGTAAAAAGTTATAAAATATTTTATTAGCAGTCTTATTTCTTCAGAGCCTCTAACTTGATGGCCGTACACACTGCACCTCCCTCCGCCCAGCTGGGTTGTTTGGGTTTGCTTTCTGCCACACGCTGATCAAGCCGGCATTTGCTGAGTCTGAGTGGGTTCTGATTACGCTTCACCATCTGCTCGGCAGGTGTGAAGTCGGGGAATTTTCTCTTTCCTTCTTGGAGTAAAGGACAAGTAAAGATTTACAGAGACACCACAGATAATACTATGAGATACACACCCAGAGCAAGCTGGCACGCGTCCCTGCACGTGTGTACACACACTCGTAGGCACACACACAGTGGACCCTCTCGGACCCCAGCCAGCCCACAGGCAGGCTGCGTTAGGAAGCTACAGCCAGGCACAGGCAGAGGAAGGCACCTCTCTGCTGAGACAGGGTGGGTGGGTGTGGCGGGGGAAAGAAGCTGGGTCCCCAGCCAGCTCGGGACCCCCTACAAAAGGCAACTGAGGAAAGAGGAGCAGGCTGCCCCACATCCCCGTGGTCTGCACGGTGACAGCAAGCCCAGAGCTATCCTCGTATCGCACTTTACACCTTGAAAAGTACTTTCGAGTACATTCACACACTGAGAACAGGAGGCAAGAGGGCAAAGCGAAAGTCATAGAGCATTTGGGGTCAGACCTGGCTCTCTCCTGGCCCTCGGGCTCGGGGCCTCACTGAGCCTCTCCAGCCTCAGTGCTCTGGCCGCACCAAGCATGCAGAGAGTGGCTGGGGCGGGGCGGGGAGGGGGGAGTCAACACACGTTAGGAAGTAAGGACCTGAGCAGAGGAGCTGGTTAGGCACATAGCCAGGTCGCCCAGTGAGGAATGATGGATGCTAGGTGCTCGGGGGGGATGTTCAGCCGTGAAACCACCGGAGGCCTTTCTACCTCAAGCACTGGCCTGCCCCTGACCTTTCTCAGGTGGGAAAATGACCTTTCTGTGGGTCTCTAGGATGAATGTTTACCTAAAAGCTTAAGTCCTGTTTCTTGGTCCGGAAGGGCCCTCTCCCAAGGTGACTTAATCAGATTCCAGCATCTTCTGTATAAAATGTTTATCTGGTGTCTTTCCTTCCCATGTCACACGTACGAAGCTTTGGAAGCACTTAATTCTCAAGCTGATGCTCAGAAAGAATAGGTGAAAGGGAGGTCTGAGGTACTGCAGACAGAGGCGAAAGGCTCCCAAGATGGGCTGGTCAGCAAAGCCAGTCCCTGATGCTTTTGAGGAGCCACGGGGGTTAGAACACAGTGGAGCCCCTTCCTCTCCTCAACCCCATGGATCAGAGATTCTCTGGACTTATAGTCTCACCTATACCAACAACCAGAAAGGCAGCAAATCATTCATCCGAAGTTTCCTCCTTCCTTCTAAATGAAGAAATGAAATCACAGACAAAGGAAGATCCAAGTCATTACATTCAGAAATTACTTAAAAGAATTAGACTTGGCAAGTGGCCCTGGTTTAAATTTCAATGTGTGAGACAGCACATCACCCCTCCCCCCACCTCTTAACTAAACCCATTTAGAAAAATAAAATCAACAGGTTACTTGGATATTATCTTTTGTTGTTGCTTGGTTGCTCAGTTGTGTTGACTCTTTGTGACCTCATGGACTACAGCCTGCCAGGCTCCCATGTCCATGGGATTCTCCAGGTAAGAATACTGGAGTGGGTTGCCATTTCCCTCTCCAGGGTATCTTCCCGCCCCTGGGATCGAACCCTCATCTCCTGCTTGGCAGGCGGTTTATTTACTACTGAGCCACTTTGGGAAGCCCGGATGTTATCTCAGGCCATTGCAGTAAGGGGTTTTATCAAACTTCCATACAACAAAAAGCAGATTCACTCGGAGACCCTGATTCCAGGTTCACGGCATTCTAGAAGGGGAAAATAGTTCTGTTTCCTTCAGAAACCTTCTTTGGCCTGAGTCCCCTTCTACTCTGTGGCCACACTGATTCCGACAAGCACACAGGCTCCTGCCAGGAATTCAAAGGCCATTTACCCTACAGAAGTGCCCATGACTCTTGCCCTAGAGGGATTTTGCTTATGTGATCGCGTCATTGGAAAGACGTTTCCAATCCGGAAAGACTGAAAAGATGAAGGTGCCACTGAGCTGCCATGGAAACCAGATGTGGGATACAGCATCTCCCATGGCTCTCGGTATAGTTTGACGGAGCTCCAGAATCTTGGCCACACTCAGCTTTTGCCGGTTTCTTACAAAGGCCTTGGATTCTCAGGAAATCTCAGCATCTTCCCTCCTGTGCAGTTAGTACACCTTTCGTGGGCTACGCCTGCAGATCCTGCACATTCACACCTGGGTTTCTCTAAGCCCAGCGTCCCCAGGTTCAGTGGAGGTAGTTGATGTGATAAGTGAGGGAAGAGAAAATGTTTGTAAAAAATCAGCAGGATTGAGCTTCTAGAATTTTTAGGCAAAATTAAGGTGCTCAGAAAGTTAGGGGAAAAAAAAACCCAATATATTTTGCTTAAGTGAAAATCAGAAACGCTGGGGAAATAAAAGATTTTGAAAGAGATAGCCAAATTTGCCTTACAACTTTCTGTGCAACTTTAAAAAATTCCTGCCTGGCTTAGCGCACATGGTTGGTTCCACAGTTTTCCTCCAACCTGCAATCAGCACCTATGTCTTTCCCAGGATCTGTCTGCAAATGAGACCAGCTCAGCAATCAAGCCAAACCCCTCATGTCTCTCCACGAAGTACGTTTACCCTGAATAATTTTTTTCACCAAGTACTAAAAAGGTACAGCTTCTGGAAATGAATGAAATTGATCAACTTTTGACTTGGAAAACGACTTCTCGTTGGAAAAAGAGACAAACTGTAGAAAGATGAAACTACGAAAATACCAGTCACAGAACGGAGTCCCTCTTGGCTTCGCCTTTCCACCCCTGGACATCTGACTGCCCAGGGGCCCCGGGAACCTGCCCACATTCCTCGTGCAGAACCAGAGCTCCCCGGTCAGAAGGAAGAATTCTGCTGAGGAAGCCTCTTGTCACCCACTTTGTGGCAGTTTTAAATTCTGCCTCAGGGGTTGCATTTTAAAAATTTCTGCATGTGAAAAAGAAAGACCATTCTACATCTTCTTCCTAGTTATAGCTAGAAAGGGTAATGGAGAGAAGACCCAACTCAGTGGGGCAGCGAAGTGCAGCACTGGTTGGCCGCCTGACAACCCGGCGTAGTCCTCAGGGTCCACAGGCGTGTCTGTCCTTGAGCCCCTCAAGGGTTCTGGAAGTGGCCCATGGCCACGGTGTCCAACGTTCCTCTCTCTGGCTTTCCAACACTTTACCTCTCGGCCCGGATTTTGTATCTCAGCACGAGGTAGGCAATGAGACGAAGGGAGATGAAGAAAATCCCCAGGACAATGAAGTCCAAGTAGAGCTTGGCGTTCTCCACGTCCAATTCTCGCAGGATAGCCTCTGACTTCTGGAAGTGGCACGTCTCATTAGTGTT
Source organism: Ovis aries (assembly GCF_016772045.2). NCBI lineage: Eukaryota > Metazoa > Chordata > Mammalia > Artiodactyla > Bovidae > Ovis > Ovis aries. Next base: position 263,232,440 of record NC_056054.1, on the reverse strand, counting down.
ACAGTGCAGGTCCTCCCGGTCGAGGCCGTAGATGGAGAGGATGACCCCCTCAAACCCATACCTGAGGGGGGGAATGCCAGAGTGAGGAGGGCTCAGGACCCCCCTCCCCTCATCCCTACCTCTGCCCATGTTTCTGGAATGCACACTGACCTCCCCCTACCCATCCTCAGCCTGGCTCCCTCCCTCCCTGGAGGTCTTTTCTCCTGGAATACTTCTTAACCGCTCTGCAGCTTCCTAGCATAAATCCACTCAACAGCTTGACCGAATGTCTTCCAATTTCCTTGCCTCCAAAGTCTCCACACACACACACAAAACAACCCAAATTTAACCAAGAGTGGGTATTGTTCAGAGGTGACACGATTGGAAAAACACATTGATCACTTCTGATATTACACCTTTTTTTTTTTTAACAGTTAAATAGAATAAAGGGTCTGAGGGCTTTTCAAGGCCTGCAGAGCATTTGAATAAAACATTTCTGCACCACCTTTCATTCTGTTCCAGCTCTGCATTATCAGAACAAAAATGCTAATTCTGAGAAGAAAGACATGGGTCTCTGATTTCTCAGTCTTGAAAGGTGCACCGTTGCTGAAACTCTGCACAAGGGCTTCGTCTCGATTTTGTTCTTGGGAACAATATACTTGGCTTTGAATTGACATTCTAGAAAACACAAGCTTGTTCACAGCTTGGGACCCTGGGTGTCATGTGGAATGGCTGTGGCTGGGGGCACAAGCTCTAATGACCGGCCCTGCCTGCTGAGGGCCGAGATACCAAAGCGTGAAACCTGATGCTGAAGCGCTAAGGCACCAGAGCAGTCTTGTTCAAGAATATGAGGACGCTTGAGACATGTCTTGTTTTCCACTGGATTTCTTACTCAGAACCTTGTACTGTGGTGTTGGAGAAGACTCCTGAGAGTCCCTTAGACTTCAACGAGATCAAACCAGTCAATCCTAAAGGAAATCAGTCCTGAATATTCATTAAGGACTGATGCTAAAGCTGAAGCTCCAATACTTTGGCCACCTGATGTGAAGAGCCGACTCATTGGAAAAGACCCTGATGCTGGGAAAGACTGAAGGCAGGAGGAGAAGGGGGTGGCAGAGGATGAGATGGTTGGATGGCATCACTGACTCAGTGGACATGAATTTGAGTAGACTCTGGGAGATGGTGGAGGACAGGGAAGCCTAGTGTGCTGCAGTTCATGGGGTTGCAGAGTCAGACATGACTTAGCGACTGAACAACAACAAGAACCTTGTTATAAGCAGTGTTAATTCCAGAGAGGAGTAAGTTCTTCAAGGCAGCTCTCTAAAGCACACAGGACATGGGGCTGCCATGGCTTGTCCAGGGCACCAGTGCATGCTTGCTCGGTCACTCAGCCATGTCCAGCTCTTTGCGATCCCATGGGCCACAATGCGCCAGGCTCCTCTGGCCATGGGATTCTCCAGGCAAGAATACTGGGGTGGGTTGCCATTTCCAGGGCACCAGCAGCTAGGGTTTATTTTATCCACGAGTGTGTGTGTCTGTGTGTCTGTGTGTGTGAGGGTGAAGGTGAGGCACACAAAACTAGGAAGAAAAAGGCACTGATACTTTCTGGGTTCATGACCTGAGAATCCAGCCGGCATCTAGCTGATAGCCAAGGAGGGGCTTTCGCGAGCCTCTGCCTGTCCCCAGTTCCCTTCCCTTTGTCGTCCTAAAGGCCCCGAGTCCTAAGGGGCCCCGCGGGCTACCTGACGTAAGAGACGTAGGACATCCACTGCAGGTAGGTGGGGATCGTGTCAAAGCTGACGAAGAACCCTGAGAAGAGGAGCACGGGGATGGCCGTGACGGGTCCCACGAAGGTCGCCACCTGGGAGGGGACACAGAAGGACCTTACTCCTGCCCGCCACCTCCTCCTCAAGGAGCCCGGAGCCCACAGTCCATGCTTCCAGGAAAGGGCCAGAGCTGTCAGGACAGGTCATCCAGGTCATCCAGGGCCAGGATGGCACAGAAGCACCCCTTTGGGGAGGAGCAGGCTGGTCTCCTGCACAAGGAGGGGCTGGGTTGCTGCCCAGAGGCCCAGCTGGACCCAGCAGAGGGGATGGAGGCTGAAAAGCATGGAGGCCCTGAAAAGCAGGGACAGAGAGACGCTAGTGCGGCCATGAGGGCGCCTGTGGGGCAGGAGGCACACGCCTGAGGAGTTGACATCCTGTGTCCCAGCAAGGAAGGGTCAGGAGTGAGACTCCTTGGGTGCAGCTGGCATGGGCCCAGCACTCTCTATGGCTGTCAGCTGTGAGATGGACATCACTGCCATTCCCGCCCATGGATGTGGGTGCTGCCCAGAGGCCATGGACATGGAACACGAGGCCACTCAGCAGGGGAGGGGACAGCAGAAGGCTGTTGGTTGCTGACTCCCCAGACTTCTGGCTTTGTTTCCTAAGGCTCAGACTGGCCTGAGCACGTGAAGCCCTGGAGGCGCAAAAACTGTGCACACAGTGGGTTTGGCAGGCTGGGAGTAGGTGGTACCAGACGTCCAAAAGGGGCATGTGGAGGGGCTTGGGCAGGTGGGAGTGTGAGGTGTGATGGGGTTGTCTGGGGAACAGCTGTGTGGATCCACAGAGGCAACAAAACATAAGAATTGAGAGCTTGGCCTCAGAGCTGGCTGTGTGAGTCTGACAAAATCACCCTGCCTCTCTGGGCCTCAGTCTCCTCATCTGTGAAATGGGAGGATTGCACCTAACTTGTGGGGGTGCTTAGACTCAATGAGCTCATGTTCAATCACAGGTCCAGCTGGCCTCTGGGCACAAACTCAGCCCATCCTTGTGCAAAAGACCAGCCTGCTCCTCCCCAAAAAAGTGCTTGGTGACACATAAGGCCACCTGCTGCCGTCCATTTGCCAATCCTGAGCAGCCAGGACACCTTGATCCCTTCCCCAGGGCCCAACTGACTGACCTGCTGAAGCCAGGCTGGGAAGTCAGGACAGAATCAGGAGGAGGGGTCTCAGGGGCAGGGTACTGATCCCATGGGGCCCACAGCCCCAGCCACATGGGTGGAGGTGGGGAAGCAAGGTTCGCCCCATGGTACATCCTTGGCTGGTACCTGCAGTGACGTGGATGCGGCTCCGATCAGCAGGCCCAGGGACTGCGCCACCAGTGAGGTCATGGTGCCCAGTGCCGCGAACAGGACGAAGCGCACAGCGTCAGACGGCTGGGACGTCATCCAGTACACGATACTGCAGTAGGCCACGGGGAACATGATCTGGAAACACAGGGCCCGTCACCCTCACCTGCAAGCCGCGCTTCCCGCCCCCTGGGGATGCTGGAGAGCCCCACCCCGTCACACCACGCCAGGGCACTAGCGTACCTGAAAGGGCACGTCCGCCATGGTCTTGGCCAGGTAGTAGGCCTTCAGGCTGTACCAGTAATTCAGGTGTTCTCGGAGAAACACGCTCATCTCCAGAGGAACTAGGGGGCAGGAAAATGAAAAGGGTCACTCGGACATTACAGCACACCAAGAACTCAGACAAGGGTCTCCTGCAAGGCCCTCTGCAGCCCCAACTTGGGGCTGTGAACCTGAAGAGCTTCAAGTATTACTATCTGGAGTTTGAATGGAAAGGTATGAAATGATTCACCTGCCTGGAGAAACTGCCTGGTACACTGGCACCACTGTAGAGACTGGTCCAAGTATCTCCTGCTGAACCTGTTTTCACTGAGTAACTGACAATGCAATCCCTTCCCCCGGCAAGTCCTCAGAAGCTGCTCCTGGAAATTCAGGGCAACTTACGGAAGAGGCATTGCCGGAGGAGCTGTCTAGGCTGGGAGACCTGGGGAAGCCAGTTTTCCACACTGTCCCCCTGAAGCGGCCAAGGGCAGCCTGCTCTGCAAGCAGCCTAGAACTGCACAGAAATCCACCTAGAACAGCACTGCTGCATGCTAAGTCGCTTCAGTCGTGTTCAACTCTTTGCGACCCCATGGACTGTGGCCCGCCCGGCTCTTCTGCCCATGGAATTTTCCAGGCAACAATACTGGAGCGGGTTGCCATGTCCTATTCCAGGGAATCTTTGCAACCCAAAATAGCTTTACCCACTCACAAATTTGGCTGCACCAGGGCTATCTTAACTGAATGAGGTAATGTTCACACAGTAGCATTTGAGGGGTTCCCAATTAGAAAACCTTTTAAAATCTCTCAGCCTTCCACCAGGCTTATAGATTTTCCATTAGTGATTCACTCCTTTGGCTTAAACACGTATGCATTTTCTCATCGAACAGAGCATACAATCATACCTACATCTGTCAACAAAGAAAACGGGATTAAAAAAAAAAAAAAAAGACACTCTATGTTTGTGGCCAAGCAAGCCACAACCTAGTGGCAGACAAAGAAGGCGGGGTGGGCGCGGGCTGGCCCAGGCACTCACATGTGAGGACGGTGGGCATGAGGGCCGCGAACATGAGGAAGAGCATGGAGAAGAAGAGGAAGCCGGAGTTGCTCAGGACCTTCTTGGCTTCGTTCCCAATCCCCAGGTAGAGCAGGCCAATGAGGAGGCCAATGCCGATGTGGGACGTGATCCGCAGGTGCGTGAGGACCTGGGCAGGCGAGATCCACACTCAGGTGTGCAAGCCCGGAGGTGGGCGGTGAGAGGACAAGGAGACCAGGGGCCCCAGAGGTGGCGGTCAAGGCTTCTGCCCCTTCCCTCCAGGAAGGTGGCAGTCAACCCGCTTCTCCTGAGGCCTGTGCATTGCAGGCGGATTCTTTACGACTGAGTTACCCAGGAAGCCCATTCATTCACTACCCTTAGTTTAAGCTTCCCTTATACCAAGCCCAGGACCCTAGACCAGCTCATACGCATGCGCACACACACACACACTCACACATGCACACTCACACGGCAGCATTTTACTGATGTTCAAGCAGAAGGAACTGCTATCCTGCGTTTAATCCCCTTCAACATAGCAAACCAGGACTGTGTCCCTTCAGAGGAGGGACAAGTGACAAGAATGGTGGTAAAGCGGATAAAGAATGGCCACAGGACAGACCCAACCTTGCAGAGCACAGCCTGGATGGCTACCAGCCCCTCCATCTTTCAAACTGGGTTCCGGAAGCTCCTGGGCACTCAGGGACCCCCTACACATGCTGTCAGATTGTCCACTTGAAAGGCTGGATCTTGTTCTGACTTCCAATCCTTCACCAACTCCTTCCTCTGCTGGGGGGAGCTTCCCAGAGGGAGGAATCCCCTCCCTGATGCCAGCCTTGGCCAATGGAATGTGAGCACCAGTGACAGGTTCCTCCACCCCGCCAGGAGCAGGAAGCTATAAGGGCTGCCACTGGGTTTCTCTGACACTTTCCCCTGTCGTGCTCTAGAAAGAATCCAGTCCTCCATTCTGGGTCCCCAGACGAGAAGACACACGGGGCAGGACCACAACCCACAGCCGCCCACAGGTTACACAAACCAGACATGACTACTGTCATAACCACGAGCAGCCGGGGAGTGTTTGTTACTGTGGCGTCACAGAAAGCTGACTGATGCAGACAGAGGAAAGCGCAAGCAGATGAACAGACCCCAAGGTGACCCCTCAGTTTCCGTTGCCATGGAGACCACTGCACACCGCCTTACCGAGTCCCTCATGATGCTGAGGAAAGTCCTTTTGAAGAGGATGCAGAACTGGGTGAGGCAGCTGGCAGAGAAGCTGTGGCAGCCTTCCATGGAAGTGGAGTCCTGGGGACACACCAAGAGGGCGAGGAGGGGTGAGCCCCCGGCCCCCGGACGCCCCCTCCTCTGAGCCGAGGAAAGTGCTCGTGCAGCAGGCGTGCGGGGCGGCGTGCAGCGCTCCCGGGGGCTGGGGGTGTGCATTACCTTTCTCCACCCCTTCCATCGTTTTGTCTGGTTTACCTCTTCAGAGGGCCGGTGCCAAATAAAAGGATTCACCTCGGCATCGCCCTCAGGCTCTCTCCTGCAGTCAGAGTCGCACTTGCCCTCCCAGACCGCTCTCACCAGGCGGCCGTTCTGGTCGCCGTACTCGCCGGACGCGACTTCCATGACTGCACAGAGGAGAGAGACAGAGGGCTCAGCCCAGGCATTGCTCATGCGGGCCTCTTTCCTCTGCAACAAAGTCAGTAATCCAGTGGGAATATCTTTTAACTGATTATATAGATGCCGTGTGAGGATGCTAATGATGTGATAAAAATCATTTAGTGGCCAGTGTTGTTTCCGTTCTCAGCACCCAGCAAGGCCGTTGATCACATCAGGAGCCTGGAAATGCAAATACAGATTGTGATGCTGGACAGCCCGAGAAGTCATGAGCTCATGCATCGATTAACTTATTCATCTGTCGTGTTTACTGAGTGCTGGTCATGGGCATGCATGCATCAGAACTGGAGTTGGGAGGAGGGCACAAGGAAGCAAGATTCCTGGTGGGAAGGCAGTTCCCAGGAGGAGGGTGAGTGATGAGTGCTGGGGCAGCTCTTTGGGACCAAGAAGAAGTGCTGGGGGTCCTGAGAGGGGTGCGCTGAGCTCCCTGCGGACACAGGTTTTGGACTATAAGCTCCACCTCTCAGATCCCAGGGAGCATCACCTCCACTGACCCTCTTTGACCCTGGTGTCATGCCTCCTCTGTACCCCAGAGTGTCCAAGGTCCCACGTTGCTCCTTCTCTCCGGTTCCACCCTCCCCTGGCACCTGCTGCTTCTTCCTCTCCTCCCACCTGCACTCTCCCTCCACCCTCCCCCATTCCTCCTGGTGTGGGACCTGACCCTTCATCTCATTAAGATTCTTGCTAATGCAATGCCCCCAGGGACCCTCTCTGGCAAAACCAGCTGTTTCCAGAGCCCAAGCCAGGACGGCTAACTCTCTCTCCATCCGATCACACCGGGAGAGCCTGGCCCCACCAGAATGTCACGATCAATGACACCAACCCAGCCAGAACTGCCTGCTCTGGTGGTCATTTACACCCACCACCCTCCAAACAGGCCTTCTCTCCCCATGCCTCTCCCTCTCCTCAGGCGTGATATTAAGGAGCCCCTCCCTGGGCTCTCCCCAGTGCCCCATTCCTTCTCCTCCCATCTGTCCTTCCCTATAGGTCCTCACCTCTCTGCTGGCCATGGACCTCACCGCCCTTCCCTGTTCAGCAGCACCTGTCCCCCACTGTCCTTGCTCCTGAACAACTATGCAGCCAGCCTGACCATCCCCACCATCAAGGATGCTTAAGACTCCTCCTCCTCTCCCTCGGCCCACATCTCCTTCCCACTCACCCCACTCTGGCCTGGCTTCATCAGAGCTCCCTTATTGTAAGAGAGAGGCATTTCCCAGCAACACCATTTCATGGAACACAATTTGGGAGAGGATGTGTAGGAAAGGTGGGGTCTGGGGAACTGGTGGGGCTGGATGCTTGAAAGTAAAACAACTGAGTGAGAAAGGCTGATGAGCAGGAGACCAAGAAGGAGGAATAGAGTGGGCTGAAGCATGCCCCACCAAAAGACTCATGTCCATCTGGAATCTCAGAATGTGGCCTTCTTTGGAAAAGGTTATTTGTAGATGTAATTGGTTTTGGATCTTGAAATGAAATTATCCTGGATTTAAGATGGGCCCTGAATCCAACTGAAGGCAAACGGAGAAGGGGGCGGCAAAGGATGAGATGGTTGGATGGCATCACCAACTCAATAGACATGAATCTGAGCAAACTCCAGGAGATGGTAAAGGACAGGGAAGCCTAGCGGTGCTGCAGTCCATGGGGTTGCAGAGGCGGACATGACTTAGCGACTGAACAGCAACTGAATAAAATGACTGGTGTCCTTATTAGAAGAGGAGGTGACATACAGACACGCACAGAGAAACACAGAGAAAAAAGCCATGTGAAGACAGAGGCAGAGACTGGAGGAATGGGTCACAGGTTAAGGACCACTGGAGCCTCCAGAAGCTGGATGAAGCAGGAAGGACCTTCCCCCAGAGCCTCAGGAGGGAGCCCGGCCCTGCAGACACGTTGACTTCTGGCCTCCAGAGTCTGAAACATGACTTCCTCTTGTTTCAGACCACCCAGCTTATGGGGCCCCAGGGAAGCAGGACACGATGGCCAGGACAGGACCCCACGCACTGTGGCCGAGGGGGAGGATGGGACGGGGTCGGGGTGTACAAGCACTTGGTGGTCTAGTGACTACGAAGCTCAAAAGAAAAAGCACGCAAGCAACTTGCAAGTTCTTGCACTTGGACAGCAGGGAGCAGAAGTGGTGGACCTGATGGAAGGACGGGAGATGGTTCCAGAGGTGCCGGACACAAAGAGGTTGCCATCTGCAGATAAACGCGCAGGCTGCGCAATGGGCAGATCTGGTGGGGAAGTGACTTGGGATGTTGGTGTCAGTGCCCTGGAGGGTCCTGGCCAAGAGGAAAGGCCAAAGCAGGAGCCCTGGGGGCACCGAGCATGCAGCTCATAAAGCATGAGCTGCAAAGCCCAGAAGCTGCAGCCCCTGGGTCAGGAGGAGCGGCCCCTACCGTTAACCTGGGCTCTAGGCTCCCAGGGTGTCAGTCACTAAGTCGTGCTCGACTCTGTGCAACCCCACTGACTGTAGCCTGCCAGGCTTCTCTGTCCATGGAATTTTCCAGGCAAGAATACTAGACTGGGCTGCCATCTCCTTCTGTAGTTGATCTTCCAGACCCAGAGATTGAACCTGGGTCTCCTGTATTGCAGGCCGATGCTTTACCATCTGAACTACTAGGAAAGCCCTGGGTTCCCAGTGAAGTGAAGTGAAAGTCGCTCAGTCATGTCCAACTCTTTGTGACCCCATGGACTATACAGTCCATGGAATTTTCCAGGCCAGAATACTGGAGTGGGTAGCCTTTTCCTTCTCCAGGGGATCTTCCCAACCCAGGGATCGAACCTAGGTCTTCCGCATTGCAGGCAGATTCTTTACCAGCTGAAGTACAAGGGAAGCCCTGGGATCCCAGTCTTGTTCAAAACTGCGTTGGTCAAAATTTGTTGTGTTTGGTTAAAATTTAAGTTGAATTTTTAACATCTGCATTAATCAATGCAAAAGGGATTTTGTTAAAGGTTATTTCTTTTTAGAAATAACTTCCTTTAGACTGGAAGCATCACACAGTCAAGTATCAGGAAATATCTGGCCTAACAACAGATCCCTTGTTTGTAGTCCCAGGTATTTCATCTGGAGGAAAGAAAACCTCTTTTGACTTGGTCTTGAAAGTTCTGCCTCAGGACGGCACTTGAGCTATCTGTGGAATATTAAAGTAATTTCTGACTTGAAGGCTACAGGTAAGAGTGGAAACCCACCAGGAATAAAAAAGACCCCCTTTGGCTGGTCAAGGCTCAACTCACCGAAATCGGCCGGGTTGTGGTAGGTTGGGCAATTCAGACCTAAGTCCCTCAAATATGGTACAAGGTTTGAGACTTTCCCTCGGTACACACACTGTCCTTGACTGAGGACATAAAGCTGAAAAAAATAAGAAGGAAAACATCAACTCTGCCTTCCTCTGTAAAGGGAGAGAAACTCTCAATCCATCCATCCAATGATCCACTCAACTACTCACCCACCCATCCATCCATCCACTCATCCATCCATCCATCTATACACCCACTCATCCATCTATCCACCCATCTGTCCATCCATCCATCTATTCACCCCATCATCCACTCACTCATCCATCCATCTATATATCCACTCATCCATCCGTCCACCCCACCCATCCATCTGTACATCCACCCAACCATCTAACCACCCACCCATCTACCTATCCATCCATTCATCCATTAACCCATTAATTCCTCTCTCAGGACAGCTTTATGTTACCTCCCAAGGACTCAAAGTTCAAAGGGAAATCCACGATAAGTCAGGAAAGACGGGAGATACCATATGACCAGGAATTATTCACTCTGTTGCCTTTCTTCCCCTCATGCTAAGCTCTTGCTTAGGCCAGATTTTGGAGCTCTACACACTGCATTCCTTGGGAGGTTTTTTTTGCTCAGGATGATATAAAAGCCTAAGATTTATAAAGGAGATGATACCGCACAAATATCACAACCTGCTATCTAAGTCTGTATGGCAAGTGTCCCCCTTCTGTCATCAGGGGGGCCATTAATGAAGCCTCAGTAATGTCAGTGACTCATCCAAGACCCTGAGGCTGGACACTAACCCTAGAGAGAGGACACTGGCCAGCTCTTCCTATCCCCTCTGGCCCTGCCACCTGAAGTGCTTATGGCACCAAAGTCTTAAGAAATATAACACCTAAGACCACTCAAAAATGAAGACACACTCATGAACTAAGCCACGAGTACCCAGATTTGGTTTCACCCAGGCCAATGACAGCGGGCCAACATACCTGGTCGAACAGCTCGAAGAGCTTGGCACTAGGTTGGTGGATGGTGCAGATGATGGACCGGCCGCCCTGGGCCAACCCCTTCATCAGGGAGACAACCTGGAAGCAGGAGGCACTGTCCAGGCCACTGCAAGTCAAGGGACACCGTGAGACGTCTGTGAGCCCCAACCAGATCCCTCATTCAGAGTGCCCTGGTTGTGTCTGTGCAGGCTGGCCTGAGCCCCTTGGCGGGCGGAGAGGTGGCCCCTTTTGCCAGCAGGGAGGGCAGGGCCTGATTACCTGGTGGGCTCATCAAAGAACATGACCGGAGGGTTGTTCACCAGCTCCAGCGCGATGGCCAGTCGCTTCCGCTGGCCACCTGAGAGGCTGCCGGTCCGTGTGTTGGCACAAGACAGCAGGCCCAGGGCCGTCAGGATCTCCTTGACCTGGGGGATAGCAGAAGCAGAGTGGCATCAGAGACCACCTGCCACTTCTTGTCACCTACAGGGCCCACGTGGAAGCCTGATCCCCTTCCCCACCCAACTCCCAGACACACCTGGAGGGACTGTGCATCGGCCCATCCGTTGCCAGGCCTGATGTCCTGATTGGGGAGGCTGAGACCCAGGAGACTGAGAGGCAGGGCTGGGGCCAGGCCAGCCTGGGCTGGCGTCCTGGTCCTGCCTCTGGTTGGCAACCTAGCAAGTCCCTTCATGTGTGAGCCTCACTCAGGGCCAGGGCCGAGAAGGTGTTGGGTAAACACTGCAGAAAGGCTGGATCCATGGACACATAGGTGGACGAGTGACTGGGTCTCTGACCAGCACAAACGGGAGGGCCACCCTGATAGTTTAACGCTATAACAGATAAAATGCTCGACACACGGTAAGCACTCACTCGGCCACAGCTGTTAGTGACACTATTGCTACTGCACATAGCTCCCGTGAACTCAACCACACAGGCCAGGTCTCCCAGAAAGATGGAGCTCCATCCACACTTGTAAATGGGAAAGAAGGTCTCTGACTCAGCAGTAAGGCAATGACACTGCTTAAAGCTACCACTGCTTCTCTTAGTGACCCTTCTTAGTAACACTGCCCCTGGGAGCTGCCTGGGAACCAAGGTATAAACAGCCCACTGTGCGCTCAGCCCTCCCTGGCTGCCCCCATCACTGATCCGGGATGGACTCAGGGAGCAGGAAGGTCAGAAAAGTTCGGTGTAAACCGTTCATCAGTTTCATCCACAGCGGTCAGTGTTCGGGGTCCATCCTAGTGTCTTCTGGAGGTGGCCACAAGAAGGCAGAGGTCAGCTGCTGCCCTTCTGGGCTCCTTGTCAGGTTCACCTCTCAGTGGGTGTGAGGCAACCTGTCACAGAGGTCCTGCCAGAATTCACTGGACCATTGTCCTAGCCCACGGTGGCAGCAGGTAGACCCTAGTCCAGCAACTTCTCTAGGGAGATGAGGTCATCCTCAAGGAGAAGGAACTCGAGGAGGAAAATTTCCACTCTGGCTCTTGAATTACTTCTGCGCGGTCAGGACACAATGTGGCCTTGGTGATGGGAAGGCCCAGGGTGCTCCTGCTCCATGAGCTGGAAGCAGGCAGGTCAGACAGATCTGCATTTGAATCCTACTTGGCCTTTCCCCTGCTGAGCCCTAAATCCAGCTCCACCACCTCATCCAGAACATACAGCCACTGAGGCACGCCATCCTGGAACCTCGCAAAGAGGCTGCCCAGAAAAGGCCATCTTTCAGGAACGCTTTTAGTCCACTGGCCTTCCCAGGATGACATGGCTGCAGCGGTCTCCAGGAATCCAGTCCAAAGGTTCAGGAGGAAGACCACCCACTCCCTACTTGCACTTTGCCCCACTGGAAGGATGCTGGAGGCGGAGGCCAAGGTCAGCACCTCCTGTTTCCCTTGCGTGCAGGCATCTTGTCTAGGATTCTCTCAGGAGTGACGCCCTGCAGGCTGGTTTTGTTTTAAAGTGAATCAGAAAGAACAATGTCCCCTCCTGGGAGACCTCACTCCTGAGGAAGGCCCCTCACTGGGGGGTTCTCGAGGCTGGGGCCACTTTTCTGGGAAACGAGGTTGAGTGGGCAACATTCCACTACCTGCTGGAACATTCCAGTCTGTTATGTTTCCTCGAGAAGTAAACAACCAGGACCCAGGGACACAATGGGGCTGGAGGGAAATGAGTCAGGGCCTGTCCTCTCCTTGGACAATCACACAGCCCTGCTGATGGTTCTGGGGGTGGGTGGAGCTGGACCCTGCTGAGGACGAGGAGGACCGGTCGGGACTTGACAGACAGAGCGGGTGCAGGGCGGAAGGCCTGGCTGTGGGTGCTCCTCTGTGGAGTCAGCTGAGAGGCACACACGTGCTCCTCGCCCCCGCCCTTCAGCAAACGCTCCCTCCCGGCTCCCTCTCCCACCTGGAAAGGCTGGTACCCCGGACCACGCTGCAGGCAAACCATCCCACACCCTCTTACTCATGGATCGCATCTGTTCTGGGAGCTCAGACATTAATGAGAGCATCACACTTAGCTTCCCACCTCCAGGAGGCAGCTATGGACAAAAGTCCCAGGCGCTGGAGGCCCTGGCCTCAGGTTTCCAGTGGTTTCCAGGAGGCCCAGCCTGAAGGGTCCCCTCATGGACTTAGTTCTGCTTCACTTCAGGGCCCTCTCCATGCCAGCAAGACCCTCTGAACCCCCACATCTGCTCACCCATCCTCCCAGGGGGCTAGCCTGTGTCTGAGGCTCGCCCTTCAGAACAGCGTGGTGGTGGGAACACCCATGCCTCCCATGCTTTTTCCCCACATCTGTGCTCTGGGGTCTGTTCATCCATTTTATTCCTTTCAGCTACAGAACCAGAGTCCACGCGAAGCATCTGCGAGGAGGGGTTTTCACTCCTCACAGAAATCGGGCTCCCCTACCCTGGATGTGCCATTTCCTCATCCTCTCGAATTCCCACCCGAATCCTCAGCTTTCTGAAGGGGGGGGTTGGGAGAGGAGGGCACAGGGAGGGACAGGAGGGCCCCTAAAGACACACCAGGCTCCAAGGTCATTTGTGCTGCGTGCAGGTTCAGCCATTCAGTCCTGTCCAATTCTGTGTGACCCCATGCACTGTAGCCTGCCAGGCTCCTCTGTTCATGGGGTTCTCCAGGCAAGAATAGTGGAGAAGTTTGCCATTTCCTCCTCCAGGGGATTTTCCCAACCCAGGGATTGAACCTGCATTTCTTATGCTTCCTCAATTGGCAGGTGGGTTCTTCAACCACTAGTGCCACCTGGGAAACCCAAGGAGGTTTACATCACATCCTATCAACTATCCCGTTGCTGCTGACATTGTGACTGTTTTCTATGACAGAGGATGAGATGGTTGGATGGCATCACTGACTCGATGCACATGGGTTTGGGTGGACTCCGGGATCTGGTGATGGACAGGGAGGCCTGGCATGCTGTGGTTCATGGGGTTGCAGAGTTGGGCGTGACTGAGCGACTCAACTGAACTCATTCCATTTTGCATGGACACATAAAGAGCCAAGTCGCATTGTTGGCACCAACCCCACGGATCTTACTGTCTCTGCTGCTGGCCTGTGGCCCTACAGGCACAGGAAGACAGGATAATATAATAAAAGTAGAATTTCACCAAATCCCATCTTACATTGGAACTCCCACCAGTGCCAGCCATGGGGTGGAGAGGAAGGGAGTTGGGTTTGTCTTAGACAGTAGGTAAATATAACAGGCCTCTCCACTAAGTGGGGGCTTCTGGTGCTCCCCGCTGGGTCTGTTTACCCAACACTCTTTGGCTCCCTGGGGTTTCAGGGAGGCAAAAAAGCAATGAAAAGGATCACAAGATCTCTGTCATCTCAGAAACTTGCTTGTGTTATTTTTAAAAGACTGATTAATAACAGGTAAGAACCAAATTTCTTCTTGCAAGTGTGTAGGAGTGGAGGCTGGTTATTTTTAAATGGATGACTAACCATCTTCACTGTTAGTGTTTTATCAAAAACAATGGAGTATAAAGTGTATCAGAAACTAAAAGGGGCAGAGTGCTGGGTCTAAGCCTGAGTTGGCTCCTCAAGCCCGTGTCCTGGCTCCATCCGTGAGCTGCGACATCTATCTTGTGGCAGCACGGGCATTCAAGTCGTGTGCCAGTCCAAGGGCACACTGCTATGCCACTGACCCCCCAACAAAAACAGCCAGGCGCCAAGTCACAAGCCAAGTCAGTCCCCAGAGGCCCCTCCACATGTGACTGCCAAGGGGATTTCACGTGACCCAAGCAGACACTTACCATCTCCCTTCTTCCTTCGTCCTTCTCCTGGAGTTTGAGGTGTGCAGATACCTGAAGGGGACAAGAGCAGCAGTGCGGATCAGAACAGATGGCCAGCAGCAAGACAACCTAACTCAGCGACGGCAGCCCCAGGGCCCCAGGGGCTGAGCTGCCGATAACAGAGGAAACCCACAGAGGTCCGGGCTCCCCACCTCCCTCGGCTTCACTAAGGAAGGTCCCGGAGAGCAGTGAGGCCTGGGATGCTTTCAGTCATTTCAGCGGATTCTCTGCTGGTCCCTGAGGGAAGTTAGATGTGGGCAACTGAGCGATGTGGACTCTCCAGGCTTTGGAGGCTTCAAGATCACTGTCAGGAATTTCACAAAGCCACCTGTGAAACCACTGATGGCTTGCCATTGTCCACAATGGGAGTATTTACACCACAGAAATTGGCAAGTGGTACATAAAAGGAGTTAACTGGGAAAGACCCTGATGCTGGGAAAGACTGAAGACAACAGAAGACGGGGGCGGCAGAAGATGAGATGGTTGGATGGAATCACCGACTCAATGGACATGAGTTTGGGCAAACTCCAGGAGATGGTGGAGGACAAGTAAGCCTGGCGTGCTGCAGTCCATGGGGTCGCAAAGAGTCGGACACAACTTAGTGACTGAACGACAACCACATACAGAGAGTCTAGTTTTGTTATTCCTGTTGTGTGGTTTGATATCCCGCCTGCTAGCACACACGGGGCCCCTGACCCTGTCTGGCGAAGGCTTGAGTAGCCATCACCATGGCCAGCTTCCTGCCGATTCCTGGGACCTCGGGAAGCAAGGACTTCAGTCTCCTCCTTGGCATAGCACTGAGGTCAGAACCTGCCCACCTGGTGAGCTACTGAGGCTGCCCAGTGGCCCCGCAAGAGACTGTGGTGCAGGGGTGAGGGGCTGAGAGGCTGAGCTCCCAGAATCAGGCTGGAGCAGCCGCCAGCCATGTGACTCTGGGTGTCATGTCTCAGGCTGCCTGGAGGGTCAGAAGCAGCGCATGGAAGGGCACCACCAAGGGCTCGTGGCCAACGTGCGGGACAGGACCCTGCAGAGTACAAGGGATCCTTTCTCATTGTGCACCAGTGTGCTAAGTTGCCTCAGCTGTGTCTGACTCTTTGCGACCCTATGGACTGTAGCCCGCCAGGCTCCTCTGTCCATGGGATTCTCTAGGCGAGAATACTGGAGTGGGTTGCCATTTCCTCCTTCAGGGGGTCTTTCCGACCCAGGGATCAAACCCAAGTGTCTTAATGTCTCCTACATTGGCAGGTAGGTTGTTTGCCACTAGCACCACCTGGGAAGGCCATCCTTTCTCATTAACTGAGAATAACTCATTTACTCAGTTAATCATTTTTCATTAACTTCACAGTATTTATCAAAGAGATCATGAAGTTCTCAAAACAAAAATGTAATTGATTTTAATTCTGAAAAATAAATGGATTTCCCAGCAGAACCTGGAGACAGGTTAGGGGGAAGACAACGAGGCGAAGGTCTCGTTTTCAAAAGAAAGCGGTGACAGAGCTAGAAATCGAAGTGGAGTTTCTCAAACAAGTAACCAGGGAATGAAGCTCTGGTGGCCCCAGATGAAGGTGAAGTGACAATGCGGGAATTCACAGGGTAAGTAGAAATCATGTATTTCCCAACCTCACCATCCTATTTGCAAACTCCTCCTGAGCAGCCCATGCCCCCATGAGAATAGCCACTGGGAGGCCAGAGGGGCTACATGGTCAGGCTGCTGGGCGCTTAGGGCTGCTGGGGCAGCAGGTTAGAAGGCAGACCACCTACCCAACACCTTCTCTGCTTCTCTCTGCTGAACTGAGGATCCCCTGGAATTGCCCTTCAGCCAAAATGCTGGGCATCCACCCCTCTGTGACCTCCTAGAGATGAAGCCTGGCCCCGTGTGTGTCAGGCATGCAAGGCAAGACCTCTCTTGTGGAAATCCATGGTGAATGCTTGTCTACTGCCCGAGCATGAGGTAGACTAGCTGGGAAGGTCCCCAGTGTGCCAGGAGAGGCCTGGAGACCAGGCGCTGCCTTGCACCGCAGATGAGGAGGCAGCCCCACCGACCCATGCTCCATCATGGACAAGGGCTGCCCACTGACTTCCTGGCTGGGAGGCACCCTAGCAGCTTCCATAGCCCACAGCGAGTCAGTGTGGTCCCTGTCCACCTGGCACAGTGCTAGGTCATGGTCTGCTGAAAGAGTACCCTTGCCAGGCCATCCTAGACCCCGCTGTACAAGATGCCCGGGCTAACCGCTAAACTCTCCAAGGCACCCTTTCTCGTGTTGTTGTGTAGGATTACATGTCTGATGACCTTGCTCGACTATGTGTGTGGGGGCCTGAGACCCAGAGAGTGAGCAGCAAACACATGTTTTATACCCACCTGGCAGGCAGGTGAGTCAGAGGGACGAGACCCTCAGGGCCCTAATCCAGGCACCAGACTGCCTGGAACTTTGGCCAAAGCCATAGAACACCAATGGGGAGAAAAGACCCTCGACTCGTGGGCCTGGGACTGAGGTCACCCTGGCAGTGGCCCCCACATCAGCCAGGTCAATCACCTTCTCAGAAACCTGGCCTCGATTTTGCCATCCGGGGTCTACAGGGGCTTGGGGGGCTGCCTTGGGTGAGTCCACACAGCACGCGGGGTCACAACTCTGTGTGAAAGTGGGGTGCCTGTGCCACTCTGCCTCATGTGGAGGGTGGGGGGCAGACGCAGGGGAGGGCGGGGTTCAGGCGCCGCTCCGCCTCATGCAGGGTATGGGGGTAGTCAGGTGTGGGGCTGCAGGCCCCAGGACGCTCACCATCATGGCCTCTTGCACGGTCAGGTGCGGCAGCAGCAGGTCGTCCTGCATGATGTAACAGGACACCTTCCGGAAGCAGCGCAGGTCCCGAGGGAGCCCATTGATGAGGACCTCACCCTTCATGCCGGTCTCCCTGCAGGGTCAGCGAGAGGACGTGTCAGCCCGGCCCCTCCTGCACCGCCTCCCCCTCCTCCAAGGCTGAGGGAAGGGGGAGACCACAGCCCCTCCCAGCATCATCCAACTGGCCCAGGAGGGACACCAAGGTGGGTATGGCCGGGAAGCCCAGATCAATGCTCAGAGGAAGGAACCCCAAGAAGAAAAGGCCCAGTGTGGAAAGGGAGGGGAGAACAAGTGTGGGCCTCTCTGGGATCTCACGTTTGTTACAGGTGCCTACAGACCAAACCAATACATGGATGCTCCTACCTGTGGACATGAAGCCCCATGCACGCCCCCGGCTTTGCAGGGTTATAAGATGAGCATATGAACAATCCTGTGTGTAGCCTCGGTTATATCAAATCCCCTAAAGGCCAAGGCTCTGCAGCCCAGGGTGGGACCACTAGGTAGGTCAGAACCAGTTCCTGAGGGCAGCATGAATCTGATGCTGACTGGGAAGGACCAGTACAGGCTCTCTGGGCCCAGGTGGCTCAGAGAAGAGGAGGGGATCTGGGCCCTGGACCCACTAGACTGAGCAGATGGGGAGTTGTTCTCTCAGAGCACAGTGGAGGTGCGGCATCCTGGGTATGCGATGGAGACGGAGGGGCATGGCCCCACCAGCCACACTCACTCCCCCACTTAGACGCACTGGGCATCTCTACTGTCCAGTACAACTCTGGTGCATCATCGCAGCCCAGGGAGGTAGAGGGAGCCACAGGCATCCTGCTAGGATCCACCTTATCCAGTGCTGCCTCGCTGATGCCACGAAGAACAGAAACACAGAGAGTCTATGGAGACCAGTGAGGTTACACCTGCTCTCCATCTTCATCCAGCCCACTACTATGACCGTGGGCCCTGGGGTGGGTCCCTTCTTTTCTCCAAGGAATGGGTTGGATCAACTGGCTTCCCAGGGAACTAGCCTGGGAGACCTGTCTCCAGGTTGCCACACGTGGCTCCAGGATGGTGCTGGGCAGTCTGGGCAGGAGTGTGGGTATGGGGTGAGCTGAAAAATGATTGCATTCACCAAACAGATGCTACTCCCCTGAGGCTTCCCAGAGCCTTAAAAAGTGATGGAGTGGCCCATCAAAGCCGCTGGCCCCTGGGAGACCTCAGGCTGAGGGTCTGCTCACCTGTATCCAGCCAGGATGTTCATGAGTGTGGACTTTCCAGCCCCAGAAGGACCCATGATGGCCACCAGCTCTCCACTGTTGAACTTTCCAGAAATGCCCTTCAAAAGGGTCTTGTATCCTGTGAAAAAAGGATCACGTTCATTTCCAGCCATCCCAGGACATAATGGTTCTCTCCCCAGTGCTATAGAGGCAAACACACATTATTTTATGTAACTGCAGAACCAAGGCCAAAGGCAAGGTTTTTCACTCCACAGTATTTATAAAAATGCTGAGTTCTGGGCAAGAAAATGGACCTCCTGTCAGTATTTTTAAATTTTAAAATCTTTAATTCTTACATGCATTCCCAAACACGATTGAGTTCACATGATAGTATACATGTTAGAATGTCATTCTCCCAAATCATCCCACCTCTCCCTCTCCCTCTGAGTGTCCGATCTGTGCCATGTGTTAGTATACTGTATTGGTGTTTTCTTTCTGGCTTACTTCACTCTGTATAATCGGCTCCAGTTTCATCCATCTCATCAGAACTGATTCAAATGAATTCTTTTAACGGCTGAGTAATACTCCATTGTGTATATGTACCACAGCTTTCTTATCCATTCATCTGCTGATGGACATGCCTCTGCCGACTTTCTCAGTTGCATTTCATGGGTTATATTAGCGATAAGTACCAGTGGGTGTATAATGCTGTAGCCTTTACAAAGCCCTTTCCTGGACATCACCTAGGGCAGCCATCCCTAACCTTTTTGGAACCAGGGACCAGTTTGGTGGAGGACAATTTTTTTCACAAACTAGGGGGTAGGGGGTGGTTTGGGGATGATTCAAGTACATTACACTTATTATTCACTTTATTGCTGTTGATATTATTATTACATCAGCTCCACCTCAGATCATTAGGCGTTAGATCCCAGAGGTTGGGAACCCCTGATCTCAGGTACGAGGAATCCATATAACTTATCTATTTAAAATCTATATTGGTATAAATTATTTATGTAGAACTTATCCACATTTGTAATTAAATGTTTCATATGCTAATAATTCATTACTAATTGAAAGTTTATCATTTTGCAGTTATACCACATTGCTTTGGACTTTCTGCCAAATCTCCATCAAAGAGCCTTGTGAAAGGACAAAAAAAGAATTACACATGCCAGACAGAGTCACGTTACTTCTTTTCAAGCAGATGGTTGAAGATCTTAAAAGATCCCACGTGCCACAGTGGGACCTGACACAGTCAAATAAATAAATTTTGTTTTTTAAAAAGGAATCAAATAGAGGCAACTGGATTCATTGAAGATTCCTAATTCAGGGACACTTCTCAGTCCCTGAGAAACATTCCCAGGACATGCCCTTAAATGATCAGAATCGGGCAAATTCAGCATTCTGGTTCCCCATGCAGAGCTGAAAGGGGCCTGATGAGGACAGGGCCTTTGGGGTACCTGACGAGCCCCTAGTCACTCCCCAGGCCCCAAACCTATGTTTACTCAAACCCCAGCTTGGGTCTAGGTCTCAGCATCTTCTTCCAGTGGCCTCTCTTCTTTCACAGATGGGAACCACAACCCCCCACTTGTCACCAGGCGCTTCCCTGATTTGAATGGGGAGTCAGTCCCTGAGGACTTTTTAATCAGGCCGAGAGAAGCAAAGGGCAGGAAGCTTGCAGCCTTGCAACTTGACTCATTATGGGGAGTGGCGGTCACCAGGGAGGCCTGAGACAGTCATCCTGGGGGCAAGGGACCAAGTGGCAGATGGACAGGTTGGGGGACACCTGGAAGAACCGCTCAGGTCTGCAGGTGAGTCAGATTCTTGCCACTGGGACGTCAGTGATGGCAGGTGGACAGACACACAGCAGGGAAGCCAAAGAAGACAAAGGTGGGGGTCAAGGACCTTGATAGGTTACACCTGCCCAGCCGTGGACACAGATAGAAGAGCTGGGGGACAGCAGGGACCACCCCCGCCCCAGTGGGTAGAGCTCCAGAGTGGGCTCCGTCCACATGGGAGGGAGCTCTGTGGAGGGGGATCCCAGGGGACTGGTGTGACATCATTGAGGGAGTGCTAATGCCAGGCATCTGCTCAGTACCAGTCTCCTGGGGGATGCAGGCGGCTTTGGGGTTACTCCAGTGCAAACCCTCCTTCAGCTCTGTGCTTCCCCGAGTTCAGAACCAGCCAACCCCCAGCTGGTCCCCTGGAAACCGGGGCTGCCTGTGGAGGTATGGGGTGGCTGAGTTGACCACCAGCCACTTGGAGGTCATGTACATTCTGGATCATGACACCTGAGGGCAGTCTTGCCATGGGGGGTCTGTGAGGCCCCTCCCCTCGGGCAGGGGCCATGGGAGCTGCTCTCTTTGGGACCCTTGAGGATGGGGTCCACACGAGGGCAATGGATAATAGTAACACTTCCAGGGAGCTCACACAGGCTGTGATGCCCACGCCAGGATGCCAGGAACAGACCTGAGTCTGGGAGCTGGGGGGAAGCGTCAGCCTTTCAGGGGAAAAGGCAGACAGACAGGGGTATAGACCATGGTCTTGTCATTTACAGCCACCAGCTTGGAACTGGGGGTCTGACTGTGGACCCCGGGCTAAACCAACACACCTGGAGCCAAAGGAGTTATCTGCCTCCCAGCTCATTCCTAGGAGGGGCGTGGGCTCCCAAGGGGACGGGGAGGGACAGCGAGCGTGCGTGA
Organism: Ovis aries; assembly: GCF_016772045.2. Lineage (NCBI taxonomy): Eukaryota > Metazoa > Chordata > Mammalia > Artiodactyla > Bovidae > Ovis > Ovis aries. Next base: position 263,211,124 of record NC_056054.1, on the reverse strand, counting down.
CATGACACAGAGCTGGCTGGCCAAGAAGTGTCCTTGTGTGCGGTCCACCCTCTCGGGCCCCGCGTTTGTATCAGAAACCTGCTTTTCTTTTAAAACGACAGACCTGTATTTGGGATTGAAGGTTTTGGAAGGGGACACTGGACTCAGAAGTCCAGGAAGCATCCACCTGCTTCCACCCTGGACCCACAGAGGCCAGGATGGGAAGACTGGGCGTGCTCTGCACTGGCTGAGGGCTGGGGAGCCAATGGGGGCACTCCTGTTAGAGTCGAGTGTGTGAGCGAGTTGGCGAACACAAATGCATCCCTGTGCTTAGTCACTCAATTGTGCCTGACTCTTTGTGACCCAATGGACTGTAGCCTGCCAGGCTCCTCTGTCCATGGGACTCTCCAGGCAAGAACACTGGAGCAGGATGCCATTTCCTTCCCCAGGTGCATCCCTGTATTTATGTAACGAGCTCGTCCTTGACTGCAGAGTCTGGTGTCTGATCCCCATATAGAAACATGAAATTGAGATGCTCTACCCCACCCCGCTCCACCCCCTGCCCTACTTCCCAGAGGAACCTCTGCTCGGCCCAGCTTTTGGTACAATGGATAAACCGCCTCCTCCATGTCTAGAGGGCACTTGTTTACACAAGTGCTGATCCTGGGCTGCTCTTTGGATCGGGCCGGTGAGCACTCAGGGGACTGTAAGCACATAAACCTCCCAAGAGGAAGGGCCACCGAGGGCCCATCAGCCCCACACAGGGCATGCGTGCTCTGTCCTTAGAAGGTCCAGCCCCGAAGGCAGGTCAAAACCCAGACCCGGGATGACGGGAGAGACGGGGAGACAGAGAAAGAGACAAGACAGAGAGATGACAGTGCCTTGGGCCCACCCATCACAGGGAAGGAAACTGCTTAGACCCTGGGTTCAGTGGGGGAGCTTTGCTAGCATCCTCTCAGATGGGAAGGCCTGAAGCGAGAAGACGGGGACCACCAGTGGGAGTGTCCCTTGACCTCCAACTGCAGGAGCGCTGGAGCAAATGTGCTGCTGAGTTGGGGGTTGCGGCACTGTGGGGGCAGCAGATGGAAACCCATAGTTTCCAGCCAGCTGGGGCCAGTCTGTCTCACAGCCCTGGATGCTTTACATCATGGGGATGTGGAGGGGGTCTTCATGGGGAAAAGGACAAAAGTACAATGTGATGTCTGGTTCTGGCTGAAAGCCTAGTCATGCCCCGGCAGTTAGAGGAAATACTATTGTTGGAAGGATGGCTAGAGCAGGTGCCCAGGGCATGGGAGGACGGAGCATCTGCGGGAGAAGCGAAGCCCAATACAGAGGAGGAGCAGACCTGACTGAGAATCCCCACAGCCCCACAGGCCCAAGGGCGCCCAAGGATCATCCTGCCTGGCTTGTGTTTGGTGTTCAAGAGCAGTCTGTGAGAAGCAAGATTCATTTTCCAGAGTTTTGCTTTACAAATGCCCTTGCTAAGCATGCTGTGTTTTGTAAGGAGAGCTTAAGACACACCGTAGCATTTCAAATGATTCCATGGCTCCACTAAACTCAGAACTGGTTGACAGACCCTGTGCCCTGCCCAGCGGGTATTAGGAAGGAAAACCATGAGCGTAAACCCATAAAGACTTTCTCCATAAACCCCGCTGAGGTCATGAAAATGAAGCCAACTGGAGGTGACTTTTCCACGATCTAATCCTTTCTCCAAAATCACTGTGGATGGTGACTGCAGCCGTGAAACTAAAAGACACTTGCTCCTTGGAAGAAAAGCTATGACAAACCTAGACAGCATATTCAAAAGCAGAGATATCACTTTGCTGACAAAGGTCTGTGTAGCCAAAGCTATGGTTTTTCCAGTAGTCAGGTAGTGAAATTTGGATCATAAAGAAGGCTGGACAGTGAAGAATTGAGGCTTTTGAATTGCGGTGGTGGAGAAGACTCTTGAGAGTCCCTTGAACTGCAAGGAGATCAAACCAGTTAATCCTAAAGGAAATCAACCCTGAATATTCATTGGAAGGACTGATGCTGGAGCTGAAGCTCCAACACTTTGGCCACTTGATGCAGAGTCGAGTGATTGGAAAAGACTGTGATGCTGGGAAAGACTGAAGGCAAAAGGAGAAGGGGACAGAGGATGAGATAGTGGGACAGCATCTCCCACTCAGTGGACATGAATCTGAGCAAACTCCAGGAGACAGTGAAGGGCAGGGAAGCCTGGCATGCTGCAGTCTATGGGGTCACAAAGAGTAGGAGCAACTGAACAACAAAAACAAATCCTTTCCGAGGGGAACTGAGATACGTTCAGAACATCCATAGTCCATTCAGCACCCGCCTGGTGGGGCTGTATTTATCTATAAAAAGCGGAGATAAAGATGCTTGCTAACAGTTTGCATGAAGCAAAAACTGAAGGCTCTCAGTTATGCCTGCAGCGAGTTACCCTTACAACGTTAGCAATTCAGAAAGAGCCTGTCCGGACATTCTGCATTTGGGGAATGAAGGACACTCTGAGCAGGCTACTTCTAAAGACAGTGCCTACCCGCCAGCCGCAAACCGAATGCCCAAGGGGAGCCTGAAATCTGATACCTGCCCCCCAATGCACCCCTCCTTTTGCCTCCTGACCCCTCAGCTTCAGGAAGACATAAGCAGAGCCATCTTCTGAAGCACCAAGTCCTGCGTGTGCAATGGTGCCTGGCGTGTAGTGGTCCCTGAGAAAGTGTCTATGACATTAATAATCAGAAGGTGAGCTCTTTGCACAGGTGAGCTCAGAGTGATGGCCAGTACCTCAGGCACAGCCATGCGGATGTCACTTCTTTCCAAGCCACCCTCCGACATGACCAGACCCCTCTGGAGAGTGCTGGGCTAGCAGGATATGGCCAGGAGCTTGTGGAGGACCAGCAGCCTGGATGGTCTCCAAGATCAACCCACCAAGTGGGCACTGCCTTACGGACGGGCCACTGTTGCCTCTGTGTCACAGCCCTCTGTGTCACACACCCAGTCGTCTGTAAACTCTTACGTAACAGCAGTCAAACCGTGCATGTTATGTCACTTCCAAGGAATCCCTTTTGATGCAAATTTTACCGAAATAAAGACAGTGTGTGTGTGTGTGTGTTAGTCACTCAGTCGTGTTGGACTCTTTGTGACTCCATGGACTGCAGCCTACCAGGCTCCTCTGTCCATGGAATTCTCCAGCCCGGAATACTGGAGTTGGTTGCCATTCCCTTCTCCAGGGGATCTTCCCGACCCAGGGATCAAACTTGGGTTTCCTACATTGAAGGTGGATTCTTTACCCTCTGAGCCACCAGGTAAACCCAACATAGAGAATACACAGAGAACAGTGAACACATTGGTAGTGTACTTATGGCTCCGTATACTTTCCGCAGACAGAACCACCCAAGGAACAAGCCCTGAGATCACGAAAAGGGATCCACAGAGCTTCTGGAGGGTCCTCAGGCCCCCTGCCATCACTTCAGTGTGGGAATTGCTTTTGAATCTTAAGTAGAACCCCTGGGCTGTTGAATTTTAATCAGGGAAACACATCTTTCCCAAATAGAGGGAAAAACCAGTAATTTCCTCCCTTGGAAATGCAGACAGCTCTCCTTTGCTATGGAAAAATTAAGAAACACCCCTTAGACCTTAGATGGGAAATTGCTCCTTTGTCCCCGCCCCTCTACCCCACATGGCGAGTGCCTGTTTGAAGGCCTGTGACCCCAGCCTGGCGGTGGGCTACCCCTCCCCCCACTTGGCCAGCCAGCCAGCCCCTGGGATGAGCTAACTCTTGTCCAGAATGCACTTCAGGAAGTGAAGTGAAAGTCGCTCAGTCGTGACCAACTCTTTGCGACTCCATGGACTGATGAAATTCTCCAGGTAAGATCACTGGAGTGGGTAGCTTTTCCCTTCTCCGAGGGATCGCCCCAACCCAGGGATCAAATCCAGGTCTCCCGCATTGTGGGCAGATTCTTTACCAGCTGAACCACAAGGGAAGCCCCAAGTCAGGACAGCAGGGAGAAGCAGCGACTGACCGCTGTTACATTCTCTATGTCAGCTGACAGTGCTTTAAAGAGGAATGGTGCTTGTCAACACCTCCGAGGTTCTGTAAGGCCGGATGGGTCCCGGCATGGATTTTTTCACTCTAGAAACCTGCCCCTGAAGGAGGGGTTGGGAGCAGCCCCCAACCCCTCGGGAAGCATCAGCCCTAGAAGCCCTCATTTGGGTCAGTACGGGCCAGCTCTGCGGTGTCTCTGTCTTCATGCCCCACAGCAGGCTGAGTCCGGGGTGCCTCTCCATATAGTGCAGAAGAGGAGAAGCCAGGGCTCAGAGAGGGTTCATGACCTGCCTGAGGCCACACAGTGGCTGAGCAGAGAACCCAACATTCCAACCACTTCTCTGCCCAGCCTCAGAGTGGCCAAGAACCTCTGCCAGTCCAGGGAAGTGCAGCTGGGGGTTTCGGGCAGCCAGCTGCCCCCTCCCCACCCTCCCTCCACATGTAGGCTTGCTCCCAATGAATCCCAAGCACGTGTGTGCTAAGTCGCTTCAGTTGTGTCCAACTCTTTGCAACCCCATGGACTGTAGCCTGTCAGGATCCCCTGTCCATGGGATTTTCCAGGCTAGAATACTGTAGTGGGTTGCCATTTCCTTCTCTGGGGAATCTTCTCGACCCAGGGATCGAACTTGCATCTCTTGTGTCTCCTGCATTAACAGGCGATTTCTTTACCACTAGCACCACCTGGGAAGCCCTAACGAATCCCCAAGTTCAGCTCAATTCGGGAATGCGCATTCAGTCTGCCATTGCATGAAATATTTAACAGAGGATGGGAATAAACACACACCTTCCTGCCTCAAACACGAGATGCCCTTGGTCAGCAGAGGCCACGTGTGCCACCCGGGTACTAGCAGCCTCTCCCAGTGTTGATGCGGGAAGATGCTATGGGAGCCAGGCCCCCAGCCCCTCTGTGCCTCCAAAGAGCTCCCAACTTGTCCAATCGCCTCTCATCCTTCAAATTCTTTTTCACTTTGTGAAACATTCTTGAGTTTTGTTTTGCTTTGTTTTTTAAATAAAGAAAACCAAAAGTTCTTGCCAGGACATAGGAAGCCTCTTTGGTCTGGGGGGAACTCACGCCCCACTTCTGAAAGGACCTCTCACTAGGAGCAGGGTCTGTCCTCCGACCCAAGCGGATGCTTCCAGCCCCTCCTTGTCATAAAACCCTCTGCTGGGCAAGAGCAACACACAGACTGGTGTAGAGGGTCTGGAGCAGTAGTATTGCTGGTACATCGGGGTCTGCTGCCCCTCAACACCATCAGGCCCCTGACCCTGTTACCTGCAGAAAATGACAAGTGGCTTGTCCTTCATCTCCAGCTCCAGGGGCCTGCTCACTCAAGTTTCATTTAACAAGCTTCAGACTTTTTAACAAGGGCTGGCTTTTCTAGGGAGATCCCAAGGTCAGTCAGTCTGTTTCCAAGCTCACCGCACAGAGGTCTGTGGTGTGTGGCAGGGCTGGAGTAGACAGTGAGTATCCTCCCAGATGGGCTGGCTGGAAGTCCAAGGCCACAGCAGCAGCTCAGCACTCAGACCCATCCAGGGGGTGAGTGTGCCGTAAAAACACTGTGCTCAAACCACAGGGCCCACAGCTAGCATGTGTGTCAAGCTTGTGGGAGTGACTGGGCCACACAGAATAGCCTCCTCTGAGTCTCAGCAAAGAGGTGAGTCTCGGATCTCCCTGGTGGTCCAGTGGTTGGGAATCTGACTGTCAATGCAGAAGAGCGTGGGTTTGATCCCTGGTAGTATCCTGGGAAGTACCACATGTCATGGGACAACTAAGCCTGTGTGCCATAATTACTGAAGCCCACACAACCTAGAGCCCATGCTCCACCACAAGAGAAGCCACTGCAATGAGAAGGTCACGCATCAAACTAGGGAACATCTGCATTCAGCAATGAAGACCCACCGCAGCCATAAATAAATATCTTAGGGGGGGAGAAAAAAGGTGAGTCTCATCACAGAGAAGGGTCCTCGATGGACAGAGAGATGCTTCCTGCAGGAGAGGAATAGAACTGCCAATATTCCCTTCCACACCCCAACCCAGTCCCCTCTCAACCGCCCCCAGGGTCCCCACACTCATCAGCCAGGCTCCAGGACACTGCGGTCTATATCCTCATTGGGAGACCTCCTCTCACACAGGAATGATAAGGCACAGACCCAACCCCTCTAACCCAACTTCCATCTCCACACATCCAAGAGGTCAGTTTTCCAAATAAGTTTTCCCAGACCACTGTCATCACTGACCATCTGACCACCAGGGACATCTGAAACCCCTACAGATGCCTCCTCGTCGAGTCCATCTGAAGCTACAAAGAGGCCCCTGAGCTAGCGAGGTGGGTGGGGGTGCCTTGCGCCATCTGAACACGGCTGTTGGGGATTCCATGTAGAAAGGGAGGCAGGAGGACACTGGCAAGGAGCCAGCAGCTCACATGGAAATGAGGGCCGGGGGCCTTCGAGCAAGTCCCCATTTTTGGGCTGTCTTTCTATTTGTTCTTTCTGCTAATGGATATTTTCCCACCATCAGCTCCTCAGCTCCTTGGCAGAGCGGGGCTGGGGGCACAGGGAGGGTGGGCACAGAAACTGGTCACCTGTCCTGCCTCTTGCTGTCACCTCTGACACCACCAGTTGGCAGGAGGAGGTTCAGACCCAGGTCTTGAATCACCGGGACTCCACATGTGCATCTCCAATTACCCCCTGCCCCCACTGAAAACAACAAGCTCTTGGATATTTCAGGCAGCTCTTTTTAATGCTCACAACTCGAAAAGGACCACAGCAAAATCATTCAGAGGGAACACGAGGAAGGGCGAATGGGGACTTGCAGGCACCTGCTGGTTTCAGCACAGTTCATGTGTCACCTAGTGGCAAGACCCTGGCTTGTCAAGTGCTGACAACTCACATCTCAGGCCCTTTGGGAGGAGTCCGGTCCCAGCTCAGCCACCATCGAGCTATGGGATTTGGGCCAGCTCCCAGAAACGCCCACCGCCCAGACTCTGGATCCCACCTTGGGGTAGAGGATAAGCGTCCACTCTAAACATGAGTGGCCAGGTCACCAGCTTTACCCGAGAGGTGACACAGGGTCCTCACCTTCCTCCACGGGCTCATCCAGGAAACCCTGATCCTTTGCCCTTCCTGCCCTGTGAGCCCTGACACGACTGGTGTTAACAGAATAACACACCCAGGATACCATGACCCTCATGTAGTGGGACTGACTGCATGGAGGGAAGCTCCTCTGGAGGCCATGACTGTGGGCACCAAATGCAGGCACAATTGCCTGATGGATGCAGAGACATGGTTCCAGCAATCTTGCCAGTCCACAAGATGAGTGACGTTAGGAGAGCAAGGGGCTTCTCTAATATCTCCGTTGGTAAAGAATCCGCCTGCAATGCAGGAGACCCTGGTTCGATTCCTGGGTCGGGAAGATCTACTGGAGAAGGGATAGCCTATCTCCTCCAGTATTCTTGGGGTTCCCTTGTGGCTTAGCTGGCAAAGAATCTGCCTGTAATGTGGGAAACCTGGGTTCAATTCCTGGGTTGGGAAGATCCCCTGGAGAAGCGAAAGGCTACCCATTCTAGTATTCTTGCCTGGAGAATTCCATGGACTGTATAGTCCATGGGGTTGCAAAAGAGTTGGACACGACTGAGCAACTTACACTTTCACTTTAGGAGAGCAAACAATGGCTGACTCCTCAAAAGCCACACCAGCTTGGGTCACCTCCATTGTTCCCCGGGCCAACATGACGCCCCCACCAGGGAGGCCCCTAGGAAGTGCTCCTTGAATGACTGGTCAGATGGCGGTGATGACAGGGCTCAAACCCTGCAGACTAGGTGTTGGCAACTCATCTCTTTAAGGGCTAGATCATCAATATTTTAGGCTCTGCAGGACACACAGCCTGTCACACCACTCAGCTCTGTGGTCTTACCACAAAAGCAGCCAGATGAAAGGAATGGATGTGACAACATTCGGATGAAGCTCTACTTACAGAACCAGGAGGTGGGGGGAGGGGTTTGGTCCCCAGGCCCTTGTTGCCAGTCCTGCCCTAGGACCTTGGAGTACCACCCATGCCACTTCTGGCCTCGTCATCCCTCTGGGAAGTTGAAGGAAGGCCAGGTAAGGAGGGGGCACAGTTCTGAGGGAGATCAGGAGAGCCGGGGTGTGCCTGGGAGGAAGGCATGCACTCTACACCCAGAAGCGAGGAAGAGCACTGCCCCGAACCGCAAGTTGCTCTGGAGGGCATGGGTCTCCAGAATTCTAGAATGAACGAGGCTAGCTCAGCCAGCACGAAGGGTGACAGTCTGCGAGTATGCCAGGTGCTAGGAAGGCTTTGGGCTGGCTCTTCTCCCATTCCTCCCACCATGCTGCCCCTGTCAGGAGTACCACCAGAGCCACAGCTTCGAGGGCCACCTGCAGGCCCCTCATCAGAAGCCCTGAGTGTAGGCACTAGCAGCTGCCTTAATCCCATGACCCTTCTTTGATAGGACGTCCCAGCCCATGTCTCCAAAGTGCACCAGGAATAGCAATGTCACCCACAAGTTGACATGTGCCATCTGTCTTTATAAGGGTCAAATCAGGAGCTGCTACAGCTGCTGACCATCAGCACCCACCAAAGGAGTTCAGGGTGGAGATCAGGAACGCAGCATCAGTGCTTTGGGGAAAACTGGCAGAACAGGTCTTCACATAGTTAGATATTTTCAGGACAAGATTTTTTTGAGCCCAATTCTTTTATCTCCTTGTATCTAGAAAAATGCTAAAATCCTTTCTGGTGACAACTGTTCCCCATGACTAACAGAAACCTTCTGCTAAAAATACATGGTCAACTGCATATACTCACCTTTCACCAAAATTACATGCATACTGACCTCCTCCCCTGACTCTTTGGAGCAATTTCTCAGAGCTGCCTGAGACGCTGTCTCCCAGGCTATAGTCCTCATTTTTCCCCAAATAAAACTTAACTTATAATTGTCACATTGTGCTTTTTTTTTTTTTTCCAGTTAACAGCAGAACCATGTTTAGAGCAATCCCCAACTGCAAGCCCCAGAGTAGTTTCCATGCCCAGATCTTGGAGACTTGGGGTGAGGAGAACTCTGGAGGGAGGGATGGGTGGGTGGGTGGAGGGAGGGGTGGTGGGATTCATGCTCTGCCTCATTGTGGAGGTAGAATCATAATCTCCATGGATGTCCACATCCTAGCCCTTGGCATCTGTATGTTGTCTTTGCAGATGGGATTAAATGAAGAATATTTAGATTGAGAGATTATTCTGGATTACCCAGGTGGGGGGCGGGTGTGATGGTCCAAAATCATCACAAGGGTCTTTACGAGGGAAAGAAGGAGGCAGGAGAGTCAGAGGCAGTGGCAGGAGCTATGAAGATAGATGCGTAGAAAAAGAAATTTGAAGATGCTACTCTGTTGACTTTGAAGGTGGAGGAAGAGGCCATGGGACTAGGAACCAAGGTGTCTCCAGAGCAAGATAAAGAAGGAAAGGATTCTTCCCTGAAGCCTTCAGAAGGAAAGAAGGAACACAGCCCTGCTAACATTTTAATTTTAGATTCCGACCTTTGGAATTTTCAGGTAGCAAATTTGTGAGGTTTTTAAAAAAAGTTTTAAATAATGTTTTTGACTGAACTGAAGGGCCTGTGGGGATCTTAGTTCCTCAACCAGGAACTGGATCCTTACCCCCTCCAGGGAAAGTGTGGAATCCTAATCTCTGAACCTCCAGGGAAGACCCACAGATTTGTATGTTTTTAAGCCACCGAGACTGTAGTCATTTTCATCAGCCATGGGAAATGAACACGCCCACCCTCACACTGCCCACACCAGCAGCATCCCTGCCAGACCCAGGGGACCACTTCCCTCTGAAGATAACTCCTACATGAACATTATGGAGAAGCTACACTTCTCAGCCGGCAGACATTCACAAGAGGCAGTGTCCTGAGAAGGAATATTCTGGAAGTGATGAGAGCTGCTGTCTTTCAGCTTTCCCAGGGGTCCTTCTCCAGTCCACAGTCCTTCCCAGAATCTCCTGTGCAGCCCACGTGGGCATGAAGCCTGGTTACATCATCTCCACTACAGGTTCTTTCATGATGAGGTTAAAGGAGCTGATTACATGCTGTGCAATTACATACAGAAAGAAAGATAATCGGCCTTGGAGCCTCCCATGGGGACCTCTGGAAAGGAGGGAGCACGGTGGTAGGAGGAAACCTGGGCCTCACGTCTGGCTGTGCTCATGGCTAGAGAGTGGCCATGCACAGGCTTCCCCACCATCTTGGCCTCAGTTTCCCATGAGGAAAGAAAAACTTAGACTTCTCCAACTGAGTCACGTGGGGCTCTCTTGCTGAACCAAATGTCAGCTGAGGTTAAGGGGCAGGCTCCTACCAAAACAACCAAAGGTCCTGACATAAGGGCCAGAGACACAGAATTCCATCTGCAGACACAATGCTCACAGCAAACACTGATGTTGAGGTCACCAGCCTGCAGAGCCTAGCCCAGAATCTTGTCTCAATCTGAAGCAGGTCTTTCACTTCAAAGAGATGTTTTTCCGTTGGTTCTGAACACTGACAACTAAAAAGAAACAAGGGAGCCCAAGCAGATTATAAAGGCAATAAACCTAGATCATTATTTTCAAATGGATGTGTGCCTTCAATTATTTTTTAATGGTAAAATTTTGCACAGCAGACTCACAGAATCGTCAAGTGAAACATTTTTTAGGTCTGCCAGACAAAACTTGCCTAACCCCAGGGCATTGCCTCATGCCACAGACATCAGTGATCCCCCACTGCCCAGAACTGAGCTCATTGACTGCATATTTTCTCTGCTGAGAGGCAGAGACATAGGCAGACATTCCTACTCAATGGATGAAAATAAATGTCAATATCACGGGATGTGAAAATTACAGCAATCAAAGGACTGTCTGATCTGGTGAGCATGGAATCCTTCTGGATCCTTCTCCATGCTTGGGAACCAGGAAGGGGAAATGGGATGAATGATGGGAGAGGGAAGTGGGGTGGGGGGAGACCCAGAGAAGGCATGTGTGGGCTAGAGGGGCTGCCTCGGTGGCTCAGGAGAGGACAAGTTGTGTTCTGATTGGTCAGTCACCTCTGGAAGCGAGTGTAAAGGTTCCCTGTGCTTGCCAGTGTTATCCAGTGTGCCTGACTGCAGGGAGCAATTCAGCCTATAGCACAAGCTCCTTCATCTTCGAAATCTCCTTTGCTGGGGTGATGACTTCACTCACTCCTGCTGTGCAGGGAGGCACCTGTGGACTGCAGGCATTTCAGTGGCCAGTTCAATCATACCCTTAAGTGTGTGGAATTCCTCTTGACCACAGATTGAAACACATTCCAGTTTCCGAAGTGTTCAATCCAGTGTTGGAGGCAGTGAGCACAGTGGGCAGGTGGCCCAAGTGAGATGTCTGTCAGAGTCTGGACGTCCCTGCATTGTCTTTCTCAGGGTCACTATCTTGTCCTCATGCTGCCTTGCCATAAGCTTTGGGATGAGGCTGCCTAGAGGAGCAGGATGGATGGAGGGTCCCAGCTCATCCACCCCCAGCACCCAGAAAATACTAGCACGTGTCCTGCTGACTCTGCATCTCTCTTCACCAGCCCTGTGTCTCTTTAATGATAACTCCATAAACACCAAGGAATAATTCAGACCAGATGCTGACTGGAAAATACTTCTGCAGAGCCACCAGCCCCATGGTCCCAAATATCACTGGCATGTGGGGTCTTCCTGGAGCTTTGAAAGCTATTCTGATGGAGTCAGTCTGGCCCCAGTGGCCCCTCCACCACCTTGGAGTTTGCTGTGTGACCAGGACAAGTTGTTTCAGTTTCCAAGACCCATTTTCTCACCTTGATCTTCAAGGTGTTTGTGAAGACAGAACGAGATCATGTGTTTGAAGGGCATCCGGAGGAGGTAGGGGTGCCCTTCCAGCAGGTAGGGGCTGCAAGAAGTGGTGGAGCTGCAGCTGCAACAGGCACAAAACGCGCCTGGTGAACCGCAAGCCACCTGACAGCGACCTTGTCACCTGAAGAGGGACAGCTGGGCCACCATCCTCATTCACGTGGACTGAGGACCCTGTGTGCATCCTGGTGCATCTGCAGGGAAGGGGCACCCAAAAGAGCATCCACCCCAGGGTTAACATTCTGGATCTGGTTGCTCAAGCCTGTGATCATTTTCAATGAGCCAGAGCCCATTCCTGGAATGCTCCAGAAAGCCTCTAAAGGCTGCTAGGTACAGAGCCCAGTCAGGCCCTGTGAAGAGGAACCTTGACCCCAGCCTCCCTGGGAGCAGGCCTGCCTCTGTTTACACTGTGAGAACTGCTGATTCTCAGTGGGTCAGGGTCCCAGACAACACTGCTGGCACACTGCAATGACATCATTTCCTGTTGCCAGGCTCTATGGGTCATCTGGAATCACAGCCCCCTGGAGCCAGGACTCCTGGGCTGGGTGCTCAGAGCAGCTGTGATGTCAAGAGAACAATGTGCTATGCACCTCCAACATGTACACACATACACACCATGCACACACATGCACATACCATGTGCACACACACATGTACATGCACATACCATGGACACACACAGTGTGTGCACACACACTATATACATGCATATACCATGTACACAGGGCACAGAAATCGTGTACACACACATGCACACACATGCCATGCATGCGTGTGTACACACATCATGTGCACACACCGTGTAAAACACACATACACACATCCCATGTACACACATGTACACATCCCATGTATATACATGTGTACACACACCATATATATACACATACCACATGTATATACACTATATCATGTACTATACACTATACCATGTATATATACACATCATATACACACACACCATTAACACACAGCATGTACACACATCCCATGTACATACACTGTATACACCCACATACCATGTATACACACACACCATTACACACACACCCCATGTGCATACACCTGTGTACACACACCATGTACACACACATACACCATGTACACACACATACCATATGTACACACACACCATGTACACACACACCATGTACACACACACCATGTACACACTGTGCGCATGCACACTATATACACACATATACCACGTATACACACAGTGTGTACACACACTATGTACACACACACATACCATACACACACACACCGTGTACACACACTCCCATGTTCCACAGTTGGTCAGTACAGAAGCCCACTGGCAGAGGAGCCCCTGCTCCAGTGCAGACGGCGGCCGTCACACCTGCCTGTCAGGCACGAAGCAGTTCTCCATCACTGCAGTATTTTTATCCTTCTAAAAGCAGAACTGATCTTTTTCACAAGCTTCTAAACCTGCTAGAACATTGAAGAAAAAAAATCCTTCTGATGACTTAAGTTATGCCAAAAGCACTGATAAGGGTGCCAAATAAGCTCCAAGTGTCACATCAACCTCAGACTGAAATCAACAAGCAGAACCATTTCTACACCCAAGGTCATGACTTTCCTCTAGATGCCAACGTTGACAAGAGGAGCCCAGCTACACCCTTCCCCACCTCCCCTGCTCCCCTTTCCTTCCCCTTCAGTCTGGTCTTGGGGTTCAAAGGGACTCATGGTGAGAACAGACTGCTTTGCTCTCCAGACCCTTTTCCTCCCTCTTTGAGAGTATGCTCAACGCAAAAAGTACAAGGTCCGTTTTCCCAGACACGGATGACATTTCCTCCTTAACCCTGCCTGCTTCTCACCCTAATGCCCAAGGGCTAGCTCATCAGTGTCTCACTTTTCCTTCAGTTCAGTTCAGTTGCTCAGTCATGTCTGACTCCTTGTGACGCCATGAGCTGCAGCACACCAGGCTTCCCTGCCCATCACCAACTCCCGGAGCTTGCTCAAACTCATGTCCACTGAGTCAGTGATGCCATCCAACCATCTCATCCCCTGTCACCCTCTTCTCCTCCTGCCTTCAATCTTTTCCAGCATCAGGGTCTTTTCCAATGGGTCAGTTCTTTGCATCAGGTGGCCAAAGTATTGGAGCTTTAGCTTCAGCATCAGTCCTTCCAGTGAATATTCAGGACTGATTTCCTTTTTAAGTACTTTCCCTTATTAAGGGGCAAAGCTACACCGACTACTCAGACCTCTTCTTGTTTTTTGCTTCTGAAGTAAAAGGGGACTTTTTTTGCCCACAACAATATCAGGAACCAGGCCCGGGAAACTGGACCTAAAACTGTCCAAATAGACCTAACCACATGTGAGAGTTTCTGAGTCTGGGGGAAGGGACTACTTGTAAAATGAGGACATTACTGTTCATTCCCGAACTGTGTAAACAGCACATCTTCATCTGCCACCTCCAGTGGGTGTCATGGCAGGAAGTCCATTCTGCCTTTGGAACAGCTGCTCGAATTGTCAGGTTGTGAACACTGACCCCTGGGCTTTAAGCAGGTGCTCAACCCTGGAAGTCAACTGGGCAACAGACAAGGCGGCAAGTTTTCTGGATGGTTTCCCCAGGGCATGACTTTAAGAGGCTTAAAATGGTCTCCTGACCACAGCTCAGCAATGCTTTTCATCCTTGTTTCCTCAGAACCTCTCCCTGCATCACCATCCTAATCTCCCTCCTGTTTTGGGGTCCCTGTCATTCTGCCTGCCCTGGCCTCCCAGCATCCCAATGCCCCAAACCTCAGCAGAAGCGTCCCCTCACCCTCCTGTCTGCATGGGTTCTGAATTTTGGTGGGTGATTATCACGTCAGTAAGTACGCAAAACGCTGCTCTGTGTCCACAAGCATCCCAAAGAGCCGCCCATAGCTTCCTCTCACTCCCAACTCCACAACAAGGTTGGGAAATCCACCAACTTAAAAGGCACCCCCACAACACAGGGCTCTTTGCCCGTCCTTCAAAGCCCAGCCACTCAGCAGATAGTGACAAGTCAGGGGCCACTCGACAGAGTCACTGAAATGCAGTATCCTGTTCGTGTTCCCCAGAGAAAAGTCACAGCACCAAAGGTGGTGCCCAGCTGCTGCCACGTGGGCTCCTGGCTTGGGGACAGTGGGGCATTGACTGCACCTGCCCCGTGGGTCCCATCAGATGGAAGTCTCTCTCCTTACCGTGGATGGCCGGCGGTGGGGGCGGTGAGGCCGGGGCTCTTCAGTGGGGACGGGGCTCGTGTAGTGAACTGTGTCCCAGGCCTTCCTGAGCTGAGTCCAGCATAGTTCTGGCTTACTCTCCACCCTCCAAGGGGGCTGGGTTGCTCTCCCTACATGGGCACCTGCACACCCCTGCTCTGGTCTTATGACCTGCTCTGAGCACCTGCCCTGGCAGACACTGGGGTCTTGGCTCCTCACCCATGGAGTGAGTGGCTGACAGGCCCTCACCCACCCTTGAACCTCCTGCTGGAGCAGCCCTTGATTCAGGGCAGAGTAGGCGCACTCCCTGGGGACGAGCTGCCCCAGGCTGGGATCTAGGTTTAGAGGCATCCTCTGCTGCTTCTCACAGGTCCGGCTACATTAGTCTCCAAGAGCCGCTGTCACATGCAGGCACGTGGGGACTTTGGAAAAGGCAGAGCACACAGGCAGCAGCCCCAGCACAGAAGTGCCTTCCCTTGCCGCCCCCAAGCAGTGGCCCCCGAACCTCACTCACTGTCACCACCACCTGGCCTGGGATGACATCAAAAGTTGACCTTCCCTCCAATGACTTCCCAAACCCTGACCTTGGAGTGAGTTAAAATCCAAGCGTGTGTGTGACTTACTTTGTCATGTCCAACTCTTTGTGACCCCATGGACTGTAGCCCTCCAGGCTCTTCTGTCCATGGGATTCTCCAGGCAAGAATACTGGAGTGGGTTGCCATGCCCTCCTCCAGCGGAGCTTCTCAACTCAGGGACTGAACCCACGTCCCTTCAGGTCTCCTGCATCGGCAGGCAAGTTCTTTACTACTAGTGCCACCTGGAAAGCCCCATGAGTATGAATTAGTTTGATTCTCACCACAGCCCTATGTGGTACAGACTTTAATACCCCCATGTTATAGAAGAGAAAATTGAGGCACGGAAAGCTAAAATAGCTTTCCTAAGGTACCATACGGAGAAGGCAATGGCACCCCACTCCAGTACTCTTGCCTGGAAAATCCCATGGATGGAGGAGCCTGGTAGGCTGCAGTCCATGAGGTCGCTGAGGGTCAAATACGACTGAGCGACTTCACTTTCAGTTTTCACTTTCATGCATTGGAGAAGGAAATGGCAACCCACTCCAGTATTCTTGCCTGGAGAATCCCAGGGACAGTGGAGCCTGGTGGGCTGCCGTCTATGGGGTCGCACAGAGTCGGACATGACTGAAGCGACTTAGCAGCAGCAGCAGCAGCAAAGTACCATGACTAACAGGTGGGAGGCCAGAATGTAAACCAAGCAATGGGCTGCTAGCCTAATTCTCCGCTGGAGATGGCAAGCTGGTGAGGTTTAAGAAAGAAAAATAAATGAAGACACACATCATGCCACGCCTGATCTCAACCATCTGGAACTGTACTATCCCCTTATTTTTGTCTCTATTGTATGACATTTGTATTTATCCTTAAATAAGTTTGGTAAGGTTTCCATGGTTTTGGAATTTATATAAATGTGTCATAATGTGTGTATTCCAAGAATTGCCCCTTCTCCAGCTCCACTTTATTTTTTTAAATTATTTATTTATTTTTGGCTGTGCTGGGTCCTCATTGCTGCGTGGACTCTCTTCTCTAGTTTCGGCAAGCAGGGGCTACTCTCTGGTCTGGTGTGCAGGCTTCTCATTGAGGTGACTTCTCTGGCTGTGGAACACAGGCTGGGCGCCAGAGGACAGGCTCAATAGTTGTGGCGGATGGGCTTAGTTGGTTCATCCGATTATCTGATTTTTTTAAACGTATTCTAATCTGGTTACATGAGGCTTTAATATTGACAGTAGAATCATCAGTATCTCAGTCAGAACAAAATAAATACATGCATGTAAGATACAAATTTAGAGGTGGCAGTAATAGGACGGGATCTCAAAAGCTGGTTTATCTCAAACCAAAGGTCTTTCAACCTGGGCTTTCTCATCTATCAAATGAGAAGACTGGACCATTGCAATCTTTAATAGCTTTTCCTAACTTGGAAAAAATACTCATGTATAAATATGATCACACAAGGATGCATTTATAAATACGAGCACTAATATACGCACCTGTTATTGTATATTGAAATGTCATTTCTTCTCTCTGCAAGGCAAATTGATGAAGAAGAAACTCAAAAGCTCAAGGAATGGCATTCATCCCTTTATGTCAGTGAGGAAAAGCTGTGACTGATGATTCTTCTCATAGCCAAAGCAGCTCTGGTTACTGTCTTTGCACTGCACTGAGCTTCATCTATGAAAATATTCAGTCGCAGGTAAATCATTAGGACAGTTTTACTGTTTTGCCAATATCTTAGGTGAAAACTGTCTCAATAGCAGTAATTCCTTTCAAAGCTATTTTATGTCCATTGATGACTGTTTTCCCTCAAGAAACAGCCCCTGTAAAAGTCCCTACCTTTATTTCTCTGAAGTGCCTGGATGGCAAATTCAGTGCTGCCCCCTTGAAAGTCTGGGAGCTAACAGGAGAGCCCGTGAGGTGCCCAGAGGTGGGTGTGCCAGTGATGTCTGCCTCCTGGCCATCATTCCCTGTCCCCACCACCCAGAGCTGCTGCCTCCTCCGGTGACAGGTGTTGGAACGCTCCGGCCTGGGGCCATGTCCTGGATCTTATTCTGGGCCATTCCATGGAGGAGAGACGCAGGCAAGGTGTCTCGTCTGTCTCACCGGCACCACTTTCCCCGCCTTGAGCTCCATCTGCTGGTCGTCAGATCTCCACCAAGATGTGGAGGTGCGTTTGAAACAGGGAGGCACTCAGAAACAGGGGAAACGCCAAATTGCCTGGATTCCCCCAGAGTTGGTCCAGTGAGCTCAGCACCCACCTGCCAGGCCTCCTACCCCCTAAGCTGCTCTTGTCCTTGCTCCGACAGGACTCCACCTGCCTGTCCAGCTCTGCCCTGCCTCCCGGGCCTCTCCACACCTCCCTCCCATGAGGGGAGGCTCATCTTTGCTTCTGCTTTGCCATCCTCCTGTCCCCTGGCTGGCCATGTCATGTGCAGCAGACTGCAGGATGTGTGGCCCAGCTCACAAATGAGAGGACCCCAGTGTCCATGAGAGCACCCAGTCCAAGCAGTCCTCTCAGGAAGCAAATCAGAATAAAGACATCCTGCTGCCCTCACTAGCTTTTCCCTTTTTCTGGGCCGAACACCTAAAGTCAGCTGGAGAAGAATGAAATTTCCAGTGGCTTTATAATTTTTATGACTACAAAACCCCCGCAGCAACATCTTCCTTATGAACTGGGCTTCTACAGAAGCTAACGGAAAGCGTCAAGCTTTCACATACATCCTGTTTCCTTTGGTTGTTCCATCTATGGACTTTTTGATCCTGAAATTGGCTTCATCCTACACCTTCTGGTACAAAGCACAGGATGTCCGCAATTCAATGGAAGAGGCCCAGAGACAGTCCCAGGGGACACACTCCTGACACTCAGCTCCTGGGATAAGGCTGAACTGTAGAAGGCACCTGGGGTTAGAGCTGGGCCAGTGAAGGGGGATCTGGGACCTGCCAGGCATGGAGTCGTCTTACTCAGGGTTCACCCTCAGCCAGTGAGTCGTGTGATGATGAAGCCCACACACTGCTGGGCTTCCCCTCCCCATCCCAGGATGACTTTCTCCAAGTCTCAAGTTCCTCCAATAAGTTTGGGGTTTTCTCTGCCTCTGGTCAACCACCATATGAAAGTGCTTCACCAGGGGTAAAGGTCACAGCGCTCAGCAGGTGTTTTCCAAGTTCTTTGCAGAGTCAGTTGTTTTGTGTCAGGGGAATGGGCCTCTGTTCAGCACAGAGGTAAGAAGGCCTCTCACCACTCAGCTCACACTCCAACCACTAGGACACCTGTGTGCTCGAAGCAGAATTTTTAAAATTCACAAACTATGATCCTTGCAATTCAGAATCTGCCATCTGGGAGACCAGGAAGAGGCTCCAGTTCTTTGCCAAAAAGAGAATGGGGACTGCGAAGTAAGACAATGCCGCCTATTAGACCATGGCGACACGGTGCACGAGAGACAATCAGGCCCTTCAGATGAGCTGACTGACGGGCAAATCAGTGATTGCATCGGCCGCCCGTGTTCCCTGACTGGTCGCTGGAGCTGTTGCGGAGGATGGTGGACAAGCTGACCTTATTCTGCGGTGAGTGGTATCACTAAGAACAAAATACCCAGAGAAGGGCTAGGGCAGGCCCACGAAGGCACCCGCACCAGGAGGGTTTCTTAGAAGCGTATCCGGCTCCTTCGCACTCTCCCCAGCAGGCAAGTTTGTGAATAGGTGACTGAAGCACTGTGGAATATCCTCCATACAACGGAATCATTTACGAAACAGTATAAAATTACCAAAGCCTATGGATTTTCAAGTTCCACCCAGAAACACAGCTGTGACGTGTCCCCCTTTCAGTTCCTGGTGAGCTCACTGATGTTATGTGTAGCAAGAAGGCCCACTTTGCATGGGGCTTCATGAAGCCGGTGGCCCAGGCTGGTGGTCCAGCTCATATTCCAAGAGGCAGGCACTTCTGAATGTGGGCAGGCCTCTCAGAACAAGTCCTCAAGCGTCAGAGTCACGAAACTCGTGGAGATCCACGTGTTCTTTCCTGGCTGGTCCAGACACCTGGGCCCCCGAGTCCCTCTGGAAAGGCTGCCTAGGTGGCCACCCCAATGCTCCCCCACCCCCCTGAAATGCTGACGATGTCCCAGAGCAGCAGATTCATCCTGCACTGCCCTGCCCATGTGAGTGTGGGGTCCACTTGTCACGACAGTCTGCTGTCCGCAAAGACCTGCAGCAGGTTTAATCTGGGCCAGGCCTGAATCCTGCTGCAGGCTCTGCTCCCACAGCCTCCAAGCTCATTGGATTTCTCTCTGATGACACTGGCTCATTCTCTGTGTAAACAATGCTCCAAGGCACAAGCAGGCAGGAAGTAAACAATTTAACCTTTAGAGTGCATAGATAACCAATGGGAATTTGCTATATGATTCAGGGGGAACTCTTGAGAAATCTGTATGCAGGTCAGGAAGCAGCAGAACTGGACATGGAACAACAGACTGGTTCCAAATAGGAAAAGGAGTACATCAAGGCTGTATATTGTCACCCTGCTTATTTAATTTATACGCAGAGTACATCATGAGAAACGTTGGGCTGGAAGAAACACAAGCTGGAATCAAGATTGCTGGGAGAAATATCAATCACCTCAGATATGCAAATGACACCACCCTTATGGCAGAAAGTGAAGAGGAACTAAAAAGCCTCTTGATGAAAGTGAAAGTGGAGAGTGAAAAAGTTGGCTTAAAGCTCAACATTCAGAAAACAAAGATCATGGCATCTGGTCTCATCACTTCATGGGAAATGGGGAAACAGTGGAAACAGTGTCAGACTTTATTTTTGGGGGCTCCAAGATCACTGCAGATGGTGACTGCAGCCATGAAATTAAAAGACGCTTACTCCTTGGAAGAAAAGTTATGACCAACCTAGAGAGCATATTCAAAAGCAGAGACATTACTTTGCCAACTAAGGTCCGTCTAGTGAAGGCTATGGTTTTTCCAGTAGTCATATACGGATGTGAGAGTTGGACTGTGAAGAAAGCTGAGCGCCGAAGAATTGATGCTTTTGAACTGTGGTGTTGGAGAAGACTCTTGAGAGTCCTTTGGACTGCAAGGAGATCCAACCAGTCCATTCTGAAGGCGATCAGCCCTGGGATTTCTTTGGAAGGAATGATGCTAAAGCTGAAACTCCAGTACTTTGGCCACCTCATGCGAAGAGTTGACTCGTTGGAAAAGACCCTGATGCTGGGAGGGATTGGGGGCAGGAGGAGAAGGGGACAACAGAGGATGAGATGGCTGGATGGCATCACTGACTCGATGAACGTGAGTCTGAGTGAACTCCGGGAGTTGGTGATGGACAGGGAGGCCTGGCGTGCTGCGATTCATGGGGTCGCAAAGAGTCAGACATGACTGAGTGACTGAACTGAACTGAACTCAGGGAATTAAACAGGGGCTCTGTGACAATCTAGAAGGGTGGGATGGGGAGGGATGTGGGAGAGAGGTTGGGAAGGGAGGGGACATGGGTGCATCTATGGCTGATTCTTCTTGATGTATGACAGAAAACCACAAAATTCTGTAAAACAATTATTCTTCAATTAAAAAAATAAATAAAGTGGAAAAAATAAATGTCCCTGGGCCAGGGAGGTCAAGGGATATTTTGACTGGACACAGAACAAACAGAAGGAGCCTGGGGTCCAGACAGGATCCCGGGGTCCTTGCAGAAATTCTGAACTTGTCACTCACACTTCTCCAACCAGGATTCCCCTGTTGATGACCTGGAGACCAGGCCTGACAAACTGATGGGGACTCACTTGGCAAGGCAGGTCACACCACTGCCACCGTCCTCTGGGAGGCTGCTAGGGAGCCCTCACAGACCAAGATGGGGAGACAGGGCTGGACTCTCCCTCTCACTCGAGACTTACAGCCTCGTGACCTCAGGAAGGTCCCAAATGCTTCCCTGCTCCTCCCTCACACCCAAGAAACGCTCAGCTAAGTTGATGTCCACCAACTGTACAGTGTCTTGACTCTTTTATTTCTAAAGTCTCAGATTTTACCCCCAACTGACTTTTAGAATGATAAACAAAGGTTCTGATCCATCCTATGACCTCTGGGCTATTATTATTTAATTATATCCCACATAATACCATTCATAACTACTGTGAAAAAAGTGAAAGTCACTCAGTCGTATCTGACTCTTTGCTACCCCATGGACTGTAGCCTGCCAGGCTCCTCTGTCCATGAATTCTCCAGGCAAGAATCCTGGAGTGGGTTACCATGCCCTCCTCCAGACATAAGGACATGTAGCATTCATAAGGACTGTAGCTACTGTTAATACTGCACATTGAGTACAGAGCTTCACCTATATCAAGTTATTTGGTTCAATAACATGGGTATTATTACCAATAATCCCTTTTCACAGGGAGGTTAAGTAACTCACCCAGATGCCCATCTAGAGTAGGGTAGGTTTTGAACCCAGACTCTAACTCTTGAGGCCACATTCCCACTCAACCCCTTCTCTGCTGAACACAAGCTACTAAAAGGCACTAGACTGGGAATCATTTTATTAAAATAAACAAGAGAGAAAGAAGGAACATTTTAACTAAGCCCCATGTAACACAGAAAACCAACCAAACTGATCCACGGACCACAACCTTGTCTAACTCAATGAAACTATGAGCCATGCAGTGTAGGGCCAGGGGCAATAAAGGACAGAAACAGTATGGACCCAACAGAAACAGAAGATATTATGAAGAGGTGTAAAGAATACACAGAAGAACTGTACAAAAAAGATCTTAATGACCCAGATAACCACGATGCTGTCATTACTCACCTAGAGCCAGACATCCAGGACTGTGAAGTCAAGTGAGCCTTAGGAAGCATCACTATGAACAAAGCTAGTGGAGGTGATGGAATTCCAGGTGACCTATTTCAAATCCTAAAAGATGATGCTGTGAAAGTACTGCACTCAATATGCCAGCAAATTTGGAAAACCCAGCAGTGGCCACAGGACTGGAAAAGGTCAGTTTTCATTCCAATCCCAAAGAAAGGCAATGCCAAAGAATGCTCAAACTACTGCACAATTGCACTCATCTCACACACTAGTAAAGTAATGCTCAAAATTCTCCAAGTGAGGCTTCAACAGTAAGTGAACTGAGAATTTCCAGATGTTCAAACTGGATTTAAAAACGGCAAAGGAACCAGAGATCAAATTGCTAACATCTGTTGGATCACAGAAAAAGCAAGAGAGTTCCAGAAAAACACCCACTTCTGCTTTGCTGACTATGCCAAAGCCTTTGACTGTGTGAATCACAATAAACTGTGAAAACTTCTGAAAGACATGAAAATACCAGACCAGCTGACCTGCCTCCTGAGAAATCTTTATGCAGGTCAAGAAGCAACAGTTAGAACCAGACATGGAGCAACTGACTGGTTCCAAATTGGGGAAGGAGTACATCAAGGCTGTATATTGTCACCCTGTTTATTTAACTTGTATGCAGAGAGCATCATGCAAAATGCCAGGCTGGATTAAGCACAAGGTGGAATCAACACTGCCAGGAGAAACATCAAGAACCTCAGATATGCAGATGACAACACTCTCAGGGCAGAAAGTGAAGGGGAACTAAACAGCCCTGATGAAAGTGAAAGAGTAAAAGCGATGGCTTAAAATTCAACATTCATAAAACTAAAATCATGGCATCTGGTCCCATCACTTCATGGCAAACAGATGGGGAAACAATGGAAATAGTGACAGACTTTATTTTCCTGGGCTCCAAAATCACTGCAGATGGTGACTGCAGCCATGAAATTAAAAGACACTTGCTCCTTGGAAGAAAAGCTATGACCAACCTAGACAGCATATTCAAAAGCAGAGACATTACTTTGCTGACAAAGGTCCATAATTTCAAAGCTATGGTTTTTTAAGTAGTCATGTATGAATGTGAGAATTGGACCATAAAGAAAGCTGAGCGCCAAAGAATTGATGCTTTTGAACTGTGATGTTGGAGAAGAGTCTTGGGAGTCCCTTGGACTGCAAGGAGATCAGACCAATCAATCCTAAAGGAAATCAGTCCTGAATATTCATTGGAAGGACTGATGCTGAAGTTGAAGCTCCAATACAATGGCCACTTGACTCATAGAACTGACTCATTGGAAAAGATCCTGATGCTGCGAAAGATTGAAGGCAGGAGGAGGAGGGGACAACAGAGGATGAGATGGTTGGAATGCATCACTAACTCAATATACATGAGTTTGAGCAAGCTCCGGGAGTTGGTGATAGCCCGGCGTGTTTCAGTCCATGGGATTGGGAAGAGTCAGACATGACTGAACAACTGAACTGAACTTAAAGCCCTATGTAATAAATAATAATTCAGTTCACTTTAACTTCCTTCTTACTACACATTAACTCAAAATTACTCTAAAGGAAAGAAAATGCCTTTTCCACAAAACTACAGCCAATGGGATTTCATGTTAAATATCTGGAAACCCAAGAACAGCATTTATGTGCTGGTCATGCATGGCCACACAGAGACTGGGCTCACCACCAATGCCCCTGTGGCTGCCAGTCAGAGCAGAAGCCCATGACTAGACAGCCTGCCCTCTCATACCATTTAGGACAGAACCATTTTCTGGACAGACCAATATGCAGGTCTTTAGAAATAGGAAACCCACAAGCTTCTTTGCATGTCTTAATGGGGACTCCAGTGAAACTAAATATAAGGGCTCTCCATTTTTCAACCAGCTTTTGGCCATAATCTGTTCTTGTGTTGGCAATAAGCCCTATTATTGTTTATAATGAGGGAACAACTCAGCTATCATAAATGTGCACTTCCTTCTTTCTCCAAAGGTTTTCCACGTACCTCACCAGCAGCACTCAGGAAACCATAAGAGAGAATTTATTGCTTAACAACTACCCACCACCATTTCTGATTCCTGTATCCCACCTTCAGGTCAGCAAGTCTTGGTGCTTGAGAACTACACTCTCTAGGTAGGTTTACAAAAACGTCAACTCTACAATCACAAAATTAAACAACCAACCAAGTAAAACCCAAGGCTATGAGAACAGTTATTAACCCCCTGTCTCCTTGTGTTTGGTCAAGAACCATATAAATGATGGTGCTGAATGTTTCGTGTGTGTGTGTGTGTGTGTGTGTGTGTGTGTGTGTGTGTGTGTGCCCAGTCTCTTTGCAGCCTCATGGACTACAGCCTGCCAGGCTCCTCTGTCCATGGAATTTTCCAGCCAAGAACACTGGAGCAAGTTGCCAAGCCCTGCTCTAGGAGATCTTCCCAACCTAGGAATCAAACCCACATCTCTTTAGTCTCCTGCATTTGAAGCGGGATTCTTTACCACTACCACCACCCAGGAAGCCCTGGATGTTTCATAACTCACCTAAATTCAGCACAGAGGAACCAAACTGGCCAGGTGTCCAGGGAAGGCCCTGGTCCTCAGGGAGGGGCAAAGCATGGCACCTCTGCTTCTACCAAGGCATCCCTGGCCTTCAAGGCTCTGGAATGGAGCCCAACTTGTAGATCATGTTTATATTCACACACCTTGTACACATGTATGCTCCAGGAAGCACACATAAAGTTCAGCTGCTGTTTCTCCCAACCTCACAAACCCACCCAGGGTGGAAGTGAGTCACCAGGGAGTGGGGAGCAGCAGCCTGGCAGCTGACACTCTGGATTCCAGCCCCCTTACTCAATCTGCCCCTCGGATTCCTAAGCAGAAGCCCAGAATTCCAAGAACCACCCTGCTCATTTTAAAACGCTGACTGCTCAGTCTGCCCGGCCCAAAGCAGGAGGCCCTGCTTCTCACTGTCTCACCTACAGGGTGAATTTAAAACAAAGCAAAACAAGAATGATTCACAAGGATTCGGATGTGGCTGTCTCACAGGAAACACGCGCACCTGGCCTCATGGCCCTACCTTCCACTTTCAACAGAAGTCCGGAAACCTCATGAAGCTTCCCCATTCTGAGGAAAGCTTCCAGGGGGAAGACACTACACAAGGAAGCCAGCCAGTTTCCCTCAAGATGGTCTTTCTAAATATCTATATGCTATTTCTATCCCAGTGAAGTCTCCCAATTATGCTTAAATAGACATCAAAGTAATAATCATGGGTAAAAAGGAACTCCATTCATCAGATGCATGTTAGTGACGTCTCCAGGGTAAAATTAGGCTATAGAAAGGTTCTCTCATTTTCTGGGCCCAGGTGTCCGTCGGATTTGGTCTGGAGCCTTGTGGCACTCAGGCTCGGCATCCGATGTGCACAGGGCAGGGTCTGCGGAGGGCGGCCAGGTCCGCTCAGAGAGGCCGCAGCATCCGGACCTAGCAGCTTGGCATCCTCTGTTCGCGCTTAGCAACAGCTACCGCTTAGCTACCGCGCCGGGCGGGCAGCCAAGCACGGCGCCGCCGCCGAGGTTACCCGCGAGCGTTGACCGGTAGTAACCCCGGCGCGGGCGGCGGCGGCGGCGGCAGGTGGCCTTTGCGCATGCGCAGCGGAGCGCCCCTGCCCAGCCCGCACCTACGCGCGTGCTTGAGGGGTCGGCCAGTGCCCTTCTCTTCCAACCATTCACAATATAGGGTTCCCGAAGTGCACAAAAACCACCAGGCAGCCTCCGCCGGACCCTCAACCATATGACTGAAAGCAGGTGTGTCCCCGCCGCTTGGCAAGGACAGTGCAAACGTCACCCTGGGCCCCAGGCCTGCAGAATCAGCATCCGCCCCGGCGGAAAAGACAAGGGTTTTTACTCCATTTTAAAAGCCGGGCAAGAGCCCTGTTGGCGGGCCGGCCAGGGCCTCGCTTTAAGTGTGGAATAGGGAGAAGGGGTTGCGGGGGTTGGGATTGGCCCCAGTGATTCGCTCCTTGGAGACAAGCCAGTCTGGTCGCCCTGGGAAGGAAGGGCAAGGTGAAGGACAGGTGGCCGGAGAACCCCATCCTGGAGGGCACAGGATCGACGGAGTCCTTAGGGTGGTGAACACAGCCGCCCACGGCCCAGCCCATGAAGGAACTCTGGGGGTCTCTTTCCCAGGAGGTGGGGAGGCTTTCTGTGGCACCTTTGCTGCCACCGGGTCTGGGGTTGTGTTTGTCATGGGCAAAGAAAGGTGAGAAAAACAGCTGATCTTACGTGGACCTGCGAAATGACAGAGGGAGGAGGGGTCTCAGTGGAGCTCGGAGCTGGTGGAGAGGCTGGTGATTAGTAAGATTTGCGGTCTAGGCCTGAATCTGACATCTGCCTCCTTCTAAGCCTCCTTTTCTTCCTGGTTAGGTCCACACTGACAATGATGCCCTGTGGCTTCCCCATGCGCACTTAACAGAGACAATATGCTAAAGCAAACAGCATTTGTTTAAAAAATAAACACTTCACCCCCAAAAGTGGGAGGGAAGAAACAACTGAGAAATCCCATTAAACTCCTGCTAAAAAGTTCACTTTCAAGATAGGCAGAGGAGATATCAAGGCGAGGGACTTTTTGTCTGAACACAGCAGCTTGTCTGATGACCATAAAAGAAACAGACAGAATGACTCGGGCTGTTTTTCAGTTTATCCCCACCCTTATCAGTTCACCACCGACAGCATTCCGGGAGGGGCTCCTGCTCACTGCCCTGCCCCCAGGAGTGCCACTGCGCTACCTTCTCCCAGAGCAGGGCTCCAGCTTCACCTCCTCTACCAGCCACATGCTTTTCATTCCCTCCTTTCCAGACAGCCCTGGAGCTTAAGGCACCTGATTTGTACATAGGCTTTTTTCCTCCCAGTTTGTGAGCTCATTTCAAGACCAAGATAATGCACATTTCTTCAGAGTTTCGAAAGCAGAACTTGGATCAACAAATGAACATTACTCGAGTTGAGATTTCAGCTCCACAGACAGAATTCTAAGAATGAGAGTTGTGCAAACATGGACCTGGTCAAGCCGGGAGGTGCCAGGCCTTGGTTGCTGTCAGGATGGAGCAAGAAAGATTGCTCCATGGGTGAGAGGTCAGAGGAGGGAGCTCCCAGGCTCCTTTGGGCTCCAAGATTCAGGCTCTAAATATAGGACTCCATTGGACATAATTGCAGTCTTGAAGTCAAGCACAAAGAAGACTAACAGACACGGCTGACGAAAAGTAAAACTAAGGGCTGTGGGTCAGGTCAAGTCACAGCAGGCACACCCGCCTCCATCCTAGTCTCTGAAAACGCCTCCTGATGCCTTTTTGCAAATTATGGGCAAAACCACCCAATATTAGAGATACTTTATTCAAAGGTAAGTTTTCTATAGAGGTTTTGGAACTCCATCAGTGAAGGTTTTATAGAGGATGTACCGCCATCCTAAAAGCTCCTCGTTTTGTTCAGGTCAGTCTTTCCAAATGTTTTTCATCTGACCCACGTGGTTGCCTTTGTTCCTTAAATAAGCAATTCTGCTGGTTCTAGAACTGAACTCAAAACAAGCAGGTGTGTGGTTACTAAACATTTTATTCTACCAGTTTATACACAAAAGAAATGGTTTCATGTTCAGCAGAATGTCACCTTCGGTTATATCTTGGCCTTGATGGATTCAGTTCTGGTTTATACAAGAAGATGTTAGTTCCAGCATATGAAGTTTTAATGAGCATACTAGGGGGTGTTAAAGGAAGGCAGGAGGGTACCTACCCAGCAGGCGAAGATGAGTGTCACAAGAGTGTACTCAAAAAGTGACACAGTGACACCAGCCCCCCACTGAGCAGAGCACCATCCTGCAAGGTCACACTGAGGAGACCAGATGGCTCCAGACCAGGCACACTCTTTAGAAAAATGGCAGTGTGTTAGCGGGTCCCGCCAACTGGAAGGCGACTGGGGTGGCCTGACATGGACATGAAGGAGAAGAGGAGACCTCAAAGCCAGTGTCAGCAAGGTCACCTGTGCTATGTCTGTGGGGGCTGTAGAGCCTGATCAGACTACATAGGGATCATGCACCCCTGATTCCAGGTCCCTGTTAGTGATGGTTTGACCTCCATGCAGCAGGCCCCAAGAGAGCTACAGAAAGGGTGCCTAGACCCTTTGGATGTTCAAGTTCTGCCTGTAAGCTAGCAAACTCTTTTGGTTTTATACATGGTCACACTACCTCCATCTGTCAGGAGAGTTGGCCCATCCTCTATAGTTTTTCAAGGCAATGGCACCCCACTCTAGTACTCTTGCCTGGAAAATCCCATGGATGCAGGAGCTTGGTAGGCTGCAGTCCATGGGGTCGCTAAGAGTCGGACACGACTGAGCGACTTCACTTCACTTTCACTATAGTTTTTCAAAGCCTCTTTCGGAGCCTATAAGGCAGAGATTCAGAACTATTCCAGAAGACCTCATCATCAAAAGGGCCTGAGCCAGTGGCCTGTCCCAGGGAGCCACAGAGAACCTGGCAACTGGCCCCGGAGGGGGCAGAGGAGTGCGGCAGCTGTCTCCATTCACCAAGGTGACCTGGGGTTATTGGGCTCCCCATGTCAACACCCCAGCATCAAGCAGGGAGTCCTCGTAAGCAAGGTCTAGGTTTGCTAAACTGCACCATAAGACCAGCCACAGCCTCAAAAACAAAGGCAGAGTATCAGAAGCCTTTTCTTTGCTCCCCAAAGAAAGCTTGCCTTTGCATGACAGTTTCATAGAAGATGAAAGTAATTGATGTATGGCCAATTCATTTTGCTGTGCAGTAGAAACTAATACAGCATAGTGAAGCAACTATATTCCAATAAAAATTAATTTTTAAAATATCATTCATGCTAGAGGAGCATAAACCTGCCTTCACACCTAGGCAGCCCACCCCCTAGAGCCCCCTCACTGTTCTGCGATTTCTACAGTCCTCCTTTCACTGGCCTTCCTCCCCATCCATGTCCCCACCAGTTGGATCAAGTCACCCAGTGCTGGGATGGAATCCAGTCTTCCCCTTAATGGAATTGCTGAAAGGGATTTTAATGGCACCTTCTGCTCATTTTAGCCAGCCTGTCATTGCAGGCCTTGTGAAATAGCTGTGGAAATTAAGAGAAAGCAAACTTGAATTTGAGAAGGGCATTCAAATGCATTTTTATAGCTCAGAAGCAAACCAATACAGATAATCTGATGTGGGGCTGCCCAGAATGTTTAACTCTATCCTGACATTTGGCAAGGATGAGGCTGGAGGGTCTGGTTTCAGAGTAGGAGGTGCTGTCCCATTCCATCGGAATATTAGCATGTTGAGACCCCAGCCAGGCTCAGGAAGAGGAAAGAAGACTCTCTAAAGCCCCAGCTAGGATTACTTTTGTTCTCAACCCACAGGTAATCTGGGGAGGTATAATTTCATTTCTAAGAATCAAGTCACCTGTTTGTGCAAAGCATGTCAGGCACACCAGCCTCACCTCCCTCTGGAGAGGACAGGACAGCCAAGCCTCTCCAGGAGATTAGGAAGCCTCTTTATGGGTCCCTGTGAAAGGCAGAGGTGACTGACATCCAGGCAGGCCTATTAAAGGGAAAATAAACCAGAAGTAACAGTAAGGCAACCCTCAGTGGTTCTGTAAAAAGGGGCGAACGATACTCATGCCACGGTGGGCCTGTTGTCAGGTGCCCATGCTGGGGCCGGGGGCTTACTGGGTGTCTCGTTGGGGCTAGTCTCAAAGCCCCCATGCTTTCGTGTCCCACCTCCCCTGCTCCCGTGACCTGGGATATGTCTCCAAACCTCCTATACTCACTGCATTGAAAGGACAGAATTGGCCCCTGAGTCACCTAAACCAAAGTGCTGCTTGAATTTTATAAATGGAAATGGCTTCATTCTCCCTGGAAGGCAGACGACTCAAGAGTACCCACTACTCCACTTCATGGACAAGCTCTGAAAGCCAGGGAGTGCTGTATGCGTGTAGAATCGCCTCTGCTCCACCCCAGCCTTTCGTGATGTGGATTCTCTTCCTAACAGGGGTCCTGAGCTGCTGTCTAGCACAGGAAGCTCTCAGCTCAGTGCTCTGTGACAACCTGGAGGGGCGGGATGCATGGGGGTGGGGGGGAGGTACAAGAGGGAGGGGATTATATGTATGCTGCTGCTGTTGCTAAGTCACTTCAGTGCTGTCCGACTCTGTGTGACCCCATGGATGGCAGCTATAGCTGATTCACTTCCTGGTACTGCAGAAATTAACATAACATTGTGAAGCAATTATACTCCAATCAAAAAAATTTAAAAAAAAATATATATATATGGAGTCCTAAATGTTACCAACACCAACGCAGTGCCTAGCTTCCACAAAGCAAAAGCTACTTTCAAATTTAAGTCACACTGGGGTGAGTGAGGACAATTAAACTAGACGTTCCCCTACTTCCCTCAACACAGTAGTTCACATGACTAGTTAATGTTATGATACCAAAGTCCAAATTGCTCCAAGTCATCTGTCCCCTCAACTCTGGCTCCATGAGTGAATTCCTTGAGGTAAAGTCATTACTGTATCAGAAGTCAGTGAGATCGTCCCCGGGGGGCACTCTTTTCTCCTGGGAATGGTTCCTTTCACAATTATGCTCTCTACTAGGAATCTATTATACGAT
This sequence comes from Ovis aries, assembly GCF_016772045.2. Classification (NCBI taxonomy): domain Eukaryota; kingdom Metazoa; phylum Chordata; class Mammalia; order Artiodactyla; family Bovidae; genus Ovis; species Ovis aries. The sequence continues at coordinate 263,179,992 of NC_056054.1, read as the reverse complement.
CCACATTTTCCTCTAAAGACATCATTAATCATATAGTGAAAATGTAACTACAATTGAAAATTCAAGATGTTTTCTCAAAGGCCACAGTCAATGCCTGGCAATCATCAAGCTCAAGAATTGTAAAGAACCAGTGCTGACATCGCCTTCTTAAACATGGTGTCACTCACATCCTTTCCACTAAGGGTTAGGAAGCTTCCTTTTTCCATCTTCTTTAAAATAATTGTGTAGGAGCTTGTGATATTATTCTAATGCCAGTGACAGACTTTGCTACAGCATTCTGTGTCGAGTTAGTGTATAGCACCATGTTCTGGGATGGGGGTCGGGGGAGGCTTTCCTGGAGTTTACTTGAGTGGACTAGTGTCTGTGTGAGGGGGAGAAGCATGGACAGGAATCCAAGGCGAGTGGAGGTGCTGGCTCTGACTTTGAGCGACCACCCTAGCCTTCAGGCTCCTGTGTCCATCACTCACTATACAACCAGGCAGTCCTGAAACACGTCACCCTCTCAACCCACAACTCTCATTTTCCTTTCAGAAACGCCTCTCCCCTCCTCAGTGCGCTGCATTCAGCCCCGCTGTGATCCTTATAGTGAGCTCGGCACATAACGTTGAATTTTAAAAAACAAACAACTCAATACAGACAGAAAAACAGAACATGGTGAGAGAAAAAAGCACAAAAGCTCCTGCCCCAACCGTCAGTTGCACTCGGCATGACGCCTGGCATCACACATCACACAGAGGTGACGCCAAATATAAAGCTGCCACCAAGAGAAAAGGGAGACGCTGGCCAGCTGGATGAGCAGCAGCAGAGCGGGCCTTGTGGGCACTGAGCCTGGAGAAAGCACCGCTGCCCTGTGGCCACAGGGACCCTGGCACTCCGAGGCCCTGCACCAGGTGTGGCCTGGGCACCAAGCTGGACCACCAAGTCTGAAACCACCGTCCAGCCTCTGGCCATCCCCGAAGCTGAGGCTCAGGGCAAGTCCTGCACATACTGCTTCCTCTGATTTGGTGAGAAGGTGGACAAGTACCCCCCCAGCCTCCGGGTGTGCGGGAGTGATAAACCACCGGGGCACCAAGAACAAAGGAAATGATGGAGTGCAGGGAAGGAGGGCAGGGCCAGAGGAAGCGAACAGAGGTGCTGCAGAGGCCAAGGAGGAAGCCGGATGGAGAAGTCAGGCCTCGCTGCTTGAGAAACCAGCAACCCGGACACATCAGCCTGCCTTCCACTCCAGCCCTAACCATCTCTGACTCACAGGCAGGTCCCTGGGGCCCACACCCTACTCCTCCACCCAGCCCCCCATCCCGAGCCTACACAGAGGTTACTTCAGGGCAAGTGTCTACCCAGAAGCCACCTGGGCAAGGCTTCCTAGTAGGCCACTGGCCATGGACCTTGGTGGCCTCTCCCTTGCTAATTAAGAGGCCATTTCCGCTGACAATCAGCGTGACCAGTTCTAACAAGTAGAGACTATAGTGTGGGCAAGCCACACATCTGGCCAGGAAGTGATATTCTTCACCTGCCAGAGCCCCAAGTGAACACCTGCCAGGTTGGATTTCAAGCCAACATTCTGCCTCCGTTTTCAAATGTTGGCATTTCTGCATTGCAAGTTGTCTCCATTTGAAAAATACCCATCTAAGCACTGCTAACATCATGATCACATTTCCAAGACCACACGTAACACATGGACAGAAACCTGTTCACTCTCCCACAGGTTTGCCACCACTTATCTATAGAGATGCAGCAGGTCAAAACCTCACAATGTCCTCCTAGTCACTTAGTGCATTTTTTCAATAAAAATCTTTGTTTAAGTGAAGAAGGAAAAAGCTGGAAACTTATGTTGAAATTTCAAGAGGCTCAAACAAATAGGCTCCTGAGCCTCTCACAGAGTTTCTTTGTTAATGAAACAGGCTGACACACCCTGAAAATATGTCTCAGATCACTCAGATACTATCAGCTGCTGATAGTATTTGTTTGGGATCTGTTCCTGGTTGTGGTAACAGACCCACAGTCATCCCACAGTCAACTTGGCTCCAAAGTCCCAGGGATCTGTCAATCAAGGCTCTAAAACCATGGTTCCAAGGGATTCTGGGGTGCCACACCAACCATCTCAACAGATTCGTGTCAAGGCGGTAGGAAACAAGAGAGGGAAGGCAAGAGAGGGCAGAAAGATGAAAAGTTAAAAAAAAAAAGTGAGTCTTGGTGGGTCTTCTTCATAAAGAAAGAAGGATAGAGCCTAGATTAAGTTAAAAGGTTTAAACAATATAAACATTTAGAAGGTACCTGAATCACTTTGTTCCAGATTCCTCATGATTTTCCAGTTGTTTTAAATGGTTCAGTAGAAACTATAGACCATCGTTTCTGGGTGACATCTAACATGCCCTCTCCCAGTCACCTCCCTCCCCTACCTCCAAAGATGGACGCAGGGTGGGTACACAGAGCTGGGGTGAATGAGGAGTGAATTCCATGGGAAGAAGTCAGTCAGGCTTGAAAAATAAATACCAACCCAGGGAAGCATCAACTCTACACTCTGAAAATCCAGACCTAGCAAAGGAGCATCTCCATTGCGAAGAAAACTCAAAATACCATCAGTTGTCGATTCCCAACAGCAAGCAAAAGGGCAGCAGCAAACTCGTGTGTGTGCGCGTCTCCCAAGATCTCTGAAGTCTCACCTGCTCCATCAGCTTTTCTGTGTTTACGGCTAGCCCACCAACACCCCCCTGAGTCAGTCCTTTCAAGACCTATAAACATACACAACTGGTTTCCCGAGAGGTTACCCTAGGTCACTGGTTACTTTTCAACACTTCAAGCATGGGAGGAAACACCTGTTTCCATTTTTCTCTGAAACTAAAAAAGTCCCATCTAGAAAGACTAACATTAACAGCATCCAGTAAAGAGAACCCTCTGTGTTCAGACTGGAAGCCAGCACACAGGAACGTTGGTCAAACTTTGTGATCATATCAGAGTTTAAGAACTACTGTGTGACTCACAGACACAGAAAGCAATCTTGTGGTTACCAGAGGGAGAAGGTGAGGGATAAATTAGGAGTTTGGCATTAACAGATATACACCACGATGTATAAAATGGATAAACAACAAGGACCTATTGTATAGCACAGAGAATGCTATTCAATATCTTACAATAGCCTTTAATGGAAAAGAAGCTATAAAAGTATGCATACATACATATATATATATATATATACATATATATATATATATAACTGAATCACTTTTCTGTACACCTGAAACCAACACAACATTGTAAATCAACTACACTTCAGTGAAAAAGACAAAAACAAAAACACTCAAGATGTCTCCTGAGTCATCTAATCTGATCTGTTCACATCATGAAAAAAGTGAGAAAGTGAAATCGCTCAGTCATGTCCGACTCTTTGCGACCCCATGGAGGGAGGAGCCTATCAGTCCTATCCGTCCATGGGATTTTTCCAGGCAAGAGTGCTGGAGTGGGTTGCCATTTCCTTCTCCAGGGGATCTTCCCGACCCAGGAATAGAACCCAGGTCTGCCGCATTGCAGGCAGACGCTTTACCGTCTGAGCCACCAGGGAAGCCAAAAATCAGGCATAAAGCAATCAGAGAGATTGGCCATGGCAGAGCCGGAGTGGAAAGACAGTCCCCCACCTTCCAGACCCAGATTTTCCCAAACCACCTGATGATTCCTTCAAGGCTCCGCCCACCGCCGAAGGCTCCAGCTGCTCCGCCGCCTACCTTTCTTCCTCCACCAGGGGCCTTCTGGGACAGAGTAGGAGAGGTCCTTGAACTCAATGTTCACTGCCGCTCTCCGAGGCAGGGAGGAGAGGCGCTGGGCTTCTGTGAGATTGTTGTCCTCCTTCTTCAGATGTCCGTTCAGCAGCTCCTTCTCCATGGTGTCCCTGTTGCCGAAGACTACCTCGTCCACTGAGACGCACACTGACTTGGGCTCTGTCATCCCTGAAGAGCCGTTCTAAGGAGACAGGAAAGAAGCGCTGAGAGCGAGTGTAAGCTACATCACGGCAAGGACCACAAGGAGAGAACCGTCCATCTATCAACACTCCTCACCCTCCACCGTGCCCTCAGCAGCACAGGATGGGTGCTCCCCTAGAGAAATTCCCTCTCTCCAGGCTTCACTTCTTCTACCACTATAAATATGCTAAAGATAAACTATGAAACAGATCTACCATCTTATTTAGGAATCATAACATCTAATCACAAAACCAAAATAAATACACCACTTGTCTCAAAGAATGAAACATCAGCCACCCTAAAAAATCATCTACTTACAGTCCACTTGTTAAAAAACCCAACAAAAATGCATGAGACTGCTAGAAGTGCACAGCTGAAAGAGCTTTATGATGATCTCGTTCAGTACCTCCCTGGTGTAAAGTCATACACGTTTTTCAAGAGCAATGGTATCGCTTGGACCCCTGGGAGTTGGTCTTTGTGTTTTCCTGATAAATTTTCCAACCCCCCTACAACTCTCCTCTCTCACTGTATCTTCATAATAGCTCTGAAGTGTTGGAAAGCTTGATTTTTTTCTCTGTGATAAAGACAAGGAAACTGAAGCACAGACTATTTTAAGGAACTCTACGATCAAGTGAGGGGCAGAAGGGATCCCAGAATATGCTGCTGCTGCTGCTGCTAAGTCGCTTCAGTCATGTCCGACTCTGTGCGACCCCATAGACGGCAGCCCACCAGGCTCCCCCGTCCCTGGGATTCCCTAGGCAAGAACACCAGAATGTGAGTCATCCATAAAAACAGGTGCCTCTTCCACTGCACCACCAGGATACCTAATACGTAGCTCCATTGGCCTTTCAGGCTTCCACTGGGAGTCCACTGAACAGGTGACCCAAGAACCAAAAGTATTTATGCAGAGAAAGGAATATCCTTTCTAATGGCTTGGCAATACTGAACAAATCAATATGCTTCAGGTACATCCAAAACACAGAAGAACCCTGGGGTGGACAAATAATGTGCTGTGCTTTTTCTAGCTGTCTCTTGAATGGAGAGAGAACATTCCCCCATGCCAAAAGTGTGGGCCTCCAGTGACACACCTCCATACTGTTGAAGGCAGTCCGCCTGATCTATTCTGATCTGGATGACCATCTTTGATAATTCAGGCCCTTCTGATGGCTATAAGGCTGGGTAGCCCCTGACATACTGCTATCTGTTCTAAACAGGAATAATATCACACTGTTATTTTTCCATAGGTTTGTGGGGTATTTCTTTAAAGTTGATGGCTTTTTTATCATTATTGTTTCTAATAAAAAAAATCTAAAACAAAACCAGAGGGTGGACCATCAATAAACATTCTTACAAACCCCAGCAACTCTAGTGACTAAAACAAGCCCTCTCCCCATTAGAATGACCTCTTGTGTGTACAGTGACTGCATCCTTAATGAGCTGACATTATTTCTATCATGGGATTTAAGGGCCTCTGCAGTATCAGAGGATTTGGAGGTTTCAAATCTTTAAAGCAGGAGTAAGGGGATGGGGAGATGTGACCACAGGGGTTTCTGGTTCTTACGATGCTTGAAAATGTTGCTTTGCAGTTTAAGAAAAAGACACACACACACACACACACACCCCTCCCAGGCATCTCCCACTTCTGGAAAGCTTAACTGCATCAGAACTTAGTTCATTGACTGTAACATTCTGTGGATAAAAATTAAAGTGCAGAGTAAAACTCTTGACAAAATTAATCTTGCTTTGCCGCTGGCACCAAGCACGTGAAGTGCTTCAAATGCAAACATGAGTGGGTTTGTGCATCCCCCACACAATCGGGTTTGTGTCAGCCTGACAACGGGCCTCCTCAGAGCCTGGGCTACGGAGGAGCCCCTCCTGCGCCCAGGAGGGCGCTGCAGGGCTTCCGCATCCGCGCTGGCCCAGTGCCTTCAGTGATGGGACCCCTTGAAGGAACAACAGAGACCCTGCCCTAGTTCTGCACGAGCTTAGCTTTGACCCACCAGTGCAACGCTCACCTTCAACTCCAGCACACAGAGCAGCCCCAAATGCCACTCCTGTGCCACCTGTCTTGCCCCTCCGGGAACAGGAGCTTCTTTCTCTGGGTTATAACCCAGTTTGACTCCACAAGAGTCCTGAAACACCAGTCCTGGCTTTGGCCGGGGGTCGGGTAGTGGAGGAGAAGGAGATGGCCACCCCTTCCCGGGGGCTGGGGTGGGGTGGGGGAGCCGCGGTGGGTACGGTAGCAGTGGAAGGCGGGGTGGGGGGAGGGCTCAGTGGTAAAGAATCCTTCTGCAGTGCAGGAGATGCAGGAAAAGGGGTTCTAACCCTGGGTCAGGCAGATCCCCTGGAGGAGGGCTTGGCAACCCACTCCAGTATTCTTGCCTGGAGAATTCCATGGACAGAGGAGCCTAGCGGGCTACAGTCCACTGTCGCAAAAGGTCCCACGCGACTGAGCATGCATGCACGCACGGGGTAGTGGAGAGACCAATGGGCAGGGCAGTTAGCTCCAGGCCTGGTCTCCAAAGTCCGTCCTCACCCCCCACCTTGAAAGGTGAGATGTCTGCGTGGCATCCTGAGGCTCTAAAGTCTGAATGGCCAATCGTTTTGTGTTCAGTTAGGGACAGGGAGTTTCCAGCAGCCCCTCCGCAGAGCGTGGCCACCTTCCCCCTCCTGCCGAGGTGGACCATCCTGAGGAAGCCCAGGGACACGTCGGGTCTCGCAGTGCTGATGAAGCCCACACAGCACGGGGATGAGCAGCCATTACTCCACCCTCCTCCCAACTGGAGCAGATGCCCACCTGGAGCATGGCGAGGGCCTGACTTTCCCTCTAGACTTATCTACTCCCTCCCTCCCTCACTCTTAGCCCAGATAAAGCCCTGGGGATCTGCAGCCAGCCAGCCAGACACGCTCAGGGCCAAGACTGGGCCCCAAAGAATTTCAATAGGAAGGGGCTAGGACTAGAAGGAAGACGCTACTGGGACCCACAGGGGTCACCCAGTGCAGCTCGAGCCTGGGGGTGTGGGACACACGATGCTTCTGATGAAATAAACTGTGAGCTGGGCTTAGCAAGGGGAGGTGGAGGAGAGGTGCTGCTTCATGATGTTCCCTGCGAGGGAACAGCAGGTGCAAAGGCTGGGCAGCACGAGAGGGTGGAGAACCTGGAGACTGGAAATTCGGGGGCTGGAGCGCTGATGTGGGGTGGGGGAAAGCGCTTCTGGAACAAGATGGAACTAGAGAGGCTCACCAGGTCCACAGGGTGGAGGGCTTGCCAAGCTTGTTAAGGGATTTGCATTCTATCTGGAAGTCTCTGTGGGGCCGCAGAGGGATGTCAAGGAGGAAGTAGCCAGTAGCCGAATAGCTCCGCAAGGTGCGGGAGCCCGGGCGGCAGGAGGGTGGTGGAAGTGAGTGACCTCCACTAGCTGGAGACAGTGGGGAGGGAGACAGATGGACAGGCCGGTGGGACAAAGCTGGGTGAGTAAACTGATTTGGAACTGAAAGAGAGAAGCCAGAGGCCCATACTTCCTATATAAAGTTTTGAATTATTATGCCTCCCGCGTGGTAGGTAAACGATTATGAACAATAGTGACTATTCATTCAGTAATGCACAACAATGCGCCCAATTACACTCCAGGCTGCATAGATTACTCCTCTTCTGTCTCCACAGCTCGACAGGGGGTATACCCTTTTCCACTCCACTTCACAGAGCCTGAGGCCCCAGGGCTAAGGAGAGGCCGAGCTGGGGGCCAGCTCCTGCAGGGTGCTCCCACAGGCAGCGTCCCTAATCACACCGGAATATTGCTTGGCTTTCTATAGGCAAATTGCAGTAGTCCCTAGGCCATCCCAGCCCCTGTTCATCACAGGCAAAGCCACAAGAGACTGGGGAAACCGTACAAGCCCACCTTCCAAAGCAACCAAAGCAGTGCATACCATCACCCGTCTTTCCAACGGGTGTCCAATTAATAAAATCCTACAATCCTGTCTGATGGGAGGTAGTGGCTGTCACTCCAAAATAGACCAGCTCTCTTCAAACACATCCTCAGATGAGAGCTGCCGAGGATGTAGGTTACAGCTAGCTTGTCCTTAGCCTCCGGAGCTCATTAAAAATGAAACAAATATATCTTCCCTCCCTATTTGTTCCCTTTCATTGTATGTTTCCCTGTCTTACCAAAGCATTGTCTTTGCCCTCTCCCTCCACACAATTTGCGCTGCATAATAAACGGTAAATAATAGCAAGTCCATTCACAGGTGTTGAGTGGCAAGGAGACCCATTTGGACGGTTTTTGCTTGCTGTTGGTACGAATTTTTTCTGGGCCACTGATTTCCTTGCATATCTAGATACCTATTTAGCTAGGGAGGGTCTCTAACAGTCAGCAAGCCCTGCCCCCACCCCGGACCATAGTGACGCTGGTTCACTCTCTTTACTCAGGGAAGCCCAGTTGGAGATAGAAACTTCTCAGCATCTTTTCACAGCATCTTGGAAAGGAAAGGAAAGAGGAACTCACAGGCTCCAGGCACTGGCATGCACTCTCTCCCACTTCTCTCCCTGCTGCCAGCTACAGTGTCCACCTTGATGAGTGGACCCTGCATTTGGAGGGCAGACCCCCCCCCCAAACACACACACTGGAACCTTGAGCACAAAAAAAGGGAAAACTAGGTCCAGCACCCTCAAGAGCACTGCCTAAGGGAAAAGAACCCGTGTCAAGCCCTTAATTAAGCAAAGGGTAGGTGTCACTGATACGGTCATTCAGAGTGCCAACCTCATCGTCTCCAAAACCTGGCTTCCAACAGCCCCAAATGCCAATCCCACTGGGAGCCCTGCCCGCCCCACCCAGCCCAGCTCAGGGACTCGTGAACACGGGTGGGTGGTTTTCCCATCCTCCAAGGCACCTTCTCTAGACTCACACCTGGCAGTCAGCCCTGGGCTGGACCCTAGAGGAAAGTTTAGGGCCCTAGGAATGTCTCTAGGGTTCTGCTTATGACTTGGGTCAAAATTTTAAATTTAAAAAAGGACAACGTTTTCAGGGAGAATGATTTTCACGCAAAACAACATTCTCTGAAAAAAGTGAGCTCAGCCTCATGTGAAAGAAACATCTAAGTTCTGGTGCTGCATCAAACCGTAAGGTAACATTCAGGAAATCTTGGCAAAAACATCTCTACCTTAAAACATGCTGATTCACTATTGTCCCACATGTATAAACCACTTTTGCAGCTTTGAAAGGGCTTCAAGAGTTAGTTACCAGGCACCTCCAAGACCTGAAACTTTCTTTACCCACAACTAACAACAATAATCTCCTTCATTTTCCATTGCCACCTTCATTCTGGAATCCCAAAGCAATGAACAAGTGCAAAATGAAAAATAGTCAAGTGTTACCCAAACATTCAACCAGATAAAAGCAAACGTCATGAGGGGGCTGCCTTTTTCATTTGGGTATCCCTCTCATATTAAGAAGCTAGGTCATAAAGGCAGAGACCTTCCAGAGATGGGACCCGGCATGTGGATCCCCCTGTCCCTGGCTCTTTCCTGCTCTGCCAACCTCCTCAATGTGTCCGCGGCCCCATTCTCTCGGTTTACACAAAATCATTATATAATGAGCTGGCGAGGCTGGATATGTTCTACAGTAACCTGTTTGGAATCATAGGATGCAGTTGTCAGAGCAGAGCATGCGCAGAAACCCGGCTACGTTTTTTTTTTTTCTTTCGCTCAAGGCAAGAGGTAACTGTCGGTCAAATCTTGCGGAGCCCTGCTGACTTCAAATACAGGATGCTAAAAATGAAATAAAGGCAAAGGATGGGGAAGAAACCCGTGCGTGCTGTGCACGGTGGGGCTACAGCTCATGGGAAGTGACTAGCAGGATAGTAAACACACAGACAAAGGACAGAAGAGGGATGCATGGTGGGGGTGGGTGGGCGGTTGGTGTGGGGAGGCGATTTGGCTTGGAATACGGAATACTTTATTCTATCTGTACTTTAGATGACCTGAAATCAGTCCAGAAGTACCTCACTGCACTGCCGGTGTGCTGGGCATAGAAATGAAAGGCCCTGGGATGGGTGAGACTTTTGTTTTGCTTTTTTTCTAATGTGAGTTTATGGAGCTGTTTTAAAGGGGCAAGAGGAGACTCCTGACCACCTATAGAAACAGCACTTACTGTAAGTGTCTAGCAAAGAATTCGCCTGCACCCGGTGGTCCCCCTACGGAGCTGGCACCCTTGGGAAGAGTGAGATGAGCGCCTTTGTCCCCACCCCAGTCTCTTCCCAAGGTAGAGAAATGTGACCCAGGCTAGTCCCTCACTTGCCTCCCCCTAACTCCGTCCGCCGCCCCCTCCTGAGCAGGTCCGGGAGAGGCCGTCCCCGGGGGCGAAGGGGCAGCCCAGGCTCTCGACCACCTCTCTCTTTTGTTCCCCTAGACAGTGCCGGCGCTCCGGAGAGCAGCGCAAGAAGCGCCGGATCCTCAGGCTCCCGCCACGCGCGCGGGCAGAGGGATGGGACCCCCTTTTCCCTCTGACCCAGGCTGCCGCCCCGCCCCAGTATGCCATGGGTTCCCAGGCCGAGCACTCTGAGGCGGACGAGGTCAAGGCCATCTGTCTAGTTGTGGGACCTCTTCCTTCCCTTCCTCCGTCCCCTGGCCCTCCGCCTTCCCCGCGTCCTCTGCTGCAAGCAGCATCCCGAGGCGTCAGGTGGCCAGGGCGGGGGGCGATGTGAGTCGGGCGCCTCCCCCGGGGCTCACGGGCAGATGTCAGGGTGCGGGTCTTTGTGCGTTTCTTATTCTCCCGGAGAACAGAACCCAGCGCCGGGGGCAAAGGATGCGCTCACTCACCATGGCGGTGCCAACCGAGAAAGTGGCCATCAGACAGGCCATGCCCCGGGGGCGGCGGCGGCGGCGGCGGCGGGGACAAGGCTGCGGGCGGCGGGGACGGGCGGCGGGCACGAGACTGCGCTCGCACCGGCTCGGCTGCTGAGCGCCGAGCGGGCTCGGACTCGGGCTCCGGCTCTAAGGGCTCTGGGGCCCAGGCCCCGCCCACGACTCGCCCACTCCGGCCCCGCCCTCTACCAGCGATTGGCCGGCGCGCGGGGGTGGGGCGGGGCCGACAGGTGCGCGTGCTCTTGTTTTGCTTCTGCGGGGGCGCGGCTGGCCCAATTCTCCGCGTCCCAGCTCCACTGGCTGTCCGAGCCGCTGGCCCGGCAGGTGCCGAGGATCCTCCCTGGACCTCGAGTCTTCGAGTTCCAAAACTCACGAGGGCTAGGCCAGAGACCCTGGGCCCCCGACTGTCAGCGGGGGATCCCCTTCAAGACTGCCACCTCACAGCCTGTAGTGCTGTGCCGGGAGGGGGGTTGCGGAGTTCGTTTTGGGAGGGAGAGTGGAAGGGTAAAGGAACTTCTCTCTCTCTCTCTCTTTTTTTCTGTTGTTGGGCACCTCTCTGCCAGGTAGGAGCGTGAGAACTAAAGAGGAGACGGCCGCTCCAATACCCGCCCCCCATTACAGCTCTGTATCTGGGACACCCGCCCTTGCATACTGAGGCAGCACATTCACTCATTCACCCAACATTGCTGGGTGCCAGACTCAGAGTTAAGGCCTGGGTAACAAAAGGGTGCTAGGTGAAGATGCCCAGGCCTCTGTCCTCCCCCAGCTTCCCAACTCCCACCTTAACAAAAAACCAAAAACTTTTTTTTTTTAAATTTAGTGTTCCCAGTACCTGGCCCACAGCTGTGTTCATGTAACTGCATAAGGAGAGACACATCAGACACCCTCTCCTGTGGCCCCAGATGGGAGTATCAGATGGCCTGCTAAGACCCTTATTATATGTAAGTGGAACCATTTCCTGGTAACCATGGTGATAAGACATTTCTTACTCCCAATCTCAGAGGCTAATACTTTTATTCAGTGGTTTGCATGTGGGGACCACAGGTAGGAATGCATCCCTTCTCACCTCCAGCACACCTGGGTCACCCCTCCCCACTTTTCCTCGGGTTGGTGAAGCCCCTGCTTTTCTCACGGGGAGAGGGAGCACGGCTTTTCATGCCAAGCAGGAGGGCTTCACACCTGAGGTCTCATGACCCTCGAATCAAAGGATGGAGGGAAAGGCAGTGTAAAGCATGAGTTCAAGGGCGAGAGGGCCCTGCTTTTGTCTGCACAGTTCACTTGAATAGTTCACGCATCACCTCTATTCTGTTGTTAAGAAATCTGACTGCTGTATCTCTAGGTGCCACTGGTTCTCTACATGCCGGGCCCACCAGGCTGTGTGGTGCCTTGAACATGCTGAGCAGGGAGGCCAATGAACTCCAAATGTTCTGGAAAGAGGTTTCAGATTCACAAGCCGGTCTATGAGAACTGAGACCCAAAGGCAGGGATGGAGGTGCCTCATCTCTGAGACCTGGGATTTGTGGGCAGCCCTGAAGCCCACCACTTGCCCTAGGGCCAAATGGAACACAAAACAGGGGTGAAAGACACAACAGAACGTGACCACGGAGGAACTCTCCATGAGAATCGACTGGACCGTGCTGTGCAGCCAGGACAAGTGACAGTGTGGTCCTGCTGCCCTGGCATGTATTCTCTGCCTGAGACCCACTCTCCTCACTGCTGGGCATGTGCTCAGAACATCCTTCTGGAACTGCCCCTGCCCCCAGCTCTACACCAGCTGATTTGGCCAGTGATAGGTCAGGTACTGGAAGTGTAAGGCTCTGCTCGCCAAGCTCCTGGGAATGGGCAGGGAGACATGTGGAGCCTGAGGATGAAGCCAGAGAGGGAAGACAGTGGTAAAGTGGGTTCTTGCTGGCTTTTCTGTTACAGGCCATGGAGAGCTCTGCTTACGCATCTGTACATGGGGATAACAATCATCTCAGCCACGTGGGAGATAATGTGTGCTCCACTGCTCATGGACACATAGCCAGCAATTCTAATCCTTACTAATGTTATCCTTCTTGTGCCAAACCTGGGAATAAGCAAATGGTGAATAAGGTCGGTCAGATCTGTGACGTGGCTATCGGGACTTCTTTGGTTGTAAGTGACAGAATACCCTCTCCAACTGGCTCAAGGTACTTCACTGTCTTACGTAACAGGAAGACTCAGGGTGCACTGGTTTCAGGCTTCAGCCCTTGATCCCAAGCTCTGTCCATGGCTCTGCTTTCTGTCTGCTGGCTTTCCACTATTGGAGGCTGTCACCACACGGCCCTCCCAGTAACAAGCCTGCATCCCATCACTGTGGCCAAAACCAGATCAGCTCCACTTTTCCATCATGCAGCCAAGCCAAGCTACTGACACTGGAATGTGAGGCAGGAAAGCATAGCCTTAAATGCAGGGCACCAAGCCAGGAACGGGGAGACAAGCCTCAGATTCACTTCCACCGGCTCTTTGATTTTGGGATTTTTAAAAGGGAAAGAACAAAGGAGCTCAGGTTAATTATCATCTGTGACAGCGCTGAGTTGTAGTTTCAGGAGGCAGGAGATCTCAGGTGGTTCATGGCTCAGGGCATGGACCTGAGAATATCTTGCCCTGGAAAAGCAACCTGGGTACATATATTAATGATGAATGTATGTGCTGTGCTTAGTCACTCAGTCTTTGCAACCCCATGGACTGTAGCCCATCAGGCTCCTCTGTCCATGTGATTTTCCAGGCAAGAATACTGGAGTGGGTTGCCATGCCCTCCTCATAATGGAGTAGGTCTCCATGCCCTCCTCCAGGGGATCTTCCCAACCCAGGGAACTAAATTTGGTATGTTTTATACCTGCTCTGTGAGATTAACGTATTTCATAAATATGAACTGAACTGATTTGCCTAGGTTAGAGGGACTCTTATTGTGTAGTTTAAGGGACACCCTTTCAGAAGCACACTGGTGCCTCTCAGGCCTCAGGTTTCTCTTGGCCCCGCCCTTTCGGAATCAGTCCTGCAGGTGTCCCACCCTGGAGACTATATATATATATCTGCAGTTGCACCCCCTCGCAAACCCTCTCATCCCTGATGCTATGACCCCTTATAATCCGTGCATCACCTAATTAATTCACTATCGATTGTGTTTCCTGTCCACCACACTGCTCAAGAATGTAAGCCCCATGCGGGCAGGAATATCCACCCACTCATGGGTCATCAGCCCCAGGAGCAGTGTCCAAGCTCATGAGCTATTCAGTCAATACCTCCCACCTCCAGTCCCTCTGGATCCCCCAGGCTGGGTGTTCCCAGTGTGCATGAAGTGCCCAGAGTGGAGATGTACACGCCTGTCAGTGTTCTACCAGGCGGGCTTCTCCCCCATGTGGTGCCCACCATTGCCCAGACGGGCTTTCCTGGTGGCTCAGTGGTAATGAATCTGCTTGCAATGCAGGAGATGTGGGTTTGATCCCTGGGTCAGGAAGATCACTGGAGAAGGAAATGACACCCCACTCCAGTATTCTTGCCTGGGAAATCCCATGGACAGTGGAACCTGGAGAGCTACAGTCCATGGGGTTATAAGGTTGAGCACGACTGAGCAACTAAATCACCACTACCACCACTATTGACTGGAGTAAAACAAACAAACAAAAACCTATGACAGAAGGCTGACCCCCACCTCCTTAGCTCCTCTCATCATGTTGACACCTGCTCTGCAGCAATGTGAGCTTATAGGATTTCTTTCCCCAAAGCCTCAACTGAGCTTGACTTTGGAGGTGTGGTATAGGAAAGTGTTTGCTTGCTTACTCTTTACAACCCAACCTCTGACTCTGAAGGTGAAGTTATCAGACAAATAAAAACAGAATCTGGTGCCTCAACAACCAATAGGAAGGGTGAGGCTTGCCCCTTCCCCAGACTGGCGGGGATGGGAGACATAGTGGGGCCTTTGGGAGGCAGAGATGGTCTGGGGAGCCCTGCCCTGTAGTACCCCCAGGCCCACAATGTTGCAGGTATTGGTCACTGGAGGCATCCCAAGGGGAGGCTTGCCCTTGGCTGGGCTGGAGACCTGCTTTCAGGTCATGGCCCCTGACCTCTTGGCCTCTGTGGTCCTTCCACTCATGTTGGCAGAGTCATCGGACCCCTTCTTCTGTTCACATTACCTCCATTGCTTCCACTTTTAAAAAGGAAGAGAAAGAGAGAAAGAGACAGCGAGAAGAGGTGAGAGGGAGGAAGGAAGACAGGGAAGAAGGAAGTGGAAAGGGGGAGAGAGAAAGAGCCTTGAGTGGGAAGAATAGGAGTCTTAGCCTTTGATGGAAAGGGTGGAAAGGGGAGCAGATGAGCAGTCAGACGCACAGACAGAGGCTGCCTGGGAGGATGACAGGCTAAGCCACACACCAAATGGGGACTCTGTAATTGGTGTACTTTTAAGAAACATTGTTTTCTCTCTATGGTTTGTTTGATTCCTATTTTACTAGCCCTCTTGACTCCCCCGGGGTTCCCAGTGGCTCAGTGGTAAAGAATCCACCTGCCAACGCAGGAGATATGGGTTCCATCCCTGGGCCAGGAAGATCCCCTGGAGAAAGAAATGGCAACCCACTCCAATATTCTTGTCTAGAGAATCCCATGGACAAAGGAGCCTGGTGGGCTACAGTTCATGGGGTCACAAAGAGTTGGACACGACTAAACAACAACAGTGTAACTTCCCCAGCATCTTGATCCAGATGCCACCCCCCCATCACATGTGAGCATCAGCCCAGCTCCAGAGAGGGGCCCTGCCATCCCCAGCCTGCCAGAGGTGAGAGCAGGGGCGAGGTCACCACTGAGAGTGCGGTGCAGGTGGAGCCCAGATGGTAAGAGGGAAGGTGGAGGTGAGTGAATGAGAGAAGGAAAAAGGCAGGTAAGTATTTTATAAGCTAAGTTAGCAAGAGGCAAGTTAACCATTGCAAGCAGATTATTTGTTTTCTCTCATTAACGTGGAACACAGAATGGTGGGAAAGATACAGGAGACCAGCTATTTCTACAAATGAAGAAAGAGGAAATAGCATCTGGCAATGAGATGACCTTCAAAGCTGAAAATTAGGAGAGAAGTCTCAGAGGCAGACATCAGAAAACGACTTGAGGCCTCCTTCTCCCACAGACATAGAAGCATGTCCCCCCATAAAAGATGCCAGCTGGGGAGTAGATGGAACCCCCCCAGGCCACGGGCACCCACTTTTCCTCTGGGGAACTGCCCTCCCCAACTCCATGTACTCAATCCAAGACAACCCCCACCCAGAGCCACCAGATCATTCCATCTAATGGCTTGAAAAGTGCTGTGACATGCGTTACCCTCTGAGATGCTCAGAACAGCCCTGCAGGGTCAGAGCACAGGTGCCATCACAGGAACATGTGTGCATTTGAGTCCCAAGCCCCAGGAGCAGGACAAGTCAGGCCCGCTGGAACACAGAGTAACTTTTCATGGCTCCGAAGACCACAGCTCCAGCCCACTGTGCTCAGCACCCAGGCCACCCAGCAGATGTCCTCATGCTTCCTGGAGACACCTGAGCTCTCCTGGGATCTGCCCACCCACTTTTCCCCTCCCCAGGCCTGGGAAATGTTTCTTCCACCTCCTGCCTCTCCCCTCTGGAAACTCAGCTCTATCCCTTCCCCTCCGGGAAGACCTGACTGTCACTTTGCTGAGCCCTGGCTTTTGAAAACAGAAGTCTGGTTAGGGAGATTATCTTCTGTACACTTGGAAACTTTCAGGGCAGAGCCTTGCAACTCAAAAGTCCCCAAGGCAAGAGAGAATCAATCTAATTTTTTAAAAAAATCTTGGCTACTTTTTAGAGGAAAGGAAGGGGGGAAATCTCCAGCAAGGAAATTAGTGTCAGAGATTATCTCAGCAGATTATTTCCTGCTGCAGTAAAGAAGGGGATGGAGGCTGGACGAGGTTTGAAACCTGCCTGGGGCCAAGATGCCAAAGCAAGAACCCAGCTCTCCTAACTCTCGGTGAGCACCTTTTCCACTTTTTTACAGCTGTCAAGCATTTGATGCAAAGAGTCGACTCATTGGAAAAGTCCCCGATGCTGGGAAATATTGAAGGCAAGAGGAGAAGGGGATGGCAGAGGATGAGATGGTTAGATAGTATCACTGACTCAGTGGAGATGAATTTGAACAAACTCCAGGAGGCAATGAAGGACAGGGAAGCCTGGCGTGCTGCAGTCCATGGGATCGCAAAGAGTCTGAAACTACTGAGCGACTGAACAACTATAACGGAACATTTGTTGAGAATATGTCAAACCTATTTGTAAATGGGAGAGAACTAGCTACAAGTCCAAGTGCAGTCTTTTAAAAGTCACAGGCAGACTAGAGGGGAGATGGAATAGACATGCTTTTCTCTATTCGTCCCCTCAGTACAACTAAAAACTCTGGACATAATACAAAACAGACAGGAGGAGACTCTGTGGAGTGGTGGAGTGGACAAGACAGGGTGGCCAGGACCTGGGGACCCAAGGTAATACATGGTGGTGAGGTCTCCGGGCTTTCTTTCACTGCATGGATCCCAGACGCTCTGCTGAAGAAACCAACAAACCGGAAATGGCAGTTGGCACAAACGAAAAAGGTCGCACAAAAGACTACTCACTCTAGCCACGGGAATGGAAAGAGAGCCACCTAGCAGGATGGAAAATTTGTAGACAATTACGGCTCTGTTCCTGACAAATACCATGCAATAAACTCCGAACTCTACCCGCACCAGCAAAGATAAAAGGGGAGCCTAGATTTTCACTCCCCCCAGGCTGTCATGAAGCACCAAAACCTGCTTCATCCCCCATCAAAACTGTATCAGAGAAGGCCAGACAGGGGGTCTGGGACCCACTCGCTTCCTTCCCTTCCTTGCTGCAGTGGTGGCAGAGGAGACACAGTGGAATGAGCCCTCACAGCACCAATCAGTGGTAAGGAGAACACGATCCAAACCATGATGCCAGTGGAAAGTGTGTGGGGAGCAGTAATGAAGTTCCCCTGTCCCAGCCAGGGAGGCATGGGTAGTGGCCAGTGGAGAGTCAGGATTCCAGTCCTTCCCAGCAGTAACGAGAAATCCCTCCCTTGGATGTCTACAAAGAGTGAGCAGAGAACCTAGAATTCTACCCTCACAGGCAGTAATGAGGTAGTGCTCCTCTTCCCTTCCCTGCCTAGTGATGTCAAAAGAAGTCAGCTAAAACAGAAGGCTTAAATAAGCTCTAGCATCTTGTAACATTGCATTGAAAATATCTAGGTTTCCATAAAAAATCATTCATCATCCAAGAATCAAGAGAAGCAAAATTTAAATGCGAAAAAAGCCCAATCAATAGATGTCAAAACCAAGATGAAAAAAAAAAGTTACAATTACCCAACGAAGATATAAAAGCAGCCATCATAAAAATGCTTTAGTGAGCATTTGGGAACACGCTTGAAACAAATTGAAAAATAGAAACTCTCAGCAGAGAAATAGAAGATGTAAAGAAGAATAAAATGGAAAGTGTAAAACAACAAAAAAATGCAATAACCAAAGTGAAATAGTCAGTGGACAGGCTCAACAGCAGAATAAAGGGGAAAAGGAAAGAATTAATGAAATAGAACTGTAAAAATCATCCAATTTGAACAACGCAGACAAAATGTACATGTATGATAAGTTGCTTTAGTCACGTTCAACCCTGTGCAACCATATGGACTGTAGCCCACCAGGCTCCTCTATCCATGGGATTCTCTAGGCAAGAATTCTGGAACGCGATAGCATGCCCTACTCCAGGGGATCTTCCCAACACAGGGATCAAACTGGCACATCCTGCAACGCAGGCAGATTCTTTATTGCTGAGCCACCAGGGAAGCGCAACACAAAGAAAATAAGCTGTACAAAAATTAAGAGCCACTGTGGACTTCACTGCTGGCTCAGATGGTAAAGAATCTGCCTGTAATGCGGGAGACACGAGTTTGATCCCTGGGTCTGGAAGATCCCCTGGAGAAGGGAATGGCTACTCACTCCAGTATTCTTGCCTAGAGAATCCCCTGGACAGAAGTGCCTGTCGGGCTACAGTCCACGGGGTCGCAAAGAGTCAGACACAACTGAGCAACTCACACTTTCAGTGGCTAAGAATCCCCTGCCAATGCAGAGGACACTGGTTCAACCCCTGGTTCAAGGAGACTCCATACACCACAGAGCAACTAAGAACACACACCACAGCTACTGAAGCCCCCAGCCTGGAGCCCATGCTCCAAAACAAGAGAAGCCGCTGCAGCAAGAATCCCACGCACAGCAAGCAGGAGAGCCCCAGCTCGCCACAACTAGAGAGCGCCCGCCAGCAACAAAGGCTGAAAGCAATCAAAAATAAATAAATTAACTAAGTTATTTTAAGAAGGCGAGGGAACATTGTATTGCCATGATCATAAATGGGCCAATCCAGCATGAAAGCATAGCAATTCTAAGTATGTATGAACCAAATAGAAGAGCTATAAAGTTAGTGAAGCAAGAACTGATAGAGCTGAAAAGAGAAGAGATAAACCCACAGTTACAGTTGGATACTTCCACATCTCTCTCTGTCTCTCCTCAATTGCTAGAACAATTAGAAAATAAGCAAGTATATCTATGTTCTCAGCAGCACCACTGGCCTATGAAATCCAATCAATATTTATACAACACCCCACCAGACATCAGGAGACTACACATTCTTTCCAAATGTTCATAGAACATAGACCAAGACAGATTCTATCCTGAGCCATCAGGCAAACCTCAACAAATTTAAAAGAATTGAAATTATACAGAATGTGTTCTCTGACCCAGATGAAACTTTTCAAATCAATAATATAACGTCCCACCTCAGAAATGTAAAAAAAGAGCTAAAGAAGTCAAAAGAAAACAGTAAACATAAGAGCAGAAATCAATCAAATTAAAAATAGAAGAACATTAAAGAAAATCAATGAAACACAAAGCTGATTCTTAGAAGTGATCGATGCAATCGACAAAACTCTAACAAGACTGGTAAAGGGAAAAAAAAAAGAGAGAGAGAGAGAGAACACAGATTACCAATATTCAAGATGGAGCAGGGATACCATTACAGATCCTGCGAACATCAAAAGGACAATAGGGGAACAGTACAAATAGCTCTAAACACACAATTTTCACAATTTAGATGAAGCAGGCCAATTCCTCAAAAAACTACAATTCACTGAATGTAAAATAGGTTATTTGAGTAGCCCTATAAATATTAAGAGAGCTTCCCTGGAGGCTCAGTGGTAAAGAATCTGCCTGCCAGTTCAGGAGAGATGGGTTGGAACCCTGGATCAAGAGGATCCCTTGGAGAAGGAAATGACAATGACTAGCGTGGGCTAGTATTCTTACCTGAAAAATCCCATGGATAGGGGAACCTGGTGGGCTATAGTCAACAGGGTGGCAAAGAGTCGGACAGAACCAAATGACTGACCACACAGAACAGAATTGCACCCACGGGGTTGCAAAAGGCTCGGACAAGACTTAACGGCTAACAACAGCTATTAAAGAAACTAGATTCAAAATTTTAAAACACCAAATAAAGAATTCTTTGGGTACAGATGGTTTATAAAGGAATACTTCCCAATTCATTTAATTTGCTAGTGTTATCCTGGCACCAGGTAATGAGAGCATGAAAAAAAGGATACTACAGACCAATATCCCTCATGAATACAGATGCAAAAATCCTTAACAAAATGTTAACAAATAGAATTCAGCAATACATTTTAAACCTACGTACTATGTTCAAGTGGATGTTATTCTAGGCAGGCCAGGCTGGTTCAATATTTGAAAGTTATTTAATGGAGTGAACCATATTAACAGACTAAAGAGGAAAATTCACACAATCACGTCATTTAATGCAGAGAAAAAAAAAAACTGCTTGGCAAAATTTGACACTGATTCGTGATTTTTTTTAAAAAAGAACTTTCAGTTAAATAGGAATAGAGGACAACTTCCTCCATGTGATAAAGCCCATCTACCAGAAAACTACAGCTAATGGTGAAAGACTGAATGCTTTCCTTTTAAGATCAAGAATAAAGTAAAGATATTTGCTTTCACCACTCTTATTCAACGCAGCGCTGGAAATTCTAGCCACTATGGTAAAGCAAAAGGAAATGAGGCACATGGATTAAAAAGGAAGAAATAAGACTGTCCCTTTCTATGAAGACCTACAAGACCTTTTAGAACTAACACCCAAAAAAGATGTCCTTTTCATTATAGGGGACTGGAATGCAAAAGTAGGAAGTCAAGAAACACCTGGAGTAACAGGCAAATTTGGCCTTGGAATGCGGAATGAAGTAGGGCAAAGACTAATAGAGTTTTGCCAAGAAAATGCACTGGTCATAGCAAACACCCTCTTCCAACAACATAAGAGAAGACTCTGCGCATGGACATCACCAGATGGTCAACACCGAAATCAGACTGATTATATTCTCTGCAGCAAAAGATGAAGAAGCTCTATACAGTCAACAAAAACGAGACCAGGAGCTGACTGTGGCTCAGATCATGAACTCCTTATTACCAAATTCAGACTTAAATTGAAAAAAGTAGGGAAAACCGCTAGACCATTCAGGTATGACCTAAATCAAATCCGTTATGATTATACAGTGGAAGTGAGAAATAGATTTAAGGGCCTAGATCTGATAGATAGAGTGCCTGATGAACTGTGGAATGAGGTTCGTGACATTGTACAGGAGACAGGGATCAAGACCATCCCCATGGAAAAGAAATGCAAAAAACCAAAATAACTGTCCGGGGAGGCCTTACAAATAGCTGTGAAAAGAAGAGAGGTGAAAAACAAAGGAGAAAAGGAAAGATATAAGCATCTGAATGCAGAGTTCCAGAGAATAGCAAGAAGAGATAAGAAAGCCTTCTTTGGCAATCAATGCAAAGAAATAGAGGAAAGTAACAGAATGGGAAAGACTAGAGATCTCTTCAAGAAAATTAGAGATACCAAGGGAACATTTCATGCAAAGATGGGCTCGATAAAGGACAGAAATGGTATGGACCTAACAGAAGCAGAAGATATTAAGAAGAGGTGGCAAGAATACACAGAAGAACTGTACAAAAAAGATCTTCACGACCTGGATAATCATGATGGTGTGATCACTCACCTAGAGCCAGACATCCTGTAATGTGAAGTCAAGTGGGCCTTAGAAAGCATCACTACGAACAAAGCTAGTGGAGGTGATGGAATTCCAGTGGAGCTGTTTCAAATCCTGAAAGATGATGCTGTGAAAGTGGTGCACTCAATATGCCAGCAAATTTGGAAAACTCAACAGTGGCCACAGGACTGGAAAAGGTCATTTTTCATTCCAATCCCAAAGAAAGGCAATGCCAAAGAATGCTCAAACTACCGCACAATTGCACTCATCTCACATGCTAGTAAAGTATTGCTCAAAATTCTCCAAGCCAGGCTTCAGCAATATGTGAACCGTGAACTTCCTGATGTTCAAGCTGGTTTTAGAAAAGGCAGAGGAACCAGAGATCAAATTGCCAACATCCGCTGGATCATGGAAAAGCAAGAGAGTTCCAGAAAAACATCTATTTCTGCTTTATTGACTATGCCAAAGCCTTTGACTGTGTGGATCACAATCAACTGTGGAAAATTCTGAAAGAGATGGGAATACCAGACCACCTAACCTGCCTCTTGAGAAATCTGTATGCAGATCAGGAAGCAATGGTTAGAACTGGACATGGAACAACAGACGGGTTCCAAATAGGAAAAGGAGTACGTCAAGGCTGTATATTGTCACCCTGCTTATTTAACTTATATGCAGAGTACATCATGAGAAACGCTGGCCTGGAAGAAACACAAGCTGGAATCAAGATTGCTGGGAGAAATATCAATAACCTCAGATATGCAGATGACACCACCCTTAGGGCAGAAAGTAAAGAGGAGCTAAAAAGCCTCTTGATGAAAGTGAAAGAGGAGAGTGAAAAAGTTGGCTTAAAGCTCAACATTCAGAAAACGGAGATCATGGCATCTGGTCCCATCACTTCATGGGAAATAGATGGGAAACAGTGGAAACAGTGTCAGACTTTATTTTTTGGGGCTCCAAAATCACTGCAGATGGTGATTGCAGCCATGAAATGAAAAGACGCTTACTCCTTGGAAGAAAAGTTATGATCAACCTAGACAGCATATTCAAAAGCAGAGACATTACTTTGCTGACTAAGGTCCATCTAGTCAAGGCTACGGTTTTTCCTGTGGTCATGTATAGATGTGAGAGTTGGACTGTGAAGAAAGCTGAGTGCCAAATAATTGATGCTTTTGAACTGTGGTGTTGGAGAAGACTCTTGAGAGTCCCTTGGACTGCAAGGAGATCCGACCAATCCATTCTGAAGGAGATCAACCCTGGGATTTCTTTGGAAGGAATGATGCTAAAGCTGAAACTCTAATACTTTGGCCACCTCATGTGAAGAGTTGACTCATTGGAAAAGACTCTGATGCTAGGAGGGATTCGGGGCAGAAGGAGAAGGGGACAAACGAGGATGAGATGGCTGGATGGCATCACTGATTCGATGAACGTGGGTCTGAGTGAACTCTGGGAGTTGGTGATGGACAGGGAGGCCTGGCATGCTGCGATTCATGGGGTCGCAAACAGTCAGACACGACTGAGCGACTGAACTGAACTTTCACCAAACAACACTAAAGAATCAACAGAAACGCTCCTAGAACATTAAGTGAGATAAGCAAGTTTGAGGATATAAGATAAATGCACAATAATAAAATTTATTTCTATATCCTAGCCATCAACATATGGACACTGAAATTAAAAATAGCAAGTAATTTACAATTGTTCAAACAAAAGCAAATACTTAGGTACAGACCTAACATACACATGTATATGACTTATCTACTAAAAACTACAAAATGATGATGGAAGATAATCAAAGAAAATCCTCTTTTTCTTTTCTTTTTTTAAATTAAAATTATTTTTAATGGAGGGCCATTGCTTTACAGCACTGTGTTGATTTCTGCCATCCATTAGCATGAATCAACCCTACGTATGTACACAAATGTCTCCTCCCTCTTGAACTTCCCTTGCACTTCCCACCCTATCACACCCCTTTAGGTTGTCACAGAGGGCCAGATTTGAGCTCCCTGCACACAGCAAATTCCCACTGGCTACCTATTTAACACATGGAAATGTATATTTTTCCATGCTGCTCTCTCCATTCGTCCCACCCTCTCCTTCCTGCCCTGTGTCCACAAGAATGTTCTCTATGTCTGCATCTCCACTGCAACCTGGAGAGACAGCCTATGTTTATCGATTGGAAGACTTAGCAAAGTAAAGATGTCAGTTATTCCTGGATCAAATACAGGTTTAATGCAATTCCTATCAAAATCTCAGCAACATTTCTTTATAGATTAAAATAAGTATCGTCTAAATTTTTGGAAAGGCAGAGGGATTAGAATACTTAAACCATTGTTATGAAGGAAGAATAAAGTAGGGGAAATTGCTCTACCTGATTTCAGGACTAATTATAGCTACAGGAATTAAGACTGTTTCTGGTAAAGGGAGAGAAAGAAAGATCAATGGAAGTCAAAAGGGACACCTGGAGTTGGATGCACACAACAACGCCCAAGTGATTTTAACACAGGTTCAAAGCACTTCACTGCAGGAAAGATATCTTTTGCAACAAATGGTGCTGAAGCAACTGGACATCCATAGTCAGAAAGAAAAAGAAACCGGGTCCAAATCTCACGCCTTATGTAAAAATTAACTCAAAATTGTTGTTGTTGTTCAGTGGCTAAGTCATGTTTTCAGTGGGTAAGTTGTTTTTATAGACAATTACAGCCCCATCAGGCAGGTGCTGGATGGACTGTGGATTTTCTGAACACGTCTCAGCTGCCCTTTTGTTCAGTCGCTAAGTCATGTCTAACTCTTTGTGATCCCATGTACTATAGCACATCAGGCTTCCCTGTCTTTCACCAACTCCCAGAGCTTGCTCAAACTCATGTCCATTGATTTGGTGATGCCATCCAACCATGTCATCCTGTGTTACCCCCTTCTCCCCTACCCTCAATCTTTCCCTGCATCAGGGTCTTTTCCAATGAGTCAGCTCTTCACATCAGGTGGCCAAAGTACTGGAGCTTCAGCTTCAGCATCAGTCCTTCCAATGAATATTCAGGGTTGATTTCCTTTAGGATTGACTGATTTGATCTCCTTGCAGTCCAAGCGACTCTCAAGAGTCTTCCCCAGCATCACAGTTCAAAAGCATCAATTCTTCAGCGCTCAGCCTTCTTTATGGTCCAACTCTTACCCTCTTCCAACAACGCAAGAGATGACTCTACACAAGAACATCACCAAATGATCGATACTGAAATCTGATTGATTACATTCCTTGCAGCCAAAGACGGAGAAGCTCTTATACAGTCAGCATAAACCAGATCTGGAGCTGACTGTGGCTCAGGTCATTAGCTCCTTAGTGCAAATTCAAAAGGGACCATATATTTAAATGTAAAACAACAAATCTTTTAGGAAAAAAGTGGGACAAAATCCTGGATCCAGGGCCAGGCAAGGAGGTTTCAAAAATTAAACGCATGATACATGAAATGAAATGTGAACGCATTGAACTATTAATACATTGATATGAAAAATCTCGACTCTGACAAAGACCCTGTTAGAAAGATGAAAAAACAAGCTATGGAAGGGAGAAAATAGGTGTAAAACTCACATCCAACAAAGAACTAGTATCTAGAATATATAAAGCACTCTCAAAACTCAGCAGTGTAAAAGCCCAAACAATCCGGCTTAAAATGGGTAAAAGACACAAACAGGCGTTTTACCCCAAGAGATAGCAAATAAGTGCATGAAACAGAAGTTCTGCATTAAAATCACAATAAGATAGCACTACAGATATATAAGAATGGCTAAGTTAGAAATTAATGGGACATCACCAGGTTTGACAGTGTAGACAGACTGAATCACTGGTACCTTGTTGGTGGGAATGTAAAAGGTACAGCCACTCTGGAAAGCAGTCCGGTAGTTTCTTCAGAAACTGGACATGCAACTACCCTTCAGTCCAGCCATTGCGCTGCTGGACATTAACCTCAGATACGCGAAAACTCACATTCACACAGAAATCTGCCCGCAGAGGTTTACAGCAGCTTTATGTGTAATAGTCAAAACCTCCAGACCACCCAGTTGTCTTTCAACAGGTGAAGAATTAAACCAAATGTGGTCCATCCACACCATGGAACACTGCTCAGCCATAAAAAAGAAGGAACTACTGATACGGGCAACAACATAGAAGAATGTCCAGAGAATTCTCATGGAAAAGCCAATCGCAAGAGGTTATATATTATTCAGTTCCACTGATGCAACATTTTTGAAATGACAAAATTATACAGATGGGGAAGAGGTGTGTGACTGTCAGAGGTTAAGAAGCAGGTGAGGAGAGTGAAAGGGGATGTGATCATAAAGGGGTCACTGGAGGCATCCTTGTGCGCATGGAATGTTCTGTCTCTGGGCTGCATCAAGGTCAGCTTTTTTAAAGTCATAGGACAGTCTTGAGTGAGGTCACTATGGCAGCGGGGGCAGTTACATGGAGCATGGGGGTGAGGAAGTGGGTGGAGGAGCTCTGGAGATGAACAGTGAGAGGACCTAGAACGAGAGGTGTCAGGTCACCAGAATCAGACAGCTGGGCTGCAGGACAAGGGACCGTGACCATCCTTTGTCAATCTCAGAAGGTGAGGACCAGGAATGATGCTCTTCCTCCTTACTAGAACTCAGAGAGAGAGAGAGAGTGCATGTGTGCACGCTCAGGTCCAGGCATCTGCAGGCAGACAGTGGTGGGCGAGAGGGCAGCCTCATCGCTGGCCATCACCGGTGCCAAGTTGGTTTCTAACCTCTCAAATCCTTCATCTTCATCAGTAAAATGGGAATAAAAAGAGTACCATTGTGATGCTTGAGTAAGATTAGGTAGTTCAGGTGCCTGGGAGCTGAGGAGAGAGGGTGTTTCATATGCATCTAACTTTTTTTTTTCACATCCTGAGCCCCTCACCTGCCCATTTCCCTCCTCCATTGTTTTCACTGCTTGTCTCATCCAGTGAATTTATTCTTCTTTGCCTTCTATGATGAACTGCCATATAGGATATTCTATAAAGAATAAAATGGGTGGATAAATGTACAAAGGAACATTGTCACCAACCTCACAATGATATATTTTGATGTTAAATATTAAAGCATCAATATGGTGGACAAAGGTAAAATCTTCCAGTTAAAAGATAATTCCTGCAGATGTAATGTACAGGCTTTCCAGGTTACGCAGTGATAAAGAATCCACCTGCCAATACAGGAGACGGGTTCAATCCCTGGGCCCGAAAGATCTCCTGGAGGATGAAATGGTAACCTACTCCAGTAACCTTGCCTGGGAAATCCCAGGGACAGAGGAACCTGGCAGGCTACAGTCCACGGGGTTGCAAAGAGTTGGACACGACTGAGCAACTGAGCACACAGCACATAATGTACTATGGTGAATAGAGTTAATACTATATTGTATATTTGAAAATTGCTAAGAAAATAAATCGTAAATGTTCTCATCACAAGAAAAAATCTGTAACTATAGAAGGTGATTGATGTTAATTAAATTTATTATGGTGATCATTTTGCAATCCATATATCAGACCATCATCTTGTTTACCTTAAACTAACATGAAATTAAAAGATGCTTACTCCTTGGAAGGAAAGTTATGACCAACTTAGATAGAATATTCAAAAGTAGAGACATTACTTTGCCAACAAAGGTCCATCTAGTCAAGGCTACGGTTTTTCCAGTAGTCATGTATGGATGTGAAAGTTGGACTGTGAAGAAAGCTGAGCACCAAAGAATTGATGCTTTTGAACTGTGGTGTTGGAGAAGACTCTTGAGAGTCCCTTGGACTGCAAGGAGATCCAACCAGTCCATTCTAAAGGAGATCAGTCCTGGGTGTTCTTTGGAGGAATGATGCTAAAGCTGAAACTCCAGTACTTTGACCACCTCATGGGAAGAGTTGACTCACTGGAAAAGACTCTGATGCTGGGAGGGATTGGGGGCAGGAGGAAAAGGGGACAACAGGGGATTAGATGGCTGGATGGCATCACCGACTCGACAGAAGTGAATCTGAGTGAACTCCGGGAGATGGTGATGGACAGGGAGGCCTGGCGTGCTGCAATTCATGGGGTTGCAAAGAGCGGACACGACTGAGTGACTGAACTGAACTGAATATAATATTGTATATCAATTATTTCTCAATACAACTGGATAAAATATTAAAGCATCTTACTTTTTGCTGACACTCAGTTCATCTGAATTTACAGATTTGTTCTCCTTCCCCCACTAGTCTCTGGACCCAGAGGATGGAGACACTGACTGCTTCTCACTGGTCCCCACCATTTAGCAGGTGTCTGTCTGTAAGGAGATTCTTCAGTATCTGTAGATTGGCTGATTTGTCACAGACATTTTACGTCAAGAAGCATTGAACAGGAGGCTTCCTGTGTGCTGTTTTGGATCTGTCAGGAATTCTCTGTTCCTTATTAATTCCTGAATACTCAGGAATTAAGAGGAGAGGCAAATCTCTCCTGGGGGCTGAGGAATCCAGGCATTTCCTCCATTAGTTTTTTTATACAGTGATAAGTACCCTCTTCTTTCTTGTGAACCATACGGTAAAAGTGATTGTTTACAACTCTCTCTCTCTTTAATATGGATCACCTAAGTTTTGTAAGTCTGGAATTTTAATCTTTATCTTTGCTGAAAATAACTACCTTGTAAGACAGTATGTATGCCCACACCATGTTGATTAAAACCCCTTTGCTCCATCAGAGCTCTGGTCCCTGTGTCTTTCTTTCTCTCTCTCTCTCTCTTTTTCAGGCTGATCCCCTGGGGTGTAGAGGCTCTCTGAGTTCACTTTCCTGCCTGGGCTTCTAAGACCCTCTCGAGAAGGCACTCTGCACCTTCACCCCATCGAGAGGGCGCCTGAGGCCTTCATGAACAGAGCAAGCCCTGTGCAGGGCCTTTATTGGCTTTCTGTGTAAACCAAGGAATATCAGCCTCCTTCTCTCTCCTTTACTTTCTTATCGGTTGACTCCAGACCAGGTTCCGGTCCACTAAAGGACCTCAACAATTTTACATCAGAGTTTAAATTACAAATTTTTGTTGGCTGCCTTTACTAAGAGACATGACTTGTATTTTCCCTGATTCACATCTAGTTACATTTACTCCTTACATTCACATTAAAAACTTTTTTTTACTAAACTGCATTTTGTCAGTGACTTAGCCACAGCTTAGGTGTAAACACTTCCCAAGGAATCTTTCTGCTGCAAAACAGACCCACTGAGTGAAGTATATTTATTTTGCAATTAATAAAGGGAAGAAGCCCCTGCCTGATGTAGGGCAGGTTTCAGCTGTCACCCCTGCAGATGCGTGAAAACCCCCAAACCACAAACCGTGATTCAGTTTCTGTTTTATGCCACAATGAGAATTATTTTAAAATAAGCATGATGTAATCATCTGCGTAATAATATTGCCCAATGTAATTGTTACTGTAGAAAACAGGAAGGGAGTGAGGTTACTAACGGTCAGTTTTGCTCGTTCCCAGGTCACTGGCATAGAAAAGCATCCACTACCTCTCTGTCCAAGGACTGAGCAAGTGTGAAATCTAGGTATTTTCCACAGGTAGTCAGCTGATATATTTTGCATTTGTGAACATGGTGGAATTTTTTAATAGCACACACTGAACACGACTACAGCAAAAATTGAAATCATCAAGGTTTACAGGGCAATAACAAAGGTAAATGGAGTGCTTCTTAGTAGAAGATCTAGAATAACTTGTAAACATCGTATCATGATAGCTCTAGCCGAAGATTATTGCCGCAAAGTGGGAAAAAGTGAGCTGGGGAAGCTCCTGAGACTTCAGAGCTTGAAGGAAGCTTAGCCATCATCTGCTAACAAGAACTAAGCCTTGGAGACTGTGCTAGGTGCCCAACACCTTGAACTTGAGAGCCATTAATTCACTTAATCCTTAGCACAGCTCCATGAGCCAGTGCTGTGTGCTTAGTCTCTCAGTCATGTCCAACTCTTTGCAACCCCATGGACTGTGGCCCGCCAGGCTCCTCTACACATGGGATTCTCCAGGCAAGAATACTGGAACGGATTGCCATTCTCCTCCAGGGGATCTTCCCAACCCTGGAATCAAACCCAGGTCTCCTGCACTGCAGGCAGATTTTTTACCAACTGAGCCACCAGGGAAGTCCAAGAATACTGAACTGGGTAGCCGATCCCTTCTCCAGGGGATCCTCCCAACCCAGGAATAGAACTGGGTTCTCCTGAATTGCAGGTGGATTCTTTACCAGCTGAGCTACCAGAGAAGCCCATGAACCAGAGTCTCTAATTATTCTTCACTCTATTATATTTCACAATGGGGAAATAAGGCACAGAGAGTTTATGTAACTTACCTAGGGTCACACAGCAAAAAAGTACCAATCTCAGATCCAAAATGGTCAAGGTTTGCTCCAGATGTTGCAGATTCTTTTTTTTTTTCCTGTAAGAAAGATATTTTTTCTTTTCTTTTCTTTTTAAAAGTAAAACACAAATATTTTAATGTTAAAACTTGATGAATTTTACATGTCTATTCACTTATTTAGGACTTTCCGGGTGGCTCAGTGGTAAAGAATCTGCTTGCAATGCTGAGTTGGGAAGATCCTTTGGAGGAGTGCATGGCAACCTACTCCAATACTCTTGCCTGGGAAATCCCATGGACAGAGGAGCCTGGTGGGTCATAGGCCATAAGGTTGCAAAGAGTTAGATACTTCTGAGTAACTAAACAACAAATACACCTAAATACCAACTACAAAATGGAACATATTCACCCTGTGAAAATGTTTCTTGGGCACTTGCTCAAACAATTCCAGTGTTTAGAAATAAATACTATAGATAGTGGTTTATTCTTGATATCTGTATAATTGGAATGCCATATATACCATTTTGTGTCTTCCTTCTCTCACTCCACATTATGATTTTGAGATTCACTCTTGTTGTACATACTCATGGTTCATTCCTTTACACCCAGTTTATTTTTCATTCTCTTGTTGATGATGCTTGTGTTGTTTCCAGTTTGAGGCTATTATAAATAAAGATGCTATCAATATTCTTGTAAATGTATCTTGGTGGACGTAAATATTCATTTCTCTTGAGAATATATCTAGCAGTGAAATTGATGGGTTATGGGACAAGAATATGGTTAACTTGAGTAGATACTACCAACCAGTTTTCCAAATTTTTACCAACGTATTCCCACCAGCCATGTAAGAGTTCCAGCTGGTCCACGTCTTTGCCATCACTTTGCATTTCCAGTTTTTTTTTTGTTGTTGTTGTTAACTGTAGCTGTTCTCATGTGTGCTTGGTGCTTGCATTACCAAGGTTTCACTTTCTCTACTGACTAGTGATGTGTCTGTTCAATTCCCCCCCCACCCCATTTCAAAATTGGATTGTTAGACTCCAATTAAATAAATTTTAAAAATTGGATTGTTTTGTTTTTAATGACTTGTAGATTTGTCTGTCTGTTCTGCATACATGTTCCCTGTTGCCCAAATATTTTGTGAATATGTTCTCCCAGTCTGCAGCTTGCCATTTAGCTTCTTAATTTTTTTTTTTTTTTTGATGATTAGAGTTCCTAGTTTTAACAAAACTCAATTTTCCTCTGTGGTTATAGGTTCTTTGCATGTATGTCTTTAAGAAATCTACCACAAGAACCTACTTACCACAAGAATATGAAAATATTTTTAGTATTTTCTTCTAAAAGTGCCATTGTTTTGGTTTTCACTTCTCAGTTTGTGATCCACGTTGAATTAATTTCTGCATGTGCCAAAAGGCAGAGGCCAAAGTTTATTTTTTCTGTATGTTTAATAGCTCCGAGCATCAGTTTACCAAAGACACCATCCTTTCTCCCCTGAATTGCACCAGCACTTTGATTTCATCACATCACCATACATGAGAGGAAGGTACATTTCTGGAGTATCTATTCTTCCCAACAGCTGTCCGTTGGTTTTACACCAATATTGCACCATCTTTGTTATATTGTTTAAAAGTAAGTCCTGGAATAGGATAACATCCTGGGTCCTTTGGATTTCCACATACATTTTAAAACCAGTTTATCAATTGTCATCCCAAAAGGAGGGGAGAGGAAAAGCAAATCTAGTGGGGTTTCGACCGGGATTGAATTCTTCTAAAGATTACTTCATGTTAGGACCTCATCTCAGTGGTTTAGTCACTAAGTCATGTCCAACTCTTGTGACCCCACAGGCTATAGCCTGCCAGTTTCCTTGGGATTCTCCAGGCAAGAATGCTGGGAAGATCACAGGTCCTCCCAAGAGGAGACTGCATCTTGACAGCTTTAAATACCCTGTGATGTGCTGTGCTTAGTTGCTCAGCAACTATGTTCTATTTCGTAGACTGTATTTAGGTGTATTTGTTGTTGTTTAATCACTAAGCTGTGTTCAACTCTTTGTGACACCATGGACTGTTGCCTGCCAGGCTCCTCTGTCCATGGAGATTCTCCAGGCAAGAATACTGGAGCGGGTTGCTATGTCTTCCTCCAGGGAATCTTTCCAACCCAGGGATCGAACCCAGGTTTCCCACGTTATAGGTGGATTCTTTACCTTCTGAGCCATCAGGGAAGCCCAAGAATACTGGAGTGGGTAGCCTATTCCTTCTTCAGGGGGTCTTCCCAACCCAGGAATCAAACCAGGGTCTCCTGCATTGCAGGCAGATTCTTTACCAGCTGAGCTACCAGGGAAGTCCTTTAAAGATCCTGACCCACGAGTATAAAATATCTCACCGTATATACATCATCTGTAGTGTCTCTCATCAATATTACTATGTTTTAAGTTCATCTTTAGCTAGATTTATTCTTTTTTATTATTGTAAAGGATATATTTTAAACTCATTATCCAATTATTTGCAGTATGTCGAAATAGAATTGACTTTCTAGACTAACTTTGTATCTTGTAATCTTCCTAAAAGATTATTTAGGAATCTTTTCCTGAATAACTAAGCATTTATTCTTGCTTTAATATTTATTATTTCCTTCCTTCTGCTTGGTTTGGGTTTTGTTTGTGCTTCTTCCAGGTTCTTAAAGTGGAAGCTTTAGGTTCTTAAAGTGGAAGTTTATTGATTTGAGATCCTTTTTAACTCTTACAGCTATAAATTTCCCTCTAGGCACTGTTTTCACTGTATTCTCTAAGTTTTGGTATATTGTGCTTTTATTTTCATTCATTGTGAAGCATATTCTAATTTCCCTTGTGGTTTCTTCTTTGAATATCTGATAACTCAGAATAGTGTTGTTTGATGTGCACATAGTGAACTTTCTAAAATCATTTACTAATGACAATAATTTACACATTTATAGATTTTATATTTTAGATAGCATATTTTATATTATATTTATAGTATATAATATATTTTATATTATAGATAGTTGAACTATGATGTTTGATTTTTTTTCTTAATTATTCATCCTGACTGGAATTAGATTTTTGAATCTGTGGGTTGTTACCTTTCATAAGATTTCAAAAATATTTGGCTATTATTTTTCTAAGTATCACTTTTCCCTCTAGCCTCCTCCTCTATTCTCCCCCCTCCCTCTATTTCCCCTGTCTTTCCCTCTCTTTCTTCCCTAAGACTCCAGTTACATCCATGTTGATATTAATCACGTCCTCCCTACCTGTCTCACACTTTGTTCTATTTTCACAGTTTTTTCTCTCTCTCTGTGATTCATTTTGGATATTTTCTCTTGGTCTATCTTTAAACATAGTAATCTTGTGTCCTGTTATATCCAGTCTTCTGTCAAAGCCATCTGCAACACCCTCATTTCAGATATTCATTTGCCCTTCCAGAAAGCCCATTTGACAATTTTCGTAGATTCCAATCCTTCATTGAAATGCTCCCACTTTGCACCCCGCTTTGTCTCTCTTTTACCCTATTATATTTGTCACAGTAATTTTGAAGTCCTTGACTTCCAAGTTTATTCACTGGGTCATTCTCAGAAGTTTGACCTCTAAACACACCAGCTGTCTCCCCAGACAAGACATGAACTGTGTCTCCTGACGTCTGTGCTCCGGTTACTGTACTCACTCATCAACTTTCACCTACCGGTTGGGACGTCTGGGTTGGCTTACCTTGGAGTCTGTGACCGCAACCGCAGGAACCAGGCCAGGAAGTACATGTTGCAGCGGTGACTCCGATGCAATAACCCAAACAGTGTTGAGTCACCGGAGATCAGGAGGCACTCTCCCCTCAACAGTTTGGGAAGCTAGTTAGTTGCCTCGGGCGACACAGGGTCTAGAGGTTGAAACCATTTTCACCATTTTCCTTGAATGGCCCATAGACACTGAGGATTGCCAATGCACCCATCACAACCCACCATTTGAGTAAATTGTTCTTTATTTCTCAAAAAGTCCTAAAGTTGATGTTAACAATTTAACTGAAGTAACCTGTGGTGCATGGTACAAACCCTATTCTCTTAAGAACAAAGGTAACTCATGGTTGCCATAACTGGTTCCCTGGGGTTTTGCCTGCCTCTCAATGAAGGGTTCTGAGGGATTTTGTACAGGTTTGTGATTGGAAACGAGTCCCTATGTGGGCACTGTCATTTGTGTGATAAATGCCTCACGTGGAAGAACTTGAGAGTGCTTTGGTTTTCTAATGTCTCAATTGCTACACAACAGTGTTTGACACCTTGTTATGTCAACTGTACCAAGTTTTCAACTCTTAACCATAGGAGAGATCAGAAGCACTATTTGGGCTCTCAGCTGGCAATGCCTGGAAGGGAGTCAATGGGAAACCACACCAGGCAAGGATTCAGACCTAGAACTGAGGCCATGCGTGCTATGCGCGGGGCCCTGAGGACCGAGGAACAGCTTGGAGTCTGCTCCCTGATGTCCAGTGTCCCTGGACCCTTTCTGGCCCCACCTTTCCCAGCCAACCTCATCCCCACCATGCCGGTCTGTCTCCTCCTGGTCGGGCACTGGTGTCCCATCAGCCCCACACTGCCCTTCACGTCTCCAGTCTGGACATCCTGCACCTGTCTATAACCTGATATGGGCTCTGGATGTGCGTGGGCCCTGAGGCCTCTCACAAGAAGCGGTGCCCACTCCGTGCTCCCTCCCCAGAGGGCCTGAGTCTACCGAGGAGAGCAGGACACACGTCTGAGGCCAATACCGTCCCTGCCACCCGACATCAACACAACTTCAGTAGAACCTGGCTTTGCCCAGTCATCCTGGCCGAGCTCATTGTCCAGTGGTTCCTCCCTCGCTTCCCCCAACCCTGCATTTCCTAGGATCCTGACCCCCTCCCAGCTCATGACCTCTCCCTCCTGAGCAGCTGCAGGGAACTGGTAACTCTAGCAGCACCTTAAACAGGCGGGGAACAAGAGTGCCCCTGGGTGGGGGGTGCCTGGTGCTGACAGCCTTGTGAATGCATCTGGGACACTCGATTCCCTCCTGAGAGCCGCCGAGAGCCACAGCTCTTAGGGCTCCTCCTGTGGGGCAGCTGAGTGTGGCCACCTGTGAGCCCCGAATCACAGGATCCTGGGGGCTCCCCAGGGCTGCGGGGGAATTCATTCCACCAGATGTCACCTTCCTTCCCCTTTGCTTCACCATCTCAGGAATCGGAGATGACACGGAAGCGTCTCTCCAGCTCCACGTAAGTGATGGCCACTCATCTGTCCCCACTATGGTGACGGACCCAGGATGGTATCCAGCTCCCCCTTTCCTGATGCGCTCACTCCATGCCTGTCCTGTAGCAATGCCTGCAACCTGGAATCCCCCCGAGACCCTGACGGCAAAGGTCTGGGTGTCCAGAGTCTGAACAGCTTACGGGTGATGCAAATATGAATTCAAATATTGGAATGAGAGGCCTGGACCTAAAGGTGAGTGTGCATGAGAAATTCCTGGGAATTTGCCTTGTTAGACACACCATGCCACACTCAGTCAGTGGGTGAGACCTGGTGCTTTTCCCCAGCTCCTCCGAATGCCTGCAGCATTTCTGTCTCCCTGTGAATGTGGTGTCGTCCTCATGAAGTCCGCCCTGGAGGTGACCTTGAGGACCCCTCTCCCTGTTGTGTCATTGATACGCAGCCCTCCCCTCACCACTTACAATCCTGTCATCAGTGACCTCACTCAGTCATGTCCAGCTCTTTGCAACCTCATGGACTGTAGCCCGCCAGGCTCCTCTGTCCGTGGGATTCTCCAGGGAAGAATACTGGAGTGGGTTGCCGTTTCCTTCTCCAGGGGATCCTCCCAACCCAGGGATCGAACCCACATCTCCTGTGTCTCCTGATTTGCAGGCCGATTCTTTACCCACTGGCCATCAAGGAAGCTCCACAATACGATGAGTCCTGCCATAACCAGGCTGCCCCGTAGACTCTCCTGGGGGAGGGGCTGTGATGCCTCCAGATTACCGCAGACTCATGAATCGGGACATCTGGGTGGGATTCAGGGAAGAGAACCCTGATGGCCACATCTCAGAACCCATCCTGAGTGACAGGAAGGCCCAGGCAGACCGAGGGCTGGATGCCCCAGTATCCCAGAGGTGGCCCTCCTTTCCCCCACCCAGCCTGTTGCACTGAGTCTGTCCAGCTGCCTGTCCCACGTGGCCATGTGTCTGAGGTCACTCACTCCAGGGCAGGACTGTGGTGCATGGGCACAGGCCCATGAGGGCATGAGGATGGGGGTGGTTTTCTCCTGATGAATCCCAGAATAAGAAAAGGAAAGTGAAGCATGAGCCCCAGTCACCTGCCCCATTTGCGGTCCCAAAAAAAATGTCCTAGAGCCTGTTCTCCAGATGCCAAAGGTGAAACAGCTCAAGAATACCTGGCAGCAGAGCAAGATGATGTAGGAAGTTAAGGGCAGAGACTTTCACCCCTCAGCACAGGAAAAGGGGTCCTAGGACATCCCCAGGCATGCAGGTTCTTATAGCCGCCTCTGCCCATGCAACCATTTCGGAATATAGAAACTGGAAAACCACCTAAGAATATCTCACACAGTTGAGATTGTAAAATAGATAGATCAAGCTGTGAGTTGATAGAAATCACAAGTATGTTGGCCAAATCTCAAATCTCCTCACCAGGACAGCCTGGGTCCTGCCCACGTGGCTGGGACAGTCCCACTGGCCCTGAGGGAAGGCTGTTTGTGTTCCTATAAGCAAGAGGAGAGACGAAAGCAAAGCTAGCAAGTACCTCTCTCAGGGCCAGGGGACTTGAAGGCAGGCAGCTGGGGGTCTGCACAGGTTGTTGCTGTTCAGTCACTAAGTCGCATCCCACTCTTTGTGACCCCATGGACTGCAGCACGCCAGGCTTCCCTGTCCATCACCAACTCCCAGAGCTTGCTCAGACTCATGTCTATTGAGTCAGTGATGCCAACTAACTATCTCATCCTCCATCATGCCCTTCTCCTCCTGCCTTCAATCTTTCCCAACCTCAGGGTCTTTTCCAATGAGTTAGTTCTTCGCATCAGGTGGCCAAAGTATTGGAGCTTCCGCATCAGTCCTTCCAGTGAATATCCAGGGTCGACTTCCTTTAGGATTGACTAGTTTGATCTCCTTGTTCAAAAGCATCAACCCTTCAGTGCTCAGCCTTCTTTAAGGTCCAACTCTCACACCCATACGTGACTACTGGCAAAACCATAACTTTGACTAAACAGACCTTTGTTGACAAAGTGGTGTCTCTGCTTTTTAATGTGCTATCTAGGTTGGTCATAGCTTTTCTTCCAAGGAGCAGATGTCTTTTAATTTCTTGGCTGCAGTCACCATCTGCAGTGATTTTGAAGCCCAAGAAAATAAAGTCTCTCACTGTTTCCAATGTGCTGCAAATTCCGACAAGGTCACCATCAAATGTGGATAAGTCAAAAACATGTCACAGTCAGGTCTCTGGGTGATGACATTGGGGTCTGAGCATGGAAAGCTGGCCAGGAGCAGCAGGCTGTGCAAAGTGGCCTAGAACATGGGACCACATCATCCAATGTCTACAACCTATGAGAACCAGCCTTGACTACTGAGTGTCTAAGAAAATTCCATCAGGCAATGAACAGTCCTCTTCCAACAGAGCTGAAGAGTAGCAGAAGGGTAACTGTGATTCAATGTCAGCCTGTCTCCCAGCTGTGCTCCTTAAGTCACCCCAAACCCAGAATGAAGTTGTGAGCTTGTTAACAGGACATGGACTTCCAAAGGCTTTTTGCCTTTTGGAATCATAGAAATCCCTGCTTAAAGACTTCAAATCTTAGACTCTTTTTATAAAATCCTGCTGGAGCCCTGGAGAAAGAATTTCTAAGCTCAGCTCCCTCCCAGCTCACGCACTGTCAGCTGCCCTCGGCACCGAGGTCCGGTCCACGAGGACATGCCACATCCGGAAAGTTGGCAGTCCCACGCAGGGCGTGCCATGGCTTTCTCTGGCTTATTGTTGAGCACTGAGAATGCATTTTCCCATAGATGCAGGGGTTAGGTTCCCAGGCCCATCTATAAAAGACTGCTTTTGTTTCATTTGTAGATAAATTGCATTGCTGCCATTCTTCATGGCAGTATAGTGTGGAGCTCTCAGTATAGAGATCTCTCCAACACTGAGCTTGTCAGAAAATGCCTCCAGTTCAAGCCTCCAGGAGGTGTGGTTCAGTGATGCAGGTCCTGGGGTGCCCACCTGTTGAGGTGGGAGTCAGTGCATGGGTCACTGTGGTCGGCATTACCCAGAGGGTAGTCCAAGGTTATGGTGTCATCCCAAGCAGGGATCTGAGCCAGGGAGGAAAAAGATGGATGGGAAGAACTGATCCCCAGACTGAGGCAAGCTTTCACACAGCAAGAATATCAGCTTGTGCAGCAATGTCTGCAGGGGAAGCCTTGAACATCCTGCTAAATTTCTGATCCCACACAAGCAAGGGTAGATGAAATGACTCCAGCCAGAGGTCCCCATCTGGACAAAGGTTTTAATCTGGAGAAAGAAAGTTAAGGTTCATCCCTCAGGATGAAGCTAAGTTGGCTCCCTCATGAAGGCAGTCATTGCCTTCATCTCTATTATACCAAGTCCAGACTCAGCAGCCCTTGGTGTCCTGATTGATTGGTGATATCTGCCAAGGGAAAAGGCAGGGATAGTCTACCTGGTGGGATGCACCCTCCCTGGGAAAGTCAGTTGTTTAAGTTGTTCAGTCGTGTCCAACTCTTTGCAGCCCCGTGGACTGTAGCCCACCAGGCTCCTCTGTCTGTGGGATTTCAGCACCTCCCCGATTTTTAGAATTTTCCCAGGAAAGATGTGGTCTTATATGCAAACAGACAGTTGGATCTTTTTTCAGAAGTCCATAATAGAAACATTACTTGTCAGAGATTATACAGTTAGGCATATATGTAAATCTAAAAATATCTTACACCAAATGATGTCTATATAATGTACAGAAAAAGAAAGTCGCCATGTTCTGCGGGAAAAGTTGTCTTTGGGTACATGAACTAAGTGTATCCTGGAGAGTGGATATCAGTACTATTGAAAATTGTGAGTATCCAGGAAAACGTAGTTATGTGGCCACTGTGTGTGTATAGTTGCTAAGTTGTGTCTGACTCTTTGTGACCCCAGGGAGTGTAGCCTGCCAGGCTCCCCTGTCCTTGGGATTCTCCAGGCAGGAATACTAGAGTGGGTTGCTGTGCCCTCCTCCAGGCCACTGTGCATTGAACCTGAATTTTTATTGTGATCGTATCTCACCAGACTTTGTGTGCATTTCCCCTGTTGGGGAAAGTAAACTACTATTTCATTGATTGTTTTGCAACATAATTTAAACGATGCTTTATCTCTAGAATGCAGGCTTAATAGCTCAGTTGGTAAAGAATCTGCCTGCAATGCAGGAGACCCCAGTTCAATTCCTGGGTCTGAAAGATCTGCTGGAGAAGGGATAGGCTACCCACTCCAGTATTCCTGGGCTTAGCTGGTGGCTCAGGTGGTAAAGAATCTGCCTGCAATGTGGGAGGCCTGGGTTCGATCCCTGGGTGGGGAAGATTCCCTGGAGGAGGGCATAGTAACCCACTCCAGTGTTCTTGCCTGGAGAATCTCCATTGACAGAAGAGCAGGGAGAGCTACAGTCCATTGGAGCACAAAGAGTTGGACACGACTGAGCTGCTTTCACTTTCACATCTCTAGAATACTAAAATTTTATTATTGCAGCTTTAAAATGTTTTTCATCTGCAATCATCCCTCAAACTGTAGTTTTTCGTGTAGGTTTACGAATTTCCCCTCATGTAGTGTTTATGCTGGGTAGGTGTTCCAGACATCTAGGGGAACATAGCAACAATCCCGGAACAGGAGTCTCCTTGGGAGATTTCAATATTCATGATGCTCCACTGAGAGAGTTAGCTGCAGCACAAACAACCCAAGGCCTATTGACCTACAAGCATTTATGTGGTTCCCAACCGAGCCCTCCAGCAGAGCTGTGCGTGCTGGTCCAGAGCTTCAGGTAGGAAGCGCTGGTTAGCTCCCTGACCCCTGCAGAGGTCAGTTCTCCACTGAAATCCACTGCAAAACTTTCATTTTTTTTTTAAATAAAAAAGTTTGTTTATTAATGTAAGTGAGTGCAACTCACACAAAGCAAGCACATTTAGGACATCTTCCTAAATGAATGAATGAAAGGTAGATAGATGATAGATACAGATGTGGATGGATGATAGAGATAGAAATAGACAGATAATAGATGAATGATATATAATGGATGGATAATGGATAGCAAGAAGGATGAACAGACAGATAGATGATAGAAAATAGATCAATAATAGATAGTATTAATAGATGGATAGCTAGCTAGCTAGCTAGTGGATGGATAAATAGATAAATAGATGGATGATGAATAAATAATGAATTAGATAGAGGGAGATATGACAATTGAAAGGTAAAAAAAATCTTTAGATGAGTAAATGCCTGACTTGGTCCCTTTTGCTAGTCTTTATTTGACTTCTGCTCTGAGGTCTAAATTCTGGGCTGAGGACGCAGCTCTTCCTGGTTGAAGGTTTGCTCTGCCTTCCAGAGCTCACTCCTT
Organism: Ovis aries; assembly: GCF_016772045.2. Lineage (NCBI taxonomy): Eukaryota > Metazoa > Chordata > Mammalia > Artiodactyla > Bovidae > Ovis > Ovis aries. The sequence continues at coordinate 263,139,141 of NC_056054.1, read as the reverse complement.
AAGGACTAGCCGCCTTGCTCCTTAAGAACTGGCTCCATTCCTTAAGGACTGGTCGCGTGGGCTTCTGGTTGTGAGGACCTCCGCCATAACGTCTGATCACAGTAAATAGCCTGGTTTCTCCTTCTAAGCTTCTTGCTAAGCCTCCTGCACACCCTCTCTGCCTGAGGGGAGAAGGATGCAAGCAGCCAGGCTCCCAAGCCCTCCGCCAGCCTAGTGGTGTCAGACTGCAGCTGGCTGGGCAGTGTGCCCTCCTGGAGTGTGGTCACCGCTGCACTGATCCTCACTACAGCTGCTGCATGTAAAATAGACCTAGCAGTGCTCACCCCGGAGGTGGAGGAGACGCGTGTCCAGGTTGCCAGCACCTGGCCATCCCTTCAGCTCATCACTGGCCTGCAGAGTCAAGTAAAATAGAAACATATAAACATGGGCTTCTGATCAGCTGGCTTGTTTATAAGCCCTAGCTAGTCTGTTTGATACACTAGATTTTAATATTTCACACTTTCTCCCAAGTAGAAAATGTTTGCAAACTGTTTCCATTATTATGAAAATAATAATTTCCTTTTACCAAGTGTCTTGCATATGCCTGGCACTTCCTTGAGCTGTTATGTTTCCCACACTTCACTCCTTAGGACAGCCTGTCATGTCCTGTTAGTCTCTCAGTCATGTCTGACTCTTTGTGACCCCATGGACTGTAGCCCACCAGGCTCCTCTGTTTTTGGGATTCTCCAGGCAAGAATACTTCAGTGGGTTGCCATGCCCTTCTCTAGGGGATCCTCCCAACCCAGGGATTCAACCCGGGTCTCCAGCATTGCAGGCAGATTCTTTACTGTCTTAGCCACCAGGGAAGCTCAGGACAGCCTAGAGGCAGGGTATTATGTGGGGTGACCAGCTATCAGGTGTTTTTCAGGACTGAGAGGAGGGGTGAGGAGTTCCTTGGATGTGGGTCATAAAATAAACAATTGTTTGTATGCACTTGTGTGTATGATTTATGTAAAGTGTTTTCTTTTAAGTAGATATGGAACTATATTTGACACATTACTTTTTTATCACATGAAAGTATTCCATAGCAAAATATAGATATCTTGCCAATTGTTTTATTGACCACATCATTGAATTGTAAATGCCATAAATTATTCAGCCACTTCTTTATGTATGAACATGGAATGTCTGCCATTTTTTTTCAGTTAATAAATGTAACCCTAGCTACATTTTTTTCTTTGTTCTTTCCCAGCTGATCTAAATGTCACTTACATCTCAACTTAATTCAGAGAATGGACAACAATATTGCATTCTTTGTGAGCCATGGTTTTTCCTTACCTTAGTTTTTTTCCAAGAAATTGACAATATTTTTACATGTATTTTTCCAGTTTTGCCTCTTATATTTGAAACAGGGTTTTGCTTTGCTTTGAAAGGACTATCTTTTCCACTTGCTCAACTAAGACTGTGAAACACTCGCTTTCCAATAAGAGAATGGTCACCCACATTGCTAATCTCCTGTTTTAACCAAATGACACAGATGTGAGGGGTGAGTGAGGTTCATCAACTGGAAAACTAAAAAGCTACAGCTTTAGGAAGCGGTGTGTTGAGAATGGCCATCAGCTAGCTATTGGGGGGTAGGGTTGGGGGTGGGGAAGGGAAGGAATGTCTCTGACTTGGAGAGTTTCCCAGTTTCCAAGTGCAGATGCTCCCACCACTGACCAGTTTCAAGCTCCAACACAACTGCCCTGACTACAGCATTAGGAAGAGACCGTCACAAAGTATTCCCACCATACAGGTACCACTGACGTCAACAACCTCATGAACACAAGGAAAATGTGCTAAAGATGATCACGAAGTGGTGTGGTTTAAGTGTTTATTACCTCTGGTTTTAAAATTCCTTAATTCTGAAGAATGACTGGATTTGCCATTGGCTCTTGTGGGCTGGAGGAAGCCGACACGGACCTACCCTGGGCGAGGTCCCAGCCGTGTGCTCGGCCACCTCCATATTCCTTTCCTCCTGCCACCAGCCCAAGGCACAGCGCTCATGCAGGGCAGGCTCGCCTAATCAATGTGGTTAGCTGCCCAAGGGATTCTTCACTTCTGCACACAGAAAGTGCTTATGGTTTTAGAAAACTATCTTCCCACCTTCTAACCATTAAGGTCTAAAGAAAAAAATCTCAGGCCCAGTTTTCCAGTAGGCCCCTGAGAGGTTAACTCAGGGAGCTCCTCACTGCTTTTCCACACACACACATTTACTTTTTCCAACAACAAAAAACATTGGCCTGGGTTAGTTTATTTGCTAAACAGTTTCATAATAGTTTAAGTAAGTTTTTGCAGTTGTCCATTTCCTGTGACTATTTTAAAGGCTGTTTTTAGTGCCTCAGAGTCACGTGGTCCGGTGAAGCGATCTCTGAGAGTTGGAAGAGCCAGCCTCTGCTCCTGACCCTCAGCTCACCCACATGTGGTCCTGAGCAAACTCGTCTTTTCTCCTACCTCTTCCTCTGAAAGGGAGAGGGCATATCCTGCCAGGAAGGTGCAGGAAACTCATGCTGCCCAAGCGTAAGATCTGAATAGAGAAACTGTGGCCAAAGCTGGGTTAGAAGTTCCTGAGACCCCGACAGGACATGGAGGTATAGAGCCACAGCCTCAATGGGATCTGGTATTGGAATCAGGTGTGAAGGTCAAGAGTGAGCCAGCCTCCACTTAAAACCAGAGAGGGACAACCCAGCCTTGCTGGTGACAAGCAGCTGAGAAACAGCTGCTGCAGACGGCTCTGGAGCTGATGTCCTCTAGGATGAGGACAGCAGGGAAGTTATGGGTATCATCAATGCTGTACAGGGGCCCCCCAACCACAGAGAAGGACAGAAGGCTGGCCTGGGTGGGGAGGGTGTGAGGGGGCGAGTCAGCCACAGAACCAATGGTGAGGGAGACGGAGGCCCACGGGGACAGATAGACACAAACAAAATTCTCACCTACAATGAGCCTGCAACCCTAAATCTAAGGTTCAAATGACCAGCCTACAAAATCAACATTGAAGCATGAATTTACTCCAAATAAAGTTAATTTACTAGATATTCTGGCAGACACAAATTTAAAAAAAAATGTTTTAAAGAAAAACTTTTATGACAAAAATATGTATACAGAAGAGCCACTCAAAACTGTTGGAAAGGAAAGATAGAATTATTCAAATAAAAATTAAAACACTTTTATACCTGATAGAAAAGAATAAATTAATGTACATAAAGGGAGAAATTGCTGTTATATTATAAATCAGATAGTTGAATGAATAAATAAATAAATAGGCTGGTTCTTTAAAAAAACCTCTATTAGAATAGAAAAACTAAGAGTTAACCTAATTATCTAAAAGGAACAGAAAATAAAAACAGATTTATTGATGGTTCTTGAAGCTTGATCAAGGGTATAGTCTTTGTCATACTGTTCTCTCCACTTTTATGCTTAGAAATTTTTATTACAAGGTAAAGAGAAAAAGACAGAGAGAGAAAAATAATGAGGAAATATTAACCAAGAGCTATATATTAATATCAGACAAAATGTAAGGAGAAATCATAACAGCAAATCAAGAGTGTGGGTTCCCAGCCTAAGGTTGCACTCACAGCACAGCTGGACACTCAGGGTCAGCAGCTAGCTAGTCCCCAGCTCTCAGCCCCACTGTCCGATGGCGCTCCTGGGCCATCAACTTGGATGCATCTCTTCCTGCTCTGCCTTCTGCCGTCCTGGATAAGCCTTCAGATGCAGAGATGAAGATACTGGTCGTTGGGAAGTTGGACAAAACATCCCTGAGGGACACAGATGGGCACTAACAGACCGGTGACCAGTGAGAACAGGCATTTTTCAGGCACATACAGAACATCTACAAAAATCTGCCTGCAATCTGGGACATAGAGCCAGTCTCAAAAGTTTTCAAGCTTAGCTTCATTGCATCACGTTCTTTGTCCCTAATTAAGAAATTAACCATAGAAAATAACCTGGGGGGACTTCCCTGTGGCCCAGTGGATGAGAATCCACCTGCCAATGCTGGGGACCTGGGTTCAATCCCTGATCTGGGAAGATTCCACAGGCCGCAGAGCAATCACGCCCATGTGCTACAACCACTGAGCCTGAGCCACAGCACTGAGCAGTTCCCACAAGGGAAGTCACCTCAGTGAGAAGCCTGCCCGCCAAAAGGAAGAAAAGCCCCCATGTAAACAAATACCTAACCTATAAAAAATAACTTGGGGATGGGGAATTAATAAGTATACTTCTAACTAATGATTAAAAAAAAAACTAAATTGAAATTGTGCTATGTGCTAAGTTGCTCTAGTCATGTCTGACCCTTTGTGACCCCATGGACTGTGTAGCTCACCAGGCTCCTCTGTCTGTGGGGTTCTCCAAATAAGAATACTGGAGTGGGTTGCCATTTCCTTCTGCACGAGATCTTCCTGACCCAGGGATCAAACTCACTTCTCTTATGTCTCCTGTATGGACAGATGGGTTCTTTACCACTAGTGCCACCTGGGAAACCCCAAACTGAAATTAGAAAATACTTTTTAAAACCATTACGTCTTAAATCTAGAGGGATGCAACTAAAATATTTTTTAGATAAAGATTTAAATTCTTCCATCAACAGACAGATGGATAAGGAAGAGGCGATAAATCTATCTATCCATATCGATCAATATATATACAATGGAATATTAGCCATAAAAAGAATGAAATTTTGCCATTTCTAACAACATGAATGGACTTGCAAGTTATTACACTTAGTGAAATGTCAGAGAGAGATGGACAAATACTGTCTGATATCACTTATATGTGAAATCTAAAAACATAAAGCAAACTAGTGAATATAACAAAAAAGAAACAGACTCCCAGGCTGGTAGCAGTTATCAGTTGGGAGAAGGAAGAGGAGAGGGACAAGATAGGGGAAGGGGATTAGGAGGCACAAACCACAACGTATAAAATAAATAAGCTACAAGGATATGTTGTCCAGCACAGGGAATAAATCGATATTTTATAATAACTAATTGTGAATCACCCTGCTTGTTTAACTTATATGCAGAGTACATCATGAGAAATGCTGGACTGGAAGAAGCACAAGCTGGAATCAACATTGCCGGGAGAAATATCAGTAACCTCAGATATGAAGATGACACCACCCTTATAGCAGAAAGTGAAGAGGAACTCAAAAGCCTCTTGATGAAAGTGAAAGAGGAGAGTGAAAAAGTTGGCTTAAAGCTCAACATTCAGAAAACGAAGATCATGGCATCTGGTCCCATCACTTCATGGCAAACAGATGAGAAAAGAGTGGAAACAGTGGCTCACTTTATTTTTCTGGGCTCCAAAATCACTGCAGACGGTGATTGCAGCCATGAAATTAAAAGATGCTTACTCATTGGAAGGAAAGTTATGACCAACCTAGAGAGCATATTCAAAAGCAGAGACATTACTTTGCCAACAAAGGTCCATCTAGTCAAGGCTATGGTTTTTCCAGTGGTCATGTATAGATGTGAGAGTTGGACTGTGAAGAAAGCTGAGGGCTGAAGAATTGATGCTTTTGAACTGTGGTGTTGGAGAAGACTCTTAAGAGTCCCTTGGACTGCAAGTAGATCCAACCAGTCCATCCTAAAGGAGATCAGTCCTGGGTGTTCATTGGAAGGACTGATGTTGAAGCTGAAACTCCAATACTTTGGCCACCGGATGCAAAGAGCCGATTCATTGGAAAAGACCCTGATGCTGGGAAAGATTGAGGGCAGGAGGAGAAGGGGATGACAGAGGATGAGATGGTTGGATGGCATCGCCAACTCAATGGACATGGGTTTGGGTGGACTCTGGGAGTTGCTGATGGACAGGGAGACCTGGCATGCTGCGGTTCATGGGGTTGCAAAGAGTCAGACATGGCTGAGCAACTGTACTGAACTGAACTGATGTTGTATACCTGAAACTTAGGTAATATTGTAATTCTCTAGGCAAGAATACTGCAGTGAGTAGCCATTCCCTTCTCCAGGGGAATCTTCCCAGCCCAGAGATCAAACCCAGGTATCCTCCATTGCAAGTGGATTCTTTACCATCTGAGTCACCAGGGAAGTCCGTATTAACTTTATCTCAATTAAAGATAATTTTTTTACAGCCTCAAAGCTTACGTTAGAAAAAAAAAAGCAGAGACTAAAATGATAATAACATGTTTCCAACACAAGAGGTTAGAAAAAGAACAAGCAAATAAACCCAAGGAAAACAGAAAAAAGGAACTAATTAATTAGCAGAGCAGACATTAATAAATCAAAAGACAAATTGTACCAGATGCCATGTGCAGCTCAATTCAGCCTGGCCTCTGTCTGCTGCCTGCTGTGGTCTCAGCCTCCAGCGGATGGCCCTCACTTCACCCCACATCTCTCAAGTCTTCTCTGATCAGGAGCCCACTCAGTACTCACCCCAGAGCAGCCCAGAAGTACAGGCAGTTACCATCCAATGGGATAACTGTCCTGTTCCCACTCATGGGAAGCCGGAGTCCTAGTCTTTTATTTCTTGGACAGAAATGTCTGGGAGAATTCTACACCCATCTCAATAGGTCCCAGCCAGGCTAAGCTCCAATTACCCACAGCAGTGGGCAGCAGAAAAGCTGTATTCCTTCAAGTCCATGTGGAAACAGGTTAACTAATGAGTGAGGTTTTTTTTAAGTTTCAACATTCTTTTTATATTGCCATCATCCAGAGCACATTCTCAGACCTCAATGCAATTAAATTACAAATCAACAACATAAACTCTTCCAAGATGTTTAGGAAATTTCAGTGTTCTCATAAAGGACTCGAGTTAGGAAATTGCAATAGAAATTGTGAGACGCTGGTCCCACCGGAATGGATGATTAGCGTAAGAACACAAAATTTCATAATGTTACTGAGTCCAGGCTAATACTGCTCACTGCACAGCAGGCAAATAAATTGAGAGATGAGTTTTTAGAGGCAAGAAATAACAACTTTATTCAGAAAGCCGGCCGACGGAGAAGGTAGTGGACTAGTGTCCCAAAGAACCTTCTTACTCAAGTCAGAATTCAGACATCTTTCACACTCGGAGGAGAGGGAGTGTGGTTGGTTGTTGCAAGCTTCTTGGTGTCTGAATCCGTCCATCTTGCAGGGGTCTCCTGAGTTCTGGTCACAGTATTCCAATAAACCTCTAAGACAAATGTTATTCCCTGATCAGAAACTTTTCATCTTTCTGTGAATGGAGAATGTTATACTTTGAAGTGAGGTCAGAGCCTTGAGAAGGGACCACCCTGTATGTTTCAGGCTACAGGCAACATTCTTAGCTTGTAGCAAAAACTATAGAATAAAGGTTAAAGTATAAGAAACAGATCCAATATGGAGTCCGATCTGTTCTTCCCTATGACAGTAATAGTCAAATATCTCTAGAAACAACAACAAATCAGTAAACTTAGAAGTGAGTTCTTTGTAAAAAGAAAAAGCTAAGAAAACAGACAAACCTACAGCCAGAGGGATAAAGAAGAAGAGGCAGGGGCAGGAGGGAGGAGTAGGAGGAGGGGGGGAACCATGACTCAGAAGGATGAAAGGTGGGGTTTAACTGCAGTGAAAACTAAAAGCACGTTTAAAAGACACTATGAATAACTTTATCCAATGACTCTGAAAACAGCAATGAAGTGGAAAATCTTTAGAAAAGTAAAAATCGCCAAAATTGAATCGAGAAGAAAACAAAAGCCTGAGTAAACTTATGACCTCTTACATAAAGTCCGTAGTTAAAAGTTTCCCACCTTCCCAGGTATCCCAGGCAGATTTTCAGGTGAATTTTATCAAATATTCAAGAAGTAGATCATCTTCATTTTATACAAATTGTTTCAAGCAACAGGAAAAGAGGGAGTGCTATTACAGTTCATTTTAAGCTGCCAATACAAGTTTGATGCTTTTGAACTGTGGTGCTGGAGAAGACCCCTGAGGGTCCCTTGGACTGCAAGGAGATCCAACCAGTCCATCCGAAAGGAGATCAGTCCTGAATATTCATTGGAAGGACTGATGCTGAAGCTGAAACTCCAATACTTTGGCCATCTGATGTGTAGAGCTGACTCATCGGATAATACCCTGATGCTGGGAAAGATTGAAGGCAGGAGGAGAAGGGGACGACAGAGGATGAGATGGTTGGATGGCATCACAGACTCAATGGACATGAGTTTGAGCAAATTCTGGGAGACAGTGAAGGACAGGAAAACCTGGTGTGCTGCAGTCCATGGGGTTGAAGAGTCGGACACGACTTTATCGACTAAACAACAGCAGCAACAACAAGCTTGATAATAAAGTATGACTAGGAAAATATATTAGACCCAAGTCTCTTGCGTCTCCTGTATTGGTGGGTGAATCTTTACCATGGCACCACCTGGGAAGCCCCTATTTATGTGCAACTCAACCGCAAGGAGTACATGAACTAGATAAAGAAATCCTACAAACTAATAGCTAAAGAATCCGAACAATCTAACATTTAAAGTGTGCAAAGTTGACCAGCAAGAAATTCAAGTGTCTAATATACAAACACATGAAAAGATGCTCAAATTTGTCAGGAAACACTGACCTAGAAAGTAAAACAATGAAATACCATCTCACGCTCATCAGACTGGCAAATAGCTTAAATCTTTAGACAAAATATTACAACCACTTTGCAGCGTGAATGGCAGTCTTTGGTGAATTTGAAGACACTTGTCTTCTACAATGTGGCTCTTTTAAGGCCGACAGAGACAAACCACTCAGTCCAGGTACATGTTCAGCTCAGGACAGAGCCGGGTTCTGTCCATCAGACGGCCTGCCTCTCTACTCAGGGGGTTCATCCTGAGAGGTGATCAATTTCTAACAGCACTTGGACATTTTGATAAGGTATGGCTTTTGTTCACTCTAAGGGTGTCTCATAACTTAAAAAAAAAAAAAACACTTCCAAAGTGTTTAATCCAAATAGAAGATCTAACCATAAGATGCCACCCCCTTGAGTGTGTCGATATGAAGGAAGTCAAAATTGCAAGTAGAGAAAAAGACAGTGGGTGTATTTTCAGCTTTAATGCTAACACAGATCATCCAGTGCAATCATGTGAAAATGTTTCCAAGAACATTTTAACCACTTAAAAGTGGCCTGCTTTCTAAAAGGAAACTGAGGCTATTTTACTGGGGGAAATCCATGTTTCTAAGAGGCCAAGTCAGATTCTAGGTGAATGGCCAGACCACTTTCAGGAATCATCTAAATAAGGGACCACTTTTAGGAACTATGTCCCCCGCTCCTACCACATAGACTGTGCTCCTGAGGCCAGGCTTTTAGCTGGAAGGAACGCAGTGAGTGTCTGGCCTGGGCTCTTTAATTTACAGATGAAGAACAGCATGTATATTTTCCCTATTTCATTGGGAGTTCTTGGGGAGACATTAGAGTGTCTCCTAGCCACCTGGTCTGCCTGGCCATCTTTCTCTGCTCTGGGGGAGCACAGTGTCCCTGGAAGGAAAGGTGCCCTGAACTTGTCAAGAGGTGCACGGACTCCTCGGTGCCACCGGGTTTTCTACGTTCAGATGTTGGTCCTTAAAATCAGTACCATGTGGAGGTTCCAGAAAGAAGCATGAAAGCAGCTCCATCATCATCCTCTCTGTGTCTGTGGGGCTCTAGGGGATGAACGGGCAAGAGGACAGGCAGACGGATGGTGACCGTGAGCTCTGATCTGTCAGGGTGACCTGCAGAGCTGGGAAATAGAGCACGGGAAGGAAAAGACACATCCGTACATACCAAAATAAGTCCTGGTAGTAGCAGCTAAGTGCTCAGTTGTATGCGACTCTTTGTGACCCCATGGACTGTAGCCCGCCAGGCTCCTCTGTCCATGGGATTTCCCAGGCAAGACTACTGGAGTAGGCTGTCATTTCCTTCTCCAAAGGATCTTCCTGACCTAGGGATCAAACCTGCAACTCTTGTGTTTCCTGCATTGGCAGGCAGATTCTTTACCACTGAGCCACCTGGGAAGCCCTTGAGTTTATTTAAAAGCATTTCTCCCTGGTGGTCACTCATTAAGACTTCACCTTCCAGAACTTTCCTGGTGATGCAGTGGATAAGAATCCACCTGACAATGCAGGGGACACGGGTTTGATCCCTGATCCGGGAAGATCCCACATGCCACAGAGCAACTAAGCCCGTGCACCAGGACTACTGAAGCCTACGTGCTCTAGGGCCCTCGAGCCAGAACTAGAGAAAGCCCGCATGTAGCCACAAAGAAGCAGATCAGCCCAAAGTAAATAAATAATAAAAAACACATTGCCTCCCAATGAAGGGGGCACGGGTGTGATCCCTAGTCAGGAAGCTGAGATCCCACATGCCTTGTGGCCAAAAAACCAAAACATATAACAAAAGAAATATTGTAACAAATTCAATAAAGACTTTATGTTTTAGAAAAAATGTTTAAAAAGCATTTATCGAGCAGAGGCTGTAACTTAAGTCATCATCCGAGGCAGGGGCTGAAAGGGTGCTGAGTTGGGGACACTTTCAGTTCAGTTCAGTTCAGTCACTCAGTCATGTTCGACTCTTTGCGACCCCATGAATCGCAGCACGCCAGGCCTCCCTGTCCATCAACAACTCCCGGAGTTCACTCAGACTCATGTCCATCAAGTCGGTGATGCTATCCAGCCATCTCATCCTCTGTCGTTCCCTTTTCCTCCTGCCCCCAATCCCTCTCAGCATCAGAGTCTTTTCTAATGAGTCAACTCTTCGCATGAGGTGGCCAAAGTACTGGAGTTTCAGCTTCAGCATCATTCCCTCCAAAGAAATTCCAGGGCTGATCTCCTTCAGAATGGACTTGTTGGATCTCCTTGCAGTCCAAGGGACTCTCAAGAGTCTTCTCCAACACCACAGTTCAAAAGCAGCAATTCTTCAGCACTCAGCTTTCTTCACAGTCCAACTCTCACATCCATACATGACCACTGGAAAAACCATAGCCTTGACTAGATGGACCTTTGCTGATAAAATAATGTCTCTGCTTTTGAATATGCTATCTAGGTTGGTCATAACTTTTCTTCCAAGGAGTATTCCCCCTTTAAAGGAGAGAGTTGAACTATAAAGAAAGATGAGTGCTGAAGAATTGATGCTTTTGAACTGTGATATTGGAAAAGACTCTTGAGAGTCTCTTGTACTGCAAGGAGATCCAACCAGTCAATCATAAAGGAAATCAGTTCCGAATATTCATTGGAAGGACTGATGCTAAAACTGAAGCTCTAATTCTTGGGCCACCTGATGTGAAGAACTGACTCATTGGAAAAGACCCTGATGCTGGGAAAGATAGAAGGCAGGAGGAGAAGGGGATGACAGAGGATGAGATGGTTAGATCGCATCTCTGACTTGATGGATATGTGTCTGAGCAAGCTCCGGGAGTTGGTGATGGACAGGGAAGCCTGTCATGCTGCAGTCCATGGGATCGTGAAGAGTCAGACACGACTGAGCAACTGAACTGAACTGACTCCCCCTTTGCTCAGGCATCACTGTTTTGTAGAAGCTCAGAGGAGAAAGTACTGCCACAAATTGGAGCAGCGGGATGTCTTCCAGAAAGAAGTGGGAGTGTGTCAGGTGTGTGTGGGAGCTGGTCAGATCACCAAGCAACCTGGCATATGGTCTCTGGCTTTGACCATCTACAGCAGTTCATCCCTGCTTTACAAAGGCAACTTCAAAACTACTACTGAGTTCATTTCTTAGGAAAATACATCAGATTTCCTATTTGCAGGGCAGAAATAGAGATGTGGGTGTAGAGAGCAGGCATGTGGGCACCAGGAGAAAAGGCGGATGGGATGAATTTGGAGAGTAGCATTGGCACATACCCACTGTGCGTGCATGCTAAGTCACTCAGTTATGTCCAACTATTTGTGTAGCCCGCCAGGCTCCTCTCTCCATGGGATTCTCCAAGCAAGAATGCTGGAGTGGCTTGCCACGCCCTTCTCCAGGGGATCTTCCCAACCTAGGGATCCAACCAGCATCTCATTTGTCTCCTGCATTGGCAGTACAGTTATTTACCAGTGACACCACCTGGGAAGCAAAGCAGATAGCTAGTGGGAAATTGCTGTAGAACACAGGGAGCTCAGCTCAGTGCTCTGTGACGACTTAGAGAGGTAGTCTAGGGAGTGGGGGGAAGAGGGAGGTCTAAGGAGAAGGGGGTGTGTATATACAAAGAGCTGATTGTTGTATAGCAGAAACTAACACAATGCAAAATGGCAACCCACTCCAGTATTCTTGCCTGGAAAATCCCATGGATGATGGAACCTGGTAGGCTGCAGTCCATGGGGTCGCAAAGAGTCGGACACGACTGAGCAACTTCGCTAACACAATGCAAAGAAACTAGAGTCCAATTTACAAAAAGGGAGGCACTGAAATTGCTTCCAATTCTTTCATATTAGGAATATCAAAAAACTACATCAAATTAAAACATCTAAGAGAAGGTATGAGGAGCCAAGAAGCTCTGAGAAGTTGTGATGGGAAGGGTGCTGATCACAAGGTCTCCACAGCAGGCAGAGGGCCCAAGATGAAGGGGAACAGGCAAGAGCTTGATGACTCTGGGGAAAATGTGGATGGTTTTGAGAACATTGCCCATGATGAAACAAAATTTATCTTTGAGGCAAAACAAAAAAATTAAACATACAGTTCTCGACAGGTGTTTGGGGCTCCTCCCTCCCTCCCTAATGTACAGGGTGTCTCTGCCTTACACACTGACCACACCTTCTCCAAGGAGGGAAGGGCTGCTCCACTGTAAAGATCCATTATTTTTTTCCTTTCTTCTGACACTAGCAACATAACTTCTTCAAAGAACATAGTTCTTTTCAGGCTCCACAGGAGGTCATGGTGACCTGCTGCTTGCTTGATATGAGTTTACCTGGATTATGTTTCCTTGGTGAATTTGATGTAAAATATTAGCATGTCATTTTGACCGGACGATCCTTTGTCTCAAAAATGTACATAACTGTGCCTTGGCTTCTAAGGGGCAGAACAGTCCTCAAAGTTTATATATATATTCCTCAGTGTAGATCAAATAAAATTCTCTTTCTTCCTTCCTAACTTGAGAGTTAATTGAATTTTCATCAATACCAGGAAGAGCAGGAATACCCACGTTGCTTCCCCTGCTGAAGGTGTTCCTGGCAGGTTGAGGCTTGGTGTGTCAGGGAACTCAGGTGGCCAAGGGCAGCAGATGGAAGAGTGTATGTTGCAAAGACATCCCATAGCTAAAGCTCCCTCCATGGAGGTGTTGCTACTGCTGCTGCTGCTGCTAAGTCACTTCAGTCGTGTCCGACTCTATGCGACCCCATAGACGGTCAGCCCATCAGGCTCCCCCGTCCCTGGGATTTTCCAGGCAAGAACACTGGAGTGGGTTGCCATTTCCTTCTCCAATGCAGGAAAGTGAAAAGTGAAAGTGAAGTCGCTCAGTCGTGTCCGACCCTCAGCGACCCCATAGACTGCAGCCTTCCAGGCTCCTCTGTCCATGGGATTTTCCAGGCAAGAGTACTGGAGTGGGTTGCCATTGCCTTCTCCGGGAGGTGTTGCTAAATCTCTCTGAATTCTCAAAATTGAGGTTGTGGTGCCAGAACAATTGTCTCTACAAGAACAAAGGTAATGAGACTGAAAGTTAAATAGGATTGTTGTGGATGGACCTAGAGCCTGTCATATAGAGCAAAGTAAGTCAGAAAGAGAAAAATATCATATATTAATACATGTATGCGGAATCTAGAAATATGGTACTGATGAACCTATTTGCAGAGCAGGAATATAAACACAGACACAGACAACAGACACGTGGAACAAGGAGGGAGGTCAGATGAACTGGGAGGTTGGGATGGACGTACGGGCACTGCCTTATGTAAACAGATAGCTAGCAGGAGCCTGCTGTATAGACAGGCAGCTCAGCTCAGCGCTGTGTGATGACCTAGAGGGGTGAAATGGTGGGGGTCAGAGGGTGGGAGGGAGGCTCAACAAGGAGGGGATATGCGTATACACACGGCTGATTCACTTCTCTATGCAGCAGAAACTAGTACACAGTGTAAAGCAACTATACCTCATTTAAAATTTTTTAAATTAAAAAAAAAGAATTAAAGCATGGGTGACAAAGACATTGGCAACAAGATTTCTATATGAACCACAATATATGTTTACACATATGTCTATTGGGATCCACACTTGTTCCGAAAAGTGAACGGTGCCGTTTGTGAGCCTGTTGCCTGATGGCTCCCACGGTAAAGCGTCTGCCTGCAATGCGGGAGACCAGGGTTCGATTCCTGGGTCAGGAAGGTCCTCTGGAGAAGGAAATGGCAATCCACTCCAGCACTCTTGCCTAGAAAATCCCATGGACGGAGGAGCCTGGTAGGTTGCAGTCCATGGGGTCGCAAAGAGTTGGACATGACTGAGCGACTTCACTTTCACTTTTAAGATAATTTAAGGGCTTCCAGGGTGGCTCAGATGGTAAAGAATTTGCCTGCAATGCAGGAGATGCAGGTTCGTGTGGGAAAGATCCCCTGGAGAAGGAAATGGCACCCTACTCCAGTATTCCTGCCTGGAGAATCCCATCAACAGAGGATCCTGGTGGGCTACAGTCCGTGGGATCACAAAGAGTTGGACACAGCTGAGTGACTAACACTTTAACACTTCAAGATAAGAGCTGAAGAACAGGCTCTGACTCTGGCAGGCTTTGTGTGTCCTGCCTTCTTTCAGTTTACCAACCCGGTAATGAAAAATGTCCCGCCAACTGGCTCAGGCAGGGCTGACTTGCAAGCATGTGGTCCAGCTCTGCCATATGATGCCCCTGGGCTCTGCCAGGGACTTGGCCCTAGCCTCGTATGAGAGATGACATCATTGGTGCCCTCCTGGGCGCCTGTGTGCCTGGACTTCCCACTTAAGGGAGCCAGCAAGCGCTTTGCTCTGCTTAGGCTAGTTTGAGATGGTTTCAGCTCAGAGTCTTGAGTAATCAGCCTTTTATGATAATGGCTTTTAAAATGGCTTTTTAGGAAATTATAGCTAATTATTGCCCCAAATAGAAACAACTGGCTATTAATTCGGGCCATCGAGAGAGGAATGTTCTACATTTTAGAGGCACAAATACACCTTTGTAGTATACATTGTTTCCTCAAACACACAGTCTCTCTCCCTGTCCCCTTTCTCTCTCACACACACACTTAGAGAGTGTTAGGAGATGAAATCAACTTTCCCATGTTCTAGGATGTCATTAAGTACTGGAGAGTGGTAATTTACTAAATGGCCTTCTCCCTTTGGAAGAGTTAATAGAACTTCCAGAACAACACCTGGCTCACTTTCTCAGAGCAGTTTTTGAATTAGTTAAATCAGGCCGAATAGTTCCAGAAAATTCCCAGCTCTGGCAGTTGGCTTCATTATGAATGTAAAGGAGATATTGCCCTACTTTAATGCAATCACTTGGGGTCTCAGACCACAATCTGGAAAGTTCTCCCAGATCAGATGTGCTACCTCTTCCCTGACAATCCATATAGGGGGTTTCCTGAGGGAAAAGCCCCACCCTGATTCCTGTCGGGGGTTCTCCTGGATGTCTCTAGGTCAGGGGTCCCCGTGCCCCTTCCCACCACAGCCAGCAGCCCTCCTTGCTGTCCGGAGCCCCAAAAGACACAGAACAGGCATTTACGTTGGGACCTGGACTAGCCTCCAGGCTCAGAGGGATCCCACTTCAAGGCCCCCTGGACACCAAGAATCCTGACCCCTGACTCAGCCAGTCACACCACTGCAAGCCCCTGTCCAAATGCCAAGCCCCTGTCCAAATGCCGAGGTACTGGTCATTTTCCATGGCTGCCCCCTGTCTCCCTGCCCACACCCCTGGCCACCACAGAGGGACAAAGCTCTGAAAATAAGGCAACACTGGCCCAGAAGTCACAAGACTCCACATCCAGACCAGCTCTGCACAGGGGGTTATGTGGCCTCGGACAAGTCACTGAGCCTCTCTGGGCCACAAATTTCCCTTGGGAATGTGAACTAGGTCAGTGAGGTAATTTGGGCTGGGCCAGTGAAGGAATTTGGATGGGTCAGTGCTTTTCAAACAATTACTGCCTACAGCTCGGGCCAGGTGGCAGGGCTGGAGGGCAGAGGCAAAAGTGTGAGTCTCCTGCCCCCTCAGCAGTTGGGTGATTCCTCTTCCACCAGAATCACTGGACGGTGGACTCCTTGGCTAAAAGCAGTTCGAACCCCACCTCCCACCTCCAGCCCAGTACATTGTCCTCAAAGGCCTTTCCAAGTTGTGATACAATGAATGGGATTTACCCACAGGGCGCAGAAGATATAATCAATCCAGAGAGAGCCAGTAATAAGTTGGGGGGGGGGGGGAGGGGCACTGGCCCAAGAGTGTCTCTGGGCCTGAAACACGATTGCCTGGTTCCACAGTGACATCACCTCTCTCACTCATCAGTGAGTACTTCATACATACCTGTTAAATACTAACAAAGCACGAAATAGGAAGCTTGCTTTTTGTGTTTTTTGTTAGGAAACTTGTTGAACCTAATTTTAATTTCACATTTGAAAGAGAATTCTTTAGCTTTATAAGAAATTTTACTTATATTTGCATTTAGGATCTCTCTTGGAAATGAAAATAAATAGTAGTGTAGCTTTTCCTGACTGTGATATTCAGAATTTTTTTTAAAAATCCCTCTTGGAAATAAGGTTTTTTCCTATCATACAGGGTTAAGACTGACTAACTGGAAGGGGAAATATTATTCCAGGGTTTTATTTATTTATATGGAAACTTTTTCAAAGCACATTGTTAACATTTTAAGAATTAGAAAATTAAAGAAAGGTCAGAGAAGCAGGCTAAAACCCACAATGCTCTGATTGTTCTAAATTCAAAACCTAGAAGAGAAAATATTCCCACACTGTCATTTCCAGAAGAACTCCCTGTGGCTATTGCCAAGTCACCCAGCAGCTTCAGGAAGCACTCAGGATATAACTTCCAAGTTGTAGGCAGGGGATTCCCTGGTGGCCCAGCAGTGGACTTCACCTTCCAATACAGGGGCTGCGGGTTTGATCCTACATGCTTCCTGGCCCCCCCAAAAAAAATCAATAAAGACTTTAGAATGGTCCACATCCACATATAAACAAAAAGAGCTGCAGGTCTGATTCCACATCCCAGACAATTACACCATCTGCACTGTTAAGCAGCCTTCACTCTAGCTTAGCTGCAGAGAACTCTGCATTTGATAATGCTCTGGGCCTGAGTCTCCCTGGCAAGGTTGGGAGCACTCGAGTTGTCAAAGATTCAAGCAGCAGGCACGGGCCACCAGGCCCCTTTCCAGGTCAGCTAGAGCACGTCCCAAAGTGACCTGCACTCCATTCCCAGACCCACGCACAGTCCACCTGTGTTCACAGCACAAACCTCTGAGGCCTGCAGACATAGTGGCATATCCAACCAGAAGGCAGGGCCCAGAGGCAGCCAAAGACTCTCCACACTGAGCCCTGACTGTGACCTTTTAAGGTCATGTCGCCTTGGGTCTTGTTTTTCACCTGGCCCAAACCGTCACTGGTGAGTTCCACAAAACATTTAAGGCAGAAAAAATATTAATTCTTCATAATTTTTTCTGAACAATAAAAGTGAAGGGAAGACTTTCTCCTTATTTTTTTGTTATACATACACATGCATCTATTCTTTTTCTAATTCTTTTCCCATTTCAGTTATTACAGGATATTGAGCAGAATTCCCTCTGCTATACAGTGGGTCCTTGTTGGTTATGTATTTTACAGATAGCAGTGTGTCCATGTTAATCCTAAAACTCCACTCACGTCCCTTTGAAGCGAACTTTGGAAATCCATGTCTTCCTCTTCCCACCTGTCAAGTTTTGAATGGTAGGCTGATGGTAAGAGTGAAGACGGAAGGGAGAAGTTACACACATAAGGAGTTATGTAGGTGGTGTGCACACCTGTCTGCCTGCTAAAGTCTGCTCCATCCTTGCTCAGTATTTGTATGTCAGCAAGCCAGTTGGGAAATTAGTGAGTGGTAGAACATTTGTTTTGCTCCTCTGAGCTCCAGGCGCTGTGCTAAGGTTACCCGATGAATAGATATTGTTTCAGCTCTCAAGGACTTTATTGTCTAAGGCGGGGGAAGGACAAACAAATAATAACTGCATAAAAAAGCTTCAATCACAGCACAAACAGTACATTTCTGGAAGCAAGAAGAAGTCATGCACTTGTATTATTTTGACATTTTGTGTGAATATTTTTATTTGAAATGTATTTACTTTCTTTAAATTGTAATTTAAAACAAAAACTTTAAAAAGGGATACCAATTATTGTGGGACCCCTAATACATGTGCAGACTGTGTATTACAAAGCAGAGACATCACTTTGCTGACAAAGGTCCGTCTGTCTAGTCAAGGTTATGGTTTTTCCAGTTGTCATTCAGAGATGTGAGAGTTGGACCATAAAGAAAATTGAGCACTGAAGAACTGATGCTTTTGAACTGTGGTGTTAGAGAAGACTTTTGAGAGTTCCGTGGACAGCAGGGAGATCAGGTCAGTCAATCCTAAAGGAAATCCGTCCTGAATATTCATTGGAAGGACTGATGCCGAAGCTGAAGCTACTTTGGCCACCTGATGCGAAGAGCGGACTTGTTGGAAAAGACCCTGATGCTGGGGAAGACTGAAGGCAGGAGGAGAAGGGGATGACAGAGGATGAGATGGTTGGATGGCATCACTGACTCAATGGATGTGAGTTTAAGCAAACTGAGGGAGATGGTGAAGGACAGGGAAGCCTGGCATGCTGCAGTCCGTAGAGTCACGAGTTGGACACTACTGAGCGACTGAACAATATGTGTGCAAGTGAAAGGTATGAAAACAGTATTACAAAGGCAGGGATGTGGAAAGGAAGACGCACCACTGCAGGTGCAAGGTTTGAACACTGAGTGAAGTGGTGCAATGTTATTTGAAAGTTAAAGATACAAAAGAACGTAATGTTAGGATCAAACAGGCGCCATGACAGGCTTCAGGGGGCCAAGGTAGGCCTAAGTCTCCTTCACAGAGGGGCTGAGTTATTGCCAAGGAGGAGCTGAGATCATCCTCTGCCAGAGCCAGGACTTGACCAATCAGTGTACTCCCTGTAGCCTGGTTCAAGCTTATCAGGACGAGGATGAAAACCCCCTGAGAAAGCCTGCGCACGCGCGAAAATCTAGCCAATTAGTAGATGCTAAGGAACCCTTGCAACGAATCCGCCCCTGCCAACTCCCTGTCTTTGTCTTAACCCTATAAATACTGCTGTAATTCAGGGCCCAGGGCCCTTGTTCCACTCCACTGCGTTGGATAAAACTTGGGCCCTGGCTTGAGCTAGCAATAAATCCCCTTTTTGCGTTTGCATTGCTGTGGATGTCTTGTTCTCTCAGTTCTGGGGATTGGGACCTTGGGCATAACAGTAACACTAGTAACAATACCATGCCCACAAATAGCAACGTATGAGAGCACAACTAATAAGCCAGTGAATGAAGTGAGGTGAAGTGAAGAAGTGAAGTGAAGTCGCTCAGTCGCGTCCGTCTCTTTGAGACACCATGGACGGTAGCCTATCAGGCTCCGAGATCCATGGGATTTTCCAGGTAAGAATACCGGAGTGGGCTGCCATTTCCTTCTCCAGCCAGTAGAGGCAAGCAAATGGAATTCTAAATGGTATTCAGTTTAAAACAAATGTTATGTATATTTTACCAAAATTTTAAAAAATATCCAAAGCTCAGCTGATCAAATAAGGGAGAGAAAAAAAAGAAAAAGTAATAAGATGATAGATTTAAACTGGACCATACCCTAAATTGAGCGAAACATTCCAATTAAAAGTCAGATATTGTCAAAGTGGATCAAGAAACAGAACCTGAATTCATATTTCTATAAAAAACCCATTTAAAATATAATGATACAGATGGAGTAAAGGTGAAGAAATAGGAAAAGATAGAGCGTGCACGTATGAGGCATGAGACTAGCTGGAGCAGCCATGTGAATACAGACAGACTAGCCTTCAGAACAAGGACCATCACCAGGCATAAAGAGGACACTCCACAGACTTCCTGGTGGTGCAGCGGATAAGAATCCGCCTGCCGATGCAGGCGACGTGGATTCAATCCCTAGTCTTGAAAGACTCCGCATGCCACAGAGCAGCTAAGCCCATGTACCACAACGACTGAGGCCATGTGCGCCCTAGAGCCTGTGCTTGGCAGCAAGAGAAGTCACTGCAATGAGAAGCCCGTGCGGCAACGAAAAGCCAGCGCAGCCAAAACATCAATAGACTGTTTAAAAAGTGCATCTCAAAATGATGATGAGAATTTCATCATGAAGATACAACAATTCTAAATGTGTTCAGTTCAGTTCAGCCGCTCAATCGTGTCCGACTCTTTGCGACCCCATGAATCAAAGCATGCCAGGCCTCCCTGTCCATCACCAACTCCCAGAGTTTACCCAAACTCATGTCCATCGAGTCAGTGATGCCATCCAGCCATCTCATCCTCTGTCGGCCCCTTCTCCTCCTGCCCTCAATCCCTCCCAGCATCAGGGTCTTTTCCAGTGAGTCAACTCTTCGCATGAGGTGGCCAAAATATTGGAGTTTCAGCTTCAGTATCAGTCCTTCTAATGAACACCCAGGACTGATCTCCTTTAGGATGGACTGGTTGGATCTACTTGCAGTCCAAGGGACTCTCAAGAGTCTTCTCCAACACCACAGTTCAAAAGCATCAATTCTTCACCGCTCAGCTTTCTTCACAGCCCAACTCTCACATCCATACATGACCCCTGGAAAAACCATAGCCTTGACTAGACGGACCTTTGCTGGCAAAGTAATGTCTCTGCTTTTGAATATGCTCTCTAGGTTGGTCATAACTTTCCTTCCAAGGAGTAAGCGTCTTTTAATTTCATGGCTAAATGTGTACACACCTCATTATAGGGCTTCAAATGTACATAAAAGGAAAACTGCTAGATCTAAAAGGAAACAGACAAATCAATAACTGTAGTTGGACATTTAAATGTTTCTCAATAATTGACAGAACAAGTAGAGAGAAAATTAGCAATAATATCACCTTTACTTAAGAACACAGAATCAACACACTTCCCCAACTTATGGTTTCAGAAGCTCCGCCCAACAATTGCACCATCCAGTCTTTTCAAGTACGCGCGGAACATTCACCCAGAGAGACCATCTGCCAGGTTACGAGTCACAGTAAATGTAGTGATTCAAATTACGAAATGTCCATTCCTCTACCATAAAAGAATTAGACTAGAAGTCAATAACAGAAAATTATGTAGAAACTCTCCTTAAAAAAAAGGAAATCTCCTAAATATTTGGAAATTAATCATGCATTTCTAAATAGCCCATGGGCTTCCCTGGTAGCTCGGTGGTAAAGAATCTGCCTGCAATGCAGGAGACGCAGGAGACTTGGGTTTGATCCCTGGGTGGGAAAGAGCCCCTGAAAAGGAAATGGCAACTCCCTCCAATATTCTTGGGCTTCCCTTGTGACTCAGCTGGTAAAGAACCCGCCTGCAATGCGGGAGACCTGGGTTCAATCCCTGGATTGGGAAGATCCTCTGGAGAAGGGAACAGCTACCCACTCAAGCATTCTGGCCTGGAGAATTCCATGTACTGTATAGTCCATGGGGTCACAAAGAGTCGGACACAATTGATTGATTTTCACTTTCACTTTCTTGTATGCTTGCCTGAGACATCCCAGGGACCGAGAAGCCTGGCAGGCTACAGTTCATGACGTAGCGAAAGAGTTGGAGACAACACACACACACACGCACATGGGCCAAAGAAAATTCACAGAAAAAAGTAGGAAATATCCTAAATAGAGTGAAAATGAAATCAGAGCATATCAAAATTTGTAGGAGGTAGCCTAATTAGTGCCTAGAGGGAAATTTACAGTTTTCAAGACTTTTTTATAAGGAAAGAACAAAGGCCTCAAATAATTGATCTAAGTTTGCTAGACAAGAGACTAGAAACACAACAGTGAATTAAACCCAACCTAAGAAAAAATAACGACTGGTAGTGAGCACTTGCACGCATGCTCGTTCACCCAGTCATGTTTGACTCTTTGCGACCCCGTGGACTGCAGCTCGCCAGGCTCCTCTGTCCATGGGATTTCTCAGGCAAGAATACTGGAGTGGGTTGTCATTTCCTCCTCCAGGGGATCTTATGGACCCAGGGATCAAACCTGCATCTCCTGAACTGCAGGCGGATTCTTTCCCACTCGAGCCATCAGTGAACAAACAGTGGTATCTTCATACAACAGAATGACACTCTCCAGGACAAAGTCTTCATCACCAGTACATACAACAGTGTGGCTCTCAGAACACCATGCAGAGGGAAAGAACCCTTACACACAGAAGTACCTGCTGTGCAGTTCTGTTTACATGAAGATCGAGAACTGGCGAACTAACTAGAGTGGAAAAAATCAGAACTGGGTTGTCTTCGTGTTGGGAGAGGGCTGGGAAAGACCTTGAGGGAATGTTAATTTTTTTTTTTTTAATGTAAGGATTTTTAAAAGTTGCATTTTATTAAAATATAGCTAATTTACAATGTTGTGTTAATTTCTACAGTATAGCAAAGTGATTCAGTTATACATATATATA